>NC_059102.1:23361277-24675027 GCF_020740685.1 Jaculus jaculus | reverse complement strand
TAGCAGCACCGAGGAGGAGGAGAGTCATGGCTGGTGACCCACCAAGGACAATGTTTTTGAAAATTAAATAACTCTATGAAAAGAACTTGCAGTGGCTGGAACATAAATGTTCCATGGGGATCTGCAACTACTATTCAGATACACATCTGACTAAGCACAAATACTATGCGATAAAAAAAAAAAATGGTGGAGCAGGCGTGTATCCTGCTTCTCCTTAAGGCAGAGACCATGTCGTTGCTATATCGCATATCCCAGCACATGACATATACCCATGCCCACTCAGCTGATCGAATGTACAATGTTCTATCTATGATGTTTTCAAAAAGACCCACATTACCAGTAATGTATCTGCAGTGAAAGAAAAAAACTAGGAACTGGGCTAGGGAGATGGCTCAGTGGGTAAAGGTGCTTGTTTGCAAAGCCTATAGACCCAAGTTCAATTCTCCAGTACCCACATAAAGCTAAATGCACAAACTGGCACATGCATCTCAAGGTCCTTTGCGGTGGCAAGAGGACCTGGCATGCCCGTTCGTTTTCATTCTCACTGTCATTTCTCTCTCGTGCTCGTTCTCCCTCCCTCCCTTTCCTGGCCTACCTACTTCTCCCACTCCCTCACAAATAAATACTTTTTAAAAAGAAAACTAGGAACTTAGAAGATGACATGTTCTAGCACCTGCTCACTTTACATCCTTTTTATTTTTTAGAAACAGCCAAGAGCTGAACACAGTGTGCAGGGAAGTCAAAGCCAAGAACAACAGGCCCAGTCCATGATGTATCATTTGCCCATACACTGCCAGGTAGTTTACATCATGCCTTAAAGAGAATGACTCATTGAAAGGTCTCCTGCATATGAAATTAGTACTTAAACCTTCAGCCTTTAGCACAAAGACTTTTCACTGCTCATACATGGAAGTAAAGCACATTAACCTCATTGAGTAGCGAATGGTAAATGTGGTAACATGTGTAAAGGCACCAGGCGCAGCATTAAATACATTGTTCGAGAAATGCTTGAATACAGATATGAAGCACCAGCTGGGGTTCCCACCCGTCTTGTTACAGGAATAGAAGGAGCTGGTTTACTCCCATCTCCGCATCTTAACACATGCCCAGATGCTCTTCAGCTCTAGAGAAAGCTGTTCTCTGCTGCACAGATGAGGAGGGCTGAGGGCTTTACATATATCAGTGGGCAATTTTCACAATAATTCTGCCAAGGAAGATTTCACTATTCCCACTTAAAGGAACAGGAATGAAAAGGAATTAAGGGGCTGGAAAGATTGCTCAGTGGTTAAGGTGCTCGCCTGCAAAACCTAACAAGTACAGTTCAATTCCCCAGTACCCATATAAAGCCGGGTGTACAATGTGGTACATGCATTTGGTGTTCATTTGCAGTGGCTGGAGGCCCTGGCATACCCATTGTGGTGTGTGTGTATTTTCTCTTTCTGTTTACAAGCAAAAAATACTTTTTAAAATTAAAAAATAACTGAATAAAAGGAGTTAAGTACCTGCTGAAGTCAGCTGGACCATCAGGAAGCAGAACCCAAGGTCAATTCAATTCTCTGGTCTATGATCCATTACCAACTTATTTTCCAGGGGACTTAACAGAGGATTAAAGCATTCTAAGACCAGCAAAACCAAACCACATGTTCTACAGTCTCCAGCTGGCATCTACATCCTCGGACAACTGCAGCTCTCTGGAGCTCTATTTCCTCATGTATAATAAAAAAAGTTCTCTTACAACTCTATATTTGATGATTCAAGCCCTTTTCCTCTTTCTTTACTTCCTGCTTACTCTCTTTCTGCCTAATATGATCCAAAATGTGCTGAATACATTTGTATTTTGGAAAAGAGGCTGAATTATACACAGTACCACCACTATGCCAATAGGAAATGAGCTGGTCACAGTTTCATATACACTTCACAGGATCAACTTCTCAGTCAGCTTAAAGGCAATGCACAGGAAAATCACTGGTGTGCTGGGAAAGGAATGTGGTAACATACTACTTTTCAGAGGCAGCTTTCTGACAACTCATCAGATAACTAACTAACAAGTTCTGGGGAATAAGGATGGTCCTAAAAATATTTTCCCAAAAAGATTTTCCTGAATGCACACTCAATTTATACAGCATAATAATATACTTTCTCATTTCAGAGTCTGGTGACAGATTGAAAGCTAAATGCTAAAGAAGTTAGTAGGGACTACATTAAAGGTCAAGACTAGAAAAGCTAGGATAGTATCTCTCACTAATAACCTCTACCACCACCATCGCCACTCACCCCACAAGAAGGAAAAATATACAGGAAAAAATACTGTAATTCTTTGATTTCTCTTTGATTTACCACTTTTTACAAGTGGTAAGTACATAAAAAGCACCAACCATCCAGGAAGCCAAAGGGTCACATGATTTTTAATCCTGTATTCTAACCCAAGCCATGATCAACTATTAACCCTCGGCCCTCTCTTCCCATTCAATCTGAGATGAGGAGACCTAAAATTTTCTTGATATATTCTACCTAATTTATAAGAAAAATGGCAATTACCTGTTTCCACACCTGTGTCTCCTGAGGATGTCACCTCGTTAGGTTCAATTATTCTTAAATTCCTCAACTGAAAATCTTGATGATTCAGCCTTAAGAAGAAAAAGAACAGGAAATTGCAAACTTTGACCCCGGTAAACGTGGCACACCTCAAAGAAGGAATCAAGTTGACTTAGCAGATTCTTCTGTGAATCAGAAGAACTCTCACCCCAGTATTAGGATGGGCAGACAGGTTCAGATAAAACCTGGAGGTGTGAAACATTACCATGGCAAGCCAACCTCAGATCTAACTTGCACATCACAAATTCTCCTCAGTGATATGGAAACTCCTTATAACTAGACAAGATTTATTTTCGGTAACTACACTGTCAACACTTACATTTTTTTATTTTTTCAATGGGGAGGGAAAATGGGTGTGCCAGGGCCTCTAGCCACTGCAAACAAACTCCAGATGCATGTGCCAACTTGTGCATCGGGCTTTATGTTGGTACTGGGGAATCGAACCTGGATCCGCAGGCTTCACAGGCAATCATCTTAACTGCCAAGCCAGCTCTTGAGGCCTACAAGTGTATTTTTCACTTTGCAAATTCTACTTAGTTCTATTTCATATTTTCCTATTCTTCTGATGGTATTCTATTCTATCACCTACTTTCTATTCTTTCACCCACTTTCTATTTCATTTATCAGGTTAATTATTTTAGACCTTTATTTCAGAATTCCTTTCAGACTTTTACTACTTATGTTTATGTTTGCTGAATCTACAGCCTCTCCTTGGCTTGTTACATATATGCTTTGTAACTTGATTAAGAGCTTATATACTTCGAGGACCTAGGGTGTGGCTCAGTTGGCAGAGTGCTTGCCTAGCGTGCACAAGTCCTGGGTCTGACCCACAGCACTGCATAAACTAGGTATGTTGGCATAAACCTGTAATCCCAGCACTTGGGAAGTAGAGGTAGGAGCATCTAAAGTTCAAGGTCATCCTCAGCTATTCAGCAATTTCAAGGCCAGCCTGAGATACATGTCTCCAAACAGTTCATCTGCAGATAAGTGTGATATCCCGAATCATACAAGCATTACTGTCACTATGGTTTACTAATTTTCACATTAATTTCATAGCCGGAAGAGCTGCACGTTTCCTGTCACCTATTCGGGACAGCCTGTTTCCTTGGATCTTGGACATAAACATCCCAGGCTAAGCTTACCAGCATACTAGTCAAGCTTTAAGCTCCCTCTAAATCTCTGGCACCTAAGGGTCTGGCTTTCAAGTTCACTCAAGTATTTGCTGAGAATCTGTCACCATCTACCTTAGTCAAGATGCAACAGTGAAGAAAACAGACAACATACTTGACTTGAAAGGGAGGGGTGGCAGGACAGGGGAGACTGGTAGGTAACAGATACCTGTTCTATAAAAAGAAAAGGCCAGGCGTGGTGGCGCCTGCCTTTAATCCCAGCACTCGGGAGGCAGAGGTAGGAGGATCGCTGTGAGTTCGAGGCCACCCTGAGACTCCATAGTGAATTCCAGGTCAGCCTGGATTAGAGCGAAACCCTACCTCGAAAAACCAAAAAAAAAAGAAAAGAAAGAGAGGGAGGGAGGGAAGAGGGAAGGAAGGAAGAGAAAAGCAAGCAGAGAAAGGTGTCTAGGAGATAAGGAGAAGGTCTCTTTGATAACACCTGACACTTTAGCAAAGACTAAAAAAGGTAAGCCATATCAATTCCTAGGGGGAAAATATTCCAGAAAAAAAGCAACTGCAAATCCAAAGGTAATGGGCAATGAGAGGCAGAAATTTGCCTGGTGTGCTTAAGGAAAAGAAAAGCCGTGCAGTGAGTCAAGTCAGGACATGGGGAGGTAAGTGGTTAGTTAGGTGACAAGGCTAGAGAGGCTGCAGAAGAACTGTCGCAGGTCACAGAAAAGTTTTTTGATTCTCCTCATTTAAGAACTCAAAGTAAGCCAGGCACGGTAGTACATGCCTTTAATCCCAGCATTCGGAAGGCAGAGGTCGTAGGATCACCATGAGTTCGAGGCCACCCTGAGAATAGAGTGAATTCCAGGTCAGCCTGGGTTGAGACCCTACCTTGAAAAAAGAAAAAAAAGGAAAAAAAACCCAAAGTAATAGTACAACTCCATTTTATTATGTTGCTAGAGAAAAAAAGGCCCCCATTTTTCTTGTGTGTGTATTTACCCAATTTCACTTTAATTCTTTTTTTTTGATTGTTCACTGAAGAAGTATGGAAATAGAATTGACTTTTATATCCTATATTGTTGGTGAACTCAGGACTGAAGACAGAAATCACTCCAGGCCTGCTCTAGCATGGTTACTACTTTAGTTTCACTATATAAAACAAGATATAATTAGCTGGGAAACCATATAGTCTTTAATGTTAAAAAAAAAAAAGGAGGCTGGAGAAATGGCTCCATGGTTAAGGCACTTGCACATAAAGCCTAATGACCTGAGTTCAATTCTCCACTATCCACATAAGGCCAGATGCACAAAATGCCACATGTGTCTGCAGTTTGCCCACACACTCACTTTAGCATACTCTCTTTCTCCACCAGGCATGGTGAAGCACACCTTTAGTCCCAGCACTCGGGAGGCTGAGGTACAAGGATCACTGTGAGTTCGAGGGCAGCCTGAGACTACATAGTGAATTCCAGGTCAACCTGGGCTAGAGGGGACTCTACCTCAAAAGAAAAAAATGAAGACATCAGGCTGCAAGACATACTACCAGTATCTCTTCTCTATAATATAAATGTAAATACCCTCAACAAAATATCAACAAACTGAATCTAGCAACAATAAAAACCATTGGGGGGGGGTCGGGGATCAGGGCTGGAGAGATGACTTAGCAGTTAAGGCGCTTGCCTGCAAAGCCTAAGGACTCATGTTCAATTCTCCAGGTCCCACCATGTAAGCCAGATGCACAGTGACACAGCACAGAAGGTCCCACATGCACCCAAGGAGGCACACATGTCTAGAGTTTGACTGAAGTGGCTGGAGACCCTGAAATGCCAATTCTCGCTTGCACACGCACATGCACGCACTCGCTCTCTCTCTCTCTCTCTCTCTCTCTCAATCTCGCATATTAAAAAAAAAAAGCCAACCTGTTTGGTTTGCCTCAAAAAAAGGGTAGACCTCACTCACTGATTAAGCTAGACAGCTATTCAGCAAGCCCCAGAGATTTCCTGACTTCACCTCCCCAGCACTGGGATTACAGAAGCTCACTGTCATACCCAGCTTTTTATGTGGGGGGTACAAAGAGTCTGAACACAGATGCTTGAGTAACAAGCATTTTGCCCACTATGAAGGCATTCCCCTGCACCTAATACCATCTTTATGCTAAAACCTATTGTGTTCCTCCACGATCAAGAAAAAGACAGGAATTGTTAATGTTTGCAAAGCAGGGTCTCATTCTAATCCCGGCAGGTCTGGAACTCACTCTGCAGCCCAAGCTGTCCTCAAACTCATGGTGATTCTCCTACCTCAGCATCCACAGTGCTGAAATTATAGGTATGAGCCACTATCCTGGCTGGAATTACTATTCTTTCTGCTTCTACTCAATCCTATAATACTATACTTTTCGTTGTATCCACAGTAATCAGGCAAGACAGACAAGAAGTAAAATTCCCTATTCACAAATGACATTATCCTGAACGAGACAAATGCTGAAAAATTCACCAAAAAATTAGAATAACTGACCACCAACAAATATAAAAATCAACTTTGTATCTATACCCTTAGAGTGAACAATCAAAGACTGAAATTAAAGTGAAATTTGGTGAATATACATAAAAAAATTAAAAATTTGGGCTGGAGAGATGGCTTAGTGGTTAAGCGCTTGCCTGTGAAGCCTAAGGACCCTGGTTCGAGGCTCGGTTCCCCAGGTCCCACGTTAGCCAGATGCACAAGGGGGCGCACGCGTCTGGAGTTCGTTTGCAGAGGCTGGAAGCCCTGGCGTGCCCATTCTCTCTCTATCCCTCTATCTGTCTTTCTCTCTGTGTCTGTTGCTCTCAAATAAATTAAAAAAAAAAATTAAAAATTTACAATAGCATCAAAACATAATGAAACATTAAGAAATAACACCAAATGAAGTATAAAATGTATACTATGGAATATATACAAAATTGGTGACATGGACTACATAAAACCTAAACAAATAGAGTACATGTTCATGGAATGAAAGACTTAATACTGTTAATATGATAATAATTCCCAAATTAATCTACAAATTCACCACAATGCCTATCAAATTTTCAGCTGGCTTCTATACAGAAATGTATTGACAGATCCTAAATTATGGTAACACAGGAAACCTAGACTAGCCAAAACAGACTAGCTCCAACTATTTCAACTCATAACAATAAAAAGAAAACCTGCACTCAGGAGGCAGAAGTAGGAGGATCACAGTGAGTTCAAGGCCACCCTAAGACTACATAGTGAATTCCAGGTAAGCCTGGGCTACAGTGAGACCCTACCTTGAAAAAACAAAAAAAGAAAAAAGAAAGAAAAGAAAACCTAATTTTAAAGTGGGAAAAGAATCTAAAGGTCTCTAAATAAAACCTTTCTTCAAATACCCAAGGACATAAAATATGCTCAATGTTGCCAAATATAGGTTACCAAATGTTCAAGCCTGATATCCTAGCATTCAGAACTGCCAAGAGTTCAAAGCCAACCTGGGCAACCATCTGAGACCCTGCCCCCAAAACACAGAGGGAGGTTGAAGAGATGGCCCCACACTTAGACATGTGCTTACAAAGTCTGACAGCCCAGGTCTGACTCTCCAGGACCCACATAAGGCCACATGCACAAAGTGGTATATGCGTCTTGAGTTCATTTGCAGTGGCTAGAGGCATTGGCATGCCCAGATTCACTCACTCTTTCTCTCCCCACTCCCACAGCTTCTTTCTCTGTCTCAAATATAAATATATATATATTTGGGGGGGGGGGGTTTACCAGGGTTTCGAGGTAGGGTCTCACTCTGGCTCAGGTTGACCTGGAATTCACTATGTAGTCTCAGGGTGATCTTCAACTCACGGCAATCCTCCTACCTCTGCCTCCCAAGTGCTGGGATTAAAGCCTGGCTTTCTAATAAATATTTTTTAAACGGGGGGGGAGAAAATGAAGATGTTCAGTGTCATTGCTCTGCAAAACCACAATCAAAGTAGAGCTAGCTCAGTAACAGTAATTGTCCAGCATGTGTGAGGCCCTGGGTTCCAGCCCCAGGACTGAGGAAAGGAGACGACAGGAAAGAACAGGAGGAAGAGGAAGGTGGAGAGAGGGAGCACCCACAATGACACAGCTTCTCACCTACTAAGAAGGTGATCACCCAGAAAACAGACAACAACAAGTACAAGTGAGCTTGTGGAAAGTTAAAACCCTCAGCACTGCAGATGGAAAGTGGTGTTGTGGCTTTGGAAAATGGGCTGAGGGAGCAGGGCATGGTGGCACAAGCCTTTAATCCCAGCAGAGGTAGGAGATCACTGCACTGTGAATTCCAGACCAGCCTGAGCTAGAGTGAGACCCTACCTTGAGGAAAAAAAAAAAAGGAAAATAGGCTGAGGGTTCTTGTAAAGACTAAATACAGGACTGGACAGATGGCTCAGCAGTTAAGACGCTAGCCTGCAAAGCTTAATGACCTGGGCTCAATTCACCAGTGCCCATGTAAAGGTAGATGATGCACAAAGTGGTGCATGCATCTAGAATTCATTTGCAGTGGCTAGAGGCCCTGGAACACCCATTCTCTCTGTCTCTTCTCTCTCTCTCTCTCTCTCTCTCTCTCTCTCTCTCTCTCTCTCTCTCTCTCTCTGCTTGCAAATAAATAAATAAAGTTATTTTTAAAAGAAAATAGACTAAATACAGAGTTAGCATCCAACCAAAGCAATTCCAATCCTAACTATAGACTCAAGTAAGTTCCAGACATATATCCTCATAAAAACTTACAGGACTACAGGACTGGGGACATGGCTTAGTGGTCAAGGTGCTCACCTAAAAGAACAAAGGACCCAGGTTCAATTCCCCAGTATCCATGAAAGCCAGAAGCACAAGGTGGCGCATGCATTCTGGAGTTCGTTTGCAATGGCAGGAGGCCCTGGTGTACTGTCTCTCCCCCGGCACACCCCCCCCATCTACACCCCTCTCTCTCTCTCTCTCTCTCTCTTCCTCCCTCTCTCCCTCCCTCCCTCCCTCTCAAATAAATAAATAAAAGTAAAATATGTTTTTAAAAAGCATACAGGACTATGGATGCAGCTCAGTGACAGAAGCACCAGCCTAGTGCGCATAGGGCCTGGGTTCAATCCCCAGCACAAGGAAAAAAACTATGAAAACATTACATTAAGGAAAAGACTGCCATAAACGACCACACTGTGTATGATTCTATTTATATGAAATGTCTAGAATGGGCAAGCCCACAGAGACAAAGTAAATTAGTGGGTAAAGGGGGGCTAGGGGAAATGAGAATTACTAGGTAAGAACAAGAATTATCTGGGAAACGGTGAAAATACCCTATAAGCTAACGTTGTTTATGCAATTCCGTGCATATTAAAGCCTCGTGGCTAATCCATAACAGAAGGAACCAGAGTCCAGGCCTCCCACCGTCGCCTGCCCTTTCCCAGTACATTTGTGCTCTACACCTTCTTCAAGTCTTGAAGAGCCACAAGGTGGGTAATGGAAAGGAGCAGGCAGAGCATTTCGGGCTCACTGTGTGTATAAGGTGGTTACAGCCAGAATCACTAAAAAATACACATTTGTGCCATCTCTCCTCAAAGAAGTATCAGGAGGGTTCTAGGTACCCATGCCCACTCAACTCCACCCATGATGAGAGCAATCATGTATGTCTATGTACAGTGCTCAAGTTGGGGCAAAACGGAGAGCAGGATGCTCAGTCATGCCTAGTTAGATGACACAAAGCTCAACAGGGTCAAGTTCTTAGGTTCGGTGGACTGGGGGCTGATGGGCTTGGGTACCTACAATCCTCCTGATATTTCTTTTAAAAGAGAGGGACAAAGAAATGTAGTGTTTAACACATCTGTCCATAAGCTACCTTCTTGTACAATCACTCATCTCCCATGTCTGAGACCCAGAATTGGTCAATACACTTCCCCTAGTCATGACTAGTTTAGGGACAGACATCAGTAAATGAATCAAAGGAGAATAAGATCAGAGGCTTCTGCTCCAACTGTCGGGAAAAGGGACTCTGTTTCTAGGGGGCTGTTGGCCTCAGTTCTTCACCACTTGCTATAAGGATAAAGTCAGCCTGCAGATAAAGCCAATGTTGAACAAATGGAGCCAAGAAATGCCAAAGAGAGGTCAAATCTGGTGCCAACATTGGTTCTTTTGGCCTCAGCCCAAACCCATTTTTCCATCTTCTAAACTGAGAGGAGTCCTCATTCAGACATTGTACAGCGTTGACATTCTACCAGCCTGGGTGGACACCCTGGGGAAAACGCCTCCCTCTCATCCTGCACCAGCTCACATTCAAAAATCCTTCTCCCTCCTTCCCCCAAATTGTGATTCTATAGATCGAGCCAAGACCACAGGTCCTCAAAAGCTTCCTCTCAGCCTTCAACTGAACTCATCATTTACCCACTTTCCTGAGATCATTTTCAGCACAAAACTTACAGAAGGCACTGTTAAAACTCTCTCACAGCCTTCCACAGTGCAGAACTGGACCTCTGCTCACTCCTAACATCCTGTGGCAAGGCCAAGTCCAGGTCAAGGTGGGCTTGAGATCTGTCCACTCACAATCACAGCTATAAGCTATAGTCTGAATTTCACAAATAAACCTTGTTGGGGTGTCTAATGAATTTATTCAGGCCTCAACTGGTGAGGGTGGATGGCCCACTGTGGATCGCCAGTTTCAATTCTGGCCTTTGGGAACTTTTCTCATGTTTCCTGGTCTTTCACTCTGTAAGCTGCTCTGGTTAAGTGTACCCTGGATGTTGGGGGAGAATAATGAAAACATTTTCAACATGAAGGCAAAACATTATCCTTCTCTCTTCTTGTGTCCAAGAAGAACCCAGAGCAGGCTACTGGTGGAATTTTCCTGAAGATTATGTCAAACTATTCCCTGAAAATCATCTGGGTGACAAGTGCCCCACATCTGTCGATGTCTGTGATGATGATGAATCAGTACGTGAAATGCAAGTATCAGAACTGTCGTAAATGTAACTTTGGGTGGCCGGGGAAGATGGAGGAGGGCACCGGATTGCCCACCGCCCCGATGGTACTTGGGGAGGTTCCATTAGGGACCAACTTCCTGCAAACAGCATGGCCTTCCCGCGGGGTCGGGAGCGGTGACTCCCGCCGCATCCTCCCGCCGAACGAGGCAGTTCCTCGGACACACACGTCTCAGGACGGGCTCCGGTTGTCCGGAGGTGCCCGCGGCCCCGCCGGAAGCGAACTGGATCCTGCCCGGCTGCACGGCTCCATCCCCGGCTCCCGCTCCGGAGGCCGACCGCGGCAGGCCCGCCGCTCCTCTCACCCGCTCTGCCCGGCCCTCCCGGGTGCAGCTCGCGCGCCGGGACGCCGAGCACGTCCCCCGGCACGGTCCCCTCACCTTACTCGCGGTGCCTTTCTGGAGGCTGCCATTCGGCGGTGACGTGCCCCAGCCCACGTCAGTGCAGCGCAGACCAGCTGATCACGCCGCCCGCCGAAAGGCAGGAAGAAGGGCGGTGCGCGAGCAGCCCCGCAGGCGCGCGCCGCGGCCCGGCCACGCCCCTTCTGCGGCGTGCTCACGTCGGGGCCACGCCCACTTCCTCGGCCACGCCCACCGGCGGGTTGGGGCGGGGCCGGGCGGAGCTCCCGAAGCCTTGCGCGCTGCGGCCTCCTGCTCGGAGCCGGCGGTCCCTGTTCCCCGACTTGCGAACTTGACTCCCGCTGTGCCGTGGCGAGTCATCACTCCGGTTCATTTTTCTCGCCGTTCCCCAAAAAGAAGAGCTGTGCTGGCTGACGCCGCTGCAGTGCCTCCCGAGGACGCCTCGGCCTGCAAAGGAGCTGAGAGGAGGGGGACGTGACTAGTTCTTCAAGACTTTGGAGCAGGGTCTCTCTCACTTGCTGAGGCACCAGAGATGTGTCCCCAGAATTCTCCAGACAGCTTCAAAACCCAGCTGCCCACTCCTCCTAGGTAACCAAACAGGACCCTCAACGGTTGGATCCAAACGGAGGTCCTGACCCCATACACCAAGACAAAGCACGTTGTCACTGGTTCAATCAGTGGCTACTCTGTGTTTTAAAGGCCCCCCAATCTTGATCCCACCCCATGTCCGCTCTGCCCCAAAATCCTGATGGCTCTGCTGCAAAATAGGTCCCTAGTCCAAACGCTTGTCATCGACTCCACCACTCACCCATAGGGTGAGCATCTCTTTGGCCTCAGCCCATCAGCCTCGCCAAATCTTTGAAGCCTAAAAGCAGATACCTCTCTGCTTGGCACTTTCCAGTGGTCCTTCCCTCAGAACGAACATGCTACTTGATGATTCCAGTCTTATTTCCTGCAGCTCCCACTCAGCTCACTACAACTAGGCTGCCCTTTTAAAACCTGGGTACATTCATGCTCCCTCATTTTCCTTCAGGTGTCACCTGTTCAAGGAGGCCTACCCTGACCACTTAAAATAGTAAGGCCCCTCTGACATACCTAACCCCCCTTACCTTGCTCTATTTTCCAATAACACCATTTTTCACATGACTTTTATTTTGTTTGTTTGTAGGGTCTCCCTCTAGGCCAGGCTGACCGGGAATTAGTAGTCTCAGGCTGGCCTCACACTCACAGTGATCCTCCTACCTCTCCTCCCAAGTGCTGGGATTAAAGCCATGTCCCAACACACCAGCTATGACTTTATTTTTTAAAAGTCTGCCTCCTTTTTCCCTAACTCTACACACACACACGCACGCACGCACGCACGCACGCACCCACACACCCACACACTGTGACCATCAGTGCAGTAGTTTCTGTTTTGTCTAATAACAAGCAATAAACTAACATTTAGTAAGTTCTCAGATACTTTCTACAGAAATGAATGTCCCCAGAATATATGCTCCTCAGGGGCAGAGACAGTGGCTCTCTTATTCATTGCTATGACCCTGGTGCTCAGACCAGCACCTGGTACTAAAATGAAAGTGATCACATTTGTAAATGGTAATTGACACCCTCCCCCCATCTTGTGTTGACAGTGGGGAAGGCCTAACACACCTGTGTCAAGCAGGTTCTGCTGTCTGCAAGAACTGGAAGTTCCAGTTACTCAAAAAGCTCTTAGTGAAGCCGTGAAAGAGCTGAAGATATGGTGCTGCAGAATGTCTGTTCCATTTCCCCAAGTTTATGGAGCCAAAAAGAGAGAGAGACTGTAAACAAAATGCCTGGGCTCCATCCCACACCTAAAACATGGCCAATGAATGGTAAGAGAGAAAAGTTAAGATACCAGAAAGAGATAAGTGAAACCAAAAGGCAGCAATTCATAACCATATTGCATGAGTTGGCTCAAGATTCATGTCAATGGCTTTAGGGGAGAGAGAAGCACTTCATGGTCCCTGAACTAGACTTGAGTTCCTTTTTGCAGGATTTAAAAAAAAATAAGAAACCTTCCTGCTCTTAAAGTTCTTCCAAGACAATCTCAGGGAGAAGTTTAAAGGAATAATCAAAAGGTGAGAACACTAAGGTCAGTTCTGATTCTGCAGAGTTCACATCTTTGAAGGTGGAAGAGTCCAGCCACACAGAAACTCAGTGAAGCAAAGGATATTGTCCTCATTTTACTGGTTGAGAAGCCTGAGGTTTGCAGAGGCCAAATTCCTTGCCAAAGGTCCTTGAGCTCATAAGTGGGAAACTTACACAGTACATTCTGGCAGCAAGATGGATTCTTAGTTTCCATGCGCTGCACTACGAAGCCCTAGGTAATGGACATGGGACGGGTCTCATCCAACCTTCTAGCCTACTCAGGGGAAAGAGGAAAGCAACTGGTTTCAGCATTTGAACTCACTGACTGGGTCTTAGATGCAAGCAGAAATAATAAGTCCATGGAAACATGGTGGATTGAATTGTGTCCACTAAAAGATCATATATTGAATCCCTAATCCTCAGTACCTCATAATATGATCTGATTTGGACATGTGATGAATTAAATAAAATGAAGTCATATTCGGAGCAAATAGGTTCCTACTCCAATATGACTAATGTCTTTATTTTTAAAAAGGAAATTAGAACACAGCATGCATACAAGGAGAATGCCACTTTAACATGCATGAAAACAGGAGTCAAAGTGATAACCTACAGACCATGCACACCAAATGTCATCAGCAAACTACCAGAGGCTAGAAGGCATGAGCAGACACTCCTTGGTGCCCCTCATGGGGAGGAAAACATGTTGGTATCTTGATCTTGCACATCTAACCTTCAGAACTATGAGAATGTAAGTTTCTGGTTTTTGAGCTACCAATTTGTAGCACTTTGTTATGAAAGCTCTAGAATACTAATAGAAAGTGAATTATAAATGTCCAAGTATGGGTTGTAGACCTGTTATTCCGGCCACCCAACAGTCATTCATTCTGGTAACTATTCTATTTCATGGTCCTTACACATGCGCACGCATGCATGCACACACACGCGCACACACACAGTCCCCCTCCCTCTCTCATTCTCAATCTGTGTTATCTAGGTGAAAGATTTGTGTGACCCAGACTTTGAACCACAATTTTAAACTCAGATATTTCTATAGGACCAGTATAATGCAATGAGTTCTCTTGGTAAATGCTTGAACAGGGCCTTGACTGCCTCTGCCAGACCACAGCGTAGGTATTCTAGAACTGCTGCCTGTACCTGCAGCATGTGGATGGCACTGTGGCAGCAGGAGAACAAAGACGGAGGAGAGAAATGGACCTCCTGACAGTATCTGAGCCCAGAATCCTGTTGTGCCTCAGACCCAGATCTCCCACTGGGCTTTTCAGATGTCAGCCAAAAAATTTACTTTCATGTTTAAGTCAGTTTGACATGGGTTTTTCATCACTTGCAATCAAAGGACTCTTTAGGGAATCATTTAAGTAATTTATACAGTTGAATTTTATGCATGAGTAATTATAACTTTATTAATAATCATGAACTAACAAATGGGAAAAGTAGATGACCAAACAATGTCATTATTTTATGTGTGAATAGTATATCAGTGTGTGTGCAGATGTGTGTGCCCCATGTGCATGTGTGCAGCAGCCTAGAAGACAGTGAGTGTCCTCCTCTATCACTCCTTGTTTCTTTGAGACAGGTCCCTCACTGAACCTGAAGCTCATGTTGTTTTCAGCAAGCCCCAGAGATCCTTCCATACCCACCTCCCTCCGGGGCTGGGGTTAAAGGCGCATGTGTCTCCACACTCAGATGTTTACATGGGCGCTACGAATGGAACACAAGGTCCTTATGCTTGTGCAGCCAGTGCTCTTAACTGCTGAGCCATCTCCCCAGTCCCTAGTAACCCATTCTTATAATAACATGGACTTAGATCTAGATGTGCACTGCTATAGCAGTAAAAATTGCTTGTTTTTTGTCTGTTTGTTTTGTTTGTTTTGTTTTGTTTTTTGAGGTAGGGTTTTACTCTAGTCCAGGCTGACCTGGAATTCACTATGTACTCTCAGGGTGGCCTTGAACTCATGGCGATCCTCCTACCTCAGCCTCCAGAGTGCCGGGATTAAAGGTGTGCGCCACCACGACCTGCTCCAAATCGCTTGTTAATAATGAAAGGAAAGTGATTCCCCACAAGATTAGCAGTGCTTATCTTGAGGTGGCAGAAATTGGGACAGTTTCAGTTTTGCCCTTTTTGCTTGTGTTTCTTTCCTTCTCCCCCACCCCACCATGTTGGATAAGGATCAAACCCAGACTGTTTTATAAAAGAAAATAGATGCACTGGTGATTCTGCCTTTCTCTTTGAGGCACAGAGTGGCTACTTCTTGCATTCTCCAAATCTGCATGTTCCAACCAATAGTAGTCCTCCAGGATTCCAGTTGATGACTGGTTGGTATCCTGACCATTTACTGAGAAGGGGGCTATGGCAATATTTCTTCAATAAATTCCCCCATGAAGAGACCTTAAAAAAGAAATTCTTAGCTGGACCTGGTGGCTGACGCTTTTAATCCCAGCACTTGGGAGGCCGAGGTAGGAGGATCGCCGTGAGTTCAAGGCTACCTTGAGACTACGTAGTGAATTTCAGGTCAGCCTGGGCTAGAGTGAGACCCTACAAGAAACAAAAAAAAAGGGGGGGGGAGGAAGGAAAGAAGAAAGAGAGAAAGAAATTCTTGCAAAAGATAAAAAATATATATGTAGCTCCAGCGCTAGAGAAATGGCTTAGCGGTTAAGGCACTTGCCAGCCAAGCCAAACCCAGGTTTGATTCCCCAGGACCCATATAAACCAGTTGCACAAGGGGGCACACACATCTGGAGTTTGTTTGCAATGGCTGGAGGCCCTGGCGCACACATTCTCTCTCTCTCCCTTTCTCCCTCTTAAAAAAGGAGAGAACAATACTACAGCTCCAGAGGAGAGTTGACATTTTCAAGCATTTCTATTTTTCCGATAAAATTGATAGTGATGAAGGAGGTTCTCATAAATTGTTATAATATGGCCTTATTTTTTGTAAATTTAACTACAAGATAGGCTTGTGGTTACACCCGAGAGAAGAATGGGAGAAGAAAGCCAACTTTCAGGATCACAGAGTCTGCCAATGCCATGTATTGTAAATTAAGGGCGGGAGAGTGCGTTTGGCTCCTTTCAGACTCTACTCACCCTTTGTATTCAGTGAAAACTGAACTCAGACCTTTTGATACTTGAGTTCCATTTGCTCTTGGCAAAATTCAGTTCTCTGGTTAAAATTTTTAAAAAAAGATTTTTTTTAAGCTTATGAGGCCCACAGGGTTATTTGTACATCAAATGATTCTTGCACAAGCAGCAGATCTATAAACTAAGTGTGAATAAATTACAAACATACCGAGTAAATGTTCACAGCAACACACAAGCCCTCCCTGCTGTAGGGGAAAAGGCTCACTCAGGGCAGGATGTTGCCTGCCCCTTCCTTTAAGGACAGTCCCCCTTTTTTATAATATTTTTTCCCTCCTTAAGACGCCTTTGGATCAGTGGGGGGGGTTGCCAAATGTGGGAAAGCAGAGTGTCTCCAGCTGTTCATAACATTGACTTCTCACAAGCCCTTCCTGCTTATGCTTTGAACACTAAGCCTTGGACAGCTCAAGGCGCTGGGTCTGTGGTTTAATGCAAGTGTAACTTTAAAGCAGGCAGAGACTTCTCCTCACTGGTTCCCTAAGGGGTCAAGTTGATGAACCCCTCCAGATGTACTGAGCAGTTATCAAGCCCTATGCAGAGAATTTGAAGTTGGCCACCTAATACATAGGTTCTGTGTAGCCCTCACTGTATTCCTTTCTAACTGTTTTATTGAGAAATATATACCATATGTTGCAGTCCGGTTCATATTGCTGGTAGAAATCACCCAACCAAGAGTAGCTTGTGGGGGGAAATAAAGGTTTATTTTGGTTACAGTCTTGAGGGAAAGCTCCATATGGCAGTGGAAAATTATGGCATGAACAGGGGTAGACATCACCTACTGGCCAACATCAGGTGGACAACAGGAACAGGAGGGTTGCCAAAGACTGGCAAGGGGAGACTGGCTATCACACCCACAAGCCTGCCCCCAACAATA
This sequence comes from Jaculus jaculus, assembly GCF_020740685.1. NCBI lineage: Eukaryota > Metazoa > Chordata > Mammalia > Rodentia > Dipodidae > Jaculus > Jaculus jaculus. Next base: position 24,657,826 of record NC_059102.1, on the reverse strand, counting down.
CACTGCCTCCAGGAGGTGTTCATTCCCAAATCTCCATCAGCTGGAAACCTCGCATTCAGAACTCCTAGCTTTATGCCCTGAATCAAACCACCACATTCCACCCCTAGTCCCCATAAACTAAAAACCATACATGATGTAAATGTAATACATTTATCCAACTTTAAAAGTCCCCATAGTTTAGCCAGGCATGGTGATACACGCCTTTAATCCCAGCAATCAGGAAGCAGAGGTAGGAGGATCACTGAGAGTTCAAAGCCACCCTGAGACTACATAGTGAGTTCCAGGTCAGCGTGGGCTAAAAACCCTACCTCAAACAAATAAAAACAAACAACAGCAGCAAAAAAAAACTATAATCGCACAGAATAAACATTCATACTGCAAAAGATGGCATTGGGCATAGCAAAGAAATATTCAACTGATAAAAGATTTAAACAGGGCCAACATCAAACTATAGTTGCACGTACAGCAACACTAGCCAGTGACAAATCTCCAAATCAGATAATTCTAACCAGCAACAAGTCTCTGGAATTCTAACTGTTCCCCTATAGCTAGGCTACTCACAGTCCTGGAAAACTCCATCCAGGCTGGCAGCTTTCCTTAGGAGCTGTCTCATGGTCCCGGCATTTCCACTGGGTCTCCACTGCAACCCATGGTTTATCCTCACAGCTCCATTGGGTCTCCATGCAGGCATCCAGCAAACCTGCTTCACACTGCCCATGGCCATTTCCAAAACACCAAGACCATGTTGCAAATGCAATGACCTCTCTTTCCTGCATTTCTAATACTCCACAATACCAGGTTGGGTGCCAATTTGTTAATCCAGGGGGGAATAAAGCAGACTTTGAAGAACAGGACACTCCTTGAGCACTCAGGCCCCTTTAAAAGAGTCTACATTCTTCCTGTTGCCCCAGTGCAGGTCAGCTGGCCCAATCTCAAAGGTTGTAATCTCTCAATTGCAGGTGAATAGACAGCAGTTTTGGCCCAAAGATTTCGTTTCTGTGCTCACACCAATCTGTTTCACACCAACCCTGCACAACTTCTCAGGACACGGGCATAGCAACAAGGCTCTCACACAAACTGCTTCTTGCCCAGTCCAGGCAAAGCTCTTTCTCGCCCTCCTAAGCCAAACCTCACAGTCCATAGTTCTTAGTGTATTCAGGCCTTTTAACTCTGACCAGAATAGTCCATGAAACTATACTTGCAGCACCACAAGGCAACTCTTAGGCCAAGGTTTCAAATCCTTCCATATTCCTCTTGATAATCAATTCCAAAAGGCCAAAGCCATACAGTCAGGTGTCTAGCAGCAATGCCATTCTTGGTACCAACTATGCTATTGTAGTCAGGTTCATATTGCTGGCAGAAATCACCCAACCAAGAGTAGTTTGTAGGGGAATAAAAGGTTTATTTTGGCTTTCAGACTTGAGGGAAAGCTTCATAATGTCAGGGGGGAAATGATGGCATGAGCAGGGGTGGACATCACCTCCTGACCAATATCAGGTGGGCAATAGGAACAGGAGAGTGTGCCAAAGACTGGCAAGGGGAAACTGGCTATAATACCCATAAGCTTGCCCCAAATAATACACTGCCTCCAGGAGGCATTAATTCCCAAATCTCTATCAGCTAGGAACCAAGAATTCAGAATACCTAAGTTTATGGGGGACACCTGAGTCAAACTTACCACACCATGCAATTGGCCCATTTACAATGTGCAACTCAGTGGTTTTAGAAAGTCATGGAATTGAATAGCCATAACTACAATCAATTTTAGGCAATTTTCTTTATGCCAGAAGGAAATCCATACCCTTTGTAGTTACTTTCCATCTGGTCCTTCCCATCCTTGACACCCCAGACAACCACTAATCTTTCTGTCTCTATAGATTTGCCTCTTTGGGGCATTTTATGTAAATAGTATCAAACGACATGTAGGTTTTTTTCCCCATACTGGCCTGCCTCTTGCACTTAGCATGACATGTTTAAAGTTCATCTGTGTTGTAGCACATATCAGTACTTGAAAACCTTTTCACTGCCAAATATGTTAAATAGCATTCCATATGATAGAAAAATCATCGTTTCAGCAGTTGATAAACATTTGAGATGTCTCTACTTTGTGTGTGTATGTGTGTGTATGGTGTGTTGAGTGTAGTATACGCACTTTGTATGTGTGTGTGGTGTGTTGAGTGTGTGGTGTATGCACGTGTATGTGCCCGTGCAATGCCCAATGCTCTCACCTGTGGCAGGATGCACTTGTCTGCTGACCTCAGTTGCTGTGTCATGCTCAATCACTCTTCCACAGGTTTTTATTTGAGCTGGAGTCCCTTATAAATCCCAGAGCTTGCCTTTTACTTATTTATTATTATTATTATATTTTAACAAGCTCAGAGATTCCCAGGTCTCTTTTCCTCTGTGGGACTAGGGTTACAAATGCACATGGCCATGCTCAGCTGTTTGTTTTGGGTCCTGGGATCACTCTGAAGTGGTCTTCTCAGGCCTCCTTAGGCCTTTACACTTCTACAGCAAGTGTTCTTCACCACTGAGACAAGTGTTCTTAACCACTGAGACATCTCTGCAGACCCCCTTTTTTGGTTTGGTTTTTTTTTTTTTTTTTTTTTTTTTTTTTTTTTTGGTTTTTCAAGGTAGGGTCTCACTGTAGCCCAGGCTGACCTGGTGCACACTACAGAGTCTCAGGGTGGCCTCGAACTCACAGCGATCCTCCTACCTCTGCCTCCCGAGTGCTGGGATTAAAGGTGTGCACCACAACACCCAGCACCCCTTCATTTTTTGAAAACATAAATAACGCTAGTGTTAAAAAGTCATACATGAGGTTTTAGGTGAACATGTTTTCATTTCTCTTAAGTAGATAAACTAGGAGATAAAGGGCTGAATCATGTGGTCACTGTTTAACCTCTTGAGGTCAACTGCTGTGCTGTTTTCCAAAGTGACTAGATCATTTCACATTCACTGTGTGAGGTTTTAATTTCTTGATATACTCAATAACACGTATTATCTTTTAATAGTATATTTTTAATATTTTATTTATTTATCTGGGGGAGGGAGAGAGAATAGGCACCTGTGGCCCTCTAGCCACTGAAAATAAACTCTAGACACAAGTGATAACTTGTGCATCTGGCTTACGTGGGTACTGGAGAATTGAACCTGGGTCCTTAGGCCTCACAGGCAAGTGCCTTAACTGCTAATCCATCTCTCCAGCCCATCTTTTTTATAAAATTCTAGTCATCCTATGGGTATGAACCAGTATCTCATTATGGCTTTGGTCTTCATTTCCCTGATGGGCTATCAACACTGAGTATCTTTTCATTTGTTTATTGACCATGTGTATGTATCACCACAGAAGATGTACCTATTCAGATTCTTTTTCATTTTAAAATCTGGGTTGTCACTAGAGAGATGGTTCAGCAGTTAAAATCACTTGCTTGCAAAGCCTGCCACCCTGGGATCAGTTCCCCAGTACCAAAGTAAATCCAGATACACAACATTGCACATGCATCTAAAGTTTGTTCACAGTGGCATTCATACTGCTCTGCCCTGTCCATAGTCTATGAGACTCTCTCTGTGTGTCTCTTTCAAATCTGGGTTTTTTTTTTTTAATGCTATGACTCATCAAGTTTTTTTTTTAATATTTTTATTTCTTTATTTATTTGAGAGAGAAAGAGAGGCAGACAGAGAGAGAATGGGCATGCCAGAGCCCCCAGCCACCGTAAATGAACTCCAGACTCATGTGCCACCTTGTACATCTGACTTATGTGAGTCCTGGGGAATAGAACCTAGGTCCTTTGGCTTTGCAGTTGAGCACCTTAACTGCTAGGACATTTCTCCAGGCCAATGACTGTTCTTTATATATTCTGGATGCAAATAATTTGTTCCCACTCTGTTGATTGTTTGAAAATTAAAATTCTAGGGCTTAGTGGTTAAGTGCTTGCCTGTGAAGCCTAAGGACCCTGGTTCAAGGCTCGACTCCCCAGGACCCACGTTAGCCAGATGCACAAGGGGGCGCACGCATCTGGAGTTTGTTTGCAGTGGCTGGAGGCCCTGGCGTGCCCATTCTCTCTCTCTCTCTGCCTCTTTCTCTCTCTGTCACTCTCAAATAAATAAATAAAATTAAGTAAAAAAACTTTTTTAAGAAAATTAAAATTCTAGTTAGATAGCAACATTATTGGTTTTGGTCTTGTTTTGGAGTCGGGTCTCACTCTAGTCCAGGCTGACCTGGAATTCACTATGGAGTCTCAGGGTGGCTTTGAACTCATGGTGATCCTCCTACTGCTGCCTCCTGAGTGCTGGGATTAAAGGCATATACCACCATGCCAGGAAGATAGCAACATTTTTAAAGAAGGATTTCAGGGCTGGAGAGATTGCTTAATGGTTAAGGCATTTGTCTACAGAGCCAAAGAACCCAGGTTTGATTCTCTAGGACCCACAGAAGCTAGAGCCACAAGATAGCACAAGCATCTGGTGTTCATTTGCAAGTGACTAGAGACCCTGGGCATGCCCATTGTCTCTCTCTCTCTCTCCCTTTTTCTCTTTCTAACAAATAAAAATAAAAATAATTAAGAAAGAAGAAGAAGAAGAAAGATTTCAGGGCTGGGGAGATGACTTAGTTTGTAAAGCACTTGTCATGCAAGCATGAGGACCTGAGTTTCGGGTCTCCAGAACCCATGTGAAGTGCCTGCACCTGTAATCCCCATGCTGGGGAGGTGGAGACAGGAGGATTCCTGGGACCGCCTGGCTAGCTTGTCTAACTGAAGTGGTAAGATCTGTGTTCAGTGACAGTCCACATCTCAAAAGACAGGGAAAAGCAGTAAGACTCGAGGACATTGATCTTTGGCTTCCACACGCATGCACACACAGGTACATGTGCAACACACACCCAAGCACCCACTTGCATATGTGCATGTACACCACACATGTGAAGACACACCACAAACACATACACACAACCCCAAAAACAGAAAACTCCATTATCTATCTTCAGCATCCTTAGAAAATTCAGAAGGTTGGCTTGGCAACAGTGGTCCTTCCATCCATACAGCAGCAAACCACATCAAGGAGCAGGGATGTTCTGTAAGATGTGACAGAGCACCCTCTGCGTACCTTACCTGCCAGGCTCTTGCCTGACATCTGATCTGTGACCCCTTCTCCTGTAGCATCTGGCAAAGCATTGCCTGGATTTCAATTCCATTGAAAAGTGTCCTTGCAATTCAATCAAACCACTTCTTGCCAGAATGTTGTCACCTTTGGCACTTAAACACGACTTTCCCCAAACCCAACACCAACTTGCAAGTCCTCCACTCTTCCTATTTTGCAATCTGGATTGTTCAAAGCCTGGGGCAAGTCACTGGGACTTGGCAGAAGCTTGGCAGCTCTCTCAGTGATGTCATGAGTGTCCCTTGCCATAATGCAGCCTCATTACTGACTCAAACCAGCCAAACAAACAAATGGAGTTGAAAAACAAACTAACAGGCTGCCTGGGATTCAAAACACTGCATAACAATGGTCAGAAAACCAATTTCGTACTTAGGACCACATCCAAGAATAAAAATCACCACTTCTTACAGTTAACCATCACTTTCCTTTCCTGATCATAGGTCACCTGTCCCCTCACACAACAAAACAGAGTATCTCTAAAATATATTCGTGGCACAGTCAGTTCACAAAACATTCTTTTCTGTTTCTCATTAACCTTTAACTTTTTATTTATCTCTTCTGTCACTTAAATATTCTTTTTATCTACAGTATTTCTTTCTAAGCAGTTTTATTGGGATATAGTTTACACGCCCTATAACTCATCTATTTAAAAAAGTATACAATTCAGTGGGTTTTAGGATGTTCACAGAGTTGCATAACATTCCCCAGCCAGTTCTTTGGACCTTTACATCACTACAAAAAAAAAAAAAAATCCATCTCCTTTAATATAATTCCTCATTTCCCCCATCCTCCCCAGCCTAAGGCAACTCCTAACCTGCTTTCTGTCTCACTGTTATTGCCTTTGACCAATTATCAGTGAAATCCAATACTAAGTCACCCTCTATGAAGTGCTCTCAGAATTTACCCATGATGCAACACGTATCAGAACCTCGCTCCCTTGAATGTAGAATAATCTATTCAATGGATTGCAGAGGTTTAAATATAAAAAGTCCCCCATAGTCCCATGTGTTTGTGATTAAGCCTCATACTTAAGCTCCCACTGGTGGCACTGTTTGGGGAGGTTGTTGAGCATTTAGAGGGTGGAGACTTTGCAGAAGTTGCTGTGTCACTGGAGGCAGATCTTGGGGTGTTATAGCCCAGCCCTGCTGGTTATATCCAGATCACTCTCCTTGCCACCCTACTGATGAGAGGATATGATGCCTGGCTTTTTGCTCCTGCCATAACTTCCACACCATGATAAAGCTCCCCCTGGAAATGGTAAGCCAGAAGTAAAGCCTCTCCTTCCATAAACTGCTCTGGTCAAGCATTTTGTCCCAGCAATAAGAAGGTAACCACCACATAGGTATACAACTTTTGTTTTCTTGTTTAATTTATTTTGGTTTTTGAAACAGGGTCTTGCTGTATAGCTAAGGCTAGTTTAAACTCAGCGTGTAGTCCAGACTGACCTCATGTTCACAGTCTTGTCTTAACCACCCGAGCCCTGGACTTACAGGCAGGCACCAAACCAACAGCCACTATATTTTATCCACTCAAATGGACCTGAGTTTTTTTCACTTTATTGCTATTGCGAATAAGGCTACTATGAATATTCAAATATAAAGCTTTTTTGTAAATACATGTTTTCACTTCTCTTTATATATGCATAATATTAAATCTACTATATATATATAATTAATGTAACTATATTAATATATTATATATGGTATATAATGTATATTCCACAAATAGAATTGCAAAGTTATATAATAAGAGTTGATAAAATTTTTCAAAGATAGTTGCACCACCACTTTCAATTCCCACCAGCAGTAGATAAGAGTTCCAATTTTTTGGTGTGGGGAAATAGTTCGGTGGTAAAGTGCTTGCCTTACAAGCACTAGGACATGAGTTTGATCCCCAGAACCCACAGAAAACAGTCAGGCGTGGTGGCACACTCTGATGATCCTAACACTGTGGCAGTGGAACCGGGGATCCTCACGGCTTGCTGGCCAGCCAGTCTGGTCCCCCTGGGAGTTCCAAACCAATGAAAGACCCTATCTCAAAAAAAAAAAAAGTGATCATCAGAAAAAATAAAATAAGGGGGAGCTGGAGAGATGGGTTAGCAGTTTAGGTGCTTGCCTGTGAAGCCTAAGGGCCCAGGTTCAACACACCAGTACCCGTAGGAAGCCAGATGCACAAAGTGCTGTATGCATCTGGAGTTTGTTTGCAGTGGCTGGAGGCCCTGGTGCACCCCTTCTCTCTATCTGCCTCTCTCTCTCTCTCTCTCATAATAAATAATTTATTTTAAGTAAACAGCAGGCCTGGAAGATGGCTCAGAGGATAGAGCACTTGCTGTGCAAGCATGAGACAAGTTAAGATTCCCAGTACCCATTTGTGTGTGGTATCGCCCCTGTAATCCCAGTGCTGAGGGTGAAGAGACAAGGAATTCCCTGGGGCAAAGTGGCCAAACCAGTGAACTCTGGATTCAACTGAGAGAGACCCTGCTTCAGTTAATAAGGTGTAGAGTAATCAAGGAAGATTGCTCTGACCTCTGGCCTCCACAAAGGTGCACCTACACATACATGTAACCCACATACATGCGAACATGCTTACATGCAAAATAAAAAGAGGATAGCACCTGAGGAATGATACCCAAGGCTATCCCGTGGCCTCTGCACTCACACGTGCACCCACCTGCACACACATACACACACGTGAAGTTTCAGTTTCTCTGCACCCTTGCTATACTTCATTAATATGCTCGTCATCCTTCCTCCACCAACTCTCCCCAGGTTTTAGATGAAATTCCCGACAGCTTTTGCCATTGAGGAAATATAATGGCATTTAATTTTAAAGTGACCCTCTTACTTTGCCTCTCTGTTTAGGGAGTCTGTGGAGGGGAAAAACACACTCCAATGGTTCTTTCAATCTTGTAACCCAAATATGTTTCCACAATGCAGCTTAAGCCTATAATTCTAAATACCTAACAGAAATGCGTTAGATGAAAACAGAATATTCAGTCATGTAGACTAAAGCCACAGACATGGAATTTTGGAAACAGAAGGAACTTAAGTACTCCTTCACCAATGGCTTCACTTTGTAGCTGTAGACGCTCCAACCAAACCGAGACTCCTGTTAGCAAGGTCCCACAGCCATTTATCAGACTAGAATTGAAACACGAGTCTTCTTATCCATTCAACAATCCAGGTTCAACCCCCCAGTACCCATGTAAAGCCAGGTGCACAAGGTGGCACATGCATCTGGAGTTCATTTGCAGCAGCTAGAGGTCTTGGCATGCCCATTCTCTCTCTCTCTCTCCAAATAAATAAATAACTTTTTAAAAAAGCTTCAGCTAGGCATGGTGTACACACATAATCCCAGCACTCAGGAGGTAGAAGATCAGGAGTTTGGGCCAGCCTGAGCTACATAGCCAATTTGAAGCCACCCTGAGATGCATGTGATATGCTGTCTCCAAATAAACATGCAAACAAAAAACTTTATATATGTCATTACAGCAATGATACTTCATTATAATAATTAAAAACTGACTCACAGAACTGCTACCATAAGTGAGGAGATTTCGCACACACCCCAAAGAATCCATTGCTATTGGATCTATGGCTCCTGCTTAAATTTTGCAACAGCCAGGTGTGGTGGTACACACCTGGCAACCCAGCACTTGGGAGGTAAAGGCAGGAGGATCAGGAGTTCAAGGTCATCCTCATATATATAGTGAGTTTGAGGCCAGCCTAGGCTGCATAAAACCCTGTCTCAAGAACTATTAAAACAAAAAGTTGCACCTGCCGAGCTAGAGTTGAATAATATTGTCCAATGCTCGCCTGGTGGGCTTTCCTCATCATCCATCCTGACTGCCCAGTGCCTGAACATGTTGAATTTAGGACACAATCCATAAAACTGGGACGTGAGGTGTTGGTATATTTATTTATTGCACAAGTTACTGCACCATTCATGGCCCTGGGGAGAGGGAGGAATAGAGTGAATAAGAAAAGGAAAGAGGGAAAAAGGAAGAGGAGAGGGAAGGAGAACAGCGATCAGACAAATGGACACTGGGCAAAGGAGATCTTTGCAGGCTCGCAGGCTTATCGGTAAGGAGAAGGAAGCTGGGACTTTGTGGAGCCTCCCTTCGGCCTCCATTCACAAAATAAACAGCAGACAGCAGCTAAGTCCTCTGCACAGGAAGAAAGACAGCCTGTTACCCAAGCTCTCTAAAGGGAAGGTGTGAGAACAGCATGCATTCTTTGAACCAAAGTCCTTCACCTCCTATGTGAGAAGCTGAGCCTCACAGTATATCCAGAAAGTCTTTCCTAGTTCCCCCTCTCATCCACCACTCCCGGGCAGCCTGGGCTGTGGTCACCCCCAACCCCAGTAGATCCCAGATCCTGTGGGTAGAGCATACCAGTGAACCAACCTAAGACCTCTGCCAGCTGGTCCTGGCACTCATGCGGGGAATGTGAAATGCATGCTGCTGGTTTCTGGCTCACTCTTGGTCTTTGGGGATGAGCAAAGCTCAGCCTACATTGGAGGCACAGTGACTGAGGAAGGTTTTCTCCTGATGCCAGGGCCTGAACTCCACATGCCTGCCTTCCTCCTCCCTAGCCAGGAGAGCTTTGGCAGCTCGCCTTTTCCCTGTATGCTGCATCTGTGAAGTGGTAGGGAGAGGGCGCTGACTCAGGAGGCTTTCTGAAGGGAAGAAAGCACACAAGAACAGCACTTTGAACTCTGGGAACGCCGTGGCCACAATGCATTTAAAAGAATCTATCTCTACGCTCTCATCAAATCACGCACTGTCAAAACAGGAGGAGTCTTTGGAGACCTAACTTACGAGAAAGGCGGTTTCCTCCCCCACAGCACGAGGTGATGCCCGACCAGCGTGCGGTCCCATCAGTCTAGGGTTTTGTCAATGCGCTCATTGTACAAAGCTTGCACACCTGCACACACCAGCACAGCGTCGCCCCCAGGGCAGGCCTTGCTGTGATGCTAAACGGTCACCTTTCTGGCAGTTTTGGCTCACTTCCGCATTCAGCTTCAGGACACCCTCTACCCCTTTCTCCCTCCCCCCCCCCCCAGCCCCTGTGTGAGGCTGGGAGGCACGTGTGGGAGGGCAGGATCTCCATCCTTTCTCTCTTGGCCAGAGAGCAGAATGTGTGAGGAATGGGACGGACAACACTGGGCTTGGAGTACAGTGCAGCTGTGAAAACAGCCCATCCCCGGGGCTTCGCCCAGTTCTGTGGCACAAAGAGACCTTCCAGCAGCTTCAAGTCAAGGAGAAGCTGCTCTTAAATGGACAGGGCAAAACAAAAAGCTGCTGTTGCATGACTTCATCCCAGCCCGGCCCGCCGTCCTTGCTTTGAAGTTAGGATTAATACCATGTGGTGTAAAGTAATGGGGAGGGGGTAAATACATTAAAAATCTCTAGAGAAGATGTTCTTCCCAGGCATGGTGGTGCACACCTTCAATCCTAGCATTAGGGAGGCAGAAGTAGAAAGATCGCCATGAGTTCAAGGCCAGCCTGAGACTACAGAGTGAGTGCCTGGGCTAGAGAGAGAGACTCTACCTCAACAAGACAAAAAAAAAAAAGAAAGAACGAAAGAAAGAAAAGATGTTCCTATATACTGTAGCAGAAAGCTTCAGGTTTGCTGAGATGAACTTCCAGACCAGGAACGAATATGGAGGAAGGGATTTAGTGAAGCTTACAGATGGAGGGGAAGTTCCATAATAGCAGAAGAAGCTGGTCTGCTTTCACAGGACCAAGCAGAGAGAAGCACAAGCCAAAAGCCAGAAGACACACAACACAGCACACTTTTCATATCTTTAGATTGAAACCTAAAACCCACACCACACCTTAAGATCTGCCCAGTGAAACCGCCTCCAGCCAGGTGGCTACAGATGCAAACTACAAACTAATAAAAAACTGAATATATTGGGGGCCATCTATTCAAACCACCACATATACCTTGATCTGCAAATAGGCTTTAACTGTGGAAACAACCTATCATGCGTTGACAGGAAGATGAAAAAAGAAATTGTATTATATAAAACATAGGGGAATATTATTCAGCTTTTAAAAAGATTTTGCCACTTACAACAATATGGATGAACTTAGAGGACATTATACTAAGGGAAGTAAACCAGAAGCAATAGATAAATACTAGACTTTAACATGGGGAATCTAAAATAACATTGCTTAGACCAGGGAGCCAGCTCAGTGGACAGGGCGCTTGCTGCTCAAGCCTGAGTACCTGAGTTCAGAGCTCCAAACACCACGTCAAAGCTGAAAGCTGTGGCAGGCTTCTGTGATCCCAGCACACTGACTGAGTCCAGTTCAGCCTGGGCTAGAGTGATACCTTACCTGTAAAAAACAACAAAAAAGTTTAAAACTTTGTATTAGTCAATTTTCATCAGAGTAACAAAATACCTGACATGGGCTATTTGGAAAGAGAGAGGTTTATTTTAGCTCTGGTTCCAGAAATTCAAGCCCAAAACTAGGTGACCTCCTCAAGGGAGGGCTCGGCTGAGAACAGCACTATATGGTGAAAGCACATGTTGGGCCAGTGGTCATATTATGAGCCAGGAAATGGAGAGAGAGAGGGAAAAATGTTCCAGGAGAATGCACGGCCTTCTGCCTGGCTGGCAGCTCTGCTTGCTGGTGCCCATCTGCCCAGTCGCTGCTACCCTTCATGAGCATCAGGACTGAGCTTCAACAACCTTCCAACAAGGATCAAAGAGCAGTGTCTCTCCAGGAATCCTCCCAGCTTCCAGGTTCTCAGACTCTCCAGCCAACAGAGAGCAACTGTTGGGCTGCCCGGCCCACATCCTGCAAGCTGATCTCGTAAGTCCCCTTTATCGTGCATACCCATTCTATCAGTTCTGTTCCTCGAGAGAACCCTGACTGATAACGCCTAGTCTTGGAGCTACAGGGTAGAGAAGAAATAGCACCCCACCTCAGAAAAATGACATGAGCAGATCTTTTATGTAGTGAATGTCAGGTAGTCCTCCAAAGTGGGTCAGATCAATGCTTTTGACTTTGAGAACTTAAAAAAAGGAAGGGAAGCTGGACCAGGACACCAATTGTAGAAAATGTCTGAATTCATTAATACATTCAGTTCGACTCTGTGCCTGGCCACAGTTTAGATGGCGATGATAGAGCAGAAACAAAATCAAGGGCAATCTCAACTTACAGGATGCATACTTGGGTAAGACAATAGCATCTGAGGGTGTGGTAAGTGCTTAAGAGAAGTGAAATTGAAGGGAAGGGAAAGCAGAGTGTAAGAAATGATGTGCGGTATAATATATTAGGACTGTGAGACTCTCTGGGAGTCTAATGCTTGAAGGACGTGAAAGAGAGGCTAGCTTTGAAACGTCTTAATGTTTCTTTTTTTAATTCTTTTATTTATTTGAGAGCAACAGACACAGAGAGAGACGCAGAGAGAGAGAGAGAGAGAATGGGCGCGCCAGGGCCTCCAGCCACTGCAAATGAACTCCAGACGCGTGCGCCCCCTTGTGCATCTGGCTAATGTGGGACCTGGGGAACCGAGCCTCAAACCGGGCTCCTTAGGCTTCACAGGCAAGTGCTTAACCGCTAAGCCATCTCTCCAGCCCCGTCTTGATGTTTTAGCAGCACCAGAGTTGCCAAATCCTGAGCAGAAGAAAGAACTCGCCTATGGAGGTTATTCTGGTCAGTGCTCTGGAGCAGCCACTAGCACAGGAGACCCCGCCCAGCCTAGGCAGACCATGGGGTTTTTAGTTCATAGTTTCAGGGGTTCATTCCATGCACTCTTGGTCCGATATGATTCTGGGCCCACTGGAAAATCAGGGCTCCATGGCAGCTTCTTCACCTCCTTGTGGACAGGAAGAAGAGACAGAGAGAGGGGCAAGAAGGGACCAAGGACAAAGTATTCTCAAGGACCCACGCCCATTGACCCACTCCTCCAGCTAGGGCTTTCCTCCTGAAATTTGCAGAACCGCTTCAACAGGTCCATAAACCAGGGACCTAATGAGCCTGTGGGGACATTTCATATCAAACGATAGCAGTAGGAGGGACAAGTGCACTGTAGTGTCTCCTCCTGGTTGAATAACAGAAATCTACAAGAATGAGACCCAGTTGAAAGAGAAGAATGTGGGCACAGGTCACAGGTCTAGGGCCCTATCACACCCATCCCAATAGTGTACTCAAGCAGAGTGGATAACTACAGTTATGACGCCAAGACCCCACACTCGTGAGCCCCCCATCCAGCCTGCTAAGAACTCTGCTCCTGATTCAGTGCAATAAGTGTGAAGGATGGGATACGGGGGTGGAGAATCGAGGGGAGAGTGTGCTTTCTGTCCACCCCAAAGTGATGGTGGTCTTCCCAGCTCCTCAGAAGGAACTCTCCACAGTTAGTCCCGTCCTCTGGAGAGTGGCTCAACATGCCAGGTCCGTTCTGTTTATGGACACAGTCAGGTGTTAGCAGCAATCCCACTCCTCAATACCACTTTACTGTTGCAGCCAGGTTCACATTGCTGCCAGAAAGCACTTGGCCAAGAGCAGCTTGGGAAACAAGGGGTTGAATTCAGGTGACCCCATAACCTAAGGTATTCTGAATGTAGGTTTCCAGCTGATGGAGATGTGGGAATTAATGCCTGCTGGAAGCAGTGCATTGTTGAGGTAGGTTTATGGGTGTTATAGCCAGTTTCCCCATTGCCATTGTGGAGCTTCCCCTCAAGTCTGTAAGCCAAGTTACTCTTGGTCAGGAGTTTTCTGCAAGCAATGCAAACCTGACTGCGACACCAACTGCCTACTACGAGGCGTGGCACCTGTAGCAGACATGCCCGGGCCCAGGAAAGATTGCAGAGGAAGCTGCAACACGAATGCTGCTCTGACCACTAACCTGACAACCAGGACTAGGGAAAGGCTGCCAAGACACGGTGATCAAAACCTATCAAAGCAGAAATCCAGAACTCAACACTAAATTGGATTGCCAACAGACCCGCTGTGGCTCAAGGAATATTGCAGAAGAGGGGTGGAAAGATTAAGAGCCGCAGGGTGGGTGGGAATGCCCTGAGGCAGAGTCCCTCTATTCCATAGGGACTGACCCCACTGAGGAGGAGCCCCAAGGGTAATGGGAGCAGGGGCAAAGGGAAAAGAGTATAACCTGCTCCCAATCATTCTCTCTATATATAATAAAAAGTGAAAAATAACTCTTTAGCATTATTAAACTTCTGGATCAAGTCCTGCCTAGGGAACACCTGACCACTGGGGGGTATTAATAAATTCATCTTGGAAAATTAAAAATAAAACTACCATATGGCCCAGCTATATTACTCCTGGGCATATACCCAAAGAACTCCATATCCTACTACAGAGATATTTGCATACCCATGCTTATTACTGCTCTATTCACAGGAGCAAGGAAATGGCATACATCTAGATGTCCATCAAATGATGAATGGATAATGAAAGTGTATATATACACAACGGAATTTTGCTCAGCCATATAAAAAATGAAGGGAATTTTTAGGAAGCTGAATAGAACAAGAAAGCGTTAGATTAAATGAGGTAATTCAGGCTTAGAAAGACAAAAAACACTACATCTTCTTTCTTAGGCACAGATCCTAGCTTGTATTTTGTTTGTTTTTGTTTTTTGAGGTAGGGTCTCACTCTGGCCCAGGCTGTCCTGGAATTCACTATGTAGCCTCAGGGTAGCTTTGAACTCACAGCAGAGAATGGGTGCACCAGGGCCTCCAGCCACTGCAAACGAACTCCAGACACATGCTCCCCCTTGTGCATCTGGCTAACGTGGGTTCTGGGGAATCCAGCCTCAAACTGGGGTCCTTAGGCTTCACAGGCAAGCGCTTAACCGCTAAGCCATCTCTCCAGCCCAACCGTAGCTTGTATTTTTAATATATTTATATTTATGTGGGAGTTAGAGTGTGTGGAGTCCAGGAAACTAGAAAGGAGTCCATGAGAGGGAGAAAGGAGGGTTTAAGAGAGAGGGCTGGGAGGGTAATAGAACACACAGGATATATATGAAAGTGGAAGGGGAGTGCTGGGGGTGGAAGACTTTAAACAGGGATGGAAAGTGGGTAGTTGAGGGTAGTAGCGTCACCCACAACAAAGTATTTATGAAAGTGCCATAAGAAAACATACTACTGTGGACACTAATTTTTAAAAAGTCAAATTTAGGGGAAATGAGCTGGGGAGATGGTTCAGTGGTTAAAGACACTTGCTTTGGGAACAGGGTTGATTCCCCAATAACCATGTAAACCCAGATGCAGCAAGAAGCCCGGCACATCGCTTTCTCCCTCCCTCCCTCTCTCCCTCTCTCTCTCTCTCTCTCTCTCTCTCTCTCTCTCACACACACACACACACACACACACACACACATAGCTAAAATATATATTTTTTAATTTAGGGGAGATTGCTCAGTGGTTACAGGCACTTACTCCACAAACCTGCTGACTGCAGTTTGGATCCTAAGCACTCAAGTAAAAAGCAGGACATGCAGCGGCCCACATGTCTCTAATCCCAACATGCCACGGGAGGTAGAGTCAGGAGAATCCCAAAGCCGCCAGGCCAGCTACACTAGCTTTTCCACTGGCAAAGTAACAAGAATGACCCTGTCTCTAAGAAGGCTGAAGGAGAGGATCATTACCCCAAGGTTGCCCTCTGACCTCCACCCTCAGATTATGACATGCATGTGCCCATTACACATATCCACACACAAATAATAAGTAATTTTTAAAATAAAAACTTCCCTTGGGGGATAGGAATGTAGCTCAATGACACAGTACCTGCCTAGCACGTATGGAGTTCTGGGTTGTTTCCCATTGTCACATGATGATGAATAAATTAATCAATAAGTTCCTTTCTTTGTGATAATCTAGTTAGTATTAGGTCCTTAACAACTACTTGCTGAAGTGAACTAATTCCTAAAAATTCATTCCGTAGCTATTGACCTCTAAGTATTGGAATGCCTCAGTCCAGTTAAACTACCTGTCATCCATCCACATGTGAGTGTGAGTAGCTGCTATTTTTAGAGGTTTACAGGAAGAAAAGTTCTCATGAAACACTTCAAATCACATCACAAAGGTAGCTAACTCTGCAGCATATGATCCTGGTTCTCTATTTCAATTTCTTTGTCTCCAAATCCAGGTGATAAACCATACTTCTTTCTATCACTCCTGCAATCATGAAGAACTTAGGAAACAAAAGGATTAAAACTTTGTATGGAGGCTAAGGTGCTTGCCTACAAAGCCTAAGGACCCAGGTTCAATACTCCAGGTCCCACGTAGGCCAGATGTGCAAGGTCACACATGTGTCTGGAGTTCTTTCACAGTGGCTAGAGGCCCTGGCGTGCCCATTTTCTCTGTCTCTTTCATAAATAAACAAAAGTTTTACAAATTTTCAAAACACTTTAAAGAAAAAAGGACTTTGTATGGCTTTATTTTCTATCACAAGAAGTAGAGATGCTGTCTGTGAATCAGGCTTCCTCAATTTTGGAAGAGCAGCAGCTTGGGAATGTTGCAAGAAGCTCCGGTCTATTGGTGGTTAACATGGAGAAAGTCTCTAATAAAGGGTCAAAATTAGAGGTTAAATTTCCATTCACTGCTCCCAAGACAAACCTATCAAACAACCATAATACCTTTTTTTTTTTTTTTTTGGTTTTTCGAGGAAGGGTTGCACTCTAGCCCAGGCTGACCTGGAATTCACTCTGTATTCTCAGGGTGGCCTCAAACTCATGGTGATCCTTTTACCTCTGCCTCCTGAGTGCTGGGATTAAAGGTGTACGCCACCACAATACTTTAACATTTATTTTTATTTATTAATTAGAGAGACAGAGAAAGAGAGAGAGAAAGAATGGGCAGGCCAGCACCTCTAGCCACTGCAAACAAACTCCAGGCACATGTGCCACCTTGTGCATCTGGCTTATGTGGGTTCTGGGGAATGGAGCCTTGAACTGGGGTCCTTAGTGCCTTAACGGCTAAGCCATCTCTCCAGCCTCCATAGCACTTTTAAAGTGACAAGACTGAATTAGATCAGTGATTTTTCATCTGCACTGTTATAACACATGGGTAAAGCACAGCCCAATGAGAACAGGTACTGTAAGTAGGTACTTCCAAATCGTCCTTGCACCACGGTTACTGTAATGAATATGTTAGTTTTGCCCATTTAGATTCCATTCTTCTCTTCATCCTTAACATTCTTCACTTTCCTTTGAGAAACACCTTATACCCGCTTTGAGTTCCAATGCGGCGAACCTCAACTCTTCCCCACCCCCACCCAAGAAGGACCGACACAGGAGGATGCATCCTAATCAATCACATACCCCATTGCTTCGGAAGCGGCGGCTGATTGGGGACAGGAGACAGAGATTCCATGTCAGCCAGATGAGTCTTCTTAATCCTAGGATTTATGCTGAAGCCACTGGGAAAAGAAAGTGCTTTTTTCAGGCTGGAGAGATGGCTTAGTGGGTAAAACACTTGCCTGCAAAGCCAAAGGACCCAGGTTTGATTCCCCAGGACCCATGTAAGCCAAATGCATAAAGTAGCATGTGTATCTGGAGTTCGCTTTCAGTGGCTAGAGGCCCTGGTGTGCCCATTCTCTCTCTCTCCCTCCCTCTCTCTCTCCATCTCTCTCAAATAACAAATTAAAATATTAGAAAAACATTAATAAAAAAGAAAGTGCTATTTCCATGGAAGTTGCTAAACTTTGAAGAGATACTGGGAGGTGTTTATCGCTCATGATTCAGTCTGACAATGTCAATATGAAGACAAGCAGATCCTAGAGATGGATGCATAGTCTAAGTCCAGTCTGAGTCCCTGGATCCAACTGACACAAGCCTCTGCCCCTGGATACCCTTCTATCCCATAAATCAATAGATTTCATCTTCTCTTTAAGTCAGATAAGGTCAGAGTTTTGTTACATATAAGAATCCCCAGTTTGGGCTGGAGAGATGGCTTAGTGGTTAAGCGCTTGCCTGTGAAGCCTAAGGACCCCGGTTCGAGGCTTGGTTCCCCAGGTCCCACGTTAGCCAGATGCACAAGGGGGCGCACGCGTCTGGAGTTCGTTTGCAGAGGCTGGAAGCCCTGGCGCGCCCATTCTATCTCTCTCCCTCTATCTGTCTTTCTCCCTGTGTCTGTTGCTCTCAAATAAATAAATAAAAAATGAACAAAAGAAAATATTTAAAAAAAAAGAATCCCCAGTTTGCATTTATACAAAATATGTTAGACTGAAATCCAAGATTGCCCTGATCATATTATCTCTGTCCTTGCATTCTGATATACTTTCTTGAGTAAGGGTGGAGAGTGAGCTGATACCAGCAAGGGCAGTTGAGCAACAGTTTAGATGTTTCTAGAAATGAGGCCGAAAATGTGAGCATGCATTTCCTATTCATGCCTGTAAGCCATCTGTCTTCACATCTCTACATCTTTCTTTTTGCATGTGTTCCTGTGTGTGTGAGTGCACATTCATGTTTATGTGTGCATGTGGAGGCCAGAGGTTGATATCTGTTGTCTTCCTTGATCACTTCCCACCTTATTTATTGGGGCAGGGTCTCTCATTTGAACCCAAGACTCACCAATTCAATTGGGCTAACCTAGCTGGTCAGTCTGCCCCAGCAATCCCTGGTCTTCACCTTTTGATTGCTGGAATCCAGACAGACCATCACACCCTCTTGGAATTTCCATGGGTGCTGGGGATCTGAATGTCAATCCTCATACTTGAGCAGCAAGTGCCTTATTCATCTCCCCAGACTTCTTTTTCTTTCTTTTCTTTTTTTGGGGGGGAAGTTGGGGGTGGGAGTTTCGAGGTAGGGTCTCACTCTAGCCCAGGCTGATCTGGAATTCACTATGTAGTTTCAGGGTGGCCTCCAACTCACGGCGATCCCCCTACCCCTGCCTCCCAAGTGCTGGGATTTAAGACGTGCACCACCACGCCCGGCTTCTTTTCTCCTTCCTTCCTTCCTTTCTTTTTTTTGAGACTGGGTCTTATGAAGCCGAGGCTGACCATGAACTCAGCATGTCGCTACGTATCAAGGATAACCTTGAACTTCTGATCCTCCTGCCCTTATACCACTCCCTCCTTAGTGCTAGGATTATGAGTTTGTACTACTACAGCCAGTTTATATGAAAACCTCTTTACTGTGCTATTCCTGTTCTTCCCTCTATCTCTACAACTTCAGGGGGTGTAAATGACTTTTATCAGCAGCCTATTTCTATCTATAGCTTTTGTATTTCCCAAAGCACTCCTCTGCCACATTTACATTTGCACCACCCTGAGCAGCCAGCAGCGATTCTAGCACCTATAGATGGAAGACAGAACCTGCAGAGGATAATGTGACCTGTCCTGCCACAGAGCAGGGAGGAGCCTCTGGTTTGCTGGCCTGAACCAGCTCCCTGTCCTCCTCCTGTGAGGGCAAAATGAGATCATAAATAGGAAAGTACTTTGGAGAGAAACAAACTCGATTGATGCCAGATGTATCATTACCAAGCCAAACCTAAGTACAGGGTGACCTTGTTATCACCCGCAGAGGTGGGGATGCTTACAGATCAGTTCTGCTTAAGCTCCTTCACCCTGGGGAAAGTATCTGCTGGTTTCCTCATGTAGGGTTAAATTCCTGCATGTTTCTGACATCACTTTCTCCAGGGGGCGACCCATCAGGAAGGAGAAAGTGACATCCTTTACATTCTTTAAGAACATTGCCCTCTGATTATACCCAATTCCAGAAAATCCAAATGTCAGAGGGTAATTGTGCACATGTCAAAATTCAAAATTTATAGACAGTGTGGACATATGTGATGGTTTGTTTGGGGAAATGGATTCGTCATGTGCAAGATATATGGCAGTAGATAAAATATCCTGACAATATTACCCACTTGAGGGTAGGGGGCTGAGGCTATTCTTTTGAAAGCACACTGTTATGACATCTTGAAATTTCCAGGGTGAATGCTGAGCAGATCCAGAGCTGGAGCAGAGTTTAGATACGCAGCTGTGTAGGACATGGAGATTCGTCCACTTCATGTCACAAGCTGCATCTCTCCAATCATGGAGTTCGGTAAAGAGGCATTTTAAGCAAATTTGATTTGAATATACCTAAAATACCTTCATAGAAGAATAATAATATTCCTTTTTGAAGTTTTGAAAATAACAAAAATCAAGCAAAAAATTAAATGTGCCTCAAATTGCAACATTTTCACTGGAAAACCCAGAAAATCTGCTTATTTTCTTTCCAGCTGTCCAATACAAATGTCTTTCCTTCTTGTCAAAAAGAACATTGTATCATGAGATGTTTGTTTGCTCTTTGTATGAGATTATTACATGCAACCCTCGTAGCAAATCCAGCTTCCACATACTCAGATGCAGTTAGAGTCTCTTCTTGTGCATAGAATTTCACATCTCTGCTATTCTCAACCTCACAACAGCCCTGACAGAGAACTAACTATAGCACCCTCATTTTACAGAGGAGAAATATGGAGGATTAGAAGACTGGACAGCTCGGCCACAGTTCCAACAGCTGGGAGCTTTAGAGGTAGAGCTCAAGGGTTTCTACTCCTCGGCACCACAGACTGCAACCTGAAAGAGATGTGGGGCATTCCGCATGCATTGACTTGTCTCTAGGCGTGTGCCGGGCACCAGCTGGACTGGCCCAGGAAGCAGTCAGAACCGGGATTAGTGTCCAAATTTGGTTCCAGTGTCAGTACCTGGAGATTGGCTGAGAGTGAGAGTCGGGGCCTGAGTCCCCTTCCCGTCATGGAGTGTGGACCATCAACCACAGGCTACCTTTTCCAGAAAGGCTAACTCAGTCCCAGACATGATGGAGGTTCACTGTAAGGTTTAAAATAGAAATAAGAAAGGTCAGCCAAGGAGTGAAACACTCGTGTGGACTTTAAGAAAAAACACTAAACTAAAAACCAGACTGCACAGGAAGGAAAAGAACTATGGCCCAGTTGGGCCATAAGAAGCCTGCTCCTTAGTCTGGGAATGGGATAGCTGCAGTGTGTTTCCATCAGAAGGCTAGCTCTGGACTCTCCGAACTGGGGCTCACTGGTCCCCAGTACCCTACAGCCACCAGGGCTCAGCCACTTCCTGCCCTGCTCCAGCTGGTAATGCTCCTATCGCTCCTGGTTCGGGCCTCTAAGGTGCCATGAATTCTTCATACTGCTTATTTCCCTGTATGTCTTTTTGTTGTAGGTATGGATCTGAGGACAAATGGAACTTACTGAAATTTCCAGGTTCTTGTGTCCCAGAAAAAAAAGGATAGGATGAGGGACACACGGACAGTGGTAGAGATGGAACTAGTTTATTAAGCAACAGAACACACCTGGGCTGGGAAGACCGCCGGTGGGTAAGAGCGCTTGCTGCGCAAACAGGACAACCTGAGTCCAGATCCCAAGAAGCCCACATAAAGCTGTAACGCGGTCACTCGCAGCTGCAATCCCAGCCCTCCTCCAGTGAGATGGAAGTGGAGGCAGGAGCATTCCCAGAAGCTAGCGGACCAGCTAGCCTAGCATTTGCAGTGGTGGACAGTGAGAGGCCCTACTTCAAACAAGGTGGAAGGTGAGGAATGACACTCCAGCTGTCCTCCAAGTTCATGTCTACCCACAGTCTCCCTCTCTCTCTCTCTCTCTCTCTCTCTCTCTCTCTCTCTCTCTCTCTCTCTCACACACACACACACACACACACATACACACCATGAACAAATAAATTATAGTCTTCCAGAGAAAGAGAACTCACACAAGTGTGGAAGTTGGCCAGAGAACTAAGAGAAGGAAGCTGACAGTCCTAGCCACCAGCATGTTGAGCCTTCGTAGGTGATTTACATAGTGTCCCATGCGTTCCTATATCACATACTCTTTCTGACAACAGAGTTCTTTCATATGTTAACCTTGATGCCTCTCCCCTACACCTTAACTCCAGACACATTTTGGCTTCTGTACTGCTGACCAGTGCTCTCACGTGATAAGCTCAGACTCTTCAAAGAAGACATCTGATTAGTTAGTTAGTTGGCTTTGCCATTCTCCTTGTACAAAGCTGTTGCGCCAGGTTACTTACCTTACAGACCATGGGCTGACCTATGCTCTAGCTGTCCTATCTGTAGGCAGGTGCTCATCCATGATGTAATCAGCTACGGCCTCAGTGATGGGGCTGCGTAGGGTCCTATGGGACATGGCATAACCACCTACCTGTGCATAAAGACAAACCCCAGGGGCTACCACTGTATCTAAGTGGCAGACTGCTTATCAAACATACATAAGGCTCTGAAGTCCATTTCCAGAACTGAAATATTAATCAATTAATTAAAGTTTAATTAAATAAAAACATGTGGGTGTGTTCTTTCAGCAAGGAACTATAAACTGAAAAGTAGAAGACAAAAGATACAAGATACTCACTATACTTGAGTCTCAGATAAAGAACAAAAAAATGTTCTAATAGAAATATGTACTGAAATATCTCATGCAAATATAATTTATGTTATGGGGTACCATTTATTCTAATATGTTAAATCTGGCAATCTTACAGGGAGAGAGAGGATTATTTGAATAACATATCAGGCACATGAGTTTATCAAAAACACAGCCCAGGGCTGGAGAGATGGCTTAACAGTTAAGGCATTTGCCTGCCCAGCCAAAGGACCCAGGTTCAATTCCCCAGGACTCACGTCAGCCAGATGCACAAGGGGACACATGCATCTGGAGTTCATTTGCAGTGGCTGAAGGCCCTAGCATGCCCATTCTCTCTCTCTCTCTTTCTCTCTCCCTCTTTCTCTCTCAAATAAATAAATAAAAAAGCACAGCCCAAGCTGGGCATGGTGGCGCACGCCTTTAATCCCAGCACTAGGGAGGCAGAGGTAGGAGGAGTTCAAGGCCACCCTGAGACTACATAGTGAATTTCAGGTCAGCTTGAGCTACAGTGAAACCCTACCTCGAAAAACAAAACAAAACAACAACAACAAAAAACACAGCCCAAATAGTGATGCAACCTTTCACCTGAAACATAGAAACAAGGAACAGCTAAGACTGTGGCACAGTAACACCAGCGTTGCCTATCATGACTTTCCCTAGAGATCACCAGGCAGAGACCATGCGTTTGGCTCTGGACTTCAGTTCAGTGCTATTGAGCTTATAGATCTGATTGGTCTGATACATGATCCCCGTTGTGAGAAACACTTACTTGATCCACTTCAAAACTGCCCTGATGCCTAGGACGGGCTCACAACCTGACTTCTAATCACCTGCACTGACTCTTTTGCGTTGAACATTGATTCTTCACTTTGACTCCTTGCATACCTATGGCCTCTTTACTCTGTTTCAACTCAATTATTGAATACAAATATTAGAAGTGTGACGAGTGATTTTTTTTTTTTTTCTTGAGACAAAGTCTCTAGGCCAGGCTAGGCTTGAACTCTATGTAGCCAAGGATAACCTTACTCTTCTGACCATGCTACGTCCACCTTCCTAGTCATGGTGTTACAGGCCTGTAGCTCATGCCCTGTTTATATAAGGCTGGAGATTTAACCTAGAGCTTTATGCACATTAGGCAAGCATTCAACC
The DNA here is from genome assembly GCF_020740685.1 of Jaculus jaculus. Taxonomy (NCBI): domain Eukaryota; kingdom Metazoa; phylum Chordata; class Mammalia; order Rodentia; family Dipodidae; genus Jaculus; species Jaculus jaculus. The sequence goes on along the minus strand of NC_059102.1, from coordinate 24,634,141 downwards.
AAATGAGCTTCATCCCCAGCCTGGGGTGGGTGGTTTGAGTTTTAGAGATGTTAATGAGTAAGATTGGAATGAATAAAAAATTTGTGATTGCATGGTCACAATGCCCAATGAAGTGAAACAGATGAAATTGATGTAGCTTGTGGGTCTATTGACAGCCGGTAAATTCTGACCTATGGAAAGATACAAACGTGTCAGTCTATGTTAATGGCTTAGCTCACTTATTACTCTAACTGTTGCATAAGAAAGGAAACTGTGTGTTCCCTGGAGAGAAAATGGCTCTTTTTTAGAAAAATTTATTCATTTGCACATGAGTGTGTATATGCCTGTAGGTACATGCCAGGGTCTCTTGCCAAGAGCATGTGGTTTTACATGGGTGCTGAGCAATCAAACCCTGGCTGGCAGACTTTCCAAGCATGTGCCTGTAGCCACAAAGCCATCTCTAGTCCCCGAGAGAAAATGGATCTTTAATAAATGTATTTTTCGTAAATAGCATTCAGTTTAGCACAATATTTTAGGACACTCATAATGCATTAAGCCCTCTGTCCACCAGAGACCACACTCATTCCCTCCACAAGAGGACAGCCCACAGGCCCATTTAGCCACTACATGCACCTCAGTGTCCAGGAATGCTTGGGGATGAAATGTCTTCTTGGTCAGTTTTGTATGTGGCTCCTCATAGTTAGTGACCAAATATCTATTCCTCTAACAGGAAGTTGAAAATAGCAATAAAACTCCCATTCAGGGGAGTGGGGAATAGACAATTTTACTTAACAGGATGATGGAATCCCACTAGGTGGGCAGTATGAAGAAACCTCTCGGATGGAGATTATTAAATCCTTTTTTTAAACTTTTTTCTTTTTATATTTATCTATTTGATGGGGCAGAGAAAGAGAGAGAATGGGCATGCCAGGGCCTCTAACCACAGCAAAGGAACTCCAGATGGTTGTGCCACCTTGTGCAATCTCGCTTATGTGGGTACTGGGGCATTGATCCTGGGTCCTTAGGCTTCGAAGGCAAACACCTTAACCACCAAGCCCTCTCTCCAGGCCTACATTCTTTGTTTTTTACTTAATCTGCAGTCTGGGAAACTATGCAGCCCGGGGCTAGGAAGATGGCTAGGGAGACTAAGACTTCCGCTGTGCAAGCACGAGAAACTGAGCTCTATCCTCACCACCCATGGTAAAAGCCAGGCATGGCTAGAGGTGCCTGTAAGATTGATGGTGCTTGCTGGTCAGCAAGCCTAACCAAAACACCAGCAAGCTACAGATTCAGTGAGAGACCCTGCCTCAAGAAAACAAGGCAGAAGAGCAATGAAGAACATCCCATGTCCTCCTCTGGCCTCTCTATGCAAGCACATAGGGCATGCACATCTGCATACATACATGCATGCACCACATGCACACACACACAAACTCAACACATACTGCATACACACACCGAGAGAGAGAGAGAGAGAGAGAGAGAGAGAGAGAGAGAGAGGGAGAGAGAGAGAGGGAGATTGTAGACTCTATACAGCCTACTTCCTGCTTATTCAAATTTAGGACCAAAGGATGAGGCTCAACCAATCAAAGATTATTTCATCTCAGCTCCTGATTTCTTTGTAATACAATTCCCCCAGTAACAGTAAGCCTCCCATGTCTTTGCTGCCTGCTGGTAAATTACAAGTGCCAGTAACCACACCCAAAGGCCTTCCCCAGATCTCCTTCTGGAGCCTGTATGACTGGCTTCCTTGTCTCCACAGCTTTCTCTGAACTCAGTGGCAGCTACCTTTAGGCCATCTGAACAAGTGATTTTGTGGGAACGGCTACATCCTTATTTGATCTTTGCTGCAGGGCTGAGCTTCTATAACTAAGTAATTCTTTTTTTAAAATATTTTTGGTTCATTTATTTATTTATTTATTTGAGAGTGACAAAGAGAGAGAGAGAGAAAGAGGCAGATAGAGAGAGAGAGAATGGGCATGCCAGGGCTTCCAGCCACTGCAAACAAACTCCAGACACATGCGCCCCCTTGTGCATCTGGCTAACGTGGGTCCTGGGGAATCGAGCCTCGAACCAGAGTCCTCAGTCTTCACAGGCAAGTGCTTAACCGCTAAGCACATCTCTCCAGCCAAATAACTAAGTAATTCTTAATGGTCATTCCTCTTTTCCAATTGTATGTGTGTGTATTCAGTATAATTCCCAATTTGGGGTCCAAATGGACAGACGTTCCCCTGTCTTGGACCCTATTCCTTTTTATTTCTTCTTATAAACTTATAAATTATTTCCAAAGATCATCTTTTTCTAGGAATAATTTGTGATAAGCAGCAAACAACAACTCAAAGACACACATATTCTCTCTTTTCTTTAATGTTTTTATTTATTTGCAAGCAGAGAGAGAAAAAGAATGGGTTCACGAGGGCCTCTTGCCACTGCAGATGAACTACAGATACATGTACCATTTTGTGATGTAGCTTTACGTGGGTACTGGGGAATTCAACTCAGGTTGCCAGGCTTTGCAAGCAAGCATCTGTGACCATTGCGCCATCTCTCCAGCTCACATTTTCCCTCTTTAGGCAGGCTTCCCCTAGAGAGACTGCCTCAACAGATATTTAGAAGTGCTTACAAAAGATGAAGAATAGCAAATATAAGAAAGATTTTCCTGCTGTATACTGGGAGGCATCATTTTTTTTAAAAAAATATTTTATTTTATTTTATTTTATTTTTTATTTATTTGAGAGAGGGAAAGAGGCAGAGCAAGCAAGAGAGAATGGGCATGCCAGGGCTTCCAGCCATTGCAAACGAACTCCAGATGCATGTGCCACCTTGTGTATCCGGCTTATGGGGGTCCTGGGGAATCGAACTGAGGTCCTTTAGCTTTGCAGGGAAGCATCTTCACTGCTAAGTCATCTCTCCAGCCCAGGAGGCATCATTTTGTAGCCTGTTTTGTTTCCTTGTCTCTCCCAGCACAATTACTGAGTGCTACCTATTTGGGGCATTTCACACAGTTTTAAATTTTCACACATCTTCATTCCTTTTCAGAAGCCAATTCCTCTACTAGTTGGTAAGCTGCTGTTGTTAAAAATAGATCCAGAACATATAATGACCCAGACACAATAGAAATCTGTTTCCCCGCTTGCATAACAGCCAGAAGCAGCTGCTCCTGGACACTGGGTGGCTCTGCTTCATACCCAGGCTCCTCTACCTGCAGCTCTGAAACTTAAATCTCATAGAGTGCCTGAATTTTCAGTTGTTAAATCTGACAAGCCTATCTGGGAGAAAGTGATAGGGTGAGTAGAACAAGTGTAGGTTGCCCTTCCAAGGCTTGGCCAGTACAAAAGAGAAGGGAGGTAATGAACACTAAGGCCATACGTTCGTGCAAAGAAAAATTCCCAAAATAGAAAGTAGGTTCGGGAAGTCAGAGACCCTAAGGCTACAGCTCCAAAAACAGAATACACCAGTAGAAGAAGCAATAAGAGGGTGCCCCCCTCCAAAAAAGAGGGCAGGCCTGTGGACATGTCTAAGGTAGAAAGCCTTCATATAGTCATTTTTTTTTTTTAATTTGCAAGCAGAGAGTGAGAGAGAGAGAAGAGAGAAAGACAGAGAATGGGCATGCCAGATTTTCCAGCCACTGCAAAGGAATTACAGACGCATGAGCTCCTTGTGCATCTGGCTTACGTGGATCCTGGGCAATCGAACCTGGGTCCTTTGATTTTGCAGACAAGTACCTTAACTGCTAAGCCATCTCTCCAGCCCCATATAGCCTTTTTTATAATTTGTTTTGCTTATTTTATTTATTTTATTTGAGAATGACAGAGAGAGAAAGAGGCAGATAGAGAAGTGGCACACCAGGGCCTCCAGCCATTGCAAATGAACTCCAGATGCATGCTCCACCTTGTGCATCTGGCTTACATGGATACTGGGGAATTGAGCCTTGAACCAGGGTCCTCAGGCTTCACAGGCAAATGCTTAACCTCTGAGCCATCTCTCCAGCCCCCATATAGCCTTTTTCAAGTGACATCCCTGGACAGCATGTGAAAAGGATGATAAATGGGGAAATAGATTACATTTCTTCATAATCAGCTCCTTTAGACAAGGGACTGAAAGATGCCTATCACTAGAGAGAGGGCGATGTGAGGGACACCATCTAGTCCACAGAACTACTTGGCTCGCACAACCCAGGAAACACACTGAGCTTCAGGAAAGAGTGCAGAATAGAAAACGTAACATAGGGAAGTGGTTGGAGGATCTGGCGTACCATTCTCTCTCTCTGTAAATAAATGCTAATATAAATGAATATAAATAAATAATATTTTTTTAAAATGTTAGGTAGGAAAAGGTAGCTGGCATTTAGGAAATTAATATGTAGGAAATAGTCCCATGTCGTTAGGGTGCTGGACAGAGATGAGCACAGCTAATGCGAAGATCTGCTTCCACAGGCTGTAGACGCAGCATGATAAGACCTAGACAGAAGGGAAGCAAGAGCCAGATAGGAAACAAGCGTTCAGCAAACCTCAACAGCAACTGGAAAGATAAGGCCTCACCAGTAATTGTCCCCAGGATACTGAAAACTGTGGGTGTTGAGCTGGGCATGGAGGCTCACATCTCTAATCCTAGAACTTGGGAGGCAAAGGTAGGAGGGCTCACCACGAGTATGAGGACCAGCCTGGACTACAGGGCAAGTTCTATCTGGATCAGCCTGGGCTAAAGTGAGACCTTACTTCAAAAACAAACAAGCCCTGTGGGTAGTAGAAGAGGGAAGGAAGCTCTTTTGTTTGGACTAGTTCAATTTTTCAACATTTTGCTTCACAATCCACATTTTATATATTAATCCAGTAAACAAACACAAGTAATTAAAATGATTTCACCAGCCAGGCTTGGTAGCACACACCTTTAGTCTCAGCACTCGGAAGGTTGAGTTAAGAGGATCGCCATGAGACTGAAATGACATAGTGAATTCCAGGTCAGCTTGGGCTGGAGTAAAATCCTAACTCAAAAAGATTTATATATATATATATATATATATATATATATAATTTTAATTAATTAATTAATTAATATATAAATTAATTAATTAAAATTAAACATTGTTTTATATATATACACAAACAATGTTTAATTTTACTAGGTGGCTTGCATTTTGGCATTTTATCTCTTTTATTCTTATTTATTTTTATTTTTTGAAATGCTGTAATTGGAGTTCAAACTCAGGACCTCCCACATGTTGTAGTGGCAAGTGCTTAATCACTGAATTTCCATCAGCCCTCTTTTTTTTTTTTTTTTTTTTTGGAGGTAGGGTCTCATTCTAGCTCAGGCTGACGTGGAATTCACTATGGAGTCTCAGGGTGGTCTTGAACTCATGGTGATTCTCCTACCTCTGCCTCCTGAGTGCTAGGATTAAAGGCGTGTGCCACCACGCCCAGCTAGCCTTCATTTTATATTTTTAAGAAATAGGATTCTATAGCCTGATCTTATAGCCCATTATGGTCACAGTTTTCCATCTGAAAGACACATTTTAGGTTATATTTTGTGCACTTCTGACATCCCAGGCCCTCAATAATACTATGTTTTGAGATATCTTACTGTGCAAATAAATCCCTTCTCTGAGAACTACTTGCTGGTTCCCATAAATAGGCTTTGTCAAAGAAGAGTGGGATCTGGATCTATGTGACTCCAACATGTTTCCAATTTAGAATATCTAATTGGACAGGAGTGGACAACTAACCCCAAACAGATGACCAAATGTTTTTCTCCCAAGGATGAGGAATTAGGCCAGTGAGAGATAATTAGATGGTGATGGTCCTTGAGATAGGCCTATAATATATGGTTATATAGGCTGTGTAGTACACAGCTTCAGGAATTACCTACCACATAGATTATAATGTAAAAAGTGGCTCCTAGACTAACTTAATATTCAATTTATAAAGCTGTGACAGTCCAATTAGAAATGTAAGTTAATTTAGTCCTAAGGCTAAAATGGCCATATTCTATCATGTACATGTAAAACCAGATTTAAAATATCTATTATGCCACAGCAGGGGAGATAACTATGGGTAAAGTACTTGCTGCACAAGCATGAGAACCTGAGATTCAGTGCCCAGACCCACAGAAATATGCCAGGCATGGTGGCACTAGGGAAGCAAAGGCAAGTGGATCCCTAGGGCTTACTGGCTTACTAGTCTGTGAGCTGTCGACAGTGAAAGACCCTTTCTTCCTCAAATAAATAAATAATGTGGTGAGTGACTAAGGAAGACATTCAATGTCCACTTTTGGCCTCTACAATACACACACACCCATACATGCCTGAGCACCTACCCATTCTCTAAAAAAAAAAAAAAAAATCACAGGAAATGGGAAATGTCATGTTATCAAAACTTTTATCAGAAAAAAATGCATACTTGTGGAGCTGGAGAGATAGCTTAGTGGTTAAGCCACTTGCCTGCAAAGCCAAAGAACCTTGATTCGATTCCCCAGGACCCACATTAGCCAGATGCACAAGGTGGCACATGCGTCTGGAGTTCGTTTGCAGTGGCTGGAGGTCCTGGGGTGCCCTTCTCTCACTCTGTCTCTCTCTCATAAATAAAAATACAGTATTTTTAAAAAGATCTTTGATGACTTTAAAAAATTTATATTTGTGACAAATTATTTGATAAGCTCCATGAGGTTCCAAAGAGCTTTGTGGGACATGATTTCATAAAAACAGAGAGTTGGGCTGAGGAGATAGTTCAGCGAGTCCAGTGCTTGACACACAAGCATGTGGTCCTGAGTTGGCATTCTGATTACCCATGTAAACTTCCAGGCATAGTGGCATACGCCTATAATCCAAGGGCTAGAGAGACAGAGACATAAAGAATTTCTGTGGCTTCCTGGTTAGCTTGTCTAGCTTGGTGGGCTCCAGTTTCACTGACAGATCCTGTCGCATGAAAATAAAATGGAGTGGGGGGGGGGCTACAGAAATGGCTTAGTGGTTAAGGCACTTGCCTGTGAAGCTTAAGGACCCAGGTTTGATGCTCCAGGACCACATAAGCCAGAGTCACCCGGTGAAGCATGCGTCTGGAGTTCGTTTGCAGTGGCTGAAGGCCCTTGTGCGCCCATTCTTTCTCTCTCTCTCTCTCTCTCTACTTCTTTCTCTCTCTCAAATAAATATAAAAATAAAGAAAGAAGGATAAAGTTCAGAGTGATAGCATAAAAGATGTGACATCAACCTCTGGCCTCTCTGCGCACATGCGCACTCATGAACACACGCACGCACGCGCACACACACAGAGGGTTTATGTTTCACTCACTCAGGTCAGAAGATGGCATTCTTCCATGTGATGACTCAGGGCCCAGGCTCCTACGAGGCTGGGGCTGCACTGTCCTCCAGGGCTCAGGGCTTCTTCCTTGTTTATATGTAACCGGCAGAAGAGGAGGAATTAGAGCGAGGCGGGAACATACCAGCTTCTTGGCTGAAAATAGCCTCTGTCACTTTCACTCACGTTCGGTTGGCTAACGCTCAGTCATAGCCACATCTAACTGCACGGGGCTGTGTGATCTGCCCGGAGTGACTCTGTTTATGCAGACGGCATCAGCCTTTGCGCTAGGCCTTGGCATGAGATACTTGATTTTCTAAAGTAGCACGTGGCCTGTAAGTACAAGTGCTGAGGCAGAAAGACTTGGTACCTTGTCTGTATACGTAGATAACCAACCGATGCTAGACACATATCTGAAAAGGACAGCCACTGACTGCATATTGCAATCATAGGGCACAGAGTGGAAAATAACATCCTGCTAATAAAAAATTGCCACCTGCGAATATACTGAATTAAATCAAGGGCTCGTAGACACATTGACTTATTAGACCATGTCAGAGAGACCAGATGCATGAGCTTATGAAAAACATCAGTTCAACCTATGATGTAACACTTTTACTTGAAACATGAAAAAAGAGCCCATTATCTGTTTGGGCCTTTTCTGGAATAGCCCTCAGGAAGGCCCTACAGCCTGCATTGACCACTTCCTGTTATGCAAAGGATGAGGATCAAAGGATGAGGCTCAGCCAATCAAAGATTATTTCATCTCAGCTCCTGATTCCTTTGTAATACAATTTCCCCAGTAGCAGTAAGCCTCCCACTTCTTTGCTTCCAGTAAATTACAAGTGCCAGTAACCACACCCAAAGGCCTTCCCCAGACCTCCTTCTCAATGAAGCCTGTATGCGCTTCCTCTGAACTTGGTGGCAGCTACCTTTAGGCCATCTCAACAAATGGTTTTGAGGGAAAGGCTTCACCCTTCATCTAATCTTTGCTGCAGGGCTGAGCTTCTATAACTAATTCTTAGTGGTCTTTCCTCTTTTTCCAAGTGCATGCACGCGTGCGCACGTGTGTGTGTGTGTGTGTGTGTGTGTGTGTGTGTGTTCGTGTGTGCACAAGCATGTGTGTTTTCTATTCTTATTGCCAGTTTGGAGTCCATAATCAACAGGCTATTTCAAATTTGGGGACTTCATTCCCTTTTGCTTATTCCTATCTGCCAGTCAGTTATCTCCCCGAGGGGTGTTTCTCGAGTAATAACTTGTTATAAGCAGCAAGGAACTTAAACACCTGCAAACATACTGTCTCTTTAAGAGGGCTGGCCCTGTTGCTACAGTCTCAGCAAATGCTTGGCTGTACTTGCAAACAGTGGTGGTCAACAATTTTTAAGGATATTTTACCATGGATAAGACACCATTTTTACAGCCTATTTTATTTTCTTGTCTCCCTTGTATAAAACAACAACTGAGTGCCACCTATGTTGGGTGTCTTATATGCTCTCATTGCCAGGGATACCAATTTCTCGTCCTCTAATTTTTTTAAAATTACATTGAGTCCATCATGTACTTGGTGCATATTTTCCCCCATATCCTGCCACTCTCTCCTTAGTGGTCCCGCCCCTCCCCTCAAGTCCCCTGGGTTCACCTAGACGATTTTCCTTCTACTTTCATGTCTGACACCCATATCTATATTGGTAGGTGAGCTGTTTTATTAGTTACTTTCTCGTTGCAATGAACCTGCCCAGAAGCAGCTTAAGGAAGGAAGGGGCTTGTTTCGGCTTGTGTTTCAAGGGGGTGTAGTCCATTATGTCAAGGAAGGCATGGCAGGCCAGATAGTCAGGAACAGGAAGTGGGGCCAGGCTACGAAACCTCAAGGCCTTTCCCCAGGGATGCATTTCCTCCAACGAGACTTCACTTCCTAAAGATTTCACAACCTGGGCTGGAGAGATGGCTTAGCGGTTAAGTGCTTGCCTGTCAAGCCTAAGGACCCCGGTTCAAGGCTCGATTCCCTAGGACCCATGTTAGCCAGATGCACAAGGGGTGCACGCGTCTGGAGGTCCTTTGCAGTGGCTAGAGGCCCTGGCGTGCCCATTCTCTATCTATCTATCTGCCTCTTTCTCTCTCTGTCTGTTGCTCTCAAATAAATAAATTTTAAAAAAAAGATTTCACAGCCTTCCCAACGCACACCAGCTGGGGACTAAGTGTTCAAATACATGAGCCTAGGGAAGACGCTTTACATTCAAACCGCAACAGGTCCATGGGGCTGGCAAGATGGGTTAGTGGACACAGCACTTGCCTCACAACTGCAAATACCTGAGTTTGGACCCCGAGAACCCACCGATGCCCTAACATATGCACCTGAAATCCCAGCACAAGACAGGAGGCAGAAATAGGAAACTACCCAGAAGCTCATGAACCAGCCAGGTTGGCAAACAGATCCATAAACAAGAAAAAAAAAAAAAGCCTGCCTTAAATTAGGTGGATGGACGGTGAGGACCAAGGCGCACGTTGTCCTCGGACCTTCTTGGCCTCCACACTCACGCGTTCACACACCGTACTCATACAAGCATTTTGAAGAATAGATCCATAGTGTATAATGGACTCAAACATGATGGAAATCTAGTTCCCACTTGGGTAGTGGCCTGAGGCAGGTGCTCCTGGTGGCTGGGGAGGGTGAATCACACCCCTCGGCCTGCGGCTGGGCCCCTCCTAGAACTTCACCTTCCATGGGTTCTCCTTCTTCTGAAGAAAGGAGCCTCTTTTCTGACTGCAAGGTTTGACCCAGAAAATGTCCGCATACCTTCCGCTCATGTTCCCTTGGCAAGAAGTCAGTCATATGACCACTCCCAATAGTTCCTGATTGAGCCAGCCCTTTTCCAACAGCAGCCCAGTAGCTCGGGAGGTCAGCAAACTAGAGCACGTGCTCCCAGCCTGGCCGGCTGCCCGTTCCTGTAAATAACCCCTCACTGGGACGCAGGCGCCCCCGCTCGTCCGTGTGTGAGCTACAGCTGTCTTTACACTGTTGCAGTAGGCTCGAGGAGCTGCCACAGAAGCCACATGATCCTCAAATCCTCAACCATTTCCTATCTGGCATCTTCATGGAAAACAAAACTTGTCAATCTTCCAGCTATGGCTTGGATCATGACTGTCCTCCAGAGGCCCATGTGTTAAAGACACCAGCCTGTGGTGGTGCCATTGGGAGCAGTGAAGCTTTGAGGAGACCAGGCCTGGTGTAAGGAGCTTCCCGCCCGGCCTCCGACAGCAGTCTCTATGCAGACTCGGCCTCCTCCCCTCTGTTCTCTGGCTGCCAGGGAGCGAGCAGCTCTTGTACCGTGTGTTCCTACCATGAAGCACCATGTCACCATAAGCCCACAGCAACAGGGCCAAGGGGCCGTGGATTGAAACCAAGAGCCAAAATCATCCTTTCCTCCGGAGAAGGTTGTTTACCTCTCGTTTTGCTGCACTCACAGAAGGTGTACACACCTGCAGGCTGCAGCTATTACCGCCATCTTCCCACCACGTGGGGGGAATCTGGAACTGCTGGGGCCCACCACATGGAGGCTAAAAGTGAAGCCAAGCTAACAGAAGGTAGAGCCTAGAGATGGAGAGAAACCAAGTCCTGATGACCTGATTTGAATCATGTAGCCCGCCACGCCTGAAGCCAACCTCGCCATGGCTTTTTGGTTGGCTAATTCACTTAAACTAACATGAGTTGGATTTTCTGCATCATCAGAAAGGGCCCTAACTGATAACCCCTCCTACCCTAGCAATGGCAAGAAATGCAAGAATGATATTTTTCTTATAACTAAGACATTGTGATGAAACTTTAGTCTGATTTAACACACCAACAGTTCCAACATGAACCATGGATACGCTCTACTGAAGCGTAAAACCAACACGTGATCCTTGCCTGATTTAACCCTGCAAGTTCTAGAGACACCGATGGCCGGATTGTCCTCTAAATATCGCATGTCTTTGTCTGCATCGGTCACATTTCTCAAAGCAGGTGAGGTGAGAGTGAGAGAGGCGGGTTCAATGAGGCAGCTGCTTGGTGATCTCTCAGCCCTGGGAGACCTTGGATAAAACTTGGCTAAGAAACAAAGGCAGAGACTTTTTTGTCCAGCCTGTCCTGGAAAAGCACTGTGTCATCTCACGCAATGAAACATAATAAGCAGTCTCTCTTCCAGACCCAGCCCTGGGAGCTCTCTGCAGGTGCGCTGGCAGAGTGCAGAGGGGCTGGCAAAGGCCAGGTGGCTTTGTTCTCCGGCTGCCTCCTCCTTAGAAGCTGCTCATTACAGAGAGCGCGGGTGGTGTTACATAACACGAGCCCAGTCTGATTCCGCCAGAGCACAAGGCAGAGAAAAATATCTAAATGACTTAAACACACCACAGACTGGGAGACCATATATAGAATGCTTTAGACTTCGACAGACAGACAGTGTGTTGAAGTTCTTAAGCATCCTAGACTTCCTGTGAGGTGCCTCTTACAAAGGCAAACACTTGTTCCATGATAAGAGTCTTTTTGAGTAGAGCCAACGATAGTAATACTTGTATTTCTAATAATTCTTGGCTTTGGCCAAGAAACTTCTTTCCATGAGCCTCTATGAGCTTTGCAAATACTTTTGGTGCAATAATTACACACACACACGCATGCACACACACATACACACACACACACACACACACACACACACCCCTATGCCTACTTTTAAAAATCACCTTTGCAAATAAGCAAAAGGTGGTTGCGCACACTGCCTTTTCATTAACAAACGTGTCCTCCTGTAACCACACGTCTCCTGAGACATGAAACAGAAACACAACACCCAGGGGATGGAAATGTGTCCAGCTGTTTTTTTTAACCCTTTGTAAGTGTGGGAACACTGTGTAAAGAATGCAGCTTCTCGGCAGAAGTCTGTGGAGGCCCTGGAGGCACTGAGCATGTGGACCGTGCTGCTTTATCCTGCGGCTTCACAAGTAGCTGAGCTTGGTGGGACCCGTCCAGGTTCCTCTGGGTCGACCCATGAGGTCTCAGACTGGAGGCACATCAGAGAGAGTTTTTATGCAGGGGAAATAAACAGCAGCCAGGGCCAAAATGAAAGTTTAAATCATGGTCATCTAGGAGCAAAACTGGAAAGTTAAAGCTAGAAAGATGGTTCTGAGGGCTGAGGCAAGTTTAGAAAAATAAACCAAAAGCTGAGAAGGTCAGGTAGAAAGGTCAAGTGCAAGGTGAATACAAATGGTTCTGAAAGAAAGAGAGAAGGCTGGAGATAAAGCTCAGCAATTAAGGGGCTTGCCTGCAAAGCCTAGCAACTTGGGCTCCATTCCCCAGTACCCATGTAAGCCAGGTGCATCTAGAGTTTATTTGCAGTGGCTGGAAGCCCTGGTGTGCCCATACTCACTCTCTATCTCTCTGCTTGCAAATAAATAAATTAATTAATTAATTAATAAAATATTTTTTTTAAAAAAAAGGAGGAAGAGGGCGGGAGAGTGAGATTTGTTCTTTTAAAGTGTGTGTATGTGATTGTAGGGCCTGGCAGACCTGAAATCCATAGCACCAGCTAGTAGGCTGCAACTTCAAATAAGAGCTAGTGTTGCAGGCTTAGAGCAGGACTTCAACCCAGGCAGGAATGCTCAAGACTTAACAGAATTCCTTTTTCTCCAGGACACCTTAGTCTTTGCTTTCTACTGACTGGGTGAGGCCCACCCACACTGGGGAGAAGAATCTGCTTTATTTAAAGTCAGCCAACTATGTGTGGACCATATCTGCAAAACTGCATCACTACATCTGCACTTGTGTGTGACCAAGCACCTGAGCCAGCCTAGACAAATGACCCACAAAATGAACCATCGTGTGTCATTTAAACATTACCAAAGTTCCTTACTTATAGGGACTAAGAGCTCAAAGGTGCTCTATAGGCAAGGAACCTATGAACCAAACAAGGGCAAAAAGTTAACTCGTGGGTCATTCAAGACAGAATAGGACATACGTCTCTAGAGCTCCTCAAATTCTGTATCTAGGCACCATCAACTTCTGAGTGCCAACACCCACGTAGTTCCTTTTTTTGATCCAACTTGGTTGGCTGTAAAAACTGCCATGTGCCTTTAAATGAGTGCCAGCTAGATGACATTCTAATCATCCAAATGTCTACTTCTTCAGTAACCTCATGAGGGGAAGTTAGGGATAGCAGAAGGCTAAGAACAACAACACAATGCAAGGGCTTCCAGGAGACTGGGAAACATATGTGGGCTTGGAGCCTTGCCCCTGTGGCTTTTATTTCTGGGCCATCTTCGTCAAACCAGCAATCGCTTGGGGAATCTCATTTGCGTCCATCTTCATCTACTTGCAAAACCAGGTTGCATCAAGATGGGATTGCATATCAAGACAGAGCTCTTCGTTTTTCCATTCCTTAGACCTGAACTCGGGAAATCTCTAAAGTCCGTGTGGATGAATTAGCAGTGTTTGCTTGTGTAGAACCATCTGGCCCATGCGCAGCACGGACTGTTTGTACCGACCCCGCCTGGCATCCCCTTTGAGGTCAGAATTCTCCAGTGGCTGGGGTGACTCCAGGAAGTGCTTAGAGCAACAAAAAAACTTGGCAAAAGTAATCCACAAGAGCATCACTTTTCCCCCAGCAGAATCACAAGCAGGAAAGCTTCCACACTTCAACTGAGTATGTCTCTGTGGATCCTCACGAGCAGTGCATAATTGTGAAGAGTGGCAGTAGTTAACTGAACACCTTATCGTGTGCCCAGGAATGTTCTGAGCATTTCTATGAACCAACTCTGAATCCCCACAGCAACCTCATGAGGCAAGTACCATTGTTATTCTCATTTTTAAGATGGGAGGATATAACAGAGAGAGGTCAAGTAAGAGATTCAACTTCTTACAAAACTAGCCTATTCTATCAAAGATAACACTTTTGTCACATTTTAACATCATTAAAATTTGGATGAAAGGGGCTAAGGTGTGGCTCAGAGGGTAAAGTGCCTGCCCAGCGCTGCATAAACTGGGTATGATGACGCATGCCTATAATTCAGCACTGGGGAGGGGGAAGCAAGAGGATCAAAATTCAAGGTCATTCTCAGCTACATACCAAGTTTGAGGCCAACTTGAGCTACATGAGACTCTGTCTCAAAGAAAAAGAAAGAAAGAAGAATAGGATATGCCCAAGAATGGATGGCATAGTCACATGTGTCATCATTTAGCAAGCAGCTTTCTTTCTTTCTTAATGATGTTTAAAATTATGATGCATTAGAGCCGGGCGTGGTGGTGCACACCTGTAATCCCAGCACTCGGGAGGCAGCGTTAGGATGATCGTCGTGAGTTCGAGGCCACCCAGAGATTACATAGTGAATTCCAGGTCAGCTTGGGCTAGAGTGAGACCCTACCTCGAAAAACAAAAACAAACAAACAAAAAAATTATGATGCATGTTGCACTGTATGGCATCTTAAGTGGTGAGCTATGGTGAGAAGCAAGAGGAGACCAGGGAGTTTGACCCTGAACTCTATATTCTCAGGTTATAGAAAGATCTCCAGCTTCCCTGATGAGAAGGGGAAGGAAAGAGACTTCGATTTTAATCCAAAATTCAGAAGTACACCGAGTAGAATTTCTGCTGCAATCTCACCATTTACCTCTTTGTAAGCTGGTCATTAAAAAAAAAAAAAAATAGAACGTGGTGGGCTGGAGAGATGGCTTGGGGGTTCAGGTGCTTGCCTGCAAAGCCTAAGGACCCCAGTTCAATTTCCCAGTACACAAGTAAAGCAAGATGCATAAAGTAGCTGATGCATCTGGAGTTCGTAGGCAGCAGCTACAGGCCCTTGTGCACCCATTCTTCACCCCCCCACACATACAAGTAAATAACATTTTAAAAAAGTAGAACTTGGGGGATGGGGAGCTGGCTTAGTGGTTAAGGCACTTGCCTGAGAAGCCTAAGGACCCAGGTTCAATTCCCCAGGACCCACATAAGCCAGATGCACAAGGTGGTGTATGAATCTGGAGTTTGTTTGCAGTGGCTGGAGGCCCTGGCACACCCATTCTATCTGCCTCTTTCTCTCACCTTCTCTCTCTCCAATAAATAAAGAAATAAAATATTTTAAAAAGTAGAACTTGGGGGCTGGAGGGATGGCTTAGCAGTTAAGGCACATGCCTGCGAAGTCTAAGGACCTATGTTTGACCCTCCAGATCCCACTTAAGCCAGACACACAAAGACGAGGCAAGTGCAAGGTCACACATGCCCACTAGGTAGCACAAGTGTCTGGAGCTGGATTGCAGCGGCTGAGGCCCTGGCATGCCAATTCTTTCTCTTTGTCTCTCTCGCTCTCTCTTTTTCTCTCATTCTCTTTTTTTCTCTTGCTCTCTCTAAAAAATAAAATATAAGCTGGGTGTGGTAGTGCATGCATTTAATCCCAGCACTCGGGAGGCAGAGGTAGGAGGAACGCCGAGAGTTTGAGTCCACCCTGAGACTACATAGCAAATTCCAAGTAAGCCTGGGCTATAGTGAGACCCTGCCTTGAAAAACCAAAAAAATAAAAAATAAAATTAAAATAAATAAAATTAAAAAGTAGAGCTTGGGGCATGGGGCGATGGCTCAGTGGGTAAGAGAAATTGCTGCATAGGCATGAGGACCTGAGTTCAATCCTCAGCAACCACGTAAAGAGAACCTGGACTCATAGCCAGTAACCCCATCCCAAGGGGGTGAAGACAGGAGGATCAATCGCTGGGATTCCCTGGTCAGCCAAACAGGCAGAAGACTGATAGAGAAAGATGCCTGATGTGATGTTTTCCTCTGGCCTCTGTGTGTGCATATCTGCACACACATGTGCATAAACTCCTCCCCCACACACACCACATACTACGCACTCCCCCACCCCCAAAAAGATGGATGGAACACATGTGTATATGAGTTCAGAGGCTGAGGACCCACACAAAAGCGGAACGCTGTAGCAGGCTTCCCCCATGAAGCCGACAATGAGAAGAGTCGGAGACGGGAATTTCCCACTCACTGGCCAGCTAGCCTGGCAAACACACCTAAACCAAGAGAACCCTCCCTCACACAAGATGGAAGGCAAGGACTGACTTGTCATTTGACTTCCATACATGTACTGCTTGCATTCACACACATGAACACATGTCAAAATAATACAGAAAAAGCTGGGCATGGCGGTGCACGCCTTTAAATCCTAGCACTCAGGAGGCAGAGGTAGGAGGATCGCCGAGAGTCCGAGGCCACGCTGAGACTACCTAGTGAATTCCAGGTCAGCTTGGACCAGAGTGAGACCCTACCTCGAAAAACCAAAAAATTAAAAAATAAATAAATAAAACTAAAAAATAAGATAGGGAGAAGAGAAGAAGCAAAAGGAGGAGGAGGAAGAGAAGGAGGGAAAAAAGGAGAAGGAAGAGAAAGAAGAGAAGAAGGAAGAAGAGAAGAAGGAGGGGGAAGGAGGAGGAAAAAGGAGAAAGAAACCAACTTTATTTAGTTTGGAAATGCAAAAAAAGTCAAGACAGCCGGAGGCATTTTCTTTACTGTTTGCAGTTGTTCTTTGTTTTTTGAGGTAGGGTCTCCCTGTAGTCCACGCTGACCTGGAATTCACTATGTAGTTTCATGATGGCCCTGAACTCACAGCAATCCTCCTACCTTGACCTCTGGAGGGCTGGGATTAAAGGCATGTGCCATCACGCCGAGTTTCTTTGCCTTTTATTTGTTAATCCTAAATGCTTTTCATAAACAAAGATTTCACTCGGTTCTCCCCACCACACACATCCACCATCCCCAGGAATGCTGATCCAGTTACCCTACCATCAGCCCACTCACAATGAGACTGCTAACCTGAAATTGGCAAAAAACTGTCTTTTCTGTGTACAAGTAGGCATGGGATTTATTTATTTGTGTTGAGACCTAACTATGTAGCTAAGGCTGACCTTGAACTCACTATGTAGCCCAGGCTGGCCTTCAACTCTCCATCCTTCCTGCCTCAACCTCCTGAATGCTGGGATTACATTTGTACACCAGCACACCACATCAGGCATGAGATTTGACCCACCTTTCTTAGCATAATAATATTTACAAGTACTAAGCATAAAGTAAAGGTGCAGAGTCAAAGGATTAAACTCATACCTGTACAAAGAATGTAGTGGGAGTCAGGTTTAACTCTGTGTGTGTGTGTGTGTGTGTGTGTGTGTGAGAGAGAGAGAGAGAGAGAGAGAGAGAGAGAGAGAGAGAGAGAGAGAGAGAGGTGCTTGATATTGTTTTGTTTTATATTTGAGTTGGTAAGGAACTCTTATTTCTTAAAAAAAAAATCTGTAATTTTAGCCAATTTCTTATTCCTGGTTTTTCTATCAACACTACATTGATTTTGTTGCCCAGGAAACTGGTGGGAGTGTCTGGAGAACTAATTACCTCATTCCAAAGAAGAGGTCACTACACTCCCTCTTTTCAACTCTATTTTTATTGGAAACAAAAGTCATTCCTTATAGCTCACCTGAGTCCCTCTGGAGTCTGAAACCCGAGTCTCCAGTCATTCCTGGGATTTCGCACTTCCTGCTGCAAACCATATGTCAGCTGCAAGGGAAAGCCCTGAGCTGCGGTGGGGAAGGGGGAGGAAGGAGGGAGGAGGTCACAAATGCCTGCAGGAGGCAATCACAGTTCCAGTCCAGGGCTGCTGGAAAAACTTGTCCCCATAAATTAGACAGGCTGTTTTTCTAGCCCTTTGACTTCAGGCTTTGGCTCTTGGTGGTTGGATGTGTTGTGCTGTATTCCCTTCTAGACTTCTGCAAAAGCTGGAGGCCAGCCTGCCCTGACTATAATCCATCTGGATTTTGTTCCTGCACCTGGAAAGTTCTTTTAGATAGATGCATCTTATTCCCCTTCTTTCTTTGATAGAGACACCAAATCCTAGGGTTTAGGGAAAGATGGAGTCTCTGAAGTCATTAACCCAGACTGAATGAAACCTCTCGGGTCATGTGTGGTGCTGAGGTGTCGCCTGGCACTCTAGCAAAAGATGCCCAGGATGTGGATGAGAGCACAGTGGGGGTGAGGGAGAAATTTGCCCTCCCAAGGACACAGGGTGGAATCAAAGGCTCAACAGCACACCCCACTGTTGGAAGGAAGACCTTGGTACCTGGTATGGTCCTGGAACCAGAAAGAATCCACCAGAATGGCAAGAGCATGATTATGTCCCTTAAACAAAGGCAGCCAAGGTGATCCCTTAAGAATGACTGGCAGAACCCGGCATGGTGGTGCATGCCTTTAATCCCAGCACTTGGGAAGCGGAGGTAGGAGGATCACCTTGAGTTCAAAGCCACCAAAAAAAAAAAAAAAAACAAAAAAAAAAACCTAGCAGAAAATTAACTCATGTCAGAGTCAGGGTGCTAGAGGAGAAAGGAAATTGAATTTGAACTCTAACCAGCCTGTTACAGTTGCCTTCTTATTGCTGGCGCAAAACCCCCGACCAAAAGCCGCTGGTGGGAGGAAAGGATTTATTTTGGCTTACAGTCTCAAGGGAAAGCTCCATGATGGCAGAGGACAAGCAGAGGCTGACATCACCTCTGTTACAGCAGGTAGAAAACAGCAGCGGGAGAGTGAGCTGAATTCTAGCCCAGGGGAGCTGGCTCTAACACCCCGAAGCCCACCCCAACAGCACATCTCCACCAGCAAGGCTCCACCTCCCAAATTTCCATCAGCTAGAAACCAAGCCTTCAGAGGACATGAGTTTATGGAGGACTCCTACCTCAAACTATCATTCAGACTGGATTTGAATTCTGAGCTCTCCCACCTGCTAAACTGGGTGACCATGAATAACCTGACCGCTCAGAACCTCTGTTTCTTCTTCTGTTAAAGAAGGGTTTCCATGTGAAGTGGGAAAACTGTGCCAATGAAGTTATGTCATGGATCCACAGGGCCTGCGGCCTAAAGACATGGGAAGAATGCTCTGCTGAGGGCAATGCCCCTGCGGCTCTCCAGACGCCCACCCCCACATGGTGGGGTTAGAGCAGCCCCTGGCTTGTGAGGGAGCATCTCCTGAGATGGCAGTTGTACACGGATTTTTTTTCCTACAGCACAGCCCAGACTCTCCTCACGTTTCAGTGCACCTCATCTGCTTCTCCCTAGGGCGTCTAAGGCCTCCGAAGTTCCATTCTCACTTAGCCATTTCCTCTAACAGGAGACTGAGAAGGGGCACGGAAGCCTCCAGCGTTGTGGGAACTGAGCTGCTTTGGCCAATCTGGGTTAATGTTATGACAGCTCACTATTTCTTGCACTCTCAAGACCAAAATCAAAGGGTTTTGCCCCTTTCTTCCAGCTCTGTCCTGTGAAATTGCTTTCATTCTGAGGAGGGCTTTTTAGAAGTGGCTGACTCTGTTCCTGCCTCTGTCGGTCCCTTATGTAGCCTAGAAGCCATTGACTACCAGCTCTGCCACACCAGAGAGTCCCGCCCCCTCTACGCAGCCCTCTTTGGTTACCCAGCACCCCAGGTCCACTCTGCTCACGACGCTGCAGTGCTGCTAATCAGTGCCATATGGCTTTGCCCGGGACTTAGCTTCATTTGCTCCATCATGTTAGCTCATTTCTCTCCGTTGCTGAGTCCCTCACCCAGGGGCTGCCAGAGGAAATACAGATGCTCCTATCAACTATGAATTTCAGATAAATAACAACGGATTGATGTCTCACAGTGGGGGCACCCCACATTTTTGTTTGCTAAGTCTGCAAACGAACTTCAGTTACATGTGCCACCTTGCGCATCCGGCTTATGTGGCTCCTGGGGAATCCAACCTGGGCCCTTTGGCATTGAGGCAAACGCCTTAACTGCTAAACCATCTCTCCAGCCCCCCCATAGGTTGTTGTTTTTTTCATGCAACCTTGCCTAAAGCAAATTTATAAAGTCTAAGAATGCAAATCAAAATTTCAGTGATAGGACTGAAAAGCAAAAAGAAAGGGCCAAAAAAGAAAACACCGGGGCTGGAGAGATGGCTTAGCGGTTAAAGCTCTTGCCTGTAAAGCCAAAGGACCCAGGTTAGATTCCTCAGGACCCACACAAGCCAGATGCACAAGGTGGCACATGTGTCTGGAGTTTGTTTGCAGTGGCTGAAGGCCCTGGCATGACCATTCTCTCTATCTGCTTTTCTCTCTCTCTCAAATAAATTGGAAAAAAAAAAAAACTTAAGGGTCCTCTCCAAAAATTCCTCCTACGCCTCTCTGTCCTGCAGGAGGACCAGGGCAGAATCCTCGGACCCGTGCTGCATCCGAGCTCCCTTCTACGGGGGCGGGGGGTGGGGGGGCGGGGGGGTGGGGGGCGGGGGGTGTTTCCTACTCTGCGCTGGGACTGTGGGAATGAAACCAGAGAGGGTGCCAGATGGCAGGGTGTGGGAAGTCTCAGCCTAGAAAGGGATGGCCAAGATAAACAAGAGACTGGAGGTCTGAAAAATGAATGGATAAACATCCAGACCAAAGTCAACAGTGCTAGAGAAGCCAACCCAGTCTCTACAGCCAGGGAGGTTTGGACATGTGAGTTCAGTCTGAAGTACTTGAAAGAACTTGTGTGTATCTGATGCCTTTGAAGGGAGTTTAGGGGCGGGGGGGGGGGGGGGGGGGTGGGGGGGGGGGGGAGGGGGGAGGGGGACAGAGGCATACAGCTCCTCTGACAGGGCAGAAAACCTCAGTTTTTTGTTTTTTTGTTTTTCCCTAGGTAGGGTCTCACTCTAGCTCAGGCTGTCCTGAAATTCACTCTGTAGTCTCAGGCTGGCCTCAACTCACGGTGATCCTCCTACCTCTGCCTCCCAAGTGCTGGGATTAAAGGCATGCTCCACCATGCCCGGCCAAAACCTTAGATTTTTATCAACAGCCCTTTCTGTGGGACTTGTGCTTAAAATTCTGTAGGTGACTGGATATTGATTGATGCTAGCTTCCTTTTTCTTTCCCTTTTTCTTTTTCTTTTCCTTTTTCTTTTTCTTTTCCTTTTTCTTTTTCTTACTTTGTTTTTTTTTTTGAGATATTCTTATGACGTAGCCCAAGTTGGCTTTGAACTAGACAGCCTCCTGTCTCTGCCTCCAAAGTACTGTACCAGTGTCACTACACTTGACTATTCAATTTATATGTGTGTGATATGCATGTGAATGCATGTGACTGCACATGGGTGCATGCATGTGGAAGCCAGGGGTTGATATTGGGCCTTTAAAAATATTTATTTAGGGCTGGAGTGATGGCTTAGTGGTTAAAATGTTTGCCTGCAAAGCCAAAGGACCCAGGTTCGATTCCCCAGGACCCATGTTAGCCAGATGCACAAGGGGGTGCAAGCATCTGGAGTTCATTTGCAGTGGCTGGAGACCCTGGCATGCTCATTCTCTCCCTCTCTCTCCCTCTCTCTCTCTCTCTCTCTCTCTGTCTGTCTGTCTCTCTCTTTCTTGCTCTGTCAAATAAGTAAACAAATATATATATTAAAAGATATGTATTTATTTGAAGCTGGGCCACCCCAGCACTCAGGAAGCCAAGGTAGGAGGATTGCCATGAGTTGGAGGCCACCCTGAGACTCCATAGTAAATTCCAGGTCAGCCTGGGCTAGAGTGAGACCCTACCTTGAAAAATAAAGCAAAATAAAAAATATGTATTTGAAACAGAGAGAGAGAATGGGTACACCAGGGCCTCCAGCCACTACAGATGAACTCCAGATACATGGACCACTTTGGGCATCTGGTTTACATGGGTCCTGGAGAAATCGAACCTAGGTCCTTTGGCTTTATAGGCAAGTTCCTTAACTGCTAAGCCATCTCTCCAGCCCTGATGTTGGGTTCTTAATCATTCTTCACCTTATTGTTTTTCTTTTTTTTTTCTTTTTGATTTTTCTAGGTAGAGTCTCAATCTAGCTCAGGCTGGCCTCAAACTCATGGTGATCCTCCTACCTCTGCCTCCTGAGTGCTGGGATTAAAGGCGTGTGCCACCATGCTCAGCTCCACCTTATTGTTTTTAAGGCAAGGTCTTTTCCTGAAACTTGAGCTCAATAACAGGGCTAGACTAGCTAGCAGTGAGCCCTGGTGATCTTCCTGTGTCCACCTCCCTAGCACTAGAATTATGGACGTGTGTCTCCATGCCAGGCTTTTATGTGGGTTCTGGGGATCCAAATTCAGGTCCTCCTGCTTGTGTAGCAAGCACTTTACCCACTGAGACATCTCCCCAGCTTCTCAATTGTTTTTTTTGTTATTAGTTTTTTTTTTGCAAGTTGGGGGGGTGCGGTGAGTGGGCAAGCCAGGGCCTCTTGCCACTACAAATGAACTCCAGATACATGTTACTTTGTACATCTGGATTTACCTGGATATTGGGGAATCGATCCCAAGCTATCAGGCTTTGTAGACAAACGCCTTTAATCACTGAACCTTCCCTCCATCCCCTTAATTGTTTTTTTAGAGTATGAAATATACTAGTTCAGGTCTGCGAAGAGCACAGTGAGATGGAAAACAAGCAAAAGGCATTTGGAGCTGGGAAATAACCATCTTCCTCATCAACATCATGACCAGATACCAGTGTTGCCCTGTAAGCCACAGCTGCCATGGAACAGTACAACCGGTGCAGTATTTTCACTTCTCTGGATGACTGGATTGTGAGAACTGATCTCAGGAAATAATAAATTCAGGAAGTAGAATTTACAGCGTGGGTCTAAAAGATGCCTGGGCAAAGCAGCATTGCTCATTGGCTGGTGACCTCTTTGTAGCTCAGTACGGTATTGACACAGACGGGAGCCAAAAGAGCAAAGAACCTCTACACAGTAAGGAGGCAAGCACACTGTCCAAAACACCCCGCTGGGATCCTTCACTAGCTCCATTCATTTCCTCCTGGCCTTCTGGGAAGATGGGATTTTTCTTGTTTATTTGGTTTGTCTTTTCAATCCCTGATAAATTTGAATTAAAATCACTCTATGATGTGTGTTATGGAAAAAAAAAAAAAAGCAAAGTGTTTAGAAATCCTTGTTTAAACTAGAATAACTGATTTGGCTTTGAAAGTAATACATAATCGTTTCCTGACCAGCAAAAGACCCCAAATCCTGTGTGACCAAAGAGTGAGTATTTATGTAACAAAAATGCCTGGGGTTTGTTCGTTCTCATGGGTGCTGGGTAGAAATGCCCTGCTGTTTCTCTAGATATGGTGGGTCCTGTCGGCACTATGCAAGCTTTCCTGGGTTGTGAGCATTGGTAGAAGACCAGCACTTGTCCTGCCGTCCTGTTCTGGAGCAGGGAAGAGTCCGCTAATGCTGCGCAGCTTGCCTAGTTCAGGAAGGAGGAGCACAAACCCGGCCACTTCCCTCTCCTAGTCCAAATCAATTATGCTCTAATCAGGACTGTTTCCAGAACTGGTCTGATTGAGGTTCAGAGGGAAAAGGAAAAATTGCTATTTCTCCCCAGATCCTGTTTGCATTAGCAGACTCCATCTGAGGCACATCCTGTTTGACCCCCGTTGTAGTGGGGTCGCTTGTGTTTGACTTTGACTGTCTCTGATCTGAGGGCCTCTTGTTATTTTTGTTGTTCTTTTTCAGGAAAAGCACACAGTATTAAAACTTAGTCATCATCCTCTGTCTGCAAGGGCGTATGATTCATAAACTATTCAAGTTTCTTACAGCGTTGATGGTGGAACAGAACCCCCAGGAGGTTTGCTGGTTTTTGACAAGTCTTTAGGAAGATGCTAGCAGCCTAACCAGCTGCCCAGGTGATTCTGAAGCCAAGTTCAAGAGCTGTTATCATGGCGGGAACTGCTCGTATCCAGGCTCCTCATCTTAGACACAACTCCTCTTTTGGTGCTGTAGTGCTGGAAAAATTGTTTTGAATGTTAGGCTCCTACAAAGGACCACCAAAGATGCTCCTGTTGGTTGTGGGCACAGGGATACCTTAGGACACCGGGTGAACGGATTGGATCGACCTGAAGGCTACTAACCGACCCTAGCCTGTCTCACTAAGGCACATCAAAGAGAGAGAAAGAGAGAGGGAAAAAAAAAAAAAAAGGACTGAGGAGATGGGTCCATGGATAAAGCCCTTGTCATGCAAGCATAAGTACCTCAGTTTGGATTCTCTGAACCCATGTAAAAAGCCAGATGTTGTAGCAAGTGTCTGTAGCAGGCAAATATGACCCTATTGCTGTAATGCAAATAAATAATAGCAATTTAGTAAGCAGATATATTTTGTATAATGAGAATTATTTTTGAGTAACAACTATTGCAACCATTTCAGAATCAAACAGATCTGGACTTATTAGAGTTCTACTGTTATTTTCTAAGTCTAAGAACTTAGATACGTTCCTGATTTCTCTGAGCTGAGAGTAGAGAGGGAACAGAAACCTCCCTCCTGGAGTTCTGAGGGTTAAGTAACGAGCAGAAAGCAGCTGGGACCTTGAACTGGAAGGATTATCACTGCAGAACTGGCCACAGAGAAATGCTCCAGAAGTTGCCAGTGAGGAAGACTGCAGTGCCCAGGGAGTGCCGTCAGCGGAGGGGCGGCGTGGCCATCCCAGAGAAGAGGAGGGTGGCGTGCAATGCTTGCATCCTATTTTGTTTTCCGAGACAGAATCTCATGTTTTGCTGACTGGACTTCAGCTTCCTATGTAGCCAAGAATGATCTTGAACTCCTCATCCTCCCCAGGCCTGGGATTTTAGGCTTGTGCACCACACTGGGATTATGTGGTGGTAAGGACGGGACCCAGGCTTTGATCACACTAGGCAAGGACTCTAACTACTGGGTGCACAGCCCTCGTGTCTTTGTAGAGACTGGGCACTCTAATGTGGTCCAATCTCAGAGCAGGCAGGGATTCTCAGTGACGAAAAATACTGTTTGGCAATCAAAAAGTTTCTCTGGGGTTCTTTATCTACATTTTCAGAGCACTGGAAAGGGCATATACAGGGTGGAATAATATTTCAATAAGTTCCATTTTTTCTCATGTGCTATACTCAAAGACCCTGGTAGAAATTAAGAATAACAATAGTGAGCCCAATAGGTACTGTTTTTTTCCTATATATGCACACCAGTGATAAAATTTAACTTAGAATTTAGGTATAAGAGAGTAACAGGAATAACTAATACTAATAAAAATGTAGAATTATTATACTGTAATAGTAACTATGTAAGCAACCCTCTCCCCGCTCTTTCTTACACACAAACACACACACACACACACACACACACACACACACCATCAGTATGGATTTGCTGGACAAAGGGATGATTCATATCCTGAGAGGAAAGATTCCTGGGAGGGTGCAAAATTTCATCCCACTTTTCAGAATGGCAATTTAAAACTTATTTTATGTTTATTTCTGAAATTTCCCACTAATACGTTCAGCCTGTGGCTGACCACAGATAACTCAAACTATGAAAAACTCAAACTATGAAACAACAAACGGGAGAGAGGCTCCTGCACTTCTCTCATTCTTCTGTTGTTCTTATGCGTCTCTCAGTGCACCTGCCCCCCCCCCCCCATCATTGTCTCCAAAGAACTTTCTCAGTAGTCAGTGCCACTTTTCCTCTTTCCCCACTTCCCATCTGATTCTGGCTCAAAAAAAGCCCAAAGAACCTCTGATCTAGTGCTGGCAGAATCCTCCACAGAGAACAGGACTGAGCCATGAGTACACAGTGCTGTCTGCCTACTGTGGGGCGGGGGAGGGCAGGGGTAGGAATCTTGCAGTATGAGCTCTCTCTCTCGCTCTCTCTCTCCACAGAAGAATGAGCAATGGATTAACTCAAGACAAAATCTGAGTGGGCTCTGCAGACCCTAAGAATGTACCAAGGGGTGTACCTGAGCAATGCCGTGAGGGGTTGTGAACAGATTCTGTCCCTCTGAGAAACTGTGTTTAACATGAATGAGGCCTTCATGGCCACCTCACTAGACCAGTTGAAATAATATTCAGGAATAAACAGTGTTCTAGATTCACATCCTCATTTTCTCTCTCTCTCTCTCCATATATACTGTTGGCTTTCTTTACCTCTGACCCATGTACCATAATGTCACATGCTACCATTTTCCGTTTCTGAATAAGCCCAGTGTCAAGCCCAACTAGAAAGTGCTGGGCGACTGGTCGTCTTCAGGTTCAATATTCCAAGGTGAGCACATGATAGCCAACAGAAGACAGGAGCCAGGGGGAAGAGGCCTTCAGGGAAGCCCTGGAAGTAGTCCACGCCCCCGGACGGGAGGCCTCCCCCAGGCCTTCTACCCCCTCATTCAGGAAAACTACAGCCTAATTTACCAAAGCAGAAAGACGGAGGCTTTGGCCTCCAGTGAAACTTCGTTGCTTTCAAAATACCTCTGGTTATGAAAGGTTCAGTGTCAATAGGTGAATTTCCATGTAGCATCAATTCAGCTGAAAGATGAGTGCCAATCTGAGTAGGGAATAACTCTTCTTTTTTTTTTAACAGAGAGAAACTCAAAGTAAGAAGTTAAGACGTAGCTGTAGAATTTCTAAAGAGCCAGGCTTTGCGCTTACACAGTCCTTGTCCCGCTGACTGTCACTTCCTTATCTGTGCATCCGTGATCAAGTTGCTCAAGCTGTGGTGGGAACTGTGCAGATAATAATTACAAAGATAATAACCACACCTTCTTCATAACATTCTGAACATAAGTCTAGGGGTTTGTGCCAACAAGAGTATTGTTCAGTAAGTAGCTTTGATATTGATTAGGAACATGGTAGCCTTTTCCTGATAGGTAGTTAGGGACTGGCTCACAGAATCTTGGATGCCACCTTGCCTGTCTTGGCAGGACTAAAACTTATGTCTGATCCAATCTAATTCAGGATGGCTGAAAGCAACAACCTCCTAATTCCTCCTTAGCAACAGTAAGAGCTTCCTGTTTCTTCCTCAGTTTCCGAGGCTTAGTGGCCGGACTCTTCTGGAGTCAGTGTCCCTTTTGAGCCAAACCACCAATTAGGTTTCTCCCTACACACCATCTGCGTCCATGATAAGGCTCATATAAATGGGTCTGAGAGACATGGGGAGGTCCCTTTGTCCATTGTTCATGCCTCCTACCCTTGGCTTCCCCTTCTGCCTTTCTTCCCTCCAGCAGAGGCTTCCTCCCCTGTGAGACTTTTCCCTCTGTGAGAGAGATTTTTCTGGTCTCTCGGCCCCATTCCCAGCCAGGATGGGACATTTCAGGAGAGTTTCTTTCTCCTTTCCTGCTTTGTTTTCCCTCTTAGCTCAAGTCACCCCAAAATAAATCTTATCATTTATCCTTCTCTGAATCCACATTTTAAATTCTTTTACAACTTGGACAAGGACCTGAAGTTGGGCTTCATGGCATCTCCTGCATCTTTATGCAAATCGAATCCCTGGTAGGACTCCAATCCTGCACCAGCTTCTGTTGTTGGTATTAGGGGATAATTTAGAGTTTCCATATGCACTTTGACTGGATTTTTTTTTTAAGTTTTGTTTATTCGAGAGAGCCAGAGAGAGAGAGACAGAGACAGAGAGAATGGGAGCACCAGGATCTCCAGCCACTGCAAACGAACTCCAGATGTGTGCGCTCCCCTGTGCATCTGGCTTATGTGGGTTCGGGGGAATTGAACCAGGGTCCTTTGGCTTTGTAGGCAAATGCTTTAACTGCTAAGCCATCCCTCCAGCCCCTGACTGGATTTTTAAAATGTTAACATCTGAACACTAGTGTGGTACATTGGTCAAAACTAAAAAGCCAAGCCAGAAAGATGGCTCAGCAGTTAAGGCACTGGCCTGAAAAACCTAACTACTCTGGCTCAGTTCCTGAGTAGCCACATAAAGCCAGACGCACAAAGTGACACATGCATCTGGAGTTCGTTTGCAGTGGCTGGAGGCCCTGGCATGTCCATTCTCTCTCACTGTCAGTGTCTTTCCTCTCTGTCTGCTCTCTGCTTACAAATAAATAAATAAATAAAAATGCAATTAAAAAACAACAAAAATCTAATTTCAATACATTGTTATTAATTAAATTCCACCTTTAAGTTTCAGTTTTTGTGCAATGATACACTTGGATCACATTGTATTTAGAAGAATGTTTTAATTAGCACTGCAATCAATGCCATTAATCAATTAGTGCCTGTATTGTCAAAATCTAAATGTACCTTCCAAAAACATGAGAGTTCTTGAAAATTATTTCATATATTATTTAAAAATATTTTATTTGGGTTTTTGTTTGTTTGTTTGTTTGTTTGTTTCAAGGTAGAGTCTCTCTCGCTCTAACCCAGGCTGATCTGGAATTCACTCTGCAGTACCAGGCTGACTGCAAACTGATTCTCCTATCTCTGCCTCCCAAGTGCTGGGATTAAAGGTGAGCCACCACACCCAGATTTTGTTTGTTATTTATTTGTAAGGACACAGAGAGAGAAGACAGAGAAGGAGAGATAGACAGACTGGGTGTACCAAGCTCTCTTGCCACTGCAAACAAACTCCAGATTCATGTACCACTTTGAACATCTGGCTTTATGTAGGTACTAGGGAATTGAACTTGAACCATTAGTCTTTGCAAGCAAGCGCCTTTAACCACCAACCCATCTCCCTAGCCCCTCACTTTATATCTTTTAAAAAATTTTTGTTTTGTTTTGTTTTGCAAGGTAGGGTCTCACTCTAGCCCAGGCTGACCTGGAATTCACTATGTAGTCTCAGACTGGCCTCAAATTCACAACAATACTTCTGCCTTTGCCTCCAAGTGCTGGGATTAAAGGTGTGCCCCACCATGCCCAGCCCTTTCATATCTTTAAAAAATATTTATTTATTTATTTATTTGCAGAAAGAGAGAGAAGAGAAGAGAATGGGTGCACCAGGGCCTCCAGCCACTTCAAACAAACTCCAGATGCATACACCACTACATCTGGCTTTACGTGGTACTGGGGAATCAAACTCAGGTCATTAGGCTTTGCAGGCAAGTGCCTTACCCACTAAGCCAACTCTCTTTTAGACACTGGGTTAGAGACACTTTAGCTTTACTCCTTATTTAATTTAATTTATTTAAGAGACAAAGAGAGAAAGGATGGGTGTACCAGGGCCTCTAGCTATTGCAAACGAACTCTAAACACATGTACCACTTTGGCTTACATGAGTACTGGGGAATCAAACTTGGTTCATTAGGCTTTGCAGGCCATCTCTCCAGCCCTTAACGAGCTTTTAAAGGAGCTGCAGTGACAAAAGGCACTTGCTTGCAAAGCCTTCTAGCACGCCTCAGTACCCACGGTAAAGCCAGCCGCACAAAATGGAGCATGGGTCTGGAGTTCATTTGCAGTGGCGAGAGGCCTTAGTGTGCCCAAAGTCACTCTCTTTGTCTCTTAAGTAAATAAAGAACTTTTTAAAATGTTGGTGTGTGTGTATGGGGGCGTGCATGTAGAGATCAAAGGACAACCACAAGATGTCCATCTTTGCCTTCCAGCTTGTTTGAGGCAGGGTCTCTCTTGTTTGCGACTGGAAATGCCAAACTAGCTGGCCCGAAACCTTCAGGATTCTCATGACTCCACCTCCCTTCTTCCTAGGTACGTTTGGGATTAGACACTTGTGTCACTCTGTCAGGCTTTATGTGGGTTCTGGGGGTCTGAAACCTGGTTTCAGGCTTTCTGAGCAAAAAGCTTTCAACACTGAGCTGACTCTCCCAGCCAAGTAGTTGCTCTTTTTATTATTATTATTATTAACATGCTTGTTGACCTACTTCTTAATTGGCATAGTAAATCCTTTTTGTGTGGTTAGCAAAATAGTTCAATACAGGCTAGCATCTACCTAAATACATTCAATTTATTCACTATTCAGTCATTCGGATTTGAAATTAATAAGATTTGGCTTTGCATAATCATATCCTGCAAAGAGATTTGGTGCCTGACACACAGTAGGTGTTCAAAATGTCCGCATTGTCCAGCTGAACGTAAAAGTGACTTCACATCCCCTGACAGCTTGATCTGCTCACAAGCAGAGTTGGTGGCATTTGCCATGAAGTGAGTCTTGCATTGAGTAATCTCTTGGAGCTTAGCTTTGCCTTCACACACAGAACCTGTTTGTACAAGACTATACAGAATCTGAACAAATAAGATTTACCATTTGGCAAACCACAAATTTCTCTACAATCCTTCACTCAGTAAGGATTATCCTTTGGAGGGAAATTGATTCTGCTGTTGAAAATAAATGTTTTACTTTCATCTCTGAAGAAAAAATATATATATACTCACGTGTACAAATTCAATTTCTGGGAAGTCACAGTAGTGGCTGTTTTTAATAAACAATATTAAGCGCAGATGAAGAGACTCTCCAGGGTAGTGGTGGCAGTGAGAAAGCCAGAGATGAAAGAGCCCAGCGCACCGTGAGCGTCCCGTGTGACCACGGGGGTCCGCTGGAGGCCTGCAGGGGCCTCAGAGGTAAATGATTACAAGACGGGTGTGGCGGGGAACAGCTCACAAACATTCTTTTATTCTATAAGCACACACAGACAACTCCATGCCAGGTAGTAGGTCTTGAGGACTGAGGAAGCTGCTTGTAGATCATCTAGTTACCTGGGAGCTTGTTAGAAATCATGACTGGGGATACAGCTCAACTAGTAGAGTGCTTGCCTAGCATGCCTAAAGACCCGGGTTCAATTCCCAGCAGCGCATAATTTGGGCATGGTAACAAGCACCTGCAATATCCCAACACTAGAGAGGTTGAAGCAGGAAGATTAGAAGTTCAAGGTCACTCTCAGCTATATAAGGAATTTGAGGCAAGTATGTGATACATGAGAACGTACCCACCCACTCCCAAAAAAAGTGGAAGCAAGGAAGGAAGGAAAGAAGGAAGGGAGGGAGGGAGGGAGGGAGGGAGGGAGGGAGGGAGGGAGGGAGGGAGGGAAAGATTGATTTTAGGCCCCCACAGCAGCCTGTGAAATCAGAATGCTGGCAATGAAAGTAAAATGTTTCTTTCCAACGTCAGAATTAATGTCCCTAAATGTTAACAAGATCTGAAGATGATTTTCTTGGGGAGTCGCATTCGAAAAGCATTGGGTCAGATGACACACGTCAGAGTCAGCTTGCCAGCAGGAGAAAGGTAAGACAGTTGTTGAGGAGACCATCGGTAATGGTTCAGAGTCACTGCCAGGCACGGCCAGTCCTAGCTCTGGGGAGGTAGAGATGGGAGGAGCCCCTGGGGCTTGTGGCTTATCAGTCAGTCTAGCCTAATTGGAGAAGCTCCTGGCCAGTGTCTCAAGGAAGTGGATAGCATTCCTGAGAATGACACCTGAGGTTATCTTCTGGCCTCTACGTGCAAACACACCTCCTGCACACATTCGGACATAGAGCTGTTTAAAAGTCCCAAGTGCCAGGAGGACACCAATTGAAGGGATCCGAGTTGGTGGTACACCCTGGAACAAGGGCTGTCAGGAGGCTGTTGCCATTCCAGCTGTAGGAGAGAGCTATGCAGAGGAGCCGAGTGACCATGACCAAACTGTGCCTTGTCAAGAAACCTGTTCAGTGGAATAAAGACCCCAGCTTTTCTCTTGTTCTTCCGCCTGTACCTCCCAGACCCCCAAAGCCAGAGGGCAAAGAAATCTAGATGATACAAACTCTTGAGAGTCAGGGCAGAAATCACAGTGGGGAAGGTGGAAAATGTCTCCACTGGGGCCTCCAGAGGCTGCTGGCCTTTGCTGTCCACAGGACTTTAGGTGTGTGGAGGTTGGAGGTGAAAACAGCCAATATTCTTCTAGCTGATACAAAAGCTAAATTTTCAAAGTGACTTTGGGTTTGATACTCTTAAGATCCTCCTAGATCATTATTTAATAAGCTGCGCGTATTTCAGAGCAACTGTTACTTGAAAGTCACTAAACTTGGCACTAAGAGGAGGACAGAAGGATTAGATAGGCCCCTGCCTTAGGTAATCAATTCTCTGCACATAAAACTTAGAAGACAGGACTTTGAATATACCTCAGTGGCACAGGTGCTTGCTTAACATCATGTGTGAGGCCCAAAGTCCAAGTCTCAGTACCACCAAAAACAAACAAACAAACAAAAAAAAAAAAAAAAGCCAGGCATGGTGACACACACGTACACCCCTGGGATGCAGAGATAGGAAAATCATAAGTTCAAGGCCAGCCTGGATTCCATGTGGATTCTTGGCCAGCAAGAGCTTAAAACAAAACAAAACAACAACAAAAACACCCCAGGGTGACAGCAGCAGACCTGCCTCAGTAGACCTACCTCTAAGGGTTGCTGTAGGACTGAAGACAATGAAAGGAGTGAACAGTGTTTCTGACGACCTCCACCTGGTTTCCTATCATCAGCAATCATGTGCTAGATGCTGAAAGAAAGCTAAGTCAGAACCACCTCCACAGTGGCGGAAGGGCAGAGTAGCAGACACGACATAAGCTGAAATCAATTAATTAAAAAAGAAATATGTCTGGGCCTTTAATCCCAGCACTGGGGAGGCTGAGATAGGGGGATCACCATGAGTTCAAGGTCACCCAGAGACTACAGAGTGAATTCCAGGTCAGACTGAGCAAGAGCAAGACCCTACCTAGAAAAACCAAAACAAAACAAACAAACAAAAAACGCATATGAGTAGGACATGGTGGTGAACGCCTTTAACCCAAGCTCTCAGGAGGCAGAGGTAGAAGGTCACCATGAGTTCAAGGCCAGCCTAAGACTACATAGTGAATTCCTGAAAAGCCTGGGCTAGAGCAAGACCTTACCTTGAAAAAAAAATGTAAGTAAATATTCTTACAGTTGGCACAAGGATACAAAAATATCAAAACAAGTAAGTTTCTATGTGAGTAGGAATAAAACTCAGTAGCAGAGGCCAGTAGGCTAGAAAGGGGATATAAAGGGAATAGAAGGCGGGGGGACCTCAATAGGATGGTATTATATACATGTAAGTAGAAGAACAGGTTAATGGGGGGTGTAAAGGCCTAAGTGAGGTCAGGGGAAGAGATTGAATAAAGGAAAGGTGGTGAGAGGGTTAATCAAAATCTAAGGGGACATAAATAAGTCATATGGAACCTACTTTTTTAGACAATGGAACACTCAGAAGCTATAGATTGTTACTAGAAAATTTTCAGTGCCAGGGATGGGATATCTTCCAGTGAGTAGCTGGCCAGGGAGGTCACTGATACTCCCAAAACATTACAGGCCATTGCTAAGACTCTTGGTTTCCCACCAGGAATAGATGGTAAGACCCTACTGCTGAAGACTCCACATGCTTATGCTGTAAGGTCACTGAGAAATCCTGCTGGAACTGAGCTGATAACCTCCTCCATGTGGACCAGCTGACAGAAAGCTGGAAAAAGCTACATTGCATGCAGTTCAATGGGAGAAAGAGAAATCACCAGTGGAGATACTCAACAGTGGACACTGCAAGCCCTAAATTTGGCCAATCAGATGAAATGAGCTAATGGGTGCATATCTGTTATGGGGAAAACCAACAACTCTAATTGGACTGAAGGCCCACTCAATGGAAGGGAATACATCTCTGATACTGAAAACTTACAACAGGGGTAGTCATGAGCCCTACGGGTGTAATGTCTGCTGGTGTCTAGCTAAATGTATATATTGCTCACCAAACTGCCTGGTAAGCACTTCTCTTAATGTTCATACCTTTATATTAATGCTACACTCACTTTTGGTTAGAGAAGCTTCTCTTTTCAGATGGTGGTGACCTTGCGATGACTCAGCAGGCACATGCTGCTGAGAAGTGACAGGAGTGCTTAGCACTGAGACATCTCTATCACACCTCCCAAGGCTCAGGGTCCATTGCCGAAGAGGTGGTGGAAAGAATGTAAGAGCCTAAGGAAGGGTAGGACTCCTTACAACATGCTCCTCCAGACACAAAATGGCCTGGATATCCATGACCTCACAGTGCCTGCCACTGCCTGCACAAGACCATCATAATAGGAGGAAAAGATGGTGACATCAAAATAAAAGAGAGACTGATTGAGAGGAGGAGAGGATATGATGGAGAGTGGAGTTTCAAAGTGGAAGGTGGGGAGAGGGAAGGAATTACCATGGGTTATTGTCTACAATTATGGAAGTTGTCAATAAAAAAATAAATTAAATTAAAAAATATTTTTAAAAACAAGTAAATTTGAGAAACTTTGTCCTCTGGTTATTTCTAGCCCCATGGATGCCACATAATCCCTGTCTAAGTGTCCTTGGAGGGTGAAGAGACAAGCATTGTCCAACAATTTGGCATTGCAATATGACATCATCTACAAAGTTCACTGTGGAAAAGTGTACAATACAGTTACAGCAAAAACACAAAAAAAAAAAAAAAAAAAAACAACCAAACAGAAAACCTCTCAATGTTTTAAGTAAGTTTTCAGTGCTGTGAGGGGCTACACTCAAAGCTGCCCTGGGGTGCGTGTGGCTTTCAGGTCATGAGGTGGGCAAGCCTACAAGGCCACAGATTCCTACAGAGCTTTCTGGTTAAGAGGGAAAAGAAATAGAAGTTTAAACGCAGAAGTGCTTGGAAGAAACTGACATCCGCTGTGTATTCAGAGCTGCTAAGGGAGTTCTCAGTGCGCCTCGGGAGCCAGTTACTCTGGGTCTCAAGTGGGCCACGCAGCTGAGCCAACAGAAGTTCCGCGCATGCGTCTGGGGCAGAGGTCGCCTTGTGAGCATTTGTTTAGTTACCGCTTTGCCAGGATTTCCAAAAGTTTCTTTTGTTAGAGCTAGTCTTAGTTTTTCTTTGCTTTCTGATGAACTTTTGACCCAAATTGCAGTTCCAATCTCCAGTCATTTAGTGGCAAGCCATTATAGCGGCTGGTTAAGCATACACATGTACACGTATGCCCATACATATTACATTTCCAGGCCAATTGAGTTACAGAAGGAACCAATTTGATAAGTTATTGAATTAAAATCCGAGGAGAGAGAGAGAGATGGGTTTTATTGTTAATGGTTGGCATGACAACTTAATATGCTGGAGAGTAATATGTTCTGAGTTCCTGGCATTGGAGGCTCTGACAAGTTCAAGGCCAGGGCTCTGCCTCGAAATCTTGTTGCCAAGGTAATGCAGCATAGGCCAGAATCCACTGAAATGAATACCTCTGACCGCTCATGCCAGCAGGAGCTATCTGATTCAAAGGGATCTTTTAAAAGAAAAAGAAACAGTATTTTAACAAGAGGAGGAGGAGAATGTAAAGACAGGATATTGAAAAAACGGTCCGCAGAAAATCTGAAAGGGAAGAAGTCAGTGGGTGCCAAGAACTAACTAAATGATGGGGTCTGTTTTATTAGCAAGAGGCTGGTGGTGTGTGAAGGTCTGCAGGCAGGGATGTCAGCCTGCCAGGTCTTTTTGCATGTGAAGTGAGACTGCCACATTTGGCTTCCTTGGCTCAAGTTCAGCAGGATAATTTCATTGGAATGGTGGTCATCTCCCCCCGTCACACACACACCCTACTGCCATCCACCCATGGCAGACTTTAATTTGATAGCTTTTCTTCTCTGATAATACAGTAATGGAAATGGTTCTGGTGGGACTTCGTAGGTTACACATATTTTAAGATGAGAAGAAAATTCATAAAAATCTCAACCCAGAGGCTACCAAAATGTCACCCCCTATAGCTAGGAGAATGACCTCTTGTGTATCTGCATAATTCATGTCTCAGTGACTTGTGAGGTGATTTGCAGGGTAAGAGTCTTAGGTTCATGATCTAGTGCCATCCCCATTTTCTGGGTTTTATGCACCAGTTTGTCTTGGATTTGTACATGATGAAATTATAGTGCTTAGTTATTGTTTTGCTGTTGCTGTTGCACGTATGTGTGGGTGAGGGGTGTGTGCGTTAGATGTGTATGTGTGAGGTGTGTGTGTGTATGTGTGCACATGTGTGTGTGTGTGCATGTGGAGCCAGAGTTCAGCATTGGTTGTTTTCCTCCATCACTCTCCACTTCATTATTTGAGACAAGGTCTCTTGCTCAACCTAGAGCTCACTAACTGGTCTAGCCAGTGTGCCCCAGGGGATCCATCTATCTTTGCCCCCCCCCCCCCGCCCCCCACCAGTGCTGGGTTTACAGGCATGTTCCACCATGCTTGGAATTTTATGTGGGTGCTGGGGATCTGAACTCAGGTCACAGCAAACACTTTACCAACTGCGCTGTGTCTCCAGTCATCCCCACCCGCTTGGAGGTGCTTAAACTCTAAGAATGGAGAAGGACAAAGCCTCAAATACATGATCATCTTTCCAATAGGGATAGACCCAAGGGTTGTATAAGAATCTCTCCCTTACATTTCCAGGACCTCATGGTGACAATTTATGAATTTTGAATGAAATTTGAATTAGTGAACTTACATCTGTAAGTAGAAAAATAAAAATAGACAACTAAGGAATCGCTGCACTTATTATGTCCTATACAAGTACTTTATATCAACTATAATGGAAAGGATTCCAGCCTTGTAATTAGTTGTCCCTAACTATCAGTAAGGGACACACCCCAGAAACTGAAATCTGCCTATGTTTAAAGTCCTGTATAGCAAATTGTATATTTGCATATGAATTACACACATCTTCCCATTTACTTTATTTTTTTTATTTTTGTTTTTTTAATTTTTATTAACATTTTCCATGATTATAAAATATATCCCATGGTAATTCCCTCCCTCCTAACCCCCACACTTTCCCATTTGAAATTCCATTCTCCATCATATTACCTCCCCATTACAATCATTGTAATTACATATATACAATATCAACCTATTAAGTATCCTCCCCCCTTCCTTTCTTTACCCTTTATGTCTCCTTTTTAACTTACTGGCCTCTGCTACTAAGTATTTTCATTCTCATGCAGAAGCCCAGTCATCTGTAGCTAGGATCCACATATGAAAGAGAACATGTGGCGCATGGCTTTCTGCGTCTGGGTTACCTCACTTAGTATAATCCTTTCCAGGTCCATCCATTTTTCTGCAAATTTCATAACTTCATTTTTCTTTACCGCTGAGTAGAACTCCATTGTATAAATGTGCCACATCTTCATTATCCACTCATCTGTTGATGGACATCTAGGCTGGTTCCATTTCCCAGCTATTATAAATTGAGCAGCAATAAACATGGTTGAGCACGTACTTCTAAGGAAATGTGATGAGTCTTTTGGATATATGCCTAAGAGTGCTATAGCTGGGTCATATGGTAGATCAATCTCTGGCTGTTTTAGGAACCTCCACACTGTTTTCCACAATGGCTGGACCAGATTGCATTCTCACCAGCAGTGCAGAAGGGTTCCTTTTTTTCCACATCCCCGCCAACATTTATGATCATTTGTTTTCATGATGGTGGCCAATCTGACAGGAGTGAGATGGAATCTCAATGTAGTTTTAATCTGCATTTCCCTGATGACTAGTGACGTAGAACATTTTTTAGATGCTTATATGCCATTCGTATTTCTTCCTTTGAGAATGCTCTATTTAGCTCCATAGCCCATTTTTTGATTGGCTTGTTTGATTCCTTATTATTTAACTTTTTGAGTTCTTTGTATATCCTAGATATTAATCCTCTATCAGATATATAGCTGGCGAAGATTTTTTCCCATTCTGTAGGTTGCCTCTATGCTTTTTTCACTGTGTCCTTTGCGGTGCATAATCTTTGTAATTTCATTAGGTCCCAGTGGTTAATCTGTGGTTTTATTGCCTGAGCAATTGGGGTTGTATTCAGAAAGTCTTTGCCAAGACCAATATGTTGAAGGGTTTCCCCTACTTTTTCCTCTAGCAGTTTCAGAGTTTCCGGTCTGATGTTAAGGTCTTTAATCCATTTGGACTTAATTCTTGTGCATGGTGAGAGAGAAGAATCTATTTTCATCCTTCTGCAGATATATATCCAGTTTTCAAAACACCATTTGCTGAAGAGGCTGTCTCTTCTCCAATGAGAATTTTTGGCATTTTTATCGAATATCAGGTGGCTATAGCTACTTGGGCTTACATCTGGGTCCTCTATTCTGTTCCACTGATCTACATGTCTGTTTTTGTGCCAGTACCATGCTGTTTTTGTTACTATGGCTCTGTAGTATAGGTTAAAATCAGGTATGGTGATACCACCAGCCTCTTTTTTGTTGCTCAGTATTATTTTAGATATTCGAGGTTTTTTGTGATTCCAAATGAATTTTTGGATTGTTTTTTCTATTTCCATGAAGAAAGCCTTTGGAATTTTGATAGGGATTGCATTAAATGTGTAGATTGCTTTTGGTAAGATTGCCATTTTCACAATATTGATTCTTCCAATTCAGGAACAAGGGATGTTTCTCCACTTTCTAGTGTCTTCTGCAATTTCTCGCTTGAGTGTTTTAAAGTTCTCATTGTATAGATTCTTTACATCCTTGGTTAGGTTTATTCCAAGGTACTTTATTTTTTTTGATGCAATTGTGAATTGGAGTGATTTTCTGATTTCATCCTCTGTGTGTTTGTTGTTAGCATATATGAAGGCTACTGATTTCTGTGTATTTATTTTGTATCCTGCTACATTGCTGTAGGTTTTGGTCAGCTCTAACAGCTTGCTAGTAGAGTCTTTAGGGTCCTTTATGTATAGAATCATGTCATCTGCAAATAATGATAACTTGATTTCTTCCTTTCCAATTTGTATCCCTTTTATTTGTGTCTCTTGCCTTATTGCTATGGCTAAGACTTCCAAAACTATATTAAATAGAAGTGGGGACAGTGGACAATCTTGTCTTGTTCCTGATTTTAGTGGAAAAGCTTCCAGTTTTTCCCCATTTAGTAATATGTTGGCTGTAGGCTTGTCATAAATAGCCTTTATTATATTGAGATATGTTCCTTCTATTCCCAGTCTCTGTAGGACTTTTATCATGAAGGGATGTTGGATTTTGTCAAATGCTTTCTCT
Source organism: Jaculus jaculus (assembly GCF_020740685.1). NCBI lineage: Eukaryota > Metazoa > Chordata > Mammalia > Rodentia > Dipodidae > Jaculus > Jaculus jaculus. The sequence goes on along the minus strand of NC_059102.1, from coordinate 24,595,135 downwards.
GCATCTAATGAGATGATCATGTGATTTTTGTCCTTCAACCCGTTTATGTAATGTATTACATTTATAGATTTGCGTATGTTGAACCATCCCTGCATCTCTGGGATAAAGCCTACTTGGTCAGGGTGAATGATCTTTTTGATATATTCTTGTATTCTGTTTGCCAATATTTTGTTGAGAATTTTTGCATCTATGTTCATGAGGGAGATTGGTCTTTAATTTTCTTTTTTTGTTCTATCTTTGCCTGGTTTTGGTATCAGGGTGATGCTGGCCTCATAGAAGGAGTTTGGTAGAATTCCTTCTTTTTCTATTTCCTGGAAAAGCTTAAGAAGCAATGGTGTTAGCTCTTCCTTAAAAGTCTGGTAAAATTCAGCAGTGAATCTGTCCGGGCCTGGGCTTTTTTTAGTTGGGAGATTATTGATAACTGTTCGGATCTCCATGTTTGTTATAGGTCTATTTAAGTGATTAATCTCATTTTGATTTAATTTAGGTAGGTCATATAGATCAAGGAAATCATCCATTTCTTTTAGATTTTCATACTTTGTGGAGTATATGCTTTTATAGTATGTCCCTATGATTTTTTGAATTTCTCTGGAATCTGTTGTGATGTTACCTTGTTCATCTCTGATTTTATTAATTTGTGTCTCTTCTCTCTTTCTTTTGGTCAGATTTGCTAAGGGTTTAAAAATCTTGTTTATCCTTTCAAAGAACCAACTCTTTGTTTCATTAATTCTTTGGATTGTTCTTTTTATTTCTATTTCATTAATTTCTGCCCTAATCTTTATTATTTCTTCCCGTCTACTGATTTTTGGTTTGCCTTGTTCTTCTTTTTCCAAGGCTTTAAGGCGAAGCATTGGGTCATTTACTTGCGACCTTTCTAATTTCTTAATATAGGCTCTTAAGGCTATAAATTTACCTCTTAGAACTGCCTTCATTGTGTTCCAGAGATTTTGGTATGTTGTGTTCGCATTATCATTTGACTCTATAAATTTTTTGATTTCCTTTTTGATTTCTTCATTGACCCATTCATCATTTAGTAGTGTATTGTTTAGTTTCCATGATTTTGTGTATGCTCTGTAGCCTTTCTTGCTACTGATTTGTAGTTTAATTCCATTGTGGTCAGATAGAATGCAAGGAATTATTTCAATTTTCCTGAATTTGTTAAGATTTGCTTTGTGTCCTAATATATGGTCTATTTTAGAGAATGTTCCATGTGCTGCTGAAAAGAATGTATATTCTGCAGCCTTTGGATGAAATGTCCTGTATATATCTGTTAAGTCCATTCCTTCTATGACCTCATTTAGTCCAGATGCCTCTCTGTTTATTCTTTCCCTGGATGACCTGTCAATTGATGAGAGTGGGGTGTTAAAGTCACCCACCACCACTGTGTTTGGTGTTATCTGTGACCTTAGTTCTAATAGTGTTTGTTTGATGAATTTGGGAGCCCCCATGTTAGGTGCATATATGTTTAGGATTGTAATGTCCTCCTGTTGGAGTGTGCCCTTAATCAATATAAAGTGACCTTCCTTATCTTTCTTGACTAACGTCGGACTAAAGTCTACCCTGTCTGATATTAGGATAGTAACCCCTGCTTGTTTTCTAGGCCCATTTGCTTGAAACACCATCTTCCAACCTTTCACCCTACGATAATGTCTATCCTTTGTAGAAAGGTGAGTTTCTTGGAGACAACAAATTGTAGGATCCTGCTTTTTAACCCAGTCTGCAAATCTATGTCTTTTCGTTGGGGCATTGAGGCCGTTGATATTAAGAGATATTATTGAAAGGTGTGTATTTTTGTTTGCCATTTGTGTGTGTGTGTGTGTGTGTGTGTGTGTTTCTGGTTCTACCTGCGCTCTCTTCTGTTAACTGGTATTTGAGTATTGCTTGTTTTTTCTAGGTTCCTTATATGTGTGCTTTTCCTTTTCTTCAGCATGGAGGATTCTATCAAGTATTTTCTGTAGAGCTGGTTTTGTCTTCAAATACTCCTTTAACCTGCTTTTGTCATGGAATGTCTTTATTTCTCCATCTATTTGAATGGATAACTTTGTAGGATAAAGTAACCTTGGTTGACAGTTGTTATCTTTCAGAACTTGGAATATATCACTCCAAGCCCTTCTGGCTTTAAAAGTTTGTGTTGAATAATCTGCTGTAATCCTGATGGGCTTGCTTTTGTAGGTAACTTGATTTTTCTCTCTAACTGCTTTCAATATTTTTTCTTTGGTGTGTGTGTTTGGAAGTTTGATTATAATATGGCGAGGAGAGTTTCTTTCTGGGTTTTGTCTGGCTGGAGTTCTAAAGGCTTCCTGTATCTGCATTGGCACCTCTTTCCCAATTTGGGGGAAATTTTCTTCTATGATTTGGTTGAAGACGCCTACTATGCCTCTGGAGTGGAGTTCTTCTCCTTCTACTATGCCCTGAATTCTTATAATGGATCTTTTCATAGTGTCCCGAATATCTTGAAATTCCCACTCATACTTTTCTATAAGTTTGTCTTTCTCTTTGTTGGACTGCATTAGGTCTGCCACCTGGTCTTCTAGCTTAGATATTCTGTCCTCTCCCTCATCCATCCTACTGGTGAGATTTTCTACAGAGTTTTTTATTTCATTACCTGTGTTCTTCATTGCTAGTAATTCTGACTGGTTTTTCTTTATTATTTCTATTTCCTTATTTATGTCTTGTATTGCCTTCTTTATTTCATGAAATTGGTGTCCTGCATCTTCTTTGATTCCTTTGATTTCTTCTTTAAGTTCCTCTTTGACTCCTTTGATTTGTTCTCTGACTTCTTTGAACATATTTACAATCATTCTTTTGAACTCTTTCTCAGGCATTTCCTCTAACTCTTTCTCACTGGAGGACATTTCTGATGCATTAATACTTTTAGGTGGGTTTATATCGTCTTGCTTTTTAGTGTTTCTTGTGTTATAATGCATATATTTTTGCATCTTGGATTAAGTTAATGCTTGGATTTTCTAGATAGCTGTGTATTCTTAGCTGTATTAATTGATTTGATGTAATATATTTTCAGGGTAGGACCTTAAGGTGTTAGGTGTGGCTCTTAAGACTCTCAGAGTATCTACAAAGATGTTCTTAGGGGTTGAGTTTCCCTGCTATAGGAGTATTCAAGCAGGCTGAGTGGAATAAAATACAGGTAGATTCTAAAATTTAACTAAACCCTTTACACATTCAATCAAAAAACAGCCCCAAGTATGTATGCAAGAGTAGTTATTATAACGACCAGATCCTCTATCAACAAAAAGGTTAAGATTTCTGGTCTGTTGAGGGATCCAAGTCAGCTTGCGACCAAGTGAGACCCTTCCCTGGTGCAATCCCAGTTACCTTGGATGATTTTGGTCTCAGTCAAGTTGCTGCCTGGGCCGTCGGGCTGCTGTTCTGATTTCTGGAGCTGGGCACTTGCTTTTCCTGTGGGCCAAACCGAGCCTGGCAAGTGTGGCCCTGCAGATCAGCACCCCTGCTGCTGGAACTGCTGCTGCTCAAGCTGCCCCTGCTGGGACTGTAGCCACTGCTGCTGAAGGTGTTGCTGCTGGACCCACCGCTGCTGCTGCCTCTGCTGCTGCTGTAGCTGCTACTGCTGGAGCCACCACTGCTGCTGAAGCTGCTGCTGCTGTGTCCACTGCCGCTGCTCCCCCTGAAGCTGCTGCTGCCAAGTTTGCCGCTGCTGCCACTTCTGGGTCTGCTCCTGCTTGGGTCCCGCTGGCAGCCAAAGTTGGCGTGGCCTGTCCCGGGCTGCTGCTCTGTTCGCCGGAGCTGGGCTCAGGCGGTGGGGGAGTGGAGGGAGCCGCGGCTGCTCTGGTTCTCTCGCTATTCCACGTGTTCTTCTACCTCGCCGTCTGCTCCTCCGCTGCTCGCTGCCGCTCTCCCCTCACGTTTCCTGAGTCGTGGAGAGCGCGGTGTGAGGGAAGCTCCCGCACCTGGCTTTTCCTGCAGCTGGAGCCAAGCCTGGTGGCTTTCTGGTGCGCCGCGGCCGCGGTTGGCTGAGCTGCCGGAGCTGCTTTTCCCGCCTGTGCAGGCTCTGGATGCTCTGGAACTCTTCTACTTCTCCACTGCTGCTTCAATTTCCTATACACCTCACTTTTTAGTAAAAGTGTGTATTTCGCTGAGTTTTTTTGGTCTTTTTTCCCCCCTAGGCTGCTTTGGCATGGTACCTACGCCGCCATCTTAACCGGAAGCCCCATTTACTTTAAATCACCTCTAGATTATGTATGATACCAATATAATGTAAACGCGACATAAATAGTTATACTGTATTGTTTAGGCACTAATGACAAGAAAATAAGCCTTTATCTGTTCAATACAGATGTAAATTTTAAAAAATTATTTATTTATTTGACAGAGAAAGAGGGAAAGAGAGTGAGAGAATGGGCACACCAGGTCCTCCAGCCTCTGCAAATGAACTCCAGACATGTTTGTCCCCTTGTGCATCTGGCTAAAGTGGGTCCTGGGGAATTGAACCTGTGTCCTTTGGCTTTGCAGTCAGATGCCTTAACTGCTAAGCCATCCCTCCAGCCCCAACTGTAAACTTTTAAATATATTTTAATTTATTTATTTAAGAGAGGGATGGAGAAAGCGGCAGAGAGAGAATGGGTGTGCCAGGGCTTCCAATCTCTGCAAACACACTCCAGACATGTGTGCCATATTGTGCATCTGCCTTATATGGGTCCTGGGGAATCAAACCTGGGTCCTTTGGTTTCATAGGCAAGAGCCTTAAAGCTAAGCCATGTCTCCAGCCCACAGATGCAAATATATATATATATTTTTTTTTTTTTTTTTTTTGAGCTAGGGTCTCATTCTAGCTCAGGCTGATCTGGAATACACTATGTAGTCTCAGGGTGACCTCAAACTCATGGTAATCCTACTACCTCTGCCTCCCAAGTGCTGGGATTAAAGGTGTGTGCCACCATGCCTGGCTCAGACACCAATTTTTTGACTGCAAATGATTTACTGAATGATCTTGGCAAAATTAGTTTACATGTTTGAGCTTTCTTTCATGAGTTTCTGTGGGTGGAGTTTACTTTGTTTTGGAGACAAAGTTTCAGTATGACGCCCAAGCTGCTCTCAAAACCAGACTAAACCATTCCCGCCTCAGCCTCCTGAGTCGCTAGGGCTACCGACACACACGGTTAGACCTACCTTGTTTATAAGTCTGGTTTTATTTTATGTTTTGGTGTGTGGCATGAGTGGTGTGCAGTATGTGCTCTTCTGGGTGTGCACATGTGTGTGTAGATGCACGTACAGGGACATGTGCCAGCTGTCTTCCTCTCTCACTCTTCCATCTTATTTCCAAAGTCTTTCAGTGAACATGGATCTCGCTGTTTTCTGTTAGAATGGCTAACCAGTGAGCCCCCAAGGATCCTTCTGTCTGCTCCCTTCACAACTAGGATTTCAGGCATGTGCTGTCACACGGGTGCCAAAGACTGAACTCAGGGCCTCATGCTTGTGCAGCAAGTCCTCTCACTGCTGACTTTTACAGGTTTTAAAACCTGTAAAAGGAGGTTCGCCTAGCTCTCACCTGTACTGGCAGTTCTCTAAGTCATAGAAGGAACTTTCCAAGCAACACCGATCCTCTGGCCTCACCCTAATCTCTACTGAGTCGGTGTATGCCTTTCAAAGTCTCTACATGTGATTCTGATTTGCATCTCTAAGAATCACTAAAGATTAAGGATAGCTTCCAAAGATGAGCTTGTTAATACATGTGAATTGTCATAAGCTCCTCAATCAGTCAAAAAAGGTACAGCTAAGCTCAGCTCATACATACATATTTTAGTTTTATATTAACATCTAAACAGGGCAAAGGAATTTGGAATGTAGGAAAGTTGGCATTAATAAAGTGGAGACATTTCCCTGAACTACTTGCAGTATTTGAAGATGTCCAAAGTTTAAATGAAAAGCCCTTTGAAGTCACTTTCTTTGTTCATGATTTGCAATATTCCATTCAGTCTTTATTGATTTGGACAGAATGATAATACTATTTATCTAATGCTTGCTGGCACTTACTTTAAGTGCTTTATAAGCATTAGCTCATTTGATCTTATCTCTCTAATATATTCACTGTGGAGAGATTACAGTACCTGTCTAAGACCTCCAGGATAAGAGGTAGAGGTAGGCTTTGAACTTAGGAACTCCACTTTAGAGCCCCACTCTTAATCAACCTGCTATTCAATGACTTGATGGGTCTGATACTTTTAATGAATAAACTGTTCCACCTTTTTAAGTAAAAAGCAAAGCAAACATATAAGAGTTTTCTTGTCCTTAGACCATCATTTCTTCAAGGATGTAGACCCAGATGGAGAATTCAAAGACTGCTCCTAAGCCCCTCCAACCAGAATCTTAGGCTGTAAGTGGAGACAAGGAACTGACATGTAGAAATACACTCTTCAATTGAATAAAAAGTATTTTTTAAAAGTACTGGAGAGATGGCCTAGGCCCACAAAGTCAAAGGATCCAGGTTTGATTGCCCAAGACTCATGTAAGCCAGATGCACAAGATGGCACGTGCACCTGGAGTTCATTTGCCGTGGGTAGAGGGCCTGTTGTGCCCACTCCCTCTCTCTGCCTCTCTCTCATAAATGAATAAAAAATACTTTTGAAATGAAATACATTCCTAAGCACAAAGAACTCAAAGAGCTAAACAGCACCAAAACAAATCCCATAATCAAAAAATGGGCTAGGGCTGCAGAGATGGCTCTGAGGTTAGAGGCATTTGCTTGCAAAGCCTAACAGCCTGCCAGATGCACAAAGTGGCGCATGTGTGGAGCTCATTTCCAGTGACAAGATGCTCTGGCATACCCCTTCTCCCCCTGCCTTCTCTCTCTCTCTCATAAATAAATAAAAATATTTTTAAACACTATGGGCTAGTGGGCTAGAGATATGGCTTAGTGGTTAAGCACTTGCCTGTGAAGCCTAAGGACCCAGGTTTGAGGCTCAATTCCCCAAAACCTGTTAGCCAGATGCACAAGGGGGCGCATGCATCTGGAGTTTGTTTGTAGTGGCTGGAGGCCCTGGCGTGCCCATTCTCTCTCTTTCTCTCCCTCTCCCTCTTTCTCTCTGTCACCCTCAAATAAATAAATAAAAATAAACAAAAATTAAAAAATACTATGGGCTAAGCAGGGCATGGTGGTGCACCTCTTTAATCCCAGTACTCTGGAAGCAGAGGTAGGAGGACCGCTGTGAGTTTGAGGCCACCATGATACCACATAGTAAATTCCAGGTTATCCTGGGCTACAGGGAGACCCTACATCAAAGAACCAGAAAGTTTATATATACATATATATATGATCATACATTATATATAATATATATACATATATATGTATGTATGTATGTATTGGCTAAATGTAAGGCCCTCAAAACAATACAAGCTATTGCCAAAGCTCTTTGTTGCCCACCAGAACTAGATGGTAAGACCATATTGCTAAAGACACGCCATGGTCTGGTTGTAGGGCACTGAGAAACCAAGTAACAACTGAGCTGAAAGCCTCATTCCTGCTGGCTGGCTGGCTGTCAGTACCCAAAAGTGCTATGCCCCCTGTTGGAGAAGGAAAGTCATCAGAGGTCTTACCCAGCAGTGGATCCTGCAAGCTTTACAACTGGCCAGCTAGGTAAGATGTGCCCACTTTGGCAATAGTGGCTATGGAGTTAGTGGTTATGGAGTCATGGAGTTAACAGTGGTTATGGAGTTAGCCCAGTGCCCTTAGACTGAATCTGAGGGAATTCCTTCTTGATACTAAAAGCCTAAAGTCAAAAGCCCATGGCTGGGAAGGTCACAAACCCCATGGGGGGAGCAGAGCTACTCCTGCTGTTTATCTAGCTGAATGGACATATTATGCCAACCAAATTGCCCTCAAAATACTTGTGTTTATGCCCATATATTATTGCTGCTCTCACTGTTGGTTAGAAGTTTCTCTTTTAAGATGACAGTGATTGCTGGGAGGTCTCAAAGTTGTCAACGCGCTCAGGGGAAGCTGAATGTTCAACCCAGCATGAGCATCTCTACCACACCTTCCACTGGCTCAGGGACTGTAGTGGAAGAGGTGCTGGTGGAAAAAGTGTAAGAGCCAAAGGATGGGAAGGAGTTCTTTGAAATGCTGTCTTCCAAACACAAAGTGGCCATTGCATTCATGAGCTCATAGTGGCTGTCATTATTTGCACAAGACTTGTGTAATATTGGGCCCACAAACAAGTTGTCGTGTGTAATGGAGGAGGACAAACACACACACACACACACACACACACACACACACACACATCAAAATAGAAGAGGGAATAAGTAGGAAAGAACTGGGAGGTTATTGGAGAGGGATGGGGGGCAAAAGAGTATAATGGGAGGATGTGGTGGCTTGAGCTAGGTGTCCCCTATAAGCTTGTGTGTTTCGAATTCTTCCTTCCCAGCTGATGGAAATTTGAGGGGTGATATTTTGCTAGAGGAAGTGTGTTGCTAGGGATGATCATAGGGGTATTATAGTCAGCTCCCCTTTGTAAAGCTCGGCTCACTCTTCTGCTATTTGCCACCTGCTAATGATGTCCAGTCTGCTCTACCATCTTTCCCCTGCCCTCTTGGAGCTTCCTCTTGAGACTGTAAGTAAAAATAAACAAACTTTCTTCCCATCAGCTGCTTTTGGTCAGAGGGTTATTTGAAATATTTAATACAAGTTTTTTAAATATGCTTCATTTTCTTTTTCTTTTTAAAAATAATTTATTTATTTGAGGCAGAGGGAGAGGCAGATAGAGAGGGAGAATGGCCGTGCCAGGACCTCTAGCCACTGCAAACAGATTCCAGAAACATGCACCACCTTCTGTATCTGGCTTATATGGATACTGGGGAATCAAACCCGGGTCCTTAGGCTTTGCAGGCAAGTGCCTTAACCTCTAAGCCATCTCGTCAGCCAAGGTTAGTTATTATTTTAAAAATGGGCTATAAAGTCAAATATAATTCTCAAAAGAAAAAATGCAAATGGTTGTGCAGCAAGTCCTCTCACTTTTTAAATTGTTCAACATCCTTCGCCATAAGGAAAATACAAATTAAAACTACTTTGAGATTCCATCTCAGCCCTATTAGAATGGCTATCATCAAGAAAACAAATAACATCAAATGCTGGCCAGGGTGTGGGAAAAGAGGAACCCTTATCATTGTTAATGAGAATGTAAACTGGTGCAGCCACTATGGAAATCAGTGTGGAGGTTTCTGAGACAGCTAAAAATAGAACTACCATGTGATCCATTTAATGCCACTCCCATACCCAAAAGACTCTGCACCTTATTACAGAGATCAGTGTTTATTGCTACACTCTTCCCAAAAGCAAAGAAATGAAATCTGCCTAGACATCCATCAAGGAAGAATGGATAGTGAAAATGAGACACATGTACACAATGAAATTCTATCCAGCCAGAAATAAAAATGAGGAGGGCTGGAGAGATGGCTTAGTGGTTAAGTGCTTGCCTGTGAAGCCTAAGGACCCCAGTTCGAGGCTCGATTCCCCAGGACCCACGTTAGCCAGAAATAAAAATGAAATTAGCAGGAAGATGGTTGGAATTGGAAAATATTATATTAAGTGAGGTAACCCAGCTACAGAAATACAAACACTACATGTTCTCATATGCAGATCCTAGCTTAGAATATCTCTCTCTATCTCCCCCGCCTCTTTCCCTCTCTCTCTCTCTGTCTTTCTGTGTGTGTGTGTGTGTGTGCTTGCTATTGTGGGAAAGAGAATGTGTTGAGACAAGGACATTAAAAAGGGGCCCATGAGGAAGGTGGGAAATAGGCTATTGAGAGGAGGGTAGGAAAGTTAACAGATCTTAAGTGATATAAAAGTCAAAGTAGAAGGGCCTGGAGAGCTGGATTAGCAGTTAAGGCACTTGCCTAAAAAGCCAAAGGAGGGCTGGAGAGATGGCTTAGCGGTTAAACGCTTGCCTGTGAAGCCTAAGGACCCTGGTTCGAGGCTCGGTTCCCCAGGTCCCACGCTAGCCAGATGCACAAGGGGGCGCATGCGTCTGGAATTCGTTTGCAGAGGCTGGAATTCTCTCTCTCTCCCTCTATCTGTCCTTCTCTCTGTGTCTGTCACTCTCAAATAAATAAAAAAATTTAAAAAAATAAAAATAAATAAATAAAAAAGCCAAAGGACCTAGGTTCAATTCCCCAGGATCCACGTAAGCCAGAAGCACAAGATGGCACGTATGTCTGGAGTTCATTTGTGGTGGCTGGATGCCCTGGCATACCCGTTCTCTCTCTCTCTCCTCTCTCTCTTTCACCTTCTCTCTCCCTCTGTCTGACTCTGTCTCTCTCAAATAAATAAATAAACAAATAAGAAAAATTTTTGAAGTTTAAAAAAGTCAAAGTAGAGCTGGGGAGATAGATGGCTCATTGGTTAAAGGCACTTGTTTGCAAGGCTTGTGAGCCCAGCATTCAATCCCCAGCCCCCAAGTAAAGCTGAATGCAAAGTTGTACATGCATGGCACACATATGCACATACATGCACACAAATAAATAAAATTTAAGAGTCAAAGGAGGACCATGAGGGTAATAGCTGAGCAGGAGCAGGAAGATGGGGGAGAAGAGGAGAGCAGTGGATCAAGATTAAGTATATCTGCGAATAAAGGAAATCCATGCTAGGGGTGGTGGCTCAGCCGCTAAAGTCACTTTCAAAGCCGGTTGGCCTGTGTTTTAGTCCCCAGTACTCATATAAAACCAGATGCACAAAGTGGCACATGCATCTGGACTTTGTTAGCTGTGGCAAGAGGCATTGGGGCATCCATACTTTCCTCTCTGTCTTTCCTCACAAGTCAATTTTAAAAATTGGAGGGGCTGGAGAGAGGGCTTAGCAGTTAAGGAACTTGCCTGCAAAGCCTAAGGACCAAGGTTCTATTCCCTAGTATACACGTAAGCCAAATGTACAAGGTGGTACATGCATTTGAAGTTTGTTTGCAGTGGCTAGAGGCCCTGGCACACCCATTATCTCTATCTACTTCCTTCTTGCTCTCAAATAAATAAATAAATGCATTTATTTGAGAGATGTATATATTTGAGAGCAAGAAAGAGGGAGAGAGAGAGAGAGAGAGAGAATGGGCACACCAGGGCCTCCAGCCACTGCAAATGAACTCCAGACTTACATGGCTTACGTGAGTCCTGGGGAATCGAACCAAGGTTCTTTGGCTTCTCAGGCAAGTGCTAAGGCATCTCTCCAGCCCAAATTAAATATTTTTTTAAAAAAAATTAAATCCCAAAATATTTGAAGGACTTTGAGCAGTGGTAGGAACAGGATGACAGTGTGATGCCAAAACTCCAGTTCTGGCTGCCACATTAATGTAAATAGAACAGAAAAGGAAAGAGAGAAAAAAGAAGAAGAAGAAGAAGAAAGAGGAAAGAAATACACTCAGGTGATTCTTAAGTCCAGTGGCCTGGATTAATGTTTGTAGGTCACCATGGTTAGGATACATGTTGGGGAGACCATCGTGAGAGCCGTGAGAAGCCAAGCTGTTTCTCGCTGTGCCCCAGGGCTGTGCCTGAGGTGGCTCCGAGATGGCAAGCACCGATCTGTCCCGGAACTGCTGGTGGCTGTCACGCAAGGACAGAGCATGAATTTGCCTTGCCTTCCGGGCCCAGACCTCATAGTCCCTCAAGGGCTCGTGCTCATGAGCAGCAGGGCTGGCACTGGCCTGGAACTTTAATGTCCTTTACACTATCTGAATGCCACAGAGGCTCCGTGTCACAGCAGAGCTGGGTCCCTGTCCCACACCAGGGCGGAGGAGAAACGGCTGTTTGGAAGGATGTCTGCTGCTCCCCTCCCCCTCTACACTTGTGTTGAGCTGATCTTGCAGGCTGAGAATCCACCCAGGCCTTTTCAGATGGGCAATAAAAAGGAGGTCAAAAGGCTAACCTGGAAGGATTGGGGCTCTGTATTTTCTTTTTTCATGAGCTAAAAAAAAAGAAAAGTAACAAAGTTGAGGTATAATTTTATACAATAAATCTTTTTGAGTATACAAATCCATGAGTTACCAAAGGCAACTTTACTTAGCATAGTGCCAGTCTGATGAGTTTTAAGTACTTGCCAGGTGTGGTGACACACGCCTTTAATCCCAGCACTTGGGAGGTAGGGATTTAGTTCAGAGCCAGCCTGAGACTACACAGTGAATTCCAGGTCAGCCTGGGCTAGAGCGAGACACTACCTCAAAAAATATGTGTGTGTGTGTATATATATATATGGTGTATAGTCAGGCAATGGACATCAAGTAAGATACAGACCATTTCCAGTTCCTCACAAAGCTTCTTCTGCAAACAGCTCCGTTCTCTCCAAGCCCTCATCTAGCAATGATCTGAGAGCCTCTGTATTACAGAATGTCACATAAATGAATCTCATAATCATTTGTCATCTATATTAGTTGTTCCTTTTTATTATGAATTAGTAGTACACTGTATGGTTGTAACATAATTTGCTCATTAGTTGGTGGGCATTTGAGCTAGTTCTTATTTGAGCAAGGAACTGAAATTTACAGGAGTAGTAACTCAGCAGCAAGCATTGACTGGGCTTGAACACGGGAGAGTCTGGAAGATGAGAAGATGGACGTGCTGTTTGGGGTAGTGATTAGAACAGCTTGTTTTGCCCTTTGTAATGACAGTATCGTGAGGAGACACATGAGGGCGCTCTAACCAACCAACGTTACCAACTACCTCCCTTTTTTGTCATTAACAAATCTTGGTGTTTTTGCTGTTGTTTTTACTTTATTGGAATGCTTTCATGAAAGCCTTAGTGGATTCTCTCTCTTATCCTTAGTCTTGTTAGCTATTCCTGGATAGCAGAAAATAATTTGGCATCGAGTGTATCCGTCTTTGACTAGACCTTGGGGATTCATGGTACCCAACCACAGTTTGACGAGGAAACTCTAGGCAACTTCCCTGCTTAAAATTCACAAGGAACTCTGGATGAAAATATCTCATAAATATGAACTGTTGATGGTTAGTGAATGTCGGGAACAGGGGAGTTCTCCAGTGGTGCAGCCACTGCTAAGTTTCCTGTGCTTAGGTAAACACCCACCCGGGCTTCTGCAGGCAGTACCCGATCAGACTCAGTGGGTCACAAAAGAAGAAGAAGGAGAAGGAGAGGAAGGAAGAGAAGGAGAAGAAGAAGAAGAAAGGAAAAGAAATTAAAAGAAAAAAGACATAAAAAATGGGAAGGGGACCAACTGGGAAGGAGCTCAGTAGGAATGAAGGAAGTTGAGTGCAAAGGAGAGGGTGATAATGACCAAAATATTTTATGTACATGTAGAAAACTGCCAAAACGAGAACAAGTGAAAAATAAAGAATGCCTTATCAATCACAAAAGAGAACTGGGATTTTCCCTAAGTTTCCTTTTTCATTATTGTTGCTTTCAGGCCTTCTCAGAACATAGCACATAAGTCTTAAAAAGTAATGGCTGGGCCATGCTTTGGAGAGTCTGGACTCATGCCTCTCCTGAGGGTCAGCACTTTGGCTGCCTGAGAGCCGTTGCGGCTTGTGGAAGGGACCCCGGTCAGGATGGAGAGGAAGGCAGGACGCCACCCTAGTACAAAGCAGACCAGAGAGCTTAGGGTTACGGGTTTTGGCTTTCTGAGTGACTGTTCAAAACAAAAACCAGAAAAAGAAAAGAAAATGTTCTGGATGCATTTAAATTTTTTTTCAATCAGTGACTCATTACAGAGTCATTGTTACGGAGTGACCAAGTACAAACTAAAACACACTTCATAAGACTTGCATGCAAGCCCTGGGTGGAACTCCGGAGTGGGAGTTTAGCCCTGAGGTCCACGTGGTTTTCAGGAAAAGACCTAGCAGCCTTAGGGGGGTCCCATCTTTGGAGATGAATTTGATTCCATCACTTGCAAGGACATCTCTGCAAGCCTGTTTTACCATTAACAGAATAAAATGCTCACTCGAAAAAAAGAAGTCTTTTACTTTGTCAAACCTATCCAATCTAAAATATGACTAATTGTTTTAAGTGGAAAATTATCTCTGTTTTTTATAGCCAGATTATGTAATAGAGTGGCCTTAAAATCAAGGAGATAGTGAAAAAATGTTTCTAATGACAGGGTGTGGATTTAAAGCGGTTCTACTCCTGTCTCTTGTGCTGGGCTCCATCCACAGGGACCACCCTAATATGTTCTTTCTTCTCATTTGGGTGTAGTCCTAAACCACTCCTGGAGACCTGGAACCTTCACACAATCCTCCACTCCCCCTTTTCAAATACATTTTCCCAGTCTATCCTTACTCCTTGGATCCAAAGCTCACTGGCCAATGAGTGTGGTGTTAAAAGCATGATCGTGGTGGCACACGCCTTTAATCCCAGCACTCTGGAGGCAGAGGTAGGAGGAGTGCCGTAAATTTGAGGCCACCCTGGGACTGCATAGTGAATTCAGGTCAGCCTGAGCTAGAGTGAGAACCTACCTCGAAAAACAACAAACAAACAAACAAAAGCATTATTGAGGGCTGAATATGTAGCTCAGTGGTAGAACATTTGTCTAGCATGTATACAGCCCTGGGTTCAATCCCTAAAACCACAGAATATTGACTAAACATAATAAATTATTTCTGATTATGTGATTTCTGGTACATTTAAACTTCTCATGTCTCAAGAGGTCACCCTCACTATAAACTAAAGATTATAGCATCCATATTAAATTATAATTATATATAGTTATAGATTAATATATAGGTACTATACTATTACAGTATCTGTCTGGATATAGATAATGCCATAATAAATAGTACCTATCTGAAGTTGTTGAGATTAAATAAGATAATGTATATAAAATAATAAAGCAGAGTCTGACACATAGCCCTCTATAGAGACTAGCATTCTTATCACCATCACCAGCATTACCATTATTAATTTTCTCTTGGGCCCCTCTCATTGTGATCTGACCTCCTCATCTTGGTCATCCATCCTCAGAGCCAATGGGAAGAACTTTTCTAGTCAACCAAGCCTTTAGTCTCTCCTGTCTGCATCTCCCCTGAGGATGAACCTCTCCCCCACCAGGATTTGCAAAAATATAGACAGCCAGTGCTAACAAGGTCCCATCTCCTATGAAAGTGGTACTAAGCTGAGCAGGAGCATCTGTCACTTTGGCTAGCTATCAATTTGTATGGATTTTTCTTAAAGGTGGCACACACTCTATTCCATTATAAATCCCTGTGACATTCATCCATTCAGGGCAGAAATGAGACTTCAGGAGCATACACGACCCATCAGCAGCTTTTGCTTCTGAACGAGAGGCAGAAAGAGCAAATGCAAACAGAAAGGTGTTCTGTCTGAGGAGAGGAAATGCTGCTTAATATCATTCCAGTTATGTCACCAGCAGGCAACCGAGTCAAGACACAAGCTGACAAAGGTGACTCTCAAGAGAAATGAAGCAGAGGAAAATCTGAAGAGACAAAGATCCCAGCTTTTCGAAACTGGCTCAAGTTCTGCAAAAGAAGAATGAGGAGAAGCAAAGATCCTCAAAATAGATCTGTTAACATTTCTCCTGAATAATGAGAGGAGATGTCTTACAGACAATTCAAAATAACTTAGAGACAAGTTGTATTTTAAACAAGGGTTTGGTTTGGTTTTTTTTTAACCTTCCATTCTAGGAACTGAACCCAGAGCTTTGTGCATGTTAGGCAAGCGCTCTACCATTGAGTTTCACTCATTTAAAAAAATTTTTTTTTCTTTATTTTTACTTATTTATTTGAGAGCGACAGACAGAGGGAGAAAGAGGCAGATATATAGAAAGAGAATGGGTGCGCCAGGACCTCCAGCCACTGCAAATGAACTCCAGACGTGTGTGCCCCCTTGTGCATCTGGCTAACGTGGGTCCTGGAGAATCAAGCCTCGAACCCGGGTCCTTAAACTTCACAGGCAAGCGCTTAACCACTAAGCCATCTCTCCAGCCCAGAGTTTCACTCATTTTGAGACCGTGCCTAACTAAGCTGCCCAGGCTGGCTTTGAATTTGCAATTCTTCTGCCTCGGCTTCCTGAGTAGTTAGGATTTCAGGCCAATGCCACCAGGCCTGGTAAACAAATGTCCTTGTTTAAAGGGTGTAGTGTTTAGGAGTGTGACATTTGAAGCTAATTGGGTTTATATTATGCATTAACCTTTTGCTCTTTTTGTTGTTGTTTTTTATTTTCTTTTTTTTTTTTCAAGGTCCAGGGTTTCACTTTAGCCCATGCTGACCTGGAACTCACTCAGCAGTCCCAGGCTGGACCTCAAACTCACAGACATCCTCCTATCTCTGCCTCTTTTTTTTTCATAACTGAAGAAATATTTTATTTTATTTTAATCTTATTTTATTTTTTCTCAATTTTTTAAAACATTTACTATGATGATAAAAAATATCCCATGGTAATATCCTCCCTCCCCACCACCCACTTTCCTCTTTGAAATTCCATTCTCCATCATATCCCCTCCCCATCTCAATAAGTCTCTCTTTTATTTTGATGTCGTGATCTTTCCCTCTTATGATGGTCTTGGGTAGTGTCAGGCACTGTGAGGTCATGGATATTCAGGCCATTTTGTGTCTGGAGGAGCATGTTGTAAGGAGTCCTACCCTTCCTTTGGCTCTTACATTCTTTCTGCCGCCTCTTCCACATTAAACCCTGAGCTTGGAAGGTGTGATTGAGATGTTACTCAGTACACTAGTCACTTCTTTCCAGCACCATGATACCTTCTGCTATCTCTGTGAATGCTGTGATTACAGACCTGTACCACCCTTTTGCTCTTTTAAAACCTCAGTTTCTCCATATGTCAACTAAGAGTACAACAGTCTGTCCCATAGGGTTGTCATTAGAACTAAATAAAGAGAATAGACATGGTGGTGCACTCCTGTGGTCCTAAGCACTTAGGAGGTGGAGGCAAGAGAATCAGAAGTTCAAGATCAACCTAAGCTAAGCAGGGTATTGAAAGCCAGCCTGGGTAACATGACACCCTGTCTCAAAAACAAAAAGAATTAAATCAAGATAGATCATTTGCATCAATAAGCAGAGCAAATGGAAATGGAACAAGGGGAAAAATGATGGGGAGGAAAAAATAATAACTTAATAAGAAATGGAGAAAGGTTTAATCAGCCTGGATGACAAGAGGACATGTGAATGCACAAGTGAGGTCAGCTCGCCACAGTGCTTCTTCTGCCCATGGACCTTGCCAACCTGTTTGCCCAATGGCACTTTTCCTCATCCTCTACTGTGGTTGATGAGGCGAGCTTGCCAGATAGCCAAATACCAGGGAAAATGGGTACTAAACAAAAAGGAACCAAAAAAAAAAAAAAAAAAAAAACAACCTCCACCACAACAAAACCTCTATTCATCCAGGGAAGTAATCCACAATTTTAGAGGCTCCGTGGGTCAGCTCACTGAGTCTAAAAAGGTTAAATGTCCTCCTCAGTCATGCAGCTAGGGAGCCACCAAACCAGGACTAGATTCTGAAGGCATCTTGAGGGTCTCCCCTTACTTCCAGCTGCAGGGGGAATGCAGATGTAAGGATGCTATTTTATTTCATATCTGATGTCCAACAAGAAAATGAAAGAAAAGCCCCAGGACAGGAATCTTTTTAAAGTTCCACTCACAATAGGCCTTACATCTTAAATGGGTCACTCTTCATCACCATGGTGACTCTTCCAAGTTTTCCTGGAATCATCAGCTGTTTTCTAATGAGGACACTCCCCTGAACTTGCAACTCCACCAAGCAGATAAATATTTCCCAGCAGAAAATACTTAACTCCTTCTGCAGCTTAGTCAGCAACTGCTTTTCCTTCTCCACTTCTAAAGAAAGCAGCCTAAAGCCTGCTCCCACATTCATTTTGGATGTCACACAGTCCTCTAAGCCTCTTGAGTCTACTGATGACAAGGTTAATTCCCTAGGGTCTGTATGATTTATGCATTGAGGATCAACCACCTTCTTGCCTTCTATCTTTCTAACTGAGCCTTGGAATAGCAATAGTGGCACTTCAAAAAGTTACACAGCATTATCCTATGATCTGGCAATTCCACTTCTGGGGATACACCCAAGTGGGTTGAAAACGGGGTTTAGGAGAGATAATTTGCACACCCATGTTCCATGTTCATCAATACCCTTGTTTGCGAGAGCTGAGAGCTAGAGTGCCATTCAATGGAGGAAGGCATAAATAAAAATACACCACCTATAGTGTGCTGTGTATGTGTGTGTGTACAGTGAGATGTGTGATGTAATATTCAGCCTTGAATAGGAAGTCCTGTCACGTGCTATATCGTGGAACCTTGAAGACATTAAGCTAACTAAGCTAAGCCAGTTACAAAAAGACAAATGCTGTATGATTCCACTTATATGAGGTGTCTAGAATAGTTAAATTAATAGAAAAAAGAGTACCATTCTTGCTATCAAGGACTGAGGAAGGGGGAAGTGGACAGCTGCTTAATAAATATGAACTTTCAGTTTGTGAGATGAAAAATGTTCTGGAAACTGGTGCATGACAAAGTGAATATATGTAATAATACTGAACTATACATTTAAAAATGTCTAAGAGGACAATTTTTTAAAAATATTTTATTTATTTATTCGAGAGAGGGAGAGGAAGAGGCAAATAGAGAGAAAGAATGGTCGTGCCAGGACCTCCAGCCACTGCAAACGAACTCCAGATGCATGTGCACCCCTGTGCATCTGGCTTATGTGGGTCCTGGGGAATTGAACTGAGGTCCTTAGGCTTCGCAGGCAAACGCCTTAACGGCTAAGCCATTTCCCCAGCCCCTAAGAGGATAGCAAGTATGTTATACAAGTTGTACAAGTTGTATGTTGTACAAGTGACTTTCTCATTGCTGAACAACTAACTGACTAGGAGCAACTTAGGGAAGGGACAGTGTAGTTCTATCTCGGGTATTGTTGGGAGGGTTCATGGGGGGGAAAACGCAACAGGCTGGAGCGGGAACAAAGTTGGCCACACTGACAGGCAGGAAGCAGAGGACAAAGGGAGTGAGGGCAGTTTACAAATCTCCACTGAACACTGCCTCCAGCAAGACTCCATCTGCTAACCATAGGTGTGAAGGGTGCTGGTTTGAATCAGATATTCTCCATAAACTCAAGTGTGTTAAATACTTGGTCCCTTATGGTCTGGTTTCTCTTCAGATCATATAAAAATCATCTTGAATACTTGGTTCTCCAGCAATTTGAGTGGTGGAACCTTGCTGGAGGTATGTCTTCGTGGGCAGGCTTAGGGGTATTACAGCCAGCTCCCCCTTGCCGGAACTCAGCTCACTCACTGCTTCTTCTGCCTGCGGTGGCAAGGTGTGATGTCCAGCCTCTGCTCTGCCATTCTTTTGTTGCCATCATGATACCTCCTCAAGACTCTAAGCCAAAATAAAACCTTTCCTCCCACCAGCTGCTTTTTTTTTTTTTTTGTCCCAGCAATGTGAAGGTAGCTATGACATGAAGGTTCACAGTTGACATCCCAGGTCATGAAGCCTGCCATAGCACGAGTTTTAAGCAACAAATGAAAGAAACATCAAGAACAATCAAGACCAATTATTTACTCTTCACCTGGATGTCTCAAGTTTCCCTTGGGAATATTGATCTCCTGACAGCTAGAGATAGCTGTCCTAATCTTAACAGTCTGAGGTTTTTGGTTTTTTTTTACTTTTTGAGGTAAGGTCTCACTCTAGCCCAGGCTGACCTGGAATTCACTATGTAGTCTCAGGGTCTCAGACTGGCCTTGAACTCATGGCAATCCTCCTACATCTGCCTCCTGAGTGCTAGGATTAGAGGCATATACCACTACACCCAGCCAGTCTGAGTTTTTTTTTTTTTTTAATTTTTTATTTATTTGAGAGCGACAGACACAGAGAGAAAGGCAGATAGAGGGAGAGAGAGAATGGGCGCGCCAGGGCTTCCAGCCTCTGCAAACTCCAGACGCGTAGCCTCGAACCGGGGTCCTTAGGCTTCACAGGCAAGCGCTTAACCGCTAAGCCACCTCTCCAGCCCAGTCTGAGTTTTTATATAAGTTATGATTTTAACCAATGGCCAGAAATTAACAGAATTAATTTATAGGGATTTTTTATTATCTCCATAATGGTCCAACCAAAATTCTTCAAGTTCAAGTCCTTGCTTAGGATCCAGTTCACAAAAGAATTTTTTAAATTAATTTATTTATTTGAGAGAGAGAGAGAGAATGGACACACCAGGACCTCCTGCCACTACAAACGAACTCCAGATGCATGCACCACTTTGTGCAAGTGGGTTTATGCGGGTACTGGGGAATTTAACCTGGGCCATCAAGCTGTGCAAGCAAGTGCCTTTAATCATTGAGCCATCTCCCCAGCGCAGGAATTTTTATTTCTATTTTTATGAGATTCCAGCTTAGAAATTCTGACCCCAGGACCTCACAATAGGACCTTCTGTAAACAGGGCTGTTGCAGATATAATGAATTAAGATGAGGGTCATATTGGGGTCGGACGGGTCTCCAATTCAATATGACCAGGTCCTTATAAAAAGTTGGTATTTGGACACAGGAAAGACACAACGTGGTTATGAAGGTAGACAGCTACAAACCAAGGAACACCAAAGGCTCACCTACGAGCCATCGCAGGGTGGAGGGGAAGCACAGCACAGATTTGTTGGGTCATAACCACGAGAAGAAAGCTGTCCTGCTGGCGTCTTGATCTTGGCCTTCCCAGCTTCAGAACTGTGAGGTGAGAATTTTCTATTGTTGAAAGCAAAGCAAAACCAACAGCTTTACTCTTGCCACCATTTCCCTTTTCCTTGATTCTTTTACCTATTTTTCCCTATTTATTTACGTCTTTGTTTAGGAGAGAGAGAAAGAGAATATGGGTGAATGAGGGTCCCTTGCACTACAGACAAACTCCAGACGTATGTGCTACTTTGTATATCTGGCTTTATGTGGACATGGGGAATTGAACACAGGCCATCAGCTTTTACAAGTAAGTACATTTAACCACTGAGCAATCGAGAGATTTTTCTTTTTAATTTTAATTTATCTATTTGCAAGCAAAGAGAGATGGAAGTGTGGTAGAATGGGCATCCCAGGGCCTCTAGCCACTGTAAACAAACTTCAAATGCATGCGCCACTTTGTGCAGTTGGCTTTACATGGGCACTGGAGAATTGAACCCTGATCTTTAGGCTTTGTAGGCAAGTGCCTAAACCACTGAGCCATCTTTCCAGGCCCTGTTTTTTTGGTATTTTTGACACCAGGTTTCATCTAGCCCAGGTTGGCCTCAAACTCATTACATAGCTAAAAATGACCTTAAACTTCTAATCCTCCTCCCTCCAGCTCCCAAGTGCTGGGATTATATGTATGCACCAGCACAGGCCCAGATTCTGTTTTATTTTATTTTCTTCAACTCTCTTTGCTCCAAACTTTCCCTGTCCCTTAAGGCTCTTGCTCCATGTATTATAGTGTACAAAAATATGTCTGGGGTTTATTTTTATGTAATTAAATCAATGTGTTTGGTTGTCTTATAAAAGTAACACATACCCATTGTTTAAATGTGCGCTGTCATATAGTCCATAAAACAAATGAAGAGAAAAGAGAAAGAACCCTGGCATAGCTCCACAGCCCAGCAACGCCTTCCCGGGAGTGATCCCTCCCTTACAAGCCAGCACCTTACCTGATGAGCCATCTCCCAGCCCAGGAGTGATTCCTTAAAAGTGTGACCTAGTTCTGTTGGTGGTGGTTTTGTTTTCGTGGTTTTAGGGTTGTGCTTGTTTTAAGATAGCCTTTACCTTGGGCCACCCTAAGTAGCCAAGGATAACCTGGATGACCTGCTTCCACCTCCTGCATGCTGGGATTAAAGGCACATGCCACCATGCCCACTTGACACAGTGCTGGTGGCTCAAACCCAGGATTTTATGCACATTAGACAAGCACTCTACCATCTTCAACCTTTGTTTTTGATTTTTTAAAATTTATTTTTGTTTATTTATGAGAGGAGAGGAGAGGGATTGAGAGAGAGAGAATGGGCATGCCAGGGCCACTAGCCACTGCAAACAAACTCCAGGTGCATGCGCCACTTTGTGCATCTGACTCATGTGGGTACTGGGGAGCTGAACCTGGGTCCTTAGGCTTTGCAGACAAGCACCTTAACCACTAAGCCTTCTCTCCAGTCCTGTTCTTGATTTTTTTAAGCAGAATTTCACCCTGTAGCCCAGGCTGGCCTGAAACTCACTAGGTCGTCCAGGCTGGACTCATACTCATGGTGATTCTTCTGTCCTAGGTTTTCAAGGCCTAGGATTACAGGCATGAGCCATTACACCTGGCTCTCCAGAAGTTTGCATATGCATGCATAGGATTTATACCTTTTTTAAAAAAAAAGATAAACCGAGGCTGGGAAGATGGCTCTGAAGTTAAAGGTGCTTGCTTGCTAAACCTTCCAGCCCAGGTTTGTTTCCCCAGTGCCCACATAAAGCAAGATGCACAAAGTGGCACATGCACCTGAAGTTTGTTTGCAGCAGCAGGAAGCCATGGTGTGCCCATACTCAATCTCTCTATGTGCTCACAAATAAATAAAGTCATTAAAATTAAAAGTAAAGGGCTGGAGAGATGGCTTTACAGTTAAGGTGTTTGCCTGCAAAGCCAAAGAATCCAGGTTCAATTCTCTAGGACCTATGTAAGCCAGATGCACAAGGGGGCACATGCATCTGGAGTTCATTTGCAGTGGCTGCAGGCCCTGGCACACCTATTCTCTCTCTCTCTCTCTCTCACTTTCTGCCTTTTTCTGTCCTCAAATAAATAAATAAATGAATATTTTTAAAAACTGGAATAAAATCTTGAATATATTTTTTAAAATTAAAAAATAACAATAGGAGGCTGGAGAGATGGCTTAGTGGTTAAGGCACTTGCCTGTGAAGCCAAAGGACCCAGGTTTGAATCCCCAGGATCCATATAAGCCAGATGCTCTAGATAAAACATACAACTGGAGTTCATTTGCAGTGGCTGGAGGCCCTGATGCACCATTATCTCTGTCTCTCCCCCTCCCCCCCTCTCTACCGCTCTCTCAAATAAACAAATAAAACATTAAAATATTTAATTAAAAATAAATAAAATCAGAAAGGTAAATCCAATCTAAGAATACATGTCATTCAGTAGCTTGCTTTTCTTCAATTAACACTACATCCTAAATAGCTTTCAATTTAGCCTCCCTAAGTATTGATTCTATCCTTTTAAGCATTTTTTACCTTATTTACCAAGTTTATCAGCAAGGGATGGTTACTAATAGAACTCTGCTATTGTAATCAGCACCTCAATGAACATTTCTTGTGCTTGTATCATTAAGCATTTATATAGTTGAGGATGAATTCCTCTAACTTGTGGGTCAAAGGGTACATATGTATATTTTACATTTATATAGATATTTCCCATGGACCTTTGCACCTGGTGATGATGAGATTTAATCTGTAATCTGGCACCTTCTAGCTGTGCTACTTCAAAGAGCTATTTTGTTTCTTGCCTGTAAAATGGACATAATTTAAATATTTCAGTGCTGTTTAGGGATTAAACAACATAAATAGTTCATGATGGCTAGCAGTTTGTAGCAGACAGCTTCAGGTTCGCTGAGATGAACTTTCAGACCAGGCACAGTTATGCAGGAAGGGATTTATTGAAGCTTACAGATCCAGGGAAAGTTCCATAATGGCAGAAGAAGCTAGCCTGCCTTCACAGGTCCAAACAGAGAGAGAGAAGCACAAGCCTAAAAGTCAAAAGCCACACAGCACACTTCAGGAACTCCAGCTAGGCACACCTTGCATATCTTTAGATTGAAATCTGAAACTCACCATCACACCTTAAAATCACGTGGTGACATTGCCTCCAGCCAGGTGGCTACAGATGCAAACTACAAACAAACAAACAACTGAATATATTGGGGGCCATCTATTCTATTCAAACCACCACATTCCGCCCTGGCCCCCAATAGATTTATAATCATCACACATTGTAAATTGTAAGCAGTTCAATTTTAAAGGTCCCCACAGTCTTGAACAATTTAAGATATTAAGACCTGTAAAAACAAACAAGTTAAACATTTCTAACATAAATAAAGGCACAGAGTAAACATTTTTAACTGGTATAAGGCACAGCAAGGAGATACTAAAACAATGCAAATTCAATCACCATCAAACATCGAACTTCTGCAGTTCAAGTTCAACATAATCAAAGGCTGACAGTCTCCAGATTTTCCAATTCCATCCCTCCAGCTGGGCAGAGTAGCAGGGAAACATTTCCATCCCAGGCCAACAGTGCACTCCATGGTAGCCCTTGCACAGTCCTGGTATATCCAAAACATCTTGAGGTCTTCATGCAAACCACGGTCCATCTTCCAAAGGCTCTTTCAGCCTATCAGGGCATCATGCCCTGCCTCATTCTGCATCTCAGCAGCAGCTCCTGGAACAATGTGCAATTCATGACCACTCCTCACATTTTCCAAAGGCTCTTTCAGCCTATCAGGGCATCAGGCCCTACCTCATGCCACATCTCAGGGGCAGCTCCTGGAAGCATGTGCAATTCACGACCACTCCTGGCATTTTTCATGCTTCTGAAACCAATACCAGGTGTGTAGGACACAGCCAAATTCTTAATTCAGGGATGAAACAAATCATAGCCTTGTAAAGCAGGTTCCTTCTCCAATCAACTCTTTTCAAAAGTGTTTGCATTTCTATGATAGTCTTTCCTCAGGCATCCTTTCCATGGTCCTTTAAGATTGCTAATGTGTTTGACAATAGCAGCTTTAGTAATCTAAAGCCAGTTTCTGTGCCAGTAAATTTAACTTGCTTAAAGTTTTCCAGCTTAAAATCTTAAGTCTCTCAGTCCAATATCTCTAGCCAAGCACATCAGTCCATTACAAATTCAACCTTGATCAAGTTCTCTGGGCCTGGGCAGCAGGATGCAGCCAGCCCTTATACCAGTAGCCCAGTTCCAACAAAGTCCTCTGCAGTCTTTCCTTCCCCTTAGAAAGCTCATAAGCCAAGCCTCGAAGTTCAATGCTATCTGCACTTAGCATTCTCAGACTCTCATCAGAATAGTCCATAAAACTTGGCTTACCACTCCAGAAGACATCCTCAGCTGCAATCACCAAGTTCATGCCTATTCCTCCAAAACAACATCCACATGGCCAGGTACATCTCACCCCACTCCTGGTACCAAGTTCTGTAGCAGACAGCTTCAGGTTCGCTGAGATGAACTTTCAGACCAGGCACAGTTATGCAGGAAGGGATTTATTGAAGCTTACAGATCCAGGGGAAGTTCCATAATGGCAGAAGAAGCTGGCCTGCCTTCACAGGTCCAAACAGAGAGAGAGAAGCACAAGCCTAAAAGTCAAAAGCCACACAGCACACTTCAGGAACTCCAGCTAGGCACACTTTGCATACCTTTAGTTTGAAATTGGACACCCATCACCACAACTTAAGATCCACACAGTGACATTGCCTCCAGCCAGGTAGCCAGCAGATGCAAACTAAAAACAAACAACTGAGCTATTGGGGGCCATCTATTCTATTCAAACCACCACACAGTTCGTACTCATCTCCTCCACCCCCCCTGCCCCCCCCCCCCCCCCCCCCCCCCGTAGTTCCTAGCTACTGTGTTTCTACAAAGATTGAGCAAAGATCCCATTTCATGTCAACAAATATTTATAGAACTCTAAAATTGCAGGACTTAACAAATGCTGAAGAGACTTTAATTATTTGTTTTGCTCTTGAAGATACTGACTGTCCATTTGGGAGCTGACATTACTGAACAGGATAAAAACATCCCCCAGCTCCTAGTGTATAATAGGCCCTTTACTGAACATTGTTGGAATGAATGAGTAGCGAAAGGAAGCAAGGTTGTTGAATGAGTGACAGCACCCAGTCTGGAAGAGAGCTCACTGGTAGTGGTGGAGGCAGCAGAGCAGTGATGGAGAAGGGAATTCACAGAACACTCTCTCTGCCTTTCACCTAGTAGAAGGGAGGCACTGAGGCTGAACATCAAAGCATTCAGATGGAATGAACTTACAGACTCACATTTTATTTTGATACTTTACAATCAGTTTGCATTCTCCTCCCTAATATTTTGTCTCCATGTAAATGGCATCTTTCTCCCTAATGCTGGGGGATATTTCAAGAAGATGTATCATATATATCATGTGGCTTTTCTGTTCCTGGCATGTTTTCAGGGACGTGCATACTTAAGTTTGAGAAATGTTAGATTAAGCATGATCCTGAATGAGCTCTCCTCCTGCTTCCATCCGAGTGTATGACATAAACCCATATCTCACAGGCTCATCCCTCCCAACTTTCTGCTAAAAGTCTCCACAAACCCCTATTTGTCTCCTCCATCCTGGTTTTGTTTTCCTGACTAACCAAAATTTCGTGCTGAAACTACACTAAAGGAATACTTAGTGAAAATTTTTTTTTTAAAAAAGAAATATTTTGGAAGAATAACTGCAAAACCTTTCCAATAACATTTAAGTCTACTCAGGTCCCAGGGGACACCCTTCATTTATCCACACTGTACTGGTTTCTTGGTCTGTTTCACCCCCTCGTCATCTATGACAATAGACTCTTGGAGCCTGTTTTGTTTAAACCTTGAAAAACACCCAAACTAATGCTGTGGTCAACTAACACAGCTCTGTTTTGGAGCACTTGGTTCAATGCTCTCCTCTGTTTGGGAAGGGCGCGCTAAGTAGAGCATGTGCTTTGAATTGATCTCCAGAGCTCTGATCTGTTCACCTCTTTTCCATCTGTCACCCCTGCTTGGACCCTGAGTTATGTCCTTACGTTCTCTTGCTAGATGATTCCCCTAATTCCTTCCCTGCTCTTGTCACCCCTCTCCACCCTCCTCAAAGCTTCAAGAGTGGCTGTTTTAACAGAGATCAGGCCAAGCTGCTTGCGGTCTTCAGACTTAAGCAACAGACTTAATCCACGACTGCACACAATAACTCCAGTTTCATTTATTCACACGACGGAAAGGAGCCAGCCACAGGAACGCACACGTTGTAAACAGAGTGCGGACCCCAGTAAAACCCGCCTATGGGAGTCAGCATCACAGGGACACTTGCCAGGGATAGAGGGCTGATCATGAGAGGGCGTGGGTGGGCCTCCTGATAGGCTGCTAACGCCCTATCTCGCTATCGGGACGCTAAGAAAATATGTATGTTGTGTTTTTGAAAATCTGTTCAGCTTTAAGTTTGGGGCACTCTTTTATGTCTATTCCTTTAATAAAACATGAAAACAGGTCTAGGGAACTGGCTCAGTCAGTACAGAGCTTGCCTCACAAGCATGAGGACCTGAGTTCAGTGTCCAGATCTCAGGTAAGAGTGATGGGCATGGGTGTCATCAGAACCCAACAGAGGCAGAGACACAAGGATCATTGGGGCCAGACTAGCCTAATTTGTAAATTCCAGGCCAATAAGAGACCTTTGTCTCAAAGAAGGTGGATGGCATCTCTGAGGATGAGGCCTGAGATTGTCTTCTGGCTTCTAGACGCATGCACACACACACATGAACATGCATTCCACGTGTACCCACATACATGAAATTGAAAAAAAAAAATACAACAAACCATATTACTTGTTGCCTCCCTGACATGCTATTCAGTCGCTCCCACGTCTCCCCCTGGTTTCTCCTGTGAGCATTTTCCCCCACCCACCCACCCACCCAGCGCACTTACATTCCTGACGCTGCGCACTTTGACAGCAAGCCCTTCCCTTCCGCTGAAAAGTTCGCTTACCCTTTTAGCCCGCACTCAAGTGTCACCTTCTCCGTGCTTCCATGCACGTTGCCATTCCTTCTCTATCACTGTAGTGCCCATAGTTTCCATGTGAAAAGTGTGTTATCTTGAAGGGAGAAACAGGACAGAATACCAGGGTCAGGGGGACGTGAGAAATCCAGCTCTGCATAACACATTGCTTTACTGTGTAGTAATTTCTCTGGATTTACCTGCCCATCCATGCAGACACTCTTTATCGTTTCTATGCTGGGAACCTCTCCAGCAAACTGAAGAAGCATATGGACCCCCCCCCCTCCTTTAAGTGAATTTTTACTGAAGTATGACTAAATGCACAGATCACAGGTGGGTGACTACAAATTTGCACAAAGTGAACACATTGATATTTCTTGCATCTGGATCAATGAATAGATAACCTGACCCCCTCCTCTCAAGCACCACCCTATAAAAGAGCAAATGTCTTGAGTCCCAATCCCAGATCCTAGTCTGGTTTTAAAAATGATATGAACTGGATTAGATAGTACTTTTCCTTCTGTGTCTGGTTTTGGTGTTGAGCCTTAGGGGCTGAGATGCATCCACGTTTCTGAATGTAGCAATTGTCTCCTTTTTCTCATCCATGGCTGGCATTTCATTGTATCAACAGACCTCTGCTGACCTAGCCATTCTTTTGTGATGACCAGCAATAGCTTGTTCTCAGCCTTGGATATGAATGGTGCTGTTATGAACGTCCTCATATGTGTGTACTTGTTTCAGGAGATTTTTAGTTGTCTAAAATACTCCCAGAAGTACACAAGAAATTTAAGTAATTTATAGTTCTTAAAATAGAAGACAAAATTTGAGATGTAGTATAATATATGCGTGTATATATCTGGAGATGCAGGTAGCTCAGATGGCAGAGTGTATGCCTAGTTATCTATGTGCTGGCTGGGGAGATGGCTCAGTAGTAAAGCACTTGCCTAGTGTGGTCAGGACCCTAACTTCAATACTATCTCTGCATCACCAAACAAAATAAGACTCCCCCCACCCACAAAACCCTCTAATTTGTACATCATTTAGCTAGGCATATTAGCTATTACCCAAATTTCAGCACTCAGGAGGCTGAGGCAGGCCAATTACCATGACTTCAAAGCCAGCCTGGTCTATATAGTGAATTCAAAATAGTCTGGGCTACCAAGTGAGACCCTGTCTCAAAAAAAATAATGTTATATATGTACTTCGTTATCAACACAATCCCTAGATCTAGCATGGTTCTAATAGCTGTTAATAATTTCAAAGTCATAATGTTCATAAATAAAATTTTTAAAAAATAGCTATACGATAATATTCTATGAAAATATGTACATGTGTTCATACATACTGTGAGTACTTTATGACATAGTGAATGCACTCATAATTAAAGGAAATGTTAAATTTCAAGCAAATGTCTTTAATCTCTGAGCCAACTTGGAAATTTTAAGTTTTAGTTAAAAGGTTAATTTGGTAATTATTGTTTTGCTTGAGTTTTTGTTTATCTGTTTTGTTTGTTTGGTTGGTTTTTAAGGGTTGCCTTTTTAAAAATTTTATTTATTTGAGAGAAAGAGAAGGAGGCAGATACAAAAAGAGAGAGAGAAAAAGAGAGAAAATACACATGCCACAGTTTCCAGCCACTGCAAACAAATGCCAGATGCATGTGCCACCTTGTGTATCTGACTTTACATGGTGTTGCAGTCAGGTTCGCATTGCTGGTAGAAATCACCCAACCAAGAGTAGCTTCTGGGAAAAAGAGGTTTATTTTGGCTCACAGGCTTGAGGGGAAGCTTCACGATGGCAGGGGAAAACGATGGCATGAACAGAGGGTGGACATCACCCCCTGGCCAACATAAGATGGAACACAGCAACAGGAGGGTGTGCCAAACACTGGCATGGGGAAACTGGCTATAAAGCCCATAAGCCCACCCCCAACAATACACTCCCTCCAGGAGGCATTAATTCCCAAATCTCCATCAGCTGGGAACCTAGCATTCAGAACACCTAAGTTTATGGGGGACACCTGAATCAAACCACCACACATGGGTACTGGGGGATTGAACTGGGTCGTTTGGCTTTGTAGACAAATGCCTTAACCGCTGATCAATCTCTCCAGCCCTCAGAGATGGCTCAGGGGCTAAGGTGCTTGCCTACAAAGCCTAATGACCTGGGTTTAATTCCCCAATACTCATGTAAAGTCAGATGCACAAAGAGGCACATGCAACTGGAGTTTGTTTGCAGTGACTTGAGGACCTGGTGCACCTATTCTGTCTGTCTCCTCTCTCTCTCCCTCTCTCTCTCTCTCTCTCTCTCTCTCTCTCTCTCTCTCTCTCTCCTTGAAGATAAATGAGAGCTTATTTGGAGGTTCTAGCAGGGGAGCACAGCTACTCATACACCATTGACCAAAGACGGGGATCCTCCTCTATTCAGGAAAAGTGGTCCTCTTCGACCCAGCACATGGCTTCGGGAGGGACGCACACGGAGCGGTGAGGGAGGAAGGGGACACCCTCCTAACCAGCCAGATCAGCCGAATCAACCCTGGCGATTAATGGGTGAAAAATGTTGCAACCAGATCGCCCTCACATCCTCCTTGCAAATAAATAAATAAATAAATGATATTTTTTAACAATCAACTCACGAGTGACAATTGTTAACTTTTGTTCAGTTCATCATGTGCATCGTATCTATGGTAAGTGCTTTAAAAGTCCTTAAAGTCTCATGTCAGCTTGTTGATTACAGCCAGCAATTTATTGATGAGGATTCAGACTTGGATAGATTATATAACTTTTTGTTTTGTTTTGTTTTGTTTTGTTTGAGGTAGGCTGACCTGGAATTCACTATGTAGTCTCAGGGTGGCCTCAAACTCTCAGCAATCCTTCTTTACCTCTGCTTCACTGAGTGCTAGGATTAAAAGCATGCGCCACCATGCCCAGCAGATTATATAATCTTAGATTTTCTAGCCTTTTTGTTTTAGGCCAGGAATTCAAACTCAACTATTTCTGATCCCTTAACCCTTAAATGACTGCTATGTTTTATATATTATTGCTGATGAATGAAGAGATTAATGCATAAATAAAGGAACAAATAATTGCTTCTCAGCCTTTTGGCTAAGATCAAGTGTAGTATCTGTTCTTATCAGTTTAATAAAGGAACAAATGAATGACTTTAGCCAACTACATTGCGTATTCCACAACTAGTTGAAATAGTGATACAGTGTGATCAGTAAAGAATAATCTTTATGTAAAGCAGTTTGTCCCCTTGAAAATATTTAAAACCAACTGCTCATAAACACAGCTCTTTAATCTAACAAACAACCATCTAGTAATGTTAGATGACAGTGCCAAGCTCAAGAAGACAAACTCCTGGGCCACAGAGCGACCAGTACTTAGCCCCAAGTGAGGCGTCAGGGTATTGTGGGAAATAAGCTCATAAGTAAATCTCCCCTCCTTTCAAGAACATCACTCAGAAGAGCCACACTTCAGTCAAGACATTCTGTCTCTTCTGAGAGACAGAGGAAGAAGTGGAGAGGTCCGGAGAATTCCTGAGGTCTGAGGAATTTCAGCTTCCTCTTCTGTCCTGAGTGAGGTCTGGAGTGCGTATGTGTCTCTGCAGACTATCTTTAAGACTGAGACACTTCTTATCCAAAGGAAATGCATTCAGATTATTCTTTTCCAGCTGAACATGGTGGTGCTTACTCTAATCACAGCATTTGGGAGGCTGAGGAAGGGTGATCTTCAATAAGTTCAAAGCCAGCCTGGGAAAGAATGAGACCCTGTCTCTAAGTAAGTAAGTAAGTAAATAAATAAATGTATTCTTCAAGTTATTCTTCTGAAATTTAGGAAAAGGTAACCAAGTGTTTAAACATGTTTCTGAATTTAGCTATTTTTGCTTTACTGCTTTGCAAAATTATAGAACTGGAATTTATACACTTTGTAGTCACCTTCAGGTTGCTGGGACAAAACACCCAACCAAAAGTAGCTGATGGGAGGAAAGGGTTTGTTTTCTTCTTACAGTCTTGAGAAGTTTCATCAAGGCAGTGTGGAAGGGTGGTAGGGCAGAGGCTGGCTATCACTCGGACCACAGCTGGTGGAAAATAGTAGCAGGAGAGTGCACTGAGCTCTGGTAAGGGGGAATCTGAGCTATGACACCCCAAAGCCAACTCCAGAAACACACTTCCTCTAGCAAAGCTCCACCTCCCAAATTGCCACCAGCTGGGGACCATACATTTGAAACACATGAGTTTATGGGGACATCTGATTCAAACTACCACAACACATGTAAAAATATACAAATAGCCGGCGTGGTGCCACATACCTTTAATCCCAGCACTCAAGAGGTAGGACAATCACCATGAGTTCAAGGCCACCCTAAAACTACATAGTGAATTCCAGATTAGCCTGGGATAGAGTGAAACTCTGCCTTGGAAAACCAAAAAAAAAAAAAAAAAAAAAAAAAAAAAAAAAAAAAAAATCCAAATATACAAGCACTTAAAATAAAAAGATGAAAATTTCCTTTACTTCCCTAATCTCTTCAGAATTAAGTATTGGCAGTATTTAAAGTTTCATGTTGAGATTTTCAAACTTTTTTTTACTAACTACACCATACATTTGTATCTCTATGCACACATAAACACATATACAAATATACAGGCATATATCCAAATATTTTATGACTTACTTTTTTCCTTGCCAATATGTCATGGACATCATGCCTGATCAATACCATGTTTCTTTTTTATTTCTTTTTTTTTTGTTGTTTGTTTGTTTTTCAAGGTAGGGTCTCACTCTAGCCCAGGCTGACCTGGAATTCACACTGTAGTTTCAGGGTGGCCTTAAACCCACGGCAATCCTCCTACCTCTTCCTCCCGAGTGCTGGGATTAAAGGTGTGCGCAACCATGCCTGGCAATACCATGTTTCATTAAAGGTAACTAGTATTCATTTTAAGGATTCATTATAAATTGTGTTTACTGTTTATTGTAGTTAGTCCATGTTGTTAGGACAAACATCCAACCAAACACAGCTTGTGGGAAGAAGGGTCTATTTCAGTTTACAAGTCCGGAGGAAACTCCACCAGGGGCAGAAGAAGCTGCTGACTCCCACAGACCCGAGCACAGACAAAAACTGCAGCAGGCAAATGCCCACACCAGCCAACAAACTCACCAGAGCGCAACCTTCTCTCTCCACACCTTTGGGGCGAATCCAGATTGCCCCAAACCCACCTTAGGGCTGAACTCCAACCTCCACCCCCAATGACAGACACCTCCTCCAGCCAGGCCAAAGTTACAAGTTTAATTTTAATAAAACACCAAGTCTATGGGGCCGTACATGTTCACTATTGCATTCAAACTACTACACTGCTCTCTAACCGAAAGCGCGATGTAATTCCTTTTGTTTCTGTCAGAAACCACAGGTCAGTGAATGGCCTTGTGATTACCTACTCTAAATGCTCACGCACAGATTCCTGTAGAGTGGCTTCATTTCCATTAATTTGCTGGTCACAACTTCTCACCTTTCATTTTCAACAGTTATGTACAAATTCCAGAGGTGCCATGGTGAAGCTTCTGCTCCTCGGGGCATTTTCCACCAGCTTTCAACTGGCTGTGGGGCTGCCGCTCTGGGTTATCTCACTCCTAACCTCACAGAATTCCTCCCCGGGAAGCTGACATGTTTTCTGCATTGCTGTTATCTCGCTTTCAGGGCATATTTCAGTTATTAGCCCCAAACTACCCTTTATTTCAGAAACATTATTTATTTGCAACAAAATATAAAGCCTCTTATGCTTCAAATAAGAGACTAAATGCCACCTCTACTGTAAACTTTTGCCCTTGGTCAGCAAACACATGTCTACAACCTCATTCAGTTCAAGTTCAAGCTTCCTTGCATCCTTCCCCTCTTCTAATTGTACAAGCAAAAGAAGCAGGTGGATTGAATGGGAAGGGAAATGCTGGGAAATGTATAGGAAGTGATTATTTAGGACTGGAACAAAGGAAAAGTTGAAAAAAATTGCAGAGTAAACCATTGGAAATCATGACAGAAACTCCTTGGGCCTCAGTAAATACTGATTTTGTGGTATGCTGAGAAAAAGAATCTGCTTAATCCTATATTAAGTATCCTTTACCTCATGACATTTTATAGAAATCATTTCTTTTTAAAGTTATTGATTTTTTTTTTTTTTTTTTTTTTTTTTTTTTTTTGGTTTCTTTGAGTGTCTCACTCTAGTCCAGGCTGACCTGGAATTTACTATGTAGTCTCAGGATGGCCTTGAACCCATGGTGAGCCTCCTACTTCTGCCTTCCGAGTGCTGGGATTAAAAGGAGTGCACCACCATGCCCAGCTGATTTTTAATCTGTTTTTAATTTTAATTTTATTTTATTTGAGAGAGAGAGAAAGATAGAAAAAGGCAGAGAGAAAGAGGGAGAGAATGGGCGTGTCAGGGCCTTCAGCCACTATAAACAAACTCCAGATGAATGTGCCACCTTACACATCTATCTGATTTATGTGGGCCCTGGGGAATCGAACCTGGGTCCTTTGGTTTCTTAGGCAAACACCTTAACCACTAAGCCATCTCTCCAGCCCAGAAATCATTTCTTCTTTTAACAAATATTTTATTTATTTATTTGAGAGAGACAGAGAGAAGCAGATATGTATATACAGAGAAAATGGGTGCACCAGGGTCTCTAGCCACTTTAAATGAACTCCAGACGTGTGTACCACCTTGTGCATCTGGCTTTACATGGGTACAGGGGAACTGAACCCAGGTCCTTAGGCTTTGTAGGCAGGCACCTTAACCACTAAGCCATCTCTCCAGCCACATAGAAATCATTTCTAGCCCTAACCCAATACAGTTTTCACATAGTTTGCACTATCTCCACCAGACAGATAAGGAAACAGAGGTTCATAAATCTTATGTGATTTGGTCTGGATTTCATAGTCAGTGAGGTGCTTAAGATAGGGTAAGACTCGGGTCCCCTTGATTTTTTTCTCTCTGTACTGCACTGTCTCTCTTGGCATGCAAGATACCAACTCAGACTTTCTTTTTTTTTCTTTTTTTTTTTTTTAAATATTTTATTTATTTATTTGAGAGCGACAGACACAGAGAGAAAGACAGATAGAGGGAGAGAGAGAACGGGCGCGCCAGGGCTTCCAGCCTCTGCAAACGAACTCCAGACGCGTGCACCCCCTTGTGCATCTGGCTAACGTGGGACCTGGGGAAGCGAGCCTCGAACCGGGGTCCTTAGGCTTCACAGGCAAGCGCTTAACCGCTAAGCCATCTCTCCAGCCCCCAACTCAGACTTTCATGGAGAAAACAAGAACTAACAAATGGATGTGTTGAGATGCAGAATGTGTTTCAGTCTGAGGGTTCAGACAGGTGCTCTTTCATAGGAACATGGCTAATAGTTAATCTGTCAAGAATATTGTAGATGAGGTCTGGGGAGATCACTCAGGGGGTCAAAGTGCTTGCTGATCAAGTGTGACAACCTGGAATTTGGATCCTCAGAGCCCACTTAAATCCAGGCATGCTAGTGAACACCTAAAACCCCAGCATTTCTTAATCTCACAGGAAGAAGGGAGGCAGAGACAAGAGAATCCCCAGAGGCTAATGAGACAGCTAGCCTGATGAACATAGCAATGAACAAGAGAGAGACCCTCCCTCAAACAAGATGGAAGGTGAGGACTGATAAGCAGAGGCTGCCTCTCCCGCCACAAGCGCACTATAAATACATGCATGCATATGCACACATACATGTGAACAACACATGTGTGTGGCATACATATCATACACAAATACAAAAAAAATATTATATGTCAAATTCTATAGTGGATGCTAGATCGAACTTCCAGATCCTCTTTCCCTCAGACATCCATTTTACAGATAAGAAAAAAGAGCTACAGGGCTAGAGAGATGGCTTAGCAGTTAAGGCGCTTGTGTGCAAAGCCAAAGGACCCAGGTTCAATTCCTCAGTACCCATGTGAGCCACATGCACAAGGTGGCACATGTGTCTTGAGTTCATTTGCAGTGGTTGGAGGCCTTGGCATGCCCATTCTCTCTATATATATATCTGCCTCTCTGTCTCTCAAATAAATAAATATTGCAAAGAAAAGAGAACTACAGAATAAGGAAGAGATTTGCTCAAGTCCACGGCTAACTCGTACAGACCAGTGGGGGACTCTTCTGCTAACCTGCCTGCTAGAAGACACCTACTTCCATGTTTTCAGACTGACTCCCTTTACTAATTCGTTTGTACTTTGGCTAATGTAGGCTCCATCTTGATATAGGAACATGGGCAGGGAGTGTCACACTTTTGTTTCTGCCCCTTCTCTCCCCAAAACAGAGACACAAGATGCAGTCCACTGCAGGACCATTTAGTGTCATCCTATCTTTTAAAAAATGCATAATAAAAGTTTCAGTATATTAAAGAAAGGAACAGCATAGCAAAAGAGGGGCTGGAATATTTCCAGAAAATACAAACACTGAGCCCAACCACAGGTGCATCCAATAAGAACTCTGGCGGTCTTTGGAAAAGCAGTCAGGGTTGTATCAATTCCATTATCCCATTGGAGAAGGAAAAAAGACGAAGAAGTGTCCTTAAGAAACTACTGCCTTCTGTGCTGAAGTGTGTTGTGTCATAGCCAGAATTTGGGGAGACTGGCTCAAAAGATCCACACTGCAGCAAGAGCTCTTGCATGTTTGAGAATAGACAGTTTACCACACTCACTCCACACCCAGGTACACTGCCAGAAGTGAGTCCCCTGCTGGCATCTTGGTTACTATCCTGGCAAAGAAATGAAACCACCTATCAGAAAAAAAGAAAGAAAGAAAGAGAGAGAGAGAGAGAGAGAGAGAGGAAGGAAGGAAGGAAGGAAGGAAAAAAGGAAGAAAGAAAGAAAGAAGGAACCTACCTTTCGCAGAGAATGCACCCATGCCCTCATCCCACATTCTCTGTAGCAAAGGATATCTGAATTTGAAAAAAAATGAGGGCCTTGCTTACGTATCTGGAGGCTTAACTTAGATTAGATACCTAAATTCTTACTATTCCACTTAATGTAAAACTCAGGTAAGTACATTGCTGTAAAGGCTGCTTTTAAAGACTTACCATTGAGTTAACAATTAACATCTAAGCAATTTGATTCCCAGAAAGACTATTTATTTGGACTCCCTAGTTCATGTTGTTTTTTTTTTTTTAATGTAACTTTAAACCATCAAGGGTTAGAACAGTCTCAAGCACACACAGAAGCAAAGACCAGCTGCAGTCTCACTCAATGGCCAGGCCATATTAGAGGGTTAAATATCAAGGGGATGAGAACTGAAATTCTGGAGCTGCTGTGTTATTGGCATTCAGAATCCAACCTCTGCCAGTCACTGGCTCTTTGACCTTGGGCAAATTACTCAGACCCTCTATTACACTGTGTCTAAATACATGTAGTAAATAGGGTGATACTTGATGGTACCATAAGGGTTGAATGAAATAAAAAGTTTACAATAGTACTTGGCACACAGTAAGTCCTCGGCAAGTGTGAACAATACTTTGCATGTTTGAATGATAAGCATTGTCTCCTTCTTGTATTTGACATGAAACAACTGACCCAGCAGAATTGATATAGTTGTTTTATCCGGACACTGTTATGTTTAGCTTCCCACTACTAAAAATACCAAGTAAAAACTTAAGGAGACTGTTTTTTACATTTAATCTCTATTTCTACTGCATAGAATCTGCAAGTGATTAGGCTTCATTTTTATTACGGTTGTTAAACTGTAACATGCGGCTTATCTCTCCCTGGGTGTGGTTCACACTCAGAATGCTGCTGGCTTTGTTCAGCATCCTATCTGTTGTTACTTAATTTCAGCTCTCATGAGAGAGATTGTGAGAAACTTATCTTGTTCTGTTGTTCATAAGAGTTATTAATTTTTTAAGACTTAAAGAGTTATAGGTCTTTAAAATTATGGGGGGAGGGGCGGAGGTCAAGAACTGGCTAGGATTTAACCCAAATGATTAAAAGGACAGGATGTTCTCCCCTCCCCCCCTCGGGGAGCCTCAGAAGGAAATGAGAACTAAATTTAATGTTATGAGTTCTCATGTTCACAAATTGGTGTCTTAGGTTTATGTGTCCTAGTAATTATCCCCTGCTGTGGACCAGCTCCCCCTGCCCCCCCCCCCCCCCCCCCCGCAAAGCTTAAGCTGAAGGTAGAAAGTCTGTAGTTGAGAGATCTGCATGGAAACTATGAAAGGTGTGAGAGTTTCTAACAAGCTAGCTATCTCGTGTGTAACACGGGAGCAATTGTGAAGTGGGACTCAAGGATCACACCCAGCCATTCTTTCCCTTCCCACCTCAGGGATGGAGCTGATGTCAGGCAGTGGAGTGGCTCAATCTTCTTTGTCTGCTGAAGTGTGCTGTTTAGGCTCTGCTATCACACATTTACACCTCAGTGAAATTGAAGTCAACGTGCTGCTGCTTCCAGGAAGGGCCTGTTTCAAAAGCTTTCTCGCTCACTCGTGCTCTCTCTCTCTCTCTCTCTCTCTCTCTGTCATTGTGGATGTGGATTGCAGAGTTTGTATCACTGGGTCATAGTTTATATGCAAGCACATGACACTACTCTATCTTAAATGAGACAGGGGTTTATTGGAGGAATAAGACTCACAGCTCATACTGAAGGTAAAAAGCTGAAGGACTGGGCATGGGAAAGGACAGGAGCCTAGGGAGTTCTGTGAGATCTTTGAAGTTTTATCTAATCACGTTCTCTGTAGGGACCTCCCCTGAGCAGGACTCTGATCTTAAGTCTTTGTGTCACTTTACTCCAAATTCACATGCTGAGAAGGGAACATCTGGTTGGTCCAGCTTGGGGTCAAGCCTTATCTGA
Organism: Jaculus jaculus; assembly: GCF_020740685.1. Lineage (NCBI taxonomy): Eukaryota > Metazoa > Chordata > Mammalia > Rodentia > Dipodidae > Jaculus > Jaculus jaculus. The sequence goes on along the minus strand of NC_059102.1, from coordinate 24,556,573 downwards.
GGGGAGGGCAGGGTGCCAAGAGTGTAGCAGTGGGGTGAAAAAAAGTTCCACAAAGGATATCAGGGCACTGTTCCTGAAAGAGGAATGGATGCTGTGCAAACTAAAGCATACATCTGCTATAATCACCAAGCAAGGGGATTTCATAGACCTATCCACAGGGACACTGTCATTGAAATCCTAGCACTTAGGCTGCCACTTGTATTCAATGTCAGACCTTTCTAAGAAACCCTTTTCTGATCTCCAAGGACATTATGTAAGTCAAATGAGATAGAATGGACTCCAGGATTCTTTTAGGTTATTTTTTTTTTTTAATTCAGAAGCTCAACACGTTGTAACCTGACTACATTTAAGAGTATCATTCAGGACTGGAGAGAAGGCTTAGCAGTTAAAGAGCTTGCCTGCAAAGCCTAAGGACCCAGATTCAATTCCCCATGACCCACATAAGCCAGATGCACAAGGTGGCACATGGTGTGTGGAGTTCATTTGCAACAGCTAAAGGCCCTGGTGCATCCATTCTCTCTCTCTCTCTCTCTCTCTCTCTCTCTCTCTCTCTGTCTCTCCCTTTCTCAAATAAATAAAATAAATATTTTTTAAAATATCAGTCAAATTTTTGTTGTCGTTGTTGTTTGCTTTGTGTTTTTGAGATGCAGTCTCACTGAATAACCCAGGCTGGCCTGAAACTATCTTCTTGCTTGTACCTTCCAAGTGTTAGCATTATAGGTATGTATCAAACCCAGCTTGAAAACTTTTGTGGTAAAAATTCAAGTCTTCCTATGGAAAGGGGAGGTCACGAACCCTAGGTGTAATGCCTGCTGGTATCTGGCCAAATGCATATATTATACTCACCAAGCAGCCTTGTAAGCACTTTTCTTAACATTGATACCCATATATTAATGCTACTCTCACATTTGGTTAGGGAAGCTTCTCTTTTCAGATGGAGGTGACCACTGGGGTAACTCAAAAGGCACCACAGTGCTGAGAAGAAGTGACAGGAAGGTTCAGTGCTGAAGTATGTCTATCACACCTCCCAAGGCTCAGCGACCACTGAGGAAGAAGAGCGGAAAGAATGTAAGAGCCAAAGGAAGGGAGGACTGCTTACAATACAAGCTTCCAGACACGATTTGGCCTCGATATCCAGGACCTTGCGGTGCCTGGTACTACCTACACCAGACCCTCATAATAGGAAGAAAAGATGATGACATCAAAATTAAAGAGAGATTTATTGAGAGGGGATGGGAATATGATAAAGAGTGGATTTGTGAAGGGAAAATTGGGGGGGGGGAATTATCATGGTTTATTATCTATAATTATGGAAATTGTTAATAGAAAAGTTTTACAAAGGCACGCATGTCTGTTTAGCAGGACCTGGTGGTACAGAGCTGTAGAACTATCACTGGGGAGGTGGAACCAGGAGGATCAGAAATTAAGGTTATCCTTGGAAACATAGTGAATTTGAGGCCAATATATCTAAAGCAAGAAAAATAATAAAAATAGGGCTGAAGAGATAGCTAGGTGGTTAAGGCATTTGCCTGAAAAGCCTAGCAACCCGGGTTTGATTCTGCAGCACCCAGGTAGAGCAAGATGCACAAAGTGGCACATGCATCTGGAGTTCTTTTGCAGGGGCTAGAGGTCCTGGTACACCCATTCTCTCTGCCTCAGGCACTCCACCACGGCAGGACTGCTGTGAGTTCAAGGTGAATTTCAGGTCAGCCTGGGCTAGAGTGAGACTTTACCTCAAGAAACAGAAAGAAAGAAAGAAAGAAAGAAAGAAAGAAAGAAAGAAAGAAAGGAAGGAAGGAAGGAAGGAAGGAAGGAAGGAAGGAAGGAAGGAAGGAAGGAAGGAGGAAAGGAAGGAAGGAAGGAGGAAAGGAAGGAAGGAAGGAAAGAAGGAAGAGAGAGAGAGAGAGAAAGGGAGGGAAGAAGGAAGGCAGAGAAAGGAAAAGAATTGACAAAGAAACAAACAAATCAAAAATTCAAAATCAGGTTTCTCAAGATGCCACTGAAATGTGGCTTCTAAAGTAAATATTTGTGTGACCGCTGATAGATCTAAACCACTGCTTTAACCTATGGTCCACTCCCATCCACAGTACTAGCTAAACATGTAAATCTCTAAGTGCAGCCTCAGACTCTCACTGGCAGAGTGTAGGTGGGGATGTGCTAAGGTAGGGGCTGTTTCTAAATGCCCAGTAAGCTCACTAAGTGGTAACTGAGAACTACTACACCCAGATTCAACAAACCCCAGTGTTTTTTGCATACCTATCATGTGCACCTCAGTGGTCTAGACTCAAAGGATACAACAGTGAGCAAAATAAACTAGCTGCTTGCTCCTCTTGGACTCATAAGAAGGCAGGGGAGAATAACTTATAAGTAAATGTTAAAAATAACAAGATAATTACAGGATGGAATAAGTACTCAAAAGGAAGAAGAGAGTAATCTCAAGGTTAACAGAAGTGTTCACTTTGGGGGCTAGGAATACAGTTTGTTGGTAAAGTGCTTGCCCTAGCAAACACGAGACTACTGTGTAAACTGGATATGATAGAGGCAGAGGGACCAAGAGTTCAAGGACAGCCCGGGATACATGAAACCCTATCTCAAACAAATAAATATTTATATTCACTTTCCCCTGCAATGCTATGTCTTCTCTATCAAGATATTGGAGCTCCAGGGGCTGGGGAGTTGACTCTGTGGTTAAAAGTACTTGCTGGCAAAGCTTGCTGAACCTGGTTCAATCCTCAGTACTCATGTAAAGCCAGATGTGCAAAGCGATGAATCCATCTGGAGTTCATTGCAGTTGCAAGAGACCCTGGTACACTCATTTTCTCTCTGTCTCTCTCTCTCTCTCTCTCCCCCCTTTCAAATAAATAAATAAAAATTTTTAAAAAGATAGTGTAGCTGACATCCCCCAGGTGCTTAAGCCAAGTCTTGGAGCCACTCTGGATCCTTTCCTCACCTCCTGGCCCTCACCACTCTGTGCATGACATCAGCAAGTCACATGGACTCTGAGTCCAGTCCACCCATCTTCTTGCATTAGTGACCTCAATGGCTTCCTAAATGGCTTCCCATGTCCCTGTAGACTTTTTTTCCCTAAAGCAGCCAGGGTGAAATTTCAAACATACAAAGGAGACTGTTTCCCCACCTTGCCTTGAAACCTTCTGGAAGTCAAGGTTCTCCCCTGCATCCATCAGGCAGACATGGTCCAGCCTCTGCCTTCCCCAGCTCTCTGGCCTCATCTCCAGCATCCTGCCTCCAACACAGTGCTCAACCACCCTTCTCTCGGTCCCTCTCTCAGTCCCTCAGGCACACCAAATTTGTTCTAGCCTCAGGAACTTTGAACTTGTCTTTCTAGCTGCCAACTATAGACCATTTGGGTCTTAGCTCATGTTAACAAAACTAGCACCCCACCCTACCATATTAAGGTCTGTTTTATTGTAGTCATAGGCTTAGTATACATAATGATTTTTTAATCAGTTTATTTACACATTAACATCTGTGTTTTCCCAATACAATAAAAACTTCATGAATGCAGAGACTTTGGTCCGTTTTATTCACTAGTTATCCCAAGCACCCAGAACACAAGTTAACTAATTCTGGTGCCTCAAGGAGTGAAGGGAAGTGAGTAGATTAATGGAACACATTGGAGGCAGGCAATTTAGGTTCTCAGAAAAGGAAAGCCAAGTATTTCAGGGTTATAGGTTTACTGCTTCTAGGCCTTTGGGCTAAGGCAGTGCAGGGTGACAGCCTAGGGGAACACATACATTCTACCTTTGCCCTACACAACCCCATGCTCTAGACAAACAGCCTCACTGCTATTTTACCAACATAGCTAGAATTTCCCAACCCTGTTCAATGAAGAGATCTAAGTCCTGTGTTCATCGTGAGCATCAGAGCACTGGGGGAAGCTCTCACAAAGTGCGTGTGTATTACTGTACCCTCCCTCCGCCAACATCAAAAGACCATCCCAAAATTAGACATTTACATTTTAGTCAACATTTAGGTCAATGTGTTCCTGGTCCCAGGAAGGCCTTGCATTGAAAGCTTTACCTCTGATTGTAGATTGCCGGGTGTGTCTTCCCCGGCTTCTCTTCCTAGTCATCTACCCTCCATGTTTCCTCCAGCAGAACTGGATCCCCTGGCCGGCCCCCCCCCCTGGTTTTTGCAATACTAGAGATTGAGCCTAGGATGTCATGTGTATTGGGAAAGACTCTACACTAAACTCTTTGGCTGTTATTTTTTATTTTCAGACAGGATCTCACTAAGTTGCTCAAGCTGGTCTTGAACTCACTCTGTAGCCCAGGCTGGTCTTGAATAGGTAGGATTATAGCTTGCGCCACCAGGTCCAGCTTCCCTCCCCTTCTTTTTTTTTTTTAAAAAAATATTTTTTTGTTCATTTTTTATTTATTTATTTGAGAGTGACAGACACAGAGAGAAAGACAGATAGAGGGAGAGAGAGAGAATGGGCGCTCCAGGGCTTCCAGCCTCTGCAAACGAACTCCAGACACGTGTGCCCCCTTGTGCATCTGGCTAACGTGGGACCTGGGGAACCGAGCCTCGAACCGGGGTCCTTAGGCTTCACAGGCAAGTGCTTAACCACTAAGCCATCTCTCCAGCCCTCCCTCCCCTTCTTGATTGCATTTGTATATTATCTGACTCTGACATACTTGCCAAGTATGTGTGTTGGGCAAGTTCTTCAGTTGTGTCCTCTGAAAAGGAGGATAAGTAAGTATTGTCTTAATAGAATTAATATCGTGACTAAATGAAACATGCATTAGCACTCCAAGCACACTGTTTAGCACGTAACCATTCGTTTAAATGGTAGCTATAGCATTTATTATTTCTTCTTGTTGTTAATAAAAGTTAGCCCATACTATTTATCAAACAAAAAATATACTGATGAAGGGCTGGGGAGATGGCTTAGTAGGTAAGAGTGCTTTCTGTACAATCACGAGGGCGCAAGAAGGCTTGATTCACCCTAAGTTTGATTTCCCCAGCACCCACATAAGCAGCTGGGCTTAACTACACATACCTATGACCCTGGCCCTGTTAGGATAGAAGACAGGAAACTCACCGAGGCTCACTGGTCAGCCTGTCTGGCTGAAAATAGCCACTCCAGCTCCAGTGAGAGACCCTGTCTGAAGGAAACATGCCAGTGAGTAATATGATATATAAAGGAGCACACCTGACTTCCTCTTCGGCCTCTTCAGGTGTGCACACAGGCCACATGCATCTGCACATGCACGTGTGTACCGCACATGTGCTAACTATACCATACCACGCATACCACATGTACACACATGACAAAAAAATCACTGTAATAATATGGCAATACTTTATTACACGTTTGCCAATTGCTAGAAGATTCTTATTTATTATCTCCTACGATTTTGCAATCCAGTTGCTTCAGACATTTGTGTCTCATTTCCCAACCACAGGCTATATTTTAAAGGATTTTTTTTTTTTACAATCCTCCTACTGCCAGATGAGTATATTGTTCATAACAAGGATTCAAGAACCATTGCAAATAATGGAATTATATGTGGTTCTGTGATTTAGAGACTTGCATTATGTCAGAGCATAAGCTGATCTGGAAAACCAGATCAGGTTGGTCTGCAATTTTTTGTTTTAAAATATAGGCTTGCATAAGCCAGTTGCTGAGGTGGTGTACTGGTACAAGCCCTGACTTCCTGCTTTGCTTCTGAGTACCTATGATATGCTGTGCTCTGGTAGAGGCGTCTAAAGTAAGAAAGTTTGTGGAAGATAGGGCTTGAGGTGTGGCCCAGTGATAGAACATGTGTTTAGCATGTGTGAGGCTCTGGATTAAATTCTCAGCATCCCCTTCAAATAAATGAATAAATAAATGAGGAAATTATGGCATCAACTTGTCAGTATTTCTGGCATGTTTATAAACTTGACTCTTGCAGTTGCTTATTCCTCCCAAGAGCCTGGCTTATGTGTTGGAATCCAAGTGCTTGGAGAATATATGGAGCACACAGCATAATGAGCACTTAGGTTCTAGAGTCAGAAAGCCCAAGTCCAAATCCCAGCTGCATATGGCTTGTTCTGAGATCCTGGGCAAGCTACATAAATAACACTGAAGCTTTAGCTCTATTTCTTCATCTGTACATGAAAATCATAATAGCACCTATCATTTGGGGCTGTTGTAGGTCCAAAATCAAATAATGTACATAGAACATTCACTACTGGCACATTTTATTTTGTTGGTGCTGGGGACTGAACCTCAGGGCCTGACACATGCTAAGTAGGGGCTCTCCACTGAGCTACATCTTCAGGATTGACGTGTTTATAAAACTCAAAACAATATGGCATGGTGGCACACACCTTTGATCCCAGCACTCAGGAGGCCAAGGTAGGAGGATCACTGTGAGTTTGAGGCTAGCATGAGACTACATAGTGAATTCTAGATCAGCCTAGGCTAGAGAGAGACCATACCTCAAAAAAACAATAAAAGAAGATAAAATAAATAACTCCAAATATTAATCATCCTGGGCTGGAGACATGGTTTAGCAGTTAAGGCATTTGCCCTCAAAGCCAAAGGACCCAGGTTCAATTCCCCAGTTCCCACATAAGCCAGATGTACATGGTGGCAATGTGTGTCTGAAGTTCATTTGCAGTGTCTAGAGGCCCTGGCCTATCCATTCTCTGTTTCTGCTTCTTCTCAAATAATAATAAATAAAATATTTAAAAATATTAATTATCCTTGTATTGCTAGTTCATACTACTCTACCAAGCACAAGCAAGAACATGAACAAGAAGACTACACTTGGAAACTCACTTGTTAACAAAGAATAAGAGAGTGAGCAATACACCAGTTCCACTGTAAGTCAGGCATTAGAGTAGAAATCCTCCAAACGGACATCACTTAATCCTCACAACACTGCTAAGCAGGTATTATCTTTTAGAATATTTATTTATTTACGTGTGCATGTGTGTGTGTGTAGGAGTTGGTGGTAGTTTGAATGTGATAGTTTAAGTGTTATGGCCCCATTGACTCAGTCGTTTTTGCTTAACCTTCCCACCTGAGCCCCTAGCGGAGTACAGGGAGCATTTCACTGAGGGCAGATCTTAGTCCAGCCCTAGCAGGTATGTACAGTTTGAACTCTGGCTGTTCTCATTTTGTGGCGCTGACTGTTTGTGATGTCTCTCTGCTTAGATCTATGAAGGGGATCCAGCTTCTACCACTGTTGATGGTGTTCCCCTGGACTGTGTAAGTCTAAAATAAACCCTCTTCCTCCCACAAACTGTGTCTGGTTGGATGTGTTGTCTCAGTAATGTGAAGCTGAATGTAACAGCATGCCAGGGTCTCTCGCCACTGCAAACAAACACCAGATGTATATGCCACTTTTTGCATTTGACTCTCATGGGTACTGGGGAATAGAACCTGGACCAGCAGACTTTGCTGAAACATCTCCCAAGCCCCAAGCAGGTATTATCTTAAACTGAGGATACTAGGGCTCAGAGAGACTTACCCAAGTTTGCATAATAGAAAAAAAAAAAAAAGGCAATAGATTCGTCCTTTTCTGAGCTCCTATCACCTAATGCAAAAGGTGGGCCCGAGTTGCCCATGTCTAAGTTCTCCACAACACGGCCCTCCTTCAGTAGGAGAGTAGTCAGTGCTCAAGCTGGTGTGTGTAAGAACCACTTGGGTGTCCTAGAAGATTCTAACTCAATTAATTTAGGGTAGAACTCAGAAATCAGCATGTTAGGAAATTCTGCAAGTTATTCTATTGCAGGTAGTGTCTGATCACGTTCTAGAAATCTAGTCATAAGGATTAAAATGCCATTTTAAATTCATGTAATATAACGATTAATGATTAACAGTTGGCATGCTGGTATATATGTTTCATACAATAATAACATCTGTTGCAGCCATTTTACAGTTTCTTTGTACGGAAACTAATGACACTTTAAAATTGTTTTTTGTTTGTTTTGTTTTTTGAGGTAGGGTCCCACTCTAGCTCAGGCTGACCTGTAGTCACTCTGTAGTCTCAGACTGGCCTTGAATTTACAGTAATCCTCCTACCTTTGCCTCCTGAATGCTGGGATTAAAGGCATGCACCACCACACCTGGCTCTAAAAAATATTTTTGAGAGAGAGAAACAACACAAATAGATACACAGACTATGGACATGATGCCAGGTGTGCTTGCCACTACAAATGAATGTCAGACTCATGTGTCATTTTTTGCAACTGGTTTTACATGGGTAATGAGAAATTGAACCCAGGCTGTCAGGCTTTATAAGCAAGCACTTTTAAGTGTGGAGCCATCTCCCCAGCCCCAGAAATGGATGACTCTTAAATTGAGTCCATATGACTCTCATGAGTTTACTGTGCTATCTATTGGTGGGTCTCTCATTAGGAGTATCTACTTGGTAGCAGTTGTTTCCATATCTATTTAGTCATGATGATTTAAGTCACCAAAGAGAATTTTAACACTTTAAAAAAGTAGGAGGATCTAGGCGTGGTGGCAAATGCCTTTAACCCCAGCAGAGGTAGGAAGATTGCTGTGATTTCAAGGCCAGCCTGAGACTACATAGTGAATTTCAGGACAGCCTGGGCTAGCATGAGACAGTATCTTGAAAAACCAAAAGAAAAAAAAAGCAGGAGGATCCTGAAGGTAGCACTGCATTAAATTTACAGGAACCCACCAAGCCTGATTACTTAAACAGTTGTATCAGGACCTGCCTGGTATTAGCTGAGGTAATTCCTTTAAAATAAACCATATAGGTCACATAGTGCTAATAAAATATGTTGATGAATTCTTGAGTATTTTGCCCTGATTACATCTCCCTGAAGAATTGAGAACTCATTAGCATGAGCTCCTTGTCAGGCCTCCTGCCTTGTTCCTCAAGTACTTTCCAGACAGGTTTGGCATAAGAGTTATCAAAATGAACATGGTATGGCCAGCTTTCAAATGCATGGCTCACCCACCCGCTGACGGCACACACGACATTACGTGCTATGGAAAGGCTGCTATGCTTCATTACGTCTACTTTTCCATCTGAGAACTTTGGAAAGGTGAACTTGGGGGAGTGGGATATGGAGAGAGCCCTCTCTAAAAATTCTTAGCTCCTCACATGAAACTGTAGCTGGGTATTTCTCAACCCGGGGGGAAAGTCCAAAGCCAAGAAGGTAAAATAGGAAACAACAGGTGTGTGTCAGAGAGAGAACATGTGGGGGGATAAGAGTTACTTTCTGAAATGATAAGTAGTAAAAGATTGTTAGGGTAAAGCGCCTTGAATTGGATGTATTTAAAATACATCTTGCTATAGCAATGCATTATACTTATAGAGTGCTTTGAGAAGTTCAAAGCGGTTCTACATTTATGCATCTCATTTGAGCTTCCCAGCAGTCCTGGGAAGTAGTTAGTGCAAGCCCTATCACCCACCACCACCACTTGGCTGACCCCAGGAGCAGAACATCATGAAACTTGTCTGAGGTCACATGACCAGTTAGTGTCACAAGTAGAACCAGAATGCCGAGATTCTGAAACTTCGCCCGTGTTTTCTTGGCAGAAAGTGACTCTGTCACAGCTTGATCTACCCAGAGCTCATGAGGAGATTCGTGGCTACAATTTAATTGGAGAATACAAATCAGGCATGCCTAAAGAGCTCCACAGAAAGGAGGCTGTGTCTTTCAGATCATGACTGTGTAAGGAAAGGGAGGTGGAGGATGGAGTCAGTTGCTTTGGACAATATAAATTAAAAACAAACAGAAACACTTTGTAGTCAGTTTCAGGGTATTTTCAGGATGATTCATTCATTAAACTGTGTATTCATTTTTAAAAGTATCTATTAGCTGCCTTTCTATAGGAGACTGTACTCATCATTTGGGGAAGATACAAAGAAATGCATTTACGTTTTTTTGAGGGCGCTTTGAATTATACAGATAATCACTGTTTTACTGTGTTCATTACCACCTACTAGATCAAAAGAGAAGACTTCCAAGCAGAGAAGAAAAATAAACAGAAAGAGATGAAGAAGGAATCTGGGAAACTAATTTCCTTCGATTCTCTCCTGGTAGAAAGCTCTCCCTTCCCCCACATCCATCAAGGTGATAAACTGTCATACCTGGTACACAAAAGGCCAGTTAGGTCAGGTCAGCTAACCTAACATACACACACACACACACACACACACACACACACGTGCACAATGTGTGTTTCGAGGTAGGGTCTCACTCTGTTAGCCTGACCTGGAACTTCCTTTGTAGTCCCAGGCTGGTTTCGAACTCATGGTGATCTTCCTATCTCTGCCTCCCAAGTACTGGGATTAAAGGTATGTGCCTCCACGCCTGGCTCTAACACACATTTTAGCCCTAATGTTTCCTTAAAATTCAGGAGACTTAGCTCTGACTGGTGTCCGTTTCCACCAGGAACAACCAGATCAAGAGTTAAAGGAACTGTGCTAGAGCGTTGCCCAAACCTTACACTAGTCACAAAGCATCTTGGAAAGCCCAGGAATAAACTTCTGTAGTGTTTTCCTTTCCCTGGCACCAAAAAGAACTTTTCCTCTTGGCAGGCATGCACGAGGATGCAGACAAAAGCAGAGGTTTCAATGAGTGTAAGGAAACAACCCCCAAAGCAGCTAAAGGCCGGGTCATTTAGGTTGGAAGATAAACAAGGGTTTCCTAATGGGAGGCTGTGGGTTTACCCACTTGGGGGAAGGGGATTTTTATTTTCTTAAACATTCTTCCAGGCAAATTTCTTCACTTTATGTCACAAATACTTCCAAAACTTGTGGTAATACTTACATGCTAACTTTTTGTTTGGTATGTTTTTCTCTCTCTTTGTCTTGAGAGAGAGGAGAAAGACAGAGAGAGAGAGAAAGAGAGAGAGAGAGAGAGAGAGAGAATGAGCAAGCCTGGGCCTTTAGCCACTGCAAATGAACTCCAGATGCATGCACCCCCCTTGTACATGTGGCTTACGTGGGTCTTGGGAAATCGAACCTGGGTCCTTAGGCTTTGCAGGCAAACGCCTTACCTGCTAAGCAATTTCACCAGACCACAAGCAAGCACCTTTAACGGTTGAGCCATCTCTCCAGCCCCCTTGATGTATTTCTTTAATTCATCTTATATGTACATAAATAGTGTCACTGAGTAAAGACTACTTTTGTTGCTGTTGTAAGAGGTCCTGCTCAGCCCACAGAGTCAGTATATGAAACAGTGTGTATTTTCATATGCATGGTTTGCCTTTAGTGTGCACATAGACTCAGTGCTGGCTCTGTCTCTATGCCATCTCCTTTCTGCTTCTCCCGGTTTCTGTGTTTTCCACTGGCAAAATTACAGGTGAGCCCTAAAATCTGTTCCATGTGCACCATCTGATCACGCTCAGTTTTTATTTAAAAAAATATAACACGCTAGAGTGAGACCCTACCTCGAAAAACAACAACAAAAACATATATAACATATATTTGTTTGGTTTTTGAGGTAGGGTCTTGCTCTAGCCCAGGCTAACCTGGAATTGACTATGTAGTCTCAGGGTGGCCTCTGATTCACAGTGATCCTCCTACCTCTGCTTCCTAAATGCTGGGATTAAAGGCGTGTACCACCACACCCGGCCTTAAAAAATATTTTTTTAATTGGCCTAGGAGGTGGCTCAGTGGTTAAAGGCATTGCCTGAAAAGCCTGTGGCCCTGGTTCCATTCCCCAGTGCGCTGGCATGCTCATTCATTCCCCCCCCCCATTCTCTGTTACCTTCTCTCTGCTGATAAATAAAAACTATTTTTAAAATATTGTATTTATTTATTTGAGAGGGAGATAGAATGTATGGGCATGCCAGGACCTCTTGCCACTGTACACAAATTCCAGATGCATGCACCACTTTGTGCATCTGGCTTTACGTGGGTACTGGGAAATTGAACTTGGGCCATGAGGCTTTGCAAGCAAGTGCCTTTAACCAGTGAGTCATCTCCCTAGCCAGTGGCTCCAGTTTCTAAATCAGTTTTAGATACATTATGCATACATGAGAAGGGCATGGTGGCTACACCTGTAATCCCAGCTACTCAACAAGATAAGGCAGGAGAATCATAAGTTCAAGGCCAACTTGGGCTATTTAGCAAAATCCTGAGTTGGAAAAGAGAAAAAAACTGGGTTGAGAATTGCTCTCAGTGCATGTGCCACGTGCAAGACTTGAGCATACATCTAGTGCTCCAGGCAACTGGTGCTCATGACATAATTGGATTCTGCACGGCAAAATTGGGCATAGTTGGGTAGTCAATCATAATTCTGATACAATTCAGTTTATTCATGACAGAGTGATTGTAACATAACTTCAGGATAACAAATGAACTGACTGTGCTACTTTGCTCGTCCTCCCTTCCTTTCTTCCTTCTTTTCTCCCTCCTTCCCTCTTTCTTTTTTTCCTTCCCTCCCTCCCTTTCTCTCTCTCCTCCCTCCCTTCCTCCCTTCCTCCCTCCCTCCCTCCCTCCCTCCCTCCCTCCCTCCCTTCCTTTCTTTCTTTCTTCTGACAATGCTGGGGATCAAACCCAAGGCCTTGCGTGTGTTAGATAACAACTCTGCCACTGAGCTACATCACCAGCACTCAAGGTCTAGTTTTGGGTTGGAGAGATGGCTCAACAGTTAGAAAAACTTGCTTGCAAAGCCTGATGGCTCTGGTTCAATTCCCCAGCGCCCATGAAAAGCCACATGCACAAAGTAGCACATGTACCTGGAGTTCCTTTGCAGTGGCAGGAAGCCCTGATGTTCTCATCCCCCCCCCCCATCTCTCTTGGCTTGCAAATAAAAAATGATTACTTTTAAATCATGTTTTCAGAAAAAAAGTAATGTAGAGTGGGTAGTACTTGCTTTAAGTGATGAAAATATAAAACATGTCAATGTCATGAAAACCACAGTATTTTGGAATGGTCAAGGCCATGTTAGCATTTCTTTAGTAGAAATCTGAATCCAACTTCCACGTTTTACAAAATAAGGAACTAAGGACAATAAGGCCACTTGCTCAACACCACACAGGTAATTAGCAAAGGTCGTGTAAAGGAAATTCGTGGCAGAATATTTCTGTATGCAAACCATCGTCTCCACACTCATCTATGAAGAAAAATGTCACAGATGCTCAGAGCTCAAAAGAAGAAATATGATTAAAAATAAAATTTGAGGGCTGGAAAGATGGCTTAGCTGTTAAGGCACTTGCCTGAAAAGCCTAAAGACCTAGGTTTGATTCCTCAGTACTCACGTGAGCCAGATGCACAAAGTGGCACATGCGTCTGGAGTTTGTTTGTGGCTAGAAGCCCTGGAGTGCCCATTCTCTCTCCCTTCCTCTCTCTTTCTCAAATAAATAAAATATTAAAAAATAAAAATTGAGGTTATAATATAGTCCTGGCAGGCACAGCACATTTTAATAGTTTAAGAAGATTCACAAGTATTTAAAATAACCTAAGGCAATAGGATTTCTAAATTTTGCTGACTTTTGAATTACCACTGAAATAACATAGTGTTCTAAAATTATTCTAGAAGTTATATTTTTATAAATGATACTGTGGTTTTTATAACATATGCATATACATTGAAATCTTAGAGTAATATATTTTCTAATATTGAGTGCCAGTGTTAGAAAATATAGTAGAAATTCCAGGTATACTTACAGTTGTTGGTAGGACCTGAATCCATTGCTCACGATGGCTTAAACGCATTTTACATTATTTTCTTTCATTCTTGCACTAAGTACTCAACAGTCCCCCTATGGTTATTTAATTCAGCGATTGGAAATTAAATATTAACACAAATCGTTGATCAGTCATTTTTCAAGGCACATGGCTTTATTCTTACCATTAACCCCAATATTCCGAGCAAGCAGGGCTCTTTAAAAGGAGTGCTTCCAGCATTTCATTGACTCACTCAAAACTCGGTGCCTCCGTCCCTCAGTCACCCAGTGAATTTTAACCTTGACCTCCCCACAGCTGCACTGAGTCTTAAGAAAGTCCTCGATTCCGCCCTGATTCTGCCTCTTATGAAGCAATCGTGGAGAGGAAAAACAAAACCCATTCCTTTAAGAAAGATTCCGCCTCCTCTCTTCTGAGGCAGCCCCTCATGGTAATTGTGGAGTCTGCACGAAGTCACACACTTTACTACTCGCTGCTGCCGCCGCCGCGGGTCCGAGGCTGCAGCGGGCTCGGCGCAGCACTGCAGAACCCACACCGAGGAGGACGCGCACACGTCCACGGCCCGCACCCGGGAAGCGTGGATCGTCTGCGGGTAAGCACCTCTCTTACCCGTTCTCCCCAGGAACCGCGGGAGAGGGAAGGATCGTGGAAGGGACCGCTCATCAGACATGCTTAAAATGGTTATATGAATGTGTCTTCCTTCCGCGGCGCGGTGGGGTCTCGATTTGTGACTGGCAGATGTGCAGTGCGGGAGACGATGATCTGATCCATGCCCTCAGCACACTTTTTTTTTTTTTTTGTGGCTATTCATTTTAAGAAAAGCTCCTCTTGATGCATGTGAAGCTTTTCAATTTTTATTTTTATTTTTAAATGCAAGAAAACATCCCAGCCACTCCCAACAGATCTCTCAAATACTGCAGATATTTTTAAATGCCAAATAAATTGACAGGGTGAGCATTTTCTAAATAGCATTTTCTCACCAAGGCTAAGAAGTCTTCCCCCATGATTGTTTGGGTGTGTTTTTAAATAATAAGGCATGGTTAGATTTTTTTTTTTAATATATGGGAGATGGTGGGAGACTAAAATTTCTATAGCTTCACTCCAGTGCAGAGAGAAAAGGAGGATAAATGAATCGCGGTATGTGCCAAGACAAAATTCATTTGCCACACTTTATATGTGGGAAGAGGGAACTACATTTTAATTACCACATTCAGGGAAGAGGGAGGGGATGAAGATGAGGGGGATGTCGTGAAGTATTTGAGGGGGAAGAGAGAGGAGTCTGCAGATGAGGAAGGAAAGGAAATGGACTGTCGCCAGTGCCTGGGAGACGACGGGAGATAAGGGTGGGGAACGAAGTTTGTTGTGTGTTCGGGTGGGGTGAGCCCTAGGGACCGTGAATCACTAGAATGGCGCTCCGAGGGGTGTGCTTGCGGGTGGACTCGTGTCCGTGGAGGACATGTGTGCGGGAGGGATGTGCCAGTCGTGGGTGGCAGAGAAAAGTGTGTGCTGGGAGGTCTATTTCGGGACCAGGCTGGGGGTGAGAGCCTCGTGTGGAAGGCGGAGGTGGGCGGCCCGGTGTCACCTGTGGAGGGATCCCCGGTCTTGCCGGTGAGTGTGGCAAAGTTTGCCTGGTCTGGGATTAATTTTGAAGGCTGCTGGCGAAGCCTGGACTTTTCATCCACCCCAAGATGTCAGGTCTCCTAAGGTTTAGGAGGCCAGGGACCAAAGGAGGGGTGCACACCCTTGCACTGGTCCATATGAAGAATTTAAGACCGTGTCCCTGGGGAGGCGCGTGTGTGTGCGCGCGCGCACGGGGCGAGGGGGGCGTCCCCCCCCCCAACGCCAGTGTGGCGGGGAGGAAATCCAGGCCCCTCCGGCGGGGGACGTGCGGAGCTCGCTCCTCGGGGCCTCCCTCGCTGCAGCCGCTGCGGGCAACAGGCTCCATCGGAAAGCAGAGGCTCCCCAGCTTGTGGGTGTGTGTGTGTTGGGGAGGGTCTCGTTCAGCCTGGGGGAGACATTTCCCAGGCATCCCTCCTCCCCCTCGCGGTCGGTCGGGTTTCCGTCGGGGTCATTTCCCTCCTCAGGCCACGGCTCGGAGCTGCACAGCGGGAGGAAGACGTAGCGGAGGCGCCAGGCAGCCGCCCTGCAACCAGCCCTCCCTCCCGCGGAGCGCGTAGGCCCCCGCGGTCCGCCTGCCTGCCTGCCTGACGGTCTGCGCCGCAGCAGGGCAGACTTGGGGCCTCGGAGGGCGGGGCCTGGGAGCGCCGGGGTCTGGGCAGGGGCGGGGCCAGGGAGGACTAGGGTCTTGGCGGGGGCGGGGCCTGAGAGCGCCGGGGTCTGGGCAGGGGCGGGGCCAGGGCAGACTTGGGGCCTCGGAGGGCGGGGCCTGGGAGCGCCGGGGTCTGGGCAGGGGCGGGGCCAGGGAGGACTAAGGTCTTGGCGGGGGCGGGGCCTTGGAGCGCCAGGGCCTTGGAAGGGGCGGGGCCAGGGAGCACCAGGGTCTGGGCGGGGGCGGGGCCTGGGAGCGCCAGATTCTGGGCGGGGGCCTAGCCTGGGAGCGCCAGGGCCTGGGTGGGGCGGGGCCTGGGAGCGCCATGGTCTGGGCGGGGGCGGGGCCTGAGAGCGCGAGGGCATGCTGGAAGCGGAGCCTGTCAGAGGCGGGGCCGCGACGCTCCGGGGGTCGAGGGGGCGGGGTCTGGCGGAGCTGTGGGAGCCTGTAGGGGGCGGAGTCAGGGGCGGTTGGGGCGGGGCCTTCGGGGGCAGGGCCAAGGCCGCTCGGGGCGAGGGGAGTTGGGTTCGTCCCGCCAGAGCGCGAGCGGCCGCCGGTAACGGTCGCGGGGGTTGGGGGCGGGCGGGGAAGGGAAGGATTTAAATGAAGTACATTTTGAAAAGCCAAGTCGAGAGCTAGAGTCGCCGGCGACGTAGCCAGGTGTCGCCGCTTCCTGCCGCCCTGCTCGGCGTCCAGGTTCCTCCCTCCGTCCGTCCCTCACGCCCCCTCCCGTGGCGAGCGGCTCTTAAGAGGCGGCTGCGGCCGAGCCGGGGGCCGCGGCAGCCCGGCGGCTGCGGAGAAGGAGGCTGGGAAGCACAAAGCGCGCTGCGAGCGGCGCCGCGAGGTAACCTTGCGGGGTCCGGGCGGCGGGGCGGTGCTGGCCTGGCTGCGGGGGACCCTCGCCGCGGCCTCAGGTGAAGTCCCCGTGCAGGCCGAGGGGCGCCGCTGAGAGGGCCCCGACTTCCCCCGGGTGACCTCTGGCTGGCTCGTCGTGCCCGGGCGGGGAGTTGTAAAACCCAGGGCTGGCCGGAGCCTGCGCGGGCTGAAGGTGCGCACCGCGAGGGTGGGAGGTTCCCGCGCTTGGAAAAGGTGGGAGAAGAGTGTGTGGGCTTGCTGGCGGGCTGGGGGGGGGGGCGTCGCTACTCTTGTTAAAAAAAAAAAAAAAAAAAAAAAAGAAAACAACTGTCACAGGTTAAAAGTATTCATTTCTTTCCACCCCACCACACCCGCAGTCAGTGTGCCCCCCCCCAGCTCTCACCCGGGGCCGCACACACCCCCTGCAAGGATGTTAGGTTGCGCTTCCTGCGAGGGGTTACCAAGCAGAGGTAGCAGCTAGTCTGATGGGCTGGTGTTTGGGGCACTTGCAGCCCTTTTGGAGGTGTGTAAGAGCTGAGGCAAGGCCACAGATACTCTTATAACTGGAGCCTCAGTGAAATCGGCAAGACTGGCCTCAGGTGAACTTTTTTTTTTTCCTTTTTGCAGAGATTTAATTGCAGGTAGGTGCCCGTTTAAAGAGGGAGTGTAAGGAAAACCACTAATATCCCTGGCACATGTGCTGTTGGAACTGACCCGTACGAGTGTTGTGGGACTTAACTCAGCCAAGAGGCTTTGAGTGAGGATTATATGCAAGACTCAGGAAGGAATTGATAAGACTCAGGGGTTTAGGAAGAGCTGCATAAACATGTGTGGGTCCTTTCCGCTGAATTGTACAAACTTTAGACTTAGCCGTATGAAATGGTTGTCTTTCCTAGAATGGATTCCATCCTGCATCGTGCTGGAGACATCCTCATCTTGGTTTTGGAGATTTCTCCTGAGTGTTGTTAAGAATAACAATGCGATCATATTTACAATTATGACTCTTAGCTGGTAAAAAGATTTGTGTATGGGACTAACTCGTTTGGAGCATTTATGGAAAGATTTTATATCAAAGTCTCCATTGCACTGTAACTCATTTTCTTTTGCTTAAACTGATCAGATTACTGGGGGAGGACCAGGGGGGAAAGTCCACTTTTTAAAATAATTCTCCACCCCCTTAAAGAATTCAATCTGTGCTGACTTACTGAGTGCTGGCTTGTTGGTAATACTTGCTTTTCTAAAGAAAAAGAACAGTAGTATATCTATTTAAAAGGTTAGACTTAATTTAAGGTGTTTTTGAGATACTTGGTTATGAGACATTTTATATGGCGCAGCTTTTAAAAAAGTTTGTGTGCATGAGCACGTGTGTGAAGGTCAGAGGACAACTTTGAGGTGCCCCACTGCCTTTGAGACAGCGTTTCTTCTGCTGCAAACAAACTTCTGGATTGCAAATGAATGTCAGATTGCATGTATGTGCCACTTTGCATCTTGCTTTATGAGAGTGCTAGGGAATTGAACCCCCAGTCAGGCCAGCAAGGCTTTGCAAGCAAGTGCTTTTAATTGCTGAGCCATCTCCTAAGCCCCTAATATGATAGAGCCTTTTGCATGTATGATATATCAGGAAGTGTTTGGTAAACACTTGGCATGTGACATAGAGGGTTAACATGACACCTGGAAATGTTTGTTTTGCATGGTAAAAGGAAACTTTCATAATGTGTAACTTTTAGTCATTGGCTGAAAATAACTGTTTTTAACACCTTTTACCAATAATAATGTTATACTGAGATGAATGTGAGTTCTGCTCAATGATGTAGATTTGGTTTTTGTGATGCTACAATATGTTCTGGAAACAAAAGAAAACCTCTTCAAGAGCCTTCCTGAACACAACCCTAAAACTGGATGCAGTGGTGTCTGTTGTCTGTGCTTGTGAGGCTTCTTGAAGTAGTCAGCCCGGTGCTTTTGTCCCATGTAAGCACAGGTGGTTAGCTAATCAGTCTGTTATCTCAAAGCAGTTGACTGGCTGCACAGAGCATTATGCAGGTATGTTTTCAGAATGAAGGAACCTTTTTCAGAATGAAGTCAGGTTAAAAACTCAACCCAGAGCCAGGCGTGGTGGCGCACGCCTTTAATCCCAGCACTCGGGAGGCAAAGGTAGGAGGATCGCCATGAGTTTGAGGCCACCCTGAGACTACATAGTGAATTTCATGTCAGCCTGGGCTAGAGTGAGACTCTACCTGGGGGGGGGGGGGGAACAACCTCAAACCCAACTGAACAGTTGTAGAATGATCAGAACTTTCGCTTCATTAAGTACTTAACAACCAAGTGACTGAACCAAGGCATAGAGATATTCAGTGCCTGGTACAAAGTGAGCAGCCCATGTAACCTGTGGGCCCTGTACCCTGCTGCTGTTTCACATAGGGATCAATGAAGATCTTTGCTGTACTCCTAAGACTACTATGTATCATAGTAACAGGCTGTCCTGTTAATTGCTATGTAGCTCAGACTGGCCTTGAACTTGTGGTTTTCCTGAGTGCTAGGATTACAGGCATGTGCCACCATGCCTGGTACAGCCTGTTTTAAGTTTACCAAGGTATGTAGTGCCTGTAAATGCCCAGATGATAGGCATGATCTTCTTTCTGGATTATCAACATTATCAACCTGAGAGAGGTTAAGATTGTTCTGAATATTGCGTGAGTTGCTTCCTAAAGTAAATTAATTAAAAAAGATGTAAGCTGGGCATGGTGGCACACACCTTTAATCCCACCACTCGGGAGGCAGAGGATCCCCGTGAGTTCGAGGCCACCCTGAGACTACATAGTGAAATCCAGGTCAGCCTGAGCTAGAGCGAAACCCTATCTTGGAAAACAAAACAACAACAAAAAGATGTAACTTGTGTTTATATGTTGTCACTCATACTCCTCCAGGAACTTGTTCCTGCTGCTTCAGCATTGTGGTTGATATGCCAAGTAAATTAATTGTAAGTTAAGAGATGCTTAAAGCTGTGTTTAGAATTATTATCGTTAGCTGATAAGTCCTTTGGTGATAATTCAGTGAAATGTAATGTTAGGGAAAAATGCTTAAAAACAAACATTGAGGGCTGGAGAGATGGCTTAGCGGTTAAGCGCTTGCCTGTGATGCCTAAGGACCCCGGTTCGAGGCTCGGTTCCCCAGGTCCCACGTTAGCCAGATGCACAAGGGGGTGCACGTGTCTGGAGTTCGTTTGCAGTGGCTGGAAGCCCTGGCGCGTCCATTCTCTCTCTCTCCATCTGTCTTTCTCTCTGTGTCTGTCGCTCTCAAATAAATAAATAAAAAATGACCAAAAAAAAAAAAAAAACCAAACATTGAGTGAAGGAAGTTCAGCCTGTCTCCAAGACACAGGTTGCTCATCTGTGTCTCACTGTAAACTATTTCTCCTATAATTCTTAGCACTGTTGCACATTCCTTTGAAAATAATAACCATGTAGAATTTGACTAGAAAAATCTTTAACTGTCTAATTGATAATGCTGTCTTTCTTTTTAAACAGTCTTATGTGAAATTATTGAAATCTAATTTGAAACTAACATAACAGTCATAGACTGTATTGTGTCATTGAAATTCAGAATGGTGTCTTAGCACTTTTTATTTCATGTCTTCTATGTTGTTATTCTATCATCTGAATTTGGGGTCCATACCACATTATTTATAAGTGAGATTGTTATGAGGTCTTTGGGTTATACCACACATTAAATTATCTTGGCCCAAAGCCAAAACAGTCTCAGTTTTTACTGAAATGTGTTGTCTTATTTTAAGAATCCCCCTCAAAACACACAAATCAGAAATTGTCTATTGACTGGGTAAAACAAAAAAGTTTGTTATCTATTAGATGAATTTATAGTAGTCAATTTCTCTGTGATTTGTGTTTTCTAAAGGTAGGTTGCTGGTGATCCAATGGGGTCAAACCTTTTTAAATGGAAAATTCTAGAAATAATTTCTAAGCGTTATAGAATATATTATGCTTGTTTTTACTAGTGTGATGGTTTGAATGTGAATTTGTGTCCCTGTAGCATCAAGGATTTTTGATTGGATTAAGCTTCCTACTTAAGTCTGCTGGAGGAGCTGTCACTGGGGGCAGATCTTATAGTTCAGCCCTAAGAAGTGTTCAGAGCCATTTTGAGCTTTGGGTGCTCCTGTTTGCTGGCTGTTTGGTGGTGTCTGTGCTGTGCATCTGCAGAAGGGAACCAACTTCTGCTGCCATTGATGATGTTTCCCTGGATTCTGAAATAATAAGCCCTTTCCTCCCATAAGCTGCGTCTGGTCAGATGTTTGTACCAGCAACAAAAGTAACTGCAACAGTTTGTTTCTTTTGTTGTTCCTGATTTATAAATTAAACTTTATTACTGGTTTATGTTTACATTTTTCTAATACACAACAATAGATGACTTCTGATATTCCCTGGGGCAGGGGAGAGGGAGTCTTGGAATCTATTCCCCTGGGATGAGGAGGAACTGCTGTAATTATTTCTTCTATGTGAAGTGAATCACAGTTGCATATAACTGTGTGCAGGCACTGTACAGGGAGGATTCTGTTCCTTTTAAGTAAAGTTAAATAATATTTACGTGGCCTTCATTCAATAAGTGTTTACTGAATAAAAAGATAAAATTATTAGATAATGAAAAACGTGTCGTTTCTTTTATTTCATGTGTGTTACTAATGCTGCTTGTCATAGTTGAACAAGTCTCAAGTTCAAAATTAAATATTAATTGCACAGTTAAAAACATGTTTGGAAGCTGGGTGTGGTGGTGCATGCCTTTAATCTCAGCACCAGGAGAGGCATTGGTAGGAGGATTGCCATGAGTTCAAGGCCACCCTGAGACTACATAGTGAATTTCAGGTCAGCCTAAGCTAGAGTGAGATTCTACCTAAAAAACAAACAACAAGTGTGTTTGGCCAGGTGTGGTGGTGCATGTCTGTAATTCCAGCACTCAGGAGTCTTAGGTAGAACCGCTTTGAGTTTGAG
Organism: Jaculus jaculus; assembly: GCF_020740685.1. Classification (NCBI taxonomy): domain Eukaryota; kingdom Metazoa; phylum Chordata; class Mammalia; order Rodentia; family Dipodidae; genus Jaculus; species Jaculus jaculus. The sequence goes on along the minus strand of NC_059102.1, from coordinate 24,534,821 downwards.
GCTACTGTGAGACTACATAGTGAATTCCAGATTAGCCTGGGGTAGATAGAGACTATACCCTGAAAAACCAAAAAAAAAAAAAAAAAAAAAAAAGAAGAAGTTGTTTGAATGTTATCAAAGTACTGTTAACTTGTGTTAGCATAGGTAATGAGAATCATCAGTCTCTTGTTTGTTTAAACTGTTTTTGATTGAATATCTCTGAAAGGCTGCATGAACAATCCCTTTCAGGCTTCCTGAACATTACCACGCTTACAGAAGATTATCCTCGAAGCCATGAACAGTGACTGTGGCTTTTTGAGTTGCCTAGTATAATCCAGATGGTAGCCCAACCACCAGAAGGTATCAAGTGGATGAAACTTACTTTGGATATGAAACAGCTTGCAGTGCTTAAAAGTTTGCGTCTTGAGAAGGTAGCATAGAACAGCAGTAAAAGCTGCATGGTTAGTAGGCAAGCTGTTCAGGTTTAGTGTATAATAAAGCTAAGTCTGAATCGAGCTTTTACCTGATATTAATTGATCACCACCTTGTCGTTATCTTTTTAACTTCAAGTTTTCAGTTATCTTATTTTTCAGAGTTGGCCTAGTTGGAAGTGCTAAGACTTACTGGCATAAGATGACCTTTGAAACCTCTTTGTTATAAATTTCCTGAAATTGGTAGTAAGGACATGGGTCTGTAGACCGCACATTAGCATTTAAGGTTACTTCCTCGTACCAGGTTGGTTTGGACTTCAGGTTATAAAACTCATTTTCTGGAGTGGGCATACTCATACTTTCCACAACCATGTAGGGGTAAAAATAGTTCTGAGAAATTTGAGGATAATAGCATAATGTCCTTAAAATCAGTGTTTGTACATGCACACATACACACACACATGAAATACTTTAAATGCTCATGTGTATTAAGACAAGTAAACATTAAGGTAAGCATTGGATTAAGCAAGTTCAAAACCTGACTCTAGGTAATATACATGAAATCATTATTTAAAAAAAATACTTATTTACTTGAGAGAGAAGGAGGAGAGAGAGAAGCATAGAGAGATAGAGAATGGGTGCACCAGGGCCTCCAGCTGCTGCAAGCAACCTCCAGTTGCATGTGCCACCTTGTGCATCTGGCTTATGTGGGTCCTGGGAGAATCAAACCAAGGTCCTTTGGCTTTACAGGCAAGGGCCTCAATTGCTAAGCCATCTCCCCAGCCTGAAATCATTATTTTTTTTAGCTCATTCCTATCTTCTTTAAACCTGCCTTAATTTCTTACAACCCTCTCCTTCCAAGAAGTACTACTCCTTGGAGGGAAGGAGAAAAGGTGTTGCAGTAAGGAGTCAGCCTATTTAACTGAACTCGATGGAGGTTGGTTGGTTGGTCACCTATTAGGAACCTGGAATTCCAACAATATAGAAAGCAGTCAGGTTGAAAAAGTACTGATTTTTTCCCTTGATCTTGGGGTCTTGGTTTATAGTGTTTAAATTTATTATCATCAGCAGTCAGCAGTGGCTCAGTTTATCTATCCTGTGCATGGACAGCATTTCCCTCTTCCTTTTCCATACAGTAGCACTCTGATCTTTATATCTGCTGGAATGACTCAATGTCACAGGAGAAAGATGGGTTTACTTCACCTCTTCATGGAGAAGATAGACTTAATTGCTATGTCTAAGGAAATACATTTCAGGCTCATTTTCCCCACTCCACCCCACCCCAAGACTTAAGAACACTCTACTTGCAATCCTTTAGATGTTGGAGCCAGCCCTTGTTAACTGTGTTGTCTTGTTTATTCTCACTTGTCTAATTACTGCTTGAGGAAGAGAGTCTGTATGGTCAGCTTTGTAATATCCAAGGGTGTAGGCTGGATGGAGAGTGCCTAAGTGCAGTTGTGAATAGGTATAAGAATCTTGCATCAGTGGAGCACCTCATTGTTTTTCAGGATGACCAGAGGAATGGGTGATGACCTTGATACTTTGTTCTTACACTCATTTTTCTTCTCTCTCCTCCCTTCCCCTCCTCTTTCCTCTTCTTCCTTTCTTTCCCTCTTCTCTCTTAACTTTAAGAGTATTCCTCTTTCCTTGCCTTTTTGCTGATGACTATTACTCTTGAGACAGTATTCTGTTTCTTCTAGGGAAAGATAGATAAAGTGATTCCCATCTTGTTTCTGAAAGTTGGCTTTCAACTAGGGATTGCTTTAGAAAGAATTATTTTTCTTTTCCAAGACAGGGTCTCTCTCTAGTAAGTCTCAGGGTGGCCTCACTGCAACCCTCCTAACTCTGTATACCAAGTGCTGGGATTAAAGGTGTGCACCACCATGTGTGGCTTGTTTTTCCATTTTTAACAGCTTTGCTTTTTAAATTTCAAAGAAAGAACTCTGCAAACAGAAGTGTTAGAAACCTTACTCATCACCTAATAGCTGGGAGCCATTATGTGTTAGAGTAAAATATGTCATCATAAATGCACAATGCTTTATACTTGGGCTTTTTTGTTTTGTTTTACAAAACTAGATTTGCAGTGATTTTTATATTAAAAGTCTTGATCTATTTAAGTGGATATCAAATTATTTTCAATCAAAATGTTAAAAAGTAATATGTTCTTTATCTTGGGTTGGAGAGATGGCTTAGAGGTTAAGGCACGTGCCTGTGAAGCCAAAGGAGCCAAGGTCAATTCTCCAGGTCCCACATAAATCAGATATACAAGGTGGCACATGAGTCTGGAGTTCGTTGGCAGTGTCTAGAAGCCCTGATGTGCCCATTTTCTCTCTCTCTGTCTCAAGTAAAAATAAATATTTTTAAAAAATACATTATTTATCTTAATGAATGTTGATAATATTGTTTCCTAAATACTTTGCTATCATTAGCATCATAATGAGAAATGCTTGATAAACAAGGATATAGTCACTAGCCATAGAGACACGTTCACTACTATCACAGAATGGAATAGGGAAGGGAGGGACATTTTATGCTGGCCATGGTAAAGACTCTGTGAAACAGATTACTTGGCATCACTTGAGTTACGTGGTTTTATGTTGCATTTGATGTGTTACAATAATCTTAACTTCACTGGGCTCTTTCACAGCCAGGGGATCAGTCAGACCAGTACTGTCCATGTGCTAGCTTAACACCTCAGGTTTCATTGAGTATGTCTGACATGACCCGCCAGTTTTTAATGGATGCTTCTGGAGGATTGTGTCTATCAGTTAGGAACTTTGAAGAAGAGATCCTGCGTTGTCTCACACTTGGATGTCACAAGCACATGTCTCCTGGAGCTTGTTTAATCTGGTCCCAAAGAGAAGAGTGCTATCTATTGAGTGGCCAGCATCAAGTTGAGCAGTGCCTAATTTTTCTTACAAAAACTCTGGCAATTCCTGTAGAAATCAGATCTGTCTTATTGGAGGACTTGAAAGGATCTTACTACCAAGCAGCATTGTTGCTAGTTTCTTTTAATTACATTTCAACTAACTCCATTTGTTGAAGTGCATGGGAAAGGAGAAATCTTAAGAAGTTGTTGGGAGTTACTAAAAATAGTCTAGCAGTGGTGAAATTAATAAATTAGGCAACAAAGGAAATGATGTGAGTGAGGTATCCTTCATTAGTTGGTCTGGTTATTGATGGCTTCTGCAGACAATAATGAAGTTTTTTCTTTGTATTAGTTTCTAAGGCAGTAGGCAGTACTTGACTTTCAGTGTATACTTGTAGTCTCCTTGTTTGTTTTCTTTTCCTGTCTTCAGAAACTGCTTTTAGTAGCAGGTGTGGATATAGTTGGAGGAGAGAGTGAAGCCAGTTATAGGTCAGCAGAGGCTTAAGGTACTCAGAATAATCCTGTCAGAGCCAGATAAGAAGGAACTTTGACAATAAGACTTGAAAAGGAAGCTTTGAAATTGTTATTGTAGGAATAGCCTGGATTTTTCTTTTTCGAAGTAGGGTCTCACCTAGCCCCTTCTGTCCTGGAACACTCTCTGTAGTCCCAGGCTGGCCTTGAACTCACAGTGACCCTCCTACTTCCGTCTTCTAAGTACTGGGATTAAAGACATGCACCACCATGCCTGGCCTGGATTGGATTGTTTTTTTAATATCTATCATATATAACTAATTAGTTGCCATTTTAAGCCCTTAAAACCTGCCAAAGATCATGTTTTTTAGGACAAGTAAAGTTATTTTATTAAATCATGCATATCACATGTGTTAGTGCAAATAGTTTAATCTGTACTCCAGAAATTTTATTGTATGTTACATCCTTACAAAAAAAATTTCAAACATTTCCTTTAAAAATGTAATTTGGGGCCTGGAGAGATGGCTTAGTAGTTAAGATGCTTGTCTGCGAAACCTAAGGACTCAGGTTTGATTCCCTAGTACCCATGAAAGCCAGATGCACAAGGTGGCACATGTGTCTGGAGTTTGTTTATAGTGGCTAGAGGCCCTAGTGTACCCATTCTCTCTCAAATAAATGAATAAATAAAATATTTTTTTAAATGTGATTTTTCCAAGTATGGTGGCACACGCCTTTAATCCCAGAACTTGGGAGGCCAAGGTAGGAGGATTGCTATGAGTTCAAGGCCAACCTGAAACTACATAGCAAATTCCAGGTAAGCCTGGTCTAGAGTGAAAACCTACCTCAAAAATATAATAAAATAAAATTTGAAGTTAAGCATATTAGAACAATACTTAACAATAACCTATTGTAAGAGATACTGGGTACCACTGGGATATTAACATTCTGTGGTGGAGTCGCCAAAGATATTAAGTAGTACATAAGTATCTGAAGTTTAATGAAATTTACCCAAGATCATACAGGCAAGCTTTGAACCCAGGCTTATTATCCTTAAACACCATGCTGTACTGTGATAGTCTTGTTGACCCCACAGAAAGATTTGAACCAAGATTAGAATGATATTTCTGTCTTTATTGGAAAATAATTACTTTTCAAGTGGGTAGACAAATGAATAAACAGGATTGAAATTTCACTAAAAGCAGCAAGTAATCATGAGACTTAAGTGTTTTCTGTTTTTATAGTATATTAATTTGTTCCTTTTGCTGTTTTATTTGTTTAAAATCACAAGGCAGTGGGCTGTGGAGTGACTCAACCATTAAAGCCATTTGCTTGCAAGGCCTGCTGGCTCAGGTTCAGTTCCCCACATAAAGCCAGGTGCATAAAGTGGCACATGCATCTGGAGTTCATTTGTAGTGGCAAGAGGCCTGTTGTGCCCACATACTCACTCATTCTCTTTTACACCCCCCAATAAATAAATAATAATTTTAAAACCTAAAAAATCACAAGGCAAGTTTATTGAACCGTGAAGTGAGTTGTTTCACATGCCTTACCCATTGTATTTGAAATATCCTTCCTGGGAGGAAAGAGCAAGTTATCTTTGGGGTTTCTTAAGGTGGTGACTTGTTACCTGACTTTATTTTAGACTTCAACAGTGTGCTCACCAAACCTTTCATGTAAGTCACTGGTCACAGGAACATTCTTAAACAACTCTGTTAAAGTCTATAATGCTTAGGAAAGCTAGTAGACTTTAAGAATCCACGTCTTCCCAATGCCAGGCTAGCAAAGTCTCCTCCTTTCAAAAGGTGTACTTAAAAAAATACTTGTGCCAGGCGTGGTGGTGCACGCCTTTAATCCCAGCACTTGGGAGGCAGAGGTAGGAGGATTGCCGTGAGTTCAAGGCCACCCTGAGACTCCGTAGTGAATTCCAGGTCAGCCTGGGCTAGAGTGAGACCCTACTTCGAAAAAACAAAAACAAACAAACAACAACAACAACAAAAATACTTGTTCATCATTTACCTCACTTGCTGAATACTATAGTTCTGTCAGTTTGTTGTTATAAGTTGTGGGTGATAGGTGAAGGAATAGAGTTGTTGGTATTATGGGAAGCAACTATTTTTACTTAAAATTTTTATTTAAACATCTTATTTTAAAATTTTAAAGTATTTGTTCCATACTTACAAGTCCATAGTAACTCATACTTGGCCATGCTTACTATTTCGTATTTGAGCAACATTTCAAACTTTTTCCTTTTCTTTGATTTTCTTATGTATTAAGAGATGTGAAAAGTTGGGATAAATAGTCATCTGATTCATTTCAGTTTGAAGGTGGTATGATTGTCCTGGAAAAGCACGTGAATTTCCCAGTGGCATTCACACCTGTGATGGAGCTGTGTGAAGGTCTTGAACACGAGTCTAACAGCAGCAAAACCCATGAATAACTTGGTGCTCTGTATATGTGGCAACAGAGCAAAGGACACTATCACTCCAGGAACTTGACTCCCAGAGTTTCAGTTCTTCAGAAACTAAAGGCCTTTGGCAATGGGCAGTTTTACCTTTCCAAAAACAATGGATGAGCCAAGAAGACAACTTTTCCCAAAACAAACTGTAGAAACATTGAGGTATATTTTTCCAGAAATGGTGCCTTCATCTCCCATCCTGACTTTATTATGTTTTAGTAATGTTATTTCCTCATAAATATTTCCCTGACCTCTGTTTAGCTCTCCTTTTTAAAAAGCAGCTTGATGCTTCCTTTCATTTGTTCATTTATTCATTCAACAAATATTTATTTATTAAGTATTTACTATGTGATAGGCCTTTTGTGAATACTGAGAATTCAGTAAGCAAAACAGACAAACCCTCCTGCCCTAAAGAAGTTTATATTATGGGGGTAAATATAAGTAAACATATACTTAAAGTATATGTCATGTCAGTGATTAAGACTATGGAGAAATACAGAACAGGGAAGAGTAGCCAGGTCAAGTCTTCATGGAGATGACGACATGAACAGAGACCTAAAGGGAGTGTGTGTCTTTGTGTATCTGAGGGAAAAACATTGCAGACAGAGGGAACAGGGGTCCCTGAGGTACAAGTTAATTGGCATAAATGAAGCAAAGGGCCAAGGGTCAGTGGGAAGCTTTGAACAGAGAAGGGACCTAATCTGTTATATTTTAAAAAGAATGACTTTGGCTGTTGAGAGTAGCAAATGTGGATGCAGGGTGACTATTTAGGCTATCAGCTTGGTGAGAGGGGATATATCTGGTGGAATTGGTGAGATTAGATTGGATTTTAGATGCATTTTTGAAAATCAAGCCAATGAAATTTTCTTTTTTCTTTTTTTAAATATTTTATTTGAGAGAGAATGGGCCTCCACCAACTGCAAGTGAACTCCAGATGCATGCCCCACCTTGTGCATCTGGCTTATATGGGTCCTGGGGAATTGAACCTGGGTCCTTAGGCTTAGCAGGCAAGTACCTTTACCACTAAGCCATCTCCCTAGCCCCCAATGAGATTTTTCTGACTGGCTTGTGGGATAGATGTGTGAAAGAATATCAAGCTTGATAGCAAGTGTTGGGCCTATGCAAAAGTCTGCAAGTAGAGCAGTTTGGGGAATGTGAGCAATCATAACCTGATTTAAGATGCATAATGTATGAGCATGTTTAGCTGTTAGCTTAGAGGTTGCTGAGTGGAGACCAGTGGATAGTTCTAGGCTGATGAGATAAGCCCAAGAGCTGTCATTATTTTTCTCCTTCATTTTTAAAAGAAATGCATACTTAATTCCTATAGCGACCTGAATAAAAACTTTGCTCTAGTAAGGGTTTAAAATACAAATACACATCCATATGCTTTCAAGAGCTTTAGGTTGAGTTTATTTCAACTTAGTGACACAGTACCAAAGGAAATCTTTTTGCTTGTGGGTAGAATATTTGTTTAATCAAAAGGTAAAGTAAAAATAGCATTGTTACTGCCCTTTAATAATGTGTGTGACTATAAGTGGACTGCTCTGGCAGTTTCTCAGCTAACATGATTGAAAGTAATAATGGAGTTATCATTAGGACCCAGCAATTCTAATGGCTACTCAAGAGGATTGAAAATATGTGTTACCACAAAAACATTGTACACCTGTGTTCATAGCAGCATTATTCATTATAGCTAATAAGTAGAAACTGTGCATATATAGCAAGTACTGATAAATGGATAAGTAAATGTTATCCCATATCTGTAAGGTGGAATATTACTGTCATAGAATGAAGGGCTGGTATAGACTACACACTATGCTAAGTGAAAAAAGCCTGGCACAAAAAGACACATTGTATGGTTCCATTTACATGAAAGGCTTAGCATAAGTGTATCCATAAAGAGGACAAGATTGCCAGGAGATGGTGCAGAGGGAGATAGGGAGCAACCGCTTGATGAGAGCTGGGTTTCTTTTGCCTCTTGACTCATGAAAAGTCCTGGAACCACATGGTGGTGGTGGTTGCAATGTTGTGACTATACTAAAATGTATGGTTTGAGAATAATTTTATGATGCATGGATTATGCCTCAGTTTATAAGAAATCAGGAAGTCTGCGTACACTCATTTTTACATGAAAAACAAAGCAATTGATATGGAACTTGTATCTTAAACAGAGCTGCTTTTCTAGGAGACTGTTAGACAAAGCAAAAATTACCACACCTGCCCTGGCTGGGCTTGGTTTCTTTAAATAGGTTCAGCTCATCTAGATAGAAATCAGGAGGTAGTGATCCTATCCATGATGTCATGAGTTTGTGCCTTTAATACCCATTTGATGGGAATGACCTAGATAAGCAAAAGAAGGGCTCTATGATTATTTCTGTGGGTTTCAGAGAGCAGCAACAGCTTATAAATAAGTTTATGAGGTTACATTAATAAAGATAGTCTGTATTTTTCATACTTAAAATTACAATTTAAGGGGCTGGAGAGATGGCTTAGTGGTAAGCGCTTGTCTGTGAAGCCTAAGGACCCCAGTTCGAGGCACGATTCCCCAGGACCTATGTATGCCAGCTGCACAAGGGGCGGGCGCATGCGCCTGGAGTTGGTTTGCAGTGGCTGGAGGCCCTGATGCGCCCATTCTCTCTGTCTGTCTCTCTCCCTCTCCCCCTCCCTCACTTCCTCCCCCTCTTTTTCTCCCTCTCTGTCACTCTCAAATAAATAAATAAAAATAAACAAAAAATTTTTAAAAATTACAGTTTACAATATTTTTCACAAACTCAAATTCATGTTTACCTTCTTAAAAACATTATTGTCAGCCAGGCATTGTGGTGTATGCCTTTAATCCTAGCATTTGGGAAGCAGAGGTAGGAGGATAGTTATGAGATCAAGGCCACCCTGAGGCTACTGAGTGAATTCCAGGTCAACCTGGGCTAAAGCAAGACTCTACCTCAAAAACCCAAAAAAGAAAAAAAAAAATTACCATCAAAGATTTGTCTGTTCATAAACTACTTGAAAGTATTCCTTATTTTTATTCATTTTTAAAAAATATTTTATTTATTTATTTGTAAGAGAGAGGTGGGAGGGGGAGAGAGAGAGAGAAAATGAGTACGGCAGGGCCTCCAACCACTGCAAACAAACTCTAGGTGCATGCGCCTCCTTGTGCATCTGGCCTATGTGGGTTCTGGAGAGTTGAGCCAGGGTCCTTTGGCTTTGCAGGGACTAAACCATCTCTCCAGCCCCTATTCATTTATTTTAATATTTATTTATACATTTATTTATTTGATAGAGAAAGAGGAAGATAGAATGGGCACAACAGGGCCTCGAACCACTGCAAATGAACTCCAGATACATGCACCACCTTGTGCATCTGGCTTACATGGGTACTGGGGAATCAAACCTGGGTCCTTAGGCTTTGCAGGGAAGTGCCTTAACCATTAAGCCATCTCTTCAGCCCTATGCTTTAGTTTTATATACTACATATTGTAATTTTTATATTTTAATATTGTTATTTTTTTTGAGACAGGGCCTCAAGTTTGACATAGCCAAGGATCATTTTGCCTAGTGACACATACCGGCAATCCCCCACTCTGGGGTGGAGGCATAAAGATCAGAAGTTCAAGATCATCCTCAGCTACATAGAGTGCGCCAGGATTACAGTGCCATCATACCAGCTTTTATACATTGCTAGAGATCGAACCCATGGCTTCATTCATACTAGGCAAGCACTCTGCTAACTGAGCTGCACTCCTAGCTCCATTTAGGTTGAAATGGTCTCATTGTAGCCTTCAATTCTCATTCTTCCCTGTCTCAGCCTCCTGAATGCTGGGATTTCTGTTGAGTGTCACAGTGCAAGGTTATGCCACGTGGGTGTGTAATTTTTCTGAAATATACTTCATACAGTATAAACTTTCTAAATTTTAGAAGTCTTTCCCTCCTATGAACAGGTATATGTTATTTGTGCCTAATCGTGATCATGGCTAATGTTTTCAGGATTTTAAGGAGAGCATATGGACCTAGATGAGAACTGTAGTGGAGAAGATGGACGTTTATGTATGTTCTCCAACCAACTGTGCTAAGTAAAGTAAATGAAGTCAAGCATGGTGGCTCATACGTAAAAGCCTACTAGCACTGGGGAGGCTGAGGCAGAAGGAAGGATTGCCATGAATTTGAGGTTTAGTCTGGCTACTTAATGAGTGCTGAGCTGTCTCAACTATATTGTGTGACTGTGTCTCAAGAAAATAGCCAAATAAATGAAGGGAGGGATGAAGGAAGTAAGGGCAGGTGGGCAGGTGGGCATAGAGACAGGGTATTTATCCTGTTGGGAGGAAGTGGCATGGGATTTGAGCTCCCCTTCCGAAGGATTTCAGCCGTTGGGAGAAAGATAAATTACCAGCTAAGGCAGTATAAATACTCTGTCCTGAATGTCCCTGGGGGGGGGGGGGAGCAATGGAGTTGAGATTATCAGATTGTATGGGCCTTGAATGCTACTTTAGAAGCTTAGATCTCATGCTTTGCCACCTGTTTTGATTGATGAGAGACATAACCAAATGTATCTTAGATTTGGAGTTAATATCATGTGGAGAGTGGATGCTGGCAAAGAGTTGGGTGAGGAGACAGTGATAAGCAGGTGAATTAAAGTATGGTTTGGAGATTAGAAAGTGAGGGCTATGGACTGGAGAGATGGCTTAGCAGTTAAGGCGTTTGCCTTCAAAGCCAAAGGACTCAGGTTCGATTGCCTAGGACCCACAAAAGCCAGACGCACAAGACGGCACATACTTCTGGAGTTCGTTGCAGTGTCTGGAGGCCCTGGTGTGCCCATTCTCTCTCTGTTCTCTCTGCCTCTTTCTCTCTCTCTCTCTCTCTCTCTCTCTCTCTCTTTCAAATAAATAAAATATTTTTTAAAGAAAGGGAGGGCTTAATTGACTGAATGTTTATTTCCCCTCATAATTCATAGGTAGGAACTTAATCCCTCATGTGATAGCATTTTTGGTATGGGCTTTTGGGCTAAGCCCTCATGCGTATAATCGGTGCCTTTCTAAAAGCCATCTCCGAGAGCTCCCTCATTCCTTCCTCTGTGAGAGAAGATGACAAGATGACCAGCTGGCACCTCCTTGTCCCTTAGCAGACATCAAATCTTTCAGTTTCTGAATCTTGAATTTTGTACCAAGAACTGTGAGAAATAAATGCCTATAACTCATCCCTTCCTATGGGATTCTATTATGGAGGTCTGAATGGACTACGGAAGGAAGAATGGGAAATTAGGGAGGCAAAAGTTTCTAAAATTTACTGAAGATCACTTCATTTAAATGTTTGTCTAAATATTTAAATGTTCATTTAAATGTTTCATTTTTCTATTTTCACTACATCTGACTTGTGTGAGAGAGAAGTTAACAGATGTGCTACTTGAACTTAGGTAGATTCAGCAACTCTTGACATTTTAACTTCCCATACATAATTCAGAAATTTGACTCAACCTGTGTATGGTGCACACATCTGGAGTTGGATTGTGGTGGCTGGAGGCCTTGCCACTCCCAGTTCTCTCTCTCTCTCTCTCATAAAGGCACATGCCACCACACCCAGCAAAAAAGTAAACATATAGAAAGCATACATAACAAATTAGTAGAAACACCCAAATCATATGCAAAAATCATTTTTACTATATAACTTGAATGGAGAATCTAAACAGTAGGATTGCATATTTGCATAGTGAAATAGCTAGTATAAGGTTTAGCTTCTCAGATGCAAAATTTGCTTTCATGTTTAAAAATTTAAGTTTTAAATGATGCTTGAAACAGCCTATTTATTCTAAAGTACTCTTCATAAAATTTAAAATGTCTTATGGACATAAGATAGAATGAAAATAACACATCAGAGATGTAAAAGGTACCTAGGATGTTATAAAAATATTTTTATTTGAGAAAGAATGAGGCAGAGAGACAGAATGAGGGAGAGAAAATGGGCACCCCAGGACTTCTAGCCACTGCAAACAAACTCTAGACACATGTACCACCACGGGCATCTGCCTTATGTGGGTACTGGAAAATAGAAACTGTGTCCATAGGCTTCACAGGCAAGTGCTTTAACCACTAAGCCATCAACCCAGCCCCCATATGTATTTTAAAAGCAACACTTTCTTGGTGTGTTGGTTTATGGTATGTCTCTGTGTGAATGTGGGCATGCATGTGGAGTCCAGGACAACTTCCAGTCAGTCCTCACCTTCACCTTTGAGGCAGAGTCTCAAGTTGTGCACTGCTATGTTTTCAGAGTCCAGGGTGCATTGTACCATGGAACCTCATGCACTCCTGCTTTTTTGCCAGGCTTGCTGATCCTAAGTTTCTGGTTGATTTCCCTGTCTCTGACTCCCTTTTCATCTGTAATGCCTGGCACAGTGTTCAGCTTTTAGATGAGTGCCAGGGTTATGAACTCAGGGTCTCATGCTTGTGCATGAGTTAAATTGCATGTTAATCAAATTTTGTAAAATAAATTTTATTTTTTTGGTCTTTTAAAAATATTTTTACTTATTTATTTGAGAGAGAGAATGAGACTGGCAGAGAGGGAGAGAATGAATATACCAGGGCATCCGTCCACTGCAAATGAACTCCAGATGCATGCACCACTTTGTGTATCTGGCTTACATGGGTCCTGGGGAATTGAACCTGGGTCTTTTGGCTTTGCAGGTAAGCACTTTAACTGCTAGGCTATTTCACTGGCCCTTTCTTTGGTCTTTTCGAGGTAGGGTCTCGCTCTAGCCCAGGCTGACCTGGAATTCACAATGTAGTCTCAGGGTGGCCTTGAACTTAAGGAAATCCTCCTATCTCTTGCCTCCCTAGTGTGTGCTAGGATTAACGGTGTGTACCACCATGCTTGGCTAAATTCTTTTTTTTTTTTTTTTTGTTTAAAGGAAAGGTTTATTTATTTACTAGAAAGAAAGTGGCAGGTGAGAGAATGGGTTTGTCTAGCCACTGCAAATGAACTCCAGATGCATACACCACCTTGTGCATCTGGGTACTGGGAAATCTCTAGCCCTCAAGTTACTTTCATTTAATTTCTTTCTTTCTTTCTTTCTTTCTTTCTTTCTTTCTTTCTTTCTGTCTTTCTGTCTTTCTGTCTGTCTGTCTGTCTGTCTGTCTGTCTGTCTTTCTGTCTTTCTGTCTTCCTTTCCCTCCCTCCTTCCCTCCCTCCCTCCCTCCCTCTCTTTCTTTCTTTCTTGAGGTAGGGTCTTGCTCTAGTCCAGGCTGACCTGGAATTCACTATGTAGTCTCAGGGTGGCCGTGAAGTCATGCCAGTCCTTTTACCTCTGCCTCCTGAGTGCTGGAATTACAGGCGTGCACTACCACACCTGACTTCTCAATTTCATTTTTAAGTACTTAAAAATATTTATTTACATATATTGTGTGTGTGTGTGTGTATGTGTGTGTGTGTATTTATATTTATATATTTGAGGCAAGCCCAACATTTTTTTTTTAATGAGAGTGAGAGTGAAGGTGAGAGAAAGAATTTGCATGCCAGGGCCACCAGCCACTGCAATTGAACTCCAGACATGTTGTGCCATCTTGTGTGCATGTGCAACCTTGTGTACTTGGTCATCTTGTATGTCTCACGTTGGATCTGGATAGTCGAACATGTACCCTTAGGCTTTGCAGGCAAGTGCTTTAACCATTAAGCCATCACTCTAGCCCTTAAAATTATTTTTTGAGGGCTTAGTCTTTGCAAGCATAACAACCCATGTAAAAAATGCAAGGCATGGTGGCAAGCATTTGTAATCCCAGCATTGGGGAGATAGAAACAGGTTGATCCTTGGGTCTTCCTGGCCAGCCAATCTAGCCTAATTAGTGCATAAGAAACATTGCTAAATTAGTCTTAGAATAAATTTAGATAGCTGTGGTGCACCATCCATTATCTCCTTCAGTTAAAGTTATCTTTCCCACTTTCCCTTCATCTTCAGGCAGAGGATTGGAGAGATTATCAGTTACTTTTCAGTCATAAGTGGCTTTTTTTGTTTGTTTGTTTGTTTTTATTATATTTATTTGAGAGCGACAGAGAAGGAGGCAGAGAGAGAAAGGGCGCACCAGGGCTTCCAGCCACTGCAAATGAACTCCAGACGTGTGCACCCTCTTGTGCATCCTACTAACACTGGTCCTGGTGAATCAAGCCTCAAACCAGGGTCCTTAGGCTTGACAGGCAAGCGCTTAACCACTAAGCCATTTCTCCAGCCTTTATAAGTAACTTTTAAAAATTGTTTTAAGGTAAAGGTCCGGGGTGACATAGAATGTCTTTTTCTTATGCCTAATTAATATTTTGAAACCTTATAGTCTTTTTTTTTTTTTTCCCCAAGGTAGGGTCTCGCTGTAGCCCAGGCTTATCTGGAATTCACTGTTGTCTCAGGGTAGCCTTGAACTCCCTGTGATCGTCCTACCACTACCTCTTGAGTGCTGGGACTTAAGGTGTGCACTATGTTAAGCATTATAGTCTATTTTTAGCAAGAACGTGATCTTCAAGACCCTGGAGTTGAGAAAAGGGCATATAACCTTTGTCCATTATTTTAAAGTTGAAGAACCACAATTTCATCATAAGTGGAGGGACTCCCACACATAAGCTGGACAGATGCTATGGTGGGAAGTCAAGTAGCTTGGTGATTATGGGAGAGGTGGGATCTTCAAAGGGTGCTAGCCTCCGTGACTCAATTAAATGTAGTATCCAAATAATAGAAAGAGTTTTTCCAGATTTGTAGATTTCTTTGGCTGCTGAAGTTATTACGCCTTTTATTCAGACTTTGTTATATGGGTGGGAGTGGGAATTCTCTGTAAACTTCTAAGTTTGGAGAAGGGAGTTAAGAGTAGCTTTTTGAACCTTTTTCTCTAAGTTCTTGGTCTGATTGAGGCAGCTTGTGGCTTAGGGCAGATAGATCTGGACTTAGATTCAGAAGCCTGGTTTGCCATCCAGTGCTTTTCCTGCTTTATCATGTTGCCAGCCATCAACCCTGGTGCAGTTCTGGAGTGAGGGTTTCCTCAAACTATACTTGACCTCCCTAGAGCAAGGCCTTGGACGGGGTGAGAGACCCTAGGCTCTTTTCTTTTTAGGAAATAGTTAGATTCTGGCTTTTTAAAAATTGAAATTAATTTTATTAGTATTTTAGTCTTTCATTAAGTTGGGGGAGCTTTTGTAGAGTTTAAAAAAATTGGAATATGTCATAAACTTGCTTATTTTCTTAACACAAAGCCATGCTAATCTGTGATTGTCCAGTTCGGCATGCTCACCACCAAAACAGTCATGTTTATGATAACTGCTTCTGACAGTTTAGGAACATTATGCTGAAATTCAAACTGGGCGTATTTGGCTGCCACTTCTTTTTCTTTTTTCTTTTGGAAAGGAATGGATTTAAATGAGAAACAGTCTCACCCCTCCAAAAAAAATGTTTTAGGTCTTTGCTTGAGTGAAATAGATTATAGAACCTTTGACCCCAATTTTCCATTATTTTCAGCTAAGTGGACCATTACATAAGACACAGAAAAGGAAGGAATTCTGCTATGTTAGAAAGATTAGTGATTTAAAGTGTAGTTTTGTGATTAAGCTTATTTATCAATAAGTTTTTTTTTTTTTTTTTTGGTATTTTGAGGTAGGGCCTCACTCTAGCCCAGGCTGACCTGGAATTCACTATGGAGTCTCAGGGTGGCCTCGAACTCACGGCGATCCACCTACTTCTGCCTCCTGAATGCTGAGATTAAAGGCGTGTGCCACCACACCCGGCTTTATCAATAAGATTTTTATCCATCAAGAATGTATTCTTTTATTGACAGCTTCCATACTTACAATAAATCATGATATTTTCCTCCCCTCCCCAACTTTCCCCTTCACAACTCTGCTCTCTATCATATTCCCTCCCTCTCTCCATTAGTCTCTCTTTTAATTTGATGTCATCATTGTTTCTCCTATTGTGAGGGTCTTGTATGGGTATTGCTAGGCACTGCGAGGTCATGGATTTTTATCTATGCTGCATTATACCAAGGACATTGAAATCTATCAGGTTGTTTTTATTTTTATTATATTTTGGTATAACATTTTTAGAAGGCAGTTTTCAGGATAACCTGATCTTTTCAGAATAAGACCTTTTATAATACTTCCTTTTGAGGCACTGAAAAGATTCATCATATGGTTAGGGCCTAAATAAAGTAGAATCACTTTTGATTTTGCTAAGTATAGAAGGTGTCTTCTGATCTATTTTTACAGGAGGAAGAACAAGGTCAAGGCATTTAGAACTTAGAATTTTGTGAGGTTTTGCTGTTGTTGTTTAAAGTAGGTTCTCACTCTAGCCCAGGCTGACCTGGAACTCACTCTGTAGCCCAGGCTGGCCTTGAATTTATGGAGATTAAAGGTGGACACCAACACACACAACTCCAAATTTGGTATTTTATTAACTGTGTTTGAGTTGGTTGGAGACTTTCATGGTGACAGTATTTGTTTTAACAGTATGCATCAATTTATATGAAAATCATGCAGCATTTATTTATTTTGGTTTTTCAAGGTAGGGTCTCTCTCTAGCCCAGGCTGACCTGGAATTCACTATGTAGTCTCAGGGTGGCCTCGAACTCTTAGCAATTCTCCCACTTCAGCCTCCCAACTGCTGGGATTAAAGGCGTGTGCCCCCATGCTCTGCTTTTTCATGTAACATTTCTAAGTAAGCTATTTGGGTTTTCAAAGTCCTTTGTTGAGGTTTTTCCTGAGAGTTTTAGTCTGTACAGAATAAAATATGAGTTTGGCAGAAAATTTCAATTATCTGAAATTTTATGGGTCCTCCTTTTAGTGAGAAGGAACCACATGATTAAGAAAACATTTGGATAAAAACAAACTGTAAGGGTATGTATGTATGAAAGTTCTGGGCTGGAGAGATGGCTTAGTGGTTAAGGCACTTGCCTGCGAAGCCGAAGGACCCTTATTCAGCTCTCCAGGTCCCACATAAGCCTGACACAAGCACAAGGTTGCACATGTGCGTGAGGGGGTGCACACATCTGGAGTTTGATTGCAGTGGCTGAAGGCCCTGGCATGCCAATTTGCTCACACTCTTGCCTTATTTAAAAAAAGAAAGAAAGAAAATGCTATAATGGAACCCATTACTTTGTATGCTAGCTTAAAAAATAAATTATAAAAATCTCTAAAACATGAAAACTAATAACTTGAATTCATGGTTGTATAGAAAGAAGTAACTTCTCAAAGATCTTAAAGTCAGCTCACATGGCCACCTCTGTGCTCCTGCTTTGTTATATTTAGAATCAGTATTCAGAATGAAGACCCTCCCTGGTCTTGCAGTTATTTTTGTTTTGTTTTGTTGAGACAGGGTCTCACTGTGTAGCTGGGCTGACTTGGAACTTGCTGTGTAGCCCTGACTGGCTGGGAACTGCCGCCATTCCTTCTTCTTGAGCCTCCTGAGCAAATGTGAGAATTACAGGTGTCCACCACCACAGGCTGCCTTGTACAATTTCTATGCAATAAAAATAAATATGCTCATGAAAGTCTATGAAACCAAAAGTCAGAAAAGTCCTTCCATTTTTTTGTGTATGCTTCTATAACTGAATGGAAAATGAAACACTTTAGAGAGAACAACAAAAAAATTAAACATTAAACCTTTATTGGTCATGGTGTTTTTCACCATTTTTGTTTTTATAATGTAACCAGAAGCTAGCTAGTACTGCCAAAGATATGCAAGTGTGTGCTTGTTATCAAATGAAAACTTCAGAGGGTAAGTTCAGCTGGTTATGTCTCCCGCCCAGGGAAATATGTAAGGACACACTTCGTGGTTTTTTTTTTTTAATTTATTTTATTTGTTTATTTGAGAGAGAGAGAGAAAGAGAAATAGGCACACAGAGAGAGAGAGAATGTACCAGTGCCCCCAGCCTCTGCAAACGAACTCCAGACGTATGTGCCACCCTGTGCATCTGGCTTACATGGGTCCTGAGGAATCAAACCTGTATCCGTAGGCTTTGCAGGCAAGTGCCTTAACTGCTAAGCCATCTCTCTAACCCTCATCCCCTCTTTTGTTGAGATACAATCTCACTCTATATCAGACTGGCTTTGAATGCTCCATCCTTCTGCTTCAGCCTCTCAAGTGCGAGGATTCCAGGCACAAACTACCACATTCAGCTAAAAGGACAAGTGTAGGGATTTTTGCATGTGTATTTATGTGTGCACGTGTATGCATAATTGCATACGTGTGTACACATTTGTGTGGATGTGAATGCATGTGTGTACATGCATGTGGAGGTTGAAATTAGGGCTCTCTATTGTTCTCTACCTTAATTATTGTGGGTCTCTCACTGAAGCCAGTGCCAGTGCTCCCCCATGTGGTTAGTGTAGCTAGCCAGTTTGCCCCTCGGCTCACCTGTCGCAGCTGGGGTTACAGGCGTGCCGCTGCATGCATGTGGGTGCTGAGGAACAAAACTTAGGTCTTTAAACTTGGGTAGTGAGTGCTTTACTGACTGAACCATGTCCTCACTCAAGGGCACGTTTTGTTCAGACAGATACAATGTAGAATGATGCTGGCCTTCAAGTTCAACATCTTTGAGCTTTTTCGTTTTCTTCATATGTAGAATTGGGATAAAAACTTTCTCTCAAGTTGCTTTGAAAATAAAGTGAAATGACAGTAGAAATTCCATATGCAAGCAGTAATTTGTAGTAGTAGATTTCATAGTAGATTATTCTGATTATTTCAGTGGATCAATTAATATGTATTGATTAAATGTGTTCTGGTTACTTACCTCCTGTATCTCCATGCCCCTTGTGAAAAAGGAAGATGCAGTAGGCAAGCCTAAAATGAATACAGGAGTATATGGAAAAAGCAATCCAGGCCAGACATAGTGATGCACACCTTTAATCCCAGCTCTGGGGAGCCATAGGTAGGAGGATTGCCATCAGTTTGAGCCCAGCCTGGGACAACAAAGTTACAGGTCAGCCTGGGCTAGAGTGAGACTCTGCCTTGAAAAACTAATAAGTAAATCCACTTACTAAGTTGACAAGAACTCAGTGATTGACAAGAACAAACTAGTCTGTCTATTAAGCATCATGGATAATTGAAGTTTTAAGTTATGACTATTATTCAGGTTGAGAAAGTAATGATACATAATTGTTTATGCTTTACATTTTTTAAGTAGTAAGGAATTGATTTTGCTAATTTTATTTCAGTGTATTTATGCCATTGTTAATGAAACGCATCTCTTTTTCTTATTTATTTATTGAGGTAGGGTCTCACTGTAGCCCAGGCTGACCCGGAATTCACTATGTAGTCTCAGGCTGGCCTTGAACTCACAGTGTTCCTCCTCCCTCTTCCTCCTGAATGCTGGGATTAAAGGCGTGCGCCACCACATCCCACTCAAGGAGGAAGCATCTGTTTATTTCTGAATTTGTATGAAATAAAGGGAAAATATGTTTCAAACTCTTAATCTTTTCTAAGATATGATAAAATGCATTGTATTCTATTTCTTGGAAAGGTTTTATCAGAGGGGTTACTGCATTTGGGAATTTAAACATGTTTTACTCCTTTGGAAGGTTAGGTTACAGTGCAATAGATTGTTCTAATGATTATATCCTGGTTAGTAATTGGAACTGAGGGACAACTTTTCTAAATGGAAGGAAAACAGCTACTTGGTGACTTAAGTTTAACAGTGTACTGCAAGTGGTGTTTTTCTTCTCATTCTCCTTTAATATAACTGAGGATTTTATGTGAAATTAGCTGTATGATGTGTTCTGAGTCTATTTAAGAGGAGGGAGTGTTCACTCACATATTTCTGATTTGTTGTGTATTTTGAGAAATTTTAAAATTTGCAGTATTGAAATGTGGAGAGTTAGAATTCTGAGTAGATGGTTGTTAAATTAGATGTGAATTCTTCAAAGCTTTATACTCATCGGTGTGTAGGTCTTGTCTCTGGTAATGTTCTTGGAAATCAGTCATATTTGAAAATCCATTTCTTTGCCAACAACATCTGGTTATACTTTACATTACATACTTTAAAAGTATTTTTGAATCACAAAAAGTCAAACCATATGAAATGAATTATTCTTACCTGATGGAAAGTTGTTTACAGTTTGGTTGGATTTTAACAAGCTTAATGTAACTAAAGGCATAATTGTCCACAAGCATGTATCATTACATTTTCAAGATAATGGATTCTTCTTCTTCTTCTTTTTGGTGGGGGGTTTACCAGGTAGGGTCTCACTCTAGCCTAGGCTGACGTGGAATTTACTCTGTAGTCTCAGAGTGGCCTTGAACTCACAGCAATCCTCCTACCTCTGCCTCTCAAGTGCTGGGATTAAAGGCGTGTGCCACCATGCCTGTCAGATTCTTTTTTTTTTTTTTTTTAATTTTTACTTATTTATTTGAGAGCGACAGACACAGAGAGAAAGACAGATAGAGGGAGAGAGAGAGAATGGGCGCGCCAGGGCTTCCAGCCTCTGCAAACGAACTCCAGACGCGTGCGCCCCCTTGTGCATCTGGCTAACGTGGGACCTGGGGAACCGAGCCTCGAACCGGGGTCCTTAGGCTTCACAGGCCAGCGCTTAACCGCTAAGCCATCTCTCCAGCCCGCCTGTCAGATTCTTATTTTTAAATTTTTAAATTATTTTAGTCGGGCTGGAGGGATGGCTCAGTGGTTAAGACATTTGCCTACAAACCAAAGGACCCTGGTTCGATTCCCTAGGACCCACCCACGTTAGCAAGGTGCTCAAGTGGGCACGTGTGTCTGGAGTTTGTTTGCAGTGGCTGGAGGCCCTGGTGCGCCCATTCTGCCCTCTTTCTCTCCTTCTCCCTCTTTCTCTGTCAAATAAATAAATAAATAAAAATAAAGTATTAAAAATTATTTTAGCAGACTCCTGTGAAGGAGGCCTATTTACTAAAAATTCTCTTAAGTGTATAGAATTTTTTTTTCAGGTACATATGTGTGGATCCAAACTCAGGTCTTTATGCTTTCATGGCAAGCACTTTTCTCACTGAGCACCTCCCTAAGGTTTAGAACATTTTCAAGGTAACACTGAGTGGACTGTATTCCACTGAGCAAGAAATAGTGTTGATTGATGTAACGTCGCTCATCAAGTTCTCCAGCTCTAACAGCTAGCTGTTCACAATCATTATACACTTGTGTGTGTTTGTCATACCTGTGAGGAGGTTTTGTTTGTTTATTTATTTATTTGAAAGCAACGGGGGGGGGGGAGAAAATGGGTACACCAGGGCCTCCAGCCACTGCAAATGAACTCCAGCTGCATGCGCCACTTTGTGCATCTGGCTAACTTGGGTACTGGGGAGTCGAGCCTTGAATCGGGGTCCTTAGGCTTGACAGGCAAGTGCTTAACCACTAAGCCATCTCTTCAACCCCTGTGAGGAGTTTTGATAGGTCAGTGTATTTTCATTGCAGTACTCTGGGTAGTTAGATTTCTTGGAAACCTAAAAGGCCTCTGAGATGATTCTAAATTGCAAGGACCCAATCTAGCTTGTGAGACAGAGATTAAATAGTAGAGATTCTTGGGACTTGGCCCACACAGACTTGGTGTCAAAATTACAAAGCTCCACTGCCCATAGTGGCAGCTGCCAGCTACATGTGGCTGTTGACCAATTGAAATGTACTGTAATTGTAAAGTACACAGTATATTTTGAAGACAACACAAGAAGGATGTAAAAGAACTCAGTTTTTATATTGATTACATATTGAACTCTTTTGATGTTTCATTAAACAGAATGTTAAATTTAAAAAAACAAAAGAGCTAGGTGTGGTGGCTCATACCTTTAATCCTAGCACTTTGGAAGCTAAGGTAAGAGGATCACAATGAGTTTGATTGAGGCTTGCCTGTGAATTCCAGATTAGTGTGGGATGGAGAGACTCTGCTTCAAACAACAACAACAAAGAAAACAGTTAAAATTAAGCTGTTGCTTTTTACTTATTTTGAGAATTGGACTCATTATATAGCCCAGACTGACCTTGAACTGATAATTCTCCTGCCTCAGCTTCCCAAGTGCTGGGATTGTAGGCATGCATGACCAGAGCTGGTGTTGCTTTTTACTGTTGTAATGAGACTACTACAAGGAAATTTAGGAGCATGTAGATGGCTTGCATGGTGGCTCGTATTATGTTTGCACTGAGCAGTGCTACTATAAAGGAAAGAGAGTGCATGTCATATTTGTACTTTGGGAGCTTGCAGAGAAGTCTGGGAAGTGCTCCCTTGGGATCCTTCAGCTACAAGTACTTGAGCTGACTTGGCTGCACCAGTTTGTATTACATGTGCTGTTTTGAGAACTGTGGCCTACAAACAGCCATTACCTTTCCTCCTCCTACGTCTAGCTTTCCCAGTGGATGAATTAAAAACAGAAAAAGGTTGTATCACCCACATCTCTAATATTGCTTGCTAACTCAGCTTCTTTTTGAAGACAAGTGTTACAGCTGCTACCCTTTGGGCACCTGCCACGTTCCAGGTACTGTGCCAGATTCCTTACGTCAATTCTGCAAGTCTTATATTATAAAATGAAGAGACAAAGTCAGATGCTTGTCTTTGTCCTGGGTCAGCTAGGAAGTGCCAGAATTAGGATGTTAACCCTAATCTGCCTCATTGTAAAACCAGTGTTCTTAGTGACAGTATTATGTTCTGCTCACATATTTGTAATTTCCTAAGTGTGTCCTTTAGTATAAAGTAGAATACTGGATAGAAAGTCTCTTAGCAAAAGGTGTTGGCTTATTGCCACCTGGGATCATTGAGTTGTTTTCCTGTGTCTTGGTGTATGACATTAGTACCCCTCACTCCAGGCTACCCTCACACCTCCACTCGCCACCTGGTGAGTAGCTGAAACTTTAATGAAAAGACTTCAATTTTCTTTCTTCTCTCTCTTTCTTCTTCTTCTTTTTTTTTTTTTTTGGTTTTTCGAGGTAGGGTCTCACTCTGGTCCAGGCTGACCTGGAATTAACGCTGTCATCTCAGGGTGACCTAGAACTCATGGCAATCCTCCTACCTCTGCCTCCCGAGTGCTGGGATTAAAGGCGTGCGCCACCACGCCCGGCTCTCTCTCTCTCTCTCTCTTTCTGTTTATTTGAGAGAGAGAATGAGGCAGCTAGAGAGAGAAGGAACATACCAGGGCCTCTAGCCTCTGCAAATGAACTCCAGATGCATATACCTCCTTGTGCATCTGGCTTAAGTGGGTACTGGGGAATTGAACCTGAGTCCTTAGGCTTTGCAGGCAAGCACCTTAACTGCTAAGCCATCTCTCTAGCCCTTAAATTTTCTTTCTAAAGAAATTTACTTGAGTGCCGGGCATGGTTGTGCACACCTTTAATCCCAGCACTTAGGAGGCAGATAGGAGGGCCATCATGAGTTCAAGGCCACCCTGAGACTATATAGTGAATTCTAGGTTAGCCTGGGCTAGAATGAAATGAGACCCTACTTCAAAAAACAACAAAAAAAAAAAAAGAGAAAAATTTAGTTGACAGAAATTGCATGTGTTTGTCATGTACAGTATGTTTTGAAATATATATGTATTATAAAGGTGCTAAATTGAACTAATTAACATGTGTATTCTACTTCATGTACTTTTTTGTGGTGAGAACATTTATAGTTTACTTTCTTAGGAGTTTTCAAGAGAGACCTAAGCTTACTGGCAGCCTTTTGAACAACATAGATTATCTAAGGCCTATGAAAGAAATCTTTCTCACCTTAAAAATCCATCAGCAGATCTTTCAGATGCCTTCAGGAAGAGATACAAGAAGAGTCTTTTCTAAATGCTGGGAATATCTTCAGTCAGCTTCAAAGACCAACCATATAAGGAAGGAACTTTATAGAGAGAGAGCTGAAGTGAAACAATGTGATGGAATAAGCATATTGATCTGGATAAGTCTTCTATAATCCTAGGTCATCTCTTAATGGCCGTGTCCTTGACATTGTTATATTTGATAATGAGGGCAAGGGGAAATGGTGATGTGTTGACATACTTACTGCTAAATTAGATGCAATTCCAGTTTGAGTGCTCTGGAGGGCTGGGTGCTGCATATACTCACTGCATACATTCACCCAGGCACAAGTGTTACTGACTGTAAAGATGAAGAGAGAACAGAGAGATTCAGAGAGCAGCAAGGAAACCTGAGGAAGTTGGAAGTCTACAGCACAGCCCGGCATTTAAGAGCCTAAGGCAGGACAATCTTGTTTTGTTCAAGCTAGCCTGGGTTATGAAGTGAGCTTATGATAGTCTGTTTGCATATTTTAAAAATACCTTGCAAAACATAAAGAAAGCACTTTTACCAAGGTACATGTACATTCTAATACTGAGAGTATAATAAACAGAGAAGCACTATTATTTCATCAAAGAAACTTATATACTACAAAGAAAATTTTCTGGCTACGTGGTATGGATTCACTTTCGTAAGTCTTCCATTATCCTAACTATGTAGCCTTAGGAAGTGACAGAATATGGAATAATCAGATTCAGTAATCACCTTTTCTTCATGCTGAAAAGATCAAGAAGAGTTTTAACACTATTCAGGCTCATATACTATATATATTATAGTTTTTATACTATTTACTCCTCTGTATCTGAAATATTACCTACTTGAAATCTCAGGGAGAGGGAGAAAATGCGTACCCAAGACACCCACATAATGTTTCAGGGAAGTGAGAGTTAAATGGTCAACTTGAAGAGAGCCAACATGGTCTCCTTCCTAGGCTTTCTAAAAGAGACAGTGGCTGCCTTGTGGGTGAGGAGGTGGTGAACCTAAATACTTACTTAATTTAATCATTCATCCCTTTAGCTCCCTTAAAGCTTGACTTTGTAGATCAATTATATAATATATGTATGAATGATGTTTCTGAGTAAGAATCCCTGTTGAATAGCTGTTTTTTTTTTATGAAAAGGTTTTGATGTATTTATAGTAATCAACTTGGTTTGCATTTCTGGGTAACTCATGCCCTTCAACTTCCAACCAGGTTTGTGAAGGGTTGCTATAACTACCAAATGGCAGGCTTTCCTACTCTGGTGCTATATGCCAACAGATTAATAACAGATATATGCAGAATCAAAGCACAGTGTTTGAGGTATTGTTTAAACTGCAAATTTAAAGAGTATAAATTGATATAGCCTTGTTAGGATGCAGTTGCTTGGTTCTTAGGACAACCCTAGAATGCATCTTCACTATGTATTCTATGTAAAATATTGGGTGTGGGGAGAGGGGATATAGTTTGCCAAGTGCTGGTTTGGAATTTACTTGGGATCTGTCCAGCTGGCAGATCAATTGTACTAATTACTCAGATGGGCCCATTTCTGTGGAATGGGTTTTCATTGTGGAAGAGTCCCTGAAATGTAATTATTTTGAAAATCAACTAACTAAAATAATTTTCAAATGCTTCGTTAAAATATAGACAATACAAGCAATATGTATATATTAGAAATACTTAATTCTTATGTGTTGTTGTTGTTATTATTATTATTATTATTACTACTACCTTCAAAAAGCAATAGTGGGGCTGGGGAGAAGGCTCAGTGGATAAAGCACTTGCTTCTCAAACCCGAGTACCTGAGTTCAGTTCTCAGACCCCATGTAAAAAGCCAGAAGCTGTGTCAGGTTTCTGTAACCCTTCATGCTGATAGATGGGAGGCAGAGAAAAGAACATTTCTTAGAAGCTCTCAGCAAGCACAGGGAAAAACAAAAACAACAAGACCCAGCATACAGAGATATAGAGAAACACTGCTTCAAATGAGTGGAATGGTAAGGACCAACTGGAAAAGTGTTCTCCGACTTCCACACGTGTGCTGTGCTACACATTTCCCCACACTCACACACAAATATGTATATATACATGCATACACATGCAAATATCCCCCCACAAAATAAATGATAATATTCAAAAATATAACAGGGACAACAAATTATAATATATTCATTTTTTTAAAAAAAATTTCTTTGAGCTCCTGAGATAGCTTGCTTCTATTAATCTCCTAAGACAAAAGATACTGAAGTGTAGATGTGACTTAAGCCTCAAGTAGTACAGGCAACTAGCTTTCTTTGTGAAGTAGCTGTAGTGGGCACTCATGTGGGGGTCAGATAAATTGTCTGTGTTCCATCTTTTAACACAGGGTCTCCTGCCACACAAATAAGTCTGGCACCCCAGTGGCTTTACATGGGTGTAGAAAACTGAACGTAGGCTGGTAGGCTTTGCAAGTAGCACCTTTAACTGCTGAGCCATCTCCAGTTCCCAATTACTCTTTTTTGGCTTTCCAAGGTAGGGTCTTGCTCTAGCTCAGGCTGACCTGGAATTAATTCACTATGGAGTCTCAGGGTGGCCTCCAACTCACAGTGATCTTCCTACCTCTGCCTCCTGAGTGCTGGGATTAAAGGCATGAGCTACCACGCCCAGCTACCCAATTACTTTTTTAAAAACCTCATAAGATTAAATTTAGTTGATTAGTTTATCTCCATTTTGTGAATATAATGTTTTGGTTTCAAAATTGTGTTTTAAAGCTGGGCATGGTGGCACATGTCTTTAATCCCAGCACTCAGGAGGCAGAGGTAGGAGGACTGCTGTGAGTTGGAGGCCACCTTGAGACTACATAGTGAATTCCAGGTCTGCTTTGTCTAGAGTAAGACCTTAAAGAGCCAGAGCCTCAGAGGCCCCCAACACCTCAACACTGAAGCAGACCAAAAATGAACCCAACATGGCTCAGGGAAATTTTGCGGAAGAGGGGGCGGAAAGAATGTCAGAGTTACATGTTGGGTCATGATTTGCAGAGACATTTATCATACCAATAACTGGGGGCTAACTCCACAATGCACGACCCATTTTCATTAACAAGGAGGGTCTCATGGGAGGGGTTAGATCACAGATGAACCTAAATAATGGTACCAAACTGCCTGTATTTACTGAAGAGAAAACATAAATTAAATTTTAAAAAATCCAAAAAATAAAAAAAAAATGAAGTTTTTTTTTTTTTGGTTTTTCGAGATAGGGTCTCACTCTGGCCCAGACTGACCTGGAATTCACTATGGAGTCTCAGGGTAGCCTTGAACTCACGGCGATCCTCCTACCTCTGCCTCCCGAATGCTGGGATTAAAGGTGTGTGCCACCACGCCCGGTGAAGATTGTGTTTTAAAGTCAGTATTTACAAGACCATTTTACATAGAAATGTTAAATTTTATAGGGATTATTTTTGAATTACAGTATATTTATACTGGAGGGCATTTTGATGCTCTTTACAAATGTAATTTTTTATTTAAAAAATTAACTCATATCACATAATTTCTTCAGCAAGCTTTTTAAAAAAATTACATATTTTGAATAGTAAATTAAACAGGTTATTTTAAACTCAGTGATTATGTAGAGAAGTGTTAGTGCTATTTGAACTAGTCTTCAATTGCTTTATTTGAAACTGAAAAGAACAACTAGTTCAGTAATCTCATATACTGCTTTGCAATCACTTGAGGTTTTGAAATTCAGCCTATACAAGGAATCCTAAGGATATGCAAAGTATTTACTCCAGACCTTATTATTTATAGAATCTCTTAACTGGAGTTTGTACAAGAGGATATTAAGCATCATTTTGCTTTCCATGAATTCCCTAACAGAGGTATTTTTTTGTTAAATGTTAGAGCTAAATATGGATCTTGAGTCATCCCAGGGTTGGACATTATGTCAGTGAGTAATAGAGATACTAAGTAAAGATAAGTTTCTAAGTGTAAGTCAATGCATAAATTAAGTAAATTAAACCAAAAAGCTTAACTAGCTGAGTTTGGGGTTTTGAGACATATGCTGTATAAGTGTAACCTCCTACAAGAAAAGAAACAGTTCTCTTTCTATGATCCACCAAGCCAAATCATGAGAAAGCATTTTTTTCTTTTTTTATTAGTTATGTACACAGTGTGTATATAAACATGTTGGTACCATCATTAGCCTCCTCCCTGTCCTCCCCATTTCGCAGGGACCCTCTTTGTTGGGGGTTGGGGATCATGCATTGTGGGGTAAGAGGCAATGTATCTCTGCATAATATCCCAACATGTGGCTCTAACAATCTTTTAGCCCCCTCTAATGAAAATTTCCTTGAGCCATGTTGGGTTTGTTTTAGGTCTACTTCATGATGATCTTGGTAGCCTCTGTGTCTCTGGATATCTGATTTGGTAAGAGTTGAGTGTTCTCTTTGTCTATCCACTTCACCCTTGTGCTGGCACCAGGTTCACCAAGAAAGCAACATTCTTGCTCATTGCACCAATTCTCTCGGTTTCAGCTGAGGCCATATTGAGGTGCAATGGGCTGATTCTCTCATCAAGATCTGCGTCCATCTGAAAAAGAGAAGCAAATTCTCCAGTGTGAAGTCAGCATCAGATAAATGGGATAACCATTATTATTTTACAGAGAATTTAATAGATATAGGCCCTCTTGTAGCCCATGTTTGGTGGGAGCTTGATAATGGAGAGTGGGCTCTTTTTATTACATGGTTCTGACATGTTACCCAGCTCATCATATGCTGTCTTCAGCTGTAGAGACTTATCACTAACCTTTGGTGGGTCATCAAGTACTCTGACAGAAATCTTTCTTCTTTTGGGAAACATTGTAGGTCTCTCTGATAAACAGCTCACTGTGGATGTTAACCACATACTGGTACTGGGAGTTAACAGGCCAGCGCCAAGGAAAAGAAGGAAGAAAAAGATGAGTAATATAAAAGAGACAGAGTAGAGAGGGAAAGAGAGAGAGAAATGAGAAGATTAAGGTTAGTCTTTATCATACCTTCTCCAGGGCCCTATGATTCAGGTGTTCCCTCTAAGGACCTGATAAAGGGTCAACCATTTAGTCTGTCTTTTAGGATGTAGAATTTTATGGTACCATTGCCATTTGGGTCCAGTTTTGTGTCCCCCTCCCCCCCCCCCAATGTCTGGTCTCAAAAACAAAAACACCCAACAACAACCACACACAGAAAAAGAAAGCAAGTGCTGGTTGCAAAGAACTGTTTATAAATCTCGAGGTCATCAAGTCCAGTTTTCTCATCTTATGTGGTAGGAAATGGAACATTTTCTGGGCTTGTCTAAGGTCACATAGGTGATCATACATTACTTGACCCTGATTTCAGCCTTACTTTAATTTCTCTCTCTTTACAAATAAATAATAAAAATAAGTTTAATAAGTAAATCCTCAACCTGAACATGGCTGACACCATACAGTGGGCTAGGTTTCCAGACTAAGTACAAAGGAGAAAGCAAGCTGAGCACCAGCATTCATCTCCCTGATTTCTGACTGGATGCTCCTGCCACCATGCCTTTCCTTTCCTGATGGACAGTTTGCTCA
This sequence comes from Jaculus jaculus, assembly GCF_020740685.1. Lineage (NCBI taxonomy): Eukaryota > Metazoa > Chordata > Mammalia > Rodentia > Dipodidae > Jaculus > Jaculus jaculus. The sequence continues at coordinate 24,505,339 of NC_059102.1, read as the reverse complement.
AACTGTGAGCCATAATAAACTCTCTGCCTCCTCCTTTGTCTGTCTGTTGCTCTCAAATAAATAAAAATAAACAAACAAACAAAATCACCTTGTTTTTGTAGCCTTAGTCCAGACTAAGAAAACACCACTGTAGGGATCCATTTCATATTCAGGCTTTCTTGAGGTTGTAGTGAATGAGATAAACTTTGAGCCCAGGTTTCTTTGTCTGTAATGTGAAGGTGGGGTTTCAAGCCAGTTGTTCTGGAGCTTTTTTTCTTCTGGATTAGGACAGCATGGAATATTCATGTGCATGGTACATTCCTACAGATGTTTTCAAAATTATGGACAGTTTTCATACAAAAAATACAAGTAAATGAAAGTTTTTATAGAGATAACCTTGGTTCTGCTTTGTTACGTACTTAAAATAGTTATCTTACAATTTGAATCTTAAGGAGCAACAAGCTGTTTGCTATAAATACCTCCTATTTGGAAGGCATGTACCAGAAAAAGCATTTAAAACTCCCAGTTTAGTCGTGTAACTCCATAAACTCTTGAGGCCACAGATCCCCTTTGAGACTTGGTCAGAGCTATAGACATTGCCCAGAAAGTACATGGATTTTTTTTTCCTCTTTGTGAGACTTCAAATTGAATTTTCTGAAGTTTGTCAATAGAACCTTGGGATCAAAGGACTTTGTATAAAAAATACCTTATTATGGAGTATGCTGGCACAGGCCTGTAATCCCAGCACTTAGAAGGCTGAAGTAGGAGAATCATGAGTTCAAGGACAGCCTAGACAAGCAAGGAATTGTCTTAGCAGACTAAAACCAGCCAAACTAAACCGTGTTTAGATAAATCTTTAAAACTTTATAACTTTTATTTCCTTTTTACAAAAGAAGTTTTAATAGTTTGAAAATATACTTTGTAAAAAGATCATTATAGCTAAGGAGATTCTTACTAGAAGATAGCTGTCTATTTTGGGCTAAATGATCATTAAGAAAAAGAGATATTTTGAAGCACAATATGTTAAATGTATGAAAATAATCATTAGTTATTGCAGCTACAATTCTACACTGTCTTTTGATAGGGGTGACAAGGAAGTGGTGGTAAGGCAGCCAGAAAATCATAATGCGCCTGAGAGGCTGAGCCAAACAAAAAGTTTTGTTTGCTCATTTTGTCAAAATTGGTATTACTCAAGTGATATGGACTGTTTAAAAATATTTTTTTAATTTAATTTATTAGTTTTCTTTTCAGTAAATACAGGCAGTTTGGTACCATTATTTAGGCTCATCTGTGATCTACCCCCTCCCATTAGACCCTCCTTGTTAATGAAAATGGGTCGTGCATTGTGGAGTTAGCCCCCAGTTATTGGTATGATAAATGTCTCTGCAAATCATGACCCAACATGTAACTCTGACATTCTTTCCGCCCCCTCTTCCGCAAAATTTCCCTGAGCCATGTTGGGTTCATTTTTGGTCTGCTTCAGTGCTGAGGTGTTGGGGACCTCTGAGGCTCTGGCTCTCTGCTTTGGTAGGAGTTGATTTTTCTCTGTGTTGATCTCCTTCCCCTTTGTGCTGGTATCCGGTTCACAGGAAAACATCACCCTTGCTTATTTCACCAGTTGTCCTTAGTTTCAGTTGGGCCCCTTTTGAGGTATGTTGGGGCAGCTCTCTTCTTAGGATCTGCATCTATCTTTGTTTTCCTTGTTGTCTGTAGTGCTGCTAGGCGGTCGCCATCTTGGCTGGAAGTCTCTAAAAATATTTTTTAAAGATAGTATTTTGCTGTGTAGCTCAAGCTGGCCTTGAACTAACTCAACCCTTTTTTGTTGTCCTGTCAGTTTCTAGGATTACGGATTTACCTCAGTACTCCCAGCCCTTATACATTTCTTTACAAAGAAAACCTTCATGATCTGAAAAGGGAAAAATGTATTTCAGTTAAAATCTTGCTGTTTTAAAAAATGTTTATTGAAAGAGAGGGGGAGTGGGCTTGAAGAAAGAATGGGCACACCAGGGACTCCATCTGCTACAAACAAATTCCAGATACATGCGCCACTTTGCATCTGACTTTATGTGGATACTGGGGAATCAAACCCTGGCTTTCAGGCTTTGTAAGCAAATTCCTTTAACCACTGACACCCCCCCCCAATAATTCTACTTTTTAAACTTTTTGTTGTTGTTGTTGTTGTTGTTTTTGAGGTAGGGTCTCTCTAGCCCAGGCTGACCTGGAACTCACTATGTAGTCTCAGTGTGACCTTGAACTCACTGTGATCCTCCTACTTCTGCCTCCCACGTGCTGGGATTTAAAGGTGTGCACCACCATGCTGGTTTTTTAAAGAAACTTTTTATTGGCAACTTCCACAAATACACACAGTGTACACTGATCATAAACCTCTCTATCACCATCTTTTGTTCCCCTGTCATATTCCCCCTTCATTGAACCCCTTCTTTTAAAAAAATATTTATTTACTTACAAGATAGAGAAAGAGGCAGGTAGGGAGAATGGACATGGCAGGACCTGTAGCCAGTGCAAATGAACTCCAGACACATGTGCCACTTTGTGCATCTGGCGTATGTGGGTCCTTTGGCTTTGCAGGCAAGCACCTTAACCAATAAGTCATCTCGCCGGCCCTGAACCCTTTCTGTCCAACTAATCCCTCTGATGTTATCTTTTTTTTTCTTTCCGGTTTTGGTTTTTCTCACTCTAGCTCAGGCTGACCTGGAACTTACTGTAGTCTCAGGGTGGCCTTGAATTTACAGCAATCCTCTTGCCTCTGCCTCTGCCTCTGCCTCCTGAGTGCTGGGATTAAAAGCATGCACCACCGTGCCCCAGTGATACCATCTTTTTAATTTTGTCTTCATATTATGCAGGTCTTATGTAGAAAGAATCATAGCTACTGTGAGATCATGAAAGCAAAGGCCCCTTAGTGTCTGGAAGTCAGCATTCCAAAGCACTGCTCCATGTCCTTTGACTTTTACAGTCTTTGTTTCACCCCTTCCCCTTCCACAATGGTCCCTGAGCTTTGGAAGGTGTAATAGAGATGTCTCCGTGCTTAAGACCTCACAGTCGCTTCTACTCAGCACCTTGATGAGTTTTGAGTTTCCCCATTGGTCACTGCTGTTTCTAACCAAAAGTGAGGGCAGTATTAATACATGGACACACACACATATTATGTGAATTATGTATTTAGAGTACAAATTAGTGGGCACAGTATACCCATTTAGCCAAACGACAGTAATAGCTTCACCCCAGGGCTCATGACTTCCCTAGCCATATGGTTTTGACTAGATATTAGTACTGTGAATTCCCCTCCCACGGAATGGGCCTCAAATCCAAACATAGATTGGTTGGTTTCCCCAATAACAAATAAGACACCATTATACCATTTGGCATATTTGAGCTGGCTGTCCACTTGAAAGCTTGCCAGTTCCATTGCCGGTTAAGACCACTGATGACTTCTCCCCTAGCAGGCTGTGTAGTACTTTCCATCACAGTCAATAGGGAGGAGGCTTCCAGCTCAGCTCCAGCTTGATTTTTCTGTGTCCTGCATCCAAAGCAAATGGAATCGTCACCAGTAGGGTCTTAACCATGTTAGTTCCCAAAGACAACCAAGAGCTTTGGTTATAGCCTATAAAGTTTTAGGGCATCAAGGACCTCCCTGGCCAACTGGGAGAAATGCCAAACATGACAGTGAAATTTTTCTGTAACAGTTATGGCTTCTGGTCACAAAAGTAATGCTATCTTCAATCAAGAAATATTCTTTAATAATATAGAATGTGAATTTTTGTGTTTTATAAAAATTTGCTTAGAATTATTACATTAATAAAATACTAATAACATTAACCTTATTGACAGTTGAGTTTTGTCTGACACTTCATCAATGTTTTACTTCATAGATTGGGAAACTAATGCTAATAATTACAAATAAGTATTATTTCAACAATTTCCATTAGTTATTTAAAAAAAAAACTTCCACTAATAGTAAAGCAATTTAACTTTGTTCTTTGTCCAGAATTGTGCAATACACATAACTAATTTTGATCTAGTTATTAAAACTTTGAGAAAAAGGCAGAATGTATATTTTTCTACCCCAGAGTTTGGAAGGGTTACTTTATAATTTACTTTTTGTGAATTATCATGTATTTCAGCATTTTGGCCCATGGCGTGCACAAGGCCAGTGATGAATCCTGTTGTGCTGGTCTAGGACATTGGCCTTAAACAGCTTACTTCCAAGGATAGAGCAGTGTAGTGAGGACACTGATGGTTCGTGCTGGAGCAACTTGTCAGAAACTTGGTGTACATGGCTTAACCAATCCAATTTTCATTTTACCTCTTGTTCTTTATAGGTCGATGTATTTCTTTCTGTTCTTCTCCCCCTTATTTGTAGTAGGCTTCTTTTTGTTTCTGATTTTTGCAGTGCAGAGGATCTTTGTATCCTACACAAGTGATCTACCAAGCTACATCTAGCCCAGTAGTTGTAATTTTAATTGAGGTTAGATAGACCCATCAATCCAGATGAATTTTTATTTTCCTTTAACTAGCTTTGAAATTAAAAAAGAAAAAAACAATAGAATCAGTGTACTTCTCAGTTCTACATTTTGAAATCATGTGCTATCATAAAAACTTAGCAAATGTACTGTGCTTGTATTTGGCAACATCTGAATTATGAATTAATGTTGTTTAGGGGAAAATTATTGCTTAACACGTAAAGAAATGATCTTTCTTCTTCAAGGTTCCTAATGATATTGATTGATGTTATAAGACAACGGGATTCATTAGGACATTTTATTCATTACTTTCCATTGTCCTTTCTCCCTTTTGCTGGGCGTTTTTCTCCCTCTAGCTTCCTCTCTAGGTTCCACAGTGAGAGAAAACCTGCAGTATTTATTTGACTCTGGCTTATTTCATTTAACATGATGATTTCCAGTGTTGTTCATTTTCCTGGAAATGGCATAATTTCTTTCTTTGTAGCCAAGTGTTGGTACTAAACATTATGGAATATGTTTATAACAATAACTTGAAAATAGATGTGTTTCTCAAGGAATATTAAGTTAATTGGGGAAGTTAATGCTGTGTGCTTAGCTGTAGAGGAAGGGTTCCAGTGTAATGGTTAGCACTCTGGATTCTGAAAGCAGAGTAGTAAGAAAACATAATGGCTGTGGTAGCTCAAAGGAAGGGTTGTTGCGGGGGAGGCATGTTGGGAGAAGTAAGATAATTAGGCATGATAGTCTTACAAATCTTATAAAGTTTATTGAATACTTAGTAGAATAGGAAACTTGTGGCTATATAAATGAAACTGAAGCTGGAGTACATCCTAAGAGAAAACCTATGCAAGAATTTATCATTTTGTATTCTTGTGTCTTTTTGCCGATTAAACCATTGTCCTCTTGAGAGTATCATGCATTTTTTGTCTTTTGTGTTTGTAGTTTCATACTTGATTGCTGCTTATTACATGACTTTTTTTTTTCCTATTTTGAGACAAAGTCTGACAATGTAGCTTAGCTGGCCTGGAACTTGCTATGTCATGGACAAGAGCAAAAGAAGGAGGAGGAGGAGCCAGGTCCAACTACATACCCTGCCTGAGTGCCCAGAGTACCTCCTCTAAAGTTTCTACCTTCTCCCAGTGAGGCCATGCTAGGAACTAAGCCCTTAATACTCAGGCCTTTAAGAGGACACATACAAGATCCAAACAGTAACAGTCAAACTGCTGTGTGCATTTGATAACAACTGGATTTGTCTTCTTGTAGCTTAGCTGGCCTAGAATGTGTTATGACATGGCCAAGAGCATGGTAAAATAGGAAAAGGAACCATGTGAACGCTTCTTTTCAGTGTTTTTCCATACGTGTGTTCTTTGAAATAAAGTGCGGATGGTGAAAGAGCAGAGCTTTAGGGATCTCTGTTGCTAGGTTGTACTTTTGAGCTATTAGTTAAGTTGTATCAAGCATTTGTATAAATTTTATCTGTAATTCTGAGACAATATTAAAAGCTTTACAGAATATGAAATCCTGCCTAAAGTGGCAGTTTTATTTAATGTGCATAAAAATGAAGGTTAACTGGAAAGCAATGTTTACTGAGCATGAGTTTCAAGCCCTGCTTCTTCTTGTGAAGCTAGAGACGTTGCTCATCCTTTCTATGCCTTGATTACTTCTCTACAGAATGGAAGCAATAGTTGCCTCAGTTATTGGTGAACTTAAGTCAAATGTGTATGAGTGAGTCTCTTAGCATGGTGTCTTGTACTCATGTGCTTACAATCATAGCTTCTAATTAGGCATAAAACACTGATTTGAAAATACTTGGTTGAGAATTGAAACAAGCAGTATTTTCAATACTGTCATAATCCATCCAGTATGTTGACATTTTTGGTTTGTTGTATGATGTTTCACTTCCCACTGTGAGGCTTGCTCAGCAGCAGTTCACTCACACTGATTGAGGTGAAGTACTTATCATCCTAAAGACAGTGGAAAGGAATTTGTGCCAGATCACTTTCTGTTATATGGACCATGCTTTTCTAATGTGCCCCGGTTATTATTACACATAGCTTATATCAAAAACATAAAAGCTTAATGATTAAATAAATCAATATCTTATCACTCTTGAAACACTTTCAGAGAAGATACACGCACATTTGATAGTAAAGAAGATGATATAAATGAAAGGGAGTAAGTCCCATTGAGAGACAGGCTCTCCAGAGAAGTTGGCGTAGACAAGAGGGACATCTTTAGAGTTTGAAGAAACCATTGTTCAGATAGAGTGCACAGGCACTCATGTGGTTGGAAGTAACTAGAGTGTGTTCTGGTGATTCACAATATGAAAATAATGAAGCCTTGAAGAATCTGTTCTGAGGGTCAGAGAGATAGCTCACTGGTGATGAAATGCGTGCCTTGCAAGTATGAAGACCTCAGTTCAGATCCCCAGCTCCCACTAGAAGCTGGGTATGGTGATGTGCATCTGTAATCCCAGTGTTGAGGAGGCAGAGCAGAGGATCCATGGCCAGGTCTACTGGCTGGCTAGTCTAGCTGTATTGTGAGGAGCAGGCTCTGGGGCACAAGTGAGAATTATACCTGACATTGACCTCTGGGCTCCACACATGCACATATTCATGTGTACCCACACACATATGAATGTGCATACACATGTGCACACCTCACATACACAGAAGAACAAAAATAGAATCTGTTCTGAGGTACACATCATAATTTGTTTAGGTAATAAAAGAAAAGCCTATAAAACAACTGTAAGCACAATAGGAAAAACTGCACTTTGAGTTTTGTTAGTAAGTATTGATTCTGAATACAGCGAATACAGGCCAGATGGTTGAAAGCAGATGATCATAGCAGAGGAAGGAAAATAGTCCCCAACAGTTGATCGTAGTGATCATAATGATCATTCTGCATTTTTACATTTGATTCAGTAATAAAAGCAATAAAAAGAATGCTCCTTGGGGCAGGGAGGTGGCTCAGTGGATAAAACATTTGCCATGCAAGCATGAGTACCTGAGTTCGAATCCCAAAATCAGCATTTAAAAAAAAGTGCCAGACAAGGTGGCACATGCCTTCAGTTCCAGCGGTCAGGAGGTAGCAGAGGATCACTGTGAATTCAAGACCACCATGAGACTACATTGTGAATTCCAAGTTAGCCTGGGCTAGAAGGAGATCTTACCTCAAAATATAAACACAAACAAACAAAAAAGCCAGAATGTGCCAGGTTTCACTTTTGGATATATAAATTTAAACAATGTCAGTTTCTGCTTGGACACAACGTAGACAAATTTCTTTTTTTGGTGGCAGATGATAATGAAATAACAGTTCCCCTTCCTTCCCCCCACCTTCCCTTCCTTTGTGTTGGGGTAGGGTGCCAGGGCCTCTTGCTACTGCAAAGGAATGCCAGACACTAGTGCCACTTTTTGTGTCCAGCTTACGTGGGTGGTTTGGGAAATACACCAAGACCAGCAGGCTTTTCAAGTAAGTGCCTTTCACCATGGAGCCATCTTCCCAGCCCCAACTCTTCTCTTTTCAATGAGCATTTCCACACAGCACAGTCTGGTTATTACTGTTAGAACTGTCTATCTGTATGATATAAGGTCATTTAGTTGTTGATTTAAAATTATGTTTGCATATAAATAAAATATTTTTTAAAAGGGCTAGAGAGATGGCTTAGTGGTTAAGGTGCTTGCTTGTGAAGCCTTAAGACCCAGGTTCATTTCCCCAGTACCCACATAAGCCAGATCATATGGTGGTGCATGCATGTGGAGTTTTTTTGTAGTGGCTGGAGGCCCTGGTGCACCCATTCTCAATCTTTCTATCTCATTCAGTCTCCCTCTTTCTCTCAAATAAATACATTTAATTATGTTTGCATTTCTAGCAATCCTCTTAAATCTAGTACGTATGTTCTAACACTAAGACTTTGGCATAAATGTAAAATAGTAAAATTTGTTTCAAAGTATGTGCTTGCATTATGATTATAATCATTACACAAAAATAAGAGTGAGTGAAGTATCCCAGGACAGAAATTTTAAGTGAAACTTTAAATCTAACATGGAAACTAGTAATATGTGTGTTAAGACGTTCATCTTTTATGCAGGTAGTTTGTCAATGTTTACCAGAGATTAAGTATGCCTATTCTTTGCTTCATCAATTATGTTTGCAGTAATTTACTGTACATTTCATTTCCAAAAAGGTGCCAAATTACATATGGAAATGTGTATTGTAGTATTGTTAATGATTTTAAAACAACCTGGAACCTGGGAGATAATGATGGTATATGACCATTCTGCATTGACGTGTAATACATGTCCATTATATCTTATTTTATTTGCACGTGTGCACACACATGCACCAAGATCTTTTGTCATTGCAAATGCATGACCTTTACATAGTGACTGGGGAATTGAACCCTGCTGGCAGGCTTTGCAAGCCGTCACCTTTAACTATTGAGCCATCTCCCCAGCCTATTATATAGTTTTCAAAATCCAGCTTGTAGGACAGAAAAAAATGTACTATCGGTTTTTTTGAGGTGTGAACAAGAATCTACTTCCATATACTGAAGGAATACCTGGCAAATGATAAAAGTTGATGTTTGGGGAATAGTATATAAATATAAATATTTTTATAGTATATTATGAATGTAACATACATTAACTTCTAAAGTTCTTAGACACAGAAGATCTTTCCTTTTAACTTTTTTTAATTGACAACTTCCATAATTATGATAATTCCTTCCCCTCCCCTACTTTCCCCTTCACAAATCTACTCCATATCTCTTCCCTTTATCTTTTGTTATTTTGATGTCATTATCTTTTCCTCCTGTTTTGAGGGGCTAGAGAGATGGATTTAGTGGTTCAGGCACTTGCCTGCAAAGCCCAAGGATCCAGGACCCACCTAAGCCAGATGCACAAGGCGGGGCATATGTCTGGAGTTCATTGGCAGTAGCTGGGGTCCCTGATGCACTTATTCTCTTTCTCTCAAATAAAAATAAAATATATTTTTAAAAAATCTTAATGTTATTAGATAAAGCTAACACAGCCTATAATAGATGGGACACTGAGTATAGAGTTCTAACTAGATTCAAGTTCTGAGACTATTATTAGTTAGCATGTGAGCTTGAAAGAATAAGCCAATCTTCTCAGAATTCCATGAGCAGTCTGTAGCACAGTTTATAGCATAGTAAGTACCCCATAATACCAGCCGTTGTAATGCTGCTGAAATCTTTCTTGACCAACATGATGATAAATTAGAAAATACTCCAGAAGGACAAAAAATAAGAATCAGCTATGATGATAAAACATTGGGGCAGATGTGTTCACCTTTGAACTCTTGAGCTCTTTGCTTGGTGTTCTGAATTATTCTGGCATTGTGTGAACATAGAGTGTAGTGGTAAATCAAGGTTCTCCATAGACTGTTCTCCTGCTTATCACTGTCATCTTTAATTTCAGAAACACCATGTGACATTTTCTGATTATTACTTGGCTTATCGGTATGCATATTTGGGGCTAAGGATTGAGTTGTGTTCTGTATTTGCCAGAGTCCATAGAAAAGATAGGTTGCTAAATTTCACAGTGTAAGTTGTTAAGTTGTTACTAGAAGGATGGTATTTTCTAAGGCTCAAAGCCTTCAATGAATCTTACAATGTTTGTATCTTGGTACTTTCTTTGATGTTTCATGTTATATATCTAAGAAAAGCCCAGAGTTTTTTAAAAGAAAAAACGGATTAAAATTCTTAGTAACATATAGCCTCTCACCTGCCTTAATAAGAAGCAGGTTCAAATGACTTAGACTCCTGTCCTACCTCTGCCACTCACTAACTTAATGTCCTGAATAAGTCTTTTCATTTCTATAAGCCACAGATAGATCTTAGTCTGTGTAAGGGCGCTATAATTACACAAAGTTGTTTTGAACATAAATGAACTAGTGGATGTGGAAGTGCATTGTAAGCTGGAAGGCTCTGTGCAGAGAGAGGAGACATGTAATCTTTTTCTAACGTGGAATTTATTTGCACAGTTTGTTTTGTTTTATTAGATGACATAAAAGTCCATCATGCCAATTTTTTTAAAAGGAATATTTATTGTAAATCCATGCTAACCACTATGAAATATTTTGGCCTCGCTAAACATGCAGATGAATATAGTGCCTGTGGTAGCATAGATGGATTTATGACCTGAAAGCTGTTGAATTGCAAACAGATTTTTAGAAATCACCAAAAACAGTAATCCAAAATCACTTCCCAATTCCAAGTGTTTTTAGTGAGATGACTGCTTGCATCAACCTCACCCTTCCTTAGCTGCAAAGGGTTGGGGTGAGCCACACATATCTGTAATCTTTAAATTCTGTAACTAAATTGTATGTGGATTACTTTTATTTTACATGTGCAGACTGTTGTGTTCCTGGATACATGCACTACCTTGTGCATCTGGCTTAAGTGGGTCCTGGTGAATCAACCCTGGGACCTTTAGCTTTGCAGGCAAGGGCCTTAACTGGTAAGCTATCTCTCCAGCCCTATTTTTGGTTCTTTCAAGATTCATGTCTTTATTAGAAGGTGGTTTGCATTTCTGTGCTCAGCAGGATAAGGAAATAACAGGTTATGAAAAATTTTATTATTTCATTTTTATGTTTTTGGTTTTTCGAGGTAGGGTCTCACTCTAGCCAAGACTGACCTGAATTCACTATGTAGTCTCAGTGTGGTCTTGAACTGGGCAGTCCTCCTACCTGTGCCTCCCGAGTGCTGGGATTAAAGGCATGCCCCACCACGCTTGGCTCAACAATTTTTTAATTATTTTTTGGCTGCAAAATTTTTGTTTTTTTAAAAAAGGCAGGGTCTTGCTCTAGCCCAGTCTGGCCCGGAATTCACTATGTAGTCTCAGGCATCCTCGAACTCATGGTGATCCTCTTGCCTCTGCCTCCTGAGTGCTGGGATTAATGGCATGCGCCACCATGCCTAGCTACACAATCTTTTCGTATTCTTGTTGTTGTTTTGGGAAGTAGAGTCTCACTATAGCCAATGCTAATCTAGAACTCACCTTGTAGCCCAGGCTGGTCTAAAACTCAACAGCAGTTCTCCATTATGCTCAGCTCTTTGCTATGTTTGTTGATAGAGTTAGAATAGGATTAGTGACTGCATTTCTAAGAAATTCATGATATTCATATTCCTAATTAGTCCCACTTCTCCCCCTTTTAGCCCCATCACCAGTCCGTGTCACAGTTTTCTAATTGGGTATTTTGTAGTAACCAATCCTTAAAAAAAAAAAAAAGAATCTTCTCTTCCTTCTTCCTTCCTCCCTCCTTTCTTTCCTCCCTCCCTCCCTTCTTCCCTCCCTTTCTCCTTTCCTATTTAATTAATCATCTGTTTATTTATCGTGTGTGTTTGTGTGTGTGTTTGTGTGTATACACCACAGAATGTCTTGCTGCTACAAATGTGTGCTAGATTCTTGTGTTACTTTTGTGTTTGGCTGTGCCTCCTTTCTACCTATAAGTAATGTCTCTACTTTGAATGATTACATTGTTGAAATAATTACTAGTAATTTTCCCTAATAGTTGCTATACAATTTTTCCTTCATTTGAAAAGATGCATGAAAGCACTTTTACTGATGAAGATGTTTTTTCCACCATATCTTTTATCACTATATATTCATATATCAGATAAATATATCCCCAAAACTTAGAAGGCATGTGTTTGTAACATGGGGTGGAAAAAAAGTGTTACATGTTGAGGGACTGGAGAGATGATTTAGTGGTTAAGGCACTTGCCTGTAAAGCCAAAGGAACAAGGTTCAGTTCCCCAGAACCCATGTAAGCCAGATTCACAAGGTGGTGGAGGCCCTGGTATACCCATATTCATGCTCTTTATTTCTCTCTCTCTCAAATGATAAATAAAAAATTTAAAAAGAAAAGAAAAAGTGTTACATGTTGGAAAACATTAAATGTATTATCTGACTACCAATGTACATCCATTTCAGTTTTGCGAGTTTAAAAAAAAATTCTGATTGTATATAATGTTAATTTTCCAAATTAGGATATTTTAGTTTTCTTTTTTTTTTTAATAGGACCTAAGCTGTTCCAACACTAAGATATATTTTGGGGCATAAAATATGTAGAATATATTCTCTTAGGAAAGATACATACCAGCTGGGCATGGTGGTGCATACCTTTAATCCCAGCACTTGGGAGAAAGAGGTAGGAGACTACATAATGAATTCTAAGCCAGCCTGGGCTAGCAGGAGACCCTACCTCAAAAAAAGAGAGAGAGAGAGAGAGTGTGTGTGGGGGGGGGACCCAAAATCTGAGCACAGTGAATGTTATAGCACATGTTATAAATGTTGAGAAATATTTGTAACTCATCAAAGAGATGAAAAGAACCAGGAAGAGATTGGTGACATGCTTGAAGGATTTCACAATAAAACCTAGGTGATAGAAGGCTTTGAGTCTTTGAGTATTTTAAATTGGAACAGTGTAAGGGTCTGTATACATAAGTTGTAAAATATCAGGCTTATCTCTAGAAAGGTCCAACGCATGCCTAAATAGGAACTTTATCAAATTATATAAATTGTATGAATCAATATTTTATTGAAATGAGATATTTAAATAGAGCAAGTCCCTTTGCAAGAAAAATTAGTTCAATTTTGCTCTTACTAATTGATTTAACTCGCATGCATGTGGGTATTTGAGAGAGAGGGAGAGAGAGAAAGAGACAGATATATATAAAGAGAATGGGTGCACCAGGGCCTTGTGCCACTGCAAATGAACTCCAGACACATGTGCCATCTTGTGCCACTAGGCTTACATGGGTACTGGGGAATCAAACCTGGGCCCTTAGGTTTCACAGGCAAGCACCTTAACCACTAAGCCATTTCTTCAGCCCCTTAAATTTCTTTTTGCTCTTCTATGGAAATATGGAATTTAAAGGGGCTATAATTTTCTTTTTATAATTTTAACTTAGGGTTGGTTGATTTTTTTTTTTTAAGTATAAATTTCAGTAATGCTGCCTAACCCTTTCGTACTAATTTAGATACCAGAATGACTTTTCAATCCTAAGGCTAAAAAAAAAATTAAGCAGAACATTTAAAATATCTTCATTGCATAATTAGCATGTTATAGAATGTGTGCTCTTCACGTATGTCAGCATATACCAGAATGACTATTCTGTCTTCCCTTTGGGTATCTCAGAAGCCCAGGAAGGAGGCACCAAAAAGCAAGCTGGGTGGAAACATCTGCAGAGACCTCTCTGTGACAGGTAGTTGCTGTTGTGAATTGCAAGTAGACTCCCTTCCTTGTCAAGCATCCTCAGTGAGCCTTCTTTCTCTTATTTAATAGTAGAATGCAGAGGAATAGAGAAATCCATTTCTAAAGATTTTTTTAAAAATCTCTATTTTTTTAAAGATGCAACATGGGGACTATACTTTGATTTTTTTTTTTTTTTTTCATGGCACTGCTAAACACTACTGCCTGCACTCCACCCCTATGATTCTGATTTAAATGCTGGCTTCAGCAGGAAATTGGGATTTTTTTTTTAAATCTCCTTATGTAATTCTCACTTTTAACAAAGTTTTAAAACTGCTCTGATCTGTAAACAGAATGAGCATAGGAAAATGGATTCCTTTCCGAGCTCTGGGAGGCAGGGAGCTTGTTCTCCACTCTGCCCCCAACACAAAGAACATTTATTGAATGAAGAAATAGACAATAAAAAATTGTCTAACTTAAAATGTGAGCCATCTAAATGGCTCTTAAAAATTATCTGTGCTGTAAGATCTAATAACATATAGTGGTGAATCATAGAGACTGTGTGTGTGTTTATGTGTGTAGGATTTTTTTTTTCTTTGTCTTATTTGATTTTTCTGTGCTAGGCTTTCATCTAGCCCAGGCTGATCTGGAATTTACTATGTAGTCTCAGGCTGGCCTTAAAGTCACGGTGATCCTCCTACCTCTGCCTCCTGAGTGCTGGGATTAAAGGCATGCACAACCACACCCAGCATGTAGGAAAATTTTAAGCTAAATACTCACTTTCAAAAACTGCAGATAAGAATTCCTACATGAACATAAAGAGGAAGTTGGCATAATTCCCATGAAGTATAGTTGCCCTTGAGACAGATGAACCCACTGGGACAAAATGATTATTTCACTGAGGCTAACCAAACCAAGGAAGTAAATGTTCAGTTAATGTCAGTGGGACATCTCTTGGAGAGACATTTTTCAGCTTGCTTTCATTTATTTATTCTTTCCAAACCATGGCAGTTCTGTCTCTCCTTGCCTCCGGAAACACCTTTTTGTGTGTGATGTAGTCATGTTTTGTCATTTTCACTTTAATATAAACTAAAAAGTGACAATTTTCTTGGAAAAGAAAAGTTCCTAGCTGTTGAACAGTTATGTAGAGACTATTAAGAGATATATAGAGAATGTTGAGAGTTCCATCTCTTGCCTTGTGTTCTTTTGTTGTTTCCCATGCTGCTGATCTTTTCATATCCGTCTCACTGACAAGTTGATGGCTTCCTGCTTTGGAGCTAGCTCAGCTTTGGGTCTCAGACTCATGGTGATAGTACTCTATGAGACTACAGCAACACTGTTGTGCTGTCCTCTGAGGTGACAGGTGAGCTCGGAAATGAAGAGATGTTGAAAGGGGTGTTATTTTGAAAGTAATTCTGTGCTCACCACTTCCTCTTTTGTAAACACACCCATTTTGAGCACATCATGATTTCCTTTGTTTTGAGCCTAACTTATTCATGTATGTAGAACTGCCATTTAGAATATAAAACTGTGGCTGATGTATCAAGGTACCTCTAATCAGTACCTAACTATTCAGTGGGCTCTTTTTTTAGTATCCTAAACTCACTTGCAAGCACAGTTGGCTGAGCAGTGGTACATGCCTTTTATCCCAGCCCCTGGGAGGTAGAGGTAGGAGGTTGGCTGTGTGCTCAAGGCCAGCTTGGGACTACAGAGTGAGTTCCAGTTCTGGGCTAGAGTGAGACCCTGACTCAAACACAACAAAAAGAAGGAAACTGCCATACTACTTTTCACTTATCATCATCTTTCAAATGTACCATTGCTTGTGCCCATGTTGCTCTGATGTCTTGATCACTGTCTCACTGCTCCCTTGCTTGGCTACCTTATCCTTGGATTTTTAATTTGTAAGGTACACATGATTTATAAGTCACATTTAGTTGTTTTGCCTTAGCCCTGGGTTTGGTTCCTTCCCTGAGTATTCTGTGATGGATAAAAAGGGAAATTCTGGCCAGGCTTGGTGGCTCATACCTTTAATCCTGGCACTTGGGAGGCAGAGGTAGAAAGATCACCATGTGTTTGAAGCCACCTGGAGAGAGTACACAGTGAATTCCAAGTCAGTCTGGCCTAGAGTAAGACCCTGCCTCAAAAAACTCCAAACAATAAACTTATATTTTAGTATCATGGAAACAACTCAGAAATAGGAAACTAAATACCATCCATATTAATACAGGCTTATTAAGGCTAATTTGTCATTTTTGCTACAACTGTATAAATAGTTAACACATTCATCTTTCAGGGCTTTTTAATTTTGGAGACATCATGATTAAAGGTTACTCTATGGACTCCCAAAATACTTCCCACTGTAGGCTCGCTGACAGTTCATCAGGGTGATGCAACCTGGCCAGAGGGCCACTGTGTGCTGAGAAGCGGGGAGTGTAGAGTTGGAGCTTGGGAACATGTATGTTTTCCAGATTTCTGCTTCCTGTTTAGCAGAGGAGATAGTCCTGTAACTGCTATTAACGAAAGAGATAGTTCTGTGAGCTTGACGGATCACAGCTGTATCCTATACTATGTGAAAATGCCTAGGCTTTCCCTCCTATTCATTTAGTCTTTCTGATTTCATAATATATTAAAATATATTCTAGTGTTGCATGCAGCAAGAGTTTGGATATATGCCCAGATGAGAATGTGAACAATGGCATAATACTAGGCTGTAGGCAGATAAATAGTAAATTAAACATGGGGTATATGTGTTAGAAAAATTGAATGACAAGGAGAAAATTGCCAAAATAGGAGGACTTGGATGCTTTAAGGAAGGGCTGTCACTGAAGAAGTTCTCCTATTTCTTTTATAAACTACACAGTTCTTTATACAAAGAAACAAATGCATGCTCTATGTTCTAACTGTTTCATCATTTTAACTCAAAGCTTTTAAACAATTTTAAGATATTTCTTCTATCTCACCCTCCTAAAAGTTTTTTATTGCCACTGTTACAATATTAATTACTTCCTTCCTTGGGGTTTCATACTCTGATGTCTCTTTAAGCCAAATATCCATTAGATTGTGCACATCAATGCAAACTTGTTTCTGGACATTTGACAGACACAGCTTGGTACTGCTTTCCAGCATGTCATCTTAGTTGAGGTTGAATGTTTAACAAGTCACATAGGAGGACGAGTTTTAGTTTGAGCACTCTTTCCTGAGAGTCAGTTTTCTCTTTTATAGAAACAGCAGGAGAGTTGAAGGAATGGCACCATGTTTAAAGGCACTTGCTCTTTTAAGTCTGGCCTGAGTTTGGATCCCTAGCATATACATAAAGCCAGACACAAAGTAGCTCATGCATCTATAATCCTGATGGTGGATCTGGGGCACAGATAAACCAGAGGGACTGGGTGACCTTCAGGGACCTTTCACCTGTGTTTGATGTTCACTGAGTCCTGGCTTCCTGCTAGGTTAAAATGCAGCTGTCTGTTGGAAGACCTGCTATATAGTGTGAAAGATGAGAAACAATGTGCTGGGTGAATTGATTTAGAAGGTGACATCACAGTGTTCTGAGTGGTGAGGTAGAGCTACTGATCATAGCTAGAGTGGATGCAGGTGATGGCTCCTGAAGGCAGAAGGTATATGGATTGACATACTTAATGCTTACTAACAGCCTAAAAGTGGATTGTCTATTGTTGCTGTTTTCATTTTTAATTCTAACTAGTTGACATTGAAATCTAAATGAGGATTGACTGGAATCAGTTTTCCTTTGAGAACATAGGAAAAACATCTTCACAAAGTATTATTATAGAAGTAAATCAAACAAGTGTACTGAACTTGACACAGGGTAGACTGCTACAGTGTACATCAGTTCTGAAACATATGGACATCATCCAGGGTTCCTCGAGGAGTAAGGAATCTCCATTTGTAAGAGATGTTTCCGCTGTTCAGGCCAAGGAGGGGTTAAATTAACTGCCTGTGCTGCTATGTTGTGCTCTTCTAAGTTCTGTAATCCATGTGAACTTCTGTTCTTAGACACATTCTTCACTAGTCTTATAGAAGGTTAGCAGGGTATGAAATCTTTGAGGGCATTAATTTAGTCCTCTCATGTTTAGTTGAGAAAATCAAGGCCAACAAAGGTTCAGGAATTTAGCCAAAACAACACAGTTAGAATCAAAGGTAGAATTGGAACATGAATCAAGTGCTATTGATTTTTTTTTTTTTTCTGTTACAATACAAAGCTGAGCTGGACGTGGTGGCTCATGCCTATCCTCCTAGCACTTGGAAGGTTGAGGATCTCTGTGAGCCCCAGCCTGGGCTGGAATTAAAACCTGCCTCAAAAAAGCAAAGGAAGGGCTGGAGAGATGTCTTAGCAGTTATGTGCTTGCCTGTGAAGCCTAAGGACCCTGGTTCGAGGCTCAATTCCCCAGGACCCACGTTAGCCAGATGCACAAGGGGGCGCATGCGTCTGGAGTTCGTTTGCAGTGGCTGGAGGCCCTGACGTGCCCATTCTCTCTCTCTCTCTCACTCTCTGTCTCTTTCTCTCTCTGTCACACTCAAATAAATAAATAAAAATGAACAAAAAAAATTTTTAAAAAGCAAAGGAAAAACAAAAAGCCTGCCTTTTGTGTTTGAAATGTACTCTCCCCATCCCCACTATTTTTTCAAGAGGGTAGCCAATTTTAAGTTAGTGAATGAGAGGAATGTGCTATTCTTTTCCCTAGAAACTTCCTCTTCCTCCAGCCTTTGCCCTTCAATAAACATCAGAAAGTAGCTTTCTGCTGGCAGATCTATCTCCTTTTCACATTCTCTGTCAGATTCTTGAACTATAGAGTAAAATAGTGCTCACCAAAATGGGGTAACATGAATGTACAGTTAGTTACACTGTGTGTGCATGCATGTGCGTATTCACATTTGTGAGGGCTTGTGTGTATGCAAGCATTCATGCACATGTGTGCACGTGGAGGCCTGAGAACAACCTTGGATGTCATCCTCAGGTACATTATTTACCTCTTTTTGAGACAATGTCTCACTGGCCTAAAGCTTGCTGTATAAGTTAGCTGGGTGGCCAGTGAACTCCAGGGATCCTGTCTGTGCCTCCCTGTTCTGGAATTACAGTAGTGCACCACCGTGCCCAGCTTTTATATAGGTCCTGGGGCTCAAGCTCAGGTCCTCGTGTTTATGGGGCAAGCACTTTACTGACCGAGCTCTCTCCTCAGCCCCCGTGTTGGTTTGGAGCAGAAATAAGAGAATGCAATGAAGGAAAATAGAATACCCAGTTATTTGCTGTCAGTTAGTGGTCACATGTCAGCTTTTGTTTTCTTTACATCTAGTGTAATATGTATATCTCATTTTTTAATGACTTAGCCATAATTTAGATTTGAATATTTTGTGAATATTTTAGAAATTTTTGTAATCACAGAAAAATAGTATCCGAATCTAAAGATGGGAAAAGGTGGTAAGTTGAGATAATGGAATGTCATAAGACTTCAACACTGCAGTTAGTCATATCAGTTAAGCATTGAGATAATTTAAGCTACACTGTACATTTCAGTTCATTCACTGTGTAGTTGGTGTACAGAAACAAAGTATGTAGCAGAATGATTTGAGACCTAAATTCTCTAAGAAGCTCTTAATTATGCCTTTGTACAGAGTAATTAAATTATGTGTCTCAGTTATTTGTTTTTCTTTATGTAGGAAATACACAGTTTATGTAAAAGACTTACATTATTTCTTATAAGAGCCATGGGGATGAGAAGATGACTCACTAGGTAAAAGTGTTTGCTGCTTAAGCATGAGAGCATAGCAGGGCTTGAGTTCAATCCCAAATTAAAAAAAAAAAAAGGTCAGTTGTGCCCATACGTGCTGGTAACCCTGTAGAGAGCAGAGATTTCCTGGGAGAATTCCTGGGACTTGCTAGTTAGCCAGTCTAACCAAAAACAACAGCTCTGGGTTCAGTGAGAGACTTTACTCAAGGAAACACATATTGCTCAGTCATGGACACCTGATTTATTTTTTGCACATATGTACACAAGGCATGCATATCTGCACACACATGTATGTACCATACATACACATCATACATAGATATTATTATACATATGCTTGTACTTAAAATTTTTTTAAGAGCTTGGATTATACAAATGGTCTGTTTTTCATGAGAAAGATTTAACAGTGTCTCTGAAGAGCTAAACTAATCAACAGAAAAAGATGGCATCCAGTTATAAGTTCCTGCTATAGGAATAAGACAGGATTTTCTTTATTTTAATTTTTCAGATAAACATTCACATTAACTTAAATAAATAAATAAATAAATATATAAATATATATGTATATATACACACACACACACACACACACACACATATATCTAGAAAAGTGCAGGGATTATAGTATAGTCTGATCAGTATTTACAATGTGAACAGCATGTGCCTAGATCAAGAAACAGCACTAGGCCTGTAGAGATGGCTCAGCACTTGTCTGCAAAGCCTAACAACCCCTGGTTTGATTCCCCGGTACCCACTTAAAGCAAGATGCATAAAGTGGCACGTGCATCTGGGATTCATTTGCAGCAGCTAGAGGCCCTGTTGTGCCCATTCTCTCTCTCACCCCTCTCTTTCTCTCTGCTTGAAAATAAAATTATAGAAAAAAAAGAACACCAGGAACATCCTTGATGTGCTACTGCTTGAGCTATTTCCCCCAACAAGGTGACATAATTTTGACATTTAATATTATGCAGTGATGTTGAATTTATACAGTTTGGATCATTGACTATCTACTACTCTTTAGTAGCTGGCTTCTTTTCTGCAAGGTTCTTCTACATTGTTAAAGGTAACAGTATTTTATTCTCATTGTTTTATGTATTCTGCTTTATGAACATAACATAATTCATTCAGTTTCCTGATGGTCAGAATGTTTCCAGTTTGGAGCTGTTAAAATAATTCTAGGGATGGAGAAATGGCTAAGCAGTTAAAGATGCATGCTTAAAGATGGCCCTGGGTTCAATTCTGCGTACCCATGTAAAGCCAGACACAAGTGGCACATATGTCTGGAATTCATTGGCAGTAGCAAGAGGCCCTGGCATACCCACATTTTCATTCATATTATCTATCTCTCTTACAAATAAATAATAAATAAACTATTAAAAATAATTTTAGCCAGATGTAGTGTGCTTTTCTGTAATGGCTCCTTTTTGCCAGCTGTCTCAAATCACTACAAGAGACTGAGGCAGGAGGATCATGAGTTTTAAGGCCAGCCTGAGCTGCACAGTGAGACTCTACCGCAAAATTTAAAAATTTCTGCCTGGAGTGGTGGTGCACACCTTTAGTTCTAGTACTCAGGATGCTGAGGTCAGAGGTTTGACATGAGTTCAAGGCTACCCTGTGCTACAAAGGGAAATCCTGCCTCAAAAAAAACCTGTGAACATTTTTAAATATTTTTTTCTTTGAGTCAGAGAGAGAAAGGGAGGGAGGAAGGGAGGGAGGGAGGGAAAATGGGTGTGGCAGGGCCTCCAGCCACTGCAAACAAACTCCAGATGCCTGCACCTGCACCACCTTTTGTGACTGGCTTATGTGGGTCCTGGGGAATCAAACGTGGGTCCTTTGGCTTTGCAGGCCAGTGCCTTAACCACTAAGTCATCTCTCCAGACCTACTGTGAACATATGATCCTTAGAGTTCATATATGTGCAGCTCTTGGTATGTTTCTAAATATTTTATTTATTTATTTATTTGAGAGCAAGAAAGAGAGAGAGCGCGCGCGCGCGCAAGCGTACCAGGGCCTCCAGCCGCTACAAACGAACTCCCCTCTTTAGATATGTTCTAAGAGAAGAGTGGCTGTTTTATAAGGCATGTGTGTGTCTAACTTTTAAGATAATGCCAGACAGTTCTTAGAGTGCTTGTGCTGTTGACAAACTGACTTGTAAGAGGTTGAATTCCTGATACTCCACATAAACTCTTACCCTCCATTCTCATCCTCTGTTACCTGATTGACCACAATTTCTGTTCACCTTCTTTTTAACCCCCTAGTTGTTGCTGTTATGGGCTGGTTAGATGGTTGGTTTAAAACAGGGGCTCCAGCTGAAGAGATGGCTTAGCAGTTATAAGATGCTTGCTTATAATTCCTAACGACTGGGTTTAATTCCCTAGTATTCATGGAAAGCCAGATGTACAAATTGGTGCTTGAGCTGGAGTTCATTTGCAGTGGTTAGAGGCCACAGTGTACCCATTCATATTCCCCCACCCTCCCTCCCTCTCTCTCTCTCTCTCTCCTTGTAAATAAATAAAGTATTAAAAAACAACAACAACAGGGCCTCACTCTGTATGTAGCCCATGCTGGTCTGGAAGTCACCTTGTAACCAGGTAGGCCTCGAACTTCAGCCATCCTCCTGCCTCAGCCTCCTAAGTCTTGGAATTATATACATAAACCCTCATTCCTGGCTTACTGCTGTTTTACGTAGTATTTTTTAAAAATATATGCTTACCAATATAATATTCTGAATTCTCTTTAGGTCTTGTAACTCTTTCACCTTTTACCAATATATTTATCTTTCTTTCTTCCATCTCAACTCTTGCTGTTTTAATTCTTTTCTTCTTAGAATTCATTCTTTAAATTACTTTAGTGAGTTTATGTAATACTCTTGACAGGTAGTGACAGATAGTTGTATTAGACATATCATTCTAGGCTGGCAGCTACCTTCGCCCAGCAGTTCAGAAATATTTGTCTTACTCTTTCTTTTGAAGTCTACTGCAAATGTAATTGTCTGTTTCTTGTAGGGAATCTGACCCTGGGTAACTAAACTCTTTGCAGCCATGAGCTCCTTGACTATGGCCTCTCCCTACTCTGTTTCTTTTTACAGCGCTACGATGCTCATTTTACATACTGTACAATTATTTCACTGTAGCTCTTGGAAAAGCATGTCATACCAGGCACTCATACATGCCAGGCAAGTGTTCTCTCTCTGAGCTGCAGCAGGGACCAGGAATTTGGATTTTTTTTTTTTAAAGATGTGGTCTCACTGTAGCCTAGGCTGACCTAGAACTCACTCTGTAGTCCTAGGCTGGCCTCAAACTCACTGCATCCTCCTACCTAAACCTCCCGAGTGCTGGGATTAATGGCATGTGTCATCATGCCAGCTAGGAGTCTGGTTCCTTTTTGCCAGGTGTATCAGATTGCCACTAGCCTATGACAACATCATGTTCCTCTCTTGGCTAAGATTTTTCTGGACCATCTGGTGTGTAAATTCCAAATGTAAAGTTCAGATTCTTTTAAGTAAAACTACTGTTACTGATTCTTAGGAGAGATTTTCTTTTTCCATTTAGCATTGTGGAGGAGGGGCCTCAGATAAGGCATTCTATTTTTATTTTGGGTTTGAGTGTGGTTTTTGTTGTTGTTTTGATAGAATCTTGTCATTATGGCCAAAGCTGGCCTTGAATTTACCATCTTTTTACCTAAGCTGCCTCAATGGGCTTGCTAATGTGCACTACCCTTGGTTCCATTTTTTCTTTCTTAAAAAAATTCATGTTAGTGGATAGATTACATATTTATCCACCTGCTTTTTAAAAATCTTATTTATTATTTGCAAGCAGGGAGAGAGAGAATGGGTGCTCCAGGGCCTCTTGCCACTGCACATGAACCTCAGACACATGTGCTACTTCCTTGTGCATCTGGCTTTACATGGGTTCTGGGAATTCTAATCTGGGCCGTCAGTCAGGTTTATAAGCAAGCGCCTTAGCCACTAAGCAATCTCTCCAGGCCTGTGTCATTTTGTTTTGAGACAGGGACTCATTATGTAGCTCAGGCTGACTTGGAATTTGTGATCTTCTTGCATCAGTATTTTGTGTATCTAGGAATATAACCCTTCAAAATTCTGGCTTTCATGAGGTGGTTTTTTTAATCTTTTTAGATTTTTGTAATAGTTTTAAAAATGGCATACAAAAGAATGGGTTTTATTATGACATATTCATACATATATAAGTTCTCTGCTTTTAGAAAGAACATGGTTTGGGATTATTGGTTATGACTGTGATTCAGAAATTTTCTTGTAGCTGGGTGTGGTGGCACACACCTTTAATCCCAGATCTCGAGAAGCACAGGTAGGAGGATTGCTGTGAGTTCAAGATCAGTTTGGAACTACAGAGTGAGTTTCAGGTCAGCCTAGGTTAGAATGTAACTTTAAAAGAAATTCTCTAGTAAATTTGTTTATTTATTTATTTGAGAGAGAGAAAGAGAGAGAGGGAGGAAGACACACATGAAGAAAGAGAAGAATGGGGTTGCCAGGGCCTCTAGCCATTGCAAACAAACTCCAGACCCATGTGCCACCTTGCGCATCTGGCTTATGTGGATACTGGGGAATCAAGCCTGGGTCCTTAAGGTTCACAGGCAAGTGTCTTAACTGCTAAGCCATCTCTCTAGCCCCCTTGTAAATTTTAAGCTGTTTATGAGGTCTCATTAAGTGCCTGGGATTTGGGGAAATTGCTGAAGTAAGATATTTTCAGCACTGGGCATGTAGCTCAGCAGGGTACTTGTTTGGATTCCATCTCCAGCGGCACCAAAAAAAAGTATTGTCATAACTTCACATTGGAAGTTTATGTGTTTAGTAGATTCCTTTTGTGAGCCTTAGATATGTTTATTGTTTTTAAGCCAGTAATCCAGAGTGTTAACACAAGATCTGGCTTTTCTATTCTGACTATGGTAAAAGCACCAGTCTTGGTAAATGACTATTTTCTGGTTTATCAGGTACATCTTGGCTTTTGTGTCATGGAAAAAGCAAGCACTTATTGAATCTACTGTCCCTTTCCCAATTTTATAGACAGATACTGACTAGTGTTTAGAATAAGGGTGAGCAGATTTGAGTAATGTAGTAAATCATCCATAAGAAATGCCTCACCAAAAGCGTAAAATCCCTCCTTCAGTATTCTGCAACCTTTTAGTTAAATTGAACCAGAATTGTTCACTTTTATTAACTTCTCTTTCTGAGATTGTAGCAGAGGTAATAATTAACAATCATGAAATTGAAGAAAGTAGTTTGTTTCTCACAAAAGGCCTTTCTGAAATCCTTCTTGTAGCTTCTAGCCATGGGATTAATAAAAAAAAATAGTAATATTAGCTGGGCGTGGTGGTGCATGCCTTTAATCCTAGCACTTGGGAGGCAGAGGTAGGAGGATCGATGTGAGTTCAAGGCCACCCTGAGGCTACATAGTGAATTTCAAGTCAGCCTGGGCTAGAGTGAGACCCTACCTTGAAAAACGTAGGTGTGTATGTGTGTGTGTGTGTGTGTGTGTATAATATTGCTTCCTATTCACAACTTTATTTGTTGCCCTATTGGGTGATGGTCGTGGTGGTGATGGTAGTGGGGTGTGTGTGTTCTTGGGGTCAAATCCATAGCCTCAAATGTACTAAGGTCCTTTGCCATTGAACTTAAAGCTTAAAAGTCACACCAAAGTTACTAATTGAGCCTTCTTTCTCCTTATCCCTCCCCTTTTTAGTTAAGTACTATGTCATGTATTATATTGGACCTGCAGGAATCAGTTTTACAGGAGTCAAGAGCTGTTTCAGATTAATTACTTGGAAACTTGGAAAATACCCACCAGAGGCAGGTCTTGTTATCTTAAAGCAAGTTTTAAAAACCTCACCATTCAAAATTGTTTCTATAAGCTGCCAAATTTAAAATCAAAGCAAAAAACATTTGTACTGATGTAGACAACCCCAGATTTTTGTCATCATAATTTATACAGGTCTTGGTTGAGTGTTGACATGATCCACAGCATTATAATGAGATAATGGCTAATGCTCTGAACTTAAGTAGAGTTTATATTACTCTTCTTCAGAGTTTGTTTCTTCATTTTCATCTCTAAAGTGTGTATATTGCCTTCCTGAAATACTTTTTGTGCAAAATTATTTTGCTTTGATTTTCATTATATTTCAATGACTCATTTTTCTCTTCTAAAATATATTTAAAGTGAAAGGCATTTGTTGTATCTCAACTTTTTTCTATGTTGGAAAACAGCCCTTCTTCCCTAATTTGTATGATTATGCAACCTTTGTTAAACAAAACCAAAATTGTTCACTTGTTTAGTGTTCTACCCCCTTGAAATAAGTGACACTGGTCCTTGTGAGTATGCCTGGCCATGGTTGATTGGTCTCTTAATCTCATGCCACCCTGGGTTCCTTATGATTTATCTTCATTTTTCCTGCTCTAAGTCACAGAAGTAGTTCTTTTGTGAGCATATTTTTGGGTTTTAGATACTGTCCAAACATACATGTTTCATTGAGGAATTCCTGCTTCAGGATTAAGCTTCTCAGTATGAACATTCAAAACTGCAAGTTACTTTTCCCCCTTGTCAGAGCTTAGGTATTATAGGTGTAAATTCATTAATATAAATCACAGGTGGCTTTTACTTTATGTAAGCTGTTTGTTCCCCAAATTTTGTTATATCCCAGGATGTTATGATTACATTCAGGAGAAATTACTACTGAGAAGAACTTGACAGGCAATCTTCAAAGAATTCACATAATATAAATCTATCTTAATTTTGCTGAAGTACATTCTTTTCTACCAGGATGAGCTATGCTATAAATGATCATCAGGAGACTTGTGTATACTTATGTGTAAACATAAACCTTGGGAATTTTTCATATCAATGGTAACTTGACTAAAGTGAGTGGTCTGGTCCCAGCAATTTGATGTCCTTTTCACAATTGTCTTTTTCATCACTATAGCCCTTTTTTCTTTCCAGAGTTGAGACAAAAACTGAGGGGCCTCACCCATACCAGGCAGGTATTCCACCATTGAACTACATTCTCAGCCTACCTTTGCGCTTGTTTGAATCCACATAAATTTATCATCTACGTGCCTTGTAAGACAACTCTGGGACCAGTTGTCTTTTTCTTCCCAACTCCTGATAAATCAATACTTGATGCCTTTAAGAATTTCAAGCCATAGAGTATGGCTGTACTTCTGCCACACGGAATGTACCTTTGTTTACTGACCTTGGTATTAACCCGGAACATTCCTGTGCCTCTCTCCATGATGCTCTTGTGGCAGAGTACAGTTTGACTGGCTTTCAAGATAATTGGTCTTAATTATTTCTAAGTCATTTGTTAGCTCAGATTAAGAAAGGTTATAAATGGCTTGAGTTTCTTTTCTTAGCGTGCAAGTCAAAAGATGAGTGAGAGGTGAAGCGCACGACAGCAGTGTAGTTGTAATAGAGCGCAGGTCTTACAGCCTCAATTATGCAAACCACTGTCTGTTAACCAGGGACAAGGTTTACTTCTTTTATATCAGTTGCAGTATTTCAAACTTTTATTTAAAGTAAAGTTGTATGTTAAAATATAAGCTTATTAAGAAGTTTATTGTCTTTGCATGCCTTTCCCCTCTTCTCACATACCATTTGTGCCTTGTAGAACAAAGCTGTTCTCTCTGAGTCTGTACCATGTGCGTGATAGTACAAAACACACTGTACAATAATTTTTTAAGAAGTTATCTTTCCTTTCTTCCCTCACCTAGCTTACTAAGTTGTTAGTATTTTATGGTCAGGAGCACTCTCTCATTTCTTTCCACCATACTGTCTGATCAGCTGCTGTTTATACATAACAAATATGAAATGAATGATTGTTTGTAGAATAAGTGAGTTTAAACAGAAATTAGAGAAATATTTTACTGATTTACCAAGTTAGAATTTAAAAACAAATTTAAAACAGCATTCAGAAGATTATGTGATTAGTACAGCATAAACTTAGCATAAAACAGGTTGATACTATGTAACTTTAATAATACTTGGGGTAGAATGCAAAGAAGAGATATTTACACACTAATTTTCATTTTGTTTTAATTAAACATTCTATCATGCTACTAATTTGCCTGAGTAGCTGACAGATCTGCCAAAAAAGAATGAACAAACACCTAGAGAAACTACTTTGAAGACGGGCAGAGCTGTGCAAGTGTTGAGAAATAGGGATGGAGATGGGAGGGAAGTATTTAAACCACTTTCTTGTTCTCTCTTGGGAATAGTGTATTATAGTATCCAAAGACTCTTAAAAATGTTAGTTTTAGAGGATGACATGTGGCTCTTACAAACACACAGTTCAAGTGTAGAGCTGATCTCCAGCTGGGATCACTAGTCGCCCTATAGCCCCGTAATGAATCAGCATCACCACCACCATCTTAAAGCAGTGCTTGAAGCTGTGCTTGAAGTTGCTTCTAGAGGAGGCTGTTAGGAACACTGTCAGTGACACAATGCCCAAGATTTTTTTTTTAAGAAGAGATATGGCCTTTTCTGGGCAAAGTATTTGAAGCATAAGATTTTTTTTTCTGACTAAAAAGATTTTATATCATAAAAAAAAGCAATATGAAAGTCCTGTGTTCCATGCCCATTGAGTGGATGGAAGTAGAAGTAATATTTTTAATGAGAAACTGCAAAGGTAGGGGATTTCAGCATGTGCGATGGGTAAGTTCAAAAGCACTCCTGATAAGTTTTGTGCTAACTGCCAACAATCTTGCAGTGGTTAATTCCTCATTGCTGGGCCAAAAGACCTGTCCAGAAGCAACTTAGTGGAGGAAAAAAGGGTTTAATAGTTTCAAGGGGAAATTTCGTCGTTGTGGGGAAGGCATGGTAGGGCTGCTATGGGAAGTGGCATCACACTGGCAAGAAGGAAGCAAAGAGAGACAAGTAGTGAGGCCAGGCTGTAAAACCTCAAGCAAGGCCTACCCCTCAGTGACTACTACTCCTAGAAAACAGAATCACTAGCGCAGGATCAAGTATTCTAACACATGAGCTATGGTGGGGAGGGAGGGCCATCTTGCATTCAAACCACAACAAAGAGTGTATTGGACATTAACTCATTAGCACTATACTGTAACTAACTGAGCTAACCGGCCACGTTGGATATTAACTATCATTGTGTTAGCACAACTAAAAATAAGTGTCATGCTTGAGTAAAAAGTTAAAAGTAGCAATAATGACAAAAATGCTATCGTAACTGTTTCATATGTTACGGCTATATTACATTTTGTTTTTACTTGTTTTTTCCTCTGCTATTAAACTCTTTCAGAAAGTTGATACTATGAGCTTGGTGTGGTGACTAAAGCCAGTTATCCCAATACTTGGGAGAATGAGGCAGGAGGATTGAGAATTCAAGGCCAACTTGGGCTACATAGAGATGTCTGTGTCAGCCTGGGATTCAGGGTAAGACTCTAGATCAAAAACAAGCAAGACTGATATTATTAATAATTACAGAGTATTTTACTTTGTTGCTTTGAGGTACTGAGAGTCAAGCCCAGGGCGTAGAAAAGTCTAGGCAGGTGTTCTTCCACTGAGCTACAGCCCTGCCCCCTGTAGGCATTTTATTGTATTCATTTCATTCATTCATTATTCATTTTGTGTATGGAGGAGTGAATGTAGGGCTTCATACATGGTAGGTGAGCTCTCTAGCATGGATCTATATCCTAGCTCTCATTTTACTTTGAGACTTTGAGACATACTAAGTTGCTCAGGTTGGCTTTGAACTCACTCTGTAACTTAGTACTAGAATTTAGAGCATTTTTTGCCTCAGCCTCCAGTGTATCTGGGATTACAGTTCTGTACCACGTATAGGTAATGACTGTGTGTGTGTGTGTGTGTGTGTGTGTGTGTGTGCGCGCGCGCATATGTGCCACCGAGCAAAAATGGAGGTCAGAGGACAACTTTTGGGTGTCACTTCTCACTTTCTACCTCCTACAAGGCAGATCTCCAATTGTTCATTGCTACTTTTTCACTAGACTAGCTGGCCACCTAAGCATCCAGCTGATTCTCGTATCTCCACCTTCCATTTTATCCGTAAGCGTGGCTGTGATTAAAAATGCTTACCACAGTGTCCGACTTCACCTGGTGCTGGGGTTCTGAACTGAGTGCTCGTATTGGCATGGCAAGCAGTCATTCATTGAGCAGTCTCCCAGCCCTCGCCCATAGGGATCTGCAGCAGTACATGTATATTGACTCCTCTTGGTACTCCTCTTCTATGCAGTCTTTGTTTCCATCTATGAAGGGGTTAATAAAGTGTGTTGTTTTAAAAAGTGTTATGCCCTGGTAGAGCCAAAGCCATGGTATATCATTTCACCTCAGGGTTGGCAGCCTTGAAGATATAGTACAATATAGTCACCAGCCTTTACAAGTCATGATAACTAAATATCTGTCTTGATAGGCCTAGTGTGACAATCACTGTAGGCTACAGTGTGACCTTCTGTTGATATAGAAGAAAACTATTTTGAACATTAACCATCTTTCACTTATTCCCCATCCTTGCCTTTTCTGTAATTTCATTTTCAACTCTGGATTACCTCTTTTAGCAAATAACCATCTACCAACCATTAAGGAGGCAAAGGACATCAAATACCATCCCTGGTATTTTCACCTCTTGATCAGAGTCTGTGCTAGGTCCTCAGGAGCTACCTTGAAGTTGCTGACCACGTGTGCCCATGAACTAACAAGTGTGA
The DNA here is from genome assembly GCF_020740685.1 of Jaculus jaculus. Classification (NCBI taxonomy): domain Eukaryota; kingdom Metazoa; phylum Chordata; class Mammalia; order Rodentia; family Dipodidae; genus Jaculus; species Jaculus jaculus. The sequence goes on along the minus strand of NC_059102.1, from coordinate 24,475,209 downwards.
ATAGGCATCAGGACATGTCTGGGTAATAGGGATTCAGTTACCATCATTCAGTAGGCATTTATACGTGTTCCACTAGCCTAGGCAGTGGGAAATGCTACTGACTGATTTGAAGTGCCCACAAAGCAGCTAGTCATTATGAAATGTAATTATTTAGACAAAACACTATGGAAACACAGATGAAAGGGCTTTAAGGTTGCTCTTGGTAGGCCAGTAAAATGGGTTATATTTTAACAAGGCCCTGAATTATTTTTTGTTTGGTTGCTTTTTTAAATATTTGTTTATTTTTATTTATTTTTTTGAGAATGACAGGCAGAGAGACAAAGAGGCAGATAGATAGAGGGAGAGGTAGGGAGAGAGAGAATGGGTGTACCAGGGCTTCCAGCCACTGCAAACGAACTCCAGACGCATGCACCCCCTTGTGCATCTGGCTAATGTGGGTCCTAGGGAATTGAGCCTCGAACTGGGGTCCTTAGGCTTCACTGGCAAGTGCTTAACCACTAAGCCATCTCTCCAGCCTTTGTTTGGTTGTTTTTGAGATAGGGTGTCACTCTAGCCCAGGCTGATCTGGAATTCACTCGTAACTCAGGCCTCACACTCACAGCAGTCCTCCTACCTCAGCCTCCCACATACTGGGATTGCAGGATGAGCCACCACCTGTGCTAGGCCCTGAATTCTGACTTGGTGAAGAGAAGTAACAGCAAGTTGGCAGAAAGAGCTTTTTATACAGACAAGAGTATAAGTATTTAAATTATAGCTAGCTACCACACAATCTAATCTGTTTCCCTCCTCACACAAGTTCAGTTATGAAAACAAACAAAGCAAAAAAGGAATAGTAGCCACCAACCCCCTGCCCCCATTACAGTTACATTACTGCCTGCTTTAATCGTGAATAAAGGGTTCTAGCCAGGCAGGCCTGTAATCCCAGCTGCTCAAGAGACTAAAGCAGGAGGATCATAAGCTCAAGGCCTTCTTACTTAGGCCACAGAATAAGTTTATGACCACCTTGGGTAAGTTAGCAAGACCTTACTTCAAGCCAAATAGCAAAAGAAGAGCTGGGATGTAGCTCAGTCACTGTGCTGGGGCAGGACTCGACTTTATTTGCTGTGGTTTTTTTTCCATTTCCAAAATGCAGACGTGGAGTAACACAACATTGAAGAAAGCAGTATTTTTTTTTTTTTTTTTCTCAAGATGGGGTCACGTTCTGGTCCAGGCTGACTCACTGTGTAGTCTCAGCTGGCTTCAGAGTCACAGCAATCCTCCAGCCTCTGTCTCCTGAGTGCTGGGACTAAAGGTCCACACCAACAGCTAGAATATGCTAATTTTTTAGTTATGCCTCAAACTGCCAAGTTTCCCTCTGTTCTCTGTGTTTCCTTCCTTTGATCCCTTACTATATACCAGGCACTTTACAAATGTTCTCTTTTAAAATATTTTTGTTTTATTTATTTATTTGAGAGAGACAAAGAGGCAAATAGAGAATGGGTATACCAGGGCCTTCTGCTGTTGCAAATGAACTCCTGACGCATGTGCCATCCTTTATGTGGGTACTGGGGAATCGAACCTGGATCCTTAGGCTTTGCAGGCAAGCGCCTTGATATTTCTCTTATTTTGCAGTTAAGTCTCAGACAGTAAATGGAAGATCTGGGTTGTCTGTAGCAGCTTCTGCTGCTTTTGTTGTAACATGAAACATAGAGCTACCGCCTAAGAGCTCTGGACTAGGAGTAGGCCAATGAACAACTCGCTAGTTGGCTGACTAGGACAGGTAGCCAGAAGCTTCTCAGTGTTGCTCCCTTCACCTAAGATTTTGAGTAATGTAAGTACATGGATATGTACTTTCCTTTAGCTTTATGATCTCTTCTGAGGTCCTCCCATCTGGTTCATGTCTGCCAGTTGTCATTCTTTGTGACCAAATGCAAGTTATGTGATACAAAATATCCTCCTTTAAAGATCATGTTGATTTGTGTGTTGGGAATGCGTGTGCCGCACATGCAGGTGGAGATCAGAGAACACCTCTGAAGTCCCTGTGTACCGCTGCAGACCTGCAAGCTGCCAGAATGCAGAGGAATGTGAGTCCGGGCCTTCACATTCTCCTGGCTCTGCCTCACATTGTCACTGGTGTTGGGATCACATATGCACGTACCACTTTGCATCTGGCCTTATGTGGTTTCTGGGGAATTAAACCCAGGCCAGCAGGGTTTGTAAACAGTGCCTTTAAGTCATGAGCCATCTCCCAACCCCCTGATACAGAACATTCTAATGCAAAGGGTACAGAGGCCTAGTTATTCAAAGGTGGTTGCTTCTCCAGCAGTAGAGTGGCAACAACCTGGGAGGAGATGTGAGGGAAACTGGGGTGAGGGACACAAGGTAATGATGGTCTCTATAGGAATTTGAACCACCCAGGTCCATACAGATTTTTGCTTTGATCTATATGCAAATGTTATACTAAGAACAAAATTAAATTTGTTGGGGCTGGAGAGATGGCTTAGCAGTTAAGCGCTTGCCTATGAAGTCTAAGGACCTCAGTTCAAGGCTTAATTCCCCAGGACCCACATAAGCCAGGTGCACAAGGTAGCTTACACATCTGGAGGTTGTTTGCAGTGGCTGGAGGCCCTGGAGCGCCCCTTCTCTCCTCTCCTCTTCCCTCCCCTCCCTCTGCCTCTATTTCTCTCCTCTCCTCTCCTCTCCTCTCCTCGCCTCGCCTCGCCTCGCCTCGCCTCGCCTCGCCTCGCCTCGCCTCGCCTCGCCTCGCCTCGCCTCTGCCTCTGCCTCTGCCTCTGCCTCTGCCTCTGCCTCTGCCTCTGCCTCTGCCTCTATTTCTCTCTGTCTGTCTGTGGCTCTCAAATAAATAAATAAACAAAAAAATTAATTAAACTTGTTAGTGACAAACATGCTGAAGTTTTTTGAGGGATATGTACTGATGTCTATAATTTATGTTAACATGCACTACAAACAACTTAATAGATTAACAGAAGGATAGGTAGAAGAAATATTGTGGCAAAGTGGGTAAAATGTATTCCTAATGCAAAACCTAGAAGTTTTTTATATGGTATCATCAAATGCCTTCAGGGCTGGAGAGATGGCTTAGCGGTTAAGTGCTTGCCTGTGAAGCCTAAGGATCCTGGTTTGAGGCTCAATTCTCCAGGACCCACATTAGCCAGATGCACAAGGGGACGCATGCATCTGGAGTTCATTTGCAGTGGCTGGAAACCCTGGCACGCCCATTCTCTCTCTTTCTCTCTATCTGCCTCTTTCTCTGTCATTCTCAAATAAATAAAAATGAACAAAAAAATCAATTAAATAAAATGCCTTCAAATTTGCTGTATATATAAATTATAAGCATATAAATATTATTTATAATAAGCCATTTGGAGAAAGTCACTTAAATTTCATTTCAGTGGCTTCTTTGAAGGTACTTTGTTAGTGCTACCTGGGCCTTAGACCGTCATAAATTTAAGATTAAAACTGCTTAGACAGACCTCTGTCTTTTTCTTAGCTGGTCTTGTAGGTGGGGAAGTTCCTGCCCTTAGATATTTCAAGCCAGACCAAATGTCCCACAGAGTTGAAGCCTGCCAAGCAAAGCTCATCCCAGTGGCTGCACAGTCACTAATGGTTACACCATACTTTAGAACTAATGTCACATCAACCAAAGATTAAATTCTCCTCCTTCCCCATATATCCTTGATTGGATGACCTTTATTGGAAAGGACAAAGCTCCTTTTTGGTGTGTTCTATTTTCAGTCTTCCACATATTTAAAGTGCATTTGTTTAACAAATCAAGCTTCAGATATTGAGGCTTCAGAGAACTTTTGTTGCAATAACTTCACTTATACTCGGTTCTGGCACTTAACAGCATCTTCCTTCAGAAGAGTAAAGGAGTATCTCATTTATATTGGGAATAGACAGCTTGTGTTCTCGTCATTAGAATGACTGCCCCGTAGACATTATGTTTGAGAACGTTATAGGCTTTAGAAGTACATGAATGTTGTGCAGCTGACATTAATTGGTGGGCAAAAGGGGAAGAACAATTCAATTATGGAAATAACTATCATCCTATTTGATTTTTAAAAACACTAACTGTTCTAGGCTTAGTGGCGCATACCTTTAATCTCAGCACTCGGGAAGCTAAGATAGGAGGATTGCTATGATTTTGAGGCCACCTTGAGACTACATAGTGAATTCCAGGTTAGCCTGAGCTACAGTGAGAAACTATCTTGAAAAACAAAGCAAAATTAAAAAAAAAAAACCACTAAATATGTTTTGCATTATTTTGTTTGAAAAAAAAACCTTAGGCTGGAGAGATGGCTTAGCGGTTAAGCGCTTGCCTGTGAAGCCTAAGGACCCCGGTTCGAGGCTCGGTTCCCCAGGTCCCACATTAGCCAGATGCACAAGGGGGCGCACGCGTCTGGAGTTCGTTTGCAGAGGCTGGAAGCCCTGGCGCGCCCATTCTCTCTCTCTCTCCCTCTATCTGTCTTTCTCTCTGTGTCTGTCGCTCTCAAATAAATACAAATTAAAAAAAAATTAAAAAGAAAAAAAAAACCTTCTTTCTCATTCTCTAACTTCATAATAGTAACTAATCATAGATGTTTTATGTACTGAAAATGGAAGTCATTTTACACACTGAAATAAAACGGTAGCTTACAAGATTTAAATGAAAGAATATTTAAAATAAAATTGGGGGCTGGAGAGATGGCTTAGCGGTTAAGCGCTTGCCTGTGAAGCCTAAGGACCCTGGTTAGAGGCTCGGTTCCCCAGGTCCCACGTTAGCCAGATGCACAAGGGGGCGCACGCGTCTGGAGTTCGTTTGCAGAGGCTGGAAGCCCTGGCGCGCCCGTTCCCTCTCTCTCTCCCTCTATCTGTCTTTCTCTCTGTGTCTGTCGCTCTCAAATAAATAAATAAATAAAAATTAAAAAAAATAAAATAAAATAAAATTGGGTTGGAGGGTAAAGAGAAAAGGGATAGAATACCTGTTGAGTTACATGATTCTACACTGTCATTATTAAGCCTTTGGGTACTCAGACTATTTTCACATAAAATCCACAACACTGGGGCTGGAGAGATGGCTTAGTGGTTAAGTGCTTGCCTGTGAAGCCTAAGGACCCCGGTTCGAGGCTCGGTTCCCCAGGTCCCACGTTAGCCAGATGTACAAGGGGGCGCACGCGTCTGGAGTTCGTTTGCAGTGGCAGGAAGCCCTGGCGCGCCCATTCTCATTCTCTCTCTCTCTCTCTCTCTCTCTCTCTCTATCTGCCTCTATCTGCCTCTTTCTGTCTCTGTCACTCTCAAATAAATAAATAAAAATGAACAAAAAAAATTTTTTTTTTAAAAATCCACAACACTGGAGAAAAGAAAGGAGAAATTTGTCTGCTTGAAGGTTACCTTAGAAGATTGGATCTGTAAACATGCATGCATCTTTGTAATAGGCAGGTGTATACATATGCCAAATAATGTCTGAACCAACCAAGAAAAACTGGCTTTACTGCATGATTGTGGTGCAAGTACTACTTCCCGATAGCTTTCACATGTAGAAGGTTTTTAGTGGACTCCCTACACATTGGACAAGCAGCTGTGTAGTCAAAAAGTTATTGGCTGTATTTAACATTATGGGGGCATGTAGATTCCTAAGAATGTCACACCTTGCCTATGCCAGTAAATCAGTGAGTATTCTTGATCCCAAGTCTGATGTCATTTGCAGATTTCCCTCTGTATTAAGGGTGATACTGAGAAGAGAGAATTTTTAGTGTTATTTTTCTCTCTGTGATTGTGGTGTTTTTATGAGCTTTTAAAGCTATGAAATAATACTGGCAAATCCCAAGAAAACTGAATCTGGATTTCATTTTGTCTCTTCTACTCTTGTGATCTTGTGCACATTCCTGACATGTTACAAGCAGCTTGTGTCCCTGAATGTGCAGTATCGGTTTTCAGTGGTGAAAGCCCCAAAAGGAAACAGACGGATTCTTCCATGCACAAACAGCTGGGCAGTTGTGGATGGAGTTAATTGCTGATATATATTGGCTGTGTTTTTCTTCTCTTGTCATTTCCTTTGCAGCTGTGAAAGTGAAGTTGGACTTGAAAACAGGCATTTCCAGCAGTACAAATCCAAAAGTATCACAATGAGGTTGTAATAAATACCTACTGGTACCTTTGAGTTACAGTGTGAAGCTGAAATGAGGAAGAGTGAAGGGTGGCAGCAGGTGACTTGTAATTACATAGATGGTTGGAAAAATAAAGCGGTCACATGAAGAAAGGGGTATTTTGGAATGGGTAATTTTGTTTTGTTTTGTTTTTCAAGGTAGGGTCTCACTTTAGCCCAGGCTGACCTGGAATTCGCTCTGTAGTCTCAGGGTGGACTCGAACTCATAGCAACCCTCCTACCTTTGCCTCCCAAGTGCTATGATTAAAGGCTTGTGCCACTACTCCCGGTGAATGGGTAATTTTGATATGGCAAAAGTTGGTCTCATAATTGAGCAAAGTCTAGCTCAATTAGTACCCGCTTCATAGGATTCTGAAAGAGGTTGTTGTAGGCCATCTCACGCAATATTAAAATGTCCAATATTACAGAGCAATTTCTTCTTCAGTAAGACAGTAGCAATTGTTGGGGGTAATGTGACAACATGCATCCCTACAAAATGTTTTCCTGGTCTTTCAAAACCTTTCCATTGTTTATTTTAAATTCTGTGTGAATAATTATAAAGCTTCTTTTTTTAACATGCTTGGATTTTTTTAACCAGCGAAACTTATTTTTTATTGCATTATTCAGTGCAAAGTAATGTTGTTTTAAATATGCATACAAGGAAAGTATTATTTGTTAAAATCACTTTAAACAGTTATCAAATGTTTAATAATAGATTTAATACTGACAAATTATTTTAGACGCAAAGATTTTACAAGTACTTATGTATCCTGTAGAGTAACTTGTTTGGAAAAAGTCATAGAAAAATGTTTAAAAACTAAAATTCTTATAAAATCATCTGACAATAGATGATTATAAAAATTTTAAAAGTACGGTGGGCATATTACTAATCTTTATCAAATCATCTTTTCATGTGCACATTTTGATGTCCTACCAAAGCAAGTTCATAAATCACATTCCTTATTTTTATTTTTGAAGGCAACTCGTGCTAACTGGTAATAAAATGCCTTTATTATTTCCATATTGCTAAGAAAAAAAAAATAGGGCATTGATGAGGAGGGAAAGTTGTGTCCATGTTCAACAAGGCATGTCGTGTTCTAGAGTGAACATGTTTCTGACACCTTGAGATATGTAAAAGCGGCTGTTGCTAAACTTAGAAGTTGGCATGGTTGGGCTTCCTTTAGAGTAGTTCACTTCCACCTAACGTTATGTTGGTTGAGCTGCGTGACCTATCTGGCATTCTGTCTCTCCTTTCTTCTGAGAAAAGAATTGAGCCTGTAGTGTACTTGTAAGGCAGGAAAGCTGATCCACAAACATGAACTTTTCTCCTATTCCTTTGAGGAGAATTGACCAATTAATTTAGGCCCTGAAGCCCTGGAAAATGTTGTGGCAGTATTAATGTGCAGTTTGCTCTCACTGAAATCTGTCTGGGTGTGTTGTTTCCCCCAGAGTGGGCTCCACCCTTGCTCTAACCACAGCGAGTGTGGATATCTTGCTGTTTAAAACAAAGTTCATTTTTAGGGCAGCATTGCATCAGAATTTTGCCACATGAAAATCGGTTTAAGAAATGTGCAACCGCTTCAAATTTTGTAAGTAATGGATTGTCTATTGTAATGCTGATAGCTCCCAGCCCAGAGGGAAGATAAGATAGGTGGTTAATTTTGTGCTGCCCTCTGTAACATTCTTTGGAAGTAACCTGTGGATTGTTATTCAACTAATTATTTTCTTTTAGTTCATTGTCTGCTTTTCATTTCTTAAACAATTCATTCTTGTTTTTAATTGTTTCATGGGTGGCATTGCCTGATTTAAAAAATAAAAAGGGAAATACTAGTAGTCTCCCAAATGTGCTAATTATTTAACATAAAAACATCTGAAGTATGGTTTTGTACTGAATTTATTAGGCTCTTTATGGCATAATCTGGTAATACTGCATTTCGAGACATCGTGGCATGAACTTTGTGTGTAAGAGTGGGTTCATTGAATTAAAACAAGGCAGTATCTAAAGAGCCTTTATTTCTGTCATAATGATGCTTTGTCCTGTCTCTGTTGGCTATTTGTCGGCAGTCAGGGCAGGCTGCAGCCCAAAGTTCTGTTCCATGCCCGGGCAGTTCCTGTAGTTCCATGCCTCTGTGTTCTCTAGAATTTGTGACGTGAATGGTAAGTTGAACTGTAGGAGAATTACTGCTCAGTTAGGTTCGTGTTCAGAAGTTTTGTTCTTTACAATGGAGTGTGATTCCACCCCTCCTCACATATCAGAGGGTTTTGTTTATAGCTAGATTTGAAATGCCTATGAAGTATTCTTATGCATGAAGTGGGCATGTTGAGAAAGATTGATTTGTAATATCTGTATTCTGCTGTGCTACTTGTTCATTCTGCACTCTTGGGATAGTTATGTGCATTCAGTGTAATCAAGTTCAGCAGCCTGCCCCCATTGAAATCATAACTGAATGTTGAAAATGGCAGTTATCTGTTACTCTTGCACTGCTAACATTGTATCATCCTTTTTGGACTTCCTGGCATCCCCTTGCTTTAGCTTCCTCCTTGTAAATTGGCTGTGACTCGGTGGCCTTGTAAACTCCCAAGAAAGTGAAATCAAGTGAAGCCTGGTGGCACAGAAGGAAGCGCCAACTGGTAACCAAGAGACTGCTTCACTTGGGGCTCACTTTCTCCATCTGTAAAGTTGGGAATTTGGTTAGCCCTCTAAGATATTTTCCAGATTAGAATACCTTAATCTCTTTGTAAAAACACATGCTTATTCCAAAAACCTTAAATGACAGTGTGTTAAAATTGAGAAAAAAATGCTTATAACTTAACCCCAAATTGTTATTATGACATAGAAATACTAAGCATTACTTTAAGTAAAGTGTATCTGCCAAGAGTTTTTAGAAATTTACTTTTTAGTATATTAGTAAGTCTGGCTAACCCTTACCAGAAAAATAAATGTCCAGGTCGAAGTTTTGAGGCCATCCTCTCTGAGCAGTATAGTCATTCACCTCAAGGCAGCTCATGTACTAAATATGCTTGCACGGAATGGGTGTAACTGCCCTAAGAGTTATTAGCTGCGCAGTGATGGGCAAGGCTTTTAGACTTCTTTTCAGTGTATTTTACATCAAGACCTTCTGTACCATTTAATCTCTAAAATTTATTTTTTTTTCTTTTTTTTTTTGTTTTAGAGAGAGAGAGAGAATTGGCATGCCAGAGCCTCAGCCACTGTAACTGAACTTCAGGCACTTGCGCTACCTAGTGGGCATGTGTGACCTTGTACTTGCCTCACCTTTGTGCTGGCTTATGTGGGATCTGGAGCATTGAACATAGGTCCTTAGGCTTTGTAGGCAAGTGCCTTAGCTACTAAGCCATCTCTTCAGCCCATTAGTTGACATTTCTTACAGTATTCTTTCCTTACAAGAATTACATAATATAAAAAGAATGGAGTGAAATTTTTTCAAGTCCTATACAATTGCTCCCCAGCTCATTTGCTTCTGTATGCTTTAAGAATTTTACCTTCTTTATGCTGTTACCTCCACCTTTTTAAAAAAGTTAACTTTTAAAAATTTTATCCGTACTTACTTATTTGAGAGAGATAGAGAATGGTTGCCCCAAGGCCTCTAGCTACCGCAAATGAACTCCCAATGCATGTGCCACCTTGTGTATCTGGCTTATGTGGGATATGGGGAACTAAACCTGGTCCTCAGGCTTTACAGGCAAGTACCTTAACCACTAAGCCATCTCTCCAGCCCCTATACCTACACCTTGTTGGTGTATCTAGTACCTATTCTGTGATGTGAGAAATGTTAGAAAGTCATGTCTAAGAATGAGAATAGTGGGTCACATAGAGTAGATGTCAAATGTCAGCTTGCTGTTGATAAACTCCTGTATCTTTCTGTCCAGAAAGCTGTACTCCAGGTCTTTGTAGTTGCTGCTTTGCTTCAGTGTACTTTTGTCATTGCATAGCTTGAATGCTTTTACATGAATTAGACTATTGTTCAATATAAAACATTTTTAAAAAGAAAATGCAAGGCAGGGGAGATGGCTTAGCAGCTAAGGCACTTACCTTTGAAGCCTAAGGACCCAGGTTTGATTCTCTGGGCCCCACATAAGCCAGATATACGAGGTGGCACATGCGTCTGAAGTTCATTTGCAGTGGCTAGAGGCCCTGACATGCCCATTCTCTCCCTCTCTCTCTTTCTGTCCCTCCCTCCTTCTCTCTTTCTCTAATAAATAAATAAAACTAAAAATAAATTTTAAAAAAGAAAATGCATATGGCAAAAAGGTGAAACAATATAAAAGAATTATGACAAGCTACTTTCTTTCCCATTCTACTCCTCTCAACCTTTATAAACCCAAAGAGGAATTTCTGTTTTTCCAGAAAACATCAATGAGTAACAGTTTATGTGTATATATAATTGTATATACTTGTGTACTTATAAAATAAACTGCACATTATATTATATGAACTTCTAAAATTTTTATTTATTTATTTTTAAAGAGGATTTATTTATTTGAGAGAGAGGGGCACAGAGAGACAGAGAAAGAATGGGTACTGCAGGGCCTCTAGCCACTACAGACAAACTCTAGATGCATGTGCCACATTGTACATCTGGCTTACATGGGTTCTGGGGAATCAAACCTGGGTCTTAGGCTTTGCAGGCAGGCAAGCACCTTATCTGTTAAGCCATCACTCCAGCCTCCATTATATAACTTTTAAAAAGAATGTGTAGTATTGTATGCTATGTTAGTGTATGGACAGATTTGTTATGAATTGGTCATTTTTATTGATATCTGTATTATTTCAAGTTGATTCCCTTTGGGAATCACTTTTATCAGATATACTTGCCCCCTCTAACTTTTCCTTTACCACCATTATAGGACAGAAGCCAGGGGCTGTAACAAAGGATGCTAGTGTTGTGTAGAAGTAGAGAACCCCTCACCACCTCTCACTTGATTAGGGCATTGAGGAGAGGTTTCACCATCCTAGCCTCCACAGAGGAATAATTTTTTAGCACAACAGTAAAAGAATATTGAATTCAAACTTAGGTAACTTGAGTGTGAGATTATGGGACTATGGTCAGGTCATTTAATCTAGTTGATTCTCAGTTTCATCATCTATAATGAGAGATTTAGGAGGCTAGGAAAATGACTCAGTGCCTGATTGCAAAACCCAAATTCAATTCATAAGCCATCCACAAAAAGTGGTGAAAACATTGACATTTGTTTGCAGTGGCAAGAGGACCTGGTACCCACATACAGGCACAAAATAAATAAATAACATGAGAAATTGGGATAGATGAATTTTGTTGTTCCTTCCAACTTTAATATTTGTTGGAATATTGATTTAAGATATATAACCCAAAATTACACAAAATTTATACCCCCCCCCCTTTTATTTTTGTTTTTTTGTTTTTCGAGGTAGGATCTCACTCTAACCCAGGCTGACCAGGAATTCACTATGTAGTCTTAGGGTGACCTTGAACTCACAGCAGTTCACCTACTTCTGTCTTCCAAGTGCTGAGATTAAAGATATGTCACCATGTCTGTCCTGTTTTTATTTTTTTAAAAAATATTCTATTTATTTGCAAGCAGGAGAGAGAGAGAACATGCATGCACATGCATGCCAGGGCCTGGTGCTACTGCAAACAAATTCCACAGATATATCCATCATTGCTCAAACTTGAATTCTTGAGGAAAAAGATCATGAGGTGATATTTGCTATTAAAATGAGTCCTTTTGCTGGATGTGGTGCTGCATGCCCTTAATCCTAGCACTCCGGAGGCTGAAGTAGGAGGATCACTGAGTTCGAGGACAGCCTGAGAATACATAGTGAATTTTAGATCAGCCTTGGCTAGAGTGAGAACCTACCTTAAAAAATGGGATCCTGGGCTGGAGAGATGGCTTAGTGGTTAAGCGCTTGCCTGTGAAGCCTAAGGATCCCGGTTCGAGGCTCAGTTCCCCAGGTCCCACGTTAGCCAGATGCACAAGGGGGCGCACACGTTTGGAGTTCGTTTGCAGAGGCTGGAAGCCCTGGCGCGCCCATTCTCTCTCTCTCCCTCTATCTGTCTTTCTCTCTGTCTGTCGCTCTCAAATAAATAAATAAAAAATGAACAAAAAATATTTTTTTTTTTAAAAAAAAGGGGATCCTTATAATTTTCAATGAGTAACTATTGAGAACTAATCTAGGGCTTTGAAGTTTGGCCTCAGCTTTTTGTTTACATTCGTTCCCAGTTTAGCTTCTAATTCACCTACTCCTTTCTCCTGAAATGCTAAAATCAACATCACTGATGTGACCAGTTTTCAGATTTGGTGCTGAAGAAGCAGCCTGGAGGTAGACTGTACACTGCCCTCCTCCTGCACAGTTATGAAGTAACAGGAGCAGGGATGTTTGCTGCCTCATACATACCATGTTAGCTTTGCTTGTTTCATAGTTTAATCTCATAATTCTTCCAAATGAGAGCTATTCTAAAAGCAAAATGGAATAAGAACTTCATCTGTGTAACCACAGCCAAATGATAAAAGACATTTTCTTGGCCCAAAGGTTAGGGAATGGATGTGTATTTGTGTGTGGTTACACTAACTTCTTGGCAGAAGGCTTGATGTACCTTAAGAATACTTTAAAACATAGGATTATTTATTATCTAAGTAATATTAGATAATTAACTGGTATTCTGTTTTCATATAAATGGTTTGGCATATGGTTCTGTTTAGCAAAATGTATTGACGTCCTAGAAACCAAACATTATTAGTATTAAATGATGAGAGTGGGCTGGAGAGATGGCTTAGTGGTTAAGTGCTTGCCTGTGAAGCCTAAGGGCCCCGGTTCAAGGCTTGATTCCCTGGGACCCACATTAGCCAGATGCACAAGGGGGCGCACATGTCTGGAGTTCATTTGCAGTGGCTGGAAGCCCTGGTGTGCCCACTCTCCTCTCTGTGTCTCTGTCACTCCCAAATAAATAAATAAAAATATAAAAATTTTTTAAAAAAGAAGCTCTTCCCTACCTGGTAAGCCTCTTTAAAAAAAAATGTTGAGAGTACATTAGTGACTAAGTCTTTCTCCCATTCTTTCTTCCTCTCCTTCCCTCCCTCTGTCCTCCTTTTTCTTTGCCTGTCTTTCCTCCTTTCACTTCTCTCTCCCTCTCTGTCCCCATCAGTCAGGTCTCACTACCTCAGTCTGCCAAAGTGCTGGGATTGCAGGTGTGTGTTACCATGCCTGCCTCCTGTGTCTTTTATTATTGGGAATTTTCTAATATCAACTGGCCAGTAAAACTTGCTAAAGAAGCTTCTTTAAATATGAATTTGTGAAAATAGATGAAAATGAAGTATGTTTTCAGAGTTTAAACATGGAGACTTCTTAAAGGGTGGGGGGGGAGGGTTTTAATATTATTAGGGCAGTGTCAGTTACTGAGGGAGCACACTTCTGAATGTGGATCTGCCAGGTACTGGTTGTTATTAAATTGAGTTCTGCATGAAATAATGTTGTGCTACTTGCACCAATAAATTAAACATCTATTTTTGCCTACTAAGATGTATCTAAAATGTAAAAGCCTGTTGCAGTTATTGTGTGTTAGGTACGGTACCTTTAAAATGATTGTTTACATTAAATTAAAGCTTGACAATGATCTCCCTGTGTTCTGCGGGAATATCCTGATCACTTCATTGTGACGTGTACAAAGAAGGAAATTCTCCACAGTTAGAAATATACAGGATGCTGCTGTCTACAGGATGTTGAATGAACTCTGTCTAAAACATTTGAAGTCATTTTAGGAGAACAATTCTGGAAAAACAAAATGAACCAAATAGATCACAGCTTAGCTAGAACTGAAACAGAAAACCATTTTAAAGAAAATAGAGAGGAGAAAAAGGAACCAAAACGGGCTCATCAGTGCTCTGGTCAGGCATGCACTTCCAGAAGAACTTGCTGTTTCTCCTTTGGAGCCCACCCAGTGTTTGGCTAGGGCCCTGTGACACACAGTGGGAATTCACTTCCTATCAGGAAATGCTGATTTTCAATGTATTATCTTGTTGAGACAACCAGAGTGAACAATGGGCTATTAACTTCTAGAACAACAAGTATCATAACTAAGCCAATATTTGCTTTGTTTTGAGTATTACTCAAAAAAAAAAGCTTTGACCAGGCTTCATAATATGCTGGACCATCAGTAACTGCTGTACATAAAAGTCATGACAGTTAAAGCACTTTTTTCTTTTTAAAGGAGTATGGATGTGCTTTTGCAGGCTCACTCTTCTCACTTTATATGCAAAGAGAGATAAGAATCAATGAAACTTTTTCAAGCATATCTTTGGGTATGAAAAATGTTCAGGAGCCTACTTTGAATTTTTTTAAATTTTATTTATTTATTTATTTGAGAGCGACAGACACAGAGAGAAAGACAGATAGAGGGAGAGAGAGGGAATGGGTGCGCCAGGGCTTCCAGCCTCTGTAAACGAACTCCAGATGCGTGCGCCCCCTTGTGCATCTGGCTAACGTGGGACCTGGGGAACCGAGCCTCGAACCGGGGTCCTTAGGCTTCACAGGCAAGCGCTTAACCGCTAAGCCATCTCTCCAGCCCCCTACTTTGAATTTTGACAACCATACCACAGAACTGGTTATTTCGGTCAGCTTCGTGTTGCTGTCAGAAAACAACCAAGAGCAGCTTGTTGGAGGAAAGGGTTTATTTTTGCCACAGACTCTAGAGGAAGCTCTGTGATGGCAGAGGAAGACGACGGCAGGAGCAGAGGGTAGACATCACCTCCTGGCCAATTCCAGATGGACAAGAGTAGCACAAGAGTGTGCCAAACACTGGCAAGAGGAAGCTGGCTATAACACCCACAAGCCTGCCCCCCAAATATAATGCCTCCAGGAGTCTTCAATTCCAAAATTACCATTAGCTGGGGACCTAGCATTCAGGACACATCAATTTCTGGGGGACACCCAAATCAAACCACCACAGTGGCATTAAAGGAAGAAAGGCCTCAAAATAAAGTTTTCCTTTGAAATAGCAAACCCTCTTATTAGCCATCATACTGAGAAATATTTACATTTAAATACATATTTGGTAATATTTTAAGGGTTGACAACTTTTTCAAAGCTCTGCTTTTTCATAGTTCATTCAAATGGCGGCCAGCTAATAGCAAGTTACTACTATAACCAGGTGTTCAAAGCACAATAAAATTTGTGAGCTTGATGGGAACATAGAGATGATCTGGTCAGGCCTCTTCACATGTGCAGAAATTCAGATCTTGACATCGCCATTGAAATCCTCTGTCCTGTCTTGATCCAGAATTTGTTAGCAGGCCTCAGCTATTGTGTATGTAATATACGTAGCACATATCATGCATCCCGAAGCTGTCTCATACTGACTTTAAAGTCAGTTATCTTTTTCCTTTTATAGTTGTCTCCATGGTTAAAATAGAATGTCCTTTAAGGAAGGATTCAGACCTCTGCTTTCTCTTTCTTTATAACCTTTCCCTACTATCTGCATGAATGTTTACTGATTGGATCAGTAGAATTTTGGGGTTTTGGATGTTTATAACATTTTTTGTATTTGGTCTTAGATCATTACACTAAGAATACGTTTGTTTGTTTGTTTGTTTGTTTGTTTTTTTTTTTTTTTTTTCGAGGTAGGGTCTCACTCTAGCACAGGCTGACCTCGAATCCACTCTGTATTCTCAAGGTGGCCTCGAACTCACAGCCATCCTCCTACCTTTGCCTCCTGAGTGCTGGGATTAAAGGCATGTGCCACCACACCCAGCCCTAAGAATATGTTTTTAAACTGCTCTTTTTATGCCTTCATTTTTTTAAAATGACTTTCCATTTCAACTAGTATGGTTCAAATGCAGGTCACAGTATTCATTACCTCAACTACTTTGAATCTGGTCAATTTGATCAGTCTACAGAGAACCCAGGATTTTCAAGTTTGCTGTATATTCTGGTTTATTTCAAGAAAAGTAGAGACTGGAATATTAAAGAGTGAAAGGCCCTACCCAGTGCATAGTTAGGAAAGAATAAAGATGTTGACCCAGTTTGTGAAAGCAGACACAAAGTCTTTAAAGGTAGCACAGACTATGACAAAGTCCAGGAACACTGAGGCAGGGTGTAGGAAGCTAATTCTCATGGAGGTGGGGGAAGTCATGGAAGGAGCTGACTTTTGAATAACATCTCAAAGTATGAACTAATATTTAGATGAATAGAGATGAGTAGTGAATAGTCCAAAAGTGTAAGAACTATCGTAAGCAACAGTGTGGGATGCTTCTGCTTGGAAGACTCATTTCCTACTGAACCTAAGAACTGATCTTTGAAGCCTCTTCTACCCATTTTTTCAGGGTCTGCAGTTTAGAACTCTCAAACATATTCCTAGGTATTTTTATAGATGGGACTCTGGGCCTGGAGAGATGGCTTAGTGGTTAAGGCACTTGCCTGCAAAGCCAAAGGACCCAGGTTCAATTCCTGGGACTCACGTAAGCCAGGTACATGGGGTGACACATGTGCCTGGAGTTTGTTTGCAGCGCCTGGAGGCTCTGGAGCACCCATTCATATTCATTCATATTCTCTCTCTCTCTTTGTCTCACAAGTAAATAAAAATAAAGATGGGTTTTTAAGATGTGTTTTAAAGAACCCATTCCACCCCCAGAAAGGGGCCTAGGAAATAATGTTTTGAAAAATTACAATAGATGGCGTTTTGCTTCTCAGTTGTAGCCAAGGACCCCAAGGATGATGGTATCCATGCTTCTTCTTTTTTTGTTGTTGTTGTTGTTTATTTTTATTTATTTATTTGAAAACAACAGAGAAAGAGGCAGAGAGAGAGAGTGGCTGCAAACGAACTCCAGAAGTGTGCGCCCCCTTGTGCATCTCGCTAACGTGGGTCCTGGGGAATCGAGCCTCAAACCGGGATCCTTAGGATTCACAGGCAACCGCTAAGCCATGTCTCCAGCCCTCTTTTTTTAAAAAATATTTTTATTATTTGTTAGAGAGAAAGAGGCAGGCACAGAATGGGTGCACCAGGGCCTGTAGCCACTACAAACAAGCTCCAGATGCATGTACCACCTTTTGCATCTGGCTTATGTGGGTTCTGGGGAGTTGAACCTGGATCCTTTGGCTTTGCAAGCAAGTGCTTTAACCACTGAGCTCTCTCTCCAACCCATCCATGCTTCTTTAGATGCTTGAGGTAGCTGCAGCCTTTTACAAGGTTATAGAACCAACCATTCTTTGACAACAGAGATGCAGGGTAGGCACAAATGCTTGCTTTTCTGGAGAGCTACTTAAATTACTGAGCTCTATGAAGTTAGCTTTTTATTTGACAATAAAGTGCTTGATGGAGGCTTTAAGTCCAGCTAAAAAGGCACTATAGAACTAAGCTGTGAGTCTAGTCTTTGTGAGCCTCAGAAAAACAAGAACCCTACTTCAAGCTTGAATTTAAAATATAGCAACCAATTTAAGTGGCCCTTTCAGGCATGTGGGTGGCATGTTTACTTGCTAGTGAATTACTGGAAGCTTTAAGGAAGAGTTATTATTAAAAGCTGTAAGTTTTTGTAAATTCTTATGAAAATAGCACCTCCAAAACTGTTGTGGTTTTTAGCCCTGAATGCATACCTATAAACCTCTTAAAAATCAAATTGAAAATGAAGGTATTGTGTTTTTATTTTCAAAGAGGTAAATATTTTATTTACTGTCAATTTCCTTCTAAAATTAGTATCTTCTAAAACCTTTCATTATGGACTTTTGAAAAAATATTTTGTCTTTTATTTATTTATTTGAGAGAGAAAGGGAGAAAAAGAGAGAGAGAGAATAGGTGCACCAGGGCCTCTAGCCACTGCAAATGAACTTCAGGAGTGTGTACCACCTTGTGCATCTGGCTGTACATGGGTACTGGGGAATTGAACCTGGGTCCTTTGGTTTTGTAGGCAAGGACCTTAACTGCTAAGCCATCTCTCCAGCCCTACTTAGGATCTTTATTTATTTACTTATTTGAGACAGAAAAAAAAAAGAAAGAATGGGCATGCCAGGGCCTCTTGCCATTGTAAATGAACTCCAGATGAGTGTACCACTTTATACATCTGGTTGTATGTGGATACTGGGGAATTGAACCTGGCCCATCAGGGTTTGTAAGCAAATGCTTTTAACCTCTGGGCCATCTCTCCAGACCCCCTAAGCAGGAATTTATAAAAATGCAATTCATGGGCTGGAGAGATAGCTTAGCAGTTAAGGGACTTGCTTGTGAAGACTAAGGATCCAGGTCCCATGGTGGTGCATGCATCTGGAGTTTGGTTTGCAGTGGCTAGGGGCCCTGGCATGCCCATTTTTTCTGTCTTTGTCTCTCTCTTTCTCTCTCTAATAAATAAATATAAATCTTTAAAAAAAATGCAGTTCATATTGTAGATGTTTTAAAATTGACAGATCATATGACCTATATTCGATACTCTGTATATCTAGATAATTTGAAAAGGCTAAATTGAGGGACTTTAGCAAATTACATTCTCCCTCAGGACTTGTTTCTTCCTATGCAGAAATAATGGAGTAAAATAAAACCCTACATGTCCTTTAAGCTTTGACACCTTTAAGTTCCATGGATGCTATTTCTTTTGTTTGTAATTAGATATATAAGGAGAGACAAAGAATTATATATTCATATATTAATATTTCTCATGGGCCTTAGAAAAAGATGCAAAAATTGTTTTCATCCTTCCAAAGTCTGCATTTCTTTTGTTGTTGTTGTTGTTTTAAATAAACTTCCACAAATTAAATTTTGAGTTAGTTTAATGATTTCTTTTTCCCTGTCAGTTTGATACTATACTCTTGAGATTTTCTTTTATTATGATTTGAGCTCCCAGAAGAATTGGCAGTCCGAGTTGCTGTTTCTGTCTTGCTCTGTCCTCACCATCTCTGTGTCAAGAAAGAATCTCAATCTTCTTTTTAAAATTTTTTTGTTTATTATTTATTTATTTATTTGAGAGCGACAGAGAGATAGAAAGAGGCAGAGAGAGAGAGAATGGGCATGCCAGGGCCTCCAGCCACTGCAAACAAACTCCAGACATACGCTCCCTTGTGCATCTGGCTAAGGTGGGTCCTGGGGAATGGAGACTTGAACTGGGGTGGGTCCTTAGGCTTCACAGGCAAGCGCTTAACAGCTAAGCCATCTCTCCAGGCCAAGAACCTCAATCTTAAGTGAACTAGGTGGATGTCATAACACACCAAAACATACACAGGCTTGAAGTTCTTACTCTTACTAAATAAGCCCTACTTTTCAAAGCTAAATCTTTTTTTTTAAATATATTTTATTTATTTAATTGAGGGAGAGAGAGAGGGAGAGAATGGGTGTGCCAGGGCCTCTAGCCACTGCAATCAAATTCCAGATGTGTGCGCCACCTTGTGCATCTGGCTTACATGGGTCCTGAGGAGTTGAACCTGGGTCCTTTGGCTTTGCAGGCAAATGCCTTAACCACTAAGCCATCTCTCCAGCCCAAAGCTAAATCTTATTTCCTTTGTCAGATTAGAACCAAGATCTCCATATGAATCAGTAAAATTGTATGGCAGTTAATGTCTGTCTGACAGAGTCCTAGATAAAATGATGAGTCATACATAATCCAGATACCATGATCCAGAGAAGCCCTACTCTTTTTAAAGTTCATAATTACAACTTTAGTTTCTACCTTGTGGAGGACTGAATTTGTTGAATGACCAGGAGACTTATTTATTTGTCATTGATTTGATTATAAAATTCTGAATGTTAAACCCTATGCTTTATTTTTTAATATTTAGGTAAACTTCATCTTTAGAAAATCTACTCCATGAAAATAAGCATTTTGCAAAAGAATTGATATATAAAAGCCAGAATTTAGATTTGAATCTAAGGTAGGGAAAAAGTTGTAAAGTTACACAAAAAGATCTCTACTTTAAGTTTATAATGATGCAAAATTTGGAAACATCAGTGGGAGTGAGAAGATTCAAGAGGCATTATAGTGTAGTGGTGAAGAACTTGTTTTATTTGAATTGCTATCTGAGTTCCACACACAGTTCTTAGGTGGGTGTGACCTTGGACAAGTAATTTCTCTAACTTGCTTCTTCATCAGTAAATTGAGATAACAGCAACCTCCTCTGAGGGTTGTTATGAGGATTAAGTGAAGCAAAACATGCTACATCCGTAAAACACTGTTGAACAAGAATAGGTGCTTAAGTGTTAGGTATTTAGTGATGATTTTCCTTTGCAGCACATTTGTTACAATTTGGGATTGTGAACATATGCATAATAAATTACTAAGGAGTTGAAGTAACTGAACGAAGATTTAGAATCCAGGTAAATAAACCCTTGAAAGTAGAGTAAGTTCTTGACACCAGGCAACTGGAAAGAGTCCAGACAGTGTGAAAGATTTCAAAATCTGTCATGTAGGCAGAACATAGGGACAAGTTATTTTTGGCAAAGGCCAGTAAGTAATTTATATAAGTCCACACAGAAACAATACCAGAGAGTTGTGTAAGGTGTCAGAAGTCTGCTTCCATAAGTCAAAGCATGAGCTATCAGATGACCTCAGAGAGCAGTGGCAGCTGATGGAAGATTTAATATGAATCTTAACAGAGGTGTACCAAGAAATATCTCTTTGGATCACATTTTCTTGCTTTCTTGAAAAGGAAAAAGCTAGAAAATGGGATTCACATAGAATGTCAGTTGCAGGAATATTTGAAGTTACCCAGTAGAAAAATAAGAAAGCCATTAAGTTCATACAATAAAGTTCTCAATAAAAGAGAGAGGGGGGTTAAGAAAGGGATTTAGGCCACCCAAGAATAGGTAGGGAAATTAATACTTAAGCAGCACTTTCTTTTTAAAATTTAATTTATATATATTATAACAGGTTATACTATTATTCCCTCACCCTGGCTCCCATTTCTCTGGGTGTCCTTAAGTGTGGCTATGATATTCATTGTGGGGTCATGAAGGCCTCAGTCAGTCCCATGGGGTGGAAGGGCAGAACATGCCTCAAGATATTCCTACCCACTCAGAGGCTCTTAGAATCATTTTCCCCTCTCTTCTGCAGTGTTTCCAGAGCCATGGCAGGTCAGTTGGCAGTCACATCTAATTGAGTTCTCTGTAGCTTATATATTTCTACTTTGGTGGATTTTGATTGATCATCATGTCTGTCACCATCACCCTGGAGCTGGTTGTCAGGTTAGCAGTCAGAACAGTATTCATGTTGCCACTCCCTCTACAATTTCTTTTTCTTTTTCTTTTTTAAAAAACATTTTATGTATTTATTTGAGAGAGGAGGACATGGGGAGAGAGATTGGGCACACCAGGGCCTCCAGCCACTGCAGACCAACTCTAGATGCATATGCTTTCTTGCGCATCTGGTTTATGTGGGTCCTGGGGAATTGAACCGGGGTCCTTAGGCTTTGCAGGCAAACACCTTAACTGCTAAGCCATTTCCCTAGCCGCCTTCTACAATCTCACATGGGCCCCAACAGATGTGGTAGAGAAGGCATGTCTCATGGTAAGCAGTCAGATATCTTCTTGTTTTACTGATAGATCTTGGTTCTCCCCCATTTTCTCTGCCATTCATAAAATAAAACAGATTCTCCAATCAAGAGTGAGAACAGCTTCCCCTGGTTTGTCCACTCCCAGGCAGCCACTATAGAATGAGTAGTCCTGGCCCTCAGCCCCAGTTCTCAGCCCCATCTCACAATCAGCACTTTGTTTCTTAATAATTAAAGTAATAGTCAAATATTATCATGGAATCCAGCAGCAAGACTGACTCAATGCTAAGCCAGTATCTTGTGCTTTCTTATAACACGAACCCTAGCATAATACTTAACCCTGCAGACAGGGTTAAATAGTTGTTGATGTGGAGAAAGGGGCAGAAATAGAACACTGGACAAGAATCTAACCTGAACATGTGACTTCTGAAATTCAGTCTTGCTTAAATTTTATGATTTGATACCTGCTTTTATAACATATCAGCTATGGTGGGAGCAGGAGAACCTATTTCAGCTTTAATCTGAGATTGGAATTCATTGTCAATCTTCATAGGGTTTTACAAAGCAATTTCTGTTCAAAATCTGGTGTGATCACGTTTTCTTGCTTCAACTTTGTAGAAACATTTATTCCCAGTCTAACTTTGTAGTTGGCAAAAGTCATGGTGTGGTGGAAAACATTTTTTTCTTCAAATCAAATGTTTTGTTTAGGAGACTATAGGCTATAGGGATTATTACTTCTGAAGAGCTGACTTAATGCAAAGATGTTCATTCCACATTGTTATGATGGTAAAATGTTTCCTAAAATGCTGATTGGGATGGAAATACTATGGTTTCCTAGAACTACTATATCAAAATCAAAATTAGATAGCTGAAAATAATAGGAAATTTATTCTCTTAGAGTTCTGGAGCCTATGTGTACAAGATACCAACAAATTGGTTTCTTTTAGGAGACCCTGGGGAAACGTGGACTGTGCCTCCCTCCAGCTTCGGGAGGTTGCCGGCAGTACGTGGAGCTCCTAGACTCGCAGCTCCACCAGTCTAGTCTCTGCCTTTGTGATCACCATGCGGGTTCTGCACGTGCGTCCTCTGGGCCCAGTTCTCTCACCTTCCACGTGCTAGACACTAGTTAGTGATCTAGGGCCCACCTCAATCCAGAATGACCTCATTTTCATTTTACCTTCAAATATCCTGTTTTCAAATAAGATCATTTTGAGGTACTCAGGACATGAAGGGGGAGGGGTTAACATGCAACAAATGAGTGTAGCACTTCTTAAGGAAGTGCTTCCTAGTAAAGCCATCTTAAGTTGAATATACCTAACTTCCAAACATGGATGAACAGCTTCGTACCCTGCAGTACTACTGGTTGTATTCTTGACTTCAGAGATGACAGGAGCTGGAGATTACTGCACTGCCCAGCATCCAGTGAAAATACCCCTTAAGATAACCAAAGCAGTAATGTTACATAACCGCTGTAAAGAAAGTTACAAATTTTGTTTTTCTATCAAAAATTACTGTACAAATTTGAGAGAAAAAAGAGAACATCCCATTGTATAATGTTACATCAAAAAAAACATCAAAATTCCAAGTATCACTTCTGGCTGGATGTGTATTGCTCAGTCAGTCATAAAGCTAAAAGTCTGATTCAAATGATTGTAACTTGGACACTGTCTTTATACTGTGTAGTATCAAACTTTAGATTTAAAGGATGGTTAATTTGAAAAATGTTTTTTGTTTCAAGATTGGCTTTCACTGTAGCCCAGGCTGACCTGGACTCTTTAGTCTCAGAGTGTGGCCTGGAAGACTTGGTGATCCTCCTACCTCTGCCTCCTAAGTGCTGGGTTTAAAGACGTGTGCTACCATGCCCACCTGAGAAATGTTTTTGAAAAACTGCTTTTGTGAAACTGATTTCCAAAGTTAATATATTTCTCTTTGTGGACTTCACTTAAAATGATCATCAGATTTTTATACTTAAAACCAGAAAGTAATTTTTTTCTTTTTTGGCTTTTCAAGGTATGGTCTGAAAGTAACTTTGGAAGCAATTTTCAGACACCATTTCCTATGCTTAATAAGTTACATTTTTATGGCTCAATATTAGGATTTCCACAAAGAAAAGAGCAAGTTGTGATTATCTTGAAGCCCTACTAACTAGCCAAAATATGAAAGCAGGGATACCTTGTTCAGTTCAGACTGCTTTGTAGTAACAATGTGTTGAGTTACCTACAGTTTTGAGACTGACTTTTGCAGTTGTGTTTTATAAGTTACCATAATAAAAGCCAGAAGTCTTTAGCGCAAAGATCCAAAATAGTAAATCAAAGTGAATTCTTGGGACTTAGTCACACCCTGTGTTCTTTAATTTTTTGTTTTGTTTTGTTTCTGTTCTGCTTTTTTTGTTTGTTTGTTTTGTTTTGTTTTTGAGGTAGGATCTCACTCTAGCCCAGGATGACCTGGAATCACTATATAGTCTCATGCTGGCCTAGGACTGATGGCAATCTTCCTACCTCTGCCCCTCCCAAGTGTTGGGACTGAAGGTGTGCACCACAAGGCCTGACCCACTTTTTTGTTGTTGTTGTTGTTGTTGTTTTTTGCGGCAAACCCAATAGACTGACCTTTTTTATGAGAGAGAATATGAATTGGTGTACCAGGGCCTCCAGCTACTGTAATCAAACTTCAGATGCGTTCATCACCCTGTGCATATGTGTGACCTTCCACATGCATTACCTTGTGCTTCTGTCTTATATGGGATATGGACAGTTGAACATGGGTCTTTAGGCTTCCCAGAAAACTGCCTTAACTGCTAAATAGTCTCTCCAGCTCCTTTCCACTTTTTCAAGGAAGGTACTTTGTCTTCTTCTTGGTACCCTTCCAATCCTCCCAACCCCAAGAATTCCAGTGACCTCAGGAAGAATATGCACAGGGGATGTAAGGGCAATCTGGCTGCAACATTTTTCACCCACTGACCGTCAGGGTTGATTCGGCTGATCTGGCTGGTTAGGTGGGTGTCCCCTTCCTCCCTCACCACTCCGTGTGCGTCCCTCCTGAAGCTGCGTGCTCGTCGAAGAGGACCACTTTCCCCGAATAGAGGAGGACCGGTCTTTGGTCTAGGGTATACGAGTAGCTACACTTCCCTGCTTGAATCTCCAAACAAGCTCTCAAGGTCCATTTTAGGAGTATGTAGGGTAGTCAAGCTTCCAAGACTCCAGACACAACCAAATGAGGCGCTGCATGTGGCAGTCTGCCTTTGTTTAAAAAAAAAAGAATATGCACAGGAGTCCATGGTAACAAATCAGTTTTTTTAGGGTAGTATTTTAGGTAAACGGTTCTTTCTTTCTTTTTTGAAATAAAGAGAAAAAATTATTGGGATGTAGAATTATTTTAACAAAGCTGAAGAGTATAGCCTCTCTCTTATGCACATTCTCTTTCTTTCTCTCCATTGTGTTTCAGCCTCCTTTTTCTATCTGCCTCTCTTCCTCCTTCCCTTCTTGATGGTAAATGTTTTCTTTTGCAAACTCTTTTCTATAATGTGCTTTGTTAGAGTAAGTATATTTCTTCAAGCAATTAGAAATTCGGGTTTTTTTTTTTTTATGAGAAAGGGAGAATAAGAGGGCAAGAGAAAGAGAATTGGCACACCAGGACCTTAGCCACTACAAACAAACTCCAGACGTGTATGCCACCTTGTGGATCTGGCTTATGTGGGTTCTGGGGAGTCAGATTCTTAGGCTTCACAGGCAAGTGCCTTAACTGCTAAGCCATCTCTCCAGCCCTAGAAATTCTTTAGTACAGTAAAAATTTCTGCGCTTGGAAGCCAGGTGTGGTGACATACACCTTTAATCCCAGAATTCAGGAAGTTGAGGTAGGAGGATCACCATGAGTTACAGGCCAACCTGGAATTACAGAGTAAGTTCAGGTCAGCCTGGGCTGGAGTGAGATCGTCTCTGGGACCAGTGGAGATTTCAGCACTTGGGAAGTAGAGGCAAGAGGATTGAAAGTTCAAGACCAAGAAGGGAGAACCAATTTTAACTTTTAAGAAATAGAGGTGGGGGACAGAGAGATTGCTCAGTGGATGAAGATGCTTACAAAGGTTGATGGCCCAGGTTTGATTCCCTAGTATCCATATAAATCAATATGCACAAAGTGGTGAATGCATCTGGAATTCATTTGCAATGGCAAGAAGCCCTGCGTGCCCATTTCTCTCTTGTCTTACCCCCTCCTCCACCCCCCACCGACTTGCAAATAAGTAAAATTATTTTTTAAAAAGAAATGGATGTACAACTGGAATTTAGAAAAGTTACTGCCTGTATTTTCATACTCACTTTGAAAAGAATTTTTTGAATATATGTATTACAGTGCCAGGTAAGAGTAAGTTTAACCTCAATATCAAAAGTAAGGGTTTGGCAGAATAAAAGAATATATCAAAAAGATCATTCACCCTGACCAATTTGGCTTTATCCCAGAGATGCAGGGATGGTTCAATATACGCAAATCTATAAATGTAATACATTATATAAACGGGTTGAAGGACAAAAATCACATGATCATCTCATTGGACACAGAGAAACCATTTGACAAAATCCAACATCCCTTCATGATAAAAGTCCTACAGAAACTGGGAATAGAAGGAACATATCTCAATATAATAAAGGCTATTTATGACAAGCCTACAGCCAACATATTACTAAATGGGGAAAAACTGGAAGCTTTTCCACTAAAATCAGGAACAAGACAAGGGTGTCCACTGTCCCCACTTCTATTTAATATAGTTTTGGAAGTCTTAGCCATAGCAATAAGGCAAGAGAGACATAAAAGGGATATATATTGGAAAGGAAGAGATCAAGTTATCATTATTTGCAGATGGCATGATTCTATACATAAAGGACCCTAAAGACTCTACTAGCAAACTGATGGAGCTGATCAAAACCTACAGCCATGTAGCAGGATACAAAATAAATACACAGAAATCAGTAGCCTTCATATATGCTAACAACAAACACAGAGGATAAAATAGAGAATCACTCCCATTCACAATTGCATCAAAAAATAATAATAATAATAAAGTACCTTGGAATAAACCTTACCAAGAAAGGAAAGGATCTCTACAATGAGAACTTTAAAACACTCAAGCGAGAAATTGCAGAAGACACTAGAAACTGGAGAAACATCCCTTGTTCCTGGATGGGAAGAATCAATATTGTGAAAATGGCAATCTTACCAAAAGCAATCTACACATTTAATGCAATCCCTATCAAAATTCCAAAGGCATTCTTCATGGAAATAGAAAAAAAATCCAAAAATTCATTTGGAATCACAAAAACCTCAAATATCTAAAATAATACTGAGCAACAAAAATAAGGCTGGTGGTATCACCATGCCTGATTTTAACCTATACTACAGAGCCATAGTAACAAAAACAGTGTGGTACTGCCACAAAAACAGACATATAGATCAGTGGAACAGAATAGAGGACCCAGTTGTAAGCCCAAGTAGCTATAGCCATCTGATACTCGATAAAAATGCCCAAAATACTCATTGGAGAAAAGACAGCCTCTTCAGCAAATGGTGTTGGGAAAACTGGATATATATCTGCAGAAGGATGAAAATAGATTCTTCTCTCTCGCCATGCACAAGAATTAAGTCCAAATGGATTAAAGACCTTAACATCAGACCTGAAACTGAAACTGCTAGAGGAAAAAGTAGGGGAAACCATTCAACATATTGGTCTTGGCAAAGACTTTCTGAATACAACCCCAATTGCTCAGGCAATAAAACCACAGATTAATCACTGGGACCTCATGAAATTACAAAGATTTTGCACTGCAAAGGACACAGTGAAAAAAGCAAAAAGACAACCTACAGAATGGGAAAAAATCTTCACCAGCTCTATATCTGATAGAGGATTAATATCTAGGATATACAAAGAACTCAAAAAGTTAAATAATAAGGAATCAAACAAGCCAATCAAAAAATGGGCTATGGAGCTAAATAGAGCATTCTCAAAGGAAGAAATACGAATGGCATATAAGCATCTAAAACATGTTCTACGTCACTAGTCATCAGGAAAATACAGATTAAAACTACATTGAGATTCCATCTCCTGTCAGATTGGCTACCATCATGAAAACAAAAGATCATAAATGTTGGCGGGGATATGGAAAAAGAGGAATCCTTCTACACTGCTGGTGGGAATGCAGTCTGGCCCAGCCATTGTGGAAAGCATTGTGGAGGTTCCTAAAATAGCTAAAGATTGATCTACCATATGACCCAGCTATAGCACTCCAAAGCATATATCCAAAGGACTCATCTCATTTGCTTAGAAGTACGTGCTCAACCATGTTTATTGCTGCTCAATTTATAATAGCTGGGAAATGGAACCAGCCTAGATGTCCCTCAACAGATGAGTGGATAATGAAGATGTGGCACATTTATACAATGGAGTTCTACTCAGTGGTAAAGAAAAATGAAGTTATGAAATTTGCAGAAAAATGGATGGATCTGGAAAGGATTATACTAAGTGAGGTAACCCAGGCCCAGACAGCCAAGCGCCACATGTTCTTCCTCATATGTGGATCCTAGCTACAGATGATTGGGCTTCTGTGTGAGAAGGAAAATACTTAGTAGCAGAGGCCAGTAAGTTGAAAAGGAGATATAAAGGGAAGAGAAAGGAAGGGAGGAGGGTACTTAATAGGTTGGTATTGTATATATGTAAGTACAATGATTGAGATGGGGAGGTAATATGATGGAGAATGGAATTTCAAAGGGGAAAGTGGGGGGGGGGCATTACCATGGGATATTTTTTATAATCATGGAAAATGTTAATAAAAATTGTGAAAAGAAAAAAAAATGAATTTGAAAAAAAAAAAGTAAGGGCTTGGGGGCTGTGGAGAGATGGCTTAGTAGTTGAGGCACTTGCCTGCAAAGCCAAAGGACCCAGGTTTGATTCACCAGGTCCCCCGTAAGCCAGATGCACAGAAGGTGCGTTTGGAGCGGCTGGAGGCTCTGATGCACCCATTCTCTCTCTCCCTCCCCCTTTCTGTGTGTGTGTGTCTCAAATAAACATAAAATATTTTTTTAAAAAAAAAGGAAGGGTTTTTGGTTTTTGAAATTCAGTGCTGAGCAAATAATTAAATGGACTTAAGTTCAGGAAGTATATGGGACTTGCTGTCCATCCCCAAGAGGATTTCCACATGTTAATGCATCAAGATGTAAGGCATCTCTAGAAATTGAGAGCAATGAATCTTCCTGTAAAATTCATCATTTCTAGTGATTTCTCTCTTGCAAACCTGTTATTTATCATGAGCTGTCAAGTTCTGAATGGTTTTCTGGATCTCAAGTTTTAAAATTTCACAGATGCCATGGGACTCAATAACAGAGACTAAGTGTCTGATAGGTGCATTCAGGTAATAATCCACTGGTCTTGGTCAACTTTCTCTTGAAGGAAAAAAATGTTTTATCTTCTCTCAATTGTTTCCAAATACTTCATATTGAGGACAAATGATGACTGCAGAAATAGAGATCAAATGTTCATCATTTTAAATGAGGCAATCTGTGTAGAACACAATATCTGTAATGTATGGTTGCAAAAAAATGACTGATTAACACTTAGGGATATATGAATAGACGTACATTTGTACTCTGTGCCCATCTTTTTTTGTTGTTGTTGCTTGAAACAGTGTCATGCACTGTAGCCCAATAGCTTGGTCTGGTTTAGAATTTACAATGTCCTCTAAGCTGGCCTTAAACCACAACAGTCCAGCCTCCCATGGGCAGGGATTACAGGCATAAGCCGCTACCCACACCTGTCTCTGTCCTGTTTTGTTTTGGTTTGTTTTCTGAGACAGGGTGTGTCACCCCAGCTGTCCTTAAACTATTCATTCTCTTTCCTTTACCTCCTTAGTGCTGGGAATACAGGTATTTACCACCCCACCTGGCTTTCTTAGACTGATTCTGTCACCCCTCATTCAATTGGGTTCTTGTCTTAACTTTTTATTTCCTAACACATTCAGTGCCCATCTGGTCTTTTCAGGGGCCCTTAACTTTATAAAGACCCTTATCCTATATACAGTTGCTTTTGGCTTGTAACTCAAGAGCTGTGTGGAATGTCTCATGATGTTTGTGATCCCACTTATCATTGCCTGGATTATGCTTCATAGTTTGCCCATCTCCTGGTCTGCTTGTCCTTACAAAGCTTGTTCCCCATATGTCTTGTTAATTCCAGTGAAATGAAGAGCAGGTACATGAGGTGGAGGCTATGAGGAAGTGAGATAGTAGAGTGGTAGAAGTCTGGTCTGGAAGAATTAATGCTGCTAGATATGTGTGTATGGACAGCATCTCTTTAAGACCTCCTCGTTGCCTAAAATGTTAAGGATACTTCACAGCCTTAGTAACTCAGTTACTTCCAGAAAACTTGCCCCTTCAGTATTTAGCTCAAATCACCGTCAGATAATGGCCTTATTCCTACATCTGTTATATATACTAGACTGATAAGCTGTTGAGTCTGTTCATGAACACTAGACTTTTAGCCCTTCCTTTTAGCTGTTTAATTAGTTATTTCTCTGTATATAAATTAGAAACACACTAACATATTCCAAGAAAGGTAGGACAGGCTCAGTAGCCATTATAGTAATAAGATTCCAGAGGAAGATAATTAAATCTTCCTCTACTTGGGAACTTGGAGACTGCAGCTGTATTACTTGATGTCAGACTTGTTTGTTTCCATTTTCCTCGGCTGCTATCTCTTTCCAGTTCAGTTTTCCAGATCACTCGGTGTCGATGTCAATTTATATAAAATTGTGGTTAGCAGATAAAAGTGGCTCATAGAACTTAAATAGAATTTTAGTGGCTAAAGATGTGGCTTTCCACTTTGTGCAGGAACTAAGATGTTTTCTAGAACTTTAAATATTTTCACCATTTTACAGTAACCATCAAGAAGAACAGTAACAAACAATCAACCTTTGTTGTTTTTAACCAACCAGTTTATTCCTTTGAAGTCTGTCATATATGTGATTGTTGTTTTAAGGGTGGAACAATAGGCCTGGTACTTGAAAGTACAGCGTCTCTTGGCTTTTTTCTAGAAAAAGGGGTTACAACTGCCAAGAATTTTAAGTTTGGAAAGACTTTTCATAGGTAATAACTTTTTAAAAAAATTTTTGTGCCATTCCTCACTCTGCTTAGAAGGAATTATAATGTAGTAAATAATTTGGTTCAGTCCCCATTATATAATGGGGAACCTTCCACTGTGGACATTGTACAGATGGTCCCCACCCCCAAGCTCACAAAGTGGTCAAGACCTTCTCTAGTGGGATTTTTAAAGTAATAGCTCTATAGATATGCAAATCAATTCCATCGAATTTTTCTTTTTAAAGTATATAATTTGATGGTCTTTAATGTATTCACAGATTTATACAACTCTAATAATTTTAGAACATTTCCATCATCCTAAAACAGAAATCTACCATTTACTCCTCACTTTCTCACAGCTGTAAGCTGTAAGCTGTCCCAAACATTCCAGATAAATGTGTAGTCCTTGGTGACTATCTTCTTTAACTTTTAATAGTGTTTCATGATTTATCCTATAATGGTATGTATCAGTACTCCATTTTTTTGTATTTATCAAAGTTTCTCATTGTAATCCAATGTAGCCTAGGATTCACAGAAACCCCCTTTCTTCAGCCTTTTGAGTGCTGGGATTATAGCCATGTACTACAATACCCAGTTTCCATATAATTTTTTTTTTAATTTTTTTTGTTCATTTTTTATTTATTTATTTGAGAGCGACAGACACAGAGAGAAAGACAGATGGAGGGAGAGAGAGAGAATGGGTGCGCCAGGGCTTCCAGCCTCTGCAAACGAACTCCAGATGCGTGTGCCCCCTTGTGCATTTGGCTAACGTGGGACCTGGGGAACCAAGCCTCGAACCGGGGTCCTTAGGCTTCACAGGCAAGCGCTTAACCACTAAGCCATCTCTCCAGCCCGCATATAATTTTTTTTGCCATGTAATGTTCTGTCTTATAGCCATACCACATTGCATTTGTCAATTTACTAGATGCTAGATATTTGGATTATTTGTATTTAGTAGTTATTATGAAAAATGATGCTGATAAAATCCAGAGACTAAAATAATCTGGATATCCTTCAATAGGTAAATGATTAAACAAATAACAATACAGCTATACCATGGGAGAATACTAAGATTAAGATTGAATAAACTGAAAAAAGAGTGAGTAAACTGTCGATGCATTCAATAGATCAGCACTGAGCTATGCTGCATGGGAAAAGTCCTAAAGGTTATACATTGCAGGGTTTTAGTTGCATGATGCTCTTTAATGAATTTTAGGAGAAATGAATAGATCAGTGCTTGCTGCTTATGAAAGGAGGGAGGTGGGCAGAATGTGTGCTTTCTGCTTCAGAAAACTGTCTTCTTGACTGTCTCTCAGGTCCTGCTTCTGATGTTATAATGTAGTTTTGACAAGGTGTGCCATTAAGGAAAACTGGATGTCTGTATTCTTATGTATAACTGTTGCAGTCCGGTTCGCATTGCTGTTAGAAATCACCCAACCAAGAGTAGCTTCTGGGAAAAAGAGATTTATTTTGGCTTACAGGCTCGAGGGGAATCTCCATGATGGCAGGGGAAAACGATGGCATGAACAGAGGGTGGACATCACCCCCTGGCCAACAGAAGGTGGACCACAGCAACAGGAGGGTGTGCCAAACACTGGCAAGGGGAAACTGGCTATAAAGCCCATAAGCCCGCCTCCAACAATACACTCCCTCCAGGAGGCATTAATTCCCAAATATCCATCAGCTGGGAACCTAGCATTCAGAACACCTAAGTTTATGGGGGACACCTGAATCAAACCACCACAATAACTAACATCAAAATACACTTTTATGCTCTGGAGAGATGGGTCAGCAGTTAAAGCACTAGCCTGCAAAGCCTAATGACCTGGATTCGATTCCCCAGGACCCATGTAAAGCATGCATCTGGACTTTGTTTGGAGTGGCTAGAGGCCCTGGCATGATCATTCTGTCTGTCTCTCTTCTCTTTCCCTGCTTACAAATAAGTGAAATATATTTTTAAAGATTTTTTTTTCATTATTTAGGTATTTATTTATTTATTTATTTGAGCACGACAGACACAGAGAGAAAGACAGATAAACAGAGGGGGAGAGAGAGAAAGAGAATAGGCACACCAGGGCCTCCAGCCACTGCAAACAAACCCCAGATGCGTGCGCTCCCTTGTGCATCAGGTTAACGTGGGTCCTGGGGAATCGAGCCTCGAACTGGGGTCCCTAGGCTTCACAGGCAAGCGCTTAACTGCTAAGCCATCTCTCCAGCCCAGGAAAATATATTTTAAAGTATGTTTTTGTCTTACAAAACAGCCTCAATTCACTTTCAGCACTTTGCCTATCCACATCTCCTTAGCAGATCATGTTTATTAGGCTGTTTTCACACGCTTGCTAGCTTGTGCTATCACCACACAGCTAGCCCTTCTTCAGCCTGCAGAGGCCTCTCTTCACTGCCTCACTTGTCAGCCTCACTAAGGCTCCAAGCCAGAAGCACGCACTTTCAGTTTTGGTTATTGCAACACTGCACTTCTGGGCACTCCTTTGCAGTATATTTCTCTCTGGCTGTATTAATGGTTGGGCGATGGGAGAGTGCCGGAAGCCTGGAGTTGTACTGGATCTACTCAGCTGGTCCCTTTCAGCAGATCTTTAGCTGATCTCCACTGTCTCCCCTTCAGGTTTCTTGACTTTGCAAGGCGGCTGATGAAGTTGGAAAATCCCCTTGTTTGGTCTCTGCTCCTGCAACGTGGTGCACAGATCAGGGCCACAAGCACCTCAGTGTGATTCTGGCCGCTTTCCTCCTTTCTGGTGGGTCTCGCTGTGGCTAATAAAAACCTATACACCTTCACTTTTCAGAAGAAGAGTGTATTTTGTTGTGGTTTTGCTTAAGTCTCTCACGAGGCTGGTTTGGAGTATCTTACCCAGAAGTCCCCCTCTGGCTATGTAGAAAAAAATACAAAGTGCCAGGTGTAGTAGTGCACACTTGTAATTCTAGCTGCCCAGGAAGATTGCAAGTTCAAGGCCAGCTTGGGCAACCTCAGGAGATTCTGTTTCAAAATATATAAATAGGAGCCGAGCATGGTGGCACATGCCTTTAATCCCAGCACTTAGGAGGCATAGGAAAGAGGATCACTGTGCATTCGAGGCCACCTTGAGACTACATAGTGAATTCCAGGTCAGCGTGAACTAGAGTGAGACCCTACCAATAAAACAAAATTTTATATATATACATACATACATATATATATATATATACACACACACACATATATATATGTATATATATACACACATATATGTATATATATTGTATATGTTATATATACACATATATAAAATAAAGATACATTATTTACACATACGTTCATAAATATTCATGTAAAAATGGACTGTAGATACAGCTCTGGTGCAGCTCTTGTTTTAACATAACCAAGATCCTGGGCTTACTCCCCATCCCCCCCCGCCAGTACCATCATGGGATAATAACCACTGACCTCAAAGCTTTATGTCTAAAACAGCTTATTGCTTCCTGTTTTTCTGTATGCTGGCCTGCTCACTCATTATTGCATGCTGCTGTAGTTAGCTGGTGGTGTCTGTGTGGAGCTAGGTTTTTCTGGGCTGGCTAGATCTGTATCACTTGATGGTTGTTCATAATGGGCTTCTTCATGGCATTCAGCTCCAGGCCCCTCAAAGGCCTAACCTGGAAGTTGCACAGTGTCACTTCTGTCACGTTGTATTAGGCAGATAATCTGTGTCTCAGTGGAGTAAGTAGCAAGGTTACTTGCCAGTACAAATGTACTCCAGATGTGTGCACCACTTCATGCATTTGGCTCTACATGGATATGGCAAGCAAGCATTTAGCCACTGTGCTATCTCTTGTGGCCATTTTTAAAAACAATCCACCACAAAGACCGTTTTAGTTACTTTCTTGTTGCTGTGACCAAAATGCCTCACCCTAAGCAACTTAAGGAAGAAGGGTTTATTTCAGCTTACAACTCAGAGATGCAGTCCATCATGGTGGGGAGAATGTGGAACGTGAAGCAGTTGGTCACGTTCAATCTGCCGTGAGAAAGCAGCGAAAGGTATTTGCTGCTCAGCTAGCTTTCTCTTTTGTTGCATCCAGGACCCAGCCCATGGTCTGGAGCCACCCACATCTAGAGTGAGTCTTCTTGCCTCAATTAACCTAACCTAGAAAATTTCTCACAGGCAAGTCTAGAAGTTTGTTAATTGAATCTGACAACTGAGAATAACCATCACCAATCTTAGACCACGAATTCAGCTTGTGTGGAAGCATCTAGAAGATGCCTCAGCCCTGGCACAAATTTCAGTCAACAGGAGGAACTGACTAGTACAAGCAAAGCAGGCCATAGGAGAGGCAGGCCTGGCACCAGCGGCAGTGCCTTGAGCTCAGAGATGAAAGCCAGGGTGTTTTATTCTGGTGTGCTGCTGAGCTGAGAGGCCTCAGGAAGCTACAGAGCAGTGTAACTTTGAGTTGATGAATGTGGAACTCGCTTGTTTACTAGTCACTGCAAGTGACTACTTTAGCTTACCTGGTATTTGTGAATTTGTGAATGTTAGAAAGAATTTGCAAATACAGGCTTTATAAACATTAGTCTTACATTCTAGAGGCCTGCCATTTATATTTTCCTCTTTGTGTGTGCACGCACATGTATGTGCAGGTGTGCATACACATGTGTACTGATATGTGTAGAAGCCAGGGTTCATACCAGATGTCTTTCTAAATCACTCTCCATCTTAGTTTTTGAGAAGGCTCTCTCACTGCTTCTGCTAGACTAGCTGGCCAGCAAGCCCTAGGGATCTTAGTATCTTCACCACCCTGGCACTAGGATTATAGGCATGCTGCTGCTGTGCTGGCTTTTATGTGGCTGCTGGGGATCTGAACTCAGGTCTTCATGCTGTACAAGTACTTTACCCACTGAGATATCTTCCCAATCCCATGTTTGCTTGTTTTTCTTGAAGATGTACTACACCCCAGGTATGGTGGTGCATGCCTATAATTCCAGCACTTTGGAGGCAGAGGCAGGAGAATTTTGAGTTCAAGGTCTGTGTGGGCCACATAGCAAAGAAAATCAAGGATGGCTCAAGTGGTTCAAGGCGCTTGCTTGCAAAGCCTGATAGCCTGGATTCAAATCCCCAGTACCCACATAAATTCAAATGCACAAAATGGCATATGCACCTGCCGTGGCAAGAAGCCCCTGGCATGCCCATTTTCTCTCATTCATTCCTATTCATTCTCTTTTCTTCTCTCTTTTTCTTTTTCCTTGTGAATAAATAAGTTATGGCTGGATATGTTGTTGTTTGCCTTTAATAATCCAAGCACTCAGGAGGCTGAGGTAGGAGGATCAGCATGAGTTTGAGGCCAGCCTGGGGCTATAGAGTAAGTTCCAGACAGATCAGCCTGGGCTACAGTAATACTCTGCCTTGAAAAGAAAGAAAGGAAAGAAAGAAAGGAAAGAAAGAAAGAAAGAAAGAGAGAGAGAGAGAGAGAGAGAGAGAGAGAGAGAGAGAGGAAGGAGGGAGGGAGGGAGGGAAGGAAGGAAGGAAAGAGGAAGGGAGGAAGAAAGGAAGAAAGAGAGAAAAAGACCAAAGGCTAGGTATGTAGCTCAGTGGTAGGTTACTTGCCTACTGTACACAAGGCCCTAGTTTCAATCTCAGGGTCAAATATACATAGACACACACACACACACACACACACACACGACATACATGTTTGAGTAGACAAGATCTTACTTACAGTATAGTCTTTCTGCCAACATTTGAAAAGTGTCCATACTTATGTATCTGTTTCTACAGTCTGTTTGTCAGTCTGTAAACCTTTAGGATTAATTTGATAATGAGCAGCACACAGAAGACAAAGTAAGCCTGTCTGATACCATTTCAGTATATTAACAAGGTTTTATTACTTGAGTTTTGAGGGTTCTTGAATTAATAAATTTAAGTGGATTGAGGGTATAACTTTAATAGGCATCTCTGGTTTGTAGTTTTATAACTCACATTGTTTGGCACTCTCACATTTATAAATTTATATTTTGTCATATTTTACCTGTTATTTAACATTTATTTGCCAAGGGAAGAGCATGATATACTGTAAAACTTAGGGAGTGTCACCTTGAAAACTGCAATATTTTTCTTTGTGTGGGGTTGAATTTATTTTTAAAGGTTTGCTAGAGATTTTAAGCACAGGCATTAAAAGAACGAGAAACACATTAAGAGAAAGACAGTATACTCCCTATAGTGTGTATGTACTTCTCAAATTAAATACTGTATAGTTATCATATGTATTTTACAGGATTGTTAAAAGAACTTTAAAAAAAACTTTATTTTGGAATTATTTTAGACTTACAAAGGAGTTACAAAAGTAGTAAAGGAAATCCCTCATCCTGATTCTCTAAAATGGTAACATTTTACATAGCCACACTATACTTGTTAGTATTAGAAAATTAACATTTATGTAAACACCATTATCATTTATGGTTTTGTTTAAACATTTTTAGACAGTAAGAAAGAGAGGCAGATAGAAAGAGAATGAGCATGCCAGGGCCTCTAGCCACTGCAAACGAACTCCAGATACCTGCACCACCATGTGCATATGGCTTTACATGGGTCCTGGGGAATTGAGCCTGGGTCCTTTGGTTTTGCAGGCAAGCCTTAACCGCTAAACCATTTCTCCAGCCCTATTTATGTTTTATATAAATTTCACCAGTGACCTCATTGATGTCCTTTAGCTGGTATTTAGTCCAACCCAAGATTTCCCAGTTGCTTTTAGTTGTAACCTATTCTACCTTTCTTTTTAAAAATCTATAACAAGTCCTCAGTCTATTGTTCATCATTTGACATTATTGAAGAATCATGGCCAATTGTTATATTTTTATTAATTACAAACTTTGTTGTATGGACAAAAAATGTATTGGTCCCATTCCCCCCCCTCCCTGTCCCCATTCCACAGAGGGCCCTCCTCAGTGAGGTTATGGTATTCACTGTCAGGTTATGGGTTATGACTGTAGCTATCAGTCATGGAGGGGAGGAAGGACAATGCCTCTGAATACTCCTCACCCTGTGGTTCTTACAGTCTTTCTACCCCCTCTTCTTCAGTGTTCCTGAGCCTTGGTAGGTATAAGTCTACTTTAGAGTTGAGCTCTCAACTTCTGGATTTCTGCTTTGTGTATGTTTTGAGTATTGTGTCTGTTGCCATCTGCCTAGTTCAGATTGTCATGAGAGTAGCACTCATGCTTAACTTACCATTTCCTCTGTGATGTCACCTGGACCCTGGGTGATGTGCAACAGGTGGGTCATCTCATGATAAGGAGTCAGCTATCTTTTCTTGTCATGTTGATGGATTTTGAATCACTCTGGTTTTTGCTGCCTTCTGTAAAAAAGAAAACATATTCCCCAACATAGAATGAGAAGAGCATTGGTTGAGGAGATAAGCATAGTTAACAGAGAGATTTTAGTGAGTGTAGCCTCCCTTTTTGGCCAAAGAATAGTGGGAGCTTCTCATTGGAGTCTGTGACCCTCATCTCAGTAGGATTCTGACTTGGTTCCATGTACCAGCTATGGGTTCCTTCCCATTGAGTGGGCCTCTTATCCAATCAGAGAGTCATTGGTTACCCATATAGGCCAAGCACCACTATTTCACAAGTGTGTACATCTCGTCCAGCTACTTGGTATCTAGCAGGATCCCCTGCTTGTTCACAACATTGGTAGCCATTTTCCCCCAGCAGCTCATGTAGCACTTTCCAACAATATGAGGACTAACCATTGGTAAGCTGGCTTTCTTCTACCTTCCAGTGTGATCTCACGATGTCCTGTTTTGGCAGTTTGTGCTGTCTTCAGCAATAGGGTCTTACCTTTTAGTTCTGGCAGGTAATCAAGTGTTTTGACAGAATCCTGCTTGTTTTAGGGAACTCCTAGGTCTCTCCCACCAACAGCTCACTGTGAGTTATTACCCATTTGTGATGGCCTTTTATTTTGTAGGATAATTAATAATTTGGGCCAACCAATTAATTTGGGTAAGAGGAATGGAGCCTTCTTGTTTTATTATAAAGTAGCCAAATATGCAGAAACATTTCAAAAGTATGATTCTTGAAAGTATGAATAATAATCAAGAGAGGTGGACAGCTGAGGAAATGGATGAACATGACATTAGTAATCTTTTTACATGTCTTTGTTATGGAGAGAGAGACATAAGGAGAGAGAGAATTGTCATGCCAGGGCCTCAGCCCAGATGCTTGCACCACCTAGTGGGCATGTGCAACTTTCTGTTTGCCTCACCTTTGTGCATGTGTCTTAAGTGGGATCTGGAGAGTTGAACATGGGTCCTTAGGCTTTGCAGGCAAATGCCTTAACCACTAAGATATCTCTCCAGTCCCTACATGGCTGTTTTTATAATGTGTTATAGTTTAATTTTTAAAAACAGACCAAAAATATTTTGCCTTCAGACATATAGTATACAGACTCACAAACATCCCTTCATAATACACTCAGGTGGTTTGAAAATGCTTTCATATTTCTTCATGGTGACATGATAGTGACATGTGTTTTATATAGGTGGGCTAACTGTCAACAAAGTGTCTATCTAAAATAAACACATAGTTGTTAACACTTTATCTGGGACTGGCTACTTAGAGGCACTTTACCATTTGTGGTGGTTTGATTCAGGTGTCCCCCATAAACTTAGGTGTTCTGAATGTTAGGTTCCCAACTGATGAAAATTGGGGAATTAACACCTGCTGGAGGCAGTGCATTGTTAGGGGTGGGCTTATGGGTGTTGTAGCCACTTTTCCCATGCCAGTGTTTGGCACACTATCCTGTTGCTATTGT
Organism: Jaculus jaculus; assembly: GCF_020740685.1. Classification (NCBI taxonomy): domain Eukaryota; kingdom Metazoa; phylum Chordata; class Mammalia; order Rodentia; family Dipodidae; genus Jaculus; species Jaculus jaculus. The sequence goes on along the minus strand of NC_059102.1, from coordinate 24,435,734 downwards.
CCACCTGATGATGGCCAGAGGGTGATGTCTACCCTCTGTTCATACCATCATGTTCCCTGCCATCATGGAGCTTCCCCCTCGAGCCTGTAAGCCAAAATAAACCTCCAGCAAGACTCCGCCTCCCAACTATTCAACAACTTTCCAAAACAGCATTACAACTGGGAATTAAATATGGAAACACATGAGGCTGTGGGGGCATTTTACTTACAAACCACCACTGGCTGACACGTTAACTATGGGAGTAAAATAAGAGAATTACCTGTGAGACCAGAAAAGAGGGCTAGGGAAATGGCTTAGTAGTTAAGGCATTTGCCTGCAAAGCTTAAGGACCCAGGTTCAATTCCCCAGGACCCACATAAGCCAGATGCACAAGGTGGTGCATGTATCTGAGTTTATTTGTGGTGGCTAGAGGCCCTGCTGTGGCCATTCTCTCTTTCTTTCTATCTGCATGTCTCTTTCTCCCTCTCTCTATCTCTCTCTCTCTCTCTCAAATAAATAAAATCTTTAAAAAAAATCTAAAGGGTCTCTTGAAATAATCATATTATTTTACTTTATTTTTAAAAATTATTTATTTGGGCTGGAGAGATTGCTTAGTGGTTAAGGTGCTTGCCTGCAAAGCCAAAGGACCCAGGATCTATTTCCCAGGACCCACATAAGACAGATAGATGCACATGGCAGTGCATACATCTGAAGTTTGTTTTCAGTGGCTAGAGGCCCTGGCACACCCATTCTCTGTCTCCCCCCTCCCCTCTGTATATTTCTCTCTCTCAAATAAAGAAAAATAAAGTATTTAAAATAAGAAAAATATTTATTTGCAAGCAGAGAGAAAGGGGGAGGGTGGGAATGGACACATCAGGGCTTCTTACCACTGCAAATTAACTCCAGATGTATGTGGTTTTATGTGAATACTGGAGAATCGAACCCAGGCCATCAAGCTTGGCAAAAAAATGCCTTTAACTGCTGAGCAATCTCTTCAGCCCCCTTTTATTTTGTAATTGTTTGTGACATCTTCATAATGAAATTGCCTGTTTTCTTCTTTGTATTTCTTTTTAGACTGCAAACCTCAGGAAGAACCATTTCATCTTTGCCATTGTATCCCCAGTGTGCAAGGCAATCCCTAGCATAGCATGGATGCTCAAACACTTGTTAGATGAGCATCCCGTGCTGTTGTACACAAGTTAGTATGAATGCAAAGAACTGTGTGCTGGTCTCTTTAGCTACAGTTTAGTATCTGCACTACACTGCTTTCTGGTTGGAAAGATTATATAGATGGAAACTTTAACAATATATTTTGAAGTTTTTAAGCTAATAATCAGCTGACATTCCCAGACCATTTCATCTCTGTTTAACTATGTGAGACTGTTTCATGGAAAGTAGTTATACTTAAACTGACCTTACCACAGCAAGGGTTCCTAGAGTTCCTTAACAAGCTCATAACTGAGTTAATATTTCTGCCTGGGGTATCTCCTGGCTCTTGAAGACTCGTACTAAAATCTGAACAGTATCCATTGTTGTTTTTTTTCCAGTACTGCATCATTTTTTTTGTGTCCCAGGTGGCTTCATATTATAATTGTCCTTAGTATAAGCAAACTGCTGCATAACCACACTTTACATTCCATTGTTCCACTAATCACCATGAGAAATATTGTGCAGTTCCCAGTTGATGCCAACAGGATGCATGTGTTTTTACACAGGTGCATTCATGCAGAACTACAAGTACGCTCTGGTACAGAAAGTACCTAATGGCAACTATAGTACAAGCTTTGCTTTGCTGTACAACAGGTCATATGCTTATAGCAAATGGGAACTCACAGCTTTGCTGTTTTTCCATTCCTACAAAATGTTAATTTATAAAATTAAAACTGAACTTTTTACAGATAATTGTAGATGTACATGCAGTTGTAAGATTTAGCAGAGATCCTGTGTACCCCTCACTCAGTGGTCCCCAATACTAACATGTTAAACTATGATTTGCTATCCTTTCAAGATAATGGTACAAGAGATCCAGATTCTTTACATCCTTCTAGCATTTTGGGGGTCATCACTATTTTCATTCTGATCAGTCTGATACTTGAATAGATCTCATACTTGAATAGAGACTGTGGTTTTATCTTATGTTTCCCAGTGACTAGTCCTGTTGGAAGGTTTTTTTGTGGGGGCCCATTTGCTATCCTCTTTGGTGAAATGTTTGTTTGCATTCCTAATTGTCTGTCTGTGTTCTATTTACTTTCTGTTGTTTTTGTTTTTTTGAGGTAGGGTCTTACTATAGCCCAAGCTGACCTGGAATTCACTATGTAGTCTCATGGTGACCTTGAACTCACAGTTCCTTCTACCTCTGCCTCCTGAGTGCTGGGATTAAAGGAGTGTACCACTACACCTGGCTTCTGTTGACTTTTGAGAGATCATTATCTGTTCTATACACTTGTCCTTAGTTGGATATGTGGTTTTCTCATGGTCTAGAGCTTATCTTTTCCTTCTCTTAGCAGTATCTTTTGCAAATAAACATTTTGGGGTTTCCAACTCATGCTTTATTATGAAATTTAAGAATTACGCCTTATCTTAGATCCTGAATATCTATTTGTTAAATAAAATTGTATAGTTTTAGGGAAGTTCTTCTAAGGTTTTGTGTTTTGTTTTTGCAAAATAGGCTTTCACTGTAGCCCAGGCTGACCTGGAACTCACACTGTAGCCTCAGGCTGGCCTCAAACTCATGGTAATCCTCCTACCTCAGCCTAGCAAGTACTCGGTACACCACTATGCTCAGCTGTTTTTATAGTTTTAGGATACAGCTCAGTTGTTAGAGTGCTTGTCTAGTATCTATCTATGGGCAAGGCCCTGTGTTCAGTTCCTTGTATGAAAAATAGTTACAGTTTTACACTTAATATGGTGGTGTTCTGTTTGGAACTGTTTAAAAATTGTGATAAAATTCATTGCCTTCAATTAACCAAGTGCACAGTACCACTGACATAAAGTACAATTGCAGTATTGTGCAACCATCACCACTGTCTTGATCCAGAGTGCTTTCATTGCCTCCTAAAATACCAGTAGCTATTAAGCCATTACTCTTTTTACTTCTTCCTCTAGTCCAACAAGTATGGAATGTAACAACAAATGATAACTTTCTTGTGATTTTATGTTGAGTAGCATCTAAGCTCAATTTTTTATATTTTACACAAAATATTGGTCCATGTGAGTTGGAAAAGGTCTTTCTTGGGCATTGTGCGCAGGCTTCAGCTTTTAACATGGCTGCCCTGCTGATCTAACTGGTTCTAGCTCTAGTAAAGCTCAGATAAATTTGTCTCCTTGGCTGGCATCAAGAGTTCTCCACAGTATCAGCCATGAGCATGGTAAATGAGTGAATTATGGTTGTTCATGTAGCTTCTGAATAGTTTTGTTTTTTAATCATTTCTTACTTGGAATTAAAGTACCATTTGCTGAAGTTGTATCATCTAGCAACCTCAGCAATTCTGATATTCTCTTGGGAAGTTACCGACTCACTTGAAAACTTAACTTATACCTCTTTCATACGTCAGGAAGTTAGTTATATCCATTATGGAATGTAGAAGTTATTGAATGGTCTAACACAAAAACATGAGTCGAGAAAGATCACTGGTACTTGTAAAAATTTGTCATCAATATTCAACATTTTACTTTTGGACATTTTGATAATTACTTCCTTGGCAGTGTTTAGATCACAAGTTTCCATTAGCTCTAAAAATACCAATTTCCAAGTTATCATAATCTGATTGTTTTGTTTTGTTTTCATTTCACGTTGTTTTGTTCTGGTTTTTGCATTTTGAGACAGTCTGTCTATGTCATCTGAAATTCCAGGTCCAAGTGCTACAATTGAAGGCCTGTGGTGATACCCAGATAAGATACTTTTTCATGAAGAAAATTTTTATAGTATTTTTGTAGAAGTTGTTTTTTTCTAAGGTTTATAGGTTTCATTAGATTATAGGTGGATCTTAAGAGAGGGAAGGAATACAGAGCTCTTGCCCAAGAGGCATGAACAATGTTCTCAGAAATGGGGAAGCCCAGAGTTTACGAGAAGGAAAGAGAGAGAATACAGAATCCTGCCCATGAGAAGGCAGGAACTGGATAAAGCCCAGAGTGTAGAGAGCTCCTCCCCATGAAGGCAAGAGCAGGGTAAACCCCCAGGTACAGAAAGTTCCTGCCCATGAGAAGGTAAGAGGTGAGAATAAAGCCCCATAAGTTGTGTTCTTAACATTGTGTGTATGCACAGGCGTGGTAGGGATCAAACTCAGGGCAAGTGCTCTATCACTGAGTTAGCCCACCATTCTACCAAGCTACTTTAAAGATATATTTTATTTATGTGTAAACAAAGAGAGAATTATGAATGAATGAATGGATGCTCTAGGGTCTCCTGCTGTTGCCAACAAACTCCAGACACAGGCAGCACTTTGTGCATCTGGTTTTACATGGGTATTGAAGAATTGATTTCAGGCCAACCCAGGCCAGCAGGCTTTGCAAGCAAGTGCCTTTAACTGCTGAGCCATCTCTTCAACCCCCACAAAGCTACTTTTTTGTTTGTTTGTATATGTTTTTCAAGGTAGGATCTTGCTCTAGCACATGCCAACCTGGAATTCACTATGCAGTCTCAAGCCAGCCTTGAACTCAAAGCAATCCTCCTACCTCTGCCTCCTGAGTCCTGGGAATTAAAGGCATGTGCCACCATGTCCAGTTCTAAGCTACTTTTTGAAGAAAGTTCCAAATGTTGCAAAATTAAATGGTTGTACTAGATTCATGTAAAGTCTTAGTTAAGGAATATGTTGTGAATGTCCTCCTATCTTTGTGCTTATTACATAGAGAACAAGACGTAAAACATGAGTTCAGATGCCAGCCAAGCTGTGATCACCACTCCGCCTCCTCCCAGCATACCGCACAAAGAGAGATATTTTGACCGTATCAATGAAAATGACCCAGAATACATTCGAGAGAGGAACATGTCTCCTGATCTACGACAAGACTTCAATATGATGGAGCAGAGGAAACGAGTCACTCAGATTCTGCAGAGTCCTGTGAGTCACGTGTGGTCTTGTTCTTCCTCTTTGGAACCCTTAATATGATGAAGTAGGCAAGTGTTTAAACTAACCTGGGGAAAAAAATGGGTGGAAGAGTGACCATTTGCTTAAATGAGAAATGGGCACTTAATTTACATATTTGACTTGCAAAGCTTTGATAACAGTGCTGTGTCCAGTGGTGTACATTTTCTTTGTCTTTGGATGTAATGCTTCTAAAGGAGGACTGATCATTTTACTGAAATCCCCCAACTAAGGTCACCCGATTAAGACTGAAAAATAAAAAAAGAACGGTATGACTCAAGCTCTGGGAACCAAGAGCTAAGTTAGGTATACCCCATATGCATGCTTGCTTCTTCCTTTGGGTCCAGTCACACTCACAGTAGTGCAGAAAGACTTCAGAATTTTGAGCTCTGATTTGACAGCCTAATGTTAACACACCTAATGCAGGCACACATATGTGTACACACCCCAATTAACTAGATGAAAATAAATGCAGCTTGAGTTGAAAATCCTGTCTGCCTCAGAAGGTATCATAGTGCTGGAAAGAAGTGACTAGAGTACTGAGTAACATCTCGATCACACCTTCCAAGGCTCAGGGTCTAATGCAGAAGAGGTGGCAGAAAGAATGTAAGAGCCAAAGGAAGGGTAGGACTCCTTACCACATGCTCCCTCTAGACATAAAATGGCCTGGATATCCATGACGTCATAGTGCCTGACACTACCTACACAAGATCATCATAAGAGGAGGAAAAGATGATGACATCAAAATTAAAAAGAGACTGATTGAGATGAGGAGGGATATGATGGAAAATGGAATTTCAAAGGGGAAAGTGGGGGAGGGGGAGGGTATTACCATGGGATATTTTTTATAATCATGGGAAATGTTAATAAAAATTGAGAAAAAAATAAAAAGAAAATCTGTCTGCACATTAGTATACAGGCTTTTAAATTATTTTGAAGTGTTCAGTTAGTTTTCATCCAAAGCCTTAGTGGAATTACATAGGTTACATATAGTGAGAGAATACCTTAATTTTCTTTAAGATGATAGAACTTATAACTTTATAAAGAAGGAAGATCATGGGTCCCATAGGCATGTGATGTCCTGGTTAGGATTCAATTTGATTTCCAACTAAGGTGCTAAAATATGCATCAGGGCATTGAGCTCCTGGTGGCCTGGTAAATCATTTTTTGTTTTGTGCCCTTGTGAATTTAATCACAGGAGTCAAGTCCAAAGCTAAAGGGGAATTCCACTCTGAGTAATTTTCCCATACTAATGGCCTTGATGAAAGTATTGAGGATATAGAAACAATGCCAGCTTTGAACGGTTTTAAAACTATAGTCCCCAGTTTAGAGAAACCCTTTCTGAAAGAACCTGAAATTAACCAGAGAAATTATAAGAAGGCAGGGCATGCTCAGGACCCTTGCTTTACACAAACCTGGGCTTAGGCTTACATATACTTGAAGGACACACCAATAATTTACATCAAATTGATTCATTTTCTCCACAAAAGAACCCCACTTTTAATAATTAATTTATAGGTGGGTGGGGTGGTACATGTTGAAACTCAGGAGCCTGAGGTAGGAGGATCCCTGTGAGTTTGAGGCCAGCCTGGGACTACAAAGTGAATTCCAGGTCAGCTTGGGCAACAGAAAGGCCCTACCTCGAAAAAAAAAAAAAATGGAAAAGAATTAATTTGTGAACCAAATGATTATTGTAATAGATACTATAAAGTAATTTAAAGAATGACATGAAGTTCAAATTTTGCATAAGGTTATATACTGATAATTCTCAAGGAAAATGCCCCTATAAGCATCATTCAATAAAAATTGAAAATTTAAACAAAAAGAACTAACCTACATTTCTATTCCAGAATTTTTGCTTGCTTTATTTATTGTATTTCCCCATTCAACGAAAGGGCATAAATTTTAGTATGTTACTATTTTTTAAATCTTTTTGCCTATCTGAGAGAGTGGAGGGAGAGATCATGGGCATGCCAGGGCCTCTTGAAGAATCAAACCAACTCCAGGTGCCTATGCCACATTGTGTATCTGGCTTTATGTGTGTACTGGGGATTGAACCCAGGCCAGCAGGCTTTCCATGCAAATACCTTTAACCATTGATCCATCTCCCCAGCCTACTGAGTATATTATTTGATTTTTATATTTATGTATTTCTATTTGTCAATTAAGCTAAAAGCTACCAATTTTATGTCTGTCCTGGAGAACTTAAATAATAGGAAAGGGCAAGCATCTAGACTGCCATTCCCTACACTTGTAAAAGAATGGTCATTTTCTGCTCAGAAAGAAATGAAGAAGGCTGATATTTAAAAGAAATGTGGGTAATTTTCTTTTCCTTAGATTTTTGCCTAATGATTTTAAATTTTTGGTTCATTTTAAGTGCATAAATTTTGCATTCTCTCACGTGAGACAGTGGTCTTCACCTTCGTTTGAGGGCATCAGAAATTTTTTAACAGAGAAAGTGACACATTATAGCCTATACTAGTTATTTACTGATGAGCAAAAAATTACCCCAAAACTTCACTTAAAATAACTACCAGTTGTTTTTACCTTACCAATGTTGTGGATCAGGAATTCAAAAATAGGTTAGCCAAGTGGTCCTGGCTGAGCTTCCGTTATGACCATGGTAACTAGACACCTCCAGAGCTGCTGTCATGCTAGGATCCCTTCTTAAAATGCATCATGTACATAGTTGGTACATAGACCTTTTGGGGGGCTACTTGATGCTACCCCCCACCACTGCCGGCATCTTAGGAGAAAGCAGTCTTCAGTTTCTGTGACCTACTATCAGACATCAATCATACCGTCACTTCCCACCTGAGGTATTTTTAGCCTTTTTTTTGAGATGGTTTCTTATGTAGGTCTCATCCTCAGAGTCACTATGTAGCCAAGACTGGCCTTGAACCACTGACAGTGCTGCTTTTCCCAAGTGGGTGCTAGCATGCGGGCTCCTAAGTTCAGCTTTTAAAGGAAAGTTACTCCCTGGACATAGCTTCTTTCCAGAGAACTCCTTCCTTGGTCTGGAGAGATGGCTTAGTGGTTAGGACTTGCCTGCAAAGCCAAAGGGCCCAGGTTCAATTCCCCAGGACCCACATAAGCCAGATGCACATGGCAGCACATGTGTCTGGAGTTTGTTTGCAGCATCTGGAGGCCCTAGTGCACCCATTCTGCCCCACCCCCTTCTTCCCTCCCTCTCTCTTTCTCTCTCTCTGGCCCCCTCTCAAATAAATAATAAATACATTAAAATTTAAAAAAAAAAAAAAAACCCTTTCTGCCATTAGCCACAATTTCTTTTTGTTTTTCAAGGTAGGGTCTTGCCCTAGCCCAGCCAGACCTGGAATTCACTATGTAGTCTCAGGCTGGCTTTGAACTCCCGGCCATCCTCCTACCTCTGCTTCACAAGTGCTAGGATTAAAGGTGTGCACCACCATACCCAGCCCATGGTTTCTTTTTTGTTCTCTCACCTTACAAAATATACTTACCCTGTACTAACATAAAAGTTTCATCCCGTTATAACAAGAGCTTCCATCCAGGAGCGTGCAGTCCTCCTCAGGGAGTAAGTCAGTCTTTACATACAGCTTCTTGTATTTGTTCCTTTCAACCTGTCAGCCAAGAGGGACTGTGCTCCCCAGTGTGCATGCACACATACAGTACTCTTGCAGACATTTCTGTGTGAAACCAGAAAATTGTGGTGTTTTAAGAGGAAACTGGGACTGGAGAGGTGGCTTAACGGTTAAGCGCTTGCCTGTGAAGCCTGAGGACCCCAGTTCGAGGCTCAACTCCCCAGGACCCACGTTAGCCAAATGCACAAGGGGGCACACGCGTCTGGAGTTCATTTGCAGTGGCTGGAGGCCCTGGTGCGCCCATTCTATCTCTGTCTCCCTCTTTCTCTCTCTGTCGCTCTCAAATAAATAAATAAAAATAATTTTAAAAAAGAGGAAACTAATGCTTTGGGGACAAGCTAAGCTTTCAAGTAAGACTTTGAATTGAAGTAGTATGACTTTTTAAAACTATACTATCCAGTGAAGATGAATATCTCATTTAAAAAATGATTTCTCCCAATTATAGATAATAGTTACTGTGTAAATGACTATATGTATCCCAATCAAGTGACAGACTGGACTATTTTCTAGCTAATAACTCATGATGTCAATTGTTGCATCAGTGAGTGAGTTAGATTTTGTGATGAGATTCTTGGCCTGTTCCCTAGGATAATAAAATGAAAACTTAACAATTTTTGTCATTGAGCTGAACTAAACATTCCTAGAGGATCTATGAATGTTAAAGATACTGTCCTTATGAAGAGGTCAGAAGGAAGTATCAAAGAAAAAAATTCAAGGTCCCTCTGACTGAACTGAGTAGGAGGGACTTCAAGGAGAAGGTGGCATGTGCTGAAAAAAGGGAAAGGTTTCGTTAGAATGAGGAACATGGAAGCCAGCATGTCCATGAAACAAAACATCCAAGCATGGAGAGATGTGATTTGTAATCAGAGAATGCTAGATGAATGCCATAGGCTACACGAGAGCATAAGGTCCCAATGTCAGATAAAACCACAAGAGATTATGAAGCAGTAGATTAGCGGGCCCTGCAGTACCAAGGAGCCAGCTCATTTTCTCCTCATTTTCAGGTACACATTTGTATTCTTGTTTCATTCTGATCACAAATCTTGCCTCATCTGCCATTTATTAGCTGTGACATTAGGAAACACACTTAACTTGCACTTCAATTTCCTGATTGGTAAATGAGGAAATTGCTTCACGCATTTGTTGTGAAAACAAAATGAAATAACAAAAGTGTGTAGTGCTATACTTAGCACAGAATGGGCAACTCTTGTGTGGAAATTGTAGGGTAGCTTTCTAATATAAAGCAAGTGATGGTTTTGTGTCAATATGTGAAGATTGTAATAGGAATACCTAGGACTATATTTTAGTTTTTGAAGGTCCTAAAGAATCAATCACCTTGATAGCATTCTAGCTTGTTTATGTTGTTCACAAAATGTCACAGTCCCCAGTACCTCCTTTGTGATCTTCTCTAACAAGGACATTGTGGTTTTGTGCAGTTTGCTATACATGCAGTGCAGACTTTAAGGAACTGTTGTCTAATCTGCTATGAGAAGCCCAACATGTACCTTAACTGTGCTGCCCTGGTTATTTATAAGTTAGTATATCATTTTGCTCTGCTGTGTTCCTAGAATCACCACACTATACTGCTATTCGATTTTACTTACTTTATATCCAACCAAATGTTCTAACAACAGCCTGGGGAGAGCTTCCCTCAACATTTCTGATCACAACATATCTATTGCCTTATATTTGTTCTCGGAAATATAACCAGCTGTGATAAAATTAGAAAAAGATCCTGTACCCAATTCAGAGTTTTGAGCTGGTCATTGCTTATTTGGGGACTGTGTTGTGAGACTCAAGTGAATCAACTATGAAGAATTATTTTATAAATGTTACATTGTTGTAGGAATACGATTTGCTATCATAAAGATAAGTTTAATGTTTATGCTTTCAGGATTTCATTTGATTATTGTTTGGTTTGTTTCTTTGTTTTAAAACAGGGTCTTGATATGTTGCTTAGGCTGGCCTTGAATTCATTGTATAGTGTAGGCTTTCATCAAACTCAAGATCCTCCTGTCTCAGCCTTCTAAATGCTGGGATTATAGGGATGTACCATCATGCCTGCATCTTTTCATTGTATATAGAAGTTAAAGCTTGGAAAATTTACCAACAATTTTCTAAAGTCAATTAACAGTTTATATTAGTAATGATTTGTACACTTCTGTTTTATGAACTATGTAATTATCTGAATAATATTTCAAAAATGTTTCAAATAAAAACTGAATTGTAAATGCTTGTGACAGAAAATTAATTTTTTTGCATTAGAGGAATTATTTTATTTCATTTTGTTTTTTCTGAGGTAGTGTCTCACTCTAGCCCAGGCTGACCTGGAATTCACTATGTAGACTCAGGGTGGCCTCGATCTCTCAGTGATCTTCCTACTTCTCCCTCCCGAGTGCTGGGATTAAAAGCATGTGCCACCACACCAAGTACTCTTTGTTGTTTTTGTTTGTTTGTTTTGTCTTTTTGAGGCAGGATCTCCCTATAGCCTAGACTGACCAGGAGCTCAGTCTGTATTTCCAGGCTGATCTTGAACTCATAGTTCCTCCTACCTCAGCCTCCCAAGTGCTGAGACTAAAGGCATGTACCACCAGGCCCAACTTACAAGAATTCTTACTATTGAAGTGTTGTCAACTATAGTAAAGGCTGGGAAATTTTCATCTATTTTCAAAGTAACTTTTTTAGCCATACTGCTTCATAGAAGCTATTTAGCCTTAAAGGAGCCACTCATACTTGATATCAGAAGAGCTTTGACATCCTACTATGATATTATAGATACTCTAAAGCTTTAGGGTGGTACTTATTATATTGTGGAATGTATAGAAATGAAAATATTTTTAATTTGAATCATGTTCTTATTAATCTATTCTGACAATCCTATCTTTTTAATTTATTTTTTAAGTTGATAATCTTCATAACTTGAGCATAATAATCTCTTCCCAATGCCTTCTTTTGTCCCTCCTCTTCCTCCTCCCTTCCACTGAACTTTCCAGGTAGTCCCTCTTCCATTTTAATGTGTGTGTGTGTGTGTGTGTGTGTGTGTGTGTGTGTGTGTGTGTGTTTGCCACCTCCATCATCCATGTTGAAATGTGGTTGGGATCAGTATTGTGGAAGTAAAGGATCCACTGTGAGGTCATGAAGTAATGGTCACATAGCCAGAAGATAGTGCTCCGAAGTATTCCTCCCTGTCCTCTGCTCTTACATTCTTTCTGCCCCCTTTTCCACAATATTTTCTGAGCCTTGGAAGTCATGATAAGGATGCCTCATTTAACACTGAGCACTCAACTGTCACTTGTTCTTGGCACTTTGACAAGTTTTGAGTCTCCCTAGTAGTCACCATCATCTGCAACAGGAAGGTTCTCTGACCAAAAGCGAGAGTGGCACCAATCTATGGGCATAAGCATAGTATAAATACTAGAGGGCAATTTAATGGACACAGCATGTCCTTTTAGTCAACCAAGAGTAGGGGCTTCTTCCATAGGGTCCATGCCATAGTTATACAGACTGTTTTCAGTCTTGAGGTTGAATTCCCTCCCATGGAATCAGAAAGCAATTGGTTACCCCCATTAACCATCATGCCACTATTGCACCAGTGAGCACCTCTTGCCTGGCTACTCAGTTGTGTAGCACATGGAGATCCATAGTTGGGTAAGCCTGTTGATGATTTTTCTCCCCTCACAGGTTGCATGGTGCTTTCCAACACCATGACAGCCAGGAGGGAGGAAAGAAGCTTCCAGCTTGACTTTTCAGTGTCTTGTGACAGCATTTGAGGTGTCTTCAGCAATAGGGTTTTACCATCTAGTTCTGGTAGGCAAGCAAGAGTCTTGGCAGTAGCCTGTACTGTTTGGGGGCCTCTGGAGTCACTATGACCAACAACTCACTGGAAGGCATCCATTGCAGGCACTGAGGTTTTCCTGTAACAACTTGTGGTTTCTACAAGCAGCACTGTCCACCCTCATAGGAAGCCCAAACTAGAGCCCTTTTTGTTGTTGCTATTCTTAATTATGTTTTCAATAGTTATCAAGGAACTGGGTTTCTATATGGCTTCTTCATAATGTCTTTAGTTTGATTTAGCTGTCTTCCATTTTTACCTTTTCATTCCCAATATTCTGCCTGCTGGCTTGCATATCCACTGTCCCCTCTGTGGAGCTCCCTCCCCATGGCTCCACTGTGGCTTCCAGGCCTCTGCTGCTCTTACTCCAACTTACATGCAAATCTAAAAATTCAGAGTTGAGATCTATATGTGAGAGAGAACATGCAGCATTTATCTTTCTGAGCCTGGGTTACCTTACTTAGTTTAATATTCTTCCAGATCTATCAACTTTACTGTGGATTTCAAATTTAGTTTTTCTTTACATCTACGTAAAATTCCATTGTGTATATTACTACATCTTCATCATCTATTCACTTGATGAGAATGTAGTCTGATTCCATTTCCTAGCGATTGTGACTACAGCAACAGTAAACACGAATGAACAGGTATCTCTAGAAAACTTAGGGCATGTACCCATGAGTGCTATAGCTGAGTTATATAGTAGGTCTGTTTTTAATTTAAAACAAAATACTTGACCTGTATCCTTACCTGTGACAGTTACTAGCTATATGACCTTGTCCAGGTTTTCAGCCTTGTCATCCCACCCAGCAGAAATTGCTCATTAGTATAACAAATAGTTGTACTTCTCTTGAGCAACTGGTTACTTTTTTATCTTGAATACAGTATAAATTAGCACACTGAGCAGGTTATCCTGATTGATTTTTTGTCAGCTCCCTGAGAGTTTACATGAGATTTGACCCATCTCTGGCAAATACTTACGACTGATGGCATACATTTAGCACCCTGACTTCATTCCTGCCACTGTCTCCCCACCTTAGGTTTAATTTGTCTCTGGAGCTTGATTTTTTTTTCTTACTTATATTTAATTTGTTTTGCTTTTTAAAAATATTTTTATTTTTTGGCAAGCAGAGACAGATACAAAGAATGGGGGAGAGGGAGGGAGGAGAGAGAGAATAGGCACTCCAGGACCTCCTGCCTGTGCACCTGAACTCCAGATACAGGTACCACTTGTATCTGTCTTTATGTGGGTACTGGGGAAGCGGGCCTGTGAACAAGTACCCTTAACCACTGAGCCATCTCTCCTACCCTTGTTTTGCTTTTTGTATCATCTTAATCGGCCTTAAATAAATTTTTCCTAGAAGAATATGGGGTCAAGGACTTTGAATAAAATAGATAATGCCTTCTGCTTAGAGTCATGGGATATGATACATATAACAGGTATTACTAGGTTGTTGTTTTTTTTGGGGGGGGCGGTTTCGAGGTAGGGTCTCACTCTGGTCCAGGCTGACCTGGAATTAACTGTCATCTCAGGGTGGCCTTGAACTCATGGCAATCCTCCTACCTCTGCCTCCTGAGTGCTGGGATTAAAGGCGTGTGCCACCATGCCCAGCTGTTAGGTTTGTTTTTTTAAATTGAATCAAAGAATATTGATTATAGCTACTTTGAGCAAGATAAGTTTAAATAGTTTACTTTTAAAGGGAGATAAAGCTTTAGAAGAACATATTGGCCTGTTACCATATGTGTAGAATTTTTCTGTAGAAGACTCTTTCCTTCCAGTCTTAAGCATGATGGATTACTCATATTATCCATCTTTGTGAAGCCATACATCTATCTCACACACAAATCACAACCATTTTATGATCAGGGGATCCTGGGTAGAATTTTTTAATGGATGGAGTATGTCTTTGTAGAGGATAATTAGATTTTCTTAGGAGAAAGTTCAAAAGAGTTCTTCAGTGGCTTCTGTAACACAGATGTTGGGGAATGTTGTGTGTACACGCCTGTGTGTGTCTAGGAGAGGTGCACCAAAGTGTGTTCAGCCCTCTGCTCCCTTGCATTCCCCTTGCACATGATGATAGCCTGGAAGCTGGTTTTACCCTGTCAGCAGGAGCATGGGTTTACTTTTTTAAAAATAAATATTTTTAATTGTTATTTCTTTCTTTATATATTCATTTACAAACAGAGAGAGAGAGAGAGAGAATAGAGACAAAATGGGTATGACAAGATCCTCCAGCCACTGCAGACGAACTCCAGATGCATGTGCAACTTTGTGCATCTGGCTTTACATGGGTATTGGGAAATTGAACCCAGGTCATCAGGCTTTGCAGGCAGGTGCCTTAACCTTTGAGCCGTCTCTCCAGCCCTGTGGGTTTACTTTTAGCTCAGGGTTCAGGCAGACTGCCATGGCGCATGAGTAGGATGAACTTCTATAAGCTCTGTCCAGGTCACAGTCATGGCTTCTAAAAGCAGCACAAGCAATGAATAAGGCCTGGTCCTGATATCTCTCATGTAGCCTTAGACACACATTTTCCCTCCCACTGTGGGCTCCTATGCTATTATTTTAAAAGGAAGGTTCCTGGACCTCTGGATTATTAACTCATTCTCTGAGCAGAGACCCTGAGGATCTTATTTCTACACCAATAAAGGTTAGTGGAGGCTGGAGAGATGGCATAGCGGTTAAGCACTTGCCTGTGAAGCCTAAAGACCCCAGCTCAAGGCTCAGGACTCATGTTAGCCAGATGCACAAGGGGGCGCACGCGTTCGTTTGCAGTGACTGGAGGCTCTGGAATGCCCATTCTCTCTATGTGCCTCTTCCTCTCTCTGTTGCTCTCAAGTAAATAAGAAGAAGAAGATTTCTGTTGGACTGGGAAGATGCCTCAACAGTTAAGGCATTTGCCTACAAAGCCTAGCAACCCAGGTTCAGTTGCCCAGTACCCACGTAAATGCAAATGCACTACATGATGCAAAGTGGCGCATTAACCTGGAGTTCATTTGCAGGGGCTAGAGGCCTGGCACACCCATTCTCATTCTGTCTATAATTCTTTCTGTCTCTCTGCTTGCAAGTAATTTTTAAAAAGAAGATCATTGCTGTTGTCTAAAAGAGATTGGCCCTTCTAAGAGAACAGAATGTGATTTCTAGAAGGGCATGTAACTAATCTCAAAAGGAAGAGAAAGATTTGAGTGATTTATATTACAAGAGCCTTCATATTTTAAAAAGATACAATAGACACGAGCAGGACAATACATGATAAAGATAAATATAGTAATTTCCAATTTTTTTCTTTTGGTTTCTTGAGGTGGGATCTCACTCTAGCCCAGGCTGATCTAAAATTCACTATGTATTCTCAGGGTGGCCTCAAACTCACAGTGATCCTCCCACCTCTGCCTCCTGAGTTCTGGGATTAAAGGCATGCACCACCATGCACAGCCAATAAATACAGTAAGATAAATGTGATGGAGTGACATAACCAACAACTTCTACTGAAGTAAAGGGTTCTGAGGTTCAGATGATGGATCATGTTAACTACTTGGGTTACTAGAATAAAGTTATTCTGTTAATGCCCAGGATTTTGATTTATGTGAACATAGTTTCTCCTACTACCACCCCAAAGAAATAGTACAACTCCAGAACAGCAATAGAGGATCACAGAGTTGGAAAAGTGTCATTTCACAGGTTAGCTGCATTGAAAGGAAGTGATTAATACTCAGTGCTCCCTTTTGCTTTGTGTTTAGCACTTACAGAACTTACTCCAAGGAATTCCTCAAAGGAAAACCACAATTTTGTATGTCTTAGTTCAAACTTTCTCTGTGACTCACTCTGTATTCAGATGTGCTCCATTCAAATAGGGACTGAAGATAATCAAGACAATGATGTTGCTAAGCAAGGAAGTATCTGTCTGTGTTAGTTTACAGCTGGTGCTCAAGTTGCATATTAATAACAATTATTTAATCTATAACTGTTATTTTATGTTACTTTCTTTGAGAATAAGAATACCTGGTGGTTTCTTGCTTTCGAAAAAAAATCTTCAAGTGTGTTTATTTTATTATTCTGCACTTAATATTTGATTGTACATGGTGTATATAAAAAGAGTTCAGAGGAAGTATGGGGGAAAGAGTGATTGTGCTGGGGCAAGTTTAAATCATCCTGTTCCACGTGAGATACATGTACTCAGTGGTTATTTTTGTGTGTTACAGGCCTTCCGGGAAGACCTGGAATGCCTTATTCAAGAGCAGATGAAGAAAGGCCACAATCCAGCTGGATTACTTGCATTACAACAGATTGCAGATTATGTTATGGCCAATTCTTTCTCTGGATTTTCTTCACCTCCCCTGAGTATGTCATTTTTTGGAGAGTTTAACAATTATAACTTTAATTTTATTGCTTTGGAATACTGTACATCTCTAGCATATTCTGCCCCCATTCATCTAGCCAGGATTTAGTGATACAGGCCTGTAGTACCAGGTACTCAGGAGGCCAAGTGAGGCAAAAGGATCTCAAGAGCTGCCTGAGCTACAGAGTAAGTTCAGTGCCAGCTTGGGCATCTTAGCGAGGACCTTGTCTCAAACGTTAAAAAGTTGTGCCAGGCATGGTGGCGCACACCTTTAATCCCAGTGCTCCAGAGGCAAAGGTAGGAGGATCACTGTGAGTTTAAGGCTAGCCTGAAGACTACATAGTGAATTCCAGGTCAGCTTGTGCTAGAGCAAGACCCTACCTTGAAAAAAAAAAAAAGTTTATAATCTTATATTTAGAGTAGCATTGTGTCAGAATCTCTTTTTTTTCTGTACCACTCAGGCAATTAACTGACTTTGTAAGGATTATAAAACAGTACAGGGGCATGATCCCTGCCTCAGATAAATATATTTTAATCAACTCTGGAATATAACTGTATATGTTATTTTCACTTCTCTGTGACCAAAATAACTGACAGAAACAGCTTAAAGGAGGAAAGGTTTGTTTGGCTCGTGGTTTGAAAGAGATTTCTGTCCATCATGGCAGGGCAGAGCAGCTTAGGCTATGGCAGGCCGTGCAGCCTTTCACATCAGGGAGCAAAGAGCAGACCATAATCAGGGCCTTCATGACCTTTCAAAGGCCCATCCCTAGTGACCTACTTCCACAGCTAGGCCTTGCCTCCTAAAGCCTCCACACTCTTCAAAGTAACAACACAAAATGGACCAAGAATTCAAAGCATGAGCCTGTGGGAGATATTTCAGATTTTAACTGTAGCATAGCTATAGAGGGAAAAGCAGCTAACAATCCACAGAGAATTGTCTAACTGTCTTTGATAAGTCATCTCACTTGTGTGCTGAGTTGGAGTTGATTACAGGCTGTAATAGACTGAAAATTTTATGGGAAAAGAGGTCAGACAGAATAAATCAGGCTTTGAAGGATGATAGTTAGTCATAACATGGTGTCAAAGAAGGATTCGGATGTTTTATTCATGAAATAACTCTTTAGTGAGAGAACCAGTTTGTTAAACTGAACTCTCAGATACCAAGCATCAAGGTCTTAAGCAGCTCCAGTATCCAGCCTTGCAGCTGTGATATGCAGAGAAGTCGCTGCAGTGCAGGGGCAGCACAGAATGCCAGATTGACAAGGACTCCTTCATGGCAGACTCAAGGGACAAAGGGACTTTTTTCCCCTTTCCTATATTTCCTTCTTTGTTTTCTTTTTACCCCTTTCTCTATTAAAGATTTATAAGTAGGCTTTTATTGAATTAAGTATTTTTCAAACACGCTAGTGGAAACAGGCAGAGTCCCAGTATAGAAGCCTATGGAGAGGAAATAGGTCTTATCAAAGGTCCTTCACTATTTGACCAAAGTGGTATACCAGGTCTGGAAAGATGGCTTAGTGGTTAAGGCATTTGCCTGTAAAGCCAAAGGATCCCAGTTTGATTCTCCGGGACCCACGTAAGCCAGATGCACAAGGGGCTGCATGCATCTGGAGTTTGTTTGCAGTTGTGCCAGTGGCTGGAGGCCCTGGCGGGCCCCTCTCTCTACCCTTCCCTCCCTCCCTCCTTCTCTCAAATAAATAAACTATATTTAAAAACAAAAAAGTAAACAAACTTCTTTAAAAAAAAAAAAAGAGGTATACCAGCATGAAAAGGAAGAATTGATAGCTGGTGAGCTAAATGAGTACCAGGAAAGGGGAAGAAGCTGAGGACAGGTATTTCAAGACTCTGGAAGTGTTTCAGCATGAGATGTGTGGGTCTGAGGTAGAGGAGTCGTCACTTGTGGGAGAGAAGAAACCAAGAACAAGGAAGAGTCGAAGGGCTTCACTGTTAACACGTTTGATATGTTTAGGAAGGGAAAGATTGACTAAAATCGAGCTTCTACCAATAGAAAACGAAAAATTCAAAAGTAAAGCTAATTTTATTCTCTTTCTATAACATTAGGCATCTATGCCAAGCGCTGTTTTAGGGGCAAAGTACACTGCTAAACAGCATAGACAAGATTCCCTTTCTTATGGAATTAGAAAATACACTAAATAAATAATGTGACAAGATAACAGGAAGTACTCTGCAAAGAATCCTGACGTTGTAATGAGGCTGAGAACACCTGGGTGACAACGGTAGACTAGGTCATCAGAGAAAACATCTCTGAAGTGGTCACATGTAAACTGAAATCTGAATAACAAGGGGTGCCATGTCCTGCTGCAAAACAAATGTTTAAGTCCAGGCAGCTCGTACACGTATCTGGTGGAAGAAAGCCAGGGGTGAGTTTAGCCTCTCCAAGGCCCAGAAATAATGGTAATGGTCTGGAGTGTGGTTTTCAAAGGGGCAAGTAGAGCAAAATCAGAGCAGAAACATAGGGCCAAATAATGTGGTGTTATTTTAATGTGGTAGTGTATAAATTATACCACAGACAGGGTTGGAAGTTTGATGTGTGTGTATGTAACGTTCTTTGAGTAAATTTTCAACATTTCACAATTAGAAGATCGCACATTAGTAACTTCTGTTTTGTTTCTTAAGACAGGATTTTATATAGACAAGACTGGCTTTAAACTTGGTATGTAGCTAAGGGTGGCCTTGAACTCCACTCCTCCTGCTATAATTAAAAGCATGCACCATATGCCTGGCTCTTGTGGCTTCTCTTTAAAAGTTCTTACGGGCCTCATAGTCTCATGTTAAAAGCGGTGCTTTGGGAAACAGTCTAATGGCTTTATGCTGAATGGATTTACTGAGAAGGGCTACAGGCAGGAGGAACAAACAAGAAGAAGAGGCTTACTGCATGGGTGTACATATGATGTAAGGCCCAAATCCAGCCTGGAAAGTGGGGGACCTTGTCAGTAAGAGTGAAGGAGCATAGTAGTATGTTACTAGTGGTAGTGCAGGAAGAATTAAAAAGTAAAGATTGCTAAGGATTAAGCTTGCAGAAATTGTAATATTGTCAATATTAGAAGAATAAAGAAAAGAAAGAAGATAAGGAAAATGGGAGAGAGAAGGTAAAATCACTTTTAGATCCTTTTAAGTTTTAATGTTACTGTGTTGCAGGCAGTTAGGAATAGCAGCTGGAGAATGGGGAGGAGGTGGTGGGATATGAAGACCAAATGACTGACTTAGAAATGGCATTAGAGAAGCTTGAGAGGATGTTTGATGTAGCGGAGACTCAGCTTTGGATAGGAAAGAGAAGAGAGTGCCTGAGAAGGCGAACAGAAGCAGGTGAGGGGGGGCCAGAAGTCCAGCACAGTATCTCCCAGCTTGGGGACTTATTCTAGAGTAAATAGCATCAGTCTATAAAGAGATCAAGAAGAATAAAGACTGAACAAAAGCTGAACTTTGAACTTGGTAACAAATGAACTTGACATTTGGATCATCAGAGACTCTCAATAGGGCAGAAGTCACACTATTATTTGTATGTATGCTTTTCTGCTTGAAATGGTTTTTATATTTGAAAAAGTTTTTAAAAAGATATTAGAAATAACTGTCTAAAAAAAGAAATTACTGTCTGTCAATGCCTTTTCATCCTACAGTAAATTACCTCAGTATTTATTAACATTTAACCTTTCGGTTCATCTAAGTAATTTTTTTTTGCCAGTGATGTGATCCTTTGGCATAGTTACACTCCAGTGAGTATTAGATGAAATAGCTTATATCAAGCCATCAGTGAAGATCCTGATACTTATTTGTACTCTGAAAATTAAGTGAATAAAGTGTTGTAAGATAGTGATATGAACTTTATCAGTGTATACAAGACTAGATACTCCCAGGCACAAGCCATTTCCTAGCATCAGATTTCCAGGTTAAAGGATTATTTGACTCAGATCTCTCCACAATTTTTCCTTTTAGGTCTTGGCATGGTCACACCTATCAATGACCTTCCTGGTGCAGATACGTCCTCATACGTGAAGGGAGAAAAACTTACTCGCTGTAAACTTGCCAGCCTGTACAGGCTTGCAGATTTGTTTGGATGGGCACACCTTGCAAATACATATATCTCAGTGAGTCCTTCAGCTTTTGGTTCCTTTTTCTAAAATTCCAACTAGAAGGCAACTTTAAGTGGAAATCCAGTTTTCAGAATTTATTCTCTGAACCCAGCATGTTGGATCACAACTTACATCTCCAAGGGAGAGACTACAGTTCTTCAACTTTCCCCTTCACTATCTGTGTTGTTCCTTCCTATGACCAGGAAGAAACGCCCTGTCCTGGATTAATTGTTCCTAAACACCAGTGGCATTAAAAAGCATTTGGAAATAAAAAAGCAGCCAGTGAAGTTTCTCCCATGTTGGTTTCATCTTTCAAATACACTTTTCCTATTCAGTGTCATCTGCTTTAACTTTGGCACACTTGGAAACAGGACACTATTGGGAATGGAACAATATATTATGTGATGCAAATGGCATAAACACGTTCAAGTAGTCTACCAACAGTCTTTTTTTTTTTCTTTTCCCCTATCCATTCCTTAGTTTCTACTTTACATCTACCTAACTCCTTTATAGGAAGAGATTTTTTTAAATATTTTATTTATTTATTTAGTTGATAGAATGGGTGTGCCAGGGCCTCTGGCCACTAAAAATGAACTCCAGATGTATGTGCCACCTTGTGTATCTGGCTTATGTGGATCCTGGGGAAGCAAACCTGGAGCCTTAGGCTTCACAGGCAAGTGCCTTAACCATCAAACCATCTCTCCAGCCCTTACAGAAAGAGATCTTATCCTCTTTCCTGCCTATTTTCTATGAATTTCCATGTTATCAATTCAAATTATGATCATTACCACATTCTGCTGAGTAATATTGATTATTGGTAGTATCATATTGATAAAGTAGCCATCTTAGAAACCAAGGTGGCACTTAGGTAAGTCCAGCAAGTGAGGAAATCATGTGGAAATTTTAGCAAGTACTTGAGACCTAGAAACTTCAGGACAGGTTCACACTATAGACCTAGAATTTTTGCTTTGTTGTCCCCCTCCATCCTTACAATTAGTCACTGGCAAGGTTTCTAGGCACATTGATGCTGTAAAATATGAGTATCTTAAAGTAAGTTTTTGTTGTTGTTGTTTTCTTTCAGGTAAGAATAAGTAAGGAGCAAGACCACATTATAATAATTCCTAGAGGCCTTTCTTTTTCTGAAGCCACAGCCTCCAATTTGGTATAATTTTTAGTTCTTTCTTACCTTTTCTGAATTTCCCTGACCATCCTTAGCTTATAGGATAGGGTGGACCAAGAAAAAGGTGTGGATAGAAAATCATTCATATAGAACAGTGAAGGGGTTGGAAAATTATGTTAATTTTTAACAAAAGTTTTAAGCTTAAGAAAAAATAGGATGTAGAGACTACTAAATGAGCTGGAATTATAATTTAACCTGTTCATTTTTTAGAAGAATCTTTTGGTATTTTCCACCTTGTCCTTGTATTCCCACCCACACCCCCCACACACCCATTAAGGTCTCATTCTAGCCCAGGCTGACCTGGAATTCTGTAATTCCAGGCCTGCCTCAGACTCACAGCAGTTCTCCTACTTGTGCCTCCCAAGTGCTGGGATTAAAGGTGTGTGCCACTGGCTGACCTTGTATGCGTTCAGGGTACCTCCTATAGTATAATTTAAACAGTTTAGTTGGTATGAGTATAGGACCTAATGTAGTATTTTCTCTTCTGCACAACTGCATTGCCAGCCTCTCCTGGGTTCCTAGGACACCTGGAGCAACCCAGTTCTAGGTGTTGTAGTGTTAGCAACTGTGAGTTTTCCAGTCAGCTCAGTCCGTGCTGGATTTGTCTAAACCTCTGAAGATGACAAGCTTGTTACTCGGCTCCTTGGGAACTGTGATTCTTGCTGAATATTAACTTTGGTTGCATACTGCTTATTTTATAATAAAATTTTATGGGAACAAAGCCAAACCTTTTCTTTTACAAATTGTTTATGACTACTTTTATACTGCAGAGATGAGCTCAGTTGTTGCAACAGAGGCCCATAAAGTTGAAAACATTTACTATGTGGCCTTTTACCCAAGTTGGCCACTCCCTGGGCTAACTAGTGGGACACAGATGAACTTTGGTATATATGTATTGGTTAACTATGCCCTTCTGACTTTTCCAGGTAAAAGTCAATATAATAGGAGAAGTGGTTGACCAGGGAAGTACTAACTTGAAAATTGACCATACGGGATTCAGCCCCCATGCTGCGATCTACTCAACACGTCCTGATGTGAAATGTGTGGTACATATCCATACCCTCGCTACAGCAGCTGTAAGTTAGCCCAGGGCAGACCAGTGATGGCTGGAAAATGTATTGTTTCCATGACTTTCCCATCTGTTGCTTTCCAGTGTACCCTGCCATTCAAAATTCAAGTTGAAATAGTAACCCAAGGGGCTAGATAGATATCTTAGCAGTTAAGGCACTTGCCTGCAAAGCCTAACAAACAAGGTGCCATTCCCCAGCACTCTTGTAAAGCCGGATGCACAAAGTGGCACATGCATCTGGAATTCAGTTGCAGCAGCTGGAAGCTTGCGAACCCATTTTCTCTGTCTCCTCTTTATCTCTATGCTGGCAAATCAATAAATAAAATTATTTTTAAAAAATGCTAACCTGGGCTGGAGAGATGGCTTAGCGGTTAAGCACTTGCCTGTGAAGCCGAAGGACCCCGGTTCAAGGCTCAACTCCCCAGGACCCACCTTAGCCAGATGCACAAGGGGGCGCACGCGTCTGGGGCACACGCGTCTGGAATTCGTTTGCAGAGGCTGGAGGCCCTGGCGTGCCCATTCGCTCTCTGTCTATCTCTCTTCTTTATCTTTTTCTCTCTGTGTGCTTGCAAATAAAATAAAATATTTTAAAAAAATGCTAACCTGAGCCAGAAAGGCTCATGGACCCAAATGCTACCAGTCTAGAAAACAACCAGAGAAATAACATTTGGATTTAAAAACAAACTAACTTAATAATTGGGTCATTGAGGTTTTTAGAGTAAAACTTATTCCATAATATTTAATATTTGATGCCACTTTTAGATTGTGTTGTATCTCCTAAGATCTTTTTGCTTTTTGCTGAAGTGGGAGGTATGCTATAAGCCAGTGCTTCTTGAACTGTCTAGAAAAAAAGAAAAGAAAAGAAAAAAGATCAGCTTTCTATGACTGTGCAGTAACTCAGTGTGCTATCTTGGAACAAATCAAATAGGTGTCGTCCATGAAGTGTGGAATTCTTCCAATTTCTCAAGAGTCCCTTATTCTTGGAGAGGTTGCCTATTATGACTACCAGGGGTCACTTGATGAACAGGAAGAAAGAATTGAACTGCAGAAAGTTCTGGGGCCAAGTTGTAAGGTATGTTGTAGTGGAGTCCGTATCTAAGAAGCTATTTTTGTTGCTGTTGCTTGTGATGAAAACAGTGTGAGCTGCGGCGGCTATTGAGAGCAATGCTCTGTGGCTCTGTTCCAGGTGCTGGTGCTCAGGAATCATGGCGTAGTAGCACTTGGAGAAACACTTGAGGAGGCTTTTCATTACATATTTAATGTGCAGATGGCCTGTGAGATTCAGGTAGGAAAAACCATCCCCTTCTTCTTATTGCTTGATTGTTTAGTTGGATCTTGTGCTTGCTTACTTTCAAGGCCCTATTAACCAGTGACTTTTTATTTTGTCTTAATGGAAGTTCTCCTTCATTCAAGTAAAAAAGGTTGTCAACTCAGTTATCTCTTGGAATTGAAAAGAGGAGGAGAGGAAATTAGACATTTACATTCACATTGTATTATATGCACATTACATTCACATACCCACAAGTCTAAGGGCCTTACGAATGTCATTTTCTCTACAGTCCTGCTTTGCTTTCCCTCTGGGAGTCCTGACTGAGAAATAAAGGTAGCCATATATTATCAAAGATGGGGTGTGCTCTGGTCACTTCTGTAAAAGCTAAACGTAGAGCCAAAGGTTCTAGAACTCAAGCAGTTTCCAACAATCCCCCAGCTTCTGTTTTGTAATAGGTTGGATATTTATTAGCTGTTTTTCTCCATCTGAAATTTTCTTGAAACAAATGGCAATAATCCTAATGTATTCAAAGGACTACAAGAAAGGGGAGGGGACTTTATACCAACTTTTTTCAAGATAAAGTAACCCATGCTAGCCCTTGGCCTTGGGCATACTGGGGTCTCAGGCATGTACCAGGACTCTCAGTCTTTGTCTAGAAACATTACCTAGTCTTAAGAAGCTTCTCTTGAGCTTTAACATCCTCTTAGGTGGGGCTATGAAAGGCTCAGTGAAGACAATGAGCTGTTAACTTCTGCCTAGATATCCTAAATATTCCTTTAAAGTGATGCTTTTCAGCCTGGTGTGGTGGTGCATGCCTTTAATCCAAGCACGCTGTAGGCTGAGATTGGAAGATCAGTTCCAGGTCTTTCTGGGCTAGAATGAGACTCTGCCTCAAAACAACCAAAAAACTAAATAGAAACAGCAAAATTATTAACTAGATAGCTCTAAGGAAAATTTCAGGAATAGAGCTTTAGGTTGGAGAGATGGCTTAGCAGTTAAGGCACTTGCCTATGAAGCCTAAGGTCCCATGTTTGACTCCCCAGATCCCATGTAAGCATGTGCAAGGTTGCACATGTGCACAAGGTGGCGCATGCATCTGAAGTTTGATTACGTGGCTGGAGGCCTTGGCATGCCAATTCATTTTGTCTCTCTCTCATTTAACAAAAAAAGAAAAAAAAAAACAGTCTGTTGGGCTTGCCTCAAAAATAAAGAAAAGAACTTTAAAATTTGGTAAGAAAACTCAGTTCTTTGAAATAAGGTAAAAGGTGTGGTTCTAAATGTGTTTTCCTGCAGAAGCGTAACAGTCCTGGAAGTTATTGTTTCCAGACCAATGGAAAGAAACTCTGGCTGCTGCCTTGTCTTTGCTGGCAACAGCCTGACAGGCACTGTGGATGTTTGCCATATTGAAACTGGCTTTCTGAGAGTCAAATACTTGTTACGATATTGACAGTGTTGTGTGTGTCTATATCTGATCGATTACAGGTGCGGGCGATAGCTGGGGCAGGTGGAGTGGACAATCTACTTGTGCTGGATCTTCAGAAGTATAAAGCTTCCACTTATGGTGTGGCAGTATCTGGAGGAGGGGGTGTTAATATGGGTTCCCATCAGAAATGGAAGATTGGCGAGATTGAGTTTGAAGGGCTGATGAGGACTCTGGACAATCTGGTAGGTGAACAATTGAACATAGACTTGGGTTTCATGTCTCCAGAGTCAAAAGATCCTTCCATCTCCCTTTCATTTTAAAACATGCTCTTAGGCTAGAGAGATGGCTCAGCAATTAAAGGCACTTTCTTTCAAAGCTTGATGGCTCAGGTTCAATTCCTCACTACCCATGTAAAGCTAGATGCACATAGTGGCACAGGTGTCTGGTGATCGTTTGCAGTGGAAGGGGGTCCTGGCATGCCTATTCTGTCCTTTGCTCTTTCTCCTCTTCTCCCATGTAGATAAATAAATAAATATTTAAAAAAAAAAAAAACCATGCTCCTAATTTGACCACACCACATTTCTTTGTGATTTGACCACATCTCAAAGAAATAAATAAACATGTAGATGTTACCTTTTTTTCTCAAGAATACAGCACACTGTCATTATAGTCACAGTATTATACAGTATATTCTTGAACTTAACCCTCCTGTCTAATAGACTTTGTATCCTTTGACCAACTTCCTATCTTTGTCCACTTGGATCTGCTTGCATGAGTTCAGCTCTTGTAGATTGCACTTGTGGGTGAGACCATGTGGTGTTTGTCTTTCAGTGCCTGGCTTGTTTCACTTTTCATGGTGTCTCCCGTGTATGTCCTTGTCAAAGGTAGTATAGTATTCCTGTGTGTGTACCTCATTTTATTTTCCCCTTATATTTAATTTTATGTGTCTTTCATTGAAACATACTAAATTCAGACCTAAAGTTTACAAAAGTACATACAATAGAAAGTTTGTCCTTTTCCAAAGCTAACCACTATTAACAAAAGTATTGTGTACCACATTTTCTTTATTTATTCACAGACACATAGGTTGATTCCCCATCTTAGCTATTGTGACTTAGTGCTTCAGTGAAAATGGGAGAATAGTCTCTTCACACTGAGTTACATTCTGTTGGAGATACATCCAGTAGTAGAATTACTTTTAAAAGTATTAGCTCTCCTTTTAATTTTATAAGGCCTCTCCATAATGGCTATACTAATTTACAGTCCCAGCAACAGTACACAGGGGTTTCCTTTTCCCCTCATCCTCTCCAATTCTTACCCCTTATTTTCTTGATAATGGACATCCTAACAGATAACATTTAATTTGCATTTCTCCAATGATTGGTGGTGGTGGTCATATTTTCATAGATCTAGATGTTAGCTATCTGAGCGTTATCTTTTGAGAATTATGTATTCAGATATTTTGCTTATGTTTTAAAATATCTTTTTTTTAAATTTTTTAATTTATTTTTTTGAGAGTGACAGACATAGAGAGAAAGACAGATGGAGAGAGAGAGAATGGGCACGCCAGGGCTTCCAGCCTCTGCAAACGAACTCCAGATGCGTGCGTCCCCTTGTGCATCTGGCTAACGTGGGACCTGGGGAACCGAGCCTCGAACCGGGGTCCTTAGGCTTCACAGGCAAGCGCTTACCCGCTAAGCCATCTCTCCAGCCCTTGCTTATGTTTTAATTGGATGGCTTCTTGGTACTTAATTGACTTAGCTGCTTAAGTAGTTTTGATTATAGCCCCTTATCAGATATATGGTTTGGCAAATGTTATGTCAGATGTTTTTCCCTCTTCCAGAAGGGGTCAGAAGTCAGATTGTCTTCAGATCCAAGAAGAAAGACTTAAATGAGCACTGAGCTTTGGTTTCCCCAAAGCCACTTTGTAGGTAGAACATGTTTCTGGTGAGATGTCTAGAAGTTACCTTTGCCAGAACTTGTATGAGTAGAAGTTAGAATGCCAGGTGGAGTCCATTTTAACCAGATTTTGAAATTTGTTTAATTTCAACTGTATTATTGTGAGGAAGTTATGTGGGGTTTGGAAGGATATTTTCCCTTTATTTTTCAACAAAAGGATCTTTTTGAATCATTCGTTTAAAAAAATGCTGTGTTGGTACAGGTTGATTGCTTCAAATGTGGTTTCTTCCTCCCTCCTTTAGGGGTACAGAACAGGCTATGCATACAGGCATCCTCTCATTCGTGAGAAGCCTAGGCACAAGAGTGATGTGGAAATCCCAGCAACTGTGACTGCTTTTTCCTTTGAAGATGATACAGTGCCACTTTCTCCTCTCAAGTACATGGCTCAGAGACAGCAGCGTGAAAAAACAAGATGGCTAAACTCTCCAAATACTTACATGAAAGTTAATGTGCCCGAGGAATCTCGGAACGGGGAAACTAGTCCCAGGACCAAGATCACAGTATGCTGCTATTCTGCACAGCTTCCCTTCACTAAATATTTTGCTTACTTACTCATCAGTTGTATGTTCAATGTCTTAAGTTATTAGGAAATTTGAATATAACTTAAAAATTATATCACAGTCAGTTACTAACTTTGTAAAGCATTGTCCTATGTGTCATACATGACCAACTTAGTTATCCTAATGCGAAACAGAGACTATTTTTCTCTTGTAGATGAGAAACCCAAAGCAGGAAAGGCTAATTGATTTTTACTGGTAAAGTCAAAATTTAAAAGCCAAGAGCCTAATTCCTACGAGTACTTGATACTGTTGTGTAGCTTATATTTCTCCAGTGCTTTAGAATGATAAAAATTATCATAAAATAAGTAAATTCCACTAAAAATGCCTGAACTAGCATATATAGCTATTTTAGACAAGCTCTCACAGGTTGAGAATTGGGTGGTTTTATCTTTGTTAGACTATTGCTTCAAATTTGGAATATAACAAACATTTTTTGGTCATTCAAAACAGTCCAGCTTGTATATCATTGCCATTCAACAGAAAAGCTTAGGTATTTATTCCTCATCTATAAGATGTCTTATGTCCAGGAAAAGAACATAATATAATTAAACTCATAAGTTTCCCATAATTCAACTTGACAGAGGTTGATGGTCAGCCATCATTAATGGTGTTCAGTATTTGTCTTCTCTAAGTTATGTAGTTTGGAGTAAATAAGGACTTATACAGGGCCCTTCCAATCCTCTGGATGTATCATGCTATGTATCTCCAGATTATCTCTTATGAAGTCTGATTAGGACTTCTGTCTTTTCTGTAAGACAAAACTAAAAACAAAGCCTAGTCCTAGAACATTGCATCTTTAAGAGATTTCTTGAATCCTTTTTAGTGACTTTTTGTCTGTTGTCATCTGATATAATTCAGTACAGGAAACAGAACTCTTGAGTATTACATAATATGCAATCCTGCTGTCTGTCAATCTGTCTGTCTGAAATAGTTTCAGCAGCAGTATCAGTTGTCAAGAAGAAAAAACTTAGTCAGCACTGTAATTGAGTCTTCATGTGAACTGTCATAGTATTTGTTTAAGTGAATAATTTTTTCTGACTAGTATGAGGTAAAAGCCAGTAGGATATTACTTAGTGAAATTTGACTGGCAGTAATAAAAAGTTACTCAGTATCTGGATTTCCTTAATAAAAATCTCATTTT
Source organism: Jaculus jaculus (assembly GCF_020740685.1). Taxonomy (NCBI): domain Eukaryota; kingdom Metazoa; phylum Chordata; class Mammalia; order Rodentia; family Dipodidae; genus Jaculus; species Jaculus jaculus. Next base: position 24,406,192 of record NC_059102.1, on the reverse strand, counting down.
AGAAAATGTTTTATTTTGTAGTGGATGAAAGCAGAAGACTCCTCTAAAGTTAGTAGTGGAACACCTATCAAAATTGAAGATCCCAACCAGTTTGTTCCTTTAAACACAAACCCAAGTGAGGTGCTAGAAAAAAGAAATAAGGTAAGATAAGTCCTCTGTGGCCAGAGACACGTAGCATCTGTTCCATGTTCAAGTCACAGTGACTGAAATTGATGATAAGCTTAGGAATTTGAATACCTAAAAGTTAAATGCAGTAATTTAAGCTTGATTGAATGCCTCTAGCCCCATGCTAGTCACTGGCAAACAGGTTACATGAGGAGGGTTATTCGGCTTTAGAGAGCCCTAGTAAGAGAGGAGAGTGCAGCTCGCCACCATATAAGACAATAGGGAATCACGTGCATGAAAGGAAGAGATTAATGTGAGGGTTGGGATGGGAAAAGGACTCTTCGTGAAGATGAGAATTGAAGAGACCTACTTGGGAACAGCACACAGTGAGCTTCCTGGAGAAGTGAAGGTGAAGGTCATCTGCACATTTACCCAGAACTTGTCACTGTGTCTCAATTCAGATTCGGGAACAAAACCGATATGACTTGAAGACGGCAGGCCCACAGTCTCAGCTGCTGGCTGGAATTGTTGTGGAAAAGCCTCCTTCTGTAAGTTGAAAGCAGCATGATCTTTGTGTTCTATCTGCCACATAGTATGTTTGCTTTTTAACTATGATGTGTGTGTGTTGTGTGGTATATATACATGTATGTACATATGCATGTCTGTGTATGTGTGTACAGAAACCAGGGTCTTCCAGTTCCTTCAGTGACTTCTTAGCATTTACTTCCATGTTTCTAAATAACATGAGCCACACATGCCTGTAACCCCACTGACTCTGGAAGAAACAACTTGGACAGCAAAAGACCTTATCTCAAAAAAAATAGCATATTTATTCTGCTTGCTTTTGATCTTAATTCATTCCAACAAATCCAGTATATCCATAAATCCCATTAATGCTTTATATCTCAGTTATGGAGACAAAACACTGTCATTTATATTGTAGAACACTATATGGTTCCCAGTATCAGAGATTAGAAAATGTAGAGAATCTTAAAAATAGTGGTTACTTTTTTAATAAGTGGGCATTAGCCTGTTTATAAAATGCAGGTGCAAGTGTATGATTTCACACATGAGCACAAGGGGGTGCACACATCTGGAGTTCGTTTGCAGCTACCAAAGGCCCTAGCGTGCCTATTCTCTCCCTCTCTCTGTTCCCCTCCCACCCTTCCTCCCTCCCTCCCTCAAATAAATAAATAAAAAATTTTAACTAGCAGAAATAGCTATATTCACATCAAGGCAGACTTCAAGCCAAAGTTAATCAAGAGACAAAAAAGTCACTTCCTATTCATAACAGAAGCAATCAAGAGGATACAATACTTATAAATATTTGTGCACTTAGTTTTATAAAATAAATTCTACTGAGCATAAAGGGTAAGATAGACTCCAGTACAGTCATAATGGATGACTTCAGAACCCTTGTCTCACCAATAGGTATATCTTCCAGACAAAAATATCAACAGAAGAACATCAGAGTTAAACTACACTATAGATCAGGTGGAAACACTATGCCCTGTATATTCTGTATAACTTGATATCATGAATTTTAAAAGTTCTGTTCTGACTTCTTCAGTAATGCAGTAATTGGATATTTTCTGTAGTTTATCAGGTTGTTAATAACTAGTTTTATTCCATTATGATCTGATAAGATACAAGAAATTATTTTAATGTCTTGGTATTTAAGACTTGTTTTAGGGTTGGGGAGACAGCTCAGTAGTTACAGGCACTTGCTTGCAAATCTGGTGGCCCCAAGTTCAATTCCTCAGCACCCATGTAAAGCAGAATGCAAAGTGGTGCATGCCTATGTGATCCCAGTGTGCTCATGGCATCCGGAGGTGGAGCAAAGAGATCCTGCCTCAAGAAAAAGCTGGAAGAAGACAAATCCCTGAGGTTACTCTCTGACCACCACATGTGAGCAATGGTGATGCGACCACCACATCCACACACACTTAGGTACATACATATATGCATGCATATAGACATACATACACACACAAACAAAATTTTAAAAAGATCTCTTCATGTCTTAACATAGGATCAAGTTTAGAAAAAGATTAGGGAGCTGGAGAAGGATGGGTATTCTGAAGCTGTTGAGTGTAAATAATCTATACATGTCTTTGCTCAGTCCACTTGAACCCTTTATTCTCACCCACTTCCCTCAGCACCCACCCTTTTCCCTGTCACCTTTTTACTTCCATGAACTTTTTTCCTAGATTCTAGATTTCATAGATGAGGGGAAATGTGATATGTGTCTTTCTGGGTCTGTCATATTTTCACTAAGCATGATCTCCAGTTACATCCATTTCCCTTTTTTTTATTTTTTATTAAATTTTTTAACTTTATTTACAAGAGAGAGAGAGAATGGGCACACCAGGCTTCCACCTTCTACAAACAAACTCCAGATGCATGTCCTATGTGTGCATCTGGCTTATGTGGATCCTGGGGGAATCTAACCTGGGTCCTTTGGCTTATCAGGCAAGTGCCTTAACTGCTAAAGCCATCCTTCCAGCCCTCCGTTTTCTTGTATGGACTTGATTTCATTGTTCTTTGTGGCTGGCTAATAGTCCTTTGTGTATGTTTACATTTTTTCATCCATTCATATGTTGATGCAACTGGACTGATTCATGATTTGCCTGTTGTGAATAGTGTCCTGGTAAAGATGGTATGTGTACAAGTATTGCCATTGTGTGTTGAGTTTGATTCCTTCAGGTATACACCCAGGGGTTAGTGTAGTTGGATCATATGATAGTTCTTTTTAGTTTTCTTAATCTGTTAAGTTTTTTTTTTTTTTTTTTGAGGTAGGGTCTCACTGTAACCCAGGCTGACCTGAAATTCACTAAGGAGTCTCAGGGTGGCCTCGAACTCACGGCGATCCTCTTGCCTCTGCCTCCCACGTGCTGGGATTAAAGGCGTGCACCACCACGCCTGGCAAGATTATTTTTTAAATAATCATTTTGTTTGTCATTTCTTTTTTGGTTTTACGAGATAAGATCTTGTTCTAGCCTAGGCTGACCTGGAATTCACTGTGTAGTCTCAGGGTGGCCTTGAACTCACTGTGGTCCTTCTACCTCTGCCTCCTGAGTGCTGGAATTAAAGGCATTTGCCACCATCCTCATTTTGTGGTTTCTTGTAACTGCTGTGAAGTTGGAACTCACGAACACTTAAGGATATTATACACACACACACACACATACACATGCATGCATGTGTTTATGTAAATAGATAGTTATCACAAACATGTATGTGTGTGTGTATTTAAAGAGGTAGTTGGAAAAGTTTATGTAAAGTTGCTGGTAATGACTTGTTCTTCTTTGTCAGACCATGCAGTTTGAAGATGATGATCAAGGCCCACCAGCTCCTCCTAACCCATTCAGTCATTTCACAGAAGGAGAACTTGAAGACTACAAGAAGACAATCGAAAGAAAGCAGCAAGGCCTGGAAGGTCAGTTAACTTTTAAGTTCAGCTTAGGGTAACGACACTGACAACAGTAGAGCGCCCTGAGTTGGATGATTAAGACAGTCAAAGTCACTGTTAATGAAGAACAAAAAGATCTGACTAATTGAGTGCTCTCTCCCTTTTTCTCTAGGACAAGAACTTTTAGTAGAGTCTCTCAATCCTAGGTCTCTGAATAAGCTTCAGACCTGAAAAATACAAGATTAATTGTCTATGATACACATCTGGATAAGGAGGCATTCAGGGTAGAAGATACGAAGTAGACAAGAGCTTTAATTCACCTGTAGCACGCAGTTAGAATGTTCACCCAGAGCAAAACAGAACCCAATAGTTGCATGTATCTTTCTACTTTTATTGACTTATTTATTTGAGAGAGAGAGAGAGAGAGAGAGAGAGAGTGGGCATACCAGAGCCTCCTGCCACTGCACACAAACTCCAGACACACCACTTTGTACACTGGCTTTACGTGGGTAACTAGAGAATCAAACCTGGGCTCTGTAAGCAAGCACCTCTAACCACTGAGTCATCTTCCTGGTCCTAGTTTCAGAATTTTTGCCTATCTATGTATTATGTAGTTTTTAAAGATTTTATTTTTATTTATTTATTATAGTCAGAGGGAGAGAGAGAATGAGAATGGGCAAACCAGGGCTTCTAGCCACTGCAAATGAACTCCAGACACATGCACCAACATGTGCATCTGGCTTACGTGGGACCTGGAGAATTGAACCTAAGTCCTTAGGCTTTGCAGGCATGTGCCTTAACCACTAAGGCATCTCTCCAGCCCAATTTTTATCTATGTTAATTACCATGGAAGAGGGGCTGATGGCATATGGATTATCCAAAAGACCATGTTTAATCAGTGTACTAATAATGTCTTCATCACAAAGATGAGTCTTCCTCACTCATTAAGGTACTTACACTAAATGTTTCAGCATATTGAACTTGTTTATTCTGACATAAAAGTAGAAGCTTCTTTATCTTTTTTTTGTTTTGTGTTTTGTAAACTCTCTTTAATCTTATTTTTTTGAAAGCCTAAAGATGCCAGGTAACAAATGTTCTCTAAAACTATCACCTTTCATATGTAACTTTGTAAGAAGATTATTTTATATCAATCATGACCTTCTGGATTGGCTCCTTAATATTGCTCTGAGGGAAATCACTAGTTGGAAATTATTCACAAATTCATTGAAGCATTCTGCCTCATTAATGTAACAGCATTGATGAGGCTTCATAATTCTTCTATCTGAGTATGTTTATTTGGGTTACTTAACATGAGCGAACGCTAAAAGCATAGATTCTTTGCCTGAGCTACCAGTAGCCATGCTTCCTTTGTAGCCCTGTATGTAAAATTGTTATTAGCAGCCTCATGTTTTAACAAATTAATCTCCCGAATGCATAATTATTGGCATATGGTTTAACTGTCAGCATGCTCAGGTCGTAGCTGAAGAATTTCACATCTCTTTGTGCACAGGCATTTGGTACATGCACTAACTTCCCTGAAATCTCGAGCTTCCTTGCTTTGTTTTGCATGGCTTTAACTAAACTCTTACCCAACAGATGCTGAGCAAGAATTACTCTCAGATGACGCTTCATCTGTTTCACAAATTCAGTCTCAAACTCAGTCACCGCACAATGTCCCTGAAGACTCAGAAGGTACTCACTGTCGCTTCCCTAGCACTCACTGAGAACTCGGAAGGTGTTCGCTGTCACTTCCCTAGCACTCACTGAGAACTCGGAAGGTACTCACTGTCGCTTCCCTAGCACTCACTGAGAACTCGGAAGGTACTCACTGTCACTTCCCTAGCACTCACTGAGAACTCGGAAGGTGTTCACTGTCGCTTCCCTAGCACTCACTGAGAACTCGGAAGGTGTTCACTGTCGCTAGCACTCACTGAGAACTCGGAAGGTACTCGCTGTCGCTTCCCTAGCACTCACTGAGAACTCGGAAGGTACTCACTGTCGCTGCCCTAGCACTCACTGAGCTGTCTCCAGTGTCTTCCTTTCGTTTGTTCTCATGTAAGAAATTGAACACTGTTCACAGTAAGTTTGTCAGGGATTTTTGCTTAAATCTCCCAACAGTTATATATATTTTCTTAAATGGGGTACTATTTTTGTGGACATTTTTATTGACTTACTTTCATCTGGGTTTTGGTAACCCATAGTTTTTAAGAATCTGTGTAACTAAGCTAGGCGTGGCGGTGCACGCCTTTAATCCCAGCACTCGGGCGGCTGAGGTAAGGGGATCGTTGTGAGTTCAAAGCCACCCTGAATCTACATAGTGAATTCTAGGTTAGCCTGGGCAAGAGCAAGACCCTACCTCAAACTAACAACAAAAAAATAAAGAAAGAAAGAATTTGTGGAACTAAACATTGACTTGGCATGTCATGCATTGTCTACTCAGTACCATGAATGTTTTCATGATTTGATTATCAACGATCAAAAGTAAAGAAAAGTATGTTGTCTTCATTTATACGGACTTGGTCTACAATGAAATGTCATGTCATCAAACTAGAATTATGTAGCTTGACTCTGGTTTCACATCTTTGCCTCTCGTTCCCCTTTCTAACATTTGGAAAAATTCGCTTCATGCTAATAGATCCATAGGCTATCAAAATAATCATCTATTCTCAATAGAATTAAAGTAATGCCTTAGTACATCGCTAAAACATCTGTTTTTTCAAACTAAAATGAAATGGCTATGTAAAATAACTCCCTAACTCTCCCCTCTTTTGTAGAAAACCATGAGCTGTTTTCCAAGAGCTTCATGTCCATGGAAGTGCCTGTCATGGTAGTGAATGGCAAAGATGATATGCATGATGTTGAAGATGAGCTTGCAAAGCGAGTGAGTAGATTAACTACAAGCACAACCATAGAAAACATCGAGATTACCATTAAATCTCCAGAAAAAATTGAAGAAGTCCTGTCACCTGATGGCTCACCTTCAAAATCGCCATCCAAGAAAAAGAAGAAATTCCGCACTCCTTCTTTTCTGAAGAAAAACAAAAAAAAGGAGAAAGTTGAAGCCTAAGGAGTCTTTTTGTAACTTTATTATATTGTGACATTGCACATTGACATACCACATTTAAGTTGATCATTAAATTCACAGTGGTAGATCAGATTGAGGGTGTGTAGCAAACTGGACTTTAAAAACTGGAAAGAGGTTTTACTAAAAGAAAAACATATTATGAAAAAGAGTTTTCAAATTCATCTCTCGTTTTATATGTCCAAAACTGGCTATGACTTTTTAAAACATTTGCTAGTTTTAATTAGTTCTGCCCTCATGAAGTAGCATTAGAGTCTGTCACTAACAGATACCTGTCTGTATACTTCAGACCCTCTCCATCATATCTGTTAGAAAGAATTGTCTGAGAATGTGAGACTTTAGTTCACCACCTGCCTCACTTGGCAGTCAGACTATGATTTTTGTCATGGTTACTGACTGTGTCTTTTGGGTCACCAGTGTTTCAGTGGGCATTAGTAAAATGCTTTAAAAGTTTCTAAGACAAGAATCTATAGCATTAGTATACACTGGCACATAATTTTTTTAAAGTTTTGAGAAAAAAATTGTTTGGAATTTTATTCATAGTATAAAATTCCCTCACCTGAAGTAACTTTGTTTGCCAAAAAGAAGTCATTTTAAAAAAAAACTATAATTTTTGAAAACTTCCTTTTTTATTAGTTTAGAAAGCCCCTTATTTTTCACAAAGGGGATTTTGTACACATAATTTAGTTTAACTCTGGCAGAAACAATTTTTGTATGTTGAAATGTTTGTATACCTTTCAGTATAAGAGTGTCATATGCATATTAGCCAATCATTTAACAATAGAGCATATTTGTGGCTGCTTGGTACTGAGTCTGACTCAAGAATCCAGGGACTTGGCATCAAAAAGGCATATAAAGGTATATCTAGATTCATATTTGAGCCTTATAATGTCTTTTTCTCTTAGTATCACTAATGACTGGCGAGTATCTCTGAGGTAACCAGTGAAAAGATAACGAGAGAAAGGGAAAGGAAAAAGTAAGGGGCCAGAAGAAGTGATATGAAAAGAATTCTGGCTTATTCACAACAGGGACAAAAAGTTTGATTTGTTGAAAACATGTCCCAGATCTCTAAAGCCCTGTTTCTCTGCCAAAAATCAATGTCTTGGTTGGTATTTGAGTTTTAAAAGGACCAAATCCTTCTAACTTAAATATTTTTAGCGGGCAGCACCAGAAGACTTCAGCAGATATAATCCCACCAGTGAGAAAACTACCACTTCTTGATTTTTTTTTCAAACTTAAAAAAAAATAATTTCAGTTGACTTTCTTTCTCATGTAAATACAAATTTAAATCTAGGCTTTATCTAATTTTCTCCCTTTTCCCAAGTGACGTCACAAATCAATGTAAAGTCAGTGATCCAAAATGGTCAGTGGGTAAAAATAAACACAAGTGTTCTGAGGGGAGTTGGCATGCAAAAACTTCCATTGATTACAGTGTACTCTGGGCTGGTTCTGTGTGTATGTGTGAGTGTGTGTGTGTGTATGATGCTGCAAAGTGAAAGGGCGCCTGGGAATGTCATTCTAGATCTCACTAACTACTGGAATCAGTGTTCTAGCATAGTGGAAATCTTCCATTGCTTAACTGTGGACTAGGATTTTATTTTTATGTTCTACATCTACAATATATGTGGAAACAGTAACCTGTGAACTATGCTTTTCCATACTTTTAAAAAATATATATATCTAAATGTGCATAAATATTTTTTAAGCGCAACAGTAAACTATTGCACCTTTTGCTAATGCCTCTATTTACTTGCTTTGGCATAATGAATGAGCCAATGAACCTGTGTCCTGTGGAAAATGTATAAAAGTTATCTGATATTGCTCTTAGATGTTATGCTAATTAATGTTAAATCACAAATAAACAGTATTTTAAATATATGTATTTGGTGTAATGGGCTTCAGGAGTGGTTTATGTTGTATTTTATATAAACTCTGTAAAACTTTCAGTAGGTAAGAGTGATGCTTCTGAAGAAGGAACATCTTGCTAAATGTATTTTCCACTTAATCAAAAGTTCACCTAGGGCTGGAGAAATGGCTTAGCGGTTAAGGCACTTGCTTGCAAAACCAAAGAACCCATGCTCTACTCTCCAGATCCCATGTTAGCCAGACGCACAAAGGTGAGGCAAGCACAAGGTCGCACATGCCCACTAGGTGATGCAAGTGTCGTGAATTTGATTACATTATCTGAGGCCCTGGCACACCCATTCTTTCTCTCAAAGAAAAAAGTTCACATATATAGCATACATAGCATATATGCTTCCATATATATGTACATGGATGAAACCTTTCTTGTTGCCACCCTGTTAGAGGAAATGCTCTAGTTTTTGTCTTGATAGGGTATGGTGGTTTAGGATTCTGATAATCTTGGTTCTGTGGTTCATAACTATAAGTGTAGGGTAGAAGATTTAAGATATGTACTGAGTTTATACTTTGGCCCCTTTTGAGTGTTGGGGTTTTTTTTGGTTTTTTTTTTATTTTTTGTTTATTTTTTTTTATTTATTTGAGAGCGACAGAGAGAGAGAGAGGGAGAGAGAGAAGGAGAGAATGGGCACGCCAGGGCTTCCAGCCACTGCAAACGAACTCCAGATGCGTGCGCCCCCTTGTGCATCTGGCTAACATGGGTCCTGGGGAATTGAGCCTCAAACCGGGGTCCTTAGGCTTCACAGGCAAGCGCTTAACCGCTAAGCCATCTCTCCAGCCCTTGAGTGTTGTTTTATTTTACAAACAATATAAGGAAAGTGACAGATAAAAGAGAAAATAGTTCATTATTTCTGCTTCTTTAACATATTTTTTTTTCATTCCCTTCCAGCCTTTATATACATTTTCATTTTCTACATGCTGATAATCCTGGTACCAAAAATCCTTTCTGTTCTGTTTCTGGGGGATGGAGAAATAGCTTAGTGTTTAAGCTGTTTGCCTACAAAGCCAAAAGGACCCAGGTTTGATTCCCCAGGAACCATGTAAGCCAGATGCACAAAGGGGGCACATGTGTCTGGAGTCCATTTGCAGTGGCTAGAGGCCCTGATGCACCCACTCTCTCTCTCTGTCTCTCAAATAAAGAAAAATAAAATATTTTCTATTCTATTTTATTCTTAAATAACCCACCATGGCCTGGAGAGAGAAGAGATGGTTCAGTGGCTAAAAGTGCTTGGTTGCAAAGCCTGACAGCCTGGGTTTGATTCCCCAGTATCCACATAGAGCCGGATGCACAGAGTAGCAGGTGTATCTGGAGTTTGTTTGCCATGGCTGTAGGCCCTGATATACATTCACATTGTTCCTCTTCTCCCTCCCCCTTCTTTCCCCTCTTCCTCCTTTCTAGTTCTTTCTTCTTCCTCTTATAAACTATTTAAAATTGTTAACAAGAAGAAAACTCCCTATAAGATTTTTAAACCAAGTTCCTCACATGAATAATTTCTTATAATTTTTTTTCTACTTTGTCCTAAAAATAGAAATGCAAGAGGGAGAAATCATGTTAATTGGAGGTTCTGGTTAATTGAACTTTTTATTATAATTATAAAAATGAAGGGCTTGCACAGAGAATAGATTCATAGTCTTCGGCATATTTAATTGTTACCTTGGCTTGTAAATAACTCTGTGGTTTAAAATGTTTTTGTTTCAGAAAGATACCAAAATCCTTTCCATAAAGAAACTAAGACCAAAGCCAGGTATGGTGGCTCTTGCCTGTAATTCCAGCACTTTGGAGGCTGGGGTAGAAGATTGCAGTGAATTCAGGGCCAGCCTGGGCTAGAGTGTGACCCTGCCTCAAAAAAGTAAAACTGTGGAGTCTGGGAAGGTGGACTCAGCAGTTAAAGACATTTGCTTACAAAAGCAGTGGACCCAGGTTCAATTCCCAAACCACTCATGTAAACCAGACACAGAAAACAGCATTGATACTTCAACAGGAAATAAAAATTAGTATGCCATTGTTTCCCTTCCACAAACTCGTGAGCCCACTGCAGATGTGCTTCCCTGCACAGGACTGAGCCTGTCAGTGTCGCAGACCCCACAACTCCCAAAGTCAGCAGTGGGAACCAGTGGTTTCTGGGAGAGGGGTAGTCGTGTCCTCTAGCGTGGTAGCCATTCATGGGTTGCCCATTCTGCAGTAAATAACCTGCCATGATTATGCGGGCAACCCCAGTTTAAATCAGTGTGTCAAACAAGTAGCATGGGGATGAATGGGAGTGCAAGAGGGGAGAAAAGGGAAGCCAAGGCAGTGGGATGAAAATCCGTTGTACGCAGGTGCGAAAGTGTCTAAATTTAAATAAAAATGGGGAAACTCAAAAGCAAACTGCTTATTTTCTGAAATCCAGGATTAATATATCCCAAGTTACCTTGAAACTAGGAAAAAGCAGTCTTCTTTGTGGCCACTAGAGGGTGCTACAGACCTAACAATCCGGTCTTTGCCCTCAACTTTGCACCATGTTTATTGCGAAGAGCTTAGCATTCCTTTGTTGTGTATTCTCCTCACTAGACTGTTCTCAACTTTTTATCTTAACAGAACCCATTTCACCAATACTCGTATCACCTGCAGTGGCTGTAACGCCTGTAGAGACATGCTGAAACAGAGTAAGATTGCCCCAAGTTTTTCTGCTTGTGAGGGGCAGCATAATTAGTATACCTATCTTGATGGGTGCCTGTGTATAGCACAGACTATGTTGAGTGATTTTCGCTTGTATTGCCTCTGTTGACCTTCCCACCATTCCAGTAGACAGTGTTACCCTGATTTTGTAGATGATAAAACTAAGGTTTGTAAAAGATGGAAAGGAAATGTTGGTATTTTGACTGTAGATTCAAACTTCAAAAATTACTAAAATCAGCGGGGCATGGTAGCACTTGGGAGGCAGAGGTAGGGGGATCGCCATGAGTTTGAGTCCACCCTGAGACAATAAAGTGAATTTCAGGTCAGCCTGGGCTAGAGTGAGAACCTACCTCAAAAAAAAAAAAAAATTACTAAGATCATATGTATGCTAATCTGTGTGTGGCTATAGTGTATGGGATTTTTGTTTTGTTTTATTTTTCGGGAGAGGGAAAAAAAAGGCTTGTATTTTCCAAATCAGTATATGAGATATCCTGACAGGTAGGGGTAGAAAGGAGGAAGAGGAGATGTGTTACATAAGAGAAGTTCAGGGGCCTGGAGAGATGGCTTAGCAGTTAAGGCACTTGCCTGCAAAGCCAAAGGACTCGGGTTCAATTCCCCAGGACCCATGTAAGCCAGATGCACAGGTGCATGTGCCTAGAGTTCATTTACAGTGGCTAGAGGCTGTGACATTCCCATTCTCTCCTTCTGTCAAATATTTTTTTAAAAAAAGAGGAGGAGCCTGGCATAGTGGCACATGCCTTTAATCCCAGCACTCGGGAGGCAGAGGTAGGAGGATCACTGTGAGTTCAAGGCCACCCTGAGACTACATAGAGAATACCAGGTCAGCCTGAGCTAAAGTGAGACCCTACCTCGAAAAACTTTAAAAAGGGGGGGGGGTTGAAGGGGAGTGAAATATTACGGCTTATTGTCTATAAGTATAGAAGTTATCAATTAAAAAATAATATTAAAAAAGAGAAGTTCAGGGATAGCCTGTCTGGATATCCCTGGCGGTGTTCCTGACTTGACTTCTTTTCTAAGATGAAGAGGAGGAAGTAACTGTGCTCTGTAACTCACTCTTTTCCTGTTGAGTAATGCTGGGGGGGGGGGAGGTGCAGGGGTGACTGATGTGATAGACTCTGACTTCAGAATAGATGGCCTCCTCAGTTTTACGACAGAACATGTAGATACAGTCAACTTGTTGGCAGATGTGGGCAAACTCTTCCCAAGGAGCTCACTGGGCTAACAAGGTTGGACACGACTTTCTGCCTGGTTTCTGTTTTGGAAATGTTAGCTTCAGTTGCTTCCACTAACTTTAAAAAAAAAAAAAAAAAAAAAAAAAAACTTATTTGAAGTCAAGACAGTGAAGAATGTGTCCCAAATAAAATCTGCTGGTCCACAGACAGGTAGCAAAGGGTGAGGCTCCCACTGTACCTGGACTTCTTCAGCGGGTGAGTTCACCGTCCTTACTTCAGAGTGCACTGTGTGATACAGGCTTTGTTTCAAAGTACCTTTTAAATAGATTCGTTTATTAGGTCTGTATGGGCTCCATTTTGACTTTCAGGTTAGTATTGAGCAAGAGCTTATGTACGTGTACTTGCCAGAGTCAAGCAGGCCCGGCTCAACTACAGAGCAGGACAGGCTGGGCGGGGCAAGTGCGGAATTCTTCCCACTCACTGAGCGGCAAGTCAGGTGTCAGGGGAACAGCTTGAGCTGAAGAAGCTAGCAGCAAGTCAAGCCACCAAGTGAAGCATGGGATCTAGAAGATTCCAGTCAAGTCAAAGAAGAGCCTGGTAAATGGTGTTCATCAGGGAAGCCTACGTCCCATTGGGGGTCATGGAGCAGGACTGTGGAGCCCCAATCCCTAGGATGTGAGGAGCCACACCCCCTCCCCACCACACACACACACACACACACACACACACACACACACACACACACACCCCCGAGCTAACAGAGCAGCACCTCCTCTACTTCCTGTGTGCTAAGGGCAAGATCAAGGCAGGATCTCAGGCCTCAGGCACAGGCGGCCCCAGGGGAGTTAACAGTTCTTCAGGATGGGAGCCATTGTTACCAGAACTGAGGGGTCAAACACCAGGCCGAGTTCAGAGCCAAGTCTGGCCTGGAAGTGGCTTGGCTGGAGGTGAGTTCTGACTTCAGAAGTGAGGTGCCTGAGCTGCATGGAGCAGTCAGTCCCGGAACATCACAGCCAGTCTAGCAGTCCAGGTGCCCTGGCTATGCCACAGGAGGGCTACAAAGACACGGAAGGACCTGGCCTGGCTTTCACAGTGGAAGCAGCATGTGAGAGAAAAACAGCCATGATGGGGGTGGCCATGGTGCAGGAGAGGTTATTGGTGTACCACAAGCCCCAGAACCACGTCTGAAGCGTAGTGAACAAGGGCCCAGGACTACCAGACGAGCTGTGGAGATGGTCCTGTGTTCCTTGCAAACTGATTTTGTGTCTGGAGGCAGTTTCCCATAGAAAAGCAGCTCTGGTGATGGCTCTGTCCACCCCTGTGGGGACACCTCTGATGATCACAAGAGCACTAGCTGGAGGGGATCAAAGATCCAGGTGCATGCTTCCTGCAAGAGATGTGTGTGTGATTCTATACCAGCAAAACAGTCTGCATTCCATGCAACTTGACTTCCACAGCCCTCTGCTCCTGCTAATAGCCTCTGCTATGAGTAAGAGGCGTCTCTGACTTGTCCTACCACATTTGCCCAAATAATGACCTCTCAGTCCACTCCTCCAGCTTGCTACTAGACAGAATGGCTTCCTGGAGACCCTGTAAGAGCTCTAACCTGTTACCACCTGGGAACCAGAATGGAGCTCAGCCTGTTGTCCTTGACACTCACCACAGCTGTCCATGTTGTCTGAGCTTACGCCTGACAAGCAGAGCCCCGCTACACCCGTATGTCCTTGATGCAGGATTTGTGGATCCAGAGGGTCCCCCAAACCCATGAATACCAACTTTTGGGTCCCTTATCCTATTTTTGCAAGGAATTGAACAGACTTCAAGAAGGGAAAATTATGAATTCTTTGTAAGTTTATTTAGGGGGAAATTGTGAATTATGTGGTTTACTATAGAGGGAATTAAGATCCAGGGAGGACGCAAGCTGAGAAGCCAGAAGAGAATTCTTCCCAGCTGGAAAGGGAGAGAGGAAACAGTCTCCATCACAGAGACATCTCCAGGGGTAAAGGAGGCACACACATACACCTCACCTATGGAAAGCAAAGCATAAGAACTAAAAGGGGACTGGCAGAGATGGCTCACAGGTTAAAAGTGCTTGCTTTCAAAGCCAGATATATGGGGTTCGATTCTCCATTCCCCACATAAAGCCAGGTGCAGAAAGTGGCACATACTCATTTGGAGTTTGTAGAGGCAAAAGGCCCTGGTATGCCCAGTGTCTCTCTCCCACTCTCCGTCTCCCCCTCCTTTGGTTGCAAATAAATAAAATTTTTTTGTTTTTATTTTTATTTATTTTATATAGAAAGAGGCAGATAGAAAATGTGCCACTGCAAACCCCAGACACATGTGCCACCTTGTGCATCTGGCTTATGTACATCTGGGGGAATCAAACCTGAGTCCTTTGGCTTTGCTGGCAAGTGCCTTAACAATAAGCCCAATAAAAAATTTTTAAACAGGGCTGGAGAAAAGGCTTAATGGTTAAGGTGTTTGCCTGCAAAGCCAAAGGATCCCGGTTCAATTCTCCAGGACCCACGTACAGATGCACAAGGGGGTGTGTGCATCTGGAGTTTGTTTGCAGTGGCTGGAGGCCCTGGTGTGCCCATTCTCTCCCTCTCCCCCCCCCTCCTCCCCCTCCCTTCCTTTCTCTCAAATAAACAAAATATATTAAAACTTAAGAAAAAGAAGATCCCCTTCACAGAAAAGACCAGAGAGGATTAAGAAATAGTGAAGGACGGGGGCTGGAGACATGGCTTAGTGGTTAAGCACTTGCCTGTGAAGCCGGAGGACCCCGGTTCAAGGCTCAATTCCCCAGGACCCACGTTAGCCAGATGCACAAGAGGGCACATGCATCTGGAATTCATCTGCAGTGGCTGGAAGCCCTGGCCATTCCCTCCCCCCCCCTTCTTTCTCTCTTCTCTCTCTGTCTCTTTCTCTGTTGCTCTCAAATAAATAAATAAAAACAAACAAAAAAAGAAATAGTGAAGGACTATTTACAACCAAAGAAAGAGAATGAGAAAGAGAAGGAATAGCCGGCGCACCAGGGTCTTCTACCACTGCAAACAAACTCCAGATGCATGTGTCACCCCATGTACCCAGCTCCATGTGGTCACCCAACCGAACCTGGGCCACCAGACTCTGCAAGCAAGCACCTTCAGTCCCTGAGCCATATCCCCAGCACCCTAGATCTATTTCTTGCTATTATAGCAGATTATTCACCAAGTGCAGCTCTAACCTACTGGCAGGAAAGTCAGGCATTAGAACTTGCAGTAGAGCCAGAGAAGGCACTAGGTGAGGAAGTGTTTGCCCCAGGCACCAACTGGGGTTCAGAGTGGGCAGACCTCCTGGTCAAGAGCAATGTAGTCACCTTCAGACAGCTCAGGACAACTTGGGGTACACAAAGGATAGAAGACTGGGCACTGTTCTTTCAGCAACCCCTTGACAAATATTAATAAAATGAACAGTGACCTAGGCATCCTGATCAACGATGTGATTTTATGCACATTCCTTCCTTGGATCTTCACTAATTGCTTACCTAACTAAAGACTAATACCACAGAGGTTTTTTGATACATTATAACTCCAGATAAAACTGCAACTGACTAAACACCAAGTATTTTAAATAAAACCTCCCAGGCAGATGCTATTCCTTCCATTTTATAGATGAGAAAACTAAAACCTAAGAGAAGTTATCCAAATTATACAAACTTGAAGTTTATAACTCTTTAAAAGGACGCCTACTTTCTTGCCTTAATTCGTCTGACCCCACTATCTCACTTGAGGAATCTAAGAAAGTCTGTCTGCATAAGCTCAGCTGATGCTTGCTCTATCTGTCTCTCAGCTTGGAGATGCTCTGGCAACGGCATGATCCCGACTACTCTCAAGATAGCCTGGCAGAGATGCAGCAAAGGCAGCTCCATGCCAGCCCTGGCTGGACACGGCAGTTAGAAAATGAGCATGCTGCTACGGCTTTCTGTTTTGAGACAGGGTGTCATGAAGCTCAGGCTGACTTCAGATTTGCTATGTAGTCAAGGATGACCTTGAACCGTTGGTCCTCCTGCCTCTACCTTCCATGGGTGGCTAAATATGCTTATTAAGAAAAATTTTATATGCTCACAATGAGATGGTTGTGGGATGAGTGGAATGTGTAAAAGTGAATGCAGTAGGGAAACAATGTAAAATTTTTCTACAGTTTTGGTTTGATAATCATATTATACATCTTCATATGTATAAGGGAAAGACAAGAAAGCACATACAAATGGCATGTCTTTAACAATGGTGAATTCCTGTTGGTGGAATTACATGTATTATTTCTTGACTTTTTTATATTTCCAAATGTTGAACAATGAAATATTAGAAACTCAAGAAATTAGCCAGCACAGTGGCTCTCACTTATAATCTTGGCACACAGGAGATCAGCCTGGGCTACAGAGCAAGTGCTAGGCCAGAGTACATAGCAAGACCCTGTCTGTCTGAGGAAAAAGAAGAAAAAGAAACTCAGACAAAAATTGTGATAATTGGGCTGGAGAGATGGCTTAGCAGTTAAGCGCTTGCCTGTGAAGCCTAAGGACCCCGGTTCGAGGCTCGGTTCCCCAGGTCCCACGTTAGCCAGATGCACAAGGGGGCGCACGCGTCTGGAGTTCGTTTGCAGAGGCTGGAAGCCCTGGCGCGCCCATTCTGTCTCTCTCCCTCTATCTGTCTTTCTCTCTGTGTCTATCGCTCTCAAATAAATAAATAAAAAATTAAAAAAAAATTGTGATAATTTCTTGTCATATCAGTATTGGATGATAAATAACAGTGTAGAACAATACCCTTTCATAAGAAAGGGAGAAACATATTATTTGCTTTTATGTGTATAAGATATCCTTAGAAGTGGAAAGCAGAAATCAGTTACACATTATTGTAGCTGGGGAAGGAATTAACCTGGGGGGCACTGGAAATGGAGAGTTTTCACTGGGAGTCTTTTTACTATATTTTTAAATCTAGTACCTATATTAAATGTTGTATTTTCAGGGCTGGAGAGATAGCTTAGTGGTTAAGGTACTTGCCTGCCAAGGGACCCAGGTTCAGTTCTGCAGGACCCAGATGCACAAGGTGGTACATGATGTGTCTGGAGTTTATTTGCAGCAGCTGAAGGCCTGGAGTGCCCATTCTCCCTCACTGCCTCTTTCTCAAATAATTTTTTTAATGTTGCTTTTTTTTTTTTTTTTAAGGTAGGGTTTCACTCTAGCTCAGGCTAACCTGGAATTACTGTGTAGTCTTAGGGTGGCCTCGAACGCTCTACAATCCTCCTACCTCTGCCTTCCATTTTTAAATACAATGTGTTCTTGCATTCTTGTGATGCCAAGAATTTCATGGCTGTCCTCATTTGGATACACACACACACACACACACACACACAGCCCATCAAGTTTCCATCTTTACCCTGGCTTCCAAGTTTTCCGGAATAGTTGACCCATATTTATCTATTCATGTGCGTGTCTAGACCTCATAGCACAAGCTGGCTTTAAATTCACTGTGTGGAAGAGGCTGGTCTTGAACTCGCGATCATCCTACCTCCACCTCCCACATACTGGAATATAGGTATGAGCCACCACACCTGGCCAACACACCTTATGTATGAACTCATTCTCATCTTTCAACCCTTCCCCCAGGTTTCTATCTTGTTATAGTTTTGCTTTCACCTGTAGGCAATTTCAAATTCTTTTTGAAAGGCAGTGGGTATATTGTTACCTATTTCTGGGTAACAAATCACAGTTTAGCTGCTTAAAACCATGTACATTTAGTATGTCTCCTTCTTTGGGTGTGAAAGTGGAAGCTTCTGAAGAAGTGAAGGCATCATCTGCAAGTATGGGGCAGGAGGAGCCCCTTCCCTAATGGCCAGCAGGTTGGTGGACCTGAAATGCTGACCACATGGGCTTCTCTGCTTGGATAGCCTCATGCTGGGACAGTCCCCAGAACAGACAAGCCAAGAGAGAACAAGACAGAAACCACAATACCTTGACAACTATGCCCCAGGAGTCATGAGCCTTCACGTCCACCACGTTCTGTGCATCAGAAGTGAGTCACTACGTGTCATAGAAAAGCAAAAAGACTATAGCGGGGATGGGGCAGGAGAGGAAGGAGGAAAAGGAATTGAAAATGGTTGCTTGAGATACATAATGAAACCTAGTTCTTTGTATACTAGTAAAACAAATTCTAATAAAGTTCAAGCCAGCCATGGTGGTGTGCACCTTTAATCCCAGTGTTTGGGAAGCAGATGGTCACTGTGAGTTTGAGGCCAGTCTGGGAATACAGAGTGAGTTCCAGATCAGCCTGGGCTAGAGTGAGATAATACCTCAAAAATAAATTCTCTAATTCATTTATACGTTAAAAAAAAAATCATTACCCAGGTGTGCATCTATAAACCTATAATCTCAGCCTTGAGAGGCTAAGGTAGAAGAATTGCTATAAATTTTAGGGCAGCCTGGACTATTGTGAGTACCAAGCCAGTCAGGGTGACATAGCAAGACACTGTCTCTAAAAGCAAAAGCAAGAGGAAAAAGTCATTCAGCTGAGTGTACTGGTATGCACCTGTAGTCCCAGCTAGGTGCTGAGAAGGCTCAGTTGAGAGGATCCCTTAAACCCACAAACTCAAGACCAATCTGGGCAGCACAGCAAAGCCACATCTGAATGAATGGATAAATAAATTATAAACAAATGGAAAAATAAATGAAACACTAAGTCCATAGGCAAAAACAAAGTGGGGGGGGACACGTTTTTGAAAAGTGTCAGAATTTGGAGTACTATTTTGAAATGACCATGGTATGGTAATCAGAATTAGTTGACATGAAATTAGTCAAATGACAAGGTGAAGAGAACTGTAATACATTGCCGTGTTGCGTACTCTGCTTTTGTTTTTTGTTTGTTTGTTTGTTTGACTGATTGTTTGTTTTTGAGGTAGGGTCTCACTCTAGCCCAGGCTGACCTGGAATTCACTATGGAGTCTCAGGGTGGCCTCGACCTCATGGGTAATCCTCCTACCTCTGCTTCCCAAGTGCTGGGATTAAAAGCATGCGCCACCACACCCAGCTTGTTTTTTTTTTTTTATTTGCACATGTGCTGGGGTGCGAGTTGCACTGGGGCCTCTTGCTTCTGTGCAAACGAACACCAGACACTGGCCCCACTGGTTGCATCTGGTTGACATGGGTGGCATGGGAATTGAACCTGGGCTGTCAGGCTTTGTAAGAAGTACCTTTAACCACCGAGAAATCTTGCCAGTAGCCCCTGCAGTCTGTATTTGACATGCTCTGTGCTCAGTTTAATTAAAAGTTATTCTTGGGCTGAAGAGATGGCTTAGCTGTTAAGGTACTTGTCTGCAAAGCCAAAGGACCCAGGTTCAATTCCCCAGTACCCACGTAAGCCAGATGCACAAAGTGGCACATGTGTCCAGAGTTCCTTTGCAGTGGCTGAAGGCCCCAGGGGCTCACAATCTCGGACTCTATCTGCCTCTTTCTCTCTCAATCTCTCTCACAAATATTTTTTTAAAGTTAATCCTAGCTTTATGAATGAGGAAAAGGAGACTCTAAGGAGGTATAGGTTACCTGAGGTCACATGGCCAGTAAAGTATCAGAGGAAGACTTTAAGATACAGGTCAGCCTGACAGCCCCAAACCCTCCCACAGTAGACAACGGAAAAACATGCCCAAGTATTTGCTGCTTTGACTTTTCTATGCTGAAACCGTTTTACCACCAGAGAGAAATGTGGCGGACAACCCAAGCCAAATGAACTGTGGCAGAGCTGTGTGATGTGCGTCTAAACACACCGGGATCAAACAAGCATGAATGCTCCAAGCTTAGCAGCACCTCAGGGCCTTCTCATCACCCATATTTGCCCAGCCTGAGGCAGACTGAACCTCCCCTCACCCCTGGCTTCAATCACATCAACTCCTCTTCCCATTGTGGCTGACAGTGGCATGGAAGCCCCTGGAATCAACAGAGCTCGGTGACACAGCCCTGGGTGTGGAGAGCAAGGCCCTCCCTCTTGTGGGGACAAAGCCAAGTCCAGCAGGGTGGAGCTAGGATGGCCCATCTGCCCTGGTTCTTTGCTGGGCTGTGGGCACCTGATAAGGCCGAGGGAGCCACCCGCCCCACTCTGTGTGCCCTTCCAAATAGAGATTTCTTCACAGGCAGCTAGCTCCCTCTAAGCCCACTGTCACGAGGCTCTTTCCCTCTGAAAGCAGCTAGCTGGCTTTTCCCCGCTGGGAGATAGAACCTGATCCAGGGCAGGGCCAAGTGTGCAGGGGCGCAGGTGGCCGGGGGCTATGAAGCAAGTGTGTGATTTCCCACCTCTCCTACCCCCACTTCTCAGCAGGGGGCATTGCCTCCTGGGAAACAAGCCCTTCCCCTGGATTCTCCAGCTAACACTGCCTGGTTTGCAGAGTGCTCACACCTGGAGAATCCCCGCATTCTCCAAAGCTAGACAGTTCCTAAGGCACATTACCCTACATTAGAGGTTGGAGGACCTACAGGCATTGCTGTACCCCAAGCTGCGGGTCAACCGAGCCATTAATGTGGCTCCTGAGGAAGGTGGAAAAAAAGGTAGGCTTACTAGAGTTCCTCTTAGGAGGTACAACCATCTGTGGTTGGGGTGATGAAATATTTGGGGAAGGCATTGAGACAGCATCCACTGGTTGCCAAAGATGATGGTCTGCTTACCATCAGGAGTTTTTTTTTTTTTCTGGGTGTGGTTATGTTTGAAGTCCTGGCTGCTCCCACTCCACCCTGCTCTTCCTCCACCCTCTGTACTCAGCCTCCTCTCTGACACACACTGAGGGGTTATCAGCAGGCAAGGGGAACCAAGCTGTCACTCCTATAGAAAAGTCAGGTCTTGATTGGTCTGGGTGTGAGTGGCATGCGTTTGGGGCAGGCTGCTCTGTCCTAGCAGGGACTTTGGAGGATGAGCTAGATCTGCCCTAATGGGGTAGAGAGAGACAGGGAGGGACCAAGTCCATAAACTCTACTCTGGCTGTCTGCTTTCCCCTCAGTCAGCCAGCCTAGCCCTGGAGTTGACCTTCCATGTTCCTCATAGCTGGGGCTGGTCCCTCTCTCGGAAGCCCCTAGGATACATGGCAGTGATGAACAGGACAGGGTGAATCCACATCCTGTCTGGAGGGCAGCTGTGAGTCAGTGCCAGTTCATGTTGGGAGCAGGTGAAAAATTCCTGCTGAGGAACCCATTACTTTGAAACCTTGAGCCCCTGAGAGGGTGGCACTGGGGCCCTAAGGAGGTCAGCCTGACAGTGGGACGCAGGGAGATGATAAGTGGTGTCAGGATGTAGGTTGGTGCACCTGGCACATGCGTGTAGGGTACTGTTGCAGTCAGCCTCACCTTGCTGCCAGAAAACACCCAGCCAAGAGCAGCTTGTAGGAGGAAAGGGTTTATTTTGGCTTGTAGACTCAAAAGGAAGCTCCACGACGGCAGGGGGGTAATGATGGCATGAGCAGACAGTGGACATCACTCCCTGGCCAACATCAGGTGGACAACAGCAGCAGGAGAGTGTGCCAAACACTGGCAAAGGAAAACTGCCTATAAGACCCATAAGCCTGCCCCCAACAACACATCACCTCCAGGCGCCTTAACTCCCAAATTGCCACCAGCGGGGGACCTAGCATTCGGAACACACAAGTTTAAGGAGGACACCTCAAGCAAACCACCACCGATACCATCTGGGCCATTGAGCTTTTCGGACGGCACAGGAGACAGGCCTCATGACTACCTACCCCATCCGTGAGCGGGGGCCTGCAGGGCTATGGGCTGAGCAATCTCCCTCACCACAGACGAGCACGTGGCTTCTGAGGCCTTCCGAGCCACGCATCTCTCTGAGAAAAGTTACCTTTTTGGTACTCATAAACCCTATTTCTTGCTTTTCTAAACATCCGTTGTCCCCCACTCCTTCCCTAAGGATGAAAGCTGCGCCCTCTCACCATGGAAGCTGCTTGGGCAGTTCACATGATCCTACAGCAAGACAGGCTTTTCCAGACCAGATGGGGGTGTGTCCCTCGGGAAGTAAGAGAGCCCGGCCTGGTGAGAGGGTGTTGGGCGCTGGGTTGTGACTGAGGATGACAGCCTCTGCCCTGAGGGTGGCAAGGCCAAGGCCGTGGCAGAAAGAGTATAAGCAAACTTTGGAGCCAGAAGCCTTGCCCTGAGCCAGTGGAGTGACCCGGGGCCAATGACCACACTATGTTCCAGTTTTCTGGGCTGCAGAGTTGGCTAAGTGTGCATCTTCCATTTGGTGTTGATTCTGGGGATGCAGCAAGTGTGACTGCAGTTGTCCCACTTCAGGATTTCGGCTGTCCGTGAAGGGCCTGAGCGACCCTTCCTCCTGTTCCCACCCCTGCCACGCCCCCTCCACTGTCATTCTTTCTGTGCCTTTTCCTTCTGGCTTATTGGAGGCCTCCAAGTGGCCAGAGAGATGAAGCTGAGCCTTGCCCTCACCCCGGAAGGAACACAGACACACCTAGAACACTGTGACCAGAAAGGTTAACTGAGCCAGGCCCTGAGTCAGTCGGAGAACTGTGCCCCATGACAGCCACACCCATGCTCTGACCTCCTCCCCACCTCTCACCCCCAGGCACCTGCTGCCCCACGTCCCTCCTCACCCCTGGCCTCCACCAGAGGGCCCCATTGCAGGCTCGGAAAGGATCCCAGGGGACTTGTGGGGGGGACCGTGGCCATGGTCACTTCTCACTGGGAAGGACACTGCAGGCGCCTTTCTCCCTCTCTCCCTCTCCCCTGCCCAGAGGACAGGAACTGGGGAGGGGTGGGGACTGCCACGCTTGGCTGCCTGGCTTTCTGTGTGCAGGGTATTGAGGCCGTCTAATTGACAGATAGCAAACAGGAATAAAGACTTTGGGGCAAGGAAGGGGGAGCTGTCGGGATAAGGCAGGCTGAGGCATTGGGAGGGTCGGGGGCTGAAGGTCTTGGGAGAAGACCAGATGGCGACCTGCCATGTCCCCATCTGGGCCTCTGCTAACTTTAAGCCAAGAAAGCGGGGCCCAGCAGACAAAGCCTAATGTGCACAAGGAGGGCTCTGGGAGGTGTTGCGTGCGGGGAGAGGAAGACGGGGCCTCTCCTGGGTGCGGCCTGGCCGCTGGGGACTCCACGCTGGGTGTCACCGTCCCTGGGAGGAATCCCGAGCGCCCAGCTGGTTTCGGGCAAGAGATGGGTCTGGCCTCTCCCCACGGCCCTCTGCTCGCTCATCTGCCGCTAGGAGGGAGGCCCCGGGACAGCCACGCATGGCTTGAGCATCCGCTTTTTTTTTTTTTCTGCAAGAACTGGGGGGTTTCTGCAGGCCTGCCAATGGCAGAGCCTGGGAAGTGCTCAGAGCGTGTGGGCCACCTGTCCTGTGAATCCCCAGCGGGGTCCCCCATTGGACCGCTAGCACAGGAACAGGACTTTGGAATGAGAAAGAAAAGAGGAGCTAGCTGCCTGCTGGAGACCTGGACCCGGGCATCACCTCTCCCCTGCCACGGCTGCCTGGGTCAGCCCAGCTCTATCCCGAAGCTTCTTATCATGCCAAGCGACCTGCGCAAGACGGAAGACCAGAGACGTGCCAACTCTTGTCGGAAAGACGCTCTCCCTTCTGCCCCTCTTCTCAGTTGTTTGGAGAGGCCTTGTCAGCCTGGTTCTGACCCTTAGCTAGGACCTGCCCAACCAGCCAAGGCTGCTCAGCACAGACAGAGCCCTCCCTCCTGTTCTTCCACCCTGTCCAAACCCATCCCAGGCATATGGCGCAGTCAAGAGAGAATGCAAATTGAAAGGATGACTGAACGTCGTGACTGAATGAGGAAGGAGTTGTCCTCTCTTCCTTCTTCCCTCAGCCTGGCAGGTGCTCTGGGAGCTGGTGAGACTGAAACTCAGAGGCCATAAAGCCACCCCGCCCCACTGACACTGCCTCCCACATCTCCTCTCTTTGGGCTACTTTTCCTAACCCCGCTGTCACCGCCTCGTCTGAGCTCTCCATTGCCCACCTGAGCTCAGTTGAACAATGAATCCCTTGGCCCTTCGCTGGTCTCACCCCACCCATTCAGCCTCAGGGTGGAAGAGGGACCTCTTTAAAATGCAAACCATGGTCCTACCACTGCAACTTTCTTGCCTGTGACTTACAAGACAGATGAAATCTAACGTCCTTCTCATGCAAGGAGTCCTGTCCACGGGTGATCTGGTCCTTATCTGCCCCCAGGCTTGATTTCCACGCGGCCACTCAGTCACCTCCCTCCAGCCACTCATTCTCCTTTGCGTAGGCCATTCTAAGTGCTTTTTCCTGGACTTGGCATGTCCTCACCCAGCTCATCTGGGCACAAAGGTACCTATATGTGCCAGGTGTACACTCTGCATTTTATTCTTATCATCTCATGAGGTTAAACACTATGATCACCACCACTTACCAGGCCTGACTCCATCCTGCTCCCAAATCCATGATCTCCTGCTCCTTCTGCATCTCAACCCCATGCCTCTTTCTCTCCCACCCAGCCTTCCACCACGCTAAGGCTGGAGGCTGCGCTGACTGGGTGGTGGTGATGGGGGGTGGGGGAGGTGGGGGGAGGCAGAATATGGAGGTGAATTTCAGAGAAGCAAAATTTTCTGTTTGGGCTAGTACAGGATTCCTTTAACAGACATGAACACACTACTTCCTGTGTTCAAGGGGTGGGTGTGACTGCTGCATGGAGCTTAAAACTAGGTAAGTAAGCAAAGTATTGGATTGTGAGCTACATCTCAAGAATGCGACTTTGAAAAGCTGGATGTAATCTAAGTGCCCACCTAAAGGAGAATGGCTGAGAAAACGGCAATATAATTAATAAAGCACTCTGCAGGGAGTTTCGACGATGCAAAGACGATGTAAAATGTTGCAAAAAATTCAAAATTGTTAAGTGGGCAACAGAGGAGTTACAGAACTCAAAACAGCATTTGATCTGGGGTGCGTGTGTGTGTGTACACGCCCAAAGGAAAAGACTGCCAAATATTACAAGTCCCATCTATGGCATTATTATGGGCAAATTTATTCTTTTGGGGGGCTGGGCTGGTATGTGAACTGTCTCTATTTTCGCACCATCAATACCTATTAGCTGTGTGATTTCTGCAAAGAGAATATAAGCAGTCATCTGCATCCCTCCAAGGGTTCATGGGTTAGCCAGGAAGCCATACGAACATTGCAAAGGGAGGCTAAGTGGGACAGAGTGGGTCAGGTCTCTGTGAGGGGCTTCACACACATCTCCTATAGGAGATGGGTTTTGAAATTATGGCTTTATGCAGCATTTGGGAGCAAAGAACAAACAAACAAAAACCCAGAGCCTTCGGCTCTCGCTCTCTAGAAAACTAAAGGGGAAAAGGCAAAGAGCATCTCTCAAGAGCTTGAAGCTAGCCTGAGCTACAAAGCAAGAAGCTGTCTCAAAGAAATAAATAAAATTGTATGTTCTCTCAAGATAATTACTCGTGTGTTCTTCTAACTTTACCAGGCTTTTGAACTGCTTATGAAATAGTCTGAGCACAAGCAAAATTGATTCAAAATTCTTTTTTTTTTCTTGTCCAAGGTTTATTTGAATATTGTTCTAAAGTTAAAATGAAGATGCCCTACTCTCTCATGCCCTACTCTCTCTTCAAGGCTGGTGAAACGATCCTTTGAGGTGTTCTATAATCACAGCTTGGAGGTCAAAGCTAATGAGGGGTAAGGAAGGTAAGAGAGTGATATTGTAGCCTTTGTCCTCCAACGTCAACCAGGACACAGGGGACACTGGACCCTTCTAAAAGGGACTGCTAACTCCAGTAAGTCAGCTGTCCTCTTGATTAGAGAGGCATGGAAACTCTTAAGTAGAGTCATTGGAGGGAGAAATGTCCCCTAGGCTTCCCAGGGAAGGCCCATGATCAGCAAGACCCTGACCCAACCCAGCAGGTATCAGTGAGAAGAGAAAAAAAGATTTAAAAAAATGAAGGATCAATAAGGCTCCCTACAGAGCCTAACCTTAACAGTACAAGAAAAAAGGTTAATTTTTGGCCATCTACTTGGTCTTAAACTCCCAGCAGTGAAGCATGACCAAAAAAGTTTAAAAATGCATTAGACTATTACAAGTCTACTGGTCTTTAATGGAGAATCTCCTCTCAACCCAGGTAAGCCAGGGACACAAGTGCTCTTAATGTCCTACAACTTCAGGTGACCAGCATTAGCCATGTCAGCAGGACCCCTCACTCTCCCTTTATTCAACACTCCACCAGCAAACTCCAGGGAAGTACTAGACAGGATCACCTGCCCAAGATGAAATCTGATTTTCCAGAAAATAGTCTAGTTGAGATGCAAGAGTAGCCTTGTTGGAGCAATAAGACAACTGGAGACTTACACTGAAAAAGGAACCCCCCAAGGGCTAACTTGGCTTAAAGAAATCTACAGACCCGTGATCCATTCCTCCTGCCTGTGGAATTAACCTATGAATGTGGCCTCATATTACTGATGCTCCCTTTACCTGGGCCCCACCTGCCAAATCCTTTCCTAGCTGCCATCAAAATGCTGTGAGGTATTCTAGTCTGTCAAAACGAATTGGCTGGCTAGGTGTGATGGCTCAAAATCTAGCACTAGGGAGGCTGAGACAGAGGAATCACTGGGAGTTTGATGCTCTCCAGAGCTACAGAGCTTCAGCTTAGGCTAGAGTGAGCACCTGCCTCAAAAAAAAAAAGGACATAGCCGGGTGTGGTGGCTCATGCCTTTAATCCCAGCACTCGGGAGGCAGAGGTAGGAGGATCGCCGTGAGTTCAAGGCCACCCTGAGACTATAGAGTTAATTCCAGGTCAGCCTGGACTAGAGTGAGACCCTACCTTGAAAAACCAAAAAAAAAAAAAAGGACAATTAATTTGTCCAGCTTTAGTAAATAAAAATCTCTCTGTTAAAACAACTGTATCTAGCCAGGTGTGGTAGCCCACGCCTTTAATCCCAGCACTTTGGAGGCAGAGGTAGGAGTGTTGAGTGAGTTCAAGGCCAGCCTACATAGTGAATTCCAGGTCAGCCTGGGCTAGAGTGAGACCCTACCTCGAAAAAGAAACAAAAGAAAAACAACTGTGCCTAAAGAGCCTGGATCCTGCCTACAGTTCTCCCCCAGTGCTGGCTGCACTCTGGATAGAGAATGTGCCCTCTACATACCCACCACCATTGGCAGGAAACTGGGTGCATCTGTCCAAGACCACGCATGACCCAGCGGTGGGTCTGCACCAGGCTTCCTGGGACAGCTGTGCTGGGGGCAGAAGGGGCGGGGACTTAGGAGAGGCAGGATGCAGCCCCTGGGCACCCTGATGTTTCCCACCTTTCTCTTTGCCTTCTTTCTTAAATGCTGTTTCCTCTCATGCTGGGGAAGTACCCAGTGGGCTGTGAACAGAAGTCAAAGGCTGTGAAATAAAGCAACCTTAAAGATCAACAGGAAGCGGGGAGATAAATCACAAGGAGAATGGCTTCAGAAGGGCGTGTGTTGGGTTGGGTCTTATTTTTAGTGGTCGTGGTGGTGACGGTGGTGGGGAATTGAGGCCAGACTCAGGAAGCCAGGTTTCCCAGCCTCAGCTTTTGATGGTTTCCGGGTCTCCTTGGGCCTGTAAAGAAGGGGCCCATCCCAGTGAGAAACTAACCTTTTAAAGTTGCCTGCATCTCTGAGAGTTTGTCGTATGATCTTGTGCAACCACTCTGAGAGGACTTCTTCATGTTCTGAATCAGACAGAACACATTAAAAAGGGTCTGAGGACTGGAGACATGGCTTAGTGGTTAAGGCACTAAGTCGAACTAAGGTTCGACTCCCCAGGACCCACATAAGCCAGATGCACAAGGTGGCACATGCGTCTGGAGTTTGTTTGCAATGGCTGGAGGGCCTCATGTGCCCATTATTTCTCTCTTTCTCTCTCTCTTTCTTTCTCTCTCTCTCTAATAAATAAATAAAAATAAAATATTTTTTTTTAAAGGGTGTGAGGGGGCTGGAGAGATGGCTCAGTATTTAAAGGCCTGGGCTTGATTCCCCAGTACCCACGTAAAGCCAGGTACACAAAGTGGCACATGTGTCTGGATTTCATTTGCAGTGGCAGGAGGCCTTGGTGTGTCCGTTTCTTTCCCTCTCTCTCCTTCTCTCTCTCTTACCCTGGCAAATAAATAAAAATATTTTTTTTTTTTAAATTAAAAAGGGGGCTGAGCACTGTTGTGAATTTGTAGTGCTGTGAATGAGCCAACACACAGCTTCTCTGCAAGTTCACTGGTAACTAGGAAGGAGGGCTTGCTCAGCCCTTCCAGAGACCCACCACCTGCTCCCAATCAAGCATCACTAACAAGAACAAGAGCACTGGACTTGGAGCATCTGAGTCTGTTCACGCTACTATAAGAAAATGCTACAAGCTAGGGAGCACATAAATAGTCATAGAATTTTGTAATTTTATTTTTGTGGCACTGGGAAATGAACCCAGGACCTCACATAATATTAGACATGCACTCTACCACTGAGCTACATCCTTAGCCCCAGAAATTTATTGTCTTACAGGACTGGCGACTGGAAAATCCAAGATCAAGCTGTCTGGTGTGGGCCTATTCCTGGCTGACTTTCTACCATGCTCTCACATGGGTCTCTCTCTTGAGCCTCTATTTTTTTTACTTATTTGTTTATTTATTGTTTATTTATTTATTTGTGTGAGAGACAAAGAGGCAGACAGTGAATGAGTGTGGGCACACTAGGGGCCCCTGCCACTGAGAACAAACTCTAACTTTACATAGACACTGGAGAATAAAACCCAGGACATTAGGATTTACAAGCAAGTGCCTTTAACTGCTGAGCCATCTCTCCAGCATCCTTGAGCCACTTTTAAAAGAGACACCAATCCCAGCATGAGAGCTCTGTCCTCCTGACCTACCCCAATGGCAACGCTATCACCGTGGGGCTTCGGATCTCAGCATATGAGTTTTGGGAGATATAAATATTCAAACTATAGCTGGAAGTTAAAAGCAAAATTTGAGTCTCAGCCTTGTATTATTTTTTAGGCAAGTTACTCAAGGTCTCTGAGCCTTAAGAATTATACCTGAAAGTATCTACTCTTTTTTTTCTTTTTTTCCCCAATTTTTATTAACATTTTCCATGATTATAAAAAGTATCCCATGGTAATATCCTCCCTCCTCCCCCCCCCCCACTTTCCCCTTTGAAATTCCATTCTCCATCATATCCCCTCCCCATCTCAATCAGTCTCTCTTTTATTTTGATGTCATGGTCTTTTCCTCCTCTTATGATGATCTTGTGTAGGTAGTGTCAGGCACTGTGAGGTCATGGATATCCAGGCCATTTTATGTCTGGAGGGAGCATGTTGTATGGAGTCCTGCCCTTCCTTTGGCTCTTACATTCTTTCTGCCACCTCTTTTGCATTAGAGCCTGATCCTTGAAAGGTGTGATTGAGATGTTACTCAGTACTCCAGTCACTTCTTTCCAGCACTATGATACCTTCTGAGTCATCCTAAAGTCACTGCCATCTGAAAAGAGAAGATTCTCTACCCAAAGTGAGTGTAGCGTTAATATAAGGGTATAAATATTAAGAGAAGTGTTTCCTGGGCAGTTTGATAAGCATAGTATATACACTTATCTAGACATCAGCAGATGTTACACCTCTAGGGCTCATGACTACCCCTGTTGTAAGTTTTCAGTATCAGGGATGTATTCCTCCCCATGGAGCAGGCCTGTAGTCCAACTGGAGGGCAGTTGGTCTCCACCATGACAGACGTGACACTATTGCACCTGTTGGCTCATTTGGGATGGCTGGCCAATTATAAGGCTTACAGTGTCCACTGTTGAGTATCTTCACTGGTGGTATCTCTTTCTCCCATTGAACTACATGTAGAATGGCTTCTTCCAGCTTTTTGGCAGCTGGTCTACATGGAGGAGGTTATCAGCTCAGTTCCAGCAGGATTTCTCAGTGGCCTTGCAGCCCAAGTATATGGAGTCTTCAGCAATAGGGCCTTACCATCTATTCCTGCTGGGAAACCAAGGGCCTCGGCAATGGCCTATAATGTTTTGGGGGCATCAGGAACCTCCCTGGCCAACAATTCACTGGAGGTATTCCATCCCCCATCCTTGGCACTGAAAATGTTCTAACAACGATCTATGGCTCCTGAGTGTTCCATTGTCTGAAACCAGAGGATTCCATATGATTTATTTGCATCCTCTTAGATTTTGATTAGCCTTCCCTCCACCTTTCCTTTACTCAATCTCTGGCCCTGACCTCACTTTGGGCCTTTTCACCCCCGTTAATCTATTCTTATATACAATACCAACCTATTAAGTACGCTTTTTATTCCATATGTCATAACAGGTTATACTGTTTTATCTCCTGGTCCCTGCTCCTGTTACCCTGGGGGGCCCTCCTCAGTGGGGTTATGGTATTCCCTGTATAGTCAAGGAGGCCTCAGCCAGTCCTTGTGGGTTAGCCAGGAACCGTGTTTCAGGATATTCCTGAAAGAATCTACTCTTGACTACTTACTTGCTGCACGTGAGTCTTCTGGAGGGGATCAGAGAGCATCAGGGGTTAGCCTGCAGAGTAGAACCAGAGTGGATGGAGGAGTCGGTCCTGCAGAGTAGAACAGAGTGGATGAGGAGTCAGTCCGCAGCAGGTTCGGCTATGGGGCTTAGGAGCTGTCCAAAGGCCCCCGCACAGTGACCTACCTTCCCCCTCTGTGTGACACTCCTTCCCTCCTGTCCTGAGCTTTCATCCAGACTCACTGCATCCACCCACCAACCATGTTGCTCTTTCACGTGGCCCTTCCAGCTGCCTAATATATTTTGATTCACGTGAGGGCCTTGAGGCTAGAAAGTGTCACGAAGAGCAAGGTGCAGAGTCACGTTCCCCCTGGCTTACAGCCACTTTATCCCAGTAGTCTCTGTCTTCTCATCTGTAAGGAAGAACTAATTAAGAGTACCTTTCTCTGTAGCTGAGCATAATGGTACATATCTGTGATTCCAGTACATCCTGGGGGATTATGAATTCAAGGTCAGTAAGGCCCTGTAAATAAACAAATATATATTTTTCTTGTATGATGGAATTTTGAAAACCAAGCGAGGTGCCGTGTGTGAAAGTTCACACAGAGTCAGGTAAGCTCGCAGTGGGGCTTGCTTATGTTTCTTCTTTTCACTGTGTGAGGCACTCAGCCTCCAGCATGTGTGGCTCCCCTAACTCAGTCATGCCACGTCGCGACTTTCACACAAGCTTGCCTTTCTGGAAGGCACTAGAGAGACTAGCTGGTTGCCAACACCAACCTCAGACTCTAAACACCTTTTTAGGTTACTGAGTCTCGCACCTAGCTGTGTGATAGAATGACCCAGGGAAATAAACTTAAAATACCAATTCTGGGCTGGAGAGATGGCTTAGTGGTTAAGGTGCTTGCATGAGAAGCCTAAGAATCCAGGTTCAATTCCACAATGCCCGCATAAGCCAGATGCATATGGTGGCACATGCATCTAGGGTTCATTTGTAGTGGCTAGAGGCCCTGGTGTGTCTGTTCTCTCTCTCAAATAAATAAATAAAAATAAAAAAAAATTTTAAATACAAATTTCTAGATGAGTCATCCTCTGGGAGCAAAGACCAGACATCTGCACCTCTTTTTTTTTTTTTGCATGTATATATATTGTATGCATGTTCATATACATGAGTGTGTGTGTGGTGTGTGTGTGTGTGTGTGTGTAGGTCAGAGGTCCATGGTGAGTATGCTCTTCATTCGCTCTCCTCTTTATTTTACTGAGGTCAGGTCTCTCATTTGAACCTAGGGCTCACCAGCTCAGCTAGTCTCGCTCACCAGCTTGCCCTGGGGTTCCTCTCTCTGTCTCCTGAGTGCTGGGATTGCAGGTGGGCCACCATACTCACTGAGCATTTCCATGGGTGCTGGGGATCTGAACTCAGGTCTTCATGTTTATACAGCAAACACGGCTAGCCTGAAAACCAGTTCCAGGGAGATGGCAACAGACACTATGGTCGCTGAAACCTTATCAAAACAAGATCCAGAGGCTACAGAGAACTCATCACTAAATCAGATCTCTGTCTTGCCCACCAAGGCTCAGGAAACATTGCAGGAAAAGGGGCTGGAAAGATTGTAAGAACCTCAGGGTGTGTGGAATTAACCTGAGGCAACATGAACACCCCCCCACACACACACCAGCTCAGAATAACTGAGGCCTCTTGGTCCCTTCAATAAATACCAATAACCAAAGAAGACCCTCAGCAGAATTGGGGTGGAGTGAGAGGGTATAAGAGTATGACTCTTAATTTTAAAAAAATCAATAAAAACTTTTTTATAAAAGATAATCTCAAATGTTGGCAGTGATGTGGAGAAAATGGAACCCTACCATATTGCAGAAGCAAATGTAACATGATACTTTGGAAAATAACATAGCATGTCTTCATGTTATTAAATATAGGATAGCCTTTATTAAATATGGGATAGCCTATGATCCAAAAGTTCTACTCCCTGGTTATATACCTCAGAGAAATGAAAATATATGTCCACCCAAATAATCATTCAAAATGCTGAGCATAGTGGCTCATATCTATAATTCTAGCACTTAGGAGGCTGAGGAAGGAAAATTGTTTGTTCCAGGACAATGTGGGCAACATACTGAGACCCTGACTCAATGAAACGAAACGACACAAAATACAAAATAAAAACCTAAAACAGAGGCTGAAGAGATGGCTTAGTGGTTAAGGTGCTTGCTTGCCTATGAAGTCTAACAACCCAAGTTTGATTCCCCACCACCTACATATGCCAGATGCACAAGGTAGCATATGTGTCTGGAGTTCATTTGCAATGGCTGGAGGCCTTGGCATGCCCATTTTCTCTATCTGCCTCTTTCTCTCTCATAAATAAATAAACAAATAACTAAAATATCAAAATAGCTAAAAAAGTAAAAATACTCCCAGTGTCCATCAGCAGATAAATGGATAAACAAAGATGTAGATTATCCTTACAACAGAATTATTTGGCAATGAAAGGACACAAAGGATGGATACCTGCTATAGCATGGGTGAACCCTGAGATGGGTACCTGTTACAAAATGGATGAACCTAAGATAGTGTGGTAGTTGAATGGATGTCCCCCAATACATTCAGGAGTTT
The DNA here is from genome assembly GCF_020740685.1 of Jaculus jaculus. Classification (NCBI taxonomy): domain Eukaryota; kingdom Metazoa; phylum Chordata; class Mammalia; order Rodentia; family Dipodidae; genus Jaculus; species Jaculus jaculus. The sequence continues at coordinate 24,372,697 of NC_059102.1, read as the reverse complement.
ATTAAAGCTTGTAATTTAGATCTCCAGCTACCTGGCTGTAGGAGATATCCTGTGGGCAGATCCTAAGTTCCAGACCTAAGGGGTGTTCAGAGAATTTCAGTCTAAAGATATACATAGTGCTTAAGCTTTGCCTGAGGTTCTTACAGTGTGGTTGCTTATGTGTTGATGGTGACTTTTCTCTCTCTGCATAGACCTGTGAAAGCAGGCCAGTTTCTTCTGCAATTATGGAACTTCCTCTCTATCTGTAAGATATTATAAATCCGTTCCTTTATAACTGTGTCTGGTTTAGAAGTTAATCCCAGTGACTTAGACTGTCTTCTACAAAATTGGTACCAGAAGTGGGGTGTTGCTGCCCAATGAATCTGACCATGTGGATTTTGGTCTTTTGGGACTTTTGTTTTGGAAGAATGGGCTTGGACTTGGAGCTCATGGCTGAAGACACCTTCTTTAGTGGTAAGCCAAGCATTATGGACTATTCTGATGAGAGTTTAAAAGTGCTAAGTGAAAAGAAAATTGTATTTAAAGGCTTGGCTAATGGACTTTCTAAGGGGAAGGAAAGACTACATAGGACTTTGTTGGAACTGGACTACTGGCAAAAGGACTGGCTGCATTCTGCTGCCTATGCCCAAGCAGTTTGATCGAAGTTAAATTTGTACTGGGCTTATGTGCCTGGCTAAAGATACGAGACTGAAAAATTTAAGATTTAAGGTTGGAAAAACACAAGCAAGTTTAAAATTTACAGACATAGAGACTGGTTTTAGGTTGCTGATGCTGCTATGTCAAATACATTAACATTTGTTTAAAAGATGGCCCAACTACTTTACATGCCTGAGGAAAGACTGATAAAAATACAAATTCTTGCCGGGCGTGGCGGTGCACGCCTTTAATCCCAGCACTCGGGAGGCAGAGGTAGGAGAATCGCCATGAGTTCAAGGCCACCCTGAGACTACAGAGTTAATTCTAGGTCAGCCTGGACCAGAGTGAGACCCTACCTCGAAAAACCAAAAAAAAAAAAAAAAAAACCCAAATTCTTTTGGAAAAGAGTTAACTGGAGAAAGACCTTGCTGTGTCCTGCTCACCTGGTATTGATTTCAGAAACACAAAAAAATGTGTTGAGTACATAATAAAGTGCCCACAGTTCTAGGAGCTGCTGCTGAGATGCAGTACATAGTCAGGGCATGATGACCCTGATAGGCCAGTGGAGCCATTGGAAGATGGACAGTGGTTTACATGGAAACGCAAAGATGTTTTGGATAGGGCTGGAGAGATGGATTAGTGGTTAAGCACATGCCTCTGAAGCCTAAGGACCCTGGTTCGAGGCTCAATTCCCCAGGACCCACGTTAACCAGATGCACAAGGGGGCACATGCTTCTGGAGTTCGTTTGCAGTGGCTGGAAGCCCTGGCATGCCCATTCTCTCTCTCTCTTTCTTTCTCTCTCTCTCTCTCTCTCTCTCTCTCTCTCTCTCTCTCTCTCTCCTTCTCTCTCTCTGTCTGTTGCTGTCAAATAAATAAATAAACAAAAAAATTTTTTTTTTAAAAAAAGATGTTTTGGATGTACCAAAACTGGACAAGGGCTACCATAAAGCTCTGTTGGCCTGGGCTGAAAGTTTTCCCTGTCTCTTCAGCCCATAAAGGGGCAGAATTACAAATTCTAGAGACTGTCAATCACTGATTATGATATCAGATTTAAATTACAGATGTTTGATGTTTGCTTGATTATTATGAGCTTACATTGCTCTAGTCTCTCCTTGCTATGCCTTATAACAGTTAAAGATATTTAATCTGTGCCTTTATATGTTAAAAATATATAACTTGTTGGGCTGGAGGGATGGATTAGTGATTAAGGTGTCTACCTGCAAAGCCAAAGGACCCAGGTTCAATTTCCCAGGGCCCAAGTTAGCCAGATGCACAAGGGGCGCAAGCATCTACAGCAGTGGCTGAAGGCCCTAGCATGCCTCTCTCCCTCTTTCTCTGTCAAAAAATAAATAAAAATTTTATATATATATACATATACATACATATATATATATATATATATATATATATATATATATATATATATGTATGTATATATATATGAAACTGCGTTCAGTTCCCCAGTCATTCATGTAAAGCTGGATGGGCACTCATTTGCAGCAAAAAGACACACACACACACACACACACACACACACACACACACACACATATGTAAAGGTAAGTTCAGGGCCTAGAAAGATGGCTCAGCCCTGAAGAGTTTTTTGTTTGTTTTAGAGTTTGTTTTTTCAAGGTAGGGTCTCACTCTAGCTCAGGCTGACCTGGAATTCAAAGAGTGCCTCTTGCACAAGCATGAGAACCTAAGAAATCCTGAGACTTCTTGAGCTCAATGACCCAGCACCCATGTAAACAGCTGGGATATATATATCTTGTTTTGATTTTATAGGACTCACAACTAAAAGACTATCTTAAATCTCAGATGAGACTTGAGACTTTAAAACCATCTTAAGTTGTAAAGACCAAAGAGATCTTTAAAATTAGACTGAATTCAATTTATGACATGAGATGGTTATAAATCTGTTGGGGGACAGGGGCAAAATGTGGTAGTTTGAATGAATGTCCCCCAATACATTCAGGAGTATTGTAACTTAGATCTCCAGCTGCCTGGCTGGAGGAGGTGTCACTGTGGGAAGATTCTAGGGTCCAGCACTAAAATATGTTTGGAAAATTCCAGCCTAAAGATACACAGAGTGCTTAATGTTTGCCTGGGGTTACTAGAGTTTGCTTGCTTATGTATTGGCAGTGACTTTTCTCTCTCTTCATGGACCTGTGAAATGGAGCTAGATTCCTCTGCCATATGGAACTTCCCCTCTATAACCTACAATGAATCCCTTCTTCCATAATTGTACCTGGTTTAGAGATTAATCCCAGCAAACTTGTCTGCTACAGACGGGAACCTGCTACAACATGGGTGCACCCTGAGATGAGCACCTGCTAGTACGTGGGTGACCCTTGGAAATGTTATCTAAATGAAACTACTCACAAAGGACCACATATTACATGACTTCACGTCTATGAAATGCTTCGAATAGGCAATTCTGCAGAAACAGAAAGTACACTGGTAATTGTCAAGAGCTGAGGGATTGAGGAAAAGCAGGGGACAATTACCAATTTCCTGGGGTGATGAAACATTTGAAACTTGAGTAAAGATTGGTTGCAGAATTTTGGAAACATACAAAAAAAACACAACAGTCTAAATATACACTTAAATGAATTTTGAGACCAAATTCATTTGAAGTGTGCACTTAGAGTTCAGGGGCTAGGAAAATGGATCAGCAGTTGCTTGCAAAGCCTGTCAGCCTGCATTCAGTTCCCCAGTCATTCATGTAAAGCTGGATGGGCACTCATTTGCAGCAAAAAGACACACACACACACACACACCACACACACATATGTAAAGGTAAGTTCAGGGCCTAGAAAGATGGCTCAGCCCTGAAGAGATTTTTGTTTGTTTTGGAGTTTGTTTTTTCAAGGTAGGGTCTCACTCTAGCCCAGGCTGACCTGGAATTCAAAGAGTGCCTCTTGCACAAGCATGAGAACCTACGAAATCCTGAAACTTCTTGAGCTCAATGACCCAGCACCCATGTAAACAGCTGGGAATGGCTCCTTTGGAGAACAGAAAGCAGAGAATCCCCGGGGCTCATGAAAATGGCAGCTCTGCACTCAGCGAGAGACTGTCTCTAGGAAGCACAGGATGAGTGATGGGGGTCCGTGACGTTCTCACCTGACACGCATATGTACCCACAGAGCATACACATCTGCACACACACCACACCACATCACACATGCTACACACATGCACATGCATGCACACACCCACAAATCTGAGTTCAAGCAGTAGAGTCTAAAACTCAGGTGAGAGTCCCAGCATTGCTATTAACAAGCTGGACAATTTGGAGCAAGAAACATCATGCTTCGTGCTTAGTTCCCTCCTGTGGTTATTGTTGAGATTGAGTAAACAGATGGAAAGTCCTAGAAGAGTACCTGGCCCCTGTTAAGAGTTCGGTAAATATTAGCAGTTACTGCTTGGAGCCAGGCCTAGTGCTTATGGGTGCCATCCAGCATGGTGGCCACTAGCATTTAAAATTTCGCTGCTCTGAGTTGATACGCTAAAAGTCTAGCATATGGCTAGGTTCCAAAGCTTAGTATGCAAACAAAGTAAACTATCTCATCAGGACTTTTATAGTAATTGCATGTTGAAGTAATGGGTTAAATGAACTATATTAGTACAAATCATTTTTATCTTTTTTTTTTTTAGTTCAGCTTCCGAAAGCACATAGAATGCATCTAAGGTCATAGTTAGGGCATAAGCATAAGACTGAAAGGTCTTCCCTTGACAGCATGAGCAAGACGAGGGTGTAGCTCTTGCCACGTCTAGTCAATATCGCACTGGAGGCAGGGAAACTAAGTCAGATGATGAAATAAAGGCATTCAGACTGAAAGGGAAGAACTATTTCTCTGTCTATCTTTATGTCTAAATAAAAAATCTTTTAAAATCTGCCCCCCCAAAAGAATATTAGAGCTATTAACTTAATTCAGCAAGTTTTAGGGATAAAGTTCAATATGAAAGAATCAATTCTATATCCATACAATACTGATAAAAAGTCCAAAACGAATTTCACTTAAATGATATCTAAAAGAATAGCATACTTAAGGACACATTTAACAGAAGTCTAAGATTTTTACATTGAAAATTATAAAATGTTATTGAAAGGAATTAAATAAGACTCAAATAAATGCAAATAGACCCATGGTTACAACCTGGAAGACTCACTATGACACATCTATCCCACAGTCATGAACTTGGAAGATGGCGGTAATTCTCAAATTGAGCTATAAATTTAATGTAAAAATTCTACCTAGTTTCTTTCCAGAAGTTGATAAACTGATCCTAAGATTAATGTGGAATATTAGGAGCACAAAATAGCTAAAACAATTTTGAAAAGAATAATAAAGGGCTTGCATGTCTCAATTTTGAAACTTACTAAAAGCTACAGTAAGTAAGACAGTGGCCCAAGTACAGATATATAGATCAATACGATAGAATTGAGAGAGGCCAGAAATAAGTCTCACAGTTATATTCAACTGACTTTTGACTGATAAACAAACACATAGAAAGGTGACCATATAAAAAGATGGCTAGGATCATTTGATAGGGAAAAGAATCTTTTCAACAAATGTCTGAAGCAAACGGAGAGCCATGGGCTGAAGAATGGAACCAGCTCTAACACTGCACAAGATAAAAAAAAAAAAAAAATCAATTCAAGATGGATCAAAGATCTAAATGCTAATTCTGTAAGACTCTAGAAGAAAACATAGGGAAACATACATTTATATTGCCAAGTGTAAATTCCAGCATCTAGGAAAAAGTGGCAGGAGCATCAATAGTTTGAGGCTAGCCTGGACCATATAGTAAGGCCCTGATTCAAAAAACATCAAACAAGGGCTGGAGAGATGGCTTAGTGGTTAAGCGCTTGCCTGTGAAGCCTAAAGACCCCGGTTCGAGGCTCGGTTCCCCAGGTCCCACGTTAGCCAGATGCACAAGGGGGCGCACGCGTCTGGAGTTCGTTTGCAGAGGCTGGAAGCCCTGGCGCGCCCATTCTCTCTCTCTCCCTCTCTCTGTCTTTCTCTCTGTGTCTGTCGCTCTCAAATAAATAAATAAATAAATAAATAAATAAATAAATAAATAAAAACAAACATCAAACAAGCCAAGCGTGGTGGTGCATGCCTTTAATCCCAGCACTTGGGAGGCAGAGGTAGGAGGATTGCCGTGAATTTGAGGTCACCCTGAGACTCCATAATGAATTCTAGGTCAGCCTGGGCTAGAGTGAGACCCTACCTCGAAAAATCAAAAAACAAATTTTTAACAAATATGAATTGAGTATTAGAGGGTGTTAAATGAGGCATGGTGATATGCAGCAGACCCTCTGGAGGCTGAGGCAGGAGGACTGCAACTGCAAGGCCAGCCTGGGCTGCATAGCAGCAACCTGCTTCACACATAAAAACAATTAGGACCTTGGCTTTGGCTTTGGTTGTGATTTTTGTACATACAATGGTGGCACATGACTTTAATCCTAGCACTCAGGAGGCAGAGAGGAGTAGGAGGATCACGATAAATTTTAGGCCATCCTGAGACTACATAGTCTTTTCCAGGTCAGCCTGGGCTAGAGCAAGATCATACCTTGAAAAAAGAAAAAAGAAGAAGAAAGAAAGAAAGAAAGAAAGAAAGAAAGAAAGAAAGAAAGAAAGAAAGAAAGAAAGAAAGAAAGAAAGAGGGAAGAGATGAGAAATTACTTAATGGTTAAGGCCCTTGCCTGCGAAGCCTAAGGACCCAGGTTCAATTCCCCAGTACCCACATAAGCCAGATGCTCATGGTGGTACTTGCGTCTGTAGTTCATTTGCAGTGGCTAGTGGCCCTGGCATGCCCATTCTCCCTCTCTCTTTCCAGTGCTAGGAGGCCTAGATAGGAGGAGCATTAGAAGGGTTTGCTGGCTAGCTGCTCTAGCCACATCCGTGAGATCTAGGTTCAGTGCAAAACCTTGTCTCAAAAAATAAACTAAAAAGCTGGACCTGGTGGTGCACGCCTTTAATCCCAGCACTTGGGAGGCAGAGGTAGGTGGGTTGCTGTGAGTTCAAGGCCAACCTGAGAATTCATAGTGAATTCCAGGTCAGCCTGGGTTAGAGTGAGACCCTACCTCAAAAAACCAATAAATACATAAACTGGAAAGCAACTAAGAAAGACACCTGATGTCAACCTCCAGCCCCCACATGCACTCACACGCATGCATGAGCATTCACCCACAGGTGCCCACTCACATATGAACATGCATATACACACACATACACATGTGAAAAAACTATTTATGAAAAGGAGAGGGTGGAGAGATGGCTTAGCGGTTAAGCGCTTGCCTGTGAAGCCTAAGGACCCCGGTTCTAGGCTGGATTCCCACGTTAGCCAGATGCACAAGGGGGTGCACGCATCTGGAGTTCGCTTGCAGTGGCTGGAGGCCCTGGCGCGCCCATTCCCTCTCTCTATCTGCCTCTTTCTCTCTCTGTCTGTCACTCTCAAATAAATAAATAAAAATGAACAAAAAAAATTTAAAAACACATGTTCCTTATTCATCAGAGAGAGTTAGCATATGTAATTATTATAACTCAATAATAATATAAATAATAAATTTTATTTTTTAATTTTTGGCTTTTTGAGGTACAGTCTCACTCTAGCCCAGGCTACTAATTTGTTCTTAATTTTGGCTTCTATTCTATGGACAGTGAAGTGACCAGGACAAAAAGGCTTAATTGTTAAAGCTAAAAATTATTTCTTATTTTTGGCTTTTTGAGGTACAGTCTCACTCTAGCCCAGGCTACTAATTTGTTCTTAATTTTGGCTTCTATTCTATGGACAGTGAAGTGACCAGGACAAAAAGGCTTAATTGTTAAAGCTAAAAATTATTTCTTTTTTTTTGTTGTTTGTTTGTTTTCCAAGGTAGGGTTTCACTCTAGGCCCAGTTGACCTGGAATTCACTATGTCGACTCAGGGTGGCCTTGAACTTACAGCAATCCTCCTACCTCTGCTTCCTGAGTGCTGGGATTAAAGGCATGAACCACCACACCCAGCTCTAAGTATACTTTTTTTAATTTTTAAATTTTATTATTATTTATTATTATTATCTTTAAACATTTTCTTAATTTATATATTTGCAAGCAGAGAGAGAGAAAGAGAGAGAGGACAGAGAGGGAGACAGAGAGAGAATGAGCACTCCAGGGCCTCTAGCCACTGCAAACAAACTCCAGATGCATGTGTCACCTTGCACATCTAGCTTATGTGGGTCCTGGGGAATGAAACTTGGGTCCTTTGGCTTTGCAAGCAAGTGCCTTAACTACTAAGCCATCTCTCCCCCACCCCCTTTTTGAGGTAGGGTCTCGCTCTAGCTCAGGATGACTTAGAATTCATGATGTACTCCCAAACTGGCCTCAAACTCAGTGATCCTCCTACCTCAGTCTCTTGAGTCCTGGGATTAAATGCATGAGCCCAGCCATTTTCTTTTTTTTTTTTTTTAATTTTTATTAACATTTTCCATGATTATAAAATGTATCCCATGGTAATTCCCTCCCTCCCCACCCCCACCCAGCCATTTTCTAAGTCACTACACCTTAAACAATACAGAACAATACATATTTATATGTCATTTCCAACACATTGGATTACATATTACATTTGCAATGTATTAGATATTATAAGTAATCCAGATATGACTTAAAATACACAACAGGTTGCACTGCAAAGGACACAGTGAAAAAAGCAAAGAGGCAACCTACAGAATGGGAAAAAATCTTCACCAGCTATACATCTGATAGAGGATTAATATCTAGGATATACAAAGAACTCAAAAAGTTAAATAATAAGGAATCAAACAAGCCAATCAAAAAATGGGCTATGGAGCTAAATAGAGAGTTCTCAAAGGAAGAAATACGAATGGCATATAAGCATCTAAAAAAATGTTCTACGTCACTAGTCATCAGGGAAATGCAGATTAAAACTACATTGAGATTCCATCTCACTCCTGTCAGACTGGCCACCATCATGAAAACAAATGATCATAAATGTTGGCGGGGATGTGGAAAAAGAGGAACCCTTCTACACTGCTGGTGGGAATGCAATCTGGTCCAGCCATTGTGGAAATCAGTGTGGAGGCTCCTAAAACAGCTAAAGATTGATCTACCATATGACCCAGCTATAGCACTCCTAGGCATATATCCGAAGGACTCATCTCATTTCCTTAGAAGTACGTGCTCAACCATGTTTATTGCTGCTCAATTTATAATAGCTGGGAAATGGAACCAGCCTAGATGTCCCTCAACTGATGAGTGGATAATGAAGATGTGGCACATTTATACAATGGAGTTCTACTCAGCGGTAAAGAAAAATGAAGTTATGAAATTTGCAGAAAAATGGATGGACCTGGAAAGGATTATACTAAGTGAGGTAACCCAGGCCCAGAAAGCCAAGTGCCACATGTTCTCTCTCATATGTGGATCATAGCTACAGATGACTGGGCTTCTGCGTGAGAATGAAAATACTTAGTAGCAAAGGCCAGTAAGTTAAAAAGGAGACATAAAGGGAAGAGAAAGGAAGGGAGGAGGGTACTTAATAGGTTGATATTGTATATATGTAAGTACAAGGATTGTGATGGGGAGGTAATATCATGGAGAATGGAATTTCAAAGGGGAAAGTGGGGGGGGGGGAGGGAATTACCATGGGATATTTTTTTATAATCATGGAAAATGCTAATAAAAATTAAAAAAATAAAATACACAAGAGGACATATGTATAGATTATGTACATTTTTTATGTGGGAGACTGGAACATCTGAGCATTTGAGTATGTATTTATGAGGGGCTGTCCTAGAATTAACCCTTCACCCCCCCTGGAACATGAGAAGAAACTATGTAAAATGTCTAGGATAGGCAATTCTATAGAGACGAGAAGTCGATTGGTGGCTGCAGGGGCGTGGGGAAGGGGGGATGGGAGAGGGACGGCTAGTGGATATGGGATTTCAATTTGAGGTGACGAAAATGTTCTAGATTTAGAAAGTGGTAGTGGCTATACAGCTTTTAAAATACTCTAAAAACCACCAAAATGTATATTTTTAAAGGTGAATTACAAACTGTATAAGCTATAGCTCCATTTTTAAAAGGAAAAATTTCCATATGTTCCTCCCATTTATTAAGCCCATCTCTTCTTTTTTTTATTTCTACCTTTATTTATTTGCAACATGAGGGAGAGAATGGGCATGCCAGGGCCTCTTGCAACTGCAGATGAACTCCAGATGCATGCATCACTTGGTGCATTTGGCTTTACATGGGTGCTGGGAAATTGAATCCAAGATGTCACGCTTTGCAAACAAGTGCCTTTACCCTCTGGGCCACCTCTCCAGCCTCACTTTATTCTTTTTTGAGACAGGGTCTTGCTAAGGAGCCCTGGTTGGCTGAATCTCACTAGGTAGACCAGGCTGACCTTGAACTTGGCGTGAGCCTCCTTTCTCTACAGAGATTACAGTCATGCACCTCCATGCCCAGCCCAAGGTTCAGTTTTTAAAAAAAACAGGTTTTTAAAAACAGAGTTCTAGGTTCACGGCAAAATGGAGCAGACGGCAGAGAGATGTCCCTGCCAACACATGCGCACAGCCTCTCCCGCCGTCACCATCCCAACAACGGCGAGGTACATTAGTTACGCCTAGATGAAACTGCACAGACACATAATGGCCCCCTAAGATCGGAAGTTTACATCAGGATTCACACTTGGTGTTATATATTCTGTGTTTTTTTTTTTAATGTTTTTCTTTTAATTAATTATTTATTTATTTGAGAGCGACAGACACAGAGAGAAAGACAGATAGAGGGAGAGAGAGAGAATGGGCGCGCCAGGGCTTCCAGCCTCTGCAAACGAACTCCAGACGCGTGTGCCCCCTTGTGCATCTGGTTAACGTGGGACCTGGGGAACCGAGCCTCGAACCGGGGTCCTTAGGCTTCACAGGCAAGCGCTTAACCGCTAAGCCGTCTCTCCAGCCCTATTCTGTGTGTTTTAATGAATGATAGGCATCCACCACTAGAGCCTCGACAGCCCTTGCACTAAAAATCCTCTGTGCACCACTTCCCTCTTTGTACCCTGTGGAAGTTTGAATGTATGTCCCCCAATAGACTCAGGTGTTAATTTAGATTTCCAGTCAGCTGGCTGGAAGAGGTGTCACCGTGTAGGTCCTGGGATCTAACCCTAAGATGTTCTTGGGTGCAGATCTGAATTCCAGCCAAAGGTATGAAGGGAGAATTTTTTGTTTTGATTTGTGAGTTTGAGGCCAGCCGGAGACTGCACAGCAAGTTTTCCAGGTCAGCCTTGGCTAGAACTCGCTGTGTAGTCTCCGGCTGGCCTCCAACTTCAGCAATCCTGCTACCTCAGCCTTTTGGGTGCTGGGATTGAAGGGGCGCGCCACCACGCCCGGCTGCAGAGAGGCTTGGAGCTCGGGCTGTGCTTGCTTGTGCTGCTGCCTGTTGGTCTCTCTGCTTGGATTTATGAATGGGAGCCAGCCTCTTCCATCCCCTGGATCTGTAAGTTTGAACTAAATCCCTTCCTTCCCTAACCTGTGCCTGGTGTGGATGGCCAAGCTGTCTTCCAAAGTGGCCATACCCTGCATTTCCACCAGAAACGACTGCTAGCTCATGACGTTCCACATCCCAGCCAGCACGCGTGTGCATTGGATTCCAATAATCTGTTAAGGGACTTCACCACATTGTGTTTTTATGGGATGAGCTGCTGCAGACACAGATGCAGTGGCGAGGAAGACCCACAAACCCTCAGCCCTTGTGGAAGCCCTGGTGTGGTAGGAGATAGCAGGGGCAACCACACACTCTAGTTGGCTTCTCCCAAAGAAAATATAAATAATAAATACATAAATAAATACAGCGGGATGAGGACAGTGCAAGCCAGGTGTGGTGATGCATGCTTGCAATCTCAGAATGAGGAGGCTTCAATGAGAAAGAATGAGTTCAAGACCTGCTCGCATTACACAGAAAAACCCTGTATTAAAAACAAAAATTAAGCAAGGCGTGGTGGCGCACACCTTTAATCCCAGCACTCGGGAGGCAGACGTAGGAGGATCGCTGTGAGTTCAAGGCCACCCTGAGACTACATAGTGAATTCCAGGTCAGCCTGGGCTAGAGTGAGACCCTACCTGGAACAACCAAAAAAAAAAAAAAAAAATTAGGAGTCAGGCATGGAGGTGAACACCTTTAATTCCAGCACTTAGGAGGCAGAGGTAGGGTGATCACCATGAGTTTGAGGTCACCCTGAGACTGCATAGTAAATTCCCAGTCAGCGTGGGCTAGAGTGAGACCCTACCTCAAAAAATGACTGAAAAAACTAGGGAGGCTAGAGAGATGGCATAGCAGTTAAGGAACTTACCTGCAAAGCCTAAGGACTCAGGTTTGGTTCCCCGGTACCCATGTAAGCCAGATGCACATGGTGGAGCGTGTGTCTGGGGTTGTATGCTGTGGTTAGAGGCCAGCACACTCGTTCTCTCTCTGCCTCTCTCTGCCAGGAGTAGTGGTGCCCACCTTGAATCCCAGCACCTGGGAGGCTGAGGGAGGAGGATCGCTGAGAGTTCAAGGCCATCCTAAGCCTACATAGTGAACTCCAGGTTAGCCTAGGCTAGAAAAAAACCCTACTTTGAAAAAACAAAATTAAAAATAATAGTTTGGAGCAGTTCCTACTCACCACTGGAAAACTCGGAGAGAACATAAGTCAGAACCAGGGAGAATAAGGAGCTGGTCTCTTTATCGCACATTTTAAGTTTGAGTTTACAAAGGAAGGAAGGGTTTGGCTCAGGGATATCAAGTATCTAAGATCAAACAGCTTAGTCAAGATAGGAAGTACTTCTGAGTCCAGGTTCAATACAAATTGGTCAGGGTTAATCATCCAACAAAAAAGGGAAGCCACCTTAATTACCCCACACTTAATACCAATGACTCCACTGAGGAGGCCTCCTCAGGAAAAGGGGGAGGCCTGGCATAGTGGTGCACACCTTTAATCCCAACACTCGGGAGCAGAAACAGGAGAATCACCGTGAGTTTGAGGCCAGCCTGAGACTATAAAGTGAGTTCCAGGTCAGCTTAGGCTAGAGCGAGACCCTGCCTCGAAATTCTCCTACCCAAAACAAAGATTAATTCTTGTAAAAATCAATCAATTAATTTTTTTTAAAGTGCCATTTTATGGTTGAGGAAACTGAGTTACTTGGTGAACCATTTCACATTCTTGTTTTAAAATAAGGTAGACTGTTAATAAATTTGCTCTTGATTGCAAAAAAACAAACAAAGCAAAGAGCATCTCAGCTGGGGGTCAGATAGCAGAGTATTGGCCTACACACACTCATCCCTGGGTTCCGTCCCTGGACTACATAGACAGGGCATGGTGGCACAGCAGAAAACTGAAGGATCAGAAGTTCAAGGTTATCCTCAGCTACATATCAAGTTCAAGATCAGCTTATGATATATGAGACCCTATCTCAAAAAGAAAAAAAAAATAAAGGAAGGGAGTGGGAACAGGAAACCCTTCTCTTCCTGGGATCCTAGCTGGACTAGACAGGGCAGGGTCGTCAAGCAGCCCCTTTCAACTCCTAAGGCAGTGCTGTGCTTTGACCTTGCCCCTTCACTTTCAGGGCTTCATCCTACATGCACGCGCACACGTTTGTGTGCAGCATCTAGGACATGCTGACATTCTGCAGCCTTGCTCCTAACACAAAGCCTTGAGATAATACTTACTCATCTCTGGGTGGCTACTCGGCACAAAATAGTCCCTCTATAAAGGGGCCAGAACTTAGATTGCAGTACAGTGAAGCATGGTGGCGCACGCCTTTAATCCCAGCACTCGGGAGGCAGAGGTAAGAGGATCGCTGTGAGTTCGCGGCCACCCTGAGACTACACAGTGAATTCCAGGTCAGCCTGGGCTAGAGTGAGACCCTACCTCAGAAAACAAACAAACAAACAAAAAATCTAAGACCCCTCATTTAGTTCAAAAGTGAGGTGTCTGGTGGTACCGACCTGTAATTCCAACTACTTGGCTACTTGGGAGGCTGAGGCAGAGGATCACAAGTTCAAGACCAGTCAGGGCTATAGAGTTAAAAGCTATCCTAGGTAACATAGTGATGCCCTGTCTAAAATAAAGGCATATAGCTCAGTGATAGAGTGCTTGCTCAGCATGTGAGAGGCCCAGGACCATAAGAAACAAAAAGCAGGGTGCCGACAGAGTGCGAAGTAGCTCAGTTTGTGCCTCACAGGTGAGGAGGGGCTTAGACAGAGATCCCAGAAACTGGAGCAAGAGGCTGACCCTGGGGAGTGACCAGGTGATCTGCCATCTGGAAGAGGAGAGCAATGTCTCACTGTATGCTCCTGTGTCCCTTTGCATCCAGAGAAATAAATTATATATTCAAACAGTTGATAAACTGGCTGAGATGGTTCACAAATCTGAATATGGTTTCCTCAACCAAAGTTGATCCAACCTGTGCCTGGAGCTGGTAGTTAGGAAAGGGTGCAAACACCTGGCCTGCAGAATTACCATGAGCTCTGGACCCCCTGATCAAGATTGAAGGAAGGCGTCACAAGGCCTGTCTCTCACCACCAGGAGGACTGTGGTGTCAAAAGTCCTCCAGGCTGAGGCTTGGAGTGCAAGGACGGGAAGAGGTAAGAGGACAGCGCAGCTAAGACTGAATGCCGCTCGCTGGGGAGTGTTTCCTCAATCCCGAGAAGCCCCTACCCTGCCCAGAGACCCTCTATCCTAGAGAGGGAGGAAGCTTGGCTCTGGCCCCAACTTGCTGGGGGAGGTCAGACAAGTAGGTGAACTGTCTGTACCAATGACACCCCCCCACACACTTATGTCACACCTGCCTTCCTCCCTCTCAGAGACAGGGGTGGCGGGATCACAAAGGACGGTGTGAAGTCACTAGTTCCTGGCCAGTGTTTGGAGAACACCAGTGTTTCCATGGGGGAGTAAGTGGCTACTTCCCAAAATGACTCTGTGGTCAAAATAAATTCATAATTACTTAATTAATAAAAAAATAAATAAAATGTCTAGGAAAGCCTGGTAAACAGAATTAGTTAAGTCCATCACCTTAGAACCTTGGAGATACTAAATACATTGAAACATGTCAGGTGTGGCTATACCATGCACCATCTCCCAAACTTACTAGGAGAAAAAAGCTATTAAAAGCTCCCAGGATAAAGTTAGTGCATGGAACACAGTTTGAGAAATGCTGAGCTGGGAGTGGTGGCGCACACCATCACACCTTCAATCCCAGCACTCGGGAGACAGGGGCAGGAGGATCGCTGTGAGTTCAAGGCCAGCAAAAGAGTGAGTGAGAGAGAGAGAGATAAATACTGGCTAGAAAAACCTGACATGAAATCCCAGTCAAAGGCTCCATTGTCCAGGTGATAGGTACGGTGTTAGCCCCTGTCACTCAAGTCCAGTCCATAGCCCTGCGGTTTTCGATGCTTCGCTCACAATGCTGGGTGTTTGTTTGTTTTTTACAGTGCAGATCATAAATAATTTTAGTGAGCAGTAAAGTCAATTTAGTAGGTTATGACCAGCTCTAAAACAAATGAATTTGGATAGAACAGAAAATAACATAGTAGTCTGCATTTAGCATGGGCAAGTATGGTTTTACAAGCTCATGGACCACACGTATCTGCCTGCCTGTGAAAGAAAGGCATTGGTGCAGGGCAGAAAGCCCAGCATGTGAAAGGCTAAGGTGGGATGGTCACGAAGAGTTCAAGGCCAGCTTGAGCTACATTGTGAGATCAAGGTCAGGTGGGCTACACAAGAAAGACCCTGTTGAAAGAAAGAAAGAAAGAAAGAAAGAAAGAAAGAAAGAAAGAAAGAAAGAAAGAAAGAGGGAGGGAGGGAGGGAGGGAGGGAGGGAGGGAGGGAGGGAGGGAGGGAGGGAGGGAGGGAGGAAGGAAGGAAGGAAGGAAGGAAGGAAGGAAGGAAGGAAGGAAGGAAGGAAGGGGAAGGGAAGGGAAGGGAAGGAAGGAAGGAAGGAAGGAAGGAAGGAAGGAAGGAAGGAAGGAAGGAAGAAGAAAGAAAGAAAGAAAGAAAGAAAGAAAGAAAGAAAGAAAGAAAGAAACTGTCTCCCCTACCAAAATTAAGAAAGAAAAGAAAATGTGGGTTATAGGTGGGGGGGGGAGAAACTCTAGTTTATTAGTTTATAGTGGAATAGTTTGCAAGGCATTCTCTGCTCCCCCCCCCCCCGCCGGTACAGGGAACCGGGCAGTGGGGGTTTCCGCCTCTTCTAACCGCCCTGTGCACCTGTCTGCTGAGGGCTGGGAATGGGCCTCTCCTTGGGCATGTGATTGCTGGGTAGATTTTAGGATTAGCAGTGTCACCTCACTGGACCCAGAGAATGACAGAGGCTTCCTTTGTTGTCCAATGTGCTCCAGCAGTGCAGCTGATCTTTCATTCCTTTTTTCAGAAGGTTCTCAGTCCCCATGAGCAAAAGCTCTTGTCCCATCCACGAAGGACAGGATTGTTGAGCCACAGACTTTTTGGTTCCACTTAACACTGAATGCAACTCAGATCCCTGGAGCTCTAATTCATTTTGACCTTATCTCTTAGTGATTTTTCATTAATGACTGAATTTTTTCTTATCTTTCTGTTTTTCTTTTTTTTTTTTTTTGAGACAATGTGTTTTGTTTTTTGCTTGTATGCACATGGCATGCATGTCTGCTTGTGTGCATGCACATTTGTATGTGTGTATGTGTGAATGTGTGTGCATGTGTGTTAAAGCCAGAGATAAATATTTGGTGTCTTCCTCAGCCATCCCCCATCTTATTTTTATTTTTTTGAGGTAGGGTCTCATTATAGCCCAGGCTGACTGCAACTTACTCTGTAGCCCCAGGCTGGCCTTGAACTCATGGTGATCCTTCTAACTCAGCCTTCCAAGCATCTGAATTGAAGGCATGTGTCACCCTGCCTGGCTTCCATTTTATTTTTGAGACAGATCATCTCACCAAAGAAGCCCTAGGGATTCTCCTGTCTCTGCCCCCCCCACCCCACTGCTATGATTATAGGTGATTATAGGTGTGCACCACCTCACCCAGCTTTCACCCAGGACTCAGTGGCAAGCACTTTACAGTGAGCCATCTCCCCAGCCTGGGCCACTCACTGTGTATGCCAGACTGGATTCAAATTGAGAGGAATCATCCCACATTAGCCTTCACACGCTGGGATTGCACGTTAGCATCCACACAGTTGGCTTTGGAGCTTTTGTTTTGAAAATGCCAGGCTGTTGCGTAGATCACACCTCGGGCTGGCTCTCACTCTGTGACGGACATTATCTGAGCCTGGAGGAGATCCATGGTGACCAACTGGAGTCAGGATCCCATGGAACTTCATTATCCTCCACCACCCCACCCCACCCCACCCCGCCCCCATGAAGGTGAGCATTGGAACAGCCTAGCTTGGCCAGTTGCTGAGTGTGTGGCTCTGTTCGGGTGGTCGGCTCCCTGTGTTTCTTTTCTCCTCTGTCCAACAGAGCAATAAAAATGGCCTCACAGGGAAGTGATGAGGATTAAATGAGACAGCCTGTATATCACAGTCCTGGCAAATAGTAAGAGCTCAATTAAAAACTAATTTAGTCACCTCTCCTCCCATGACTTAACTGCAGTGTAATTCACCTATGTGCTTGGAACAGGAAGTGATCTGAGCCAGCCTTCTGTGCCTCTCAAAGGACCTGCCAAGCCAAGTGAGGTACATGCCTACAATCCTAGTACCTGGTAGGTGTGGAGCCAGAAGGATGAGGAGTTCAAGGCCAGCCTCATAGTGAGTTCAAGTTCAAGGTCAGCCTGGGCTACATGAGACCCAGTCTCCAAAAGAAAAAAATAATAATAATCTTAAACCAAATCAAGGGACCTTTCAAGGTTGGCAAAAGAGCTCTGGGTATTCAGAAGTGGTCCCAAGCCAGCAGAAGCCCCCTTCTCCCTAGGGAGAGAGGTTAGTGTCATGAAGCGGGCTCATCTGTGCCTTGGAGACCACCAGAGCTTCCCTGTGGGCTTTTCTCTGTTCTAGGCAGTGGTCATCCAGGAAAACCAGTTTCTTTCTCCTTTGCCTCCCCGGCTCCCCTGCGGAATCCTGCCGGCCCACCCAGCATCAGCCGCGCACTTGGAGTCACCCCTGCAGCGAGGTTCTGCCTTCTTGCCCCCCTGCCTGGGCTCAGACTTCCTCATTCCCAGATTTCAAATGCCTTAAGTTCACTGACATTTCTCAGTTGACTGGTCCCCCTTCTCAACTAGACTCTGGGTCCCTGGTGGCCAGGAACTAAGTTTTGTTATATCAAATCTGGTCCTGTGTCCCTAGATGGTTTTCAGGGCTGAAAGCAAGGGGCTCAATAAAGGCCAGTGAACAGAACAGGGCGGGAGAAGGGAAGCCTGCTCAGAGGCTGGCCAAGCACAGCCTGTGAGACACTTCAAAGGCTGCCTCCCTTTCCTCTCCACATGGACCTCACCCCTCCGGGATTCTACATTGTCCTAAACATGAAGAGAACCAAGAGTCCCTTTGACTGTAACCATCACTAGCGAGGCTATTGCTTTAGTCAGAGGGTCATGTTATCAGGAACTCTTGTGACCTTTATTAAAAACGCCAGCACCTGGCTCCCCCACCCCCAGATGTGCTCAGTCAACAGGGGGCCCAGAATCAGCTTTTGAATGGGCAACTGATGTTAAATAAGAGTTCAGAAACCATGGATGTAAAACTTTACCTGCTCTACCCGCAGGTACTTTCCTGACACTCAAGCCCTGGCTCATGGGCTAGTGGAGGACAAATATCATCCTGGTCATTTTGGGACAAGGAGCCAGGTGTATGAGGGTGTGCCCCACCAGCACAGTAATTTAGAGAGGATGACATCTGACCCTTTCCCCAGCCTGAGACAAACCCTACACTGGGATCTGCAATTGGTAAAGAAGTTAAGATGCTCTGGGTTTGACTAGAAGTGTCAAACTACATCTTTGGCATTTTCATTTATTTTTTTCCTATTTATTTATTTAATTGTTTTTATGTCAGAGCCTTTTGCCACTACAAACTCTAGTCATTCACACTACTTATTGTGTATGGCTTATGTGGGTCACATGGAAATGGAACCTGGGCCAACAGGCTTCGCAAGCAAGCAAGTGCCTTTACCTATGAGCCATCACCTCAGCCCCCCATATTCTTACATGTAAGCTGATCTTGCTTTACTCTACAGGGTTGCTGCTAGGACTGACTCACGCAGCCCCTGCAAAGGGCCTGGAACTTCACTTGTCCTTGGCCATGACACACATTTCTGCTGTTAGCTAACAGTAGCTTTGGAGACATTTTCAAAAGTGAGCCATCTGCATCCTGGTGCGGATGTAATCCCAGCACTCAGGAGGCTGAGGCGGGAGGATCTGGAGTTCAAGGCGAACCTAGGCTGCATAGTGAGGCCCTGCCTCAAAAAACAAACAATAACCAGAAGCCCAGTGATGATCCAAAAGGAGGTTATGAAGCTTGACATGCGCTTCAAGCCTGGGGTTCAGCACAGCCTGCGCGGTAGTTTGAATGTATGTCCCCCGTGGAATCAGGCGCCTTATGAAAAGCCTGTAACTTGGGTCTTCAGGCTGGAAGTGTCACTGAAAGTGGACCCAAATTTCAGCCCTAAGGCTGCGGAGAGGTCTGCCGTCTAGAGGGTGCTGCTTGCTGCTGGTTGTGCGCTTGCTGCTTTTGGTTTTCCTCTCTGCTTGGCTCTATGGAAGCAACTTCTTCTGCCACTGATTGAACTCCCCTCTGGGTCTGAAAGCTTGAAATACACGCCTTCCTCCTCCACTCAGCTGTGCCTGGTTTGGATGTTCATCCCAGCAACGTGAAGCTGTCTCCAACAGTGGGGTAGTGAAGCCTGGCATCGTTATCAGTGAGACCTGCTGCTCCTGCCAGTGAATGTGGCACTGGAAACAAATACCTTCACCTCCCTAAGCATATTAGCCATCACGGGACTCACTTCATGCCACCTGCATGAGGAGTAACGCAGGGGCCGTGCTCAGGGGCCACGGTGCAGGGCCTGGCACAACGCAGACGTCAGCCGGGGCTCAGGAACCGCCACCGTCACGCAGGTGCCACAGAGGGTTCCAGGAGACAGGACTGTAATGTCTTCACCTGTTTTCAGAAAACCATTCTCCATCCATCAGAGCAGTCCAAGAAAAGGTCCCCCCACGCCTCCCTCTCCTCGCCCACGCTGCCCACTAAGGATAACTTCTCTGCTAGGGAAGCTCCCCGGCCGTGGGCCCCGTGGGCCGCGGGCTGCAAGAATCAACTGGAAAGCGCTCTGAACTGGAACCGGAAATGGAAATTAACGCCCCAGCCCGCCTCTCCTGCTGCTCAGTTTCCCTGGCTCCTCCCAGCCCTGCTTCGGGTATCTCTGGGGCATCTGGGCGGCTCAGGAAGACAGCTCAGGTGCCCTAGAGCTGTCAGAAGGTGCCAGAAAGTCTGACAGTGTCTCAGGAAGGACCTGCCTAAAAATAGAATCGCCAAATCTCGGGCCACACAGGAGTTGAGAGCCCTGATAGAGAGCGCATGGGGCACAGTGTCCTCTCAGGATAGGACTCCCTAAAGCCAGGTTTCTCAGGCTTGCTCAGTGCTGGCTAAAGGCAGGCTTTGGAGCCCTCCCTGGATCGTGCTTGGCTGGCTGTTGGAGGTGAAGGCTGAGGAGCTGGGTAAAGGGAAACATCTCAGGTGATTCCTGTGGCCAGATGGGGTTCAGCATTTCCTGAGTGTCCCTGGGAAAGGGAATTCACTATTGCTTCTCAGAACTTACAGGGAAGATGGAGTTAATGGTTAAGAATGTAGACTTTGGAGCCAGATGTGGGCAGCGGCCTTGGCTCTGCCAGCTGCTAACTCAGCCACATTCAACCAGTTACTTAACTTCACCAACCTTAATCCGTCTTCTGTGGTGTGGGGACAGTAACTAATTGCAGGCATCCTTCCAAGGTGGTCAGGAGGGTTACGTGTGCCAGTGTAGATAAAAGTGCTTAGGTCGTGTTTGACATTGTCCTCAGTAAATGACTGCTGCTGGAGTCATAGACAAGAAGAAGTCTTGCACGCTTGGATGTACCCATGGGCACTGAGGCTTCCCAACCTCACTTCCTGATCTTACTGTCATAGCCCTAAAGGTGTCTGAAGGCAGCTGTGACACTTTCCTCACCACCCACCCTCTAAATGTTTTCTTCCTCGCTGTTGACTTCTCAGACTGGTGGAACCTCCTGGGGTACAGTTTGAGAAAGAACTAGAATGTTCCCTCTCAAATTGACCATGCTACCCCCCAATTCACATTCCATATCCTTATTGGTGGAAGGTGTTGCAAGGCAAAGGAGGAGACAGATGACTTAGTGGCAGCCAATAGCCCTCTAGCACAAAGTGGCTGTGAGAATGTGTTGGAAGAGGGGGGCAGAATGTGGAGGGACTTGGTCCCCACTTCTGCTCGAATCAGCTGTGTGTGGGAGGGGGTGCAGCCCTTGGCAAACACCCAAGCCGAGGGGCTTGCTAGGCCCTCCTTCCCCTGTTCCTTCCCCCTTTCCTTTCTGTGGAACAGGAGCCCTGAAACATTTGCCGTGACTGCTCGCTCTTTCCCCAGGAAGAAAAGGACCCCCGAAGAACCCTGAAAGCTTCCCACTGATTGGCCACAGCTGGATGCAGGACATAGAGACTTGGTGTCACAGCCACCTTCTCGTTGCTGGAACAAAGCACCCGACCAAAAGCATCTGATGAGAGGAAAGTTTTTATTTCGGCTTCCAGTCTTGAGGGGAAGCTCCATGGTGCCAGGGGAGAGCATGGCATGAGCAGAGCCTGGACATCGCCACATAGCAGGTGGAAACAGCCACAGGAGAGGGAGCAAAACTCTGACAAATGGGTGCTGGCTATGACACCCATAAGCCGGCCCCCCATAACACAGCTCCTCCAGCAAGGCTGGATCCCCCAAATTGTCATCAGCTAGGGACCCAGCATTCAGAACTCATGAGTTTATGGGGGACCCCTGATTCAAACCACAATACCTGGCATCTCTTAGAAGCCAATTTTCTAAATATGGTAGTTGAGGGCTCAGGCCCTGGAACCAGGCTACATTGCTGTTAGTAAGCCTCTCCCACGGAGTCTCGCCCAGCCTCTGTTTGTTCATCTGTGAAAATGGAAGAGGCAGTAGTAGCCATCTCACGTGGTTACTCTGAGAAACAAAGAAGTTAATGTACCCAGCCTTTGCCATGGCTCTGAATAACAGCCCCACAGCTAAGGTTACCCATGAGCTGCATGTGAACACTGGGACTGGGAGGTATCTTTTCTTGTCTTTTGTTTTGCTCCCTGTGGTGACACTAGCCGCAGGCTATCTGCCTGTTTCCACAGCTGTGAAATATTTGGTCAAACATCCTGGGAGTGAGAGCATCTCAGGAGGTCCCCTAGAGTCTACAGGCTGGCCGGGAGAGAGAGCAGCCAGAGAGAGGTGAATAATAATTCTGTTCCAAGGATCGGGGCTCTGCCCCCAATGTTCCCAAACCCGAGCAACTTCTTGTGTGATTCATTTGGAGTGAGGACCCTGGGGCCCTAGCCGGAGCTGCCCTTGATCCCTTTGTGATCCTGGAGCCTGTCCGCGCTGGTCTCCATGTCTGGTTTTCTGAACTTGAGGTATGATGCTTTGGAAGTGAACAGGGCTGCCCAGGAGCGAGGATGTCCTTGTAGCATGAGAGGTCTTCTGATATCTGGAGGTTGAGGAAAGGGAATCCTTTCTTTTCCTGAGAGCTTGAACCAGGGTTAGGAAACAACTCAGAGTTGATTTTCCTTGTTTGCCTTTGGGCAATGGAAAATGAGGCCTTCCTGAGGGGACCCCTCGGCTCGGCCTCACCCCCAGCCCTTTTATTGTGTGGCTGCTGCGGGCTGCTGCTCCATCGGAGGCCAAGACCTTTTTCTTTTTTTAAGCAGCCAACAAAGAATACTTCCTCTGTCCCACACTGAGCGGAGGAACTATCAACTTTCTAACAGACATGGGCAGTCAAGAGCCCAAATAAGAAACCAGAAAAACAAAATTTCGGCCGATGTGCCCACTTGGGTTTGCTACAACTTGAACAAGGAGATGATGGGTCGTGTCCTCTTTGGAAGGCTGCTGTCCCTCTTAGAGGGAGATGGTCCTTTCTTTCTGGACTCACCACTGCGCTCTTGGTAAAGCGCCTCTCTCTGGGACAATGGGGAGGCCCCAGGTGTCAGGCCAAGAGCCTGGTCCTGAATCCACAGCCCAGGAACCTGGGTGGGGGGCCCGGGCGGGGGCGGGGAAGTGACTCAGTCGAGGGCAGCTGAGCAAATCTTCCCTTCCCTTCCCCAGAAGTGTGAAACAACACTTCACGCCTAGTGCAGAGCTCAACAGACCCACGTGCAGGTACCACAACCACCAAACTTTCCGAGAGGCACCTTCATTCATATAAAATAGTACCTCGTTCTGCAGGATTGTTGGGAGAACAAAATTATTGCCTGCATCTGGAATGGTAGACCATAACTAACCTAATCATCCTCCAGCCCCACCTCCGCAGCCCTTAGTCACACCTCGGCCCAGCCTCCCACAATATTTACATGGCTGCCTTGGAGCACGTCTCATGATTTTGTTGGAGTCATTTAAGTCTGTCTCCTCCTCTAACTGTGCGCACCTTGGGAGACTTGGAGGGTCAGAGAGGCAGCTGCAGCCCCCATTGGCCCCTGAGCCTGTCAGTCTGACACAGTCTGTGCAGAAAGTACCCTTGGGCCAAAGCCTTATCCTGGCTGGGATGGAATCGTCAAGTTCAGTGCAAAGTCCTGGAGGAGGGGCTCTGCCCACTCTTCCTCAATGTCCCGTGTCCTTGTTCTCTTCCCCCTGCCATCCATGGCCCTAGTAAAATGTGAGAAGGACCCAACACAGCTTCAAGGGGCAGGCTGGGTTGGAATTTATGCTTTCAGACAAATACTCCAGGTATAGTCATAGGATCACAGGTATCAGGATTACCCAGCAGGCTTGTTGACAAATAACTCATCATCTGAATCAGAATTAGGTGATGGGGGCCTGAAACTTGCCTATTTATCAAGCATCCAATGCACATTTCAGAGTGAGTTTGGGAACAGATGGTTGACTTAAAAGGAGTGCAGTTTGAGGTAGTGGGTAGAGAAGGGGCTCAAGGGGACACTGTTTGCAAATCACCTTCCTTCTACTTTAATCTTTTTTTCCTGTATATGGGATTGAACCCAGGGCTTCATGTATTTTTTTGAAAAAAGTGATTTATTTATTTGCATGGACAGAGAGAGAGAATGGGCCTACCAGGGCCTCGAGCTACTGGAAACAAACCTCATATATATGCCACTATGTGCATCTGGCTTTACATGGGTGCTATGGAATCGAACTCAGGCTGTTAGGCTTTGCAGGCAGCGCCTTAACTGCTAAGCCAACTCTCCAGCTCTCATGTACTTTCCATAAACAGGGACTGGAGAGATTGCTCGGTGGATAAAGTGCTTAGCATACAAGAGTGAGGATCTGAGTTTGGACCTCCAGCTCTTATATAAATGCTGGGCAGTTGTGGTGGCCAGTCTGTCATCCCAGAGCTTGGGAGGAAGAGACGAGGAATTCCCCAGGACAAGCTGGCAGCTAGACTAGCCATCTGGGTTCAAATGAAAGACTTGTGTCAGCAAATAAGGCAGGGAGTGATCGAGGAAGACACCTGAGGGCAAACTCTAGCCTCCACGGCTCGCACCCACACATGCACCCAGACTCCAGAGAGACACGTACCACACACATATGCATGCAAAAAGAAGAGGAAGAAGGAGAAGCAGACTTGGATACAGTTTGAGGGCCTGTCTTTAGTGTGACCACTGAGCAGCCAAGGTATCCAAGTGACTGACAGACTCAGAGAAGAAACCCTTCCTTCCTCTCAAGTCCCCAGCCTACCGGTTTGCTCTGTTCTGGCTTTGAGACTCCATCAGAGATGCTAGCGCATCTCCTACGGGTATTGCGTGTGTGTCCAGTGTCCTAAGAAATATCCCCAGGAGTGCCAACTCTGCATTGACCCTGCATTCAAGGTCAGCTCTTTCTTATTCTCTTATCTTGCTGAGGATTGAACCCAGGGCCTTGCACGTGCTAGGAAAGTACTGTGCCCCTGAGCTGTACCTCCAGCCCTCGAACTTCGATTCCTGAACAACCACAAACTTTTCCTAATTCTATCACTACTGTGCACATATTTTCTTTCCACTTGCACCACTGGTGTTTTACAGTATTCTGAAAGCCAGATAGCATGCGTCTCTCTCACTACCTTTCAGATTTTTCACCGAATATTCAGCATATATGGCTTTAAGGGCTGGAGAGATGGCTTAGAAGTTAAAGAGCTTGCCATTGAAGCCTAAGGACCCAGGTTTGATTCCCCAGTACCCATGGGAGCCAGATGCACAAAGTAGTGCACACATCTGGAGTTCGTATGCTGTGGCTGGAGACCCTGGTGCACATATTCTCTCTCTCTCTCTGTCTCTCTTTCTTTCTCTCTGTGTGTGTGTGTGTCTCTCTCTCTTTCTCTACCTCTCTCTCTCTCTCAAAATAAGTAAATAGGGCTGGAGGGATGGTTTAGTGGTTAAGGCGTTTGCCTGCAAAGCCAAAGGACCCAGGTTTGATTCCCCAGGACCCATGTTAGCCATATGCACAAAGGGGCACATACGTCTGGAGTTCATTTGCAGTGGCTGGAGGCCCTGGAGCGCCCATTCTCCCCCTCACCACCACCACTCATTTTCTCTGTCAAATAAATAAGTAAATAAGGGAGGTTACTTAAAAAAAAATAAGTTAGTAAACTATTTAAATAGGGCTTTAAAATTACAATGTCTATTACCTTTAAAAAATTATGTGCTGGAGAGATTGCCCAATGGTTAAGGTGCTTGCCTATAATGCCTAATGGCCCAGGTTTGATTCCCCAGTACCTATGTAAAGCCAGATACATAAAGTGGTGTGTGCATCTGTAGTTCATTTGCTGTGGCTACAGGCCCTGGCTCATCTATTCTCCCCCCCCTTTCTCCCCTTGCAAATAAATAAATAAATAATACTTTTAAATCTTCTATGTTTACTTTATAATGTCTTCTAACAGTGGTTATCAATGGGCATGTAATATAGGTATAATCAAGGCTTAGAAAGTGTTTTGCATTTTTATTTACCTAAAATTGTTTCATATGCACTTTTCCATGGACCTACTTAAACATCTTTGTTATCCTGAATATTAGGTGAATAAGATTGCATTAATTTGATAAAGCAAAGACACTTAACCCTCTTGTTGAGCACTGGGCAATTTCCAAACTTTTATTATACTGGACCATGTTTGTTACATCATTTCATTAATAATTAAAAAAAAAAACTTTAGCCTTTAACACTTAACAAATTTCTTGGTGATGTCTTTCCTGGAAAGGTATTTCCCAAAACCCCTTTGGATTTTGATTTCCCTGAAGAAGGCTTGCTGTTTCATTGACATTTCATATCCCTTATGCCTCCCCTCTGGCCTGGTCTCCTCCAGCCCACCTGAGAGCTCTATATATGTGCTTATTGACAATGCTGGGGACTAATCCTGGATTTCTTATTGTCTTCCTAGAAAGCGGATAATGATCTTTTACTAAGGAAATACCGTAATCCTTGAATGATTTGGCACCATGACATGTCATGCATGATAGTTGAGAAGGACCTTAGCGATTATGGAAGAAGGAATTCTCATTGCGCTTGGGCTATCTGCTCTCCTGCTGTGGTTCAGCTGAACTTAGTGCTCTTGAGAACTGTGGTTGGGCCTTTCATTTCTTAGCAGTGCGTGATCAAGACTGCAAGAGGAGTTTCCTCCCTTGGTAAGAAGCTCTGGACTGAAAGAGCCCAAGACTTCAGTGCTTCAGCAAGACCAGTGCTGACCTGTGCCATCAGGAGATCAAGAACCTGCATTCACCCTCTATGCCTTTAATAAACAGAACAGGAGGCATTACTCTCCCATTCATGGGACTTCTCATGGGGCCTTAGCATTATATCAGCTGGTATATTAGAGGGCAGCATGGTCTCTTGGAGTCCCAACTCTGCCAATTATCAGCTGTTTATTGAAGAGAAAACCACTTGATCTAAGTGGTTTCCTTGGAGGTTGTACAACAGGGACAATGTTGATTCTTAGAGACTGCAGTTATACAGAGTTACACACACACACATACACACACACACACACTCACATGTATATTAACTATACATGACAGTACTTGTTACAGACTAAGCAAATGCCATTGTTTCTTCAGTTGCTGATCACCATCAGCTAACTGAGGTATGCTTCCATGGTGTTTTTGAATGGGGCCATGACCTATGTCTTAGCTTCAGAATATCAGGTGCCTGAGATTAACAGCTAGCTATACAGGGACACAAAAAAATATGATTTCAACAATCAAGTACCAAATAAACTTCTGTGGAAAGAAAAGAGAGAAACTCACTGGATGCAAGACTCTTCTCCATCCTTACTTTATTTAAACTTTTTATTTTTTAGGTTTTTTTTTGTTTATTTTTATTTATTTGAGAGTGACAGAGAGGAGGAGGGGGGAGAGAGAGAATGGGCATGCCAGGGCTTCCAGCCACTGCAAATGAACTCCAGACAAGTGCGCTCCTTGTGCATCTGGCTAATGTGGGTCCTGGGGAATTGAGCCTCGAACTGGGGTCCTTAGGCTTCACAGGCAAGTGCTTAGCCACTAAGCCATCTCTCGAGCCCTACTTTTTAATTTTTTTTAATGTTTTGATTTGCAAGGAGAGAAAGAGAGAAAAAAATGGGTATGTCAGGGCCTTTAGTCACTGTAAACAAAATCCAGATGCATGTGTCACTTTGTGTATCTGACTTTACGTGGATACTGGGGAGTTGAACCTGGATCATTAGGCTTTGCAGACAAGCACCTTAAACCACTAGGCCATCTCTACAGCCCTATCTAGTATTTACCATAACTTTGTGTGATAGATATTATTCCCATATAATGGAGCTAAAAGTCATAGTTTTGTGCATGCCAGAGCTGAGGTTTAAACTCTGCCCATCTGACTACAGGGCTTGTGCTCCTGCTCTGGTAACTTGCTATTTCTATCTTTAGCCGACATGTGCAATAGGTCAAGGAAATAATCAGGACATTATAAAGGAGGGAGAAAGTATAATAATAGCTTACTATGTGCATCAGTCAGCTATTGCTGCATAACAAACCACCCCAAAACACAGTGGCTTAAACTGCTACATGTGCCTATAGATCTCAAGTCTATGGATTGATCTGGCATTTCTTCTGATGTAGACTAGCCCCATGTCTGCTCCTGTGGTCAAGTGTGGGTTGATTTGTTGATCTTGGCTGGATTTTCTCACCTGTCTGGTGCCTCAGCTGAGACAATAAGGCTGACTCAGCTCTGCCTCACCCGCTGTCTTATCATCCAGCAGGCTAGTCTGGACTTGTTCTCGTGGTAGAGTATAAAAGTGGGCAAGACCTCTTGGAGCCTAAAGCTCAGAATGAACCCATTGTCACTTCTACTAGCCAAAGAAAGAAGCAATATTGCTGTTATACATTCTTAACCTGAGTTAAAGCTTTTAATCCCCTTAAACACCTCTTTTAAATGGAAACCATTAACAGCCTCATTTTACAGAAGGGAATAATGAATTACAGCAATATTAAGCAAATTTGTCCAAAGAAGCAGGACGTCTGAGTGGCAGAGGCAAGACGAGAGAACCCAGAATTAGCTCTCTACACCACAGTGCTTTATGGGGAGGGGCACAGTGCTCCTGCGGGGAGGGGCAGACACCAAGGCCAGGAAGGAGATGAGATTGGTTTCACTGCACTGAATGCATGACTGTCGAGCTCTGGCAGGTGGCCAAGTTAACCATCTTCTTCTACCTCCTACTTATCAGAAGATGCCAAAGGAAGGTAGGGAAAGAGCCCTGAAGCATGGTATGGGCTAGCCTGGGCCATTGGCCATATATATGACTGGAAATGCATGGTCTGGGAATTCCCATGCCTGGCTCCATAAAAGAACTGTTTTGGGAAGATGTGGAAAGCCCTTGGATCTCAGAGACCCGAACTGCCACGTCAGCTAGCAATGTCGCAGTAATCGCCTTTGTCGGGGAAGGCAGGTACAGCCTCCACTGTGTTTCCCCTCCAGCCCCTCCTGACCGCCAAAGAAAATGACACAGAACTGACTGCACACAGGATCAGGGTTTGGCTGGTGAGAGGGCTTTATGGGGACTCACCAGTAACAAAGGGAGGAAATGAATATGCAGTATTAGTAATTATACTGTACACGTCCCAATTTGTATTTCAATATGTCATTTCCATAATAAAACTGCCAAAGCATGTAACTAATGACACAGCTCATGTCAGGGAGCTGAGGAGGGAGAGGGAGTGGGGGCTTCCCCCCCCCCAGTAGAATTGCCTTCAGTGTGCAACTTTCATCGCAGACTGGCTGCTCCCAGGGCAGATGTGTTCCAGGAGATGAAGCTGTAGCCAAGGGCTGTTAAGGAAGGGAGCCAGGGATGACTGGACTTCCATGGGTTCCATAATTGTGTGGAGTTATGCTCCAGGGCGGAGGTGCAGCCTGCAGGACACCCAGACTGGATAAGCACAAACTCAGACGTGCTTTGGGCTTTGGAGAACCTTAAAGACTGAGTATGGGGCTGGAGAGATGGCTTAGCGGTTAAGGCATTTGCCTGCAAAGCCAAAGGATACCGGTTCGACTCTCCAGGACCCACATAAGCCAGATGCACAAGGGCGCGCAAGCATCTGGAGTTTGTTTGCAAAGTGGTTGGAGGCTCTGGCGTGCCCATTCTCTCTCTCTCTTTCTCTCAAATAAATAAATAAATAAATAAAATATATTTTTCAAAAAAGACTGAGTATGAGCCAGCAAAAGTCTTGTGCATATAGCTATGCCATCTAAGGCCCCTGAATCTATTAAAATTATTCAAAATCCCCATGCCTTCTCATACGCTGATCCTGCCTCCTGGAGCGCCCTTTCCCCTTCAGTCGTTTGCTTGTTTGGACTCAGTATTAGGTCATCTCTCTAGGAACCAACCCTAACCACCACTTGCCAGTATCACATTCTCTATTTCAGAGGAATCTGCTCTCTACAGGGCTTTGGACAGGCACCTGCAACACTAACCATGGATTGTCACTTTGTTTATACCATCTACCACCCTTCCCCTCCACTGGCCTTGGGTCCCCTCAGGGCACAGAGAGATAGTTTAGGGCCTTTTGGAAGGGAGGAGGAATTACTTCAAAAACTTTCTCCATTTCTCTGGCCCCACCGCTCTCCAGGATCAGGCCAAATTCATTTACTTTTCCCAAAGTTTTTTTCTCTACTTCTAGATGGAAAAGAATGTGACTCTCTGGAAAAATAACAGAATCAGTGTCTGGACATGAAAAAATAATAATAGTGCCCCATAATTGTACAGTGCTTTACCAATGACAGAGCTCTTTGTGGACACTATGTCAACAGATCCATTACAGCATGATGAGGTGAGCACACAGGTATTATAATGATTCTTGTTTCATGAGCAGGAAGCCAAGGCTTCAAGAATAAGTAGTCTTTCCAAGATGCATAATGTGCATGTGTATTTGCAGCTGGAACTTGAATCCAGGTCTCTATTTCCAGCTCCAGGGTTCTTTGCACTCACAAGAAAGCGTCAAAAGTGGCCTCACGAAGCAAACTTGTCAGCAGTCTGAGACGTCGTGGTCCCAGGACCAGAGGCTGTGAGTTACCTTCAGCTCAAATGTTTTGAAGAAGAAAAAGGATACAGAGAAAGAACTGACCTTTTCTGAAACAGATTGCCAGATGACTCTCCCTTAGAAACACCTCTAGTGAATTTTGGCCGGACGTGGTGGTGTGTGCCTTTTTAATCCCAGCACTCAGGAGGCTGAAGTAGGAGGATCACTGTGAGTTCAAGGCCAGCCTGAGACTACAGAGTGAATTTCAGGTCAGCCTAGGCTAGAGCGAGACCATTAAAAAAAAAAAAAAAAAAAAAAGACTCCCTTGTGAATTTTGATCTGAGAGACAGAAAATGAGGAAAATTATTTTCCTGAATTCCTCAAAACACTAGCTTTTTTTTAAGTTGGAAAATTATATCATGTAGTTTCTATCTTTAAATTCCTCAAAATATCTCTTTTCTTCCACTGTCTTATCTTCTCAACCAAATATTGAATTTAGGTTTTACTTTCATAAAAAAATAAAATAAGTTCGGGTGTGGTGGTGCACGCCTTTAATCCCAGCACTCAGGAGGCAGAGGTAGCAGGATCGCCATGAGTTTGAGGCTACCCTGAGACTACATAGTGAATTCCAGGTCAGCTTGAGCTAAAGCGAGACCCTACCTTGAAAATCCAGAAAATTATAATAAAATATAATAAGGACTGGAGAGACAGCTTAGTGGTTAAGGTGCTTGCCTGCAAAGTTTAAGGACCAAGGTTCAACTCCCCAGCACCCATATAAGCCAGATGCACAAGGAGGCACATGTGTCTCGTGTTCATTTGCAGTGACTAGAGTCCCTGGAGTGCCTATTCTCTCTCTCTCTCTTAAATAAATAAATAAACAAAATATCTTTAAAGTAAAAATAAATAAAATAAAAGACAGGTGTGATGGCACATTCCTGTAATCCTTGCACTCAGCAGGCAAAAGCAGAAGGATTGCCACAAGTGTGAGATCAGCCTGGTTTACATACATAGTGACTTCCAGGCAAACTTGAGCTACAGAGTGAGACTTTGTCTCAAAAATTCATTAATTAGGGCTGGAGAGATGGCTTAGCGGTTAAGCGCTTGCCTGTGAAGCCTAAGGACCCGGGTTCGAGGCTCGGTTCCCCAGGTCCCACATTAGCCAGATGCACAAGGGGGCGCACGCGTCTGGAGTTCGTTTGCAGAGGCTGGAAGCCCTGGCGCGCCCATTCTCTCTCTATCTGTCTTTCTCTCTGTGTCTGTCTCTCTCAAATAAATAAATAAATAAAAATTTTTTAAAAAAGAGAAAAATTCATTAATTAAATAGTTAATTAAAATGAAATCAGAAAAATAAGAGATGTCAAGGGAGGCAACAAAATATCACATTTTCTCTCATACGTGAAATCTAAATTTAACTATTTATGTATATGTAGATACTTATATGTGTGATATCAAAACAGAAGGGGGCTATTTGGGCAGCATAAGGACCAGAAATAGGAGGGCAGAATGGTTAGGGGAGAGAAGGTTGTGAAAGGATGAATATAAACCAGGTATGGTGGCGCACACCTTTAATCTCAGCACTCAGGAGGCTGAGGTAGGAGGATTGTCCT
Source organism: Jaculus jaculus (assembly GCF_020740685.1). Taxonomy (NCBI): domain Eukaryota; kingdom Metazoa; phylum Chordata; class Mammalia; order Rodentia; family Dipodidae; genus Jaculus; species Jaculus jaculus. Next base: position 24,340,801 of record NC_059102.1, on the reverse strand, counting down.
GAGTTCAAGGCCATCCTGAGACTACATAGTGAATTCCAGGTCAGCCTGGGTTAGAGTGAGACACTACCTTGAAAAAAAAACAAGAAATAAGGAAGGAAGGAAAGGAAGGAAGGAAGAAAAAAAGAAAGGAGGAAGGGAGGGAGGGAGAGAGGGAGGAAGAAAGGAGGAATGTGGCCAGGGTAAAAAAATAAATAGATAGATAGATAGATAGATAGATAGATAGATAGATAGATAGATAGTCATAATGAAACTCCACAGTTTATACACTAACTAGGAAAATTAATTTAAAGGGAGAAAGAGCTAATTGTAACCTAGTAATTACTAAATAGTAGGTACAGTGGTCAATACTTGATAAGTACCTAATGCATCTCTCTTCCTTCCTTCCTTCCTTTCTCTTTCTCTTCTGCCTGCTTTCTTTCTGTCTTGTCCTTTCTTTCTTCCTTTCTTTCAAGCAAGACCTCATTCTATCCCAGGATGAACTGAAACTACCTCTGTAGCCCAGGTTGGCCCTGAAGTCTTCCTGATTCTCCTACCTCAGCCTCCTCAGTGCTGTGGCCATGAGCTGCCACACCCTGCTACATAACTCACTTAATAAATAAATAACATATGGTGAGCACTGTAGTTGATATCATTCTTGAGTAAAAGACTCTGGCGGGGGAAAAGCAAAGAAATAAGAAACAACTTCCTCTTCCTTTTCTGTCCCATAGGAGGTTTCTAGGAAGAGCTTTCTCAAAATCTCTGCATCTTCAGTTGTCTGTCTGCTAAATCCAAAATTGTCCCTTCCTTGGACCCAACCCTTCTTTCTCTTGAACTCCAGCCTCCGTCTTCTGACTCATCAGGTTTTCATCTTTTGCTTCTCTTTGTTCCATGCACCCCAGTACAGCTCTCCCCACTCTTACATTACAAATTATCCTCCACTCAGCTAAGGCTCTCCAAATGCCATGTTACTGTCTACGGCGAGGCCCAGAGAAGGGTCTTTGTGGGAGTTATCTCCTCCCTAAAGCTTCCCCCCCACAGTGATCTTTATGGGAATAGGAGAGAGACAATTTAAGTCACAAGCTATGCTGACAGATTGACAGATATACTTGTGTGTGCACAGAATTCTCAAGGGGTGCACGTGAAACTAGGTGGCTGGGTGAGAGCCCAGGAACAAGAGGGAGATCCTTGTTTCTACTGGGTCACCAAGTCATAATTCCTTAGCACTATAGGCACATTAGTGGGCAACATAGACACAGTACACCCCCTTCACACTGTCTGGGTTTCCTCTGTGTTCATTTCCTTTTCAAAATCAAAATAACAGGGCTGGAGAGATGGCTTAGCGGTTAAGGTGCTTGCTTGTGAAGCTTAAGGACCCAGGTTCAATTCCCCAGTGCCCACATAACCGAGATGCACAAGGTAACCTGGGGTTAAGGCTCAGTAGTTAAATGTACTTGCTTGCAAAGCCCTGATGGCTTGGGTTCCAATCCCTAGTACCCAAGTAAAACCAGATGCACAAGGTGGAGTTCATTTGCAGTGGTGAGAGGTATACCCATTCTTTCTCTCTTTCCTTTCCTTTGCAAATAAATAATTTAAAAAGGAATAGAATGAACATAAAATTATATTTAATGTAGGAAATCACAATGCTACATTATTTGCTCTTTGTATATAAGCATACATCTACAAGATTCCATATGTCTGTTTGCATAAATGAATGCAAGCATATGAAGAAAAATCTGGAGGGATTGTAATATGTTTGTGGTGGTGGGGTATTATAGGAGGAATGAGAATTGCACTTTTTACACTATTTTATATATGTTCATTTCATTTCAAATGTTTTTATATACAAATAAATAACTTCTTAGATTAATAACACCTTAGATCAGGGTCCAAGCCTCTAGCTGTTTTCACAGTTCCGGTCCTGGGGAAGGAGAGGTTCCTGGGGCCCTTGTTGGCTGCTTCAGCCTCAGATTTGAACAGGCACCCCAAATCTAGTCACAGCCTAAAGCCTCTTTGCTGGAAATAAGGAAGCCTGCTGGCTTTGAAAACTGGGAATGCGGTACTGAAGATGGGACAGAAGACGACATTGTGGCTGGTGGGGGGGGGGGGCCACGGGGCTGCAACGAGCGCTTTGCTGGGCCGTTACCCTGGCCCCCGCTCCAGGAAGCAACAATGAAAAGATACTGGCAACTCTGACATGGGGAAAATTGCTTTCTTCTACAGGAAAGAGGAGTTCTGTTTTCAGGACAAAAAAAAAAAAAGCCACTTGCCCTGACAAAATGCTTAATTAGGAGATAGGCGGAGGGGCAGAATTTGCCAGGGGTACTGCGGAGCGTGTGCATACCTGCTGTCCTCTGAGTCCTGCGGTCAGGGCCGACCAGGGCTTTGTGGGAGCAATTAGGGTCTTGGATCTGTGGGCCCCCAGACAAGCCAGTGGATCTGTCAGGACCTTAGTATACTTGTGTGTAACCTAGCGACTGAAATCTCCACCTCACCAGGATGGGAAGGATGAGGTGAGTCCCCAGCATGGTGCCAAACAGCTGGTCCTGCCGGATGAGGTCACCGCTTATATCATACAGGGGATTTGCACAGCGGTTGAGGATACAGGCTCTCGGGTCTAAGCACCTGGGTAAGATTCCCAAGTCCTCTATCTATTAGTTATGAACTTGAACTCAATGTGTCTTTATTTCTCAGTAAAATGAGGATAACGTTAGTACTTTACTTCCCTCCTAGAGTCATTGCTAAGTCATATCCATTTCAGCAATCTGTCCGTGGCCCATACTAGTCAGCACTTTGCACCTGATAGGGGCTATGATCAATAACAATGATGATACACACAGGCAGGCACATCCTGGGGGCTCAGGGTTTTTATTTTCATCAGGCAGTTGCTCACTGTCCACTCGTGTTAGGTTGGAGGAAATGCATAGCAGATCATCCCTTCTTTCTGTGGCCAGACAGACAAGACAGGGAGGGAAGAGATGATCTTTCACATTCCCTACAAATCTGCTGCAAAGCTAAGACCTAACACCCTGATTTCCTTGCTTTCAAGACCAACATTCTTGTCTCTAGACGTGGCTCGAAGGCAGCCTGGTCCTCTAGAGATATGGACCAAGTGCTCGCTTGCTGTCTAGCCTTGGGTGGGCCCCACTAAGGCCTCCTTAATGGAATTTGAAAACAGAGAGATGGTCTGTAACTGTTGCCACCCCTGAAGCTGGCAGTCCTAGAAGTATAAAATCTGTGTTTGTCCCATGGGTTGGCACCACTCAGACTTGGGCCCAGTTTTGGTTTATATCACCCCTTCCCTCAAGAGACATTGCTCTCTGAAAATCACTGTCTAACATAGTGGAAATAGATGGCAAGGAGAGGGCCACCCAGTTTCTTGGATGCCAGGAGTAAATGTTATAGAGGAATGGTCTATCAAAAAAGGCCATACCGGGCTGGAGAGATGGCTTAGCGGTTAAGCGCTTGCCTGTGAAGCCTAAGGACCCTGGTTCGAGGCTCGGTTCCCCAGGTCCCACGTTAGCCAGATGCACAAGGGGGCGCACGCGTCTGGAGTTCGTTTGCAGAGGCTGGAAGCCCTGGCGCGCCCATTCTCTCTCTCTCTCCCTCTATCTGCCTTTCTCTCTGTGTCTGTCGCTCTCAAATAAATTAAAAAAAACAAAGGCCATACCAGAAAGAAAAATGAAGTTATGAAATTTTTAGGAAAATGGATGGATCTAGAAAGAATTATACTTAGTGAGGTAACCCAGGCCCAGAAAGCCAAATGTTACATGTTCTCTCTCATATGTGGATCCTAGCTACAAATGATTGGACTTCTGTGTGAATAGGAAGAAAACTCAGTAGCAGAAGCCAGTAAGATAGAAAAGAGATATAAAGGGAATAGAAAGGGAGAGAGGGTGGACTTAATAGGATGGTATTGTATACATGTAAGTAGAAGAACAATTAATGGGGCTGAAAAGGCCTAAGGAAGGTCAGGGGAAGAGATTGAGTAAAGAAAAGGTGGAGGGAGGGCTAATAAAAATCCAAGAGGATATAAATAAGTCATATGGAAACCTATTTTTTTGGACAATGGAACAGTCAGGAGCCATAAATTGTACTAGAAAATTTTCAGGGCCAGGGATGGGATACCTTCCACTGAGTTGTTGGCCTGGGAGGTCCCTGATGCCCCCAAAACATTACAGGCCATTGCTGAAGCCTTTGGTTTACCACTAGGAATAGATGGTGTATTAGTCAGGGTTCTCTAGAGGAACAGAATTACTAGAATGAATTATTTTATAAAGGGAATTTATTGGATTAGCTTACAGTAGTCCAATAGCAGTTGCAGGCCTGAGAATCACCGAACCTGGTAGCTGCTCAGTCCACGTGGCCAGAGGCCTCAGCAGTCCCGACCGGCACTGCAGATGGTGCCGGAAAACCTGGAGGCCTCCTGAGGAGCCGGAAAGCCTGGAGGCTTCCTGAGGAGCCGCTGGGTTTCGATCCACGTGGGTCTTCAGTTGATGTTGGTCTTTAGTCCGCACTGGTCTTCAATCCACGCTAGAAGGTAGGGAGCAGCTCCGGCAGCCAAGTGGAAGGAAGGAAGGAAAAAGAGAACTCTTCTACCCAGAGCTTCCTTATATCAAGTCCCTCTCTGAGCGGGACCGCCCACTCTGGGGGAAGGGCTCACCCTGGGAGAAAGACCTCCTCCTTTAGTTGATCCTTCCTAGAAGCAGCCTGTGGATTACTAAACAGATCAAGTTGACAACACCTTAACTATCACAGATGGTAAGACCCTGTTGCTGAAGACTCCACATACTTGGGCTGCCAGGCCCCTGAGAAATCCTGCTGGAGCTAAGCTGAAGACCTTCTCCATGTAGACCAGCTGAAAGAAAGCTAGAATAAACCATGCTGCATGCAGTTCAATGGAAGATAGAGAAATCACCAATGGAGATACTCAACAGTGGACACTGCAAGCCTTACACTTGGCCAACCAGGCCAAATGGGCCAACAGGTACAATAGTGGCACATCTGTTATGGGGGAAACCAACCACCCTCTAATTTGACTAGAGGCCCTCTCCTTGGGAGGGAATACATCCCTGATACTGAAAACAACAAGGTAGTCATGAGCAGTAGGGGTGTAATGTCTGCTGATGTCTGGCTAAATGTGTATATACTATGCTCACCAAACTGCCCAGTGAGCACTTATTTTAAAGTTGATACCCATATGTTAATGCTGCTCTCACTTTTGGTTAGAGAAGTTTCTCTTTTCAGATGACAGTGACCTTGGAATGACTTAGAACGCACCATGGTGCTCAGAAGAAGTGACAGAGGAGTGCTCAGCACTGAAATACTTCTATCACACCTTCCAAGGCTCAGGGTCCATTGAGGAAGAGGTGGTGGAAAGAATGTAAGAGCCAAAGGAAGGGTAGGACTCCTTACATCATGCTTCTCCAGACACAAAATGGCCTGGATATCCATGACCTCACAGTGCCTGACACTGCCTACCAAGACCATCATAATAGGAGGAAAAGATAGTGACATCAAAATAAAAGAGAGACTGATTGAGAGGGGAGGGGATATGATGGAGAGTGGAGTTTCAAAGGGGAAAGTGGCAGGAGGGAGGGAATTACCATGGGATATTGTTTACAATTATGAAAGTTGCCAATAAAAAAATTAAATTAAAAAAGGACTATGCCAGGGTAGGAATGTAGCTCATTTATTAGAGTCCTTACCTAGCATGCATAAAGCCCTAGGTTTAATCCCTAAAATGAAATAAAACCAAGCATGGTGGCGCAGGCTTGTAATATCAGCACTTGGGAGATGGGGGCAAGAGGATCAGAAGTTCAAGTTCAGGCCGGACATGGTGGCACAGGCTTTGATGTGAGCAAACATAGGCAGAGATAGGAGGATCACTGTTAGTTCAAGCCCACTCTGGGATTCTATAGTGAATTACAGGTCAGCCTGGTCAGAGCGAGACCTTACCTGGAAAAAGAAAACAGTTCATTCAACTTCATCCTTGATTATATAAGTAAGTGAGTTGTCCAAAACCAGCCTGGGCTACATGAGACCCTGTCTCAAAACCAAAACAAAATAAACAAAGCCAAACAAACCAATTTTACCTAACTCACATTATCCTTTTCAGACACTCACATCTAAAATACCAACACCCAAATGATAGATACACTCTGTGTGTTGTTGACATGGGCATACACAAGTGATGTAAACAAATAAACCACAGGGCATTTTTCTTTTCAATGTTAGGGGTCAAACCCAGGGCTTTATGCTCACTTGGTAAACCCTATTCTGCTGAGCTAAACACACAATGCCCCACAGGGCAATTTAACAAAATCTTTCTGTCATCTTAAAGATGTACATACACTCCTTCTTAGAAACAAGTCCTAAGGAACAAATTAAGTATAGACAAAGATTTTTTTTGTTTTTATTTATTTATTTATTTGAGAGAGAGAGAGAATGGGCACTCCAAATGCATGCACCCCCTTGTGCATCTAGCTAACGTGGGTCCTGAGGAACTGAGCCTTGAACCGGGGTCCTTAGGCTTCACAGGCAAGCACTTAACTGCTAAGCCATCTCTCCAGCCCAAGACAAAGATTTATTTTTTTATTTTTTTGTTTATTTTTATTTATTTATTTGAGAGTGACAGACAGAAAGAAAGAGGGAGAGAGAGAGAGAATGGGTGTGCCAGGGCCTCCAGCCACTGCAAAAGAACTCCAGACACATGCACCCCCTGGCTAACATGGGTCCTAGGGAATCGAGCCTGAAACTGGGGTCCTTAGGCTTCACAGGTAAGTGCTTAACTGCTAAACCACCTCTCCAGTCCCCAAGACAAAGATTTTAATACAAGATGTTTATTGTGACACTGTTTGCAGCAACAAAAAAAAAATATTTGTAAACAATTTAAATGTTTATAATAAAGAGACTGGTTAAACAAATTATATCGCAATCATACAATGGAAGATTGTGCAGTCATTAAACTATTGTAAAAGCATACTCATTGACCTGAAAAGTTGTTTAGAATTTGTTGTTGAGTGAAATAAAAAAAAAATAGGTTGGAAAATGATATACACATTAGGATACATTTCCATCTAGCAAGTGTGCTAGCAATAAAATTTTGTTATTTAATGTGTTTTAACTTTACCCTGAAATATTAAAGGAAGTACAAATATATATCTAAACCAAAGATGTTACAGCAGTGACTGGAATTTAGATACTGTTTGGCCTGAAGGATGGGTTGAGGGTGCATGTAGCAGAATCTTGCTGTGTGGCCCAGGATGGCCTCACGCTTGTAATCCTCCTACTTGAGTAACCAAATTCTGGGGCTACAGGTGTGTGCCACCACATCTGGCTCAGTTAACTTTCATTATCTTATTGTATTTTTTCATCACTACATTTCTGTCTTGATTATTTTGACATTTTTAAAGAGAGACAGAGAGAAAAAGAGAGAGAGAGAGAGAGTTTGAAGACTAATAATATTTCAAGATAGATGCCAAAGATCTGCAAGAACTGGAAGGGAAATGAGGGGAGTTGAGAAGGTGCCAAATTCCAGCTGCTTCAGAATCTCATCCAGTCTGTCAGGGGTCAAAGCCTGTGACCTTTCCAGGAACTTCCAAGAGCCAGGCCCTTTTTTCTGTGACCATATCGCCTTAGGGTGATAGAGTGGACATGATTCTGTTTCTGGGCAGACTTTAGGTCTCTTCCATATGGCTACCTCATTTTTAGTGAGGTTGCTTGAAAGGGAAAAAAAAGGAAAAAAAGAGAAAGAGAAAGGAAAAAGAAAACTAGAACAGTGTTGTTTGAGAGAGAGTTGGAGGTGCTACTGGACCCGGAGCACACAGCCATACATACGTGCAGACTGGACCGAGACCACCCAGCCGTACATACACGTGGACTGGACCCAGAGCACACAGCCGTACATACATGTATGCAGTCCCAGACTAACAACTTCAGATTTCTCAACTTTATGATGGTGTGAAAATGATGCACATTTAGCCTAAACAAGAAACTCTGTCATGATGCTCAGCTGTGACTGTAGCCACATCTCCCAGTCACAACTGTAACAGGGCAAATGCCCAGCCTCTGCCATGGGCTGTGCTGCTAAACGGTGATGTGTGGTAGGATGGGTGTGCGGGGGGCACACTTGAAGGGCATGCCTACGTGGGAAGTGTGTGTTCACGGGTGTTGCAGTCCGGTTTGCATTGCTGGTAGAAATCACCCAACCAAGAGTAGCTTCTGGGAAAAAGAGGTTTATTTTGGCTCACAGGCTTGAGGGGAAGCTTCACGATGGCAGGGGAAAACGATGGCATGAGCAGAGGGTGGACATCACCCCCTGGCCAACATAAGATGGAACACAGCAACAGGAGGGTGTGCCAAACACTGGCATGGGGAAACTGGCTATAAAGCCCATAAGCCCACCCCCCAACAATACACTCCCTCCAGGAGGCATTAATTCCCAAATCTCCATCAGCTGGGAACCTAGCATTCAGAACACCTAAGTTTATGGGGGACACCTGAATCAAACCACCACATTCTGCCCCTGGCCCCCATAAACTGATATCCATACATGATGTAAAATACAATGCATTCAGTCTGACTTTAAAAGTCCCCATAGTTTTTATCAATCTCAATGATGTTCATACATCCCCATAGTTTAAGATCTTTTAACTGAGCCATAATACCAAAATATAACCTCAAAAAACCCATAATGGCACAGAACAAATATTCACACTGTAATAGATGGCACTGGGCATAGCAAAGAAACATTCAACCAATACAAGATTTAAAACAACCAGGGCAAACATCAAACTCTGTAACTTCAAGTCCAGCAACTCTAGCCAGTGACAAATCTTCAAGTCCGATAATTCTAACCAGCAACAAGTCTCTGGCATTCCAATTCCACCCCTCCAGCTAGGCTACTCACAGTCCTGGGAAACTTCATCAGGGCCGGCAGCTCCTCGGCAGCCATCTCATGGTCCTGGCATCTCCACTGGGTCTCCACTGCAAGCCACGGTTCATCTTCATGGCCCCATGGGGTCTCTATGCAGGCAACCAGCAAACCTGCTTCACACTGCCCATGGCCATTTCCAAAACACAACACCGTGTTGCAAACTCAATGACCCTCTTTCCAGCATTTCTTTTTTTTTTTTTTTTTGTTTTTTTGTTTTTTTCGAGGTAGGGTCTCACTCTGGTCCAGGCTGACCTGGAATTAACTCTGTTATCTCAGGGTGGCCTTGAACTCATGGCAATCCTCCTACCTCTGCCTCCCAAGTGCTGGGATTAAAGGCGTGCGCCACCACGCCCGGCTTCCAGCATTTCTTATACTCCACAATACAGGGTGCCAATTTGTTAATCCAGGGGGGAATAAAGCAGACTTTGAAGAACAGGACTCCTTGAGCACTCAGGCCCCTTCAAAAGAGTCTACATTCTTCTTGTTGCCCCAGCGCAGGTCAGCTAGCCCAGTCTCAAAGGTTGTAATCTCTCAGTTGCAGCTGAACGGGCAATAGTTCACCCAAAGATTTTTCTTTCTGTGCCATATCCCTCTGCACACACCAGTTCATTTCTATGCAAAGCAACCCTGCACAACTTCTTAGGACATGGGCACAAGAGCAAGCTTCTCACACAAACTACTAGCCCAGTCCAGGCAAAAGCTCTTTCTCACCCTCATAAGCCAAACCTCACAGTCCATAGTTCTTACTGCATTCAGGTCTTAGAGCTCAGACCAGAATAGTCCATCAAGCTGTACTTACAGCACTGCAAGACATCTCTTAGGCCAAGGTTTCAACTCCTTCCACTTTCCTCTTGAAAATCAGCTACAAAAGGCTGAAGCCACATAGTCAGGTGTCTAGCAGCAACCCCACTCCTCGGTACCACTTTACTGTTGCAGTCCGGTTCGCATTGCTGGTAGAAATCACCCAACCAAGAGTAGCTTCTGGGAAAAAGAGGTTTATTTTGGCTCACAGGCTTGAGGGGAAGCTTCACGATGGCAGGGGAAAACGATGGCATGAGCAGAGGGTGGACATCACCCCCTGGCCAACATAAGATGGAACACAGCAACAGGAGGGTGTGCCAAACACTGGCATGGGGAAACTGGCTATAAAGCCCATAAGCCCACCCCCAACAATACACTCCCTCCAGGAGGCATTAATTCCCAAATCTCCATCAGCTGGGAACCTAGCATTCAGAACACCTAAGTTTATGGGGGACACCTGAATCAAACCACCACAATGGGTGTGTGGGTACAGAGACACAGTCTTAAAATCAAGTTGAAATCAAGTAGACTGAGTCCTGCCATTTTACTTTCCATTTTTTCAGAATTATTTTAGCAGTTCTGACTCATTTGCCTTTCCATATAAATTTTAGTGTGACTTATTTGTTTACATCTATAAAATATTTCTAGGGTTTTTGCTAGAAAGTGAATTAAATCTGAGTATCAATTGAGAATTGGCATTTTCACTAAGTTGAATCTTCCAGACCATGGACATGATGAGCATGGTTTACCTCTCCCGTACCAAGACCCTCCTGACCTCCCCATCAGGATCATAGTGTACTCATCATACTAATTTATACTTGGTTATTTCTTTTTAAAATATTTCTTATTTTATTTATTTATTTGAGAGAGAGAGAGAGAGGGATAAAGAAAGGGGCAGAGAGAGAGAAAGAGAGTGAGAGAGAATATGAGTGTGCCAGGGCCTCCAGCCGCTGCAAACAAACTCCAGAAGTATGCGCCCCCTTGTGCATCCGGCTTATGTGGGTACTGGCAAATCAAACCTGGGTCTTTTGGTTTTGCAGGCAAACACCTTAGCTTCTAAACCATCTCTCCAGCCCCTTGACTATTTCTTGTTTGTTCATTTGTTTTTGAATGGTTTTAAATGGTTGGTGTTTGTTTATTCATTCCTAGTATACAGAAATACAATTGATTTTTGTGCCTTTATTTTGTATTCTGCATCTTGGCTGAAGCTCACTTATTAGTCTTGATGTTTTAGAGTGTTGGGGGGGAGGGAGGTGACAGGTCCCTTGGGACTTTCTACACAGACAATCGTGTTATCTGCAAATTGGTTGAATTGTATTTTGTCCTCTCCTGTTATACCCTGTTATTTTCCTCTTCTTATCTTATTGCATTAGCTAGACCCTCTGGCAATATATTGAATAAAAAAAACACGAGAAACAGATATTTTTACCTTATTACCAAACTTAGGGGGGTAGTACCCAGTTTTCACTCTTAAGTATGTTAACTGTGGATTTTTAAAAATTTATTTATTTGGGGTTGGAGAGGTGGCTTAGCGGTTTAAGGCACTTGCCTGCAAAGCCAGAGGACCCAGGTTCAATTTCCCAGTACCCATTTAAAGCCAGATGCACAAGGTGGCACGTGTCTGGAGTTCATTTGCAGTGGCTATTGGCCCGGGTGTGCCCCTTCTCTCTCTCAATCTGCCTTTCTCTCTCTCTCTCTCAATTAAATAAATAAATAAATAAACAAATAAATAAATAAATAAATAGATAAATAAATAAAGAAGTGTTTGCAAGGAGAGGGAAAGAGAGAGAGAGAGAGAGAGAGAGAGAGAGAGAGAGAAATGGGCCCACAAGGGCTTCCAGCCACTGAAAACCAAATCCCGATGCATGAGCCACTTTGTGCATCTGGCTTCATATGAGTATTGGAGGCACTACGCCTGGGTCACTAGGCTTTGCAAGCAAGTGCCTTAACTGCTGAGCCATCTCTCCATCCCAAATGGATTTTTGGAGATGGCTTTTTATTAATTTGATCATAGAGCTCCCTCATCTTTTTTCTGAGAGTATTTTTTAAATAATGAATGGCATTGAATTTTATCAAATATTTTCCTGAATGAATTGATAGGATTATATGATCCTTTTTCTTCTTTAGCTTATTAATATTGTGTATCAATGATTTTCAAATCCTGAATCAACACTGCATCTCTGTGATAAGCCCTTCTTGGTTATGGTATATAACTCTTTGGCAATGCCAAGTTTTACTTGCTGTTTTTTAAGGAATTGACCCATTTCACCAAAGGTATAATCTACATAGATTCCATAGTGTTCCCTTATCATTTTTATGGGCCTATAGTAACATTCCCTCTCATTCCTCATATTAATAATGGGTTTCTCTTTTTTCCTTTGTCATCCTTGCTTGAGATGTGTCAACTTTATTAATCATTTTGAAGACACAGCTCTCAATTGCATTGATCTTCTCTACTGTTTTTTTGTTGTTGTTGTTATCGTTTTAAGCTTGGATGATTTTGTCTTTTGTTTCTTCCTTCTACTTGCTTTGAGTTTATTTTTGCTCTGCTTTTCCTAAGATCTTAAAGAGTAAGCTTAGATTATTGATTTGAGACTTTTCTAATGTATTCATTTAAAGCTACAAATGTCCTTCTCTGTTGCTTTAGCTTTTCTCTATAACCTTTGATTTTAATTTTAATTAATTTGGTTCTATGTATTTTTTTTATTTCCCTTCCTCCTTGACCTATGGATCATGTAGATAAGTGTTCTATTTGAAAATGTTTGAAGATTGCTCCTATTATCTCTCTATTAATGACTTCTAGTTTCAGTTTGTGATACATTAAGGTTACACTCTAAGGTTTCAATTGTTTTATATTTGTTGAAGGCCAGGATACGCTCTAAATTTTTTGTGGTACTTTCTGTGGTCACTTAAAAATGATGTAAGTTCTACTGTAGTTGGGTAGGGAATTGGCTAAATGGCAGTCAAATCATGTTGGTTGGTGGTATTCAATTCTTCTGGAACTTTGCTGATTTTACTGTCTAACTGTTTGGAAACTTATTGATATAGCTTTTCAATAATTCTATAATCTCCCAATTATAATCATGGTTGTATCTCCTAGTGAGCTTCACATATTTGAAGCTTTATTGTTTGGAACATGCATTTAGGATGACTATATTTTCTTTATGCTGGGCACAGTGGCACATGCCTTTAATCCCAGCACTTGGGAGGCAGAGGCAGGAGGATTTCTGTGAGTTCAAGGACAGCCCGATATTGAGAGTGAGAGTTCCACAGAGTGAGTTCCAGGTCAGCTTGGGCTAGAACAAGACCCTATCTTGAAAAACAAAAACAAACAAACTATATTTTCTTTATGATTGACCCTTTTATTGTTATATCCTGCTTTTTCCTCTAGTGGGTTTTTTGAGGGGAATTGAGGTAGGGTCTCACTCTAGCCCAGGCTAACCGGGAATTCACTATGTAGTCCCAGGCTGACCTCAAATTATGGAGCTCCTCTGATCTCGGTCTCTCAAATGCCAGGATTAAAGGCTTGTACCACTACTATCAGCATAGCTATTCGGGTTTTTTCCTCTCTGAAGTCTTTTTTATGTTATATTTATACAGCCCTCCATGTTTAGCAAACTTTTTATTTATTTATTTATTGTTTATTTTAGTTTTTCAAGGGAGGATCTCACTCTAGCCCAGGCTGAATTCACTATGCAGTCTATGGCTGTCTGAACTCATAGTGATCCTTCTACCTTAGCCTCCCAAGTACTGGGATTAAAGGTGTGTGCCATTATGCCTCACACACACACACACACACACACACACACACACACACACACACAAAGTGAGAGAGAGAGAGAGAAAGACAGTCGGGGAGTATGGACACACCACCAGGGTCATCAGCCATTGTAAACAAACTCCAGATGCACGCACCACCTTGTTCATCTGACTCTTATGTAGGCACTGGAGAATCAAACCTAGCTCCTAAGGCTTTCCAGGCACCAAATTTTCAAAGCCATTTTCTCCCGTAGGGTATGTATACTGGCAACAGATTTCCCTTAGTTTTCCTCATCTGGACATGACTTAACAGTGTCAATTCCTGCAGGACATTTGTGCTGGGTATTCAAGTCTCAGTTGACATTTTTGAGTTTGTGCAACCTCCTTCTGGCTTTTGGTGAGGACTATGTTATCATCTCCATTGTTTCTCATAGAGATAAAGGATTGTTTTCTCTGGCTGCTTTCTAGGTACTTTTCTTTATATTTAATTTTTAAAAGGTTAATTATAGAGTATGTTGAAATAGATTTTTTTGGATAAATCATGTTTGGTGTCTTAATTAGTTCCTTTTCTCACCACTGTGACCAAATACCTGACGAGAAGTAACTTAAGAGAGGAGAAGTTTATTTTGGCTCACAGTTTGAGGGTACACAGTCCATCCTGGCAGACAAGGTGTGGCTGTGGGCAGCTCTGTGGTGGTGGAATCATTCAGTACCACTTGCTCACATCTCAGTGTACCAAGAAGTAGAGAGAGGAAGAGTAGGGTTGTAGGCTATAAACCTCAAGGTCTTCTCTACAGGGACCCACTTCCTCCGACTAAGCCTCGCCTCCCCATATTCCACCACTTCCTAAAACAATGCCACCAGCTGGGGACCAAGTGCTCAACCATGAGTCTACACCCAAATAAGCACAGCTTCTTGGGTCTGTAGATTTACAGATTTGAGGAGTTTTCAGTCATTAGTTATTATTATTTTATTTTTCGAGGTAAGGTTTCACTCTAGCTCAGGCTGACCTGGCATTTACTACGGAGTCTCAGGGTGGCCTTGAACTCCCGGTGATCCTCCTACCTCTGCCTCCCAAGTGCTGGGATTAAAGGTGTGCGCCACCATGCCTGGCATTAGTCATTTTTTTTCTTGTAGTATTTAAGCCTTTCCCCTTTTTTCTTCTCCTTCTAGAACTTCAGTAACAGGAACATCAGCTCACTCATTACAATTCCGCAGTGTCTATGCCGCTCTTTTCCTTTCCCTGTTGTTCAGGTTGGGTAATTGCCATTGCTTGAGCTCTCGTCCATTCATAGTTTCTTTGTCCCTCCATCCTACTGTAAAGCCCGTCCACTGAGATTTTTATTTTTGGCTTTGTACTTTTCAGTTCTAAAATTTCCTTTTGGCTTTCCTTGTATGTTCTGTTTCTTTTTTGATTCTATGTTTTATGTTTCCAGCATGTTTGTACCTGTCCAATGAAACATTTTCATTGTTTTCCTTTTTCTAGATATTGACATCTGTTTTTTAAAATGTTTTTTATTTATTAACTTGTGGGGAAGGGGTGCCAGGGCTTCTTGCTGCTACAAATGAATTCCAGATGCATGCACCACTTTTTGCATCTGGCTTTATATGGGTACTGGAGAATCAAACCTAAGCCTCTAACCACTGAGAAATCTCCCCAGCCCTGATATCTGATACTTTGTTCATTTATTTGTAAGCAGAGAGAAACACAGAGAAATAGAGAGGGGAGAGGGAGGATGCAGGAAGAGAGAAAAATTGAAGGGAGACACAGAGAGAACGGGCACACCAGGTCCTCCAGCCACTGCAAACAAAGTCCAGATGCATGTGACACTTTGTGCATCTGGCTTTACATGGGTGCTGGGGAAATGAACCTGGGTTGTTAGGTTTGCAGTAGACAGGTGCTTTAACTGCTGAGCCATCTCCCCTGTCCTGATATCTGTTTTCTGATTAGTTAGTTGGTTTTGTTTTGGTTTTTGAGGAAAGCCCAATAGACTGCCATTTTTATGCATGAGAGAGAAAGAATGAGAGAGATAATTTGTGTGCCAGGGATTCCATCTACTATAATAACCCTCCAGATGCATGTGCCCCCTTGTGCACATGTGCAACCTGGCACACTTGTGTCACTGTGCATCTGGCTTACGTGGAACCTGGAGAGTCGAACATGAGTCCTTAGGCCTTTTAGGCAAGCGCCTTAACAGCTAAGCCAACTCTCGAGCCCTTGTTTTTACTTGTTGAATTAAAACATTTGCATCTGTCGTGTGTGTGGTACACTGTGTATGTGTGTGTGTCCTGTATGCACGCGTACATGTAGACACACTGGCAGAGGCCAGAGAGGGGTGTAGGCCTTCCTTCCTCTGTTGCTTATATGTACATTTCCTTGGCAAGAAGTCTCTTTCTCTGAACACAGAGTGGCAGCTTTGGGATGTGCATGGCTATGCCCAGCTGTTTCTTTGGGTCCTGGGGAATTGATCTCAGGTTATCTCAGGTCTTCCTATGCCTTCGTGAGTGTGTTCTTACCAGATGATCCAGCTCCCCAGCACTAGTTGTTTATTATTAGTTATTTATATTTTTTATATTATATTATTTATATTTATTATTAAAACTGATAAAAATTAAGCTGAGCATAATGGTACACACCTTTAATCTGAGCACATAGGAGGCTGATGTTGGAAAATCAGCATGAGTTCAAGACAAGCCTAGCCATACACAGAGTAAGCTCCAGGTCAGCCCGGACCAGAGTGAGACCCTGCCCTAAAATAAAACAAGACTGAGTTTTTAAAATGTATGTATTTATAGTATACAACATTATATGCTTAAATATATGTACACTATCAAATGGCTAAATCAAGTACCACTCATATATTTACCATTTCTTTTATGTCAAGGACTCTTAGCAATTCTACTCTCTTAGCAATGTTCAAGTATAGAATACAATGTTATCAACTATAGTTACCTTACTGTACATCAGCTCTCATGAATTTATGTTTTCTGTCTAACTGAAATGTCATTTTTTTCCTCTTTCTTCCTTTCTTCCTTTCTTTCCTTCTTTTTCTTGTTCTTGCTCTTTTTCTTTTCTTTTTTTGTTTTTTTTGTAGAGATTGCTCTAGTCCAGGCTGACCTGGAATTCACTATGTAGTCTCAGGCTGAGTTTGAACTCACAGCCTTCCTCCTTTCTCTAATTGAAATTCCGATTCTTTGGTGGGCATCTGCTCCATGATGGGCATCTCCCCCAGCTCTTTCCCCACCCTTCAGTATCTATTGTCTTTTTTCTTGTGGTCTCAGGTCTTCCTGGTTCTTGGTTTAATGAATGATTTTACATTGTCACTAGAACATTTCCCCTTTACGTTATAAAGCTTTGAATCTTATTAAACCTCGTGTTTCAAATGGCTTTCCCCAATACCACTATGGCAGGGGAATGGGGAGGAAATGTCTTGTTACTGTGAAGCAGAGGTGAAAGTCCAGGCTCCCTTGCTGGCCTCCATTGATACCTGGGGAAGACACTTTGCTAAGCTGCAAGGGGATGGAAGATACATCTGTGGTCTCCACTAACTGCAAGGGGAGGACCTTCATGCCAGATCATAGGTTTGAAGGTTATGGTTCCTTATTCTGCCTACTCAGACGTCATTCCGATGTGACAGAGCCTAGCCAGCTTGGTGCTTCAATGGCCTTTTCTAGTGAGAATGAGTGGGACCACGACTTTGGCTGGAGTAAAGTGATAATAGCTTTTTGTCTTGGTAGGAGCCTTTGGCCTTTTTTGGTCCTTAGTTTTCAGTATGTCTAAGTTGCTTCCTTCTTTAGCTCCATTCCAAGAACATAGAAGGAAAAAAAAAAAGCCATGGTCTGGAGAGATGGCTCAGCAGTTAAAGGCACTTGCTTGTAAAGCCTTATGGCCAGGAGTTCAAATCCCCAGTACCCATGTAAAGGCAGTCACACAAAGTGGCCCATGTACCTGGAGTTTATTTGCAGTGGCAGGAGGCCCTGATATACATTCTTGTCCTCTCGCTCCCTCTCTCTCAAATAAATTAATAAATAAAAATATTTTTTAAAAAATCAAGCCAGCCAGGCATGGTGATACATACCTTTAATCCCAGCAATTAAGAAGCAGAGGTAGGAGAATCACTGTGAGTTCAAGCACAGCCTGGACCTTCAGAGTGAATTCCAGGTCAGCCTGGGCTACAGTGAGACTATATCTCAAAAACAACAACAATAATAACAAAAATCAAGTCAGCTGTAGTGATGCTTACATAATTCCAGCACATGGGAAGTAGAGGCAGGACAGTCAGGAGTTTGAAGTCATTTGGGATATACAGTGACTCTGAGACCAGCCTAGGCTATATGAAGCTCCCAGAAACCTAGAACATATACAGAAAAAATAAAATCCAGAGCACTCATCATGTTGTTTCTCTGACCTGAGTTCCCAAGCCAATCTGCATTTCTCTCTTCTCTTCTCCAAGACTTATGTTTATTTTACATGTAATGTCTGAAGTCTGTAGCTGTACTTAGGAGGAATAGATAAAAGGATGTTTATCACATATTCCTGGAAGTGGAAGTTCTTTCCCCTTAGTTTTTATTTATACCTCTTAACTAAAACAAAAACCCACTGGAATTCCAGTAATTTCAACTTTTAGCACAATTCACCTTTTTTTTAGTGCTCAAAGTAAAGTTCTTTGCTAAAATAATGTCTCTAGGAGATATTTTGGGCCCCCTTTTTTTTTCTAGAGAGATAATCAAGGCTGAATAATTTGAGAATTCTTTCTGGCTAAATCTATTGTCATAGTAAAATCAACCCCATGAAATGGCATATTAAATCTTGATAGCTCAAAGGAGAAGATAATGGTAATGTTTTTTTAATATTTTATTTGTTTACTTATTTTGAGAGGGGGAGACAGATAGAGAGAGAGAATGGGTGCACCAGGACCTCCAGCCACTGCAAACGAACTCCAGATGCATGTGCCACCTTGTGCATATGGCTTATGTGGTTTATTTGAAATCGAACTTGGGTCCTTAGCTTTGCGGGCAAATACCTTAATGACTAAGCCATCTCTGCAGCTGCCTCAGTGTTTTTAAAAGCACCACTACGACCAAATGCTGGGTCTTGTCTCACCATGCCGGCACTCCAACCAGTGGCTGATGATATCTCTAATTATCTGCAACACCAACCTCACCTTTTAGGTCTGATTTCCTGGAGATAGTACCTAAATTCCTATTATGTTTTTTTTTTACTAAAACTGAATCGGAATCAACCCTGTGGATACTATCCATAAGGGAGGAGTTTCCTTTAAACTAGAGTCTTTTTAGCAGTTTCCCAGAGACTTCCTGTACAGCTTCCAAAGTTCACAACCACTTTGACCCAGGCTTCATCCCAAATCCAGATGTAGACAGGCATTTTCTCAGATGATCCATCAGCATGAACATTAGTTAGCCATACCTCCTAGTTAAAGCAAAAACAAAACAAAATCCCAGCATAACCCCTCCTTGAAATGAATCTTGATAACATCATTTTCTTTATCAAAAGAGAGAGGCAACTGTTTATCCAGCTCTGAGCCCTGGAGTGGGGAAACTTCTGCAAACCCAATGAAGACTTTTTGTTCATAAGTTCCTCCCAATAATGAAAAAACATAGACAAAATGCTGCCTGATGCAATCAACAAAATACAGACTTTTATTGCACTATTACTTCAGTTGTTTGGAGATTTGGAGAAAGAGGGTTGGGGGATGGCTAATGGAGACAGATGGCCAGTACAATTATCACTTGAAAAACAGGTTTGTCCTTCAAAAATGACAACAGCAGTGAACTCTCAATGGCAGGTGAAATTTGAAAAAGGATTAGGAAAGGATTATCTAAGAGAAAAAGAACAGGTGCATCCAGGGTGTTGTGGTGAAGAGGAGGGGCTGCAGCTTTGGAATGATACCCTCAAAATAGCCCTGTAGTGTCTCAGTTCCATTTGTACCCAGGGACTTTGGCAATGGTCAGGATTGGTGAGTCTGGGGTCATAGTAAAGGGTTAGGACAAAAGGTGGAATGAGTACAGGAGTTTCCCTCAATCTTTCACATGTATGTACGGATGGATGGAAGGATGGATGGATGGATGGATGGATGGATGGACGGACGGACGGACGGATGGATGGACATACGTACATATGTATGTGTGGATGGATGGATGGATAGATAAATGGACAAATGGATGGATGGATGGATGGATGGATGGATGGATGGATGGATGGATGGATGAATTTGAGGCAGGGCCCCACGCTAGCCCAGGCTGATCTTGGTCTCATGGCTAGTCTCCCTCAGCCTCCTGAATGCTGAGATTATAGGCATGAGCCACCACTTTCCTTTCATTCGTTGAAGGGCAAATATAACTTAAAGTTGGCATTTTGTGGGCTGGAGAGATGGCTTAGCAGTTAAGCTCATGCCTGTGAAGCCTAAGGACCCTGGTTTGAGGCTCAATTCCCCAATATCCACGTAAGCCAGATACACTAGGTGGCACACGCATCTTGAGTTCATTTGCATTGACTGGAGGCCCTGGTGTACCCATTCTCTCTCTCTCTCTCTCTCTCTCTCTGTCTCTCTCTCTCTCTCTCTCTCTCTCTCATCACACTCAAATAAATAAGTTAAATAAGTATTTTTTTTAAAGATGGCATTTTGTACTTTTTCTTTTTAGCAAGACATGTAGCTGAAGACACGGCAGTAAACCCACAGAACTCAAAGCTCTCCACTTTGTGTGAGACCTGAACTCTGGAAATACGTAGGGAAATTATGTATAAGAACATTAGAAATGCATTCTGCCTATGGTAAAACAGCTTCTGTTTCTGAGACAAAAGCCTTCATTCTCTAGGGAGGATAGGTGTGAAGTCAAGGTTAGAATTTCTGCAAATGATCACAGAATTATGACTGGAAATGATCATCTGGCCTATCCCTATTTTACAGGCAAAGAAACTGAGCCCTGAGTGGTACGTTGACCTGCTTAAACTCAGGACTAGCAAAGTTACAACTAGAACTCATGGGGTTAGGTCCATTTCAACTGTCTCAACCCTTTCCTTTATGCTATGAGCCAATGGCTTGGTTTTCTCCCCAAAGTCCCAAAGGTAGGTCCCAAACTTTCATGGGTTTTTTTTTTAAATATTTATTTATTTCAATAACCCATTTTTTAAATGGCTTGTTTGATTTCTTATTATTTAATTGTTTGATCTGATTTTAATTCTTTGTATATCCTAGATATTAATCCTCTCTCAGATGCATAGCTGGCAAAGATTTTTTTCCCATTCTATAGGTTGCCTCTTTGCTTTATTCACAGTGTCCTTTGTCATACAAAATCTTTGTAATTACATGAGGTCCCAGCAGTTAATCTGTGGTTTCATTGCCTGAGCAATTGGGGTTATATTCAGAAAGTCTTTGCCAAGGCCAATATGTTGAATGGTTTCCCCTACTTTTTCTTCTAGCAATTTCAGAGTTTCAGGTCTGATGTTAAGGTCTTTAATCCATTTGGACTTAATTCTTGTGCGTGGAGAGAGAGAAGAATCTATTTTTATCCTTCTACACATACATATCCAGTTTTCCCAACACCATTTGCTGAAGAGGCTGTCTTTTCTCCAATGAGTATTTCTGGCATTTTTATCAAATATCAGGTGGCTATAGCTACCTGGACTTACATCTGGGTCTTCTATTCTGTTCCATTGATCTACATGTCTGCTTTTGTGCCAGTACCATGATGTTTTTGTTACTATGGCTCTGTAGTATAGGTTAAAATCAGGTATGGTGATACCACCAGCCTCATTTTTGTTGCTCAGTATTGTTTTAGATATTCGAGATTTTTTGTGATTCCAAATGAATTTTTGGATTTTTTTTTTCTATTACTGTCAAGAATGCCATTGGAATTTTGATGGGGTTTGCATTAAATGTGTAGATTGCTTTTGGTAAGATTGCCATTTCACAATATTGGTTCTTCCCATCCAAAAATAAGGGATGTTTTTCCATTTCTTAGTGTCTTCTGCAATTTCTTGCTTGGGTGTTTGAAAGTTTTCATTGTAAAGATCCTTCACTACCTTGGTTAGGTTTATTCCAAGGCACTTTATTTATTTTTTTTTTTTTTGATGCAATTGTGAATGGGATTAAGTCTCTGATTTCATCCTCTGTGTGTTTGTTGTTAGCATATAGGAAGGCTACTGATTTCTGTGTATTTATTTTGTATCCTGCTACATGGCTATAGGTGTTTATCAGCTCTAACAGTTCGCTGGTATAGTCTTTAGGGTCCTTTATGTATAGAATCATGTCATCTGCAAATAATGAAAACTTTATCTCTTCCTTTCAGATTTGTATCCCTTTTTATGTGTGTCTCTTGCCTTATTGCTATGGCTAAGACTTCCAAAACTATATTAAATAAAAGTGGGGACAGTGGACACCCTTGTCTTGTTCCTGATTTTAGTGGAAAAGCTTCCAGTTTTCCCCCATTTATTAATATGTTTGCTGTAGGCTTGTCATAAATACCCTTTATTATATTGAGTTATGTTTCTTCTATTCCCAGGCTCTGTAGGACTTTTATCATGAAGGGATGTTGGATTTTGTCAAATGCTTTCTCTGCATCTAATGAGATGATCATGTGATTTTTGTCCTTCAGTCCATTTATATAATGTATTACATTTATCGACTTGCATATGTTGAACCATCCCTGCATCTCTGGGATAAAGCCTTCTAAAAAAAAATAAAGCTGACCTGAAATTCACTGTGTAGTCTCAGGTTGGACTTGAACTCACAGTGATCTTCCTACCTCAGCCTCACTGGTGCTGGGATTAAAGCCATATGCCACTATATTCAGGTTCCATCCTATTTTTGTTCGTTTATTTATTTATGTGCTAGAGAGAAAGAGAGAGAGAATGGATGCACCAGGGCCTTTAGCCACTGCAAATGAACTCCAGATGCATGTGCCACCTTGTGCATTTGGTTTACATGGGTTCTGGGGATTTGAATATAGGTCCTTAGACTTCTCAAGCAAGTGCCTTAACCACTAAGCCATCTCTCTAGCCCATCCATCCTATTTTTTTTTTTTTTTTTTTTTTTGCTTTTCGAGGTAGGGTCTCACTCTGGTCCAGGCTGACCTGGAATTAACTCTGTAGTCTCAGGATGGCCTTGAACTCATGGTGATCCTCCTACCTCTGCCTCCCAAGTGCTGGGATTAAAGGCGTGTGCCACCATGCCCGGCTCCATCCATCCTATTTTTGAGACAGGGTTTCTTTTTTTTAAAAAAATTATCTACATATATACACATATATAGACAGACATACATACACACACACACACACACACACACACACACACACACACACACATATATATATATATATGGAGAGAGAGAGAGGGAGGAAGAGAGAGAGAATGGGCATGCCAGGGCCTCTAGCCACTGAAAATGAACTCCAGATGCATGCGCCACCATGTACATCTGGCTTATGTGGGTACTAGGAAATCAAACCTGGGTCCTTAGGCTTCACAGGCAAGCACCTTAACTGCTAAGCTGTCTTTCCAGTACAAGACAGGGTCTCTTCCTAGACCTAGAGCTCATTGATTTGGCTAGACTAGCAAACCAACAAGCCCTAGGGGTCTACCTATCTCCACCACCCCATTGCCGGGACTATGGGTGTGTGCTGCCATGCCCAGCTTTTGTGTGGGCACTTGGAATCTGCAGGTACCCATACTTGCAAGACAAGCACTTTACCGAATGAACCCCATCCCCTAACCCTATGTTCTATTCAGCAGAGGGACTCCTCGGGGAGAGCTCCAGGATATACAGTACTGCAGCCCCACCCATAGGGTCCAATGGGCACCTGCTCTCCTTTTACTACCTTGGAGCCTTGGAACAGGAAGATCTGCAGGGGATTCTGGGAAATGAAGCACTGGAGTATCCACTATCATGGAATGCCTCACTTGTGGTGAGCCCTGTGCTTAGCTCTTCATAGACATGCTCTCACTGATAGAGCTGGATCAAGAAACCTATCCTTCTTTTTTAAAGCTTTTTCAAAAATTTTTATTTATTTATTTGAGAGAGAGAGGCAAATAGGGAGAATGGGTGCACCAGAGCCGCCAGCCACTGCAAATGAACTCCTGATGCATCCGTCACCTTGTACATCTAGTTATGTGGGTCCTGGGGAGTTGAGCCTGGGTCCTTTGGCTTTGCAGACAAGCACCTTAACTGATAAAAGCCATCTCTCCAGCCCAAATTTATCCTTCTTTTATGTCCATTCCTCCATCTGTAAAGTGGGGGTGATAATAATAGCTCACGGAACAATTTTAAAGATGAAATGTAATTGTGCATGGAGATTGGAGTCTAGAATATTTCAAACATTCTATCAATATAAGGTTTTACAAGTAGTCTTTCCATTCCTATGTTGGGGACTATCCCAGGGCTTCATGCAGTAAACCATCATTGAGCTAATTATAGCATCTTTTTGTTGTTGCTGTTGTTTTGTTTTTCAAGGTAGGGTCTCACTCTAGCTCAGGCTGACCTGGAATCACAGCAATCCTCCTACCTCTGTCTCCTGAGTGCTGGGATTAAACATGTGTGCCACCTTACCAGGCTTAATTATTGCATCTTTAAAATAAGGGGACAATTGAGATGGCTCAGTGGATAAAGTGCTTACCATGCAAATATGTTTGGCTCCCCAGAAACCACATAAAGCTGGGTATACACCCCCCCCAAACACACAAAAGAACAAGAAAATACCTACAGAGATGTGGCACTTGCCTGTATTCCCAGAATTACAGAAGAATTGAAAGTTCAAAGCCAGCCTGGGTTATATAGCAAGACCCTGTATCAAAAATAAACAAAAAGCAATATGAGAGCACATCACATAAACTTTTTAGTACATTCAAAAAAATTCACATATAGCTGAGGAAATGGCTCAATGGTTTCAAGTGCTTATTTGCAAGGCCTGATGTCCTGGGTTCAATTCCCCAGTGCCCATATAAAGCCAGATATGCAAAGTGGTGCATGCATCTGGAGTCCATTTGTCATGGCTAGAGTGTGGTTTGCCCATTCCCTCTCTCATCTTCTCTCTCTCTCTCTTTGTCTCGAAATAAATAAAAACATTTTTTAAAAGTTCATATACAAATAATATAAGTAATGTAAGGTTAAAAATTCACATGACAAGAAGGCATTTTTCTTAACATCAGTTCAAAGATTTAATAGAGCCAGTTTTTCTAACACTGAAAAGCCAGCCGGGAAATAAGTAGACATTTCTCAATTCTGGCCTATGTGTTTGGGATTTTCTTCTCAATTCTACTTTAACAATGATGCAATTATCAGAAGTCTAGAGCAGGAGCCTGCGACTCTATGCCAACATGGCATTCTCGTGTGCCTGCTTGTCTGGGATGAGTGCTTTAGCATGCAGTTATATGGAAATAGCCTCTGATTATGCTGCTGATGCTTCCCAGGTAGGCTGTAATTTCAGACAGTTGTTTTGACGTGACTCTGGCAAGGTACACGTAGCTGAGATATTTGGACTTTTGTGAATTTGAGTGATATGTGATTTTTTAAAATTTAACTATTCTGGGACAGGGAAATAACTCAGTACAGCATTTGCCTAGCATGTAACAGGGGCTGGGTTTTATCCTCAGTGCAGAAAAATATTTTTTAGCCCTTCTGATACATCATGTATGTGTATTTTTCTAATGTTGAAATAGGCAAATCTGGTACAGGATGCTGCTGGGGAGACATGCAGAGGGTCAGTTATGTGCAAGCAAAATTATTTTCAGTGAGGAGCCAGAAGAGCACGAAGGAAGCCGTGAAGGCGGACCCTTCCTGCTCTCTCCGGTGACGACTCTCCGTGTCCGAGAGAGAGCAGTAGGAATCCTTCTACTCCGACCCTAACGTGGAGCTTACATGTCACTGTCTGAAAGACACAGAAGAGTCCACTCCTACCTTTCTGTGCCTGTGTGTGTGTTAAGTCCTAAGAGGGCAGGGGGTTTGGCTGTCTGCCCACTGTTGTGCCCCTGGACCTAGAATGAGCCTGGCCCGTGGCGGGGTCTTCGTGTCTTCTGAGGGAATGAATTAATGTGTCTTCTGAGCGCATGCCCATGAATGTGTTATCCTGGATGAACAGTCTCACCTCAGAGCGCACAGGCTTTGCTACCCGTGAGAACTGTGCTTGGGAGCAGGAAAGAAAGGATGATAACTTGCATAAATTAGAAAAAAGAAAAGAAAAAAGAAATCAGAAAGGGAGAGAGAGAAAGAAAGAGGGATGGGGAAGGAGGAAAAACATGAGGGGAGGGAGACGAAGGGAGGAGAGGCACGTCTGAGGGGACGAGAGGGTGGGTGGGCAGATGCCCAGTCCAGGGCCAGGGGCTGGAATCGGCAGATTTGGTCTAGCCTCCAAGTCAAAGCCGTCTTCCGTATTACTCAGCCCTCTTGCTCATGATTCTGAGTCTTGGGCCCCCACACCTTGAAGACAGGAATGAGTTCCTGTGTTTTATTTTGTTTTCCAAGAAAGAACCAATGAGCCAGTCCTGGTAGTTCAGGCCTTTAATGCTGGCTACTCCAGAGGATGTGGCAGGACGCTCACAAGTTCAAGGCCTGCCTGGGCTACGGGATGAATTCAAGGCCGGCTTTGGGCAGCTTACAGAGATCCTGTCTCAAAATGAAAAGTGAAAAAGAGGACTGGAGAGATGGTTTCGCCGATAAGTGCTTGCATGTGAAGCAATGGGCCCTGGCTCGAGGCTCCATTCCCCAGTACCCACGTAAGCCAAATGCACAAGGTATGCATCTGGAGTTTGTTTGCAATGGCTGGAGGCCCTGGTATGCCCATTCTCTCTTGCTTACTCTCTCTGCCTCTTTCTGTCTGTCACTCTCAAATAAATAAATAAAAATAAACAAAACAAAATTTTAAATGAAAAAGAGAGCTGGGGATATAGCTCAGTGGAGCGGAGTGCACTGGACTAGCGTCTGTGACAACTTAGGTTCAGTTCCCTGTACCATAGAAAAATAAAAAATAGTTTCTCCCCCAGAGATAAGGCAGATAGGGACCTAAAATGGCAGTTTCTTTGCTTTTGTCTAGAAGTTTACCAGCTTTACATTGTCATGCTGTTCCTATCATGCTGAGCCAAAGCCCCACTGGGCAATGACATCCCAGTCTACAATTAATGAATGTAAGGAGAAGATTCAATGACATTTTGGGGAATGGGGGAATGGATGGGAGGGAAGAGGTAGTCTTTGAGCTAATGCAACCCACCTACCATGGGTGAGGACAGTGAGACCCCGAAATGTCAATATGGTTCAGAATCCCACAGTAGAGCCTGGAGGAGCTGGCCCCAGACTCTTGTCCTCTAACTCTTGTTTCCATCTTTTTGTTTTTATATTTATATTTTTATTTATTTGTTCATTTGAGAGAGAGAAGGAGAGAGAGAATGGGCATACCAGCCACTGCAAACAAACTCCAGATGCATGCACCACCTTGTACACCTGGCTTACATGGGTCCTGGGAAATTTGAACCTGGGTCCTTAGGCTTTGCATACAAGTGTCTTAACCACTAAGCCATCTCACCAACCCTCGATCTTTTTTGGGTCACTTTTATGTCTTGTTTTTTTGAGGAAGGGTCTTGCCCTAGCCCAGGCTGACCTGGACTTCACTATGGGGTCTCAGGGTGGCCTTGAACTCACTGTGATCCTCCTACCTTGGCCTTCTCAGTGCTGGGATTAAAGGTGTGTGCCACCATGCCTGGCTATGTCACTTTTGCTTTTGCTTTCCTGACAATCTTCCAAGCATCTCAGTCTAAAAGGATCCTAACATGTGCACAAACCCTGAACAGTTTCCAAAGCCCCTCATATATTCCTTTCCAGCAAGGCAGACATCCTTCTTCCCTCTTTGTAGAACACCAAGGCACTGAGAAGTTAAGTGACTTATAAGTTATGACTTAAGTAACGGATAATTGATGCTCAGGAGGAAGACCCCTCGTCACCTCTAAGCTACCTTCCCTTTACATCTCCAGTGCCTGATTTTACCAGTAGAACTTTATTAGTCGAGCTTAAGTTATCGGCCATCTTTTATTTCGAATGCCTGTAGAAGGGATTATATTTAAATTAGTGTCAGTCACTGATACTTCAATATAGACAAATATTGGAATCTTTTAACAAATTCATTTTTTAAACTTGGAAGGGTGCCAGGCATGGTGGCACATGCCTTTAATCCCAGTACTCGGGAGGCCAAGGTAGGACGATAGCCATGAGTTCGAAGCCACCCGGAGACTACATAGTGAATTCCAGGTCAGCCTGGGCTAGAGCAAGACCCTACCTCAAAAAACCAATATGTATATGTATGTACATGTATGTATATGTATGTGGAAGGTATTTTGTCTTTGGCATGCATGAGTATCTACATGTGTATTCATATAGATGTTGACATTAGGTGCATTTCTTTTCACCTTATTCTTTCAGACAGACTCTCTTGCTGAACCTAGAGCTCACGGATTCCACCAGACTCTCTGGCCAGTGAGCTCTAGGGATCTTCATGTCCCTTGTCTCCCCAGTGCTGGGAATACACATGTATACCACCATGCCCAGCATTTTACATGGGTGCCGGGGATCTGAACCCAGATCCTCATGCTTGCATGTCAAGATCTTTACCCATTGAGCCATCTCCCAAGCTCCAAAACATGGAGGTATTAAAAAACTTGGGCCCATTAAAAACTGAGAAGACGTCCAAGAATGTGGAGACATGAAAAAGGGCTCATATAATTCCCAGTTTTGCCCCAGGACTTGATTGCCTGGTAATTTTTTTTTTTTTAATCGACATCAGGGGCATCTTATTACAAAGGAATCTCATATTGTCCCCAGATCTGTTATACAGCAGTGAGGGCAGGGGACAGCAGAGCCTCTGTACTTTTTGGTAGGGAAGCCTCAACCATCTGGCTTCAATGGGTTTCTGGCTTCTCCACAAAGACAGCATTAAAGTGTTTAAACTTTAATGTGAGGGATGAAGACTGTCAAAGGCTTCTCTTCCACTGGAACAAGGAAGCCTTGAAGAACCAGCACCAAGACTCTGGCCAGGCAAGAAAGCACACTCATTCCTTTGAACCCCAGTGGCCAAGTCCCTGTTTTGTGCCACGTATGTGCTATGCTAGGCACAAAGGCTGGGGGAGAGAGGCACACTCCCTGCCCTTGGATGAACTCCTGGTCTGATGAACCCTGTAAGTACTGGAAATTGAATAGCAAAAACCCTGGTCTTGGCTGAGCCAGGCTCAGAGGTGCAGGAGATAGGAAAACAGCATTCAAGAGAGGAGACATGATGTCCTAGGAGCAGGTGCCACCTGTAAGCTGTGGTGTAGGATGGAGACTATCCTCTGCCCATGTCTTTGCCCACTAACTGAGGGGGGCATAGGGACTGGTTAAGGAGGCTGGTCAGTACTTTTAAGCCAATGGAAGAGACTGTCTGTGGTTCTCATTCCTCTGCTGTGCTGTGCCTTCCAGTCCCTACTGTTGATTCTTGAGCATTCCTTGGGGCCTTCCGAACAGTCCAAGGCACGATTAAGACCACCACAGAGGAGATGCTGGCTGGCCTCATTGCCAGATGATTCATCTTCAAAGGCAAAGGTGTTCAGGAAAAGTGTGTCTAGGAAAGTCTGGGGATTAGGGCTCAGGTGACAGTACAGGGGACAGAAGATCCCTTGATGATGTTTACTAAGTCTGAGTTCAAAGACCACAGGGCAAAGAGCAGGGAGGGACCTGACTGGGACATTCTGACAAGACCCAAGGAAAAGCCGCGGGTTGGGGTTGACAGCCTTAAGCAGAAAAGGCCAAGTGAGGGGAGAATGGATGAGGGAAGAATAACAGGGTTCAGGATCCCAGGAGATCCCAAGTGGTCCATAACAGAGGAAGAGCATCCATCCAAATGCAAGATGGGGAGTCTCAGAGGCAACTCTTCTATCGCCTTCTCCGTAATTAACCGGCCTCTGTGTATATAAAGGCATAATTACAGGCAAAACAACTCCTTTGATGTAAGAGTATAGAATGTCTGGGGGGAAGGGGGTAAATAAAGGAGAGAACAATCTTGCTTTAATATGCAAACGAAGTTGATGGAAAAATATTACCAAAGAAGCAAATAAGCCAAACAAGCAAACAGAAAGTTGGTAAAACATGACCCAGGCCGAGCAGGCACCCTAGATATCCTGGGCTAACAAGAGTGCAGGGTTGGCCTCATTAGATGGTTTTGCTTCTCTGTCAGAGTTCACACATCTTCTTACCAGTGTGGCTGCATTCACGTTCCCTACCTGTTCTCTGCTGATATTCTCAGCAAGTTTCCACAGAGGCCTGTTTACTTCTGGAATCAAAGCCCCAGAGAAAGGGGGTGTTTCAAAGGGCTTGAATGGCTCCTCCTGGGAAGCAAAGCTAATCGGGAATGGAGCTGAGCTTGTAACCCCACGTCCTGGATGCCTGTCCTGTGATACAACTCCTGAAATACCACTCTTTCTGTCGGGGCCAAACTTTATTAGAGAATCTGTTAATTGGGGGATGGAAAGGGAGAGGGGAGGGAGCAATGCGATGATAATATGATTTAACACTTGATGAGCTCTGGAAAAAATATAAGGAAGGAGCTTCAGGCTTTTGCGTGGCTCATTCATTGTTCCACATACATGCAAACACAATGAATATATGCAACTAAACTTTGTGCAAGACTCTGGGGCACAATTGCAAAGACTTTGTGAAACAAAAAGGCATTTCTCCTGCCTTCACTGTGTCTCTTGTGGTGCCATTGTCTGATGTTAAGAACTCACATAATAACAAAAAACAATGCCCCGACGATGGGGGGAAACTTGATTTGGCACCAGCAGTGGTGTTTTCCATGGGAATGATGGTGGGGGCTGTGGCTGACTGTGGGAATAGTGCAAATCAGCACTTTTTTGTAGATTTTCTTCAAGCCATTGTTTATTTTGGCTTTGGTCAGATCTGTGGCCCAGCTTGAAGATTCTCACTGGGTTTTCTGATGCTCGCAGACCTATGAGAGATGGAACAGGGATAAATAAATAATTATGAAATCTCCTTCTCTGGCGGGGCGTTCATACGTGGGGTGTGTCTGTCTCAGTGGGTGTGTACACACATACATGTGGTTTGCAGTACTGTATATGTGGTCCATCCCACCACTGGGGAGGAACTAAGGCTTTCTCTGAGTTAGCTGGCTCATTGCCTTTCATTTAGGGCAAAGGAGATTAGAGTTATTTCATACAAGTGCCAGTTTTTGCAAAATGGCAGCGGATAAAACTAGTTTGAAATTGTGTGCACACAAGGCCTTTCGATGTCTGTGGATGTTTAAACATGAATAGTTCAGGTCAGGTTCTTACAAAAAAACAAAACAAAAAAAAAAAAGTAAGTAACTGTGTGGACAATGGGACACAAACTTTTATCTCATAGTTCTTAGAAGCTTCTTGCTACCCTAGCCAAAGGGCACAGAAATTGAGCATGCAAACTGCCACAAGATGAACAATGAACTGAGTATGCACAGAACGACTGTATTATGATCCTAAACTTGACGCATCTGTTTAAAAATGTGTGTTCTTGTCTCAGAAGCAGCTTATTACATTTAAAAGATTTTATTTAATCTTAAGCTTTGTGTGTGTGTGTGTGTAAAACCCTGGGCCTGTGTGTGCTGGCCAAGTGCTTTAGTACTGAGCTACTTCCACAATCCAGGTTATAACGTTTTGAAAAGCACACAAAGGCCTTATCGCAGGTCTTGTGAAGGGAGGGGCTGTATATCCATGATCTCCAAGTTTTATAGACTTTTTTTTTTTATTTTTGCAAAGAAATCTACTTTATTCAGAAAGTTTCCATTTATAGGAAGCACCTTTGTGACAAGTGTGCCTGAAGCTGCTTCTGGGCAGAGTGGCTACATGACAACTCCAGGGCGCAGCGTTCTCTTCGTAAGAGGCTCCCCCAGAGACAGTTCAGACGGCCTTGCGAGGGGACACTATCTGGATGGTCTTGCTGTAGAGATGTTTTCCAATGAGGTACACTTCATTCATTCTCATCTTAGATTCAAGGGGACCTGGGTTCTGGCCAAAAAAAAAAAAAGGATTTTACTATGGGACTAGCATTATAGCCCAGTGGTAGAACATATTCCCAGCATGCACAAGGCTCTAGATTCAATCCCCAGCACTGAAAAAAAAGAAAAAATCTTACTACGGCCCAGAATGTACTAGGTGTAGCTAATGATTTAGTTCACACAAGCATCTCATTAGAGGTTTCTGATATGGGAATTTTTTTTTTTTTTTTTTTTTTTTTTTTTTGGTGTTTCAAGGTAGGGTCTCGCTCTAGCCCAGGTTGACCTGGAATTCACTACGAAGTCTCAGGGTGGCCTTGAACTCATGGCGATCCTCCTACCTCTGCTTCCCAAGTGCTGATATTAAAGGCGTGCGCCACTACGCCCGGCGCAAATATGTGAAAATTTAGACAGAGAGAAGCTACAGTTCTGCATGCAGCAGACCTGGGATTCAAACTCAACACTTCAGAACAGCTTTCAACTATTCAGGTGTCCCCTGCCCCTCCCCCACACACCTGTCAGCCAGCCGGGAGCATCCCTGGTTGTTGATAGCAGCAGTAGCGAAACCCTGTCTACAGAGGTAGGGGTCTTCAGACCCAGAAGCTGGACCTAAGCTAGGGGAAGCGGAAATGATTCTTGGGCTTTTCCATCTGCCCTCGGGCCCTTCTGTCACTTGAAAGGGAACAAGTTGTGAAGATACCCTGCTGTGAGCTTTGCACAGCTGGACCTAGGCTGGGAAGGGGAGTGTAGAGACATGCTTACATCTCCTCCCCTTTCTGGGAAAATAACCGCACTTGAAGGATTTCGGAGGAGTGAGCGAGTCTGTAACCCAGACTTAGGAAGCCTGGGGATTTCATTTGGCTTTGAGAGAGAGAGAGAGAGACAAAGAGAGAGAGAGAGAGAGAGAGAGAGAGAGAGAGAGAAAGAGAGAGAGAGGGGGGAGGGAGAGAGAGAGGGAGAGGGAGAGGGAGAGAGAGAGGGAAGAAATGCTTGTGTAAAGAGAAGGAGTTTCTGGTTGCATGTGATGGTTTTCCTTTCTTTTTTTGGTCTTCCGAGTTGGGCTTTTGTTGTTTGATTTTTGAGAAAGTCTATCTAGCTCAGGCTGGCCTTGAACTTGCAATCCTTCTGCCTCCGCCTACCGAAATCTGGAGATGTATAATATATACATACACACACACAGTCATAGCAGCTACCATTTCCTGGGGACTCGCTATCTGCCAGGCATTGTGCTGGATGCTTTATCGGGCATTATTTTTCTGTGGTGAAAAAAAAAAATGTTTATGATGCAGGTGCACCCAGAAACATAGAGTATGTTTTCCATTCCGGTTAAAATACTGTGCCGTACATGGTGCTAAGATTTGGGGAGAGGCGGGGAAAGGCCCAGGGACCGGCAAGGGGCGGTGCTCGCCTCTGGTCTCCACCTTTTATTTTGACCGGTGAGATGGCGACAGGCTCGCACTAGGACCCAGGCGCCAGAGCGCCTCCGTCTGTCCTGTAGGTTCATTCAATCTCCCATACACACAGACCCACAGCGAGACCGACACACACTCGCACACACATACACACACGCAACTGCACGCAGCCAGGCTCGGGAAGTCAGGCCGGCTCCTCGCCCCGGCGTCTTCCTCGGCTCCAGCAGGCCGGGTTCTCCCCGGGGACCCCGGAGCTCGGCGGGCCGGCGCGGCCCCGGACGAGGAGCAGCTCGGAGGACCCCCCCCCCCTAAGCCCTCCACCCCTGCCCCCCGTGCCTCCATGGGCAAACGCGGGCGGCCGCGCAAGGAGGCGCGCGGCGAGGGCGAGGGCGCGGGGCTGGTCCCCGCCGCGCCCCCGGCCGTGCCCCCGGCCGCAGCCGCGCCCCAGCCCCCGGCCCAGCCCGACGAACCGGCGGGGGCCAAGCCCAGGTGCCCGTTCTCGGACATTTTCAACACCAGCGAGAACTCGATGGAAAAGCACATCAACACTTTTCTGCAGAACGTGCAGATTCTGCTCGAGGCCGCCAGCTACCTGGAGCAGATCGAGAAAGAAAACAAAAGTAAGTTTTGGGGGCCCCTCCGGCTGCTCCTCGGAGACCCAGCTCTCTTTTCTTTCTTGCCCGCTTGGGCGACCCCTGTCGCCGGCTCGGCCCGGGCTCCCCCCCTCCTAAAACACACACAGACACACACACACACACACACACACACACACATCACCCCTCGGCAGGCAGTAAAGCCGATGACACCGGAGAAAGGACACGCACGCACGCACAAAGCTGCTAAAGATGTAACAAAGACGAGCGAGGGGGAGAGGGGCTGTCGGTGCGTCGGTCGGTCAGTCTCGCGCAGGCCGGGCCGACGAGCTGGGGATGTTGTTTGCTGACAACTGAGCCCAGGGCTCGTCTCTTCCAGGTCTCCTTTCTTCCTTCCTTCCCCCACCCCCCCGCCTTTCCTTTATTTATTTATTTATTTATTTATTTTCTTTCCGGAGCCTTCTCAGATAGACAAGTGTTTTGTTGGGTTTTGTTTTGTTGCTCGTTCCAGGGTGGGGTGAGGGAGCATTAGAAGCTGAAAGTTGGAAACCGTAAGCAGAGCTGTGGGGTTCCAGAAAGAACACACACACACACACACACGCACGCGCGCACACACACACACTACAACAATAACAACCGCCGCCACCGAACAGCTCTCCGATCCTGGGCTCTTCCTCCTGTCTGTCTACTTCATTTGGCCTCCCCTCTCGCAGCAGGACTGGGCTCAGGCCATCGTGTCCACGGACACAGTCTCCCTACCCCCCCCTTTGGTCCTGGGGTGCCACCATCCCCAGCACACCTCCCTGCCCCCAAGAAACAGGCCGGTGGGACCAGACAGCGCCTCGCAGCTCGCCTGGGACCCGCCGTCCTGGACCTGCGCAGGGGGTGAAACTTGGCGAGGGGGACGTTGCTCGAAGCAAACTTTGGGATCTCGCAGAAACAATAGTTGGGGAAGAAGGTGTGGGCTGATGTGTGCGGTTTCTTTATTTTCCGTGAGACGCGCAGGGCGAGCAAGCAAGCGCCATCCTGCCCCCTCCTTTCAGGTGGAGAGGGATGTGTTGTGTGTGTGTGTGTGTGTGTTGTGTGTGTGTGTGTGTGTGTGTATGTGTGTGGGGGGGTGGTTGCTGGAACCCCACCCCGGCCTGGCTTCCTTTTTATATTTGTTTGTTTCATTTTTGTCCCTGCCAGCCGGGTCCCCCAGCCAGTGGTGCCCGGGGCAGTCAACTCAGCGTTCTAACGGGGGCACACACGCGTGTGTGGCGGCGTTTCCAGCGCCATCCTCGGAATAATAGCTGTGAGAAGAAGGGGGCCGAGGCAGAGAGAGACCCACACACGGGGTTGGGGGGGGGGACGGATGTTTAATCTGTCAGAACAAGTAGGAAGGAACATCAATGAGAGAGAAAGGGAGAGAGGAGAGGCTCGATTGCAACGTGTCAGATCTTGCACCCCCACCAACACAACAACAACCCTCAAACACAAAAACACGCTGGCTAACCCACTGCCCAGGCCTTCTGGGTTCAAGTCACCGTGCGTTGGCAGCGCAATGGTGCAGGCGCCGTAAGAGCAAAACAAGGTTTTGTGTAGGGAGGCCGGTGGTGCGTTCTTTTCTTTCTTTTCTCGCCTGTTTGCTCCGAGTGCCCGGCTTTCGAGAGAGGCGGATCGCAGGCTGTGCAGCCGATTATTCACGGGGGTGTGGGGGTGCATTCGTGTGGAGGAGAGTTTCTGGAAAGGGAGCTGAGTGAAGAGGTGGTTTGGTTTTGTTTGTTTGCTTTTGTTGCAGGAAGGGGGGAGGGGAACGATTTCTCGAGTTGTCCCCCCCCCTCCCGGGTCCCCTTGTCTCCGGAGTCTGTCCCGTGGCGCCGGCTCTGACTGGGGGGGGGGAGTGCACCCAAAGAGGGCACCTTGGCACTGTGTGGCAAGCCTGGCTTGGCACCCCCCTCGCCTCCGCCAGCTAAGTATGCAAAGGAGGTGGCCGGAGGTTCTTCGGAGTCCCGTGTGTCCCCCCCCTTGGCACCCGCAGACAATCGGAGACCAACTCCCCGCCACCCCACCTCCCCCGCCGCCACCGCCTTGGCCGCCGCCACCTCCTTGTTTACCCCGTGCCGGGGCTCCGGCGTGGCCACCAGTCACGTAAGCAGAGAGCCGGGCGCGCCCGGCCGGGCTGCCCCGTGCGGGGCGGGCCCGCGGCGGCCAAGCTGGGCTCCTGAGGCCGGAGAAGCCCCTCTTCCTAGGCACCCCGTGCGGCCCAGCCCGCAGCCCGGGAGAGGGGCTCCAGAGCCGTGGCTACCGGTCAAAGTCAACTTCGTGTGCGCAATCAGCCCCCCGGCCCCGCAGCCACCCCCCCCTCCTCCGACCGGCTCCCCGCGGGAGTATTTTTAGCTCTCTCGCCTCTTTTCGCCGCCGCTGTTTGGCTCGAGATGACGTGATGCCCACGGCCCCCAGATTTCCCCGAGAGCGTGGGGCACTGCGCCTGTGCCTGGATCGGCTGCCGAAGGATTCGGCTGCAGGCCCTGCTTCCCACCCCCGTCCCCTCCAAGACAGCTCACGCCTGCGGGGCTGGGGGTGGGGGGGTGACCTCAAGCAAACTCCACGCGACCACCCGCCGGACCCTCTATTATCCACCTCCGCAAACAGAAGCGGCCCGCTGGGGCCACTTGATCCGCCCCACTCTCCTCCTTCCCCGCGCGGTCTGGGTCTCCCCGGGACGGAAAGCGGCGGGCCCCCACGTCCGTGTGGTTTGACTGGGGGCGCTTCTCCGCGCGGCCGGCGCTCGCCGTTGTTTTCTGCTCGCTGCACACAATGCCCGCGCGTCACGGCGGTCCGCGTGTGCACAGCAATAACGCGAGTTGGCGGGGGGCGGGGGGGCGGGTCGTGCGTGCGCCGGGCTCGGGCACTGCGGGTCGCTCCGCGCGCGCGGGGTTTGTTTTGCTCCCGAGCTCTGCTTTCCGAAACGCTTACATCATTCAGTTGTTGGGGGGCTGGGAGAGGGATCTGGGCGTTCCGATAGGATTCCAGCATTTCCCAGGTCCTTGGTTTTTGGAAGAAAGAAGACCCTAAGGTTTTTGATGATGGCGGTGATGTTGGGAGGGGGGATGGCCAGGTTTTTGTTTGTTTTGCCAGCCTTTTGTTTTTTCTTTTTAGGTCGCTGCTGCAAAGGGCATGGCTGGCCGGCTCAGGTGCACAACCTCCCCGCCTTCATTTCAGCGAGTTCCCCTGTAATCACTTGATCTCAGTTTCTCCGCCTCCTCCTCCTCCTCCCCCTCCCAGCACTAGACACATGGTTTCCACATGGAGACAAACTTCTTTCCTCCGACTGGACTTGACCTAGCTGTGTCGTTTAGCCAATCGGCAGCACCAACCTCTCATGACGTCACGCGTTGCTGGGGCGGGAGGCTAGGGGGTGGGGTCAGAATGTAAGCCAGGAAATCTCTGGGAGCTGTTGTGCACCTAGCTGGTCCAGTCTTTCCTTAAAGGGACGCGGCCCTTGAGTCTCCATTTCATGTTCTCCGAGACCTTTCCAGCGATGGTCGTAGCCTCTGGTCACCAGTTCGCACGTTTCGTTTTCAATGTTTGCAAAGTACTTCCTTGGCGGGAGCTTGCCTTATTTTCCGTTGTAGCCATGACTACTTTTTATTGCCTCTTTGAGGTTTCCGTACTAGGAGTGTTCACCAAGTTGGGGACACAGTGATGAATTATTTCCATTAGACAGGGTGAGTTTTCCTGAGGGAAGGGATCAAATAAAGTCACTCAGTCGTGAGCATGCCCTGTGTGCCAGGCAAGGGATTCACTTAGGTGATGCAGGTACATCTCCTGAAATGCCACCTGCTATGAATCTCTGTATCTCAAATTGAAAGCCTCCAGAGATATTAATCGTGAAGTCTCTGACCCTGTTATCACAGACTGAGAAATTATACATAAATAGCCTCTGGTACATCACCTTATATACCTGTAGAATCCAGTGGAAAGGTAGCAAGGACTAATGATTAGGAAGAGATTTATCCCTGCCTTGAAAAAGCTTAAAACCGAAAGGGAAGAGGAGATTCTTAAAGGGATGTTGTATGTCTAAAAGCCGGTTGGCCTGGGAGCAGGCAGCGTCCCAGCTTCTGCAGCAGGTGTCTTTGGAGGCAGCACTTAACACAAGGCAGAGTGATCAGATGGGGAGTAGAAGCCATGGGTTGTACTTCAGAGTGGACTACCTGGTGTGAGGGTGGGGTGTGTTCCTAGGGCACTGCCTGGTGTGAGGGTGGGGTGTGTTCCTAGGGCACTGACAGACTCTTCCGTCTAGTGGAGGAAGCTGCTGTTGGAAGTAACTGCTGTGTGGTGTCATGTGGCCCAACCCTGTCTTCCTGACTTAATCTCCTCTGCCTTGCCATGAGACCTCTGCTCCTGCCCAGCAGGTCCACCAGACAGCAGGCTTCAGTCACCTGGACTCCTGCCCCGCCTGTCCACCAGCAAGCAGGCTCCGCAGTCATTGGTCTGTGCTTGACTCAGCCCAGAATGTCCTCATTCTCTCACTCCCCTGGGGTTTCTGTGCCTACCCTTCCCTGGCCACCTAGGCCACTTCCCACCTCCTCCTGGCTGTTGCAGTCAGTGTGCTGCGGCTCTGGTTCTTGAGTCAGTTCAGTGGAGGGAAAGAGAGCTTCACAGTCAGAAGGAGCAAGGGCCCACGGTGCTACTCTCTTGTTAGAACATGAGTTACCTAGCTTTACTGAGATTCCATTTTGTGGAGTGGACACAACGTCAGCACCGTCCTCACCTCATTGCTCAACAATGAATTTTCAAGTACCTGATGTATAAAAAATACATGTTCAATAAGTAGTAACTTCTTTAACTTCCACAGTCGGTGCTGTGTAGTTCCTATGCATTGGCTATATCCGTGCAGGGAGATTATCAGTATTTTAGGGAACATATCACCTACAGCATTTCGGAATCTGTCACCTGTTACACCTGGAGTATACTGGCAAACATTAGGCCTATCATGTATATTTTGTGATTACTTGCATTTGCCATTTCTTGGCTATGGAGGAGACATGACAGGCTTTCTGAAGACTTGGAGGAAGACCTAGAAGTACTTATTTCTGATTGCCCTTGGGTGGTCAGACAACAGTCTGCAAGAGGGTGATGGGTCACTCCTGAAAAGCTGAAATTGCATTCTAAAGTCAAATTGTAACGTTAAGAATGAATAAGTTACTGAGTTAGAAAGTAGGGGACTAGGGTGTCACGCATTGGCGTGGAGGGCATTGGTGGCACTCATGTTCAAACAGGTCACCTTTCTGCATAGGAGTCATTTTATGATGAATCTGTTCATTCCACAGATGTGCACTGAGCATCAACTTGATATGATCACTTTAATTTTTGGTTTTTTGAGGTAGGGTCTCACTCTAGCTCAGGCTGACCTGGATTTCACTCTGTACTCTCAGGGTGGCCTTGAACTCTCAGTGATCCTCCTACCTCTGCCTCCCAAGTGCTGGGATTAAAGGCGTGTGCTTTCGATGTGATCACTTTTTATGCACCGTGGGTTTTTTTTTTTTTTTTTTTTTTAGGAGAGTAGTGTGAAGATCTGTGTTAAATCAGGTCCCTATAAATTGTGTTCTTGCATTCAACTCTTTTTTCCAGATTTACATGTGAGATCTACCTCACTAGTAAATACTAGAGGTAGACTTTTGAGAAAATCACTTTGTCTTTCCAAGTGCCAGAGCCCCCAGCAACTGCATAGCCTGTGAAGGGGCTCTGAGGAGATGAGGATCGAGCTGCTGAGCCTCCTTTGGGGGTAAACAGGCAAAACTGTAGTTACTTTGCACATCTGTCTAATTCAGCCACCTTCCCAGGAATGAGGGTCTTCATTTGGGGATGGCTGAGCAAAAGATGAGAGGTGAAACTAAGGGAAATAAACAAGGCGCCAGCATGCAATCCCAAGAACTAGTTGCGTTGCATAATATTCATACTGACTACCATCTATTCAGCACTTCTCGTGTATAAGTATGAGGCTAAACGTGCCTTATCCCCTTCATTCTTCACAACAACCCTATGACACATGCAATTTTATTACCCCCATTTTACAGAGGGTAGGCATTGAGGAGTAGGGATGCTGGGTAACTTTCCCAGAGGTCACATGACTAGTAAGTGGGCAGAGCTGAGCTTGTCACCTAGGCCTCTAGGTCCAGAGCGCACATACCCTAGCCATATACACGTGTACTTGCTTTACAGCCAAGGAATGAAGTCCAGACAGGTGAAACGACTTGCTTAAGGTCACCCAGCAATGTGAAGCAAAGTTGGTATTGGGAACACCCTGTTGATTGTCCAAAGTCTTCCTGCACATACCTTGTTTAGAAAACTGGGACTCAAGGCACGGTAGCCAATCAGAAAGCGCTTTTTATTTCTCAGGGTTGTTTAACACTCCTGGCCCTAATTCAAGTTTAGGGCTCCTAGGAAACACCACCACCCCCCTGCTGTCTTTTCCAAGTCTGTCCTCTGGGCATGTTAGAGGACTTGGGACTGTTGCTATGGTACTAAGGCCAACAGCAGGTTCATCAAAAGCTGGGTCTTTTGCCTTAAATTTAAAAAAAAAAAAAAAAGGAAAAGAAAAGAAAAGAAAAGCCCAGCCCTGAAGAAACCAATTGGCCACAGAGATTTGCATCAGTCATTGTGGCTTGCTCTGTTTTAGATCCCCCTGCCTCTCCACCCTACCCCTCCTCCTACCACCACCACTTTCTATAAATACAGTTGGATAAATATTGATTTAAACTGGGTTTCTGGAGGAGAAGCACATGTTTGCCCTGGCTTGGTCTTTCCTTCTATACCACCAGCACGTCAGGCCTGACACACCTATCCCAGACAGCTCTGGCTTCCAAGTGACCTGTTTTGGGGAGGTGAACTGTGGTTTTGTGGCTTCGGAGTTTTTTGTTTTGTTTTGTTTTGTTTTGAAAAGGAGAGAAGGAAAGAGAAGTTAAAAAAAAAAAAAAAAGAAAGAAAAGCAACAACCCACTGAAAATGGGGATCTTTCTGCAAAATGAAGCAGATGATTTTCCAGGCAGGAATGAAGGAGATTTAAGGCAGTCAGTCTACTAGCTGTTTGTATCATCCTTCTCTTCCATTTTGGGTTTTGTGTTTAAAGAAGGTAGGTGGCAAAACAGTGTCAGGGCCAGAAAAAGCCCCAAAGATGCCAGAGCATCCATCATCCCTGCTACACAGGCTTGGGAGACAGAACTGGAGAGGGACAGTGGCTTGCCCCAGGTGGCACAGGGAGGTAGAACGAGATCCTCCTGTGCTGTGTTCCCTCCAGCCTGATGAGAGTGGGCCACATAGAGAGCCCCAAATGGCTTTGTTTCACAGGTCAGGTGCTCATGAAATCAGCAGTTCTCTAGCCTGGTTTACTGATCCTAGGGTGTGTCCGGTTATTGCAGAGGTCATTGCAACATCTCAATATTCTTTCAAAATGAAGCTAATTTGAATTCGCCATACTTAGAAACATATTCTTTTAAATATATAAATGGAGGGAACATTGGTGGCCATGATAGGCTAGTCACTCCAAACCTTAACTGAAGAGGGGGAAAATTCAAGTGTCCCCAAGGGGATAGGGAGTTCTAGGGTCACAACAGGGGACGAAAGAGAGAAGGA
The DNA here is from genome assembly GCF_020740685.1 of Jaculus jaculus. Lineage (NCBI taxonomy): Eukaryota > Metazoa > Chordata > Mammalia > Rodentia > Dipodidae > Jaculus > Jaculus jaculus. The sequence continues at coordinate 24,299,692 of NC_059102.1, read as the reverse complement.
GAGGAGAGAGAGTGACGGAGGGTGATTTAAGTTCCCCAGAGACAGATGCTTGCTCTCTGGTCTTTCTGCGTAACCTTATAGAAACTGTCTGATATCAGCGTCCCTGGGTCTTGTGGCCAGAGGTGTTAAAGTTGTCAGCTGCTGACTCGATTCCTCCGGCCCTGTCTTTGCTTCCTCGTCTTGGCAGGATGCTGTATGGGGCCCCTTACTTGTGAAACATTTTGAAAGTTCAAGTGACCCTTTCTTTGAGCAACAAATCTCCAGGAAATATATGTAAAAAGAATCCCTTTGAAGTTTTTTTGTTTGTTTGTTTTAGACTAGAAAAACTTGTGTGTGTCTGTGTTATATATGTGTGTATATATTTGTATTTGTAGGTGTACATGTGTAATGCAGAGTATCTTCATTTGCCGCATCTTATTGCATTTTATTTATTTATTTTTTTGCTTGTGTGTGTGGAGGGGGGGCGTGGCCTACATGCTCACCTTGTTGCAGAGCTTGCTTATGGTGGCCGGAGTGGAATATCAGGTGTTCCACTCCATTGTCTGCCTTATTTTTTGAGACAGGGTCTCTCACTGAACCTGGCGCTCACTGATTTGCTAACCTTGGTGTCCTGTTGTCTCTGCCTCCCTGGTGCTGGGATGGCAAGCATGAGCTGCCACGCCTGGCTTTCACGTGGGAGCTGGCATCTGAACTCAGATCCTTGATGGATACAGAATTATGTTGTGAGGAGTAAATCCCCCTAGATGGGTTCTGTGCATTTGCTCATGCGTTTATTTGTTAGACTGATATTTAAGGAACTCGTATTTGAGTTATGTTAGGCATGGTCCAAGTGTGGACAGTATAGTGGCTGCCCTCATAGAGTATGTCCTCTCATAGTGCCAGGACTTGGAAATCCAGTCATTTAAATGAATTCCAACAGAGATATTTGACTTGGAATTTGTGTCTTTGAATCTAACCAACATTACCAACAGAATAAAAACCTATCTCAGGCTTCTAAAAGGAATAGTTATTTTCTCTTGCTGCACCTATTCCTTACCTCCAACCCAACGTCTGAAATGCTTTGCATCTTGTGTTTGTCCTTATGAAATCAACAGACCTTACTTAAAAAAAAAAAAAAAAAACTGCCCGAGGGCTGGAGAGATGGCTTAGCAGTTAAGGTGCTTGTCTGTGAAGCCTAAGGAACTAGGTTCAATTCCCCAGTACCTACATAAGTCAGATGCACATGGTGGCACATTCATCTTGATTTCATTTGTAGTAGCTAGAGGCTCTAGTGCACCCATTCATTCATTCTCTCTCCCTCTCTCTCTCTCTCTCTCTCTCTCTCTCTCTCTCTCTGTCATAAATAAAAAAATAAAATTGAAAACTGCAGGAGCTGTTTGTCAATAAATACATCCACTTTCAGTTCCTTAGAGATGGGGCTCTTTTTCACTTGGAGGATGGTCCTTACTAGTGTTACTAACCAGTCCACTGGCCCATACTCACCAATACAGCACGCTCTTGGCCACATACCTAGATCTTACAGCTCCTGTGTCTGCTAATAAAATTTAAGCACAGCAAAAGTTTAGGAAGAAAAACACACCTTCCCAAGGGAGAAGGAGATTGGAGGAGCCAAACCTAAGCTAAAAGGGGGAATTTGTATTACTTCCTTTTTGAAATGTTTTCCTCTGTATATTTAGTGCCATTAGGACCTGGAGTGATGATGGTTTGGGACTAGGCATGTGATTTTTTTAAAGAGGAGGGCAAGGGTTGGAGAGATGGCTCAGTGGTTTAAGACACTTGTTAAAGAGGAGAGCAGGCCCAAGCAGGGCTATTTCTGGCCATAGATGGCAAGCAGGAGCCAGAAGAGTCCTTGTCTTGATTGCTACAGAACCCAGAGCTATAGTTGGGTTCCTTATGTCCCCCTCCCACAACAGCCTGACCATCCCTGCCATATTTCTTGGCCTCTTATACGCTGGCGCTTTGCACATAACTTTCCTTCATTCTTTCTGCCAGCTGTAAACTTTATCTTAATGCAACAGGCAGTTTCTGGAGCGTGCCAGGAGCCAAGTCTCGTGCTTGGTGCCAGACATGCAGCACGTAAGCTCTCCAGTTCAGGTGTGTATCCAGTTAAAATATTAGCCAAATAGAAACCAATAAACAATTCTAGTCTGTCTCCCGGGAGTCTGATAACCTGTCCCCAAGAGGGCTGCTGACAAGTGCAATCTCCTCTCTGTTTTCCAAAGGAATAGTGATAATGGTCCCTTTTACTGGGCATTTACTATGTGCCAGCACAATGCTAAGTGCTCTATATTAAATCCTCACAAACATCCAATAGGTGCGTGCTATAATTACCCTCATTTTATAGATGCCGAAAGCTTCAGCCTGAGCAAGGCTGGCTCACTTTCCCAAGGCTACATGCTGCCAAGAGTGGAGCTGAAACTCAAGCCCACCTTCTTCTTTAGGGATTCGGGAGAGGCCTCAGGGAGGTTGAAGTTAGTACCAGGCAAAACATGAAAACTGGAAAGCTTGAGGTCCAGGATGAGGGGGTCCTGGGGACATCTCCCTAGGGCTACTTTGCTCCCTGCTTATCCTAGGGCACAGACACAGGGCATTGACACTGAAGCCCTTCCCTGGTGGGTGATGGTCCAAGATGTTTTTGCTTGCCTGTTCTGTGCCACCTTGCCCAGCAGCCCCTGGGGAACTCACCCGACCAGTAGGGTTCCCAAGGCTCTGCAGGCAGGTTGTCAGGGCTGTGTCTCCACACCCTGTCAGGCTACTAGAGGCTTCCTGGGGCGTCTCAGCTTGTAGGGCAACTGGGCTGTCCTGAGCTTGGCATCACGGGCTTCTGGCTTCTGCAGAGCAGGCAGAGGAGAGAGGCAATGTGAACTGAAGAGGTGAGCTTGACAGCGTGGGCCAGCTGGTTCCCGTCAAATAAGGAAGGCCCAGCCTCCTCCTCTCCCCAGAGGACCTCTAGGAAATTGGAGTGATCTTAAACATCACTGGGTTCTTCCTATCACTCACTGGTTTAAAGTTCTTCCTGTCTCGCTCAGATGCTGCTGTGGCCTTCATTCTTACTGCTTCCAAATGAGCTCAGTCCCAGGATGGGCAGCTTGCTGCAGATGAGGCTCCCAGGCCTCACCCCAAAGCTGCTAAATCAGATTCTGTATTCCCCACTGTTCCCAGAGGATGGGTGTGCACCTTAAAGTTTGAGATGTTCTACACAGTCTTTGTGCTCTTCCTTGATACTCATTCCCACCTCAAGCTATCTCACCTCTTATCATTTAATCCTTAGCCTAGTTTATAGTTATTTTACTTGATTATCATGAGACTGTGTGGCTAGAATATAGGAGCCTTGCGGACAGGGCCTAGATGTGGTTTGGTTCATTAGGGCCCAGCATATTCATTGAATAAATGCTGAATTTTCTGTTTTTGACTTTCTGATCTAGCACTTCTGAGCAAGAGTCCTGTTGCGCTGGGCATGGTGGTACATACTTGTAATCCCAGTCCTGGGGAGGCTAAGGCAGGAGGAACATGAGTTTGAGGATAGCATGGGATGCATAGCAAGTTTCAGGCAAGGCCAGGCTTCACAGGGAGACCTTGTCTCTTAAAAATACCCTAGACCAAGCAACAGCAACAACAAAAAAAAGTGAAAAGCAAGACTGTTGGTCAGACAGTGGGGCAGGTTAATCTGGAATGCGGCAGGATTCAATATCTTTGGTTCCCACCCACTAAATGTCCACCAGAACCCCTGATCAGAATAACATTCCTCCATATTTCCAAAGCCACCTGGAGGAACAAGATTGCCTTTGATTGAGATCACTGACCCAATGAATTTAGTCTGGCCATATCCGATTGAACAAAAGCTGGTGTATGCCGTGGAGGTCCAAGAGTCAAGATCCGGGTACTGAATCCGTTCTCTGCCTGTGTGACCTTGGGCAAATGTCTTACCTTTTCTGGGCCTTTCTCTAAAGCAGGCATCTCAGAGTTGCCCTGAGGACTAAATACACTGGCGACAGGAGCAGCACAGCGCGTGGAATGGGTTCCAGCTGCATGGCCGTGAGTGGGCAAATGTGCTTATTTTGTCTGAGGCTCTCTGGAGACTCCCAGCATGCTCAAATCAAGGCTAGAAAGGGAAGAGAGGATGAGATCACACATGTCTTCAGACAGGAAAAAGCCTATGTTTTTTAATATAAACTCTGTGCCCGAAGCACTTACACCCAAGGTAGTGGGGGCTGCTGCGCGACACAGTGCCTCCAGGCCTGCCTGGGTCCTTCATCAGCCTGTGCCACCTGGAAAGGGGTGGTGATGCCGAGGGGTGTGCTGTATGGCAAATTTCCTCCGCATTACAAGATGTAAACAACTGTTGCCAGCTTTATCAAAGGCAGCTGGGTCAACTCACAAGAGATGGTGTGAGGAGGGTCTTCAGACCCCCCACACACACACCTGAGATTTAGGCGCCCCCTGTACTAGCTGTGTACAGTGACACACAAGATCCTGTGACGTGAGGGGCAGAGATAGAGTACAGAGAGAGGAAAAGCTCCAGAACAGTGAGCTCCAGTGAGCTCCACTGAGGTGGTGTCTCTGAGTCTCCGTGCTCTGTAAGTAAGCCCTCACCCCCAGGCTGAGGGAGGAGCATCCGTGAGGGTCATCGCAGTAGAGTGAGCCCCACTATAGTGTTGTTGGGGGTCTCATGCTCTGTAAGTAAGCCCTCACCCCCAGGCTGAGGGAGGAGCTATTGAGTGCCGCTGAGGGGCTGCTCTGTGGTCTCACACTCCTGGACAGGGACAAGGATCATCTAGAAGCGGCCACAGGGAGTTGTCATTCAGGTGGAATGAGACTTGTCTGTGGTGCTGCTGCTCTGGGGTGCTAATATTCTGTAAGTTAGCCCTCACCCTGAGGCTGAGGGAGGAGCATCCAAGGAGCAGTTTTGACACAGGAATCTCCATCAGAATGGCTGCTTTGGGGACCCCAGGTTCATATAAGTAACCTCTCTTTAGGTTCTGTAAGTGACTCCCACCCATAAACTCATTGGTTCAACAAACTCTGGCATTGGTGTAACTGTACTTTGGTCTGCCATCTGAGCCCTATTTGGGGTGAAGACATGTGTCTGCATCTCCCTGGGGAAAAGTTTCCTAAAACAGGGTGGGAACAGGGCCATTCTAGCCTACCTGGTGTCAGGAAAGGGAGGGTGGTCCAGGGCTATGGCAAAAACAATGAGCATCATTTTAGAATGGGGTGGGAGGGAGCTCTGACAGTCTTTTTTGTTTGTTTGTTTTGTTTTGTTTTGTTTTTCGAGGTAGGGTCTCACTCTGGCTCAGGCTGACCTGGAATTCACTATGTAGTCTCAGGGCGGCCTCGAACTCTCGGCGATCCTCCTACCTCTGCCTCCCGAGTGCTGGGATTAAAGGCGTGCACCACCATGCCCGGCTTTCTGACAGTCTTTTAAAAAAAAATGTATAAATGTATATATTTATTGGCATTCTATACTTACAGACAACAAACCATGATATTTCCCTCACTTCCCCCACTTTCCCATTCATAACTCTGCTCTCCATCATATCCCCTCCCTCTTTCCATTAGTCTCTCCTTTAATTTGATGTCATCATTGTTTCTCCTATTGTGAGGGTCTTGTGTGGGTATTGCTAGGCACTACGAGGTCATGGATATTGACGCCAATTTCTGTCCAGACAGTTGCATGTCCTTTGGCTCTTACATTCTTTCCACCACCTCTTCCACAATGAACCCTGAGCCTTGGAGGGTATGATAGAGATGTTTCAGTGCTGGACACTCCTCCATCCCTTCTTCTCAGCACTATGTTGCCTTTTGGGCCATCCCAGTGGTCATCACCATCTGAAAAGAGAAGCTTCTCTAACCAAAAGTGAGAGTAGCATTAATATATGAATACAAACATTAAGTGTAGTGCTTTCAGGGCAATTTGGTGAGAATAATATATGCATTTATCCAGACAAGAGCAGGCTTTATACCTCTAAGGCTCATGACCTCCCCTTCTGGCAGTATTTTTATTTTATTTTTAAAGCTTTACAAGCTAACTTTGAAAGAATAGACTATTACATTACCAAAACCTGATAAATGCAACCTTTCCTCCCCCCCTGCCACCAAAACAAAAGAAAAGAAAAAAAAAGAAAGCTGAACATGGTAATCTCAGCACTTAGGAGGTAGAGGCAGGAGGATCAGGGACTTCAAGGTCATTCTCAGCTACATGGTGAGTTTGAGGCCAGTCTGGATTACATGAGACCATGTCTCAAACAAAACAAATATTTACTTCTGTGATACTGGGCACTGAATGCTGGGCAAGCTTTAACCACCTAACTACATACGGAGCCTCATATAGCCTCATATATTCTCGCTTTTGAATATAGATGAAAAAAACTTCTAAAAATGTTAATGTTTAGAATTGAACTCTGCTTCAAAGAGTAACATCCCCTGGTTGACCAGGTGGTAATATATCAGATATGGCTGGAAGTCATGAACTGTCCCAGCACAGAAGAGGACACACACAAGTCACAGGAGGTTACTATGTGACACCAGCAACAACGATGAGATGCCCTTGGAGAAAAAAGACTCCTGAGGCCTTTCTAAGGAAGGCGGCTATGTCACAGCAAAGACTGTGTGTGTGGGGCGGGGGTCGTTTAATTAAAATGATTGTGAGGTTGGGGCTCGTGGTCATCAACCTCAGGAAAGGAAAGGACAACCTTTGCTAAGGAGAGAATGACTCTTGAACAGAAAACCAAGGCAGCTTTCCTGCCCTTTTGGAGTGTAACTTGATAGTGATATTTAAAGGACTGGAACCCCATAGACTTTAAAAGATCAGAAAACTTACCCCACTTTAGTTAGTTTGGTTTTTTTCCCTCCTTTAAACATGAATCAACCAAAGAAAGAATTATGGAGACGAGAATGGAACACAGAGCTTGAGGCCTGGGTCCCGGCCCCTCACTATCAGTTTGATTGTCAGCTGTGTGGCTTTTGGCATCATGAATATCCATGTTTTTCAAATGTAAAAAAATGGAGACTTGGATTGAGATATAAGTTTCCATGACAGTAAACGATGAAACGTTCTTTGGGCGACTGTTCGTTTGGCAGTGTTGTAGCGAAGTCCTTTTGAATTTCACAGTGCCCCCCAAGCATGCCCGCCCCCACCCGCTGTGTACTTTAGGGTAAGCAAGCCACTTAGATGTGCATATTAACTGAGTCCTGCAATGCAGACTTCTCCTTGGATCCAAGTTTGTGCAAAAAGAAGGAAGAGGGCATTTGAGAGATTAATACATCCATTATAATCACTGAAATAGGCTGCTGTAATAAGGGCCATTTAATAAAATGTAAAAAGCCCTTTGCTGAGAGAAGAGATGGGTCAGGATGGAAGTCAAGTGCAGCTGTTTGAGCCGTTGCCAGTGGTCTGATCTCACCAGAAAAACTGGAGTTAAAAAACAACAAACTTCCAGATTCAGCGATCTCGGTTTAACCACCGCCTCCCCTGCCGCTGTATCCTCCCCACTCCGTGTCCTCTCTTTTCCTTTCTCCCCAGCTTGGGCACCTGGGTCGCTTGGTGCGTTTCCATGTGGTTGGGAAGTCAGCCGGCAGCCCTGGCGACCGGAGCCCTGGGAGGCGGCAGCCACCTCTCGGGTTTAGCATTACGTCATCTCTTTAGACCCAAATTTATCTCAGCTGCACACAGCTCCGCAGCTCGGAGCTGCCTGCCTCTGACTCGAGGAGAGCTTACGCATGAAGTTAGGCAAGGCTGACTCACTGGGCAGAGCCAAGGTTTTCTGCTGCTTCTTCACGTTTCTGGGCCCTGGGGGAAAAGGAGGGAAGCTGGCTGTGGTCGTCATTTTTGGAATGGGGGGGGGGTGGAAAGATAGGCAAGTGTTAAGGCATTTGTCATCTAGGACTTCAGAGCTTAACCTCCTCTGTCCCAGCCTTGATGGTTTGAAAGCTTTAGAGAGATTGTTGCTGAAAACAGGCAGAAATGGGTAAGCACTCTGCAAGTTCAGGAAAGGTCTCCTAAGCACACAGTTGTCACCAACACAGTGACTTTGGATTTGCAACTTAACTGCATGGGCTGTTCCCCTCTCTCCATGTCTCTTGTATGTAGGAAATATGTAACACTTCAGCCTCCATTTTCGAATTTGCAATAAACACTTGGAGATTTTCCCCTAGGAAACTGTGCTGGGAAGTGAGGGTGTGGGAAAGATCCTAAGAATGGAGAGCTGTGCCTATTTCTTCAGAAAGCAGATTGTCCCCATTTGGGCTTGATTGTGGTAAGGTGTGGTGTTGGGCAAGCACACGAGACAGGATGGGGAGGATGGGGGGATTTGGGGTAGGGGGATATGGCTCTGGAGGCTCCTTCAACCCAGAGAAATGCTTTAGGGAGATGATGGAACTAGACACTGTGGGTAGACGATCCTGGTTCTGCAGATCTTGGAAGCCTTGCTTTTCCTGTTTGCCTGGCTATGTTTGTAGTGCAGGCTGCCTTCATCTGAGCAAAAGCAAAGCCATGGCTACCTCTGGGTTCCCCCAAGCTGGGGCTGAGCTGAGGGGTCGAGTGTGGGTAGCCGCCGCCTCAAGCGCTAGACAAGGCCGAGGATGCCTGCATGTGAACCAGCCCTTGTCAGCACTGCCTCTGTTCTTCACAATGTACAGGTGGCCTTCTTGGTGACTCCTGTGCTACTTTACATCTCCTCATCTGCCTCTTGGCCACAGCTCAGGGCCAGTTCACATGAGTCAGCTGTCACAGGCCAGGCACAGGCCTCACACACATATCTAGCCTTCCTTTCCTAGCCTGTCCTGCTTCTGTGTCTGCTGTATGGAATTAAAGCCATCGTGAATTCATGGATATTTTCTGGTTATACTGCTTTTCTTTTTTCAATGTCATTTATTTATTTATTTATTTGTAAGCAGAGAGAGATAGAGAGAAGATTGACAGACAGAGAGAATGGGTGCACCAAAACCTCCAGCCACTGCAGATGAACTCCAGATGCATGCACCTCTTTGTGCATCTGGCTTTATGTGGATACTGGGGAACTGAACCCTGGTCTTTAGGCTTTGCAGGCTAGTGCCTTAACTGCTAAGCCATCTCTCCAGCCTCTGTACAGCTTTCCTTGATTGTATGTCATACAAGTTTACCTACAGTTGATCAAGTACACTTTTATTTGCCATGAAATTGTCTCTTCAAAGTTCCCTGGTAGCCCTGTGAAATTTGGAATCTAAAGCTTAACAGGGGTGCTACACGTGGTAGAAACTAATGTTCAATTTCATAATTTCTGTCCTTAATAAGCAGGTATTCTGAGAGAATGGTATTTTCTTTTAAATAATGTCTTCCCATTCCTACCCTAACACATTTCTGGTTGAGGATAGAGGGTAGTTATTACCTCCACACATTGGAAAACTCTAAATCTGAAATGACCTAGCCACCAGCTGAAAAAGCAGTCTCTTTTTCAAAGTCTTTAGAAAAAAAAAAATCCTCCTGTGGCTTGTGAATACCTCTTACTTTAGGTCTCTCTAAAATTGATGGGACATCTGTTTCTTAAATGTTGTGCCAAGTGTAATATGTTAAAAGGGCTGGCAGAATTCTGCAGCTTGTGACCTCATTGGAGGTCTTGTACATCTGAAGGTGGGGGAAGTAAGAGGGAGAGGGAAGAGCTGTTAAAATGCAGCACAAAACCCATCACATTTTTGAGAGGGTAAGTTACCCACCTCAAGGTAGTATTTCTGCAGTAGCCAACGACATAACCATAGGGAAGGCAAATTCTCCCCTCACCACGAGCTTCCTGTTATTTTGGATATCTACCAGCAGTTTAAAATAATCAGAGTGGGGAGAAGTTATGGGTATGTTTACACAGTTCCCAGCTTGCTCTCAAGAGTATCCAACCTGTGGTGTGCAGGTTGCGAGAACAGATATGCATTTTGTGTGTCATTGTGACATAACGTTTTCATATACAAAGCTCACACTGGAGAACCACACACATTACAATTTTGTCTTGGGCGGTGTGCTCTTTAATGAGCATCCAGCAGTTCCTGCCTTCACATCCTTCCTCTCCCTAGGTAGTTGTTGTCTACTGGAGGTGATTTTGTGTCTCATGAGACATGTGGCAATGTCTGGAGGCATTTTTGGTTGCCATGCCTGAGAGGTGGTGTGTGCTACTGGCATCTAGTGCATAGAGGCCAGGGATTCTGCTAACCAGCAAACAATACCCGGAATGGAATCTTTACTCCAAAGAAGAATTATCACAACCCAAATGGCAAGAATGCCATAGTTAGGAAACTTTGGTCTGCACTTTGAGTACTGATAGAGTGGTGATGAACCAGGGGCTGCTTTTGAAGGTGGTCCCTGGTTTCTAGAGCTACTATCGTGAGTTACCTGCATAGGAGAGAGTATGGAAGGAAGCAATTATCCTCATAGCTTACATTTATTGAGTGCCAAATATGTTCTGAGCATTGGTATTGTTCAATCTTCACAAATCCTACCAAGTATATATATTCTGTGAGACCAAGGTCCAGAGATAGGTCTGTTTCTTTCACCCACTGTACATATAAAGTCTGGTTCAGTGTCTTGGACATTGCAGGCTCTCAAAATTATGGATAAATGGAAGAACTGTATCTGTGATATATGAAGAAAATTAGGATTGAAGAGTCTAAACAGCCATAGACCAGATTTGAACTGAGTTCTGTATAATACCAGGACCAAATCTTTATGTACCTTCTTTGTAGCACTATAACAGGTTTCCTGTCATCTAAACACAGTAATGAAGGGCTGAGGAAGGATACATTTTAAAAAGAGCACAAAGGTTAGGGCTGGAGAGAGGGCTCAGTGGTTAAGGTGCTTGTTGCAATGCCTGACGACTTGGGTTCCATTCCCTAGTACCCATGTAATGACAGATGCACCAGGTATCACATGTATGTGGAGTTTGTTTACACACACACACACACACACACACACACACACAGCACACACTCCCTCTCTCTTTCTCTTTCTCACAACAGCACTCCTCCCGCGCTCGTGTGCACACACACACACACCGACACAAATAAATATTAAAAAAGGAAAAGGTTAGAAAAACTTGTCATTGTTTGAGCTGAGGGCAGAGGAGGGCCTCATTGAAGTCTTTTCTGGCTCTCATTAAATGATCCTGATTTCTAAAGAGTGATTTTTTTTTCCTTTTCAAGTGTTTATATGCATGCTGTCCCTTACAGATGTATTAACTTTCTTAGAGAAGACTGGGGCACTGAAGTTATATGAGAAAGTAATAAATAGAGACTGGAACATGGCAGTTCAGATAATGAATGCTCCATTCCCTGAATATCCCCTGTGAAATGAGCTGTCTTGGGAATGAGCACAGCTCAAATCAAATCCTTTCTTCAGAAGCAAAACCCTGGCAACTTCTTATTCTTTGCCTCGATGGAGGGAGAGAGACGAAAGCACAACGCGAGACTACATCTCCCAAAGGCCTTCGCGGAATCCTGCAGGCGCAGGCGCATTGAAGCGGCGGCCGTACTTGGGCTCCCGGCGTTCAGTGGCCAGGGGAGGGACTACATTTCCCAGGGGGCAGCAGGAGGGGGCGGGCCTCCACGCTGTTCCCGCCCCACCCCCGTGCTCGCGGGGCGAGGTAAACAAACGGCGCGCGGGCTGTCGGCGGCGCTGCGCGGCGGGCGCGGCGGGCACGGCTGGGACGGCGGAGAGCGCGCCGAGCCGCGGCCGGGCTGGCCCGCCCGCCCGCGCGCCGCACGTGTTCTGGGGGACGTGGGACTGTAAGCCGTGTGTGGCGCCTCCTGTCGGCCAGGGGCGGGAACGCCGAGCGGCCCGGTGACCACCCGCGGCGCCCATGGAGCGGGTGCGGATGATCAACGTGCAGCGGCTGCTGGAGGCTGCTGAGTTTTTGGAGCGCCGGGAGCGAGGTAACGGCGAGACGCCGCTGCCCGAGCCCACGGGCTCCCGCTCAGTGCGGCGCGGCTGGTGAGGGAGGTGCGCATTTGTGTGTGTGTGCGCGCGCGCGCGTGTGTGTGTAAGTGCGTGCGCTCAGGACGGGTGGTGCACGCGCGTGCGTGTGCATGTGTGTGTAAGTGCGTGCGCTCAGGACGGGTGGTGCACGCGCGTGCTTGTGTATGTATGTAAGTGCGTGCGCTCAGGACGGGAGTGTACGCGCGTGCGTGTGCATGTGTGTGTAAGTGCGTGCGCTCAGAACGGGAGTGCATGCGCGTGCGTGTGCATGTATGTGTAAGTGCGTGCGCTCAGGAGGGAGGTGAGCGCGCGGGAGGAGTGCGCTTGTGAGCAGGTGTGCGCGTCTGTGGCAGGAGGCGCGTGCACGCGCGCGTGGAAGTTCGCGCACCTATGCAGGTGAGTTTGCAAGTGGAGGCGTTTGAGAAGACGCACGTGAGGAGGGCAGGCGTGCGTGTGTGTGAGTGTGCATGCAAGTGGGGCAGGAGAGCTGGGAGCAAGGAGCGACCGCCTCGAGGAGGAACAGGCTGTAGGGTGTGTGTGTGCACACGTGTCTGTGTGTGCCTGCAGGTGGGGCAGGAGAGCGGGAGCAAGGAGCGAAGTCTGGAGGAGGGACCCGGGAGCTGGGCCGGCGGGGCTGCGGGCTGAGCCAGCCCTACGACCTGGTCTTTCCCCTCTACCCAACCGAGGCCTGGCCTGAGCTGGGGCGGTGCAGGAGGCGGGGCCTTCAGAGTCCTGGAGGGAAATGTCTGCTGGAGTGCCATGGACTGCGCGCCACACATTGTGAGCATCTGAGGGGTGGTGACATGGGCCCCTTTAGAGGTGCAAACCAAAGGAGAGTCGGGAGAGACTGGGATTTTGAGATATGAATACTAGGAACTCTGCGACCCAAGTTGTCGGGAGAGAAAATGTCCCTTTAAGACTTGATGATTGGAATATTCAGGACACACAAAAATGGGGAGTGTGAAGAATGACTTTAGTTAAGCGAAAAGGAATTTTTAAACCAGTGAAATCTCTTGAGGCGAATAGGAACTGGTCTTAAAAAATGAAGATGTTTAACCAAAAATAATTCTTGGGGAGAAGGGTTTTGGAGAGGAGGGGGGAATTATTTGATTGAGAAGAGTTATTGGTACACTTTCCAGGCCGTGGATTTTATCCGGACATGTCGCTGAAATGACAAAGTCTGGGGATGGAGTTTTGTCCTTGTTCTTTGAGACAGGTTCTCGTCATGAGTCCAGGCTGACTTTGAACTCACCTGCCGGCCCTACTGAGTGCTGGGATTAAAGGCATGTACTAAGGACCTTGGATTTGTGGATCCCTGAATTTGGGTGCCTATATTCTTATATCTTTTTTTTTTTTTTCTCTCTCTCTTGCTCTCTTTAGAGTGTGAACATGGCTACGCCTCATCGTTCCCCTCCATGCCGAGCCCCCGGCTACAGCATTCAAAGCCCCCGCGGAGGTTGAGCCGGGCGCAGAAACACAGCAGTGGGAGCAGCAACACCAGCACTGCCAACAGGTAGCAAGCTGGGGAGGCGTAGAAAGGGAACCGGAGGGCAGGGAGCCTGAATTTTGTTTTTCCTCTGCTATCAGTTCTGGAGCAACACAAAATAGGTTTCCTTACCTCCACCCTGGGGATTGGCCTTTTAAAGTAAATCATATCCTGGCTTTGTGTACGGCTGGAAGGAACAGAATCTGAAAAGGCCATTGAAGAAATCTCGCTGGAATCATTAAGATGGGGAGGTTTGTGACAGAGTGGGCGGTAATTTGAGAGACGGCAGCATGTGCCTGTGGCTCTGTGACCATATGCTAAAATTAGTCTTGGGCAAGCTTTTGTTTTTCTTTCCAAATTTCATGGGGCTGGAGAGATGGCTTAGCGGTTAAGCGCTTGCCTGTGAAGCCTAAGGACCCCGGTTCAAGGCTCGGTTCCCCAGGTCCCACGTTAGCCAGATGCACAAGGGGCGCACGCATCTGGAGGTCGTTTACAGAGGCTGGAAGCCCTGGCGCGCCCATTCTCTCTCTCCCTCTATCTGTCTTTCTCTCTGTGTCTGTCGCTCTCAAATAAATAAATAAAAAATTTAAAAAAAAAAAAAATTTCAGGTGGTCCAGGATAAAATTTTTAAAAGTCACAAATAGGGCTGGAGTGATTGCTTAGTGGCTAAGGCGTTTGCCTTCAAAGCCTGTGTACCTAGGTTTGATTCCCTAGGACCTACGTAAGTCAGATGCACAAGGTGGTGCATGCATCTGGAGTCCGTTTGCAGTGGCTCGAGGCCCTGGTACACCAGTTGTCTCTCTCAGGTCTCTTTCTCTCATATTAAATAAATAAAGCATTTTTTTTTTTAATCAGAAAACTGTTGGGCTTGGTGGCACACACCTTTAATACTATCACTTGGGAGGCTGTGGTGTGGGTATTCTAGTGAGTTTGAGGCTAGCCTGGGCTATCAAGTGAGTTTCAGGTCAGCCTGGACTACAGAGTGAAATCCTTCAAACAAAAAAAATAAGACATAATCTGGCAGGATATAAAAGAGAATCAAGGGCTTTGTTAAAGAAAAATATTTAGAAAGACTAGGGAGTTAGCGGGCATGGTCAGTTTGTTGAGGAGGAGGGAAAAGATCATGCTGTTGTATTCATTTTCCATCCTATTTAATGGTAAGATGATTGAATGGGAGAGGGTTATGATCAAAATACATTATGTGTATGTATGAAATTGTCTGTAAAACTTAGTGATTAATGAAGAGGGCTCTGAAGCAAAAGTAGAGAAGACACTTATACTTCAGGCAGAACACATTTCTTCAGAATATGCTGTCTAGGTGTGCTGAGACACAGTTGACTTCCACTTTTGAGAACTTTAGTAGTGTCTGGCTGTCTCTTTAGAGCTTTTGTTCCAGGAAGCTGATAAACCCTGAGGAGTCACATCACAGGAAATTTATAAAATATTTCATTATTTATTTAAGAGAAAGAGAATGGGTGTGTCAAGGCCTCTAGCCACTGCAATCAAACTCCAGACATATGCACCATCTTGTGCATCTGGCTATGTGGGTCCTGGGGAATTGAACCTAGGTCCTTTGGCTTTGCAGGCAAGCACCTTAGCCGCTAAGCCACCTCTCCAGCCCCAAACAGGAAGTTTGTAAAACAACCTTTCGTAAGGGCAACTATTCTGCCTTTTTCATTGATGAGAGGAAGTTGAATAAAACCTTTATTTAAAGTTCCCTGAAGGTTTTGGGGAGCTCTCTCCAGGTGGCTTGTAGTCACTGGGGGAGGCAGGTTGAGGAGGGAGCAGCAGAGGAGAGGAGCTGTTGGTGCAGAAAGCCTGACAGTTGGGGCTCATGAGGTTGAGTCTTTCCATACTGCAGTTCCAACATCGGTGAGGCAAAATGTGGAATAATTCTTCTTTCTTTGATTCACCGTAGAGCTGCATTTTTCCTATTTGTCTTGTCTCTTTAGTATTTTCTAAACTTGGTTCTAAAATATTTTTATTTATTTGCAAGCACAGAGAGATGGAAAGAGAATGGGCATGCCAGGGCCTCTTGCCACTGCAGATGAACTCCAGAGGCATTCACCACATTGTGCATCTGGCTTCACGTGGGTACTAGGGAACCAAAACTGGGTCATTAAGCTTTGCAAGCAAGCACCTTCACCACTTAGCCATCTCCCCAGATCAAAATTCGTTTTTTAAATGATAAAAATAGGCTTAGGCTTAATATGCTATCTTTGTTAGGCTGGATGGCTTGTTGTGGCACAGTATGTTTGAGATGAGGATGCTTAGTATGATTGACATTTTAAAAAATTTATAAATTTGTTTGCTTATATAGTTTGTCTGGTTAAGCTATTAGGAATTTATTTTTTGATCTCTGTGTAGATTAAGACAGAAAATGTTTTTGTAAACTTGGAGACATGGAAAGAATACCATTTAGAAAACCAGACCTGGGTTCTGTCACTTACAAGTATTTAAGTTTTTTCCTATTTCCTAGAAATCAGGTCTATGACCTAATGATGTTTCTCTCTTCCTTACAGTTTTCTTGTGTAAAATGAGAGGCTATGTTAGAAACTCACCAGGTCCCTTCCTTTCAAGTTCTGTGATTTTGAGATTACTTACTGTATTAGTTATTTAGTGCATCTGTCCATTGCAGAGTGACATCTTTATTAGCAACTCAAGGGTTGCAGAAGCAATTGCATAAAGAAGATGCATGTTTCTAGATTTTAGTAATTGTAAGTCATTAATAGGAAAGTCTTTGTCATCTGTTTTCTTACACTTAGCTTGGGGTTTTGTCTAAATAAAGTTTTTTAAATATTTACTTAATTTTTTATGAGAGAGAGAGGAGAGAGAAAGAATTGATGTGTTAGGGCCTCCACCCACTGCAGTCGAACTCCAGACACATGCTCCAACTTGTGCGCATGTGCGAACTTGTGCACTCGCGTCACCTTATGTGCCTGGCTTATGTGGGACCTGCAGAGTCAAACATGGATGGATCCTTAGGCTTCACAGGCAAGCCCCTTAACCACTAAGCCATCTCTCCAGCCCACCATCTTTCCAGCCCAGTATGAGTTTTTGTTTTAAGGTAATGTTATTAGTCTTCTATATTTTGTGAGACCACAGGTCTTATTATGTTTTAACATAGCGTGCAAAGAAATTTGTAAAACTGAAATTTTGGGGTTCTGGTAGTCTGCAAGGGAGAATGCACATACCTGTACTACTTAAAATTGAGGAAGGTCATTTAAATAACAAGCAAAAAAGACAAAGAGAAAGAAGTTGATTTTAGAACACATTGTCTTTAGGTAGGCCCCATCATGTATGTAGGTTATGCCAAAGCCTATGAAGGAGAACTAATTAAACAAAGTTTCTCCTCCATGTAGTAGGGGAGTTGAATGTAAAATTCTAATACTGAAACATTTTGGAAGTAGTTTATAGGTAGGCTTCCTGTTAGCTTCAAGATTACTGTTGGATTTAATAGATTTTTATTATACTGGTTACATAAGACCAAAAGATGGCTTATAGAAATTTCAGTAGATCCATCATCTGAAACAAAGGAAGAAACAGAATTTATATCTCATGCCATGTTATCCAAAAGGTACTTGTTTGGAAGTTGCTATTCCTAGTATACATCTTAGACATATAATTTTTTATCAAACTGGGGATTGAACCCATGGCCTTGTGTTTGCTATCCTAGTACCCTACCAGAGTCATACCCCATCTCAACATTGATACCTTAGAGTATCAACGTTATATTAGGATATCGTATAGCATAAAGAAACAAAATTTGTTTTTCTGACATTGTAGCATCTTTAAGATATAATGATAGTTGGCTTTCTCATTTTCTCAGATGTACTATGATATTTCTGATACAAAATGTTATTTTATAAATTTATGCTGGAGTTTGCTAGCTATAAACATAGACTCCTATTCCTCCTTCTTCCTAATGCTTGAAGTCATTTTCATAGAAGTACAAAGGAGAGAAAATAAATGATACAATGTGATAATACAAATATGTACCTTGCAAATCCTAGTAATTTTATCTGACAGTTTGGGAACTCAGACTTATACAATATAATTATTTTTTAAATATATGCTTGACTTTACTGTAATCTTGGTCACAGCTTTCTGCCACAATTCCTGAAATTAACCCTGTCAGGATGTCACTGCTATTAGAGAACCTAGTTGCAATTGCAGTCTGCCTCACAGGGACCATCAAAGCTCAGAATCCAGATTCGCTGTCTCATTTCACACCTGAGAAATCTCAAGACCTGTCTTCTTGAGAACCCTACCAAACAAGCCATGGCCTCAGTAGAACACTGATTTCTTCCTAACTATCTGTTGAATATGCCTCCTTCTTCCTTAATTTTATTTCTGCTCTCCTAATCTCAGCTGTCAGCTCACCTGAAAAAGTGCAGTAATTTCCTCCCTGGGATACTTGGAACAGTTCCCATGAATTCGATTGGCTGGCTTTCTTCCAGTGCCTTTAACATATCATGTTTCTTTATAATGTTCATCATATTTATAGAAACACAGTTACCTTATTGTTTCTTATATTTGTGGGCCATGTGTTGGACTGAGAACTCCCTGAGGCCAGGGTTTGAGTCTCTTCTACTTTCTTCCTTTTTCTTTATTTTGAAATAGGTTCTCAAAGGGCACATTCCAGGCCAGGCATGGTGGCCCACACCTTTAATCCCAGCATTTGGGAGGCAGAGGTGGGAAGATCACCGTAAGTTTGAGGCCACCCTGAGACTACATAGTGTATTCCAGGTCAACCTGGGCTAGAGCGAAACTATACTTTGATTAAAGAAAAAAAAAAGAAAGAAAGAAAAGAAAAGAAAAGAAAAAAAGAAATAGGGTCTCATGTAGCCTATTCTTCCTGCCTCTGCCTTGAGTGCTGGGATTATTGGCATGTGTACTGTACCTGGCTTCTTGTGCTGGAACATTTCTCTCTGCTACCTGTCATGGGGTTCTGCCATAGTAGGTGTTTCTCAAAGAATGAAAGATTTAAAAAATATTTTATTTATTTATGAGAGTGTGAGGGGGGGCAGATAGAGAGAATGGGTCTCTAGCCCCTGCAAACGAACTTCAGATGCATGTGCCACCTTGAGCATCTGGCTGGTCCTGGGAAATCAAACCTGGGAAATCAAACCAGCCCAAAGAATGAAAGATTTTTTAGAACTCCAGATAGATTGTTCTAAAAGAAAACTTAGGGGCTGGAGAGATGGCTTAGCAGTTAAGGCGCTTGCTGGCAAAGCCAAAGGACCTAGGTTTAATTCCCCAAGACCCAGGTAAGTCAGTGCACAAGGTGGCACATGCATCTGGAGTTTGTTTGCAGCAGCTAGAGGCCCTGGCTCACTCATATTTTTTTCTTTCACTCTTTTTCTGCCCCTCTCTCTCTCTCAAGTAAGTAAATAAATAAGGGCTGGAGAGATGGCTTAGTGGTTAAGCACTTGCCTGTGAAGCCTAAGGACCCTGGTTCGAGGCTTAATTTCCCAGGACCCACGTTAGCCAGATGCACAAGGGGGCGCATGCATCTGGAGTTCATTTGCAGTGGCTGGAAGCCCTGGCGCACCCATTCTCTCTCTCTCTCCCTCCCTCTTTCTCTCTCTGTCACTCTCAAATAAATAGAAATAAACAATTTTTTAAAAAGTAATAAATAAAAATAAAATATTTAAAAGGGAACTTAAGTATTTTTGTGCCAAGTACCATATTAGACTGGAAGGAGAAACAACAGAAGAAAATACAACTCCTACATTGCACACTTTTGATAATTTTGTGTTCTAAGGGTTATTAATACACTTGAAAGGAAAACTGTAGTATTTGGAGACTAAAAGTCTCTAAATTCAAAGCAAGTATATTGGTTCTTCTAAACAAGTATTTTTTAGTAGATATACTGGATTTTAAAGAACACTATTGTCTTATGTTATAGAAATAAAAAGATATCAAAAGAACCAGAAGTCTGTTAATTTTGGAGGTAAATGTTGGCATGAACCTGTGCCACATGGTAGTTGCATTGATTTAATGTGACTTGGAGAGAACCACTTTTTGCTTGAATTTCAAGTTCATGTATAATTCCTTTTTAGTACCGTAATGTCACAACATTAGCAGTATTTCAGTTCCACCTGCTAAGATCAAGAACATTAAAAGCAAATTTTCCTGTTGCATGTAGAGCACCAGTTTAATATTTTGTAAACAAGATATTTTTTCATCATCTTATTTTAGAATAAATGGCTGCATTTTTATTTATTCAGCTTTGTATCCCTTCTGACTGTCTTCCTGGGTTTTTAGGTGTTTGGGGAAGAAGAGGAGAGTACTAAATTCTTTTCCTAGAGTAGTTAGGACTTTCCTCAGCAAGAATAATTTGAAATGTTTCCTCCTGTTTTTAATTCTTAAACATGTGCTTAAAAGGACTTATTTTTTTGGAAATTTATATTTTATAGATTTCAGATTTTTGATATTAAAAAAAATAGACTCTGAGCCGGGCATGGTGGTGTACACCTTTAATCCCAGCACTTGGGAGGCAGAGGTAGTAGAATTGCTGTGAGTTCAAGGCTACCCTGAGACTACAGAGTGAATTCCAGGTCAGACTGGATTAGAGTAAAACTCTACCTCGAAAAACCAAAAAAAAAAAAAAAAAAAAAAAAAAAGACTTTGAGCCAGGTGTGGTGGCACATGCCTTTAATCTCACTCAGCACTTGGGAGGCAGAGGTAGGAAGATCACCATGAGTTCGAGGCTCCCCTGAGAATACAGAATGAATTCCAGGGCAGCCTGAGCTAGAGTGAGACCCTACCTCGAAAAACCAAAAAATTTAAAAAAAATAGACTCTGTGTTTTTGTCCAATAGAAAACTTATAAAAGTCAAAACAGAAATGCAGTTAAATTCCTAGCAATGTTGGCATTATTCTTCAGTATTTCCTGCATGTTAAATGAGGACCACATCCTTTGAAATGTGTTTTGTGATGTCTTACCTTTGATCAAAAGTGAGTTAAGTGAAAATTCCTCAAGAATTATATGTCTCACACAAAACTAACTCAGGCTTTCCATTAACTGGTTCATTGGAGCATACATTTGCTGCTGCCGGGTATCTTAGTCATAGATCCCTCTGAAGAAGTAAGTATTGTTTGAAGGAGAACAGCAGGATTGTTCCTTGTCAGTGGGACGCTGCTGCTCTCTCTAAAGAGTTGCCTTTTGTCAAAATACTGAACATACGACCTGGAAGATCTCGACATGGAAAGGGAATTCTACATTTTGTCTGGTTCAGTTCTCTGCTTTCTGAAGGAAAGATATTATCTCTGGTTCATGGTTAAATCACATGTGGCCAGGATATGGTTAAAGTGATTTGCTCTGTGTGAGCCCGACATGTGCGCACAGGTGGTGATCGGCTTCGGTAGCAAGCTGGGTTTTGAGAAGTGTCTTTGTCATCCTGACAGGAAGAAAGACTGCTGATTTTAAGAGACTTTAGAGATGTCTCCTTAAGAAAGAGACAGTATTGCCCCCTCCTTTTTGGACATTTTTGTCTTTTTTTCTGTGAAGACTATTTCCCAAATACTAATCTAATCAAAGAGGCTTGATCCTGTTTTTACTCTGATATTATAGTGTTGATGCAGTTTAAGTATGTATTAGAAAAATTCTCAGCTGGGCATGGTGGCACACACCTTTAATTCCAGCACTCGGGAGGCAGAGGTGGGAGGATTGCTGTGAGTTCAAGGCCACCCTGAGACTACACAGTGAATTCCAGGTCAGCCTGAGCTAGAGTGAACACCCTATCTCAAAACCCCCACCAAAAAAATTCTCAACCAGGTGTGGTAGCCCACACCTTTAATACCATTGGAGCAGAGGTAAGAGGATCTCCTGAGACCTATATAGTGAATTCCAGGTCAGCCTGGGCTAGGGTGAAACCCTACCTAAGGGTGGGGGGGCGGGCCTTTCTTTTTTTTTTTCTGAGGTAGGGTCTCACTGTGGTCCAGACTGACCTGGAAGTCTCAGGGTGGCCTCGAACTCTTGGTGATCTTCCTACCTCTGCCTTCTGAGTGCTGGGATTAACGGTGTGCGCCACCACACCCGGCAACTTTCATTTTTTGATTCATTTAAAACTGTTGTTGCATTTTTCCCTTCATCACATGTTTATTGGTATAGACATACTATATTTTTCTACCCTCATTTCAGTCTACCAAAGGAAACACTTATCAAATGAACATGTGAATATATTACTTCAAAGTATGGAGAGCATTAAGCAAAAGGTGGGGTGGGGTAGGGCGTGTCGTGGCGGACCTGGTCATCTGATTCCTGAGGGAGGCTTCTTGGGGCTGAATGCTTCCCAGCTTTCCTTTGTTACCCTGACTTTCTCACGTTTATGTACCTGTAACATCTTAGATTACTGTATGGTTCTCTACTTCATGTGTTTACCATTGTTTATTAAACCAAGCATTGTTGATGACATTTAAGTATTTTTAGATTTCTTTTTGTCATTCCAAACACAGCAGCTGTGAACACTGTTGTGTCTTTGCATTTGCCCACCTGGATCTTTAGGTAAACATGAAAAATGAGAATTATTGCATCTGAAGGGTAGATTCCACTGGGCGTAGAGGGCCATACCTATACTCCTAGGACAAAGAAAGCAAGGAGTGAAAGGATGGAGGGGGCCAGGCAGGGATGCTCCCATCTTCACTAAAAGTAACAGTAGTGACACTTGCATATAATATGCTACTTGCACAGAAAGTTCTTCAACATGCATTATATTCTCATTTGGATTTCAGAACATTCTGTGAAGTGGCGTTACCCGCACCCATTTTGATGAGGAAATGACTTGTGCTTTGGTAACTTCCATACGTAGAGCTGATGAGTTCAGTCCCTGACATTTGTTTCTCTAGGGTCAGCAGCATGGTACTTAGTGATCATTTATTTAAAAATTAAGACTCATGGCTGCAACCTGAAATCTTATGTGAGTGTTCTGCTTCTCTGTTCAGCTAAATGCTTGAAACATATTTTGTGCCTGCGGCATTTAATGCCTTCCTACCAGTGCCCTTTGCTAACCCTTTATAAATAATTTTTTAAAGTTTTTATTAGCTACTGGAACTGCTGTCTCTTTTGTAATATTTTATTTATTATTTATTTGCAAGCACAGGAGAGAATGGGTGTGCCAGGGTCTCTTGCTACTGCAAACAGACTTCAGGTGCATGCGCCACTTTGTGCATCTGGCTTTATGTGGATGCTGAGGAATTGAACCCAGGTCATTAGGCTTTGCTAGCAAGCACCTTTAACTGCTGGGCCATCTCTCTAGTCCCTGAAACTGCTGTCATGAAAGTAATTAGCAAATGAATTTGTGTTTCCCTGACATAAAAGTACTGTTTGTATATTAGAAAAATATCATGTGCATATATATATACATATATATATGCATACATATATATATACACATAACATATGAAAATAATACAAGATGGTGTAAAAAGCCATTTTTGTGTCAGATTCCAAGTCCAGAGCAAATTATTATAGACAAAGTATGACAATAGGTAATTGTAAGAATGCTATGGATTCCCAGTGTATAACTGTCCATTGATTAACCTCAACATGCATTTAGGAACATACAGAGATTATATTATTTTGGTATTAGAGCAATATTTTTAAAATTTTGTATCTATTTAGTATTTTAGAAAGAGAGAAGAGAAGGGATATTATGGAGAATGGAGTTTCAAAGGGGGGAAAGTGAGGGGAGGGAGGATATTACCATGGGATATTTTTTATAATCATGGTGCATCAGGGCCTCAGCCACTAAAAGCGAATTTTGGATACTGCAGCATCAGGTGAGTATGTGTGACCTTTTGCTTGCCTCACCTTTGTGCATCTGGCTTACGTGGGATCTGGATAGTTGATTATGGGTTCTCAGGCTTCTCAGGCAAGTGCCTTAACCGCTAAGCTATCTCTCCAGACCTAGAGCAACATTTTTTATTATAGGAAAAATGTTTTATGGGGTTGGAGAGATGGCTTAGTGGTTAAGATGCTTGTCTGCAAAGCCTAAGGATCCAGGTTCACTTCTCCAGGACCCATATAAGCCAGATGCACAGGTGGTACATGGTATCTGGAGTTCGTTCGCAGCAGCTAGAAGCCCTGGAGTGCCCATTCTCTCTCTGTCTCTCTCTTTCTCTGTCTTCCTCTTTCTCTCACTCAAATAATTAAGAATAAATATTAAAAAGATAGAAAACTTTTTATGTAAGACTAATTTCTCATTGGAGAAAATGTGTGAATCCTGTATATAATTTTGTTATTAATGTTACTATATACATTTCAGGAAAATGTGTTCTGGATTTTTGTTTTTGTTTTTGTTTTTCGAGGTAGGGTCTCAGTCTAGCCCAGGCTGACCTGGAATTCACTGTATAGTCTCAGGGTGGCCTCGAACTCAGGGAAATCCTCCTACCTCTACCTTCCGAGTGCTGGGATTAAAGGCGTGTTCCACCATGCCTGGCTTTGTTTTTGTTTTTTGAGGTAGGGTTTCATTCTGGGTTTTCAATTTCTGTAATAAAAGCCTGCTGGAATTTTGATTAGGATTACTTTGAATCCGTAGATTAAATATGGAAGACTTAATACATCTTAATAATAATATTGACTCTTCTAATTATTGAACATGGTAAGTCATGACACTTATTAAATTATTTAGATATTTTAAAATTTCATGTTTCTCTAGTTTTCAGAGTGTAGGTCATACAAATATTTTGTTAGATTTTCCCTTAAATTTTTTTTTTTTTTTGAGGCAAAGATGGAAGCTTTTATTTGGGAAAAGCACAAGCTGCCAAGACTGACTCTCAAGAGCAGAGCCCAGCCACTCCCTTAAATATTTTTTGATGCTATCATAAGTGACAATTGAACTTGACATACTGACCATTCTAATAATTTGTATATTCTTTAGAATTTTCTAAATAATTTTTAAAAATTTATTTGCAAGTAGAGAGAATAAATGAAAATGGACATGCCAAGGTCTAATGCCACTGCAAATGAACTCCAGACACATGGACTGCTTTGTGCATCTGGCTTTACCTGGGTACTAGGATACCGAACCCAGGTCTTAAGGCTTTGCAAGCAAGTGCCTTTAACTGCTGGGCTGGATCTTCCCCCTCCTTAGGATTTTCTTAATAGATAAGTGTTCTTTGGGTGGGTGCTAGGAGTTGAACCTGGACCCTAGCTTACTCTTAAGCACATGCTCTTAACCAGAGAGTTGCACTACCTGAACGTCTTAAATAGATGTTTGTAAAATACATTTTTATTTCTCCCTTCACGTGAGGTACGATTTTTTCTTTTCTTGTGCAGATTAGAAGTGATGGCAATGAATATTACTGTGCCTAATTAGGAAAGAAAATAGTCTTTCATCATTGAGTGATTCCTTTTGTAAATATGCATTTCAGGTTAAGGAAATGCCTCTACTAATTTGTGAGGAGAATTTTTGTTTTTTGCATGAAAGGATGGTAAATTTTGTC
This sequence comes from Jaculus jaculus, assembly GCF_020740685.1. Lineage (NCBI taxonomy): Eukaryota > Metazoa > Chordata > Mammalia > Rodentia > Dipodidae > Jaculus > Jaculus jaculus. The sequence goes on along the minus strand of NC_059102.1, from coordinate 24,274,824 downwards.
AAGTGCTTTTTCCTTATTTATTCCACATTTTATGTCTGGCTTAGGTGGGTAGCTTGGGAATTGAACCTGAGCCTACAGGCCTTTCTAGCAAGTGCCTTTAACCACTGAGCAGTTTTTCTAGACCTGACCAGGCTGTGTTTTATCTTTTTCTTTTTTTCTCCTGTTAATATAAAGGATTGAATTGATTTTTGGTTTTTTTAATGTTTATTTATTTATTTGAAAGTGACAGACAGAGAGAGAGAGAGAGAGAGAATGGATGCGCCAGGGCCTCCAGCCACTGCAAACGAACTCCAGACGCGTGCGCCCCCTTGTGCATCTGGCTAACGTGGGTCCTGGGGAATCGAGCCTCAAACTGGGGTCCTTGGGCTTCACAGGCAAGCGCTTAACCACTAAGCCATCTCTCCAGCCCTGATTTTTGAATATTAAACTAACCTTACATTCTTGTACTAAACACTACTAGGCCATTTTATATTTTATACTACTATAAGTATTGATCTTTTATGTTGTTGTTCCGTTTTGTTTTTTGAGGTAGGCTGACCTGGAACCTTGTCACACATGAACACATGATCCTGCCCCCTCAGCCTGTGAGTGCTGGGATTAAAGGCATGTGCCATCGTTTCCAGCTTTGTAGTACTGATCTTAGCCACTCAGAATTGGCACAAACTGCCCAGGCCCCAACATATCTGCTCTCACTATACATTTCAGGCACAAGTTCAGGAGTCCCAAAGTCACTCTTATTTTTTGATTACCTGGCTAAAAATTCAGAAGTCTGTCTGCCTCCTGCTCTAGGTTCAGTAATTATCAAGAACAACTCAGAACTAAGGAAAGTACTCATGTTTTATTATAAAATAAGACCTGCCAAGTGAAGATATGGAAAGTGGGGTCTGAAACCATCCTGGAAGCAGAGCCTTCTCCACATAGAATCTGAGTGCCTTACCCTGCTGGTACTAACCCTCCAGCCAAGATGTCCACCCGAACCTCAAGTTCTATAGCTTTTATTTGAGGATGCTGTTAGATAGACATGGTTGATTGAATATTGACTATGTGACTGAACTCACTCCCTAACACCTCTCCTCTCCCTGGAGGTTAGACTAACACTGGTTAGTCAAGCCTCACCTCTCTCATCACATGGTTGATTTTTCCACCATGACCAACTTTCATGGTGAGTCATCTCCTTAGCAAAATAAACTCAGGTATAATCTAGGGCCTCACAGTGAAGAATGAAATTGCCAAAATCGTAGAATCATGCCTAGGGATGAGGAGGCAGAAAAACCTAATACTAATATTAATCCTAACAGTTGTGGCAATATCTTTCCATATGTTGTTGGGTTGAGTTTGCTGACATTTTCTGTAGAAGTTTTATGTCACTATCCATGAGCTATCTGTTCTGTTGTTGTTTTTTTTTTTTTGGTCTTGTCTGCTTTCCATATAATTTCTTTGTTAAGTCTTGGTATCAGGCTAATGCTGCCCTCATAAAATTAATGAGGAAGTATTCCCTGTTTGTTTCATTGTTTAAAGATTTTATGTATATCTTTTTATTTTATTCCTTAATTACTTGGTAAATTTTGCTAATGAATTCTTTGGGCTTGGAGTTTTCTTTGTGTTTGTGAACTATTAAAAATTCCCTTTAAAGGGGAAAGTGTGTGTGGGGGGGAGGGAATTACCATGGGATATTTTTTTTATAATCATGGAAAATGCTAATAAATTTTTTTTTAAATTCCCTTTAATATATACAGTACCATTAAGGGACAATCATTTTCCGTTATTTATTTTAAGAAACTTGTCTTGCTGGGTATAGTGATGCACGCCTTTAATCCCAGCACTCAGGAGGCAGAGGTAAGAGGATCGCCATGAGTTCGAGGCCACCCTGAGACTCCATAGTGAATTCCAGGTCAGCCTGGGCTACCTGGAAAAAAAAAAGTGTATAACTTATATATGTTTATGTTGTGTGCCAAAATATTTGTCAGACTTAAATTGCTATATTTGAAGTAAAAGTTGATTTTTTATAGAATGCAGTGGTTTTTATTTTCCTTGTTTATTAAAATGGATGTGTGTATGTGTGTGTGTGTATATAGACAAGTGTACTGACATTGTATAGGACTCAGTGAATTTTCACGAAACTCCAGAGAGAATTTCATATACATTTAAAAAAATTTATTTATTTATTTATTTATTTATTTGAGAGTGACAGAGAAAGAGGCAGAGAGAGAGAGAGAGAGAGAGAGAAAGAATAGGCACACCAGGGCCTCCAGCCACTGCACATGAACTCCAGATGCATGCTCCCCCTTGTGCATCTGGCTAACATGGGTCCTAGGGAACCGAGCCTTGAACTGGGGTTCTTAGGCTTCACAGGCAAGCACTTAACCGCTAAGCCATCTCTCCAGCCCTCATACACGTTTTCAGAAACCACTCTCCTGGTTTTGAGTTACTGTTACTCTCTCCTGAGGTGACCACTGTTGTAACAGGACCTCCTGTATGCTAGGCAAATGCTGTACCCCGAGTTACCTTTCCAGCTCCTAACTTTTTATACTGTGAATTCATTTTACCAATTTGAAATCTTAATGTGAAATGAAATCTAACATTAGTTAGGTAGGCTTTTTTGGCAGTTTGTGCTTTTTTGGCATGTCTTACTAGTTTTTTAACTAATTTTTTTAAACAGTATTTAAAATTTTTTTTTGTTTATTTTTATTTATTTATTTGAAAGTGACAGAGAAAGAGGCAGAAAGAGAGAGAGAGAGAGAAAGAGAAAGAATGGGCGCACCAGGGCTTCCAGCCACTGCAAAAGAACTCCAGACATTTGTGCCCCCTTATGCATCTGGCTAATGTGGGTCCTGGAGAATTGAGCCTCGAACCGGGGTCCTTAGGCTTCATAGGCAAGTGCTTAACTGCTAAGCCATTTCTCCAGCCCAACTAATTAATTTTTGAGGCAGGGTTTCACTCTAGTCCATGCTGACCTGGAACTCACTCTATAGCCTAGGCTGAACTGGATCTCATGGCAATCCTTCTAACTCAGCTTCCTGAGTGTTGGAATTAAAGACGTGGGCCACCATGCCCAGCTATGCTTTTTTTTTTTTTGCTTGTGAGTGTGTAATGTGCTGTGCTGTGTGTGTATGTATGTGTGTGGTGTGGTGCCTCATACACTTGCCTGCAGTGGACAGAGGAGGGTGCTCACCTATAGTGGCTGGAGCAGAATGCCTGGTGTCCCACTCCATCACTCTTCTTCCCTGTCTTGTTTTGAGCCAGGGTCTTGCTGATTCTAGAGCGTTCAGGGCCCCAAAGAGTCTCGGGTCTCTTTTCCCTACAGGACTGCGGTTACAGACATGCACAGTCGTGTCCAGCTGTTCTTGTGCTATCTGGACAGTTGAATTCTGGTGGTCTCAGACCCTGTGGGGCCTTAGTGCTTTCACAGGAAACCTACTTAACCATTGAGTCATCTCTCTAGCCCTATCTTGCTCTTTTTAAAATTATTATTATATTACAGGTTGTGGCAATTAATCCATATAATTGCAAAGCCATTATTGCATAGTATTATAATATTTCACAATTTCTCCATTCTATGTTAATCTTTGAGTTTTCTGTTTGGGCACTGTATGAATAGTGTTACGTGAATATTTTCTCTATGTCTTTGCTGAACATATATTAGTTTGGTTATACCTATGAGTGAAAATGGTGAGTTACAAAGTACGTATGTTCAGCTTTATATTTAAGTTTTAAGGAAAAAAGTCAAGTTCTTGGTTACAGTTATTGTTGTGCATCATTTTTTTTGATACAAGTCATTGTAGGAATAGTTTCTGTGGTGAGTATGGTTTTGTCATTACAGAAAAAAATACATATTTTAGGAGTTTTTTCCCTAATAGTTTTCAGTATTTAAGTCTTACTGTCTTTAGTGTCTTTTTTATATTTTTTATTTATTTACTAGAGATAGAGATAGGGAGAGAGATTGAGAGTGAGAATGGGCATGCCAGGACCTCCAGCAAACAGACTCCAAATGCATGTGCCGTCCTGTGCATCTGGCTTACATGGGACCCAGAGAACCAAACCAGGGTCCTGAGGCTTCACAGGCATGTGCCTTAACTGCTAAGCCTTCTCTCTAGCCCCTGTCTTTAATGTCTTTTAAAAAATCAGGTATATGCACATAAAAATCACTGGTGAAAACAAATGGGCAAACATACTATTTTAAAAGAAAAAGAATACTAAAAATGCTTTGAAATTTACTACTGCACAAATTGCTGTAGTTTTTCTTTGTCCTTAGAGGCCCCAACCAGCTGCTCTAGTGGCAGTGGTCAGTTTTTCTCGATTTTTCTTTTTTCTTTTTCAAGGTAGGGTCTCACTCTAGCCCAGGCTGACCTGGAAATCACTCTGTAGTCTTAGGGTGGCTTCAAGCTCATGGCAAGTCTCCTACCTCTGCCTCCTGAGTGCTGGGATTAAAGGCGTGCGCCACCACGCCCGGCTTGTTTTTCTCGATTTTTGAGTATATAAACGACATGCCTTAAGTTACTCATTAGAAGATGCTCATTTGGCTTCATCATGTGGAAGAGCACATCCACTGCATACTTTAGGGTTAGCAAGTAAATGAAACACAAACGTTCAGTAATTGAAAGCTGGCTCGCTGCTTTAATGCAGAGAGATCTCTGTTGTCAGAAGAAGGTGTTAGTTCTGTAATGGAGGCTTGTGTTCTTCCACAGGAGCGCTACTTTTGAGTCAGACTTTACCATTTTGTACAGTTTTAGTTCTATGCTTCATTTCATTGTCTGCCACCAAACTGTGCCCTAAAGGGTACAAAGTTCATGTATTAGAACCATGTAGTCACGAAAGCTCACAGATCTAGTTGAGATAATGGTACCTGCCCATCCAAACATGAGATGCATTAGGATGGCTCTCCTAAGTGATGTTACTGTAAAAACAACTACCTGTGATTCAGTCATACAGTGATAGAGGTGTCTTTGTGCTCTTGGAAGTTTTTAAGCATTCAGAGTAAGGATGTCTCAAAGGCAGACAACTTACTGGTATAGGCTCTCAGAGATACATTTTATTTGAATGGAAATAAAAATCAGCTAATAATTGTATTATTATTCTCTGAACCTTTCAGAGAATTTATAATTAAATATTTCAGTGACACATTATTGAAAGGGCCTGGTTGGATATGTAGGCTCTCAAAGAAGTAAAGGGGTTGTCTCTGAATATGCCATGTGCAATACAATTACGCATTTATTAGTAACATTGTTTGGATTGTTAGTTTCCCTGTGTACATATAATTAGGCATCTTTCTCTCTGTCGTACTGCTAACCCCTGTACTGGCTGATTAACTGGCTGAATGACCAAGTGGCTTCAGTCTTATCTGTCTTTCAGTTTTTCTTTCCCTGATTATAATGGTTTATTTGAGTATTTGATTCCAAATGTTACTGATACCCTGTCAGACTGTCTCATGGTTACCTGGGGCTGGGGAGAGTGCAAGCCATTGGCCTGAGTTCAGTAGCACCCATAGAAAGCTTATGCCAAGTGATACACGCGTCTCTAGTCCAGGTGCGCCTGCTGCAGTGGAGGTAGAACCTGGAGGATCCTGAAGCGCGTGGGCCAGTTAAGCTGGAGCATGCAGTGGCAACCTAAGAGCGCTTGATTTTCCGGGTTCGATTTCCCAGCACCCAGGGCAACACGCACCTGTTACCTCATTCCGTTGGAGAGAAAAGACCTGAGAATTGCTGGAGCTCATTTGGAAACGGCAGCTTTGGGTTTAGTGAGACTCCATCTCAAAGAAACATGCAGATGAGTGCAAAAAGGAGGATGCCCAGCATTCTCCTCTGGCCTCTGTACACAGGCAGAGTTCACACCCCGCCATACCAAGAAAAAAGAGAAAACAAGAGGCCCTGTCCCATATGGAAGGGGAAAGAAGAGGACAAGCCCAAGCTTGCCTCAGACCTCCGCACATGTGCTGTGGCGCGCGTGGGCCCATGCACTCACACAGAAACACGCACACAAAATAAAAACAATCTTGGGCTGGAGAGATTCTCTCAGTGGTTAATGCACTTTGCCAGCAAAGCCTAAGAACCTAGACTAGATTCCTTAGCACCAGTACAAGGTGGTGCATGAGTCTGGAGTCCTTTGCAGTGGCTGCAGGCCCTGGCGTGCCCTTGCTCCCTCCCTCCCTCCCCCCCCCCCATCTGTATTTTTCTGCTTGCAAATAAATAAGATATATTATAATTTTTTTTTTTTTTCTGAGGTAAGGTATCACTCTGGTCCAGGCTGACCTGGAATTAACTCTGTCATCTCAGGGTGGCCTTGAACTCATGGCAATCCTCCTACCTCTGCCTCCCGAGTGCTGGGATTAAAGGCGTGCACCACCACACCTGGCTATAAATAAGATATTTTAAAAGATCTTAAAATTATACAGGCAGGATGGCACAGGTGTGTAATCCTAACACTTGAGAAGCTGGGGCCAAGAGGATTACAAGTTTCAGGCCAGTTTGGGCTACATAGTAAAATCCCACCTCAAATAATAGTAATAAAAATTAATATTCACTGAATAATTACACTGTACTAAATGCTTTCACATTTTTTTTTTCCTCTACTCAAGATAAACCCAGCCAAGGCAGACAGAAATATTTGGGTCTTACAAATGAGGAAACTGAATCAGGTTAAGTAATTTGTCCCAAACTAACGCAGTTCCTCACTAAGCTCAAAGCTTTTTCCTGTAACCGCAGGGCTCTTTATGACCTCTGTACATTCACTGGTTTGGCTTTGGACATTGCATTTCTGCTTGTTTGCTTATCTTATCCCTTTATTTGGAATGCCACCCTTTTAGCAGATTCCAGACTTCACTAATAGTAAAGTGTACGTCATATAAGCCCAGATAAAGTGCTACCTTCTTCTAATTTTTTCCCCTAGCTCCATTTGAAGCAAACTCTTCCATCTTTGAATCCCACAACATGTTAATGCCTTGCTTCATTTATTAATTTTAACTGAAGTTACAATTATTCCTGCACATTTGTAAATTTATTCTGATTCCCTATAGCCTAAGATAGCCTTGGACATTTAAAGTATTCAGTATTTGTTAACTTTATATTAAATGCAAAAAATTTTAAAGTAGGAGTAAAAGTAAGAATATGGCAATATAGGGCTGGAGAGATGGCTTAGCGGTTAAGCGCTTGCCTGTGAAGCCTAACGACCCCGGTTCAAGGCTCAGTTCTCCAGGACCCATGTTAGCCAGATGCACAAGGGGGCACACGCATCTGGAGTTCGTTTGCAGTGGCTGGTAGCCCTGGCGCGCCCATTCTATCTCTCACTCCATCTGCCTCTTTCTGCCTCTGTCACTCTCAAATAAATAAATAAAAATGAACAACAACAACAAAAAAAAAAAGAATATGGCAATATGGTAATGATCAGTAAGTATGTTTGTGATCATTTTGTTTCTTGTTATTTGGAAATCTTGGTAAATTTTGTTGGTGGTATAACTTAGTATGGTATACATTTCTCAGTTTGGTGAAAAAGTTGTTAGCTTTTTTTTCTTTAAAAAAAAACAATAGAGAAAAGCCTATTCAAAAGAGGTAGAAAGAACCTGCTGTTTTAATTTTGTTCACAGCAGTGGGTCAGATTATGTTCTTTTGGCCCCAGCTTTTTATAATGGGCTCAATCTAATATTGGAATTCCACAATTGGTTATCATTCAGTATATTATCTTTTGCATTTATGGATATCAGTGGGATTGCCAGATTGTTTAGAATAAGCTCATGGTAGACTAGAATCCACTCTTCTATAAGCATGTTTCCATTTTTATGTGTGGATTATCTCTCATTTTTGTCTTACTTGTTTTAAGTTTTCTTCTCAGAGAAAATCATTTACATCTGTATTTTCTTGGCAAGAGGGGCAGGGAGTCTCATCATTGTCCAGCCATTAATACATGGAGGATTTGTTGTTTTGTAACTATAAAATATGCCATTTCCCACTTCTAACTTATTGCTTTAGTATTTCATTCAAACAATAAAAAGTATTCAAAACTTTTAATATATGGTGGTAGGAATTTCATTATAATTTATTGAGTTTTGAGCTCTGTGTCTCTGCTGAATTAGAAGACCTATGTTTTTATTGTTTACTCCATCTGAATTGTACGTATTTTTGCTGTTAATTTTTTTGAACTCTTGAAACATCCTAAGGCTTTTTTCACATTTTTGAGGAAGAAGTCCTTTATATTGTCATTGAAATAATATCAGTTTTTTTCCATCCCATATACCTTGGACATTATAGCTGGGTGTGGTGACACACGCCTTTAATCCCAGCACTCTGGAGATAGAGGTAGGAGGATTGCCATGAGTCCGAGGCCACCCTGAGACTCCATAGTGAATTCCAGGTCAGCCTGGACTAGATTGAGACCCTACCTTGAAAACCAAAAAAAAAAAAAAAAAAAAACCAACCCCAAAACCCCACAAATATAACTCGGACATTATGAAACTGTTAAGAAAGCAAAAGGTAGACAGGAGACAGTAACTCAAAAAGGTCTTTTGGAGCTGGAGAGATGGTTTAATGGTTAAGGCACTTGCATGTGAAGCCTAAGGACCCAGGTTTGACTCCTCAGAGCACACCTAACCCAGATGCACATGGATGGCATGTATCTGGAGTTCATTTGCAGTGGCTGGAGGCCCTGGCATGCCTGTTATCTCTCTCTCTCAATAAATAACTAAAAATAAAATGTAAAAAAATATATAAGAAGGCCGGGCATGGTGGTGCACGCCTTTAATCCCAGCACTCAGGAGGCAGACGTAGGAGAATCACTGAGAGTTCAAGGCCACCCTGCGACTACATAGTGAATTCCAGGTCAGCCTAGACTAGAGTGAGACCCTACCTCACAAAACTATATATATACACACACATACACATAGACATATACCTATATATGTGTGTGTGTGTATGTATGAAATGTCTGTTGGACTATGACAGTGGGTAAATTTCTATAAATTATAAGGTCCACAAAATACTGAAGTTTTAGGAACCTGGGGTTGGGGAGATAGCTCAGTCAGTAAAGTGCTTGTCTTGCAAGCATGAGGATCTGAGTTCAGATTCCTAACACCTACCTAAATGCTGGGCAGGTGTGGTAGCCAGTGGTTAGGAGGTGGAGAAGGCAAGCTGATTAGATAGACTGACTAGAGTAGCTAGGCTAGTGAGAGACCTTGTCTCAGTAAGTAAGGTGCAGTGACAGAAGACACCTCACATCAGCCTCTGCCCTTCACACACATGCACACGTGTGCATACATGCATGCACACCACATGCATATACAAAATATTTAAGAATCTGATTATTAAATATCTGTTGAATGAAGATAAGATGAAAGCAACCAGTAATTTAATATTCAGAAAGGTTTTGACATTAACAGTATGTAAAATGATTAAGGTTTTGGTTCTAGTAATAAAAACGTAAATTCTACTTTATAAAACTTCCATCGTTGGGGTTGGAGAATTGGTTCAGCAGTTGCAGGCACTTGCTAGCAAAGCCTGAAGGCCCAGGTTCTATTTATTAGCCAACGTGAAGCCAGATGCACAAAGTGTCTGCAGTTTGTTTGCAGTAACAGGCGGCCCTGGCATGCCAAATCTCTCTATCCCCTCTCTCTCTTTCAAATAAGTAAATTAAAAAAAAAACAACTGTTGTTAATTCTGAAGCACTACAAAAGTAGCACCTTTTTTTCAAGGGAGAAATAGTTAACAGTTCTAGTAGTAACTAGTCGATTACATTTTGCTGTCATTTGAGGCAAATATGGCCATTCCTTAGTATCTGTGGAGAATTAGTTGCCCACAGATACTAAGGAACCCCTGCAGGTAAACAAAATCTGCTGACACCAAGGTCCTTTGTATAAAATGGTACAGTACTTGAATATAGCTTCTGCTCATATATTTTTATATTATTTCTAGATTACTTAAGATAAATTATATGTAAATAGTTGGTGCCCTGGGGACTAATAAAAATCTCTGTACATATTCAGAATCAACACAGTATTTTTTTCCAAATATTTTAAATGTGCAATTAGTTAAATCCACAGAATTGGAGCCCATACATAGGGAGGGCTAACTATATTGTTCTACTTCTTCGTAAATGAAGAAACAGCACAGAGAAATGAAGGGACTTTACTAAGGCCATAGCATCTGAACCTAGGTATTCTGGTCTTAGATTCTGAGCCCATAGCCTTCACTCAGTAGTGGTTCTTATTAGGGGGTTAAAAGCTTGGAATTTGGAGATAGAGTCCCTGACTGAATTCATATCTACTGCATGACCTTTGGGCTTTAGCCTGCCTGCACATTCTTGTTTATAAAACAAGAGTTGTTACAGGCATTGTGACAGGAGGATTGTAAATGTGAGGCTAGTCTGGACTCCATAGAAAAATCCTGTCTCAAGTGATATTGTATTTTAATTGCTTAGCACAGTTTAGCAGATTCCTCAGTCGGTTTTTGTTCAGTAGAATGGTAAGTATCTTTACGATACTAAGGCAGAATGAAAAAGAGAAAATAACCAATGCTAGCATTTTGGGTTGTATCCTTTTAGTCTTTGAAAATATTAATTAATAGGGAGAGAGAGGGAGAGAAAGGATGCTCCAGGGCCTCCAGCCACTGTAAATGAACTCCAGATGCATGTGCCACTTTAAGCATATGGCTTACGTGGGCACTGGGGAATTGAACACAGGTCCTTAGGCTTTGCAGGTAAGTGCCTTATCACTAAGTCATCTCTTCAACCCCCGTTTGAGTCTTTAAAAGCATGACCCTTAGTTTTTATTAATGTATATCTTTTAAAAATGGTTAGTATATTTTCTGTCTTATATGATTTTTTCTTATTTATGCTTCACACAAAAGGCAGGAAGATTTGAACTTGTCTGTTTCATGTAGCTGTAAGACATCTTATTTTTTTCTTTTTAAACAAAAGTGGGATTATGTTTTAGTTAATTTAAAGTATTGACATATCTGGAATGGAGAGATGGCTTCATGGTCAAGGCGCTTGCCTGTGAGGCCTAAGGACCCAGGTTCGATTCTTCAGGTCCCACGTTAAGCAGTTGTACATCGTGGCATATGCATTTGGAATTCATTTGCAGTCAGTGGCTAGAGGCCCTGGTGCTCCCATTGTTTCTCTTCACCCCCCAATCTAAAATAAGTAAATAAAATTTAAAAAATTATTGACATATCTATAACCCAACAAAATGAAAGATGATGTAAGTAGGCAAGGGAGCATGTATTAGTTTTCTATTAAACTAACAATGAAATTCCAGTTTCAGAACAGAGTTAACCAAATCACCTGCATGCACCATCCTAATGAATGTAGGTTCTTTCTTTTTGCTGAGTGATGTTGTAGAAGTCTAACCATTGCATTGTTAAATTCACTGGCTGTGGTATAACAGTAACTAAACCTAAACCAATCCTCCTTCCTGTAACCTTCTTAAGCAGCAGGGCTAATACTTTCTCTTTTCCTCTTCTTTTAGATCTACACACAATGAGCTGGAAAAGAATCGGTGAGTCAATGATGTGCAGCTTTCATCTACGTTTAAAAAGCAAACACAACATTTTACCTATGAAAATGTGATAGTGTATATATAGTTGTGATCTTATTTTTAAAATGTGCAGTTTGCTATGATTCTGGCACATTATTATTTATTTGAGAGCGAGAAAGAGGAGGGAGGGAGAGAGACAGGAAGAGAGAGAGAATGAGAATGGGCATGCCAGGGCCTCCAGCTACTGCAAACAAACTCCAGACACAGGCGCCACTTTGTATATCTGGCTTATATGGGTCTTGGGGAATTGAACCTAGGTCCTTTGGCTTTGTAGGCAAGCACCTTAACCACTTAGGCCATCTCTTCAGCCCCCATTATGTTTCTTTTAAAAGACTTAGAAAATAAGCTCATTCTTTTAGAAGTAAGCTTTTAAAGAGCACTTAAATTTGAATTTATGGGATAACTTCCCCGTCTTTCAGAACAGGAAGCTGTAATAGGCTTAAGCATGGTCTTGCTAAAGGATTAGGTTTCTGGAGTATGTAACAAACATGACAAACTGGAGTGTATCGAGTCTTTGCAGTTTGTTCATTCAGCAAATATTTGGCAGCCATGAACTATATCTATATAACATGACTAATACATATCAGATAAGAGTAGTCACAGCTTTGTGGGGGCGAGAGGCAGCAGTTAGTGTGGTACTGAAGACTATTTTGGAAGGCCACTTGATACCTCTTTACAGAGAGGCTTGGAAGGTTCTGCAGAAGACAGTAAGTGAGCACTGTGTGCTCAGGAAGCTGTAAGAGGTTCAGTGTGAGTATAAAAGATTGTAGCACGAGGTCATCCAGGGCACATGTTGAGAGTCTTGTCAGCTCTACTGAAGAGTTGATTTGTCCTGAGAGCAATAGGTGGCAGCTATTTATTTTAAGATGGGTTGTCATATGGTCAGGTTTGGAAAGAGCACTTTGGCTACAGTGTAAAGAATTGGTTGTTGGGGAGTGGGCTACCAGAGGCATGAAATCCCTTGTGAAAGCTATTGCAGTAATGCAGGAAGGAGATAATTATGGCCATAGCGATAGAAACCCACAAGGAGAGTATGGAATAGAAGCAATGTTAGCTGGCTGTGGATAGTTAAGTTTTAGGTGACATTGCCACTTACTGAGAAAGGCATATCATAAAATGCCAAGTTCAGAAGAAAAACCAGCTGTAGTATTATAACTGGAATTGTCTGTATCAGTCATTTTTTCCCCTAAGGTAGTGTCTTGCTCTAGTCCAGCCTGACCTAGAATTCACTATGTAGTTTCAGGGTGGCCTCGAACTCACAATGATCCTCCTACCTCTGCCTCCCGAGTGCTGGGCTTAAAGGCGTGCGCCACCACACTTGGCTGTACTAGTCATTTTTGACAAGAAAGGTATTATGAACATCAACTTTTTGTCATACCATTCGTTTTATTACTAGAAGAGATCGTACAGATTGACTGGCCCAACTGCTGCATTAGTAATGAGTTTAAATGTCAGATCCTCTTAAAAAGCCTTAACGTAGTCCTTCATGCACTTGGTGGCTTTGATCCCTTTGCACAATGCTCTGTTCATGTTGCTTGTTAAAAGACTGATGATTTGCTGGGCGTGGTAGCGCACGCCTTTAATTCCAGCACTCAGTACTCAGTAGGCAGAGGTAGGAGGATTGCTGTGAATTCAAGACCACCCTGAGACTCCATAGTGAATTCCAGGTCAGCCTGGGCTAGAGTGAGACCCTACCTCGAAAAAACAAAAACAAACAAACAAACAAAAAAAAAGACTGATGATTTGATCATAGTCTCTTCTATCAAATGACTAGAGCTGCCTTGAACACAAGGATTCTGCTTTGTGTCCTTTACATGCAGCAGAGAAGGCTTTAATGTTGACTTCTGTAACTCAGAAGTCAGTGTCTAGTTAAGACATTTTCCTAGTGATAGCAAATCCTCCTCCTAAAGAAATCTCCCCTGGGGGCTGTGGAGATGGCCCAGTGGGCAAAGCGCTTGCCATACAAACATCAGATCCCCCACACCCTCATAAAAGTTGGGCATGGTGGCATGGGCCTAATCACAGCACTGTGGAAGGCAGAGGAGGAGAAACCTGGGTCCTTGCTGGGTAGCTGCTGGGGTGTTTATGCCTCCAAGGATAACTTTAATGTACCTGTAAGTTGTTTAGTGTTTTCCAGTGACACAGGTATAACAGCGTACAAGTCTTATGCTAGGACCTTACCTAAAGCATGGTTCCATCATTTCTTCTTTCTGTTTTTCTTTCAAATTTAACTCCCTCCCCTTTTTGTTGCCATTATCGGTTCTTTTTCCCTTCTGCTCCTGAGTCTTCACTGGAAGGTGATACGGGATTAACTTTTCCAAGAGACATTTTCAAAGGGATTTTTTAATCACTAGAAATAAACTCTAATTTAGTATTAAAAATGGTTTATTACTTTGTAGTTTGGTTTTAAAATCTTACATAGAAAGCTTTCTGAGTTGGGCCCCCCCACCCTCGGGCAAATGCAATGAGAATTAAAGTAGGTGATTTAAAATTTTTTTCCGGGGGTGGGAGGGTATTACCATGGGATATTTTTTATAATCATGGAAAATGTTTAAAAAAATTAAAAAAATTAAAAATAAAAAATAAAATGTTAATAAAAATTAAGAAAAAACAAAAAAAAAATTCCAATTTATATTGGTTTGAGAGAGAAAGGGAGGGAGGGAAGGAGGGAAAGAGAGAGAGAGAGAGAATGAATGGGCATGCACTGTGAACAAACTCAGATGCATGCACTACTTGATGCATGTACCACCTTGTGCATCTGGCTTATGTGGGTCCTGGGGAATCAAACGTGGGTCCTTTGGCTTTGCAGGCAAGTGCTGTAACTGCTAAGCCATCTCTCCAGACCAAAGTAAGTGATTTTAAATATTAGTGGATGGCATAGAAATTCCCAATGGCTCTCTTAATCAATCTAAGTAAAGCCTATAGACGTTGAAGGTCTGGATTCCAGCCTTTGGGAGACGATGGTTAACATGTTCAGGTTCATCCTCTCAGATCTCAGTCTGCAGAAAAGCAGTGGAAATTTGGGGTCTAGGGTACTCAGAGTACTTGGGTTAGATCCACAGTTGTCCCTGAATGCTGGCAGCTCCTTGAGGAGCTTTAGGTAGTTTCAGAATTTATACAGAAGTTCAGACCTCTTTTTGGGTAGTCCCGGGGGCTGACTTCTTACTAGTTCAACGCCGGCAGTGTGAGCGTGGTCTAGGTGGCTCAGAGTACTTGTTACTTGTGCTCTCCCACTGTCTCGCGAGTCCCGCCACAGGTCACCACGGCCCAGGAGCTAGAAACAGAGGGGAAGCAGATGATCTTCAGATGTTCTGCATTCCTCAGAACCTGTACGATGTGTCTCACAGTAAAGGAAATCAAAAAAAGCAGAATTACTTTGCCCACTGGCCTATCTTACGAGTTAGGTCCTATTCAGCACAGATTTTAGATCACTTCATTGCTTTTTCATTTTCTTAATTTGAAGTACTGATGATGTTTTCAACAGTCAACAACTTTAACAGTACTTTAATGGTCAAGAACCTTAATGCTGACTGCAAGAGAGGCCATTTCAGCCTTAATAGCTATCATTCCACTGAAACACGAGGCTTACCCTTACTGCAACTTTGGCAAAGCTGGAAAGGCCAAATGAGGACACTGGCCTAATAATGCCGAGGCAGAGGAGAAATGACTCTTTGTGATAAAAGAGAATGACGTCCAATGAATGGTAATAGGTATCTCCATGTAGAGAGATGTCCGCATACCTCTGAAGAAAAGATAAAAAGTAACATTAATGGAGTTCTTAGAACTGTGTTCCCCTATCATGCAAGGCTATTTTATAATTCTATTTGGTAAGAAAGCAAAAACTGTGGGTCATGATGTTGTTAAAGATAGGCCGTTCTGAGCATCATAATTACAATTTGAAACAAGATAGATATGAACCCAAAACAGTAACCATCACAGACCTGTCTTATCATGAATATGATTGCTGTAGTTAATATCAGTCTTCTTCAGTAATGATACAAAATACCGAGCTTGGCATTGTGAAACATAAGATGAAGTATGAGGTGCAGACTCAACCTTACAACGAAGGCCGTTATGGTTCTGTAGTTATAGGCTCACGTTATTACACTGTAGTTTAGTGACTAATTAATGTGTGGAAAGGTTGCACTGATAGCATTTTCAAACTAAAAACTGAAACCCACTAGTAATCTGTATGACTTACTGAGCCATTTTGAAGTGGAAATAGAATAGAAAATGCCAAAGCACATTACATCAAATGAAGTTAAATGTAGAATTGTGAAACGTGTGTAAACGGAATCATGGTGTTAAATACTATGTGTCATAGTCAAAAAGACTATCCTGAATGGCCGAGATGAACGTATGCTAAACTGTGAAGGAGTCAAACTTGGCTAGACGAGACACATCGGGAGAAGTTCGGTGTGAGCACAGCTGCGGGAGCCGGGAGCTGCATGAGTTGTGTTCAGGAATAGGCCGTCTGAGTAGAACACACTCTGTCCAGTTAGTAGTCGCCGATGAGACCAGAAAGGGAATTTGGGATTGTATTGTGAAAGATTAGTTTGAACTTAATTTTGTTGACAGTGAATATTTGAGGCTTTTTTAGCACAGTTGTAGACACGATCAGATAATTAAGAAGAGGAAGAAAAATAGGGGAGTAACAAGGGAAAGGACTATCTAGGCAGCGTGGCGGTGCCTGCTGTAAGATCAGCACTTGGAGGTGGAGGCAGAGTTCCAGCACATCAGGTGAGCCTTGGCTACATGAGCCTTATCTCAAAAGTATAAAATAAGGGCTAGAGAGACGGCTTAGCAGTTAAGCACTTGCCTGTGAAGCCTAAGGATCCTGGTTCGAGGCTCGATTCCCCAGGACCCACGTTAGCCCGATGCACAAGGGGGCGCACATGTCTACAGTTTGTTTGTTCTCTCTGCCTCTTTCTCTCTCTCAAATAAATAAATAAGTAAACAAAAATATATAAAATAAGCTAAAATAAAAAATAATTTCAAAACCCAGGCATGGTGGCACACACCTTTAATCCCAGCACTCAGGAGGCAGTGGTAGGAGGATCGCTGTGAGTTTGAGGCCAGCCTAAAAAGTACAGAGTGAGTTCCAGTCAGCCTGGGCTAGAAAAGACCCTACCTCAAAAAAAATTTTTTTTTGTTTTTTCCAAAAAAAATGTACTGTTGTAACTACAGAAGTTAGGAGACCAGTTTGTATGTTCTTGAAGTTGTTCATAAAGTAGGCTATAGGAGCCAACACTTGGATGGCAGGATTGAGGAGCGAAGAGAAGAGGGAGGACAAGCATGCTGTAGAAGAAAACATGATTTACTATTTGCTCTCACTATTCTTCCTTTTCATTCTTTGCATAGCAGCCAGTGTGGCCTTTTCAAAGGATATTTTAGATACTATTTCTCTGTTTACAATCCTTCAGTGATTTCTCAGTTGCAGTTTGATAAGATCTATGGCATACAAAATCTTACTACTCTATGATCCTTGTCTCCTGTGGTCCAGCCAACGTGGCTTCCGTCCACACACCTCATGCTTCTTTCCATCTTCAGGATTTTGCACTTGGTGTTTATGAAGCTGTTGCTCTAGTTCTTCATCATTATTTAATTCCAGGTCTCAGGTTTTCTACTCAGAGAATAATAATCGCCCCTCAGGCATTCTGTCTCCAATTTTTTTGTGGGGGGTGTTCGAGGTGAGAGCCCAGGCTGTACTGAAACTCAAGATGTAATCTCAGGCTGGCCTTGAACTCATGGTGATCCTTCTACTGCTGCTTCCCGAGTGCTGGGATTAAAGGTGTGTGCCACTATGTCCAGCTCCTATTTTTTTATGTCACCTTAACATTTATATCTGCCTAGATTACTTATTCATTTGTGTTATTTGACTTCATCCACTAAAACCTAAGTTTTAAGAAGGCAATGAATAATTTGAAGATGAATTTAAGGAAACAATTTTCTTTACAATAAAATCCAAAGCAACAAAATAACCTGGAAATAAATTTTTTAAAAAAGATGAAAGACTCACATACAAAAACTGTAAAACTTTGTTGGAAGAGTTTAAGGAACTCTTAGGGCTAGAAATATGGCTCAGTGGTAGAGAATTTACCTAACATGTGGAAGATCCAGGGTTGAACCCTGGATCCACAAAGGAAAAAAAAAATCCTGTGTCCCTGCATGGGAACATAGTGCTGTTGAGATGGTAATGCTCTTCAGATGGAGTCACAGATTCAAAGCAAGCCTTAACAAGGTGCCCGCTTCCTTTTTGTGCAGCAATTAAAAGTATGGAAATGCAAGATACGCAGAATAACCAAAACAATCTTGAAAAGTAGAATAAAGTTGAAGGGCTTAAATCCTTGGCTCTCAAAACTTACTAGAAAGCTACTAATCAACACAGCAAGCACTGACCTCAGATAGACTAAGAGCAGTGGTACAGAACTGAGTTGGAGGGGGGGGAGGCAAGAAAGAACAGACTTGAGTCCAGAGATCATCCTTCACTTTTATGATCAGCTAATTTTTGACAAGGATTCCAACACCGTTGGCTGTCTTTCCGGTGATGCCGACACAAATGGATTTAACACATAGTGTTGATGTGTGTCAAATAATGAAGGTGGGTCCTTATCTCACACCACATGCAAAAGTTCATTTAAATTGGACCATGCACCTGTATTTAAGAGCTAAAATAACATCATTGGAAGAAAACATACAACTTAATCTTTTTTTTTTCTTTTTTTTTTTTTTTTTGGTTTTTCGAGGTAGGGTCTCACCCTGGTCTATGCTGACCTGGAATTAACTCTGTAGTCTCAGGGTGGCCTTGAACTCACAGCGATCCTCCTACCTCTGCCTCCCGAGTGCTGGGATTAAAGGCGTGCGCCACCACGCCCGGCTCTACAAATTAATCTTTATGACCTTGGGTTAGCAACTGTTTCTTACATATAACAACAAAAGCAGAACCAACAAAAGACATATTAGACTTGCATAAAAATTAAAAGTACAGGCCTGGGCATGGTGGCACAAGCCTTTAATCCCAGCACTTGAAAGGCAGAGGTAGGAGGATTGCCGTGAGTTAGAGGCCACCCTGAGACTACATAGTAAATTCCAGGTCAGCCTGAACTAGTGTGAGACCCTATCTTGGAAAACAAAACAAAACAAAAGTCAAAAATACAGGGGTAGTGGAGTTGGGGGAGAGTGCCTAGTGGTTAAAGGTACTTGCTTTCAAAGTCTGATGACCCAGGTTTAATTCTTAAGCTTGTCGTATAAAGCCAATCCAAAAAGTGGTACAAATGCCTGGCATTCCTTTTGCAGAGGCAAGAGACCCCAGTGAACCATACACTTGCAAATATAAATATAAATATAAATATAAATATAAATATAAATATAAATATAAATATAAATATATGGCTGGAGAGATAGCTTAGAAGTTAAGGTGCTTGCTTGCAAAGCCCAAGGACCCAGGTTTGATTTCCAAGACCTACAAAAGCCAGATGCACAAAGTGGTGCATGCATCTGGAGTTTGTTTGCAGTGGCTGGAAGAACTGGCATGCCATTCTTCCTCCCTCCCTCTGTCTTTCTCTCTCAGATAGATAGATAGAGAGAGAGAGAGAGAAGAAAGGAAAGAAAGAGAGAAGGGAAGAAAGAAAATGAAAAGACAGCCTGAAGAATGGAGAAAACATTCAGCACTCCCTACCTAGTGAGAGAATTGTCCCTGGAATATATAAGGAAAACTTGGGACTAATCAATAAAAAGGCAAATAACCCAATCTGAAAATTGACAAAGAATTTGAATAGCCATTCATCCAAAGAAGATGTACACATAGCCAGTAAGCATTTGGAAAATATCAGTAGTAAGAGAAACGCAAATCAAAAATAGAAGATGCTGGGCTGGAGTGACGGTTCCATTGTTAAGTGCACTTTCTGTGCAAGCACGAGGGTCTGAGGGGCTCCTGAATCCCACTAAGTGTGAATCTCCAGAACCCACGTAAGCAGCTGGGCTTAGCTGCACGTGTCTGTAACCGCAGTCCTCTGTGTGGCCCAGGCTGGAAAGTGCCTGGGGCTCGTGAAGGCGGAGACTGGTGTGCAAAGACTGCAGATGTCATTATTAGATGATGACACTGTCTAGATGACAACATGTTACAATTTCTTTCTTTTTTTTTTTAAATTTTGTTTGTTTATTTATTTATTTGAGAGCAACAGACAGAGCGAGAAAGAGGCAGAGAGAGAGAGAGAGAGAGAGAGAGAATGGGCCACTGCAAACAAACTCCAGATGCGTGCGCCCCCTTGTGCATCTGGCTAACGTGGGACCTGGGGAACCGAGCCTCGAACCGGGGTCCTTAGGCTTCACAGGCAAGCGCTTAACCGCTAAGCCATCTCTCCAGCCCTACAATTTCTTAAGACATGTAATTAACCACAGATCAAGGTCCAATATGTGGTGCAGTACCTAGTGTGGTAAGAATATTTGATAATGAGGAAAGATTGGGCTATATGATATATATTATATTATACACGATAGAGTACATAAAAAGGCTTAAAGGTTTTAATTCTAATTAACAATGAATGAAATCTAACAAGATTAAGACTAGATATTAAAACACTGATAATTTTATCAATTTCACTTAAGGTCTAGGATATAACTTAATTCTCTTTGTTATGCCTTGGAACAGCTTGGTTTGAAAGCGCAGTTGTAGAGGAAGGAGAAGCACCCTTGTCCAATGCTGCCAGATTTGATTAGCAAAGAAAAATGATTGCTTACACCTTTCAGTCTAAAAGTAGAAAACTGACACTTTTTTTTTAATCACATAAAAGTCCTGAAGAAGATAATTATCTTGTTTTTAGGCAGGAGTCTACTTATAGTACAGTTATTAGAGAGTAACTATAGAGTACTAAAAAAAAGGAATGTGGCCAGGCATGGTGGCACACACCTTTCTTTAATCCCTGCACTCATGAGGCAGAGGTAGGAGGATCACTGTAGGTTTGAGGCCAGCCTGAGACTACACAGTAAATTCCAGGTCAGCCTGGGCTAGAGTGAGACCCTACCTGCAGGGTGGTGGGGGGAGGAAAAAGGAATGTGCCTTTTAAGGTTTTCTGTCTCTCCTCTGTGTCTTTTTTCCACTTCCTTCTCCTCCTCCTCCTTCTCTCTCTCTCTCTCTGTCTCTCGGTCTCTCTCTCTCCTCTCTTTCTATCTCTCATGCTGAGAATCAAGCCTCCTTAGTGCATGCTAGGCATTCATTCTATCACTGAGCTATCTGCCCTGCTCTTAATAGAATTTTCTATAAAGCTGTAAAACCAGTTAAGTATGTTAGTTGATACTATCAAACATTATAAAGAATAACATCATTTACCACAGAGACATATAATTGATTTATTTTGCATGATTATTATAGCTGTATTTTTATAGAGGTAAGAATATTGAAGACTGTAGACAACTAAAAATAGCTGTCAAGAGTGCAGAGAGAGGCACCTGTTAAAGTTACCAGTACATGTTAATATGAGATACAGATGAATTCATGAGTGGCTTTTGTTTTATTATTTATTTATTTGAGAGAGAGAGAGAGAGAATGGGTGCACCAAAGCATCCAGCCACTGCAAATAAACTCCAGATGCATGCACCACTTTGTGCATCTGGCTTATGTGGGTCCTAGGGAATTGAACCTGGGTCCTTTGGCTTTGCAGGCAAGCACCTTAACCACTAAGCCATCTCTTCAGCCTTAAATATTTTATCTGTTTATTTGAGAGAGAGAGAGAGAGAGAAATGAGTGGGTTTTAGAGATAAACTTTATAGTCAGTGAGGAAGTAGCTAGGATAAAATTACAGTTAAAATGCAGTCTATACAATGAAGCCATTGCATTTGTGTCTAGATAGATTCAGTTTCTATATTGACCGTTGTCAGAAATAGGTCACTAAGCTTTCTACTCCCTGACCTAGATACATGTACTGTGAGGTGACAGAAGCTGACTCAAAGACACTGCATTCTAGAAACCAACTGTTCTCAGTACTTCATTTCTCCAGTTCTTGAGGCTTAATTCAATTGCACAATTGATGTGGGAAGAGATGGGGTCATTAGTTGTTGAAAACACCCAGGTGTGGAGAAAGTACTTCACTAATAGAACATGTGCCTAGCATGTACCATACCCTGGGTTTGATCTCTAATTAGACAAAAGCAGCCTTATTGGACTAGGAAGATGGCTCAGCAATTAAAGGTGCTTGCTTATAAAGCCTGCTGGCCTGGGTTTGATTTCCCAGTACCCATGCAAAGCCAGATGCACAAAAAGCGGCCCTGGCATGCCCATACTCTGTCTCATGTGTGCACACGCAAATAAACAAGAATTTTAAAAATATAACTTAAAACTCATTCTAAATATATGTCTAGAAATAAATAAGTCAGACCTTGAATAATTAACATTGTGAATATTTGAATATTATAGCAAAGGTATAATTTTTTTCAGGTAGTTTCAGGGATAATATCTAGGAAGTTAAAATTTATTTCAGAAAACACTCGTTTTCAAACTATGACTTTGAATTAAAAAACAGGATTACATATATATGTGTGTGTGTGTGTATGTGTATACACATACACACACACACATGTTTGTTTGTTTGTTTGTTTGAGGCAGGATCTCATGTAACCCAAGTTGAACTCAAACTTGGTATGTAGTGAAAGATAACCTTGAACTCCTGATCTTCTTGCCTCTACTTCCTAAGTGCTGGGATTACAAGCATGTACCACCACACCTAGCTAATTTTCTTGAGATATTTAAGATGCAGCTTTGAGAAATGTGTTTGGTCTGTAAAGCAGCTAATACCATTATTAATGATGCACAAAATGATACAAAAGAATTCTGTGAGGCTTTAAGGTGGTATGCCATTTTGTTAATCTTGGTAAAGAAATTAATGTACTGTAAACACTGTGATAAATACTGAAAGTATAATAACAGTAGCAAGGATTTAAATACAGAATAGGTACTAGCATCTTCATTTAACAAAATTTCTATTTTGCTTCAAATTTGGCAGTTATGTCAAAAGATATATTATTAAGAAGTCTGTTTCATTCAGTTTGGTTTGGTTTTGAGACAAAGTTGTTTTTTGTAGCCTAGGCCATCCTTGAACTCCTGAAATCCTTTTGAGTTCTGATCTTACAGGCGTTTGCTACTATGCCTAACCTTAGTTATATCTTTATTATTAGATGAGTCGCTTCTTTAATATCTTGTATTTATCCTTTACAAATGAAACTCGGGTCCTTCTAATGTATTTAGCTGTTGTGGTGAAGAGGAGGTAATTATTCAGTACTTGCTTATATTTCTGCACTTGCTATAGTGAATAATGTCCGTTGAGCGTCCCTTGAGTATCACTAGTGAAAATCTTTAGATCAAAACAAGGATTCAGTAATGTGAACAGAATTTCTTAATCTGATTAACTTGTCAACAAGGTTGTGTTTTTTTTTTTTTTTGCACTAGTGTGTGTGCTGTGATATATTATGTGTGGAGATGTGTGCATTATACGTGTATGTGCAACGGCCAGAGGAGAACTTCAGGTGCCCTTCTCTATCTGTCGTTTGACTTGCATACTTACTTGAGGTGGGGTTTTCCCCTCAACTAGGAGCTGCTGTCTGTCTGTCTGTCTGTCAGAGAGCCCCAGTGATTCTCTGATCTCCACATACAGACTGGGGTAGAATGTGCTTGGCTGTGTCCTGGTTTCTTTTTTAAAATTTTATTCATTTGAGAGGGTGGGGAGAGTATGGGTGAGCCAGGACCTTCGTCTGCTGCAAATGAACTCCCAGCGCAGGCGCCACCTTGTGCATCTGGCTTATGTGGGTCCTGGGGAATAGAACCAGGGTCTTTTGGCTTTGCGGGCAAATGCCTTAACCACTAAGCCATCTCTCCAGCCCTACATCGAGTTTTTCACATGGTTCTGGGAAGTCACACTTGGCAGTCTCCCACCTGAGGGGCCTCATGCTTAAGCAGCAAGTGTTCTTAACCTCTTAACCGCTGAGCTGCCTCCCTGCTCTGCCAGCCAGCTCTGAGAGGCTGGTTTTCTTGGAAAATAACTAATTCATTACTGCTTGTATTCATATCTTCTAAATCTAGCAAAGTTGGAACTTAACTCTTACGTGAATGACTTCCTTGTTTTTATTTGGAGGAAAGCCAGTGACGAGAGTAGCTTTTAATAATAAACAGTGTGTGTCAGCTAAATTGTCAAAAAAGGATACCTGGACCTAACCCGGATGGCTTCTTAAGAGTATATAATGAGAACTGTACCAGAAATCCAAAGATTTAGAACTTCCCTTTATGTCTCCAACTGGGAGATTGTGGTGTTGCATAAGTCATTTAACTTTGGAGGTTGGCTTTTCTTGGCTGTAGCGGAGACCAGCTGGTGTGGTGTGAACGTCTGCAAGTCTCGTTTGCTGGGAGGCTGAGGTGGAGGCATGTGAGATCAGTGCAGGTGACAGCAAGACCCTGCTCTAAAACAAAACAAAAAGCAAAAGAGGAGAGCTGCTGGGTATGGTGGTGCACGCCTTTAATCCCAGCGCTGGAGAGGCAGAGATAGGAGAATCACTGTGACTTCAAGGCTGACCTGAGACTACATAGTGAATTCCATGTCAGCCTGGGCTAGAGTGAGACCTTGAGAAACCAAAAAAAGTAAAGAAAGAAAGAAAAGAAAAGAAGAGTTAGAAGATTTCAGAAATCCATTTCTAATTTCTTTTTTTTTTTTTGAGACAGTCTTCTGTGTAGTTCAGGCTGGTCTTGAACTTTTGGCAGTCATGCCTTAGCTTCTTGAATGTTGGGATCACACCATGTCTGACTCTCTTAATTTCCTTTCTCTCTCTCTCTCTCTCTCTCTCTCTTTTCTTTCTTTCTTTCTTTCTTTCTTTTTTTTTTTTGAGGTGGGGCTTCAATATATAGCCCAGGCTGGCCTTAAACTTGTGGCTATTCTCTAATTTCTGCCTCCCAAGAACTGAGATTGTAGTCATTACGTTACATTTAGCTCAAATCTCGCTTTTAATTTAAAATCTAATTTTTGAACCAAATCTCCCAATGTATTTCTAATATAACTTCAAGACTTTTTTTAAAATTTTTTTGTTTATTTTTATTTACTTGAAAGCGACAGACAGAGAGAAAGAGGCAGATAGAGAGAGACAGAATGGGAACTCCAGGGCCTCTGGCCACTGCAAACAAACTCCAGACACGTGCCGCCTCCTTGTGCATCTGGCTAACGTGGGTCCTGGAGAATTGAGCCTCGATCTGGGATCCTTAGGCTTCACAGGCAAGCGCTTAACCACTAAGCCATCTCTCCAGCCCCAAGACGTTTTAAACTTGCATTGGGAGCATGGATGCCCGGTTTGATCTTCTGTAGTTCTTTGCAGTGGTGACTTATGCTTGCTAGGCCAGTTATATTATTTTCTACCTCTATAGTTTTGGCTAAGATTAATTGTTTGTACTCAAAAATCTCTTTTGAAGGTGTGTATGATGGCACACGCCTTTAATCCCAGCACTCGGGATGCAGAGGTAAGAGGAAGACTACCCTGAGACTACATAGTGAATTCTAGGTCAAGTTGGGCGAGAGAGAGACCCTCCCTTGAAAAAACAAAAAACAAAAAAAAAAACCCTTTTGAATTCCTACTCATATACAGAGACACATGGATGAAAATAACAACAAAAAAGTTTATAATAAATCCAAATAAAGTTTTTGTCACTAGGGTATTGAGATATAAATGGTGATACCTTCTTTGGGGGGGGCTTTTCAAGGTAGGGTCTCATTCTAGCCCAGGCTGACCTGGAATTCACTATGGAGTCTCAGGGTGGCTTCAAACTCACACTGATCCTCCTACTTCTGCCTCCCAAGTGCTAGGATTAAAGACATGCACCACCACACCTGGCGAAACCTTTATTCTTTGCATTGGGTAAAAGCAATGATATAGAGCTGTAGATGTGTGTTTAGAGTTTTCCAAGTCCGTCAAAAAAAGCAAATTGCAAAACAGCATTTCTGATATGATTTCACTTACATAAAAATAACAGAGCAGGGCTGGAGAGATGGCTTAGTGGCTAAATCACTTGTCTGCAAAGCCTAAAGACCTAGGTTCAGTTCCCCAGTACCTACATAAGCCAGATGCACAAGGTGCCCCATGCATCTGGAGTTCATTTGCAATGGCTAGAGTCCCTAGTGTGCCCATTCTCTCCCTCTGTTATAAATAATAAAATACAATATTAAAAATTAATAGCAAATTCATGTGTTGGTATTTGTACATATGTATATATGACACATAGGAAACATGCATACTAACAGAAGACACATACCAGACTGGAGAGATGGCTCAGCACTTAAGGTGCTTGCCTGTGAAGCTGAAAGACCCATGTTCAAGCTCTCCTCAGATTCCACATAAGCCAGATGCACAAAGGTGACTCAAGTGCTGGGTCATATGTGCCCACTAGGTGGCGCAACTCTCTGGCATTTGATTGCAGTGGCTGAGGCCCTGCCACACCTTTTCCCTCCCTCCCTTCCTTCCTCCTTCCCTCCCTCCTCCTCCCTCCCTCTTTCTCTCTCTGTCACTCTCAAATAAATAAATAAAAACACCAAAAAAAATTTTTTTTAAGATGTCAAAATGATGTGCCTCTTATATAGCTGGTAAGGTATTGAGATTCAAGGGGTTGTTGTTGAGACTCTATAGCAAGAGGGCTTTACGTCTGTACTAAAAAAGAGAAAGAGATTTTTTTAAAGCAGCAAATATAAAATTACACATACATTTTCATTGGCCATAAAGCTGAAAGCAATGTTGGAAAATCATCTGGCCTGGTCCTCAAAATCGAAATCCTCTGTCTTCGTTAGATGCCTCACCAAACTGGTCAGTGGCAAAGCCAGGATGGAAGCCTAGTTAATTCCCAAACAAGAGTTTGTCCATGCTTCTTTCCCGCACAAATAAACTGCAGATTTTCCACAACGCTTTTCCTGAGTCCTTCAGCCAGGAGTGGTGGCTCAAGCCTTTAATCCCAGTATTCGGGGAGGCAGAGGTAGGAGGATAGCTGTGAGTTCCAGGCCAGCCTGAGAGTACATAGTGAATTCCAGGTCAGCCTGGACTAGAGGAAGACCTACCTTGGGGTGGGGGCGAGTGTTCCCTCAGCTGCGTTGAGTGGCCCACGCCTTTGGTCTCAGCTCTTCGGAGGCTGAGGTGGGAGAACTGCTGAGGCCAGACTGAGGCTACAGGGTGAGCATTGCCGGTCAGTCTGGGCTACGGTGAAATGGTATGGGGGAGGGCGTGGAACGAAACAATAAAGTGGTCTCTCTGGATTTCTGACATTCACGTTTGTGTCATTTACATGAATCCTAATTCATGCTACTTTACAGTTTCCTCTCTGTAGATCACATACATTCTATGTAGACTACAAATGTTCCATGAGGGTAGAAACTTGAACTTGCTTGTTTTCCCACAGTACTTTGAACTCAAGTATATGCAAGGTACATGCCTTGATTAACAGGTAATTCAGTGAATTAATTATGACTGTTTCTGGAGCAGGCTATGAATCTTTTGTTAGGCTAGGAGAAAAAAAGTTAAATTCCAAGCCAAATATAATTGTGCTTTCTCTGTCCCTCCCTCTGCCACCGTTTCCTCCTTATTCTCTTCTTCATGAAACCTGCCGCTTCAAGAAAGAAAATATTTTAGGAAGGCACAAAGTGATATTTGCAACCCTGCAAACATCTTCCCTTTCCAAGGAAAATAGTTTTGTTCTCCACTCTTCCTTCAGAGAGAACAGTTTGTCCCCATAGGGTATTCTAGGTAATATGACCCACTTAGGAAATATGTGATTGTGCTTCATAACAGAACCTCTAAAGTTGTCGTCATGAGAAAATGCTTCTCAAGTGTGATGACTTTACAGATGAGGGTTCATGTGTTTGAAACAGCAAACCAAGTACCTCAATTATAGCCTGAGTTTTACTATGAATAACATAGAAAATGACATTTTTTTCTGTTAAGAAAACATTTTCTTCTTTTAAGACTTTATTTTTTTTCTTTTCTTTAACTGTATACTTTAGGCTGGCCTCTCACACTTGCTGCCTAGACTAGCTTGACCTTGAATTCATGATCCTTTTGCCTCAGCCTCCAGAGTCTGTAATCTGCTGGATTACAGGCATACACCACCATGCCTGGAAAAATGTTTACAATTGATCTAAGTGTCTTACTGTTGAGGTGTTTGTTAGCTTGTTCTGTCTAGATTGCTCTGTCTTAGTATCGTGTTAAATTTGAGCTTGCTTTTTAAAACTTTTTTGATAACTCCCATAATATAAATAATATACCATATTCATAATCTCTTCCTACCACCTCCCTTTTCCTTTTCCCAAACCTCCCCTCCACTGAAACCTTTCTCTGCAACTAGACTCTGGTCTATTTTGATGTCATTATTTTTGCCCCTCCTGTTATGCAAGTCTTATGTAGGTAGCATTAACCACTGTGAGGTCATGAACAGCAAGGCTGCTTTGTTTCTGGAAGATAGTATTGTAAAAACCCTACTCCCCCCCTTGGCTCTTACATTCTTTCTGCCCCCTCTTCTGCAATGGTCCCTGAGCCTTGGAGAGTGAGCTTTGAGTCTCCATAGTGGTTAGTCACTGCCATCTGAAAAGAGAAGCTTCTCTAACCAAAAGTAAAGTTAGCATTAATATATAGGCATAAACATAGATATGTAGAGGGTAGTTTGGTGGGCATAATAAATCCATTTATCCAGACAACAGTTATAGCTCCCCCTCCTAGAATTTATGACCTTCCAAGCCACAGGCTTTTGATTAGGTTATCAGTATGAGTGAGCTTGCTCCCCACCCCTCCCCAGGTAGGGTCTTTTGCTAGCCCAGGCTGACCTGGGATTCACTGTGTAGTCTCAGGCGGGCCTTGAACTCATAGAGATCCTCCTACCTCCGCCTCCTGAGACTGCTGGGATTAAAGGCATGAGTCACCAAACCCGGCTAGTGAGCTTGGTTTTTTTTAAAACTAGTTTATTTGTGCACATGCGTACCAGAGTCCCTTGTCTCTGCAAACCTGAGGTCAGATGTTATGCCACTTTGTGTGCCCTGCTTATCTGGGCCAGGAGGCTTTGCAAGCAAGTGCCTTTAGCCACTGAGCCATGTCCCCAGCTCCTGTGAGCTTGGTTTTGAGAGTCATTCGTTTTTGTGATTTTCACCTGCAGTTAGGCTAGTCCTTTTTCCCTTGTTTTTTTTTTTTTTTTCTTTTGTAACTTTTATTCTCATAGCTATTTGACCTCATTAAAATCTCATACTTATTCTTGAAACAAGTACAGCCTTTCATGGAAATTTCCATGATAAGTCAGAATAAAATGCTTTTGGTGGAGCTTTGGGAAGACATTCCTTTTTGGAGAATTAATGTCTGTTAATTTAGAATAGCTGTAGGAAAATATGGTAAGATGCTGTGAATTTCCATAAGTGCTATCTTTGTAGAGACTGATGTTGAAATGATTGATGGAAACATACAAGTGTTTACCTGGAGTCACTCTTATGTTACCACAATTAACATAGTAGCTCTCTGTACATGTAGGCATGTGTATTATGATATATGCATGATATGCACATACATGTATATGAAGATAATTCTCTTTGTAATAAAAAGCAGCAGTTAAGAGTTTGACTCAGGACTGGAAAGATGGCTTAGCAGTAAATGTACTTGCCTATAAAGTCTAAGGACCCAGGTTCAGTTTCCCAGAACCCATGTAAGTCAGATGTACATGGTGGCACATGTGTCTGGAATTTGTTTGCAGTGGATAGAGATTTGGATGTGCCCATTCTCTCTCTCTCTCTCTCTCTCTCTCTCTCTCTCTCTCTCTCTCTCTCTCTCTGTGTCTCTCTCTAATAAATAAATAAAAATTTAAAAAGCACTTTGGTTCATTTAAAAACTATAAAAATTAAAGAGAAGGTTATTAAATATTAAGTGATCTATAACTATTTTAGAGAATTTCAAATATGTGATATATTGAAACCTGTTCCAGGTTGAGAATTCTATTATAAATTTTAAAAGTATTTATGTTTAGTACATACTAATATATGTATACTAATATATATGCTATGTTTAGAAAAAAAGATAGTAGTTGATTTTTCACTGTTCTTATGATCATGCATTTTTAATTTTTATCTAGAGATGTATTATGTAGATTAATTTGCTTAAGATGAATTATCACTTCCCTGCCATTTCCTTTTTAAAAAAATATTTATTTATTTGAGAGAGAGAATGGGAGCACCAGGGCCTCTAGCCAGTGCAAATGAACTCCAGATGCACATGCCACCTTGTGCATCTGGCTTATGTGGGTCCTGGAGAATTGAACTGAGGTCTTTTGGCTTTGCAGCCCTTACCTATCATTTCTAAATTTTACTTTGCCTTAGAATTTTCAGAAGAAAACTCCTTTCATTTAAAATTAATCATTAGCAGTATTCCATTTAGTTATATTTGAATGAAATAGATAAATGGTTTATGCACGCCTGGTTGAAGAGAGTGCTGGTTAGTGATTTCATTTTAAAATATATGTTTTTCAAATGACGATCCTTTAATGGAAAGGCTTTTGGAAATGTTCTAAAGAACTGTATTCTAAACCAGGAATGGTGGCACATGCTTTTAGTCCTAGCGCTGGGCAGGCTGAGAGATTGCCTTGCGTTTGAGGCCCGCCTTGTGGCTTCATAGTGAGCTCCAGGTCAGCCTGGGCTAAACCTGGATTGTTTGTTTTGTTTTTTGTTTTTTCCTGCCTTAGAAACAAAACAAAAAATCTTTAATTTGCTACTATTTAGGATTTTTAAAATTTGAACTTTGGGAAGCTGGATTGCAAACATGTTTGAATTTGGCACCTTCACATTGTAAATGATCACATATTTCTTGTCCAGTAAAAGGCTATTAATGAGAGGTTTCTCAACAAAGAACTGTGAGTACTTTAGTTGAGAGGTTGGATGCTGTAACAGGTCCAACGGTAGAAGTGGACCATTCTTCTAACAGCAGCTTACTAGTCATAATAAAATACAGATTGGCCTCTCTAACACCCCTCCCCCCATTGGCTGCACTTCAGGTGAAATAAATAGGAAATACTTCTTGATCGCTTGATCTTGAAAATTTAGGGTTCTGAACTTCCTTTGAACACGTGATCTAGGAAGACTAATAACAGATACTTGTCAGATATCTGTATTGATGTCTCTTATATACTCTTATATACCACAAACCCCAAGATCATGTTTTCTGATTTGAGATCTTTGGTGGAAATAGGAGTTCATTTGGAGTGGCCTAGTTCCTGGCACTGACAAAAAGACTCCTGAAGGTAATTACAAATCAACCGACAAGCACTTATTAGGGCTTGGACTATGTGCTAGTTACTAGAGATAGGATAAAATAAAAAGTTCGAGGTCCTGCTCTTGAGGTTTTATAATCTAACTAGGTACGAGACAAAAGATATTATTACAGAGCCCCTTTAAAGCGTATAATTAAGTGCTGAGTTGTGTTTAGCAGATAGGAGTTAAGGTAAATTCACAGCAGGGGGTTATCATGGACTGAAGTTAATATGAACAGCTTATCATGAACAATTATTTCTATGGCGTGCATGGCATTCTAGGAGTTTGCCAAAATTAGTCTTATCATGTTTTTGGCATGTTTATTTGAAAGGACGTTCAAGAAAAACACTGTGTTTAAATATCTTTTGCTCTTTTAATCATAAAGTATTGTTTGGACATAATTCTGGGGGTAAAAGTGAGCTTGAAGTTTATTTGGCGTGGATAAGATAAATGTGCACCTGAAAGCACATTTGTAAAATGTGGTAAACCGTTTATTCCCGCGTCTTATAGTTGTACCCTGCTGTCTCTATTGACAACTAAAATGTAGTTTTTTGTTTTGTTTTTTGAGGTAGGGTCTCACCGTGTAGCCCAACCTAGCCTTGAACTAGTACTTTTCCTGCCACAGCCACCCAAGTGCGAGTAGCAAAGGCAGTGTATCAGGCTTACAGTGTCATTTGGAATGGGGTGGTATGTGGTGTGTATGCACGTGTGCTGATGTGTGTGCCTTGTGCAAACGAGAGGAGGCTGTCAGGTAACTTCATCTGTCTCTTCTGCCTTGTTTCCTTGAGGCACAGTCTCTCACTGAGCCTGCAACTCCCTGTTTCTTGGTTAACTGGCCAAGCTGTGAGCCCCAGAGGACCTCCTGTCTCCCCTCCCCTCGGTGCTGTGATTGACAGGCATGCATGGCCACACCTGGCTTTGCACGTGGGTGTTGGAGCTTGAACTCGGGTTCTTATGCTTCTGCGGCAAACTCTTACCCACTGAACCGGTTTCCCAGCTCTCACAACATCATTTTTTTAAAAAATATTTTGTTTTTATTTATTTGAGAGAGAGAGATACAAAAATAGGCAGGTAGAGAAAGAGAGAGAGAATGGGCGCACCAGGGCCTCCAGCCCTGTAAATGAACTCCAGATGCATGTGCCCCTTGTGCATCTGGCTTACGTGGGTTCTGGGGAATCGAACCGAGGTCCTTTGGCTTTGCAGGCAAGCACCTTAACCACTAAGCCATCTCTCCAGCCCTCACAACATCATTTTAATGGTTACATTTTCCTATAAAGAGGCATCTGCTACAGTTCTCGCCCCCTTTTTATGGTAGCATATTGGTAGAAGCCCAAGTGTCCTGTGATAATAAAACTTGAAATTCATCCATCCAAGTTGAAGTGTTTGGTTGTTTGGGGCTCACTAGGGTAAAGTTGACAACTTCAACGGTACTCAAAAGCAGAATGACAGTTTAGAGATTATGGCACGTCAAGGAAGAGGGCAAATAGGAAGCCCATTTCCTTAGCTCTGTAGAATCTCTTCAATATCATTCTTTCCTAGAGTAATGTTGAAGATTAATTTAATTGAGTAGGGCCTAAATGATGTAAAGCTTTGTTAAAAAAAAAAAAAATTAAAAGAATCAAAACCCTGTCACTTTGAAGCTTGCTTAGAAACTGAGGTTGACATAAGGTTTTTATGCCATGACAGCAAATGTCTGTTTTTCATAGAATGCTTTACTTTTCAGAAAAGTACTTTTATCCTGAAGAAATTAGAGCAAAGCTTTCTCATTAAAATAAGTTAAAACTAAATTAGATATAGGATTCCTAATCTAGAAACGCAATGGCTAAATTAGAATAAGCGAAAACTTAGAGGTTAAGAAAATGGACACTTAGATTTCTTCTAACCTTAATAAAGCAATAATGACTAAAATTAGAGAGCATACCCCTTTGAAACATGAAGGAGAAATTTCATCTATAAAAAAGGACAGTCCTACTTAATACAATGTATAGTGATTAAATGGGAACTTACTACCCTAAATAAAAATTAAAACAAAATCAAAGTAAGTTCAAATGAGTGTTTTATTTGGGTCATTGTCAGGGAGGACAGCCATCATAGCTTTCCATGAGCCACACCACAGTTTGGTGTCGCTGACAAACAACAAACTCTGGCATTTGGATCACTGGTATGACCAACTGTGGCATTTCCCTCTAAGATTGTAATGTCTGTCTATATATTTTTAATTTCTTGATTTATTTAATTATTCCTTTATAGATCAGTTGGTATTGGCAAAGCTGTAAAGCGAAACAGGCTTGTAAAATTCTCTTTCAGTTAGAAATTCCATCTTCACAGGTAAAATGTATAAACAACACAATTCAAAGCTGAATGACTTTATAAAACTGGTGTTTTTTTTAATGGAAAAGGCTTTTCTTAAAGAGAAGTTTGGCAATTCTGGGCTCTTAGATTCTTTTGAAAGCAGTTGAAATTTATTGCTAGATTTTTTTTTTTTTTTTAGTCACATGAGGAAGAAACAGGGTTTTGATGACTTCCAGTGTTCAAGAAACATTAATCGGTATTTTTAGCAGAAAATACTTATAAATGTTGGGTATTTGGCCATGGCAAAGAATCCTTCAAGAATCTTTTATTCTATAAGATGGAGATGTTGGTGATCCTGAAAGCTCTTCCAGGGCTGTCATCCGAAGACTTTGAGAGGCGATTTATCCAGATTTGACAAGCGTCATCTCCAGACTTTCTGGGCTTCTTTCATTGGCGTAGTGGCGAACTTAGGGAGCCACACCAGCTGCTGGGACGGGTGGTGAGGATGTGACCAGCCGGGATAACAAAATAGATCAGTGCTCCCTCAGCCTGGCTCTTTGTTTTCTGCAGATCCATGGGGTCACAAAAGGTTTCGGGCTGCTCTCCAGAGCTATCAATGGAATCAAAGTGTGCAATTACTATTTGTCAATTAAAAATAAATAAAAACAAAGGAAAGAGGACAATACTACTCATAAAGCAGACCTTATACAGAGGACTAATGATACTGCGTTATGGCTGGAATAATATAAAATAAATACTAGAGTTCTGATCCCTCTCTCATTTCATCTTTTTCCAGGCTTTTCTAGAAGAGAGTCAAACTAAGATTTAGACAAGGATAAATAGAAGCAAGTTACAAAATATAGTGTTACAACCCAGTAACAACTTGAATCAAGTCTTTTACTTGCTTGAAGCTTGCTTTTTAGGGACTTACTGTAATTATTGTTAATTCATTGAACACATTCCTCCTTTCAGAAGCGTTTAAAAAGTAAAGTAGTTCTTAAGGCATATGCCGTTCACATTCTACCTGCTTTTAAAGATGCATTCATCTGTCAGCTCCCTAATAGTACACTGCAGAAAACGCTGCCATATCAAAGGAGAGAGTGGGCAAGATTAGTGCCCGGTGCCCGTCATGCTGTGCTGCCTTGAAGGTAATTGAAAAACGGCTCTTCAGTGGGACTCTCTTTGGCCAGGAGCACCCGCACACACGTGCAGGTGATAGTTCAGTGAAAACACTCAGTAAAGTAGTTTAGAAATAAGACGATATCCCAAAGTGTCAGTTTTCTGTCATGACCAAGACTATGGCATATTTTAAATTCTGTGAATTTTATTTTTCCAGAGGCTCTAAATGGCCAATGAATGCCTTAAGGTTATTGAATGAAACAAAACACATCAGCCAACATTTGCCCTGTATTACCCTTTTTTCTCCCCAACATGTCATTCCCCCTCCTCACCAAAAACAAACAAACAAAAACACACCATTTTGATTTGGTGGAAATTTTGCTAAAATTGGATTTTAAGAATAATGCCTGGCTGGCTGGACTAAATTGGCAGGTGTCCAGCAATGTCAAACCATTTGCCGTCTGCTAGGAGCAAGCATGGCTCCACTGCTGATCACTTGAGCTCTCCATTTCAGGTTACGCATATGCAGTGCAAACTCGATATCTACCTTTTTAGGAATGCAATAATTCTTGGGCTAACATATTCCTGTTCCATTTAATAAAGCATGTCTATCTTCCTGTGTGACTGTACCTGCTTAAGATGAGCTACTATACTATCACATCTGATTAGTAGGGCCGTTTATAAAGACACACTTAGCTATTTTCATTTTATGGTCCTAAATGAAGTTAAATTACAAATATTCTTCAAGAGTGTTATTTATGCTACATAGGACCATAATTTTATTAGTGATCAATAACAATAGTTCTTCTTTTCTGTCAGCCTGGACATTCATTTGATACAGTGAAACAGTGGTACTGAGCTCTGAGAGGAGCAGCGGGGTGAGACTTCAACTTCTGTAGAAGAATCAATTTTCTTCTTGTTTGCATTTTGTGTCTACAACTAAGGCAGTATCTTACAGCATGTTATCACGGCATCCCACGTCTGATTTGCCAGCACGTAGGAAGTTTGTTTTGGTTTCAGAATGTACTTTACCCCATGGTGTCTGGCAGGGTACAAAACTATTGACATCACTGAGTTTCAAATAGAAAATTAACAAGTAGCTACTGTTGTGACTGCAGGCCTTCCCAGTCCCTCTGAGAGAATGCTTTTTCCTTTGGACAGTAATACTTCTCAGCTCCTTGATACCATTAAATTAACCAATAGGGGCTGCCAGAATAGGGATGAACACCCAACAAAAGGCCAAAAAGAAAACAGTTAATAAGGCAAAAAACAAAAAAATCTTTAATCTGTTTCCAAACTAATGTGAAAGATAATTTTAAAAAATGGCCTCCCACCCACAGATGAGTTTTGACAGTAGTCCAGGTTCAGAGGCTGCTCTCTCCAGAGGAGTACCCTTTCCCTCCACCCAGATCCCTGGACAGTTGCCAAAGGAAAATAAGCTATTTTGTATTTAGAACAAATTGCCACTGTTTTCTCTAGTGATGGAGCCCTATTTCCCAGACTTTGAAACTTGGAATACAGAACGTTCTTGTTTGACTGAAGAAATATGTTGAATGAGTGATCGAGTTAGTTGGTTTTTTTTTAAGCAAAACAAATCCTTGTACACAGATAAGAGGAGAGGGGATGCATGCATAGAAACTAACTTGAGCACAGAATGGATGATTAAACAGTTTCTGTTAAGGAAATTTCTGTAGGAATTCCAGTGAAGAACACTTGCTTCTAGAACAAGGTTTTCATAATAATTTTTTTTTAATGAGGCTGTCAAATGTGAAGTTTTAAGAAAGGGAGGCTTAGCTGGGCATGGTGGCACATGCCTTGAATCCAAGCACTCGGGAGGCAGAGGGAGGAGGATCGCCATGAGTTCAAGGCCACCCTGAGACTCAATAGTGAATTCCAGGTCAACCTGGGCTAGAGTGAGAATCTACCTGGAAAAACCAAAAAAAAAAGAAAGGAAGGAAGGGAGGGAGGGAGGGAAAAGAAAAGAAAAGAAAAGAAAAGAAAAGAAAAGAAAAGAAAAGAAAAGAAAAGAAAAGAAAAGAAAAGAAAAGAAAAAAGAAAAGAAAAGGTGATTTGTAAACTGAGCGGTTGGGTGCTGGAGGAGAAGGTGGCAAGTTCCAGGCCAGCCTTGGTTACATAGGCTCTTATCTCAAAACACAAAAGCACTCAGCCTTCATACGGATGACTCCAGGGTGGTTTGTGTTCTCCACACAGGTCTTGAGCTGACCTGTCCTCATCAGAGAACTTGCTTCTCACTCACAGACGAGATGAAAGCTGTGAGCAGGACTCTGCTGCACACAGATGGATTCTTTCTTTTGAAATTTACCTCTTATACCTGGGTTTTCTTTTTTAAAAAATATTTTTATTTATTTATTTATGATAGAGAGAATGGGTGTGCCAGGGCCTCTAGCCACTGCGAACAAACTCTAGACATATGTGCCACCATGTGAGCCTGGCTTACATGGGTTCTGGGGAGTCAAACCAGGGTCCTTAGGCTTTGCAGGCAAGTGCCTTGACCACTAAGCCATCTCTCCAGCCCATATCTGGGCTTTCTTAGCTATTTCGTTTCTATTTTTATTTTTTTGTGGCTGCTTTTCTGCTATTGTACTTGTTCTTGTTACCACTCCTTGAACTTAAATGTAATTTGGGTCAAAAAATTCACTTTCTAGAAGGTATAAGATCAAAAAATTGAAATTGCTGACAAAAAGTTGAACTTCAAAAAAATTATCTGCTTGTTTCATTTGCCATTGTTGTGATAGTTTCTTATCCCTGGTGCTTTGACACAGCCATGCTGTTGGATGGCTACAGTTCTTCAATCCTCAACTTCCCTATTAAAGAGAGGTCAGTTCTAGGGCTGGAGAGATGGCTAAGCCATTAAGTGCTTGCCTGTGAAGCCTAACGACCCTGATTCGAGGCTCGATTCCCCAGGACCCACATAAGCCAAATATACAAGGTGATGCATGCATCTGGAGTTTAGTGGCTGGAGACCCTGGCATGCCCATTCTCTCTCTCTCGCTCGCTCTCACATAAAAATAAACAAACAAAAAAATTTAAAAAGAGAGATTAATTCTAAAGGCTCAGTTAATCAGTTTCTCTGGGATGCAATTTAACATTCACTGACTGGACCTGCTCCAAAAATAACACAGGTGCCTAGAGTTGTGGCTTTCATAAGCAGCTCTCTCACGATGCTGGCCTGCCACATGGTTGTATTGCCTAGAGACTCTAGTATTGAGTGTTGCTTCAACTTTGATGAACTAGGATTTCAAAAACATCTGCTAGAAACTGTTACATCTCTTCTCCCCACTGTGTGCTAGTCATTCTCTTTGATATTGGAAACATTGAAATGATTAAAGAACTCATTCAATTTCAATTAAAATACAGTATGACTAGTATAGAAACCAGGGATCAGTTACTGGAAGAAGTATAAAAAGGAAGAACTCACAAAAGAAACACTAGTTTGGCTGTGGTCTAAACAGTGCATTAGATGGTTGGGCATGTCGGCACATGCCTGTATTTCCAGCTCTCAGGAGGCTGAGGGTTGAGAGTTCCAGGCCAGCCTACCCT
This sequence comes from Jaculus jaculus, assembly GCF_020740685.1. Taxonomy (NCBI): domain Eukaryota; kingdom Metazoa; phylum Chordata; class Mammalia; order Rodentia; family Dipodidae; genus Jaculus; species Jaculus jaculus. Next base: position 24,237,054 of record NC_059102.1, on the reverse strand, counting down.
AGGTTACATGAGACCCTGTCTCAAAACACACACAAACACACAGCAAAACTGTATTAAATGCCTACTAGTTGAACAGTGGAGATAAGGGCAGCCCAGGAATTGGCAATTGAGTATGAAAATATGCGTTCATGTGGATGTGGAAGGAGTGTACGAGGGTGTAAGTAATGAGAAATGAGGCTAGAAACATGGGGCATAAGGACAAAATTGCAGTCTTCAAACAGGTAAAGATTACTTACTACTGGCAACTTTAAATCTTGACAGCATCTAACTCAATAGCATAGTCAATGGCACTCACTGATGCTGACTAAGTGGCTTTTCCTGGTCTTCATCTCTCTAAGCTATAAAGGTTTAGTGGCATCAAGGCCTACATGCAGTTAGCTTCTTGAAAATAAATACATAGTTTGCCTTTTGAGTTATTAAAACTCACTCCCCTTTCCCTCTCTCTTCTTCCCTCTTCTCTTCATCTGTGTTCCTGTCCCTTCTTTTCCTCTCTAAATCTTTTTAAGACACAGTCTCAGCCATGAATCAAAAGTGATTTTTTTGAAGTCTAACGTTTTACTAATGATTTACTTTAGTAGTTCAAACATAGACTCCTGGAGGTCTTGAGATGAATGAAGTGTTAAGTTGACTTGTAATGTAATTTTGAAAGTGCATTTCTACTGTGTATGGTTGTTTTTATATAAAATGATGTATTTCTCCCCAATTGTTGAGAACAGTACAACATCTGCAAAATACATATTTAGCCTTGTAACTTCAAATACCCTCTGGCTCAGTGTTAAATACTCCTAGGAGAACATATAGCCTACTCTCTGAACTGCTTTGATTTTACTGGGAGAAAGTTTTGTTTAGGATTGCCATGAGTTCAAAGCCAGCCTGAATTCCAGACTGAATGCCAGGTCAGCCTGGGATAGAGTGAGACCCTACCCAAAGGGAAAAAATTTAAAAAAAATAATAACAACTTTTCAGTGGAATGTACCTTTTCAGCCCAGGAGGAGACAGGATTATGAGTTTGAACCAGCCTAGACTATATAGCAAGTTCCAGACCTGTCTGAATTACCCAGAGAAATCTTGTCTCAAAAAAAAAAAAAAAACCCAGATGTGGCACACACCTTTAATCCCAGCACTCGGGAGGCAGAGGTAGGAGGATTGCCGAGAGTTCGAGGCCACCCTGAGACTACATAGTGAATCCCAGGTCAGTCTGAGCTAGAGTGAGACCCTACCTTGGAAAAAAAAAATTATAAGAATTAGTAACATTAGTTCTCTTAACTGATTTTAATTATTTATATATATTTTTTAATTTTTTTTTTTTTTCAAGGTAGGGTCTTATTCTAGCCCAGGCTGACCTTGAATTCACTATGTAGTCTCAGGGTAGCCTCGGACTCAGGGCTATCCTCCTACCTCTCTTATCTTCCAAGTGCTGGGATTAAAGGTGTATGCCACCACGCCCAATCTAGTGAGCCCTTTCATGCCAAAGCTGAGAATGTGACAGCAGAATAACATCTAGTTATTGTGTACTAGATGTGACTTATAATTTATAATTATTATATAGTAGACATAATCTACAACTTCATTAGAACACTTGTTGACATTCCTGTTTGTTTTACAAGATAACATTTGAAATACTAAGTGAAAACAGCTTCCCCCCTTTTTTTTTTAAGAGGTAGAGTCTTGCTCCAGCCCAGACTGACCTAGAAATTCACTATGTAGTCTCAGGCTGGCATCAAACTCATGAGGATTCTCCTACCTCTGCCTTCCAATTGCTGGGATTAAAGGCGAGTTCCATCACCCCCTGGCAGCAGCTTCCTTTTGAAAAGTGAAAGGAGGGTCCCAGCTACACTGTTTTCATTGCTGTTACCAGAGACCCATGAGTACCCCAGTCACAGCCTGACAACAGAGTGACAGAGAGATTGCTCAGTGGTTAAAGGCACTTGCTTGCAAAGCTTGATGGCCTAGGTTCTATTCCCTAGAATCTGCATAAAGCCAGATGCACCAAGTGGTGCATGCGTCTGGAGTTTATTTGCACTGGCAAGAGGCCCTGGAGTGCTCATTCTCTCCCTTTCTCTGCTTGTAAATAAATAAAATATTTTCTTTAAAAAAGTCTGACACTAGGAAAGTGACATGACACTTAACAAGTTGGTATACATGGGAGTGAACAGTCTTGTTTATTTTCTGTAAGTTACAGGTGAAATATAATGACCAAAGGAATGCCAGCTTGTAGGAATACTTTGTCTCCCTTCCTTGTTTCATAAACGGAGTAAGCTGAACAGAATATATGTTTTAGGAAATAAAGCTAGTAAGCCGTGGACAGTGTGCTTAGTCATTTTTAATAACATTTTTTATAAAAGCAGGTGAAATTTTAGAATCTTTAGAAATTCTCAGTACATTAAACTTCAGAGAAACTTTGGTTTGTAGAATTTGTAGGGTAAGCAGTTAGCTGCCGTCATGTGCGGGGAGTGTGTGGACAGTTGGGAAACCTGGCCACAGGCCAGCGTAGCTTTGAAGAATGTGGCTCGTGGGAGAGCTCCCAGCCTATTGCGTAACATTCGGCAGAGAGGAAAACACAAGCGCTGTCCCTATCACTTGATTTGTTTTCCATTTTGATTTAGTTATTTGGCAAAACCGTGGTATCCCGTAGTGGAGGAATGAAAGACAAGCAACGTGCAGTGAAGGACTGTGCCTCCCCGGGCATCTGCCAGTGGACGGTTGTGGGGCCAGGCAGGGCTAGATTTCTTATTGTCGGGCAAGGGGATTAATGTTCCCAGAGAAGACTTGAAAAATATCAGAACTGAAAAACACCATCTGAGGATACTTGCAGGATTTTTTTTTTAAAAAGAGATTCTTCCCTGTTCTCCCACAATAGTGTATGCTTCTTGTAGCTGATATACCTGCACTTTAAAGTTTCCCATTTCATAACAAAATCATTTCCTTTCATGTTCTGTGATATGTCATGTTGGCAGTAAAGTTTACAAGGGCTTGAAATCAAAAGCAACATTGGTTTCTTTAGGGAAAAATGATCCTAACCTACCAAAATAAAAGCCAAACAGATGCTAATTGTCCTTTTTCCCCTAAAGTGCTTACCCACTTTGAAGGTGTGGGCAATTTTGATAAAACCCTCTAGTAGGGTTGTTGGCTAGGAATTGCCACTTTTGAATCTCATTTTAAAACAGACTTCAAAGTGTCTTTGAAAAGAAATGTGCATTGGTCTGTGTCCATTCTACCTACTTCATCTCTGAAAGGAGATGGTTTTCTCACTGGTCATCATCTTACTGCAGTATTCAGTAGTGACTTTGCTTTACTATCACTTATGCTAACTTATAAAGATTTTAAGCCAGGCATGGCACACATCTTTGACTTGTTTTCCATTTTTATTTAGTTATTTGAGGAATGCCTTGAGGCCAGCCTGGGCTATATACTGAGGTCTAGGTCAGATCCTCACCCACACTGTTATAGTTTATATTTAGTTAGCCATGTTTAAGAGTTATATAAAAATAAATTCTGGGGGCTGGAGAGATGGCTTAGTGGTTAAGGCACTTTGCCTGCAAAAACAAAGGACCCCAGTTGGATTCCCCAGGACCTACTTAAGCCAGATGCACAAGGTAGTGAATGTGTCTGGAGTTCATTTGCAACAGCTGAAGGCCCTGGTGCACCCATATTCATTCATTCATTCATTCATTATCTGTCTCTTACTCACAAATAATAAAATTAAATTAAAAATTTTATTTTGAGAAAAAGTAAGTACTGGGCTGGAGAGGTGACTGGTTAAGGTGCTTGCCTGCAAAACCTAAGGATCCAGGTTCAATTCCCCAGAACCCACATAAAGCCAGATGCACAAGGTGGTGTAGATGTCTAGAGTTCATTTGCAGTGGCTAGAGGCCCTGGCACACCCATTCTCTCTATCTCTCTCTTAAGTAAATAAAAGAAATATTTTTTAAAAGAAAATGTTAACCAAGGGGAAAGTGCAATGGGGGAGGGAGGGTATTACCATGGGATGTTGTTTATAATCATGGAAAATGTTAATAACAATTGTGAAAAGAAAAAAAAAAAAAGAAAAGGCTAACCAGAAAACTAAAAGATTTTTTGAAGAAATCATTTTCCAGCCAGGTACATGTCCTTAATCCCAGCACTTAGGAGACTAAGGTAAAAGGGTTTCCATGAGTATGAGGCCATCCTGAGACTCCATAGTGAATTCCAGGTCAGCCTGATCTAAACTAAGACCCTACCTCAAAAAAAAGAGAAAAAAAATATATATATGATTTTCCATCAAATTTAGTTCCATAAATTTTATGGTATGGGATAATGCCTCTCTCTTTCTTTCTCTTTTCTAAAACATATTTTATTTATTCATTTGAGAGAGGGAGAAAGAAGAGAGAGAGGAAGAGGCAGGTCATCAATAGGCACACCAGAGCTTCCAGCCACTGCAAACTTCAGACACCCACGAAACTTTGTACATTTGGCTTATATGGGTACTATGGAATCAAACCTGGTTCCTTAGGCTTTACAGGCAAGCACCTTAACCACGAAAGCATCTCTCCACCCCCCCTTTTACGTATCATTGAGATACTATGTTTTATCAGTAGGATCCTACCTTTCATAAGTCCTTATTCTCTGTGTCAGCTCTTCTCGAAGACTTAGAATAACATCATACACGTGCTTTCTTTCCTCAATGAACAGGGATTTTCAAATCAAACCAAGCCTTCTGTCTCTTGTCTTTTCTTCCTCAGAGCCTTACAGCTATGATTTGGCAACCCCCTAACTGGAGGTTTCTGAGCCACCAATCACATGAGAATGAAGGCAAGAAAAGACCAGATGGCATCAAAAGATATGCCTTTCTAGGTCATTGGTGGTTAAGCTTGCGATCTGGTTACCAACGGGGGAGTTATAGGGAAAGGGTAGTGGGAAGCCGTATGGTAAGGAAAGAATGTGCCATACATTTCTTGGTCTAGAAATTTTCTGGAGAGAAAAAGTTTACACATCAATAAGAATATAATTAAACTCAAGTTTATAATCAGAACATATCCATTTGCTCATTGGAAGGGGCATTTTCCTAAGTGACATATAAACACATATGGAAGCTGAATTCCTTGGATGGAACTCTAAAAATTATAGTTCCCAACTAGTTAGCTAGTGACCTTCAACTGCACTAAACCTTTGTTGTTTTACTTTCCAACTGTCTGTTGACTTTTAAGTACAAAAACTAAAGGGATGCCATTTAGCTTCCACAGATAAGACTTCCCCTTAGGAGAATGGACATCACTCACTGCTCATCCTTCACATTGATGCCTATTTTGTAGGTCTGTATTTCCAGAACATCGAGAATGGTATAATTATGTGGAACATGGTAGCTCAGGGTATGCTTTCTGGATGTTAAGCTATATCCTTGGGCAGACTTAAAATTACTTGATCGAAGAAACTATCAGTAGTAGCTTAAAAAAAAAAAAAAAAAACTTTTTCCAGAGGTGATTTTCCCTTCCCTGTTCATTGAGGCATTAAGCCTTGTCTCCCTTGGTCTGAGTAACTCTTGATTTATTACTTAATAAATTTAAGTAATTTGTCAAGGACCTCCAGAATACTGATCATAGCTGGTATTTCCTTAGAACTAGGTCAATTGTGAAAGAAGCTAAGGGATCTTCAGTCTTAAGAATTTTTGTTAGTGGTTTTTTTCTTTTCTTGTGCCTTCCTTCCCTCCATCCTTTCTTCTCTCAGCACTAGGGTTCAAATCAAGAACTATGAGCATGCAAGGCAAGCACTCTACTATTGTACTGTATCTCCAGCCCAGAATCTCACATTTAAATTTGGTCTCTATCCATAAATTTAGGTCCTTTTATCTTCCGTGTAATTATCCAGAAAACCCTTGCTTCTTCATAGACAAATACCTTTCAGTTCCAAAGTCAGGTTTTTAGTTCTTTTACAAGTCTATCTCCTTCAGTTACAATTTCTCCATTTATTCTGATTGTCTATTAGCATGTCTCAGCATGACTCATTTCAGTATGAACCAAATGAAACAATATAGTAACTTTGTTCTGTAGTTTGGATTATTAATTCTGAAAAGTTTATCTTTTTTCTTTTGTGTGTGTTTTACTTTTTCCAACCAAGGAAGTGTCTAAAACAGTGCTGACTACACAAAAGTACACAATTGAAAACAGTTTTTTAAAACAGAGGAAAACAACATTTTAATATTTGTGTGTGTTGCTAGGGATCACACCAGGGCTTTCCTACGTAGGTAAGTACTCTACTATGAACCCTAGCTACTTAGATTCCCCTTTTTGTTCTTAACGTGAAACTAGTCAGGATGACCCTAAAGTTTCTTCACCTATATGTAGATCTTGATTGCGACATCCACCAGATTTATGGAGCTAAGTAGAACAAAATTGACAGAGTCATTCTTGTAGCGTGCTTCCTTATGCTAGGTCCTCTGTTAACTTCTATAGAACGCTGAACTCAGAGTCGAGCCTCTACTAGCAAGAACGTCTACCCATGGTCATGCCATATGAGTGTGCTCATTAGGTATATCCTATAACCCTAATGCAGCACTTGTAAAGACACTTTTTACCTTGTATGTAGTTTTGTGTTATTTTTGGTCTGGTTGGCAAGAACGGTCTGAGTGTATGAGATTCCTCATCTAAGAGATTTAGGTAGCATGGCAGTGGAGTAGGGTGACTTTAAAACTGTTAGCACGTCATTAATTTAGAGAAATGAAAACATTCATTTATCTGTATCAAGTATGGCAGGCTTCAGAGTGTAGCATGGTAGTAGATTTGAGATGATGAACTGAATAAGATCTAGAATGGAAATGCTAACATTCTTAACTGTATCAGGGCTAGTGGGCGCTCAGTCTTGACAATTTATCAAACGTCTGACTTCACTACCCTTAATTGTTTATCACCTTCTCCTACCCATCTTCAATCTGCTAGCATCCGAAAATTTCACTTGACATTATGTTCTGTATTTAAAACAAAGTTTGGTGAGCTAGTGAAACCATTTTATTCCTCTTTGAGAAGAAAATGGAGGGTCTTGTTCCTGATGAAGCTGAGATTTGCTAAAAGTTCAGTTGCAGCTCTTGAAGTAGAAGGGGTAAATCATAAACACATCTGTCTATTTTCTTTTCAGATATGTGCTGTTAGCTGCTGAATTTTGCTATGCCTTCTAAAACATAGAACCTGACATGAAAACTAGTATTGTTTTAGAATAAAATTTTGTACCTAGAACTCACTCTAGTCACCATGATTATAATTCAGGGAAGGTAAATCCATAAGGCTCTGCTAACATTTCCAAGAAAAATTTCCCCAGATATTTTTACACAAGAGGTTAATCAGAGTATGCAGTAGCTTTCAGTAAACAACTCAGTCACCATTTCCTTGTGTAGAAAATTTGGAGTAAGTCATGAGAGTGGAAGAGAGAAAAGGTAATTAAGTTAATGAGCTAGTAGACTCAACATATAGGTTGTTTCAATGGAGGAACTGAACACAAGATATATTTGCTTTAGGGGCTGCAGAGATGACTTAGCAGTTAAGGCACCAGCCTGCGAAGCCTAAGGACCCAGGTTCGATTTCGCAGTACCCATCTAAGCCCGCTGCACAAGGTGGTACATGCATCTGGAGTTGGTCTGCAGTAACTAGTGGCCCTGGCACACCCATTCTCTCCCTCTTTCTCAAATAAGTAAAATATTTTTAAAAGATATATTGGGTTTTACCCCTGTGTAGCTAGTCACAAAAGTCTTGCTATTTCGATTGTGCTGAGTCATATGAAATTGCTATTAAAAGAAATGAAGACCAGAAGTGTTCATGTGGTCCCACCTCATACATAACAACATACACCACAGGATGGCTATACTTTCTGAGAAGTAGGAGTGTGTATGTATCTGTAATTAAAAAGTGGGAGCAAATGGAAATTCGGGAGCATCTTATCTTCCTTTAGGTATCATAGCTGAATCCCTCGTTCTTCCCTATGGTTGTAAACATTCAAAATGAAGCACAATTGCTCCAGTATGTTTGCCTACTTTAACAATACAGTAGAGAGTTTATGGGGTGGCCTTAACAATAAACCATCTCTGACAGATTACCACTGGGGATAATAACATGAAGTAACTTGTATCAGCAGAGAATAGAAATGGCAGAAACTAAAATGTAGGCTCCCTATCCTTGCATGTACTTTGAAGAATTGGGATAAAACATGGTTGTAGGCTGAATAATAAAAACTGACTTTGTATTTATTATTAATTGTCTTTAATAGATTTTTTTGCTGTCAGTGTGCTGTGCTAATTCAGCTTTTATGTGTGTGTGTATCATTCTTAGACGAGCTCATCTACGCTTGTGTTTAGAACGCTTAAAAGTTCTGATTCCACTGGGACCAGACTGCACCAGACACACAACACTGGGTTTGCTCAACAAAGCCAAAGCACATATCAAGGTGAGAATTTTTATTTTCAGATTTGCATCCTGGTATAATTATTAGCAATGATTCCTGTTTATAATAGCTAGCTCACCATATCCTCCTTCATAGCTGGCCTTGAGTGAAATTTTTTTAAAAAACCATGAGCTAATCTGATGGAAGCAACATGATTAAACTAAATTATTTTGCCAGTGGCCATTTAAAGAGCTGAGAATGTTAGGAAAATAACAATTACCTTTTGTTATCCTGAAGGAAGGCAGTTGTGCCCTCTTGTGGAGATGGTTGTATTTGGCTGTGCCCCTCAGTATTTTTCCATCAGATACACTACAGGAGGTTTCTCCTTTGTGGATATTACTTCACAGACTTTTACAATTCCATCTTGTTCAAGTAATGTAGCATTTATATGCAAAAAAGTGAAGACATGACTGTGGTATTTAAAACATAAGTATGTGTATTTTATACACATAAGTAATACATACATATTTTACATACATAAGTCATATATATTCATATATATAATGTGTTCACTGCCAAAGGGGAAAAAAATCTGGGATGATGTTAGGCAGAAGGCAGTTTTATCATTCTAGAGTGGACTGTACACAAATATAAATAAAATCTCATCATTTTAGAAACTTGAAGAAGCTGAAAGGAAGAGCCAGCACCAGCTTGAGAACTTGGAACGAGAACAGAGATTTTTGAAGCGGCGACTGGAGCAGCTGCAGGGTCCCCAAGAGATGGAACGAATACGAATGGACAGCATTGGGTCAACTATTTCTTCAGATCGTTCTGATTCAGAGCGAGGTAGGTCTCTTCTCTAAGGAAATACTGAGCATCTCTATCTGGACTGAGGGAAGGCAGGCTGAGGGATACACTCACTGTATCTGCTTCCTTTTGAGGGAGCGTTGTCATGAGAATATCTCATCTGGTGCTGCTCGTCAGGCCCAGGGTCTCCTGTGTGCTGGACCAGTAAGAACTGCTCTACCAGGAAGCTAGCCCTCGGACCCCGGCTATTACATTGATTACAATGCCTAGCAGTGACTTTGCAAACTAAATTTTCTTCTGGAAAAAAAATTCTGAAGTACTTTTAGACTTAAATTTCCTTCTGTGGAAAATTGTAGCCTTCCCCTCTACCCTTCACTCAGCTTCCCCTTATGTGATAGTTAGCTAAACCAGGAAATTAATGTTGATATAAAAAGATTAAGTATGTAATATGGCTTTATTCAAATTTTACTATTTTTCTCACTATTGTCTTCAATATTTTTATACAGTGTTTCTTGGTTTGGGTTTGATGTTTTCAAATTACTAGGTTTGAGGATATACATTTGGGTCACAAACATTACAGAAATGGTATCGTGCCTTTCAACTCACTTGTCAGAAAACACAATGATGTGTTATTAATGGTGATGTTAATTTTTATCTATATATTGAGTGCTCTAGAACATTTGTCTTTCATAGAATTAAAGAACAGAAAAAAAACAAACAAAAAAGATCTGAATTTTATTGATCTGTTTTATCTGTAGTTCTCCCTACCTCAAGACTTGTACCATTGTTCATTTTTATTTATTTATTTGAGTGTGACAGAGAAAGAGACACACACACAAAGAGAGAATGGGCACGCTAGAGCTTCCAGCCACTGCTAACGAACTCCAGATGCGTGCGCCCCCTTGTGCATCTGGCTAACGTAGGTCCTGAGGAATTGGGCCTCGAACCGGAGTCCTTAGGCTTCACAGACAAGCGCTTAACCGCTGAGCCATCTCTCCAGCCCCCCCCCCCCTTTTTTGGTTTTTCAAGGTAGGGTCTCACTCTAGCCCAGGCTGACCTGGAATTCACTCTGTCGTCTCAGGTGATCCTCCTAACTCTGCCTCCCAGTGCAGGGATTAAAGGTGTGTGCCACCATGCCCAACTCATAAAAAGTTTTTTACCTTTGTGTGTGTGGAGGACAACTGCTGATGTAGGTCCTCACTTTCTATCTTGTTTTCAGCAGGTCTTTTTTTCACAGCATGCAAGGCTAGCTGGACTGAGAACTTAGAAGTATTCTCCTAGCTCAGCCTTCCACCTCACTGTAGGAGCACTGAAAGTAGACTTGGACTCCTGCGTCTGAGAGTGTGAGATCTGAACTCGGGCTCTCATGCTGACACAGCAGCTGAGCCATCTCCCAGCCCAACCTTGATGGTTTTAAGCCTTACATTTGGAAAAGCGGATTATCTTGAAATCTTGAGAATTCTACAATATTAGACAATACTGTTTTTTTTATTTTGAAGACTAATTTTTGTTTTGCCTTTTAAAATGGAAACTTTCAAACATACTCAAAAATACAGAAAACAGAATAATGAATCCGTGTGCCCATCATTTAGTTACAATAGCTGTCATCATTCTGCCATTCTTACTACATGATTAAAATGTTAAGTGTCAAGCTTTGAGGTATAAGAGGATTGCAAAATCTTGAGTTTTTATCCTAGTTATTATGGGAAAAAATATTTGTCTTTTGTTTTTAAAATACGTATTGTTATATATATTATTGGTGACTGTATTTAACAAGATATCTAGGGTCACACACACACACACACACATATATATATAATATTGATTTATTTATTCAGATATTTCTTTAGTTTTTAAGGGTATATACCAGCTTAAGATGTATTTACTAGTAAATCTCATCATAATTCAGAGGCCAATTTTGTGTCAGGTCTTTATTTTAAGCTATGTTTGAGGCTGAGGATGTGTATTATAGCTCAGTGACAGAGCATTTGTGCATGGTAAGGCCCTGGGTTCAATTACCAGCACACCAAAAAAAGGGGGAGGGCTTGAAACTGTATTTGATGCAAGAGAATAAATCACTCAAAATATACTTTATAATGTCCTAGTTACTGAAGTCTGTATAGTGGTATCACCAAAGACTTAGATGGATAAATTTTCTAGTTCTCCTATTTTTAAGTTAATTTCTCCTCAACTCCCCTCTTTAAGTCAACTCTGACTAATAAACAGCACTGAGAATTAGTTTTGGCTTAATGCAAAACAGATGTTGTTAAACATCTTGGGGTTAGGATCTTTTAATATTAAGCACTAATTCCCAAGTAGGCAGAATGCTTTTGGTGGGAGGTCCAGACGGACTGGCGTCAAGGGGTTTTAGTAAACTTGCTGCCTAAATTAAGACCACCATTGTATACCAGACATTGTCCTTTGTAGAAAATAGTCCTGGCTCTTCACTTTAGGGTCCCTGTTCTCCCGGTCATTGATAAGCTTATTACATAACATTTTATATTTCTTTACCTCAAAGGTTTTCATTTTTAAAGGTACATATGAAGGTTATTAATGCTCTTTTTCTCCCCTTTGCAGAGGAGATTGAAGTGGATGTTGAAAGCACAGAGTTCTCCCATGGAGAAGTGGACAATATAAGTACCACCAGCATCAGTGACATTGATGACCACAGCAGCCTGCAGAGTATTGGGAGTGACGAAGGTTACTCCAGTGCCAGCGTCAAACTTTCATTCACTTCCTAGAACCCAGCATGACGTAACAGTGCAGGGCAAAATATTCACTGGGCCAATTCAATACAATCTCTTAAATTGGGTTCATGAAGTCTCCTCTTTAAAACTAAATAAAACTATACTTGAACAAAAGGGTCAAAAGACCTGTATTTAAGCAAAAAGTGGGGAAGAATCTCCCCAACAGAACAAATATTTATATTGGAAAAACCACAATTTCCAATGACAGCAGAAAATTTGTGTGAAATTATCTTGAGTTGATTTCAGAGGACATTGGAGATCCATCCTATTTCTTTTCTAGTTTGGTTATAATGAATTGCGTATAAACACTTAAGGGTAGGGGGTGTTAAGAACCCTTCCTAAGCTTTGTGGCCCTAAAAACAAAATCAAACTTAAATGAGAGAAAAGTCAAAATAATCAGGCATTAATGTTGGATAGCTAAAGAGCTACTAAAACTCAGCCTGGGACAGTTTATCATGAAGCCTGTGGATGATCAATTCTTTAAAAAGATCAATTAAATAAATAATAAAGCTCATTTCATGCCTACAAAAGGAGAGACTCCCATGAAGCCTTTTGAGAGATCATCATGCAGCTCAGCTTTCTGTTGGATTCCATGCTAAGCAAGCTAACCTTATCCTGCATCGTTAGCAGTAGGGCACCCAACCGCCAGCTCACCGCCCCTAGGCAACATGGGGACAGTCCATGCATGGCAGCCTCTATCACACAGGCCTAGGAGTATGGATTTGGGGGCCAGAAGGAAAAAGCTCCACGTGCCTCCGTGTCTGCGTGGATCTGAAGAGTTGTGCACACAGTTTAGCAGGCCAAGGTCTGAGCCACGGCAGCATTTTTATTTGAGGTTTTGATAACTGTTTATATGTGTTGAAAACCAAAATGACATCTTTTTAAAGCTTGTCCATAAGTAACATAGATGTCTTTTATAGTGGAAAAAAACACATGGGAAAAATCATCTATTTTGATGCAGCATTTGATAATGATTAAAACCCTCACACCTCACTCCTTATAGTGCACAAAATGAATGAGGTCTGGGTTAGGTAGAAAAAAAGGTCAATGCTGTTTTTGTTTTCTTTTAGGAACAGTACCTTTTACCAGCTTGTAACCATCTGATATCCATAGTAGACACACTATCATAGTTAACATAGTTAAGTTCAGCACTTGTCTCATTTTAACGTAAAGATTTGCTTCCATTTTCTACATGCAAGTCTCTCTCCTGTCTCATAAACCCACTGTGCAGGTGCTATTGTTGCTCTTATATTTTCAGAAATGTTATTTTCTTCTAAGTGAAATTTCTAGCCTGCACTTTGATGTCATGTGTGCCCTTTGTCTCAAACTCTCAAGGTTTCCCTCTGGTCCTCTCCTTTACCCTGGGAAGCCTTCCTGGAGACCTTACCCCCAGCTGTTTGGACTTTGTCTTTAAATAATTTAACTACCCTTAAGTACTTAAAAAAAGCTTTATGATTTTCATAACTTATTGCTGATTTTAATGGGTTGTTAATTTCAGTCCTGTAGTTTTATTTTATGTTTAGATAGGGCTGGGCAAGGAAAAAAGAAAATAAAGACAACCATATTTAGCAGTGCAGTTGAGTTGTGTGTTAATGTTAGACTATCTTTTTGTGTGTGAACAGCACTTTAACAGCATTCACTTCTATATATGAAGTGTACCATCTTGGCCACACATAAGGCCTCGCATATCTATACTCACTTGTGCTTGTCCTGTGCCTCCAGAAGTATTTTTTCCTTGTTGTGCTATGTTTGAATGAAAGATTCTTTTTGAAGTAGATCTGTTAAAAACTGCATGCCTGTAGAAACCCAACATGAAAACTTGCTACACTTTAGGTGCTAGGGACTTAATGAAAAAAGGTAACAAAACAAATTCACTTTTGTCGCCCAGGAAAATCATTTCTGGTTTCATTTACAATTATTCCTGGCCAGGTAAGATGTGCTCTATATATTTGATTACTTTGGACTTTGCCAATGACAATTTAAAGGGTGTGCTAGAGGTTAAGGCACTTGCCTGTGAAGCCTATGGACCCAGGTTTTATTCCCTACAACCTATGTAAGCCAGATGCACATGGTAGCACATGCATCTTGAGTTCGTCTGCAGTGGCTAGAGGCTCTGGCATGCCCATTTTCTCCCTTGCTCCAGTAATAAAAAAATAATTTTTTTAAATGACCAAGCTAGGCATGGCAGTGCATCCTTTAATCTCAACCCTTGGGAGGCCAAAGTAGGAGGAACAATCTGAGTTCAAGAAAACCCTAAGACTACAGAGTGAATTCCAGGTCAGCCAGGGCTAGAACGAGACCCTACTTTGAAAAACTTAAAAACAAAGAGCAAAAAAAGGGAATGCAATGAGTGAGATTCTACTGTTATTGCCATGGTATTACTTGGCATAATTCTAGCCTAGGGCTAGGATTTGGAACATCACTCTGGCAAACTGTAGGTGTTGCTATTTTGTTGTATGCAGGATGACGGACTGATAAACTCTGATGCAAACTTATAGTACATGCTACAACCGCCCCCTCCCCAGTACTTCTCATACTGTTTTTGTATGTGTGTGGGGGTAACATGACAGATTGTATGATGCAGTATTTTTTTTAAAGACACATTGACTTTGAAGACACAAGTTATGCAAGAAATAAAATCTGAATAATGAATACCTGAGTGATTTTTGTAACACCTCTTCTCCATGAAGGCAAAAAGTGTCCACACCTTTAGGCAACGACTAAATTCTATAATGGTACTACATCAAGCCCAGAGCTAATGGCAGTGTCAATTATCATTGCATTCCTATTCTTAAATTTAAACAAGTATCTAGTGTACTAAGTCTACATAGCCTAACTCTACATAGCCTAAGTGCAATGGTAACTGCCTTTGGGTAGCATACAAAGATGTCTGTTACTCTTATTAGGTGATCTTTTTTTGGTAATTTCTGGCTACACCATTATGCAAACTGAAAACAACTTTGGAAGTTCTCATTTCATCTCATTGACCTTATTTTAGGGTACTATTCTAGTAAAATGCTTGTGTAAATGCCTTATATTAAGAGGCACAGGTAAATCCTATGCCAGTGTGTCTTACCAAAAGATTCTGATAAAGTAAGTCATTGTGACTTTTTGGTTAGCATTAAGTATGAGAACTAGAAAATGCCTTTTCTGGTCCCCACGACAATGCCTACTTTTAGAAGTAGGAAGGGATCTTGTGAAACAGATTGAGACGAAGCTCTTAACCTAGTCATATATCCAGAGGAAATGATTTGGCCTTTTAAGGTTTTGTTCTTCTTTTATTTGAACCCACTGCTTTGTTCCTCCTTTTACCCTCACCTCATCCCAACCCAAACAGAAGTCAGATTCCCAAAACAGTCTGTGAGAAAATAAGGGCTTTACATCTCCTGTTCCCACATTTGACAGATCCTGGGCAGGTTACCTAATTTCTTAGTGGAGCCTGTTGGCTAGTATAAAGTTGCTATAACTTTGTACCTATCTTAAATTATAAAGATTTAAACTGACATATGTAAAATACTCTTCTGCCCTAAAAAAAAAAATCTTAACATTGGTGTAGTACTAAAAGGAAATTAAGAAGCATGTACTCCTTTTTTATGAATGCAACTTCTCGATTCTACATTCCTGACCTTGAATTTTATCTAACTCCAGGTCTAAGAAAAAGAGGACCACTTCGTAAATACTGGTTCATATTAACAAAAGTCCATGACGACAAATAGTTTTTGGTTTTTTAAAAACAATCTCTACATTCCCTGGACTGGTCTCAAGCTTCTAACTAGTTCAAATAATCCTCTCAGCTCAAGCTCACAAGTAAATGGGGTTATAGCCTGTACCTTAACTATCTTCAACTTTTGACATCCTATACAATTTTTCAATAAACTTGTTAAGATCAATTCATCAGTTTTAGTGAATATCTGGTGTTTCATAAAGACTAGCCTGAGGCTTAGCATTATACTAATAGGTCATTGTATAATTGAGTACCCTAGTTAATATTTAGTAACCTTAGTCAGAAAATAAAATCAGCAACTTTCTCTTTGCCCATACTCAAGATATAATTGAAAACTGGTTTTCTTGTGGGTTCTTTTTGGCAACACTACAGGGACAAACCTGGGGCCTTGTACATGCTAAGTGAGTGTTCTACCACTAAGCTATATTCCCAGCCCTGATTCTTTAAAAGTAGGCTAGTGTAGTGGTATCACTTGAAAGATGATCAGCAAATTCACTTCGTGATGGTTGTACCTTTTCAGTTATAAGAGTCAAACTAAACACTTAAGCGCACTGCCGACTGAGTGGGCAACGTAACTCGGTACAGTGCTTGCCTGGTACCCACAGAGCCCCGTGTGTGACCTGCACAACTGTATAACCAGGTATGGCAGTGCCCATGTATGCGCCCAGTGCTTGGAAATGGAGGCAGGAGGTCAGAAGTGTATGGTCATCCCTGTGCTACATGGTGAGTTTGAGGTCAGCCTGGCTCCAAGATCCTGCCTCAAAACAAAAAAACCTGCCAATTGACTAGTAATTTTGGAATTTCTTCTGTTCTCTCAAATCTTAGCTCTTTGCTATAGGGAATGCTTTAAAAGCCTTTATTGGTAGAACATTAAGTGGGGTATTTTAGAAGTTCTCAACAGGGAACAGAATAGCATTGTAAAAACAAAAAACAAAGATTCTAGCTATCCCAAAGGCTATTAATAAGACATATACTAAAAGATGATAAATATAAAAGGAAGTGGGGTCAAACAAACCTAAGAGTGCTTTGGGAGGAACAAACTCCAGGCAAAAGGACCAAAGGGTTACTTACTCCTTCCTGCTACTTCTGATCAGTGAACAACTAACAGACAATTACCATCTATTGAAGACTAGCCTGACTACAGATCTTGGACTTCAACTCTAGTGTTCCCAGGATATGGAGTCAAGAGTTTGCTCCAAACCTGAATTCTTTATCTCATGTCAGAAATTCACTGCATCTTGCTAAAGTAACAGGGCTTGGAAGAGGAAGAAACAAAAACTCATCAGTTTTGGGCTGGAGAGATGGCTTAGCGGTTAAGCGCTTGCCTGTGAAGCCTAAGGACCCCGGTTCGAGGCTCAGTTCCCCAGGTCCCACGTTAGCCAGATGCACAAGGGGGCGCACGCGTCTGGAGTTCGTTTGCAGAAGCTGGAAGCCCTGGCGCGCCCATTCTCTCCTCTATCTGTCTTTCTCTGTGTCTGTCACTCTCAAATAAATAAATAAATGAAGCTACTGTTTAAAAAAAAAAAACTCATCAGTTTCATTAAGAAAGAGAAAATGATGGCTGAGGAGATAGATGGCTTAGCGGTTTAAGGTGTTTGCCTACAAAGCCAGAGGATCCCAGTTCAATTCTCTAGGACCCATGTTAGCCAGATGCAAAAGGGGGTGCATGTGTCTGGAGTTCATTTGCAGTAATTGGAGGTCCTGGTGTGCCCATTCTCCCCCCTCAAATAAATAATATATCTAGAAGTTAGATTTAAAAATAAACAGAAAATGAGCCAGTAAAATAAGGACCTTGATTTCGGCCCCAAGTTGAAAAAGCTCTTCAAACAAAAAGCCAACCTTTCTTCCTAGTGAGTTTAACTATGTTCTTAAAAAAAAGACTGTTTGGGAAAATATAATTTAAATATTCCAGACACTTGCACTGGATTCATAAAAGGAGCTGGTAAGGTACATAGTAGAAGTAAACTACGAGTGTTTACTGCTTGGGAACTAACTACAAGACAAATTATCCAAAACTGGCTATTTTTAGCTAGTTTGTCAGCTTCTACAAACTCGGTTAAATCCAAGAACTGCATTTGTGGCTGGGGGTAGGAAGTGGGGGGTTTTGTAACAACATAAACTGAAAAACCTCACAGAATTGAAACTGGACATCTTTTACTGCTTGGTCTTGGCTAGGCCAAATCTTTGGGCTGCCCCAACTATACCAGCAGTGTCTGAATCACTTAGCTTTAACTATACAGGTCCTATATGTATTTTTTTCTCCTTAGGGCTAGAGATGGCTTAGCAGTTAAGGTGCTTGCCTGAAAAGCCAAAGGACCCAAGGTTCAATTTCCCAAGACCCACATAAGCTAGATGCACAAGTGAGCACATGTGTCTGGAATTTGTTTGTAGTAGCTGGAGGCAATGGCACAACCATTCTCTAAGTAAATATAATCTTTAAAAAAAGAATGACAGAACAACTGAGCATGGTGGCATACACCTTTAATCCCAGCACTCAGGAGGCAGAGGTATGAGGATTGCTTTGAGTTTGAATCCACTCTGAGACTACATAGTTTATTTCAGGTCAGCCTGGGCTAGAGCGACACCCTACCTTGGGAAGAAAAATAAAAACATCAAAAAACAAAACAAAGGGAATAAATTACTCGGAGCTGTTTCAACAATAGCATTACCTGTTTACTCTATGTTTTTCCTGTCCACTACAGTAAAAATTGTTTTCACTTGCAAATCAAAAATCCTAGATATAGCCGGGTGTGGTGGTGCACGCCTTTAATCCCAGCACTTGGGAGGCAGAGGTAGGAGGATTGCCATGAGTCCGAGGGCACCCTGAGATAACATAGTGAATTCCAGGTCAGCCTGAGCTAGAGTGAGACCCTACCTCCAGAAACAAAAACAAAACAAAAAAAAAATCCTAGATATGAAGAATTTTACATTTACTGTTGAGCTTTAAAAGTAATATTGACTGCTTCATAGTATTTTTTATTAATACAATTCAGGTATTTACTGAAACTCTGTAAGAGTTTTAAGACAAATATAAATCCTTCTTGGTTTAGAAAGGTTTTCGTCCTTTATTTAGTATCCTTTGGTATTTTCAAGGGATATACACTCAGTATTAAAATCAAGTTTGGCTGGGGAAATGGTTCAGTGGTTAATGGGATTGCTTACCCAGGTACACATGTAGAGCCAGCCATAGAAACGGTTGTTTGCAACAAAGAGTATACCCAGACTCACACAAAAATGTACAAAAAAAAAAAAAAATCAAATTGTACTGGATACACACACTTCACTGACAGAAGTAATTCAACATTTTGGGTTCATATGTAAATATACTTCGGCCTGGATAAAACCCAGAAAAAAAAATTTAAATGTTTATTTTTATTTATTTGAGAGGGCCAGACAATGAAAGAGGCAGGTAGAGAGGGAGGAAGGGAGGGAGAGAGAATGGGCACACCAGGGCCTCCAGCCACTGCAAATGACTCCAGATGTATGCGCCCTTTGTGCATCTGGCTAACGTTGGTCCTGGAGCCTCAAACTAGGGTCCTTAGGTTTCACAGACAAGTGCTTAACCACTAAGCCATCTCTCTAGCCCAAAACCCAGAAAAATTTTAACTTTAAACAGCATTAGGGGTACTTTTGATTTGACCCTTCCCCCAGTAACTATGAAGACCCTTTACTAGGATTTAATGTACCTGGCTTGGTAACATTTCAACAAAAGGTGTTACTGTGTGCCTCAACCCCTAAGCACGTGGGTATTGTATGCACTGTAATGTGAAATGCTACTGCTTAAAGAATAAAAGTTCAGATAGTCACTACTACTCCACAGTAAATGGCAGGCATTCTTAAGTGCTTACCATATGCCATATACTGTACCTCTTTACAAATACTAACACTATCCTTATGCTCAAAGTATTTCCATTCTATAAGCTGAGAAAAAGGAGGTTAAGAAGTTATACATAGGGCTGGGGAGATGGCTTAGCAGTTAAGCGCTTGCCTGTGAAGCCTAAGGACTCTGGTTTGAGGCTCTATTCCCCAAGGCCCACGTTAGCCAGATGCACAAGGGGGCGCATGTGTCTGGACTTCGTTTGCAGTGGCTGAAGGCCCTGGCGCACCCATTCTTTCTATCTATCTGCCTCTTTCTATCTCTGTCTGTCGCTCTCAAATAAACAAACAAATAAATTATTTTAAAAAAAATTATACATGAAGTAGTTGATGGCTGGGCAGTTTTCACAGAGTAGTGTGGGATGAGAATCCTGGCTCTTCCAATGTGTTCCATTAGACTCAGTGGTGAACCAGTTACTTGCCTGCAAAGCCTAACAACCCAAAAGCTTGATTCCCCAGTACCCACATAAAGCCAGATGCATATAGTGGCACATGTACCTGGAGTTTGTCTGCAATGGCTAAAGGACCTGGAGTGTCCATTCATCCTCTCTCTCTGCTTGCAAATAAATTAAAAATAAACAAACACACCAAAAAAAAAAAAACAAAAAACTAGCATTTGTTAACTGTGATTACTGCTAAATTTGATTACCAATTTGGGGGCTACCAGGTCAACACTGAAAGACCAAGCTTTGAGAAGATAAATGCAGCCCAGTTCTACTTAGGCTTATAAATCAATATTTTGCTTTCAGTTTGCCAATTTCAGCTTCAAGACTACTTTTTTGACATACAGGAACCTCTAAATTAAAAAACATTGTAGGGCTAGGGTTTCTATTTGATTTCAGAATATAGAAAGCTTAAAACTGCCTTTGCTTGAAAAGTACTACTGGTATAAAGCAACTTTTGAACTAAACTACAGCATCAAATTGTGAGAAGTACTCATCTCCAAGAGTCCTTTCATTTTATTTCCAAGATTAACAGTATGACAGTAACATCTAGATCTGACTCAAAAGCTCAGATCTCGTAGCATATGCCTATTTCAAAACTAAAGCTGTGATATGGTCAATTCTTTTCTCTCTTCTAAGCCAAAGCCACTAGGAAAATCAATATGCAGAAAAGAAGGCCCAGACTGGAGGGATGGCTTAGTGGGTAAGGCGTTTGCCTGCAAAGCCAAAGGACCCAGGTTTGATTCTCCAGGACCCACATTAGCCAGATGCACAAGGTGGTGCATGCATCTGGAGTTCGTCTGCAGTGGCTGGAGGCCCTGGTGCACCCATTCTCTCCCTCTTTCTCTCTGTCAAACATAAATAAAAATAGAAGATTTTAAAAAGAAGAAGGAATGCTGGGTGTGGTGGTGCACACCTTTAATTCCAGCACTCGGGAGGCAGAGGTAGGAGGATCGCTGTGAGTTCGAGGCCACCCTGAGACTCCACAGTGAATTCCAGGTGAGCCTGGGCTACAGTGATAACCTACCTCGAAAAACCAAAAAAAGAAAAAAAAAAGAAAAAAAAGAAGTACCACTGGTCAAAAAGGTGTGCATGAGCTCAGTGACAACAGAACTGCAAGCACCAAGTACTATTCCAATATACATACCAAAGCAATTTCAAACCATTTTCTGGGGTCACATAATCATACTAAAGATGTCTTGCTACTGTTGTGTTTCCTTGCAACTGTGAACACACTCTTAAAATGTTTGTTACAACAGTAAAATTCATATATATATATTTATAAGGCAGGGTGTCTCAGTAGCTCAAGCTGACCTGGCATTAATTCTAACCCCAGGCTAGCCTCAAACCTAAAGATCCTCCTACCTCAGCTTCCCAAGTGCTAGGTCTAAAGGCATGTGCCAACACACCCAGCTTATTTTAATTTTGTCATACAGAAATGTTCCAGCTTTAACCCTCCCTTCTCTCTCTAACCTCCTATGCTAGAGAATCTAATCCAAGGCCTTTTACATGCTAAGCAAGCACTACGAGGGCTCCATCCCCATTCCAAGTAGGCCCTGTCCTATAGTAACTTGTGTCTTCTTGTCCTTCATGTTTAGGAAGAAAAAACATGATCCACTGGGCTAGAACAGAGATTCATGTGGAAGAATTCTATGTCTCATTACTTTTTCATTTTACCAATTAAAATTTGTGAAAGAACTCTCAAGCAAGAGTAGAATCAAATTCTGGACGTTGGTGCTACAGAAACTAACCTTTTGGAAACTTCTAGGCCACACAGAAAGGGGTTATGTGCCTTACTTGCTACTTGGCACAGCAGCTATTAGACTGGGGGGGAGTGCTTACTGCCTATTACCACGAGAACAGCTTAAGTCTGAGGAGTGAAGGGATGTATCCAGAGGAGTATGATTCCTGTCTACTTTTCTGACTCCGCAACACCTTTACAAGCCTTTACATTACAATAATGCTACTTTGTGTAGGCGTCATTTTCCAATTAAAGCATCCCTCAACCCCAACTTTATACTTTTAAATAACTAATCCATTTCAGATTTAGCTTAAGCCCAGAAACTAATCGCAGAATTCATAAAATTCTTAAAATTATGCCATACTAGCATATATATTACAATTACCATTCTGACAGAGTATAGTTTGTTTTCATGAATAAGTTTACCAGCTACATCAGTATTTTCTTTGGAAATTCTAGAGAAAGGGACGCTTGGATTCAGAATGACCTCATCCATACTGGAATGAACAAATATTTCTTGGTCCAACTCAGAGGCCACTTTAGCTCACCCACCAGGTACATACATATGAATATGCAATGACTTTTAAATAATTGCAAATACTTGCTATCAATTTCTGCATATTGCACACCAGAAAACTTCATGGAAAGCTCAGCACTTTGTTGAGAAAAAGGTTTTTTTGCTTGTTTGTTTTTGTTTTGTCTTTTTTTTTTTTTTTAAACGAAATTTAGAAGTTACTTTTTCCTGGGTTATAGTATCCCCAATTGTACTGGGTTTGGAAGTTGAAATGCTATTCTTTACCCTTGCTGGCCTCAAGTTTGCTAATAATTTGTCCCTAAACTAAGAAGTGGTGTACACTGGCTGCTCCTGAACTGGTTTCCAGTCATGTCATCCATAATGTGACTTTTTTTAAAACAAATCAAAGACAGTATTGTTATTGAAAAATCAAATAAAAATGTTCTTTAAGTGAAAAAAAATTTGTGAAAGAAACAATTACAATTAATCTCCCAACACATCCATTGGTCCTTTAGGATCAGTTTCTCATGCTTATTGGAAGGAATACTTAAGGATTTACTGAAACCATTTTCACACACTCAATATTCCCTTCCATGACAGTTGTGCATACAAATTCAAGGTTTGATCACTGTGTCAAAGCTGGATGCTACAGACTTCACCCTTTTGTTAACACACCCTTGAAAAATTTTTTTAAACATTTTATTTTAATAAAAGTTAAACATACAAAACTGAAATTAACACACATCCTAAAAATTATCTTCTTCCATTAATAGGAAGATCCTTTCTCTATGCATGTATTTGGCTTAAACTCAACTTGGATAATTGTGATGTTCACTTATACCAACAAATGCTGGCAACTTGATCTAGTTAGTAAAAATTACAAACTCAGCTACATGAACATAATATACAGGGAAATTATGGTCAGATTAATGCACAAGAAATACAAGAAATCTTAATCATGAAACATTCGGTACTCTTGTTCATTAATTTAGCCTTGGTTTTTTTTTTTTCTTTACAAAAATAGTATCTACAACTGTATACAGGGCTATACATCAGCCTTTTATTTTCCCATATAAACATGACACATCCAAAAAATGGTACCACTACCACAAGTGAGGAATTAACAAAGGAAAAAAACATACAGTACTTACATACATACACACACACACACACACACACACACACACACTGAAAAAAAAAAAACTTAGAGGGGAGCTCATCCTAAACATGGTTCTTTTAGACAGAACTCAAGGAAAAAAAAATAGTGGTGGACCAACTGTAGAAATGACCTAATGGGCCTGGAAAACAAGTTATTGAAGGAAAAGCAAGCCCTCAAAATAAACCTTGCCATTTATGAATTAACCTATATTTAGGCTTGTCTGGACAATGGCTAGGTTTTAATATTGAAGATAAAGAAAAAAAAATATTTAGCAGGTTGGTGTTTTACCTTGATGATCCAATGAATTGCTAGAATGAGTCAAGTGCAAAGCACCTGAAAATCCCAAGTTATGACTTACAGAATGTCTACAGATAACACCAGGTAAGTGGGAGGTCATCTAAGTGCTGACTTAAGCAGCATCTCTCTAGAAAAGTTGCCTTAATCAACAAAGGGAACTGTGGTTAAGTAGTAATGAAAAGTTAAATGAAAAGCAGTTATCAAATGCAATTCCTTCAAGTTTCATTCTACTGAAGTCAAAGACAATGCATATTCCTTACTCATCTAACAAATAATTTACCTTTAGAAAAATATAAGGATAAAAAGGTAAATGTAAAGCCCCGCAGAGGTGATATCCGATAGTCCTTGTGATTACTGAGGCATCAAATGCCTGACGTTGTATTTGGATGTATCTTGATACTGCGTCATAGGCTTGTCAGCAATTCCACAAGTTCCTACTCCAACTTTGCCAGTTACACTTTCAGGTGAAGCGAAAATACTCCTCTTAACCTATGGGAAAGGAAACAAGCCATTCTTGATTAGTGTTTGAAAAAAATAAACTTCAAACTTTATTATTCAACATTTACAAAGAAAACACACTGCTTTTGTTCACCTAGTATCAAAAATGTACAGTGAAAATTAACTCATTCTGGACAGTTACTCTAAGCTATATAAGTATCACACATTACTAATTTTGAGGCTGTCATTCTCAAATCCTAAAGTATGAACTATGCATTTAGGTAGGAACAGAATTCTGGCAGTAATGAACATTAGAGTGAAGCCTGCTGTAAGACCTAATTTATGAATTCCCTTGTGAGACAAAAATAGACATCTTTCTGAAAAGAAAGCACTGTTTTCCAAAATCCAACATCTCCTAGTGGAGGGCAATCTTAATAGTAATGAAGAACAAATTATGGGTGAAAGGCCATCCTTTTGACATGCTTAGAAGAAAAGCAAACCACAAGAACCTGAAATCTACCAGTAAGGCTTGGCTTTTTCACAAATCATGTTAACAAAGATAGGGTTTAGCATACTGCCTCTAAGTGATTTGGAAAGCACCAAACATTTTTCAAAACTCTTGGTATGAACTCTGTCTTGTAATTTTTTTATTGCAGACAGTGACTAGTAGAAATATTTTTCAATAAGCCAAAGTGAATACTGACTAGGATTCTAAATTAAAAATCTAGATACCTCCCTTTTTCATTTTCAGGTTATTTTAATGACAGTAGCATTTCTCAGACTGACAAAAGGTGAAGATTACCAACCTGGCCTTTCTTGTTTTTAGAATAAGCTCTGTTGTTGAATTGTTGCCATTTCACCTTCTGATCTTCTCTTTCTTGCTCAAGTTCTTTTATTCTCTGTGCTTTCTTTAAAGCTTTCTTCTTTTTATATTCACGCTGCTGGGCAATCATTTCTTTTCTGTGTCGGAAAAAAAAAGCTAAATGTCAACTTGAGATTTAGAAAATGACTTCCTGGTAGCAATGGGGAAAAAGAAAAAAACCTTACAAACTCATCTATGAATAAAATAAATGCACAACTTTTCATTAAAAATCAACGTTGGGAGACTGGAGAGATAGCTCAGAAGTCAAAGGTACTTGCGTGCAAAGCCTGATGCCTAGGTTTAATTCCCCAGTACCCACATAAAGTTACATGCAGACAACAAGAGACCATGTCCATACACACACACAAATAAAAACTTAAAAATGCCGGGCTGGAGAGATGGGTTAGCGGTTAAGCGCTTGCCTGTGAAGCCTAAGGACCCCGGTTCGAGGCTCGATTCCTCAGGACCCATGTTAGCCAGATGCACAAGGGGGCGCATGCGTCTGGAGTTCATTTGCAGTGGCTGGAAGCCCTGGCGCGCCCATTATCTCTCCCTCCCTCTCTCTCTCTCCCTTCCTTCCTCCCTCCCTCCTTCTGTCTGTCTGTAGCTCTCAAATAAATAAAAATTTAAAAAAAAAAACTTAAAAATGCCTATCACCTAGCACCATGAAAAAGTGTTCTTTAACAAAGGAGATATATATACGTAGTTCACTGGCAGAGCACTTGCTTAGCAAACAAAGACTAAGGATCCTATGGCCAATACTGAATACTGAAGAAAAACAAAGCAAATCAAAAATTTAGGAAGCAGAAGTTTGAGTACTTAGATGCATTCTATTAAACATGTAAACCAGCTGTGCGTGATGGTGTATCCTTAAATCCAAGCACTTGGGAGGCTGAGGTAGGAGGATCTCACAGTTCCAGGCCACCCTGAGAATACATAGTGAATTCCAGGTCAGCCTGGGCTAGAGTGAGACCCTACCTCGAAAAAGCAAACAAACAAAGTTCAGACTTGGAGAGATGACTCAGCAGTTAAAGGTGTTTGCTTGCAATGCCTGTCAGCCTGGATTTCCCAGCATTCACATAAAGCCAGATGTACAGTGGCACATGTCTCGTGTTTGTTTGCAGGGGCAGGGACCCCTGGGAAACCCATTCTCACATACACTCAAATAATTCTTTAGAAATTTCCATGGCTTACAATTATTAGCAAATTCTTTTGTTGAATTATCCATCTTTGAGTACCATATTTTTAACTACTTCTGCCATTTTTATACTTCCCACTTTTAAAAAATGTTTACTGAGCTATCATGTTAAAAACATGTTACACAATTAATGCTACCACTGTAATCCTTGAAACCAAATAATATACATAACCATTTGCCTTAATGATCACATGAGATATTTAGTAGTTTGTCTATGCTCATACTGACTTAAGTAGTATACCATAGTACTTAGTTTACTTTGCTAATGCCAGTTGTTTCCAATCTTGGTTTAGAAGTTCTTTTCTCAAAGAAACTGCACTGGGTTAACTATAGTAACTCTTCTATGTTTCCTTTAATTAATTTGTTTACTTATTTTTGCAGTGTGCACATGTTCATCCTGTGTGCCAAAGCACATGTGTGGAGGTCAGGGACAACTTCAGGCGTTGGTCTTCAACGTCCACACCTTGCTTAAGCCAAGTCTCCTTTATTTACTGCTCTATTTGCCAAGCTAACGGGCCTGCAAGTTTCTGGCAGATTCTCCTGTCTCTGCCTCCTGAGCTCATCATAGGCATGAGATTACAGATGTGTGCTACAGCCTCTGTGCACTCCTATGCACATTCTGGGAATCAGATGCAAGTACTCACACTTGCATGGCACGAACTTGTGCACTGAGCCACTTTCCCAGCCCCTCCCTTCCAAACTTCTACTTATTAAACACTGGTTTTTCTGGCCCTGGGAATTTGCACATGCTAGGTAAGCAGTGTGTATTACCAAGCTATATCCCCTGCCTAAAACACTTCCTTGATTGTGCGTTCTCTTTTCTGGATATAACTCAGTAAAGACAAGGTCAAAGCTGGTCTTCACTGTGGTAGAGCCTGAGCACCTGGCTTATAAAAATATAGTAACATGCCCTCCATACATTATTATTAGTATCTTACTATCTATCTATTGCTTTTCTTTTTTCTCAAGTATTTTTAGTGACCTCAGAGTGAGCGAACAGAAGCGCCAGAGCCCCTTGCTGCCATCTGTGCATTTGGCTTTATGTGGGTACTGAGGAATCAAACCCAGGCTGGCAGGCTTTGCAAGCAAGCACTTTTGTCCACTGAGCCATCTTCCCAGCCCCAGTATTGTAATGCCTAATTATGAACTAAAATGTCTACACTTTACCTAAGCATAAATATGCAGTGCTGATCTTATGCCAGGACAATGATAAAAAGTATAACCTTCTCACTAGGACCTAACCTACATACTACCTGAAGTACCCAAATGTGAATCATCTAAGATGCTAAAGTCATGTACTTTATCCAGGTCTAGTGACTCATATTCGTAATGCCAGCACTGGGGGTATATTCCAGCAAGCTTGGGCTACATAGTAAGAGCCTGTTACACACACACACACACACACACACACACACTCTCTTACTTTGACATGGGTTTGTTGCCACTGTCCTCCTTGGCCTTCCTTCCTTCTTCTACAGGCTTGAGGTTCAATAGTGGAGTCACTTCAGCATTTCCATAACCAGCAAAGGTGATTGCAGCAGTGCCATTTTCTTCATCTATCTCCTCAATCTCCGCTTCATAACACCTGTAAAGATATCATGGCTGTAAGCAGGTGAGTAAAGATTTAGTACTCAGCCTACAAGACTTATATTGCAGTGATTCAATTATCACATGTAAATAAACTAAACTTCTAACAAAAATAATACAAAGAGTAGTTTGGAGTTAGGCACATACTATCAAAATAGTGCCAGGAAGTCTCTTACATTTTTATTTACTCAGTGCACTTTACTCAATCTGAGAAAAGTTATTTCTTGAAGGATTGATTTCAGTGCAGGAACTTCCCAGAAATGAGATAATCAACCATTCACTCAATTTTCAATTTGAGGAAAATGGAACTTGTTTGTTTTAGAAAACTGTTGTTCATTTGTCTTCTATCTTGGATCCTTTAAGACTCAAGCCATTGCCACCCTCTACAGCAATCTAATTCTAAAACTGAACTGTATTAATGGCAACCACCCAAGAATTAAACCAGTTCTATAAATCATATTGCCTAAACAAAGATTAGAACAGGGCAGTTCAAACTGAATAAAAACATCTTACCATTGTATCTTATTACTGAATGTTATATTTAGAGGTTTTTTTTCTACACTTACTGTCCATCTTCACTCCAGATTGCCATACACTTGTCTCCTACTTTCCATGAATGAGCGGGTTGAGTAGAAGCAAAACTGTCCGAACTTGTAAGAGTTTCCGAAGGTTGAGTTGACAGAAGGTCTTTGGTTAATTCTATAACTTCCTAAAAAAGAACAAAAGCCGTAACATTTTTATAATTCCCAATGGTTAACCTCCCGTTAGCTTTAAATGATAGTTCTTATACCATACGGTAGTTTAGTACTCTTTATCTATGTTACCACATTACTGAGATTACTGTTATGCCCATGTAGACTGAGATACAGCATTTTTACTAGTGAATAGGGGAGCTATGATTTAAGTTTATGTAAGTACCTTCAATCACAAATACTAACAGAAATAAAAATAGGCTTGAACTTATACCATGTATTACTTTTGAATGCCTATCTTGAATGGGTAAGTCTCTCTAAAGTGAGAGACTAAATATGATTCAATTATAAGTGCCCCATATATATAAGGCAACCTTATATAGAGCATTGCTTGGCAGTAATATCAACTGTCTTGCCAACACAGCCCTCCCCAGACCCTAAAATACTGAAAGCAGCCTTATTAGTAAACAAAAATGTTCCTGCTTACACATTTCTACTAAAATACTATAGGCATATATAAAAGAAGCCAGCAGTCTTCCCACTTATAATGAATCCCACCCAAGTGTGTATGCTATCAAGTTATGATTTAAAATATTCTCTACCTATTTATCAAGCACATGAGCACAGCTTCATTGAAGTAACTCACACAGGAGGTGAGCAATGCTTCTCTGTGTGGCAAGTATAATTTTCAAATTCAGGCTTACACTCCTTATTGATGGTTAAAACTTAACAGTATAAAAAGCTATGAGCTCCTCCCCTCTATTGAAGCCCTACAGTATATCTGATCTCATTTTCTAAGAACCTGCAATGTGTTCTCCCAGTTACATTTAAAACTGCATATTGTATGTTCAGGGACAAAATTCAACTCTACCTAGTAATTTCTTCTGGCCCCAATTGAGGTTTCATAATAGTTATTCTGTTCAGTAACCAAGAAAGTTAAATATTACCTCTTAAAGATAATAAATTTTCCTAGCTACTTCTGAGACACTATATTTGGGCCTTTAAAAACACAACACTAGGCACCCCGAGAAAGGTCAGTTTTGTGAATTAAGAACACACACACACAAACAACAACAAAAAAACAGAACTCAGATTTAAGTTAAAATTAATTAAAAATAATCCAGTAGATTAATATCCCTAAGTTTAGCCAAGTAGGCAATTCAAATATCTTTCTGGTTTGGGAAAGTCACTGAAGATTAAAGCAAAGCTTCCTATTAATTTTCAGTGCTAGAGACCAAACCTAGAGCCTTGTGCATATCCAGCAAGTGGCTCTACAACTGTTATACCTATAGTTCTCAAATACTTTTATTTAGATACTATTATCCAAGTAAAGCAAGAGTTTAAAATAATACAGTATTCACAAAATGGAGGGTAAATTATTTAGTCTTATTTTCAGTTAATCAACTTTTGAGCCAGGGATGCAATCCAATAAGCCTGACTCAAGAGCCCACAAAATCCTTATTAAACATTTGTATATCCTCCTGGGGTCATTTAACTATTAAACCAAAACATGATTTATCCACTTGGAGATTTCAGATTTAGAACTGATATAACACTTTTCCACTACATTCATATGGAAATATGTTGCCATCAAAAAAAAAAAGACTCCTTTAAAGCTGTGCATGTCTAAAGAATTTTCAGAGCCCTGTGATGAAATGGCCCTTTTCCTAAAAATAAAAGCCTACTGTTTTCACCTCTACTGCACTATAATAATGCTATGATTTTACAAGCCCCACTCAATTTATGAAGAACCTTCAATTTTTTTCTCTTCACATGTGCATATGGACCAAAGCATTAGAAAAGCTATTTTATGTGTGAGGGGGTTCTTGAAGGTACATACCATTAATTACTTTTCCTCCCCCAAGTCTGAGCTCTGAAACTGCTCCTTCATTGACAGATGGGCAGCAGTTAGAGTTATCGGCAATTCCAGGAAGCATCAGGTGTTGTGATCTACATATCAGCAGGTCAAATGGGGTGCACTCAAGCACTCTGCTTACTGAAGGAAGGCGTTTCGGGGATGCAGAGAGCCACTGTAATATATGAGACAAGTGACTTGACCCCTGCCTCCTTTCGAACCAGTTTATTCAGCAATACAGCCTAAGAAAGTGACTATTTTGGGGATCGTTATAGGCTACCTGAGGAGCTCATGAGCTAGGCTAGCCTGGATTTTTACTATACCTACTTTTCCTTCTAAGTGAAGAGAAAAGCAGTTAGGACTTCAGTACACAAATCTGTTGCCTGTTATGGAACATTATTCTGTCTGAAAGACAGTATACAAAAGAGCTATGGAAACCTTACCAGAAATATGAGCACAGGAATTAAAGCCATCATAGCCCAGAAAATGAAAATAAAGAGGCCACACACTACTAACAGCCTAAGCAGGCTTTTCATCAAATATGTCACGCAGGATTAAGTACTAGCACATATATCCCAAAAATCAGAGAGAGGAACCCGTAACAAAACAAAAGCTATACTGAGTCTCAAGGGGAACAGTAACTAAGTGGTAACATTTACAAATTTTCCCTTTTTTGTGGTTTTTCGAGGTAGGGTCTCACTCTAGCCCAAGCTGACCTAGAATTCACTATGTAGTCTCAGGGTGGCCTGGAATTCACATTAACCTTCCTACCTCTGCAACTGAGTGCTGGGATTACGAGTGTCTGAACCACTTAACTAACTACACAGGTAGCATATATATAGAAAGAGAGAATTTTTAAGGGCTGGAGATGGCTTGGCGATTAGGCCACTTGCCTGAAAAGCAAAAGGACTCAGGTTTGATTTCCCCAGGACCTAAGCCAGACGTACAACATGGAGCATGCATCTAGATTTGTCAGCAGTGCCTGAAGGCTCTGGCACACCCAATCTCTCAAATAAATAAAAAGTTTTTAAAAAATTAAAAAAAATATTCAATAACCATATGTGGCTATGGCATTGAACAGCAAATATAGAACATGTTCATCATAACAAAAATAAAACGTCTATTGGAGAATTCTGTTCTACACAGTCATAGAAAAAGATAATTTTATAAATGACTTCTGGGTTATTAAATGAACCCTAAGTAAGCCTTTTAGATATATACTATGTCTACCACAATGGTTTCTCCATTTAGTACTTCCCATTATAGATTATGTTCTATTAAGACAGCTGAACCTATATTCTGAAGATAATTTATTCTTTAACTATTAAAAGGCCCTGATGATAATGCTGTTTCACTCTTATTTCACCAGTTCCACATATACCATACTCCTACTGCCCAGCAAATATGTATACAGTATAAAACATGGGCACACAATGTTTTGTTTTCCTCAAAGAAAAAAAAAAGGAACTTCTTGTAAGTTAGTATAAGTGGCTATCTCTGAGACAAGAAGAAACTACTAAAACTTATACTCTAAGTATACAGGTCAGCTTGTTTTGGTCACCCTCATCTTCAGGATACACTCTCAGTAAGAAAATCAAATGAAGATACAGGGAATAAAAAACACTGGGTTATTTTTATAGAAGGGATAGAGAGTAGAAGAAATTGTTTCCTATACATCTTTTTCTTACTAAATACTGTAAGTATTCAGATCGGTTTGTTTTGGTCACCCTATATTCAGAAAACACTCTCAGTCAACATCAAATGAAGATACAGGTTAAAAAAACAAAACAAAACACTGGGTTATCTTTATAGAAGGGATGGAGAGTAGAGGAAATTTTTTCCTAAACATCTTTTTCTTCTTGAGTAATACCCTGAAATCCATAGCCCTGGCTTCTATACATTGAAGAAGGGGTACTGTTCAAAATAAAGTAATCCCAAATATTTTGTTCATATAAACAACATATTATTGTACTTTATTTAAATCTAGAACCTAAATTTTAAAATGTTCAACTCATTTAATTATGCCTAGATAAGTTCTTTTAGAATTCAAAACTCTAGAATACCTTTCCAGTAAGTTTATTTCCAACTGTAAAATATTAAACACTTAATGGTTTTAATGGACATCAAGACAAGGTGACTGTTTAGACAGGACACAGTAAGTAGAGATCATCTGTTCAAAAAGCACCCTGGAAACTTTTCTTAAGTTCAAATTGAGAATTTTAAATTCTTAGGATGAAAGGACACATATACAGTACTTACAAATTATGTATGATATTTTTCCTAATCTAGTAATCCAACAGATATTTACTATCACAGGGTTATGCCTGACTTGAAAGCCCAATACAAGTTTTAAAAGTTTCACACCTTGGGGGGGGGGAGGAATTACCATGGGATATTTTTTTTATAATCATGGAAAATGTTAATAAAAATTTTAAAAAAAAGTTTCACACCTCCTAAATTCTCCCATGATAAATTGAGTTCTCCTTTAATACCAATTAAACTGCAACAAGGGTAAGTAACTATAATTTAAAGCATTGTCTTAAAACACTTAGGAAACATTTATACAGAAAACAGGTATCTCTTTACATATTTTATGTGTTTTAATATAATGTATAACCCACTAGCTTTAAAAACAATAGTTACATTTTCTAATAATCATATGCCATTAAAATTCTGTCTATATTTTCCATTGGTAAATCTTTAAAAAATAGAAGTGCATTCCACTCAACTGCCAAGTTTCTTCTAATGAAAGTCTGACTTTAAGAATCAATTCATATGTCAAAATCCTCCGAACAGGGGCTAGAGAGATGGCTTGGCGGTGAAGGCACTGGCCTGCAATTCCAAAGGACCTTGGTTTGATTCCCCAGGACCCCTGTAAGCCAAAGGCACAATGTGGCACATGTGTCTGGAGTTTGTTTGCAGTGGTTGAAAGCTTTGGTGTGCCCATTCTCTCTTTCTCTGACTCTTTCTCTCCCCCCACAATAAATAAATAAAAATTAAAAAATTTAAATTCCTACAAAAGCACAAAATTTATAAAACTGATTAATTTTTACAGATTCTAAACAATAAATCATTTGAAAAACACAGAAATACTCCTTTCAAACAATCTTAACTACAATTGTCCACTCATACTTACTTGTAAATCTTTCTTCAATTTCAGTAAATCTTCATTTTCTCCATTTCCAGATAGTGCAGCTTCTACTTGCTGGAGCTGGGCTTTGTAGCTTGCCAACTGTTTTGCTAGGTCCTCTGACATCTGGAAACAATGAAAAGGGTAAGACCATGCCAGGCGTGATGGCACACGCCTTTAATCCCAGCACTGGAGAGGTAGAGGCAGAAGGATCGCCCTGAGTTCAAGGCCAGCCCGAGCTGGTGAGATCCTACCTCAGAAAACCAGAGTTAAGACCATGAAGAGTCAATAAAATATCAAACTATAAAAATACTAAATCTGGGTTGGAGTGATGGTTTAGCGGGTTAAGTGCTTGTCTATAAAGCCTAAAGACAGTTTGGAGGCCCGATTTCCCAGTATCCAGGAAAACCAGATGCACAAGGTGGCACATGCATCTGGAGTTCCAGTGCAGTAGCTGGAGGCCCTGATGCACCCATTATGTCTTTTTGCCTTTCTTTCTCTCTCATTAATAAATAAACAAAAATTTAAAAAGAAACAAACTAACCAGTTTTACTCTTATCTTGGAAGCTCTATCACCATTATTTTTACGCTTATTTCGAACTTCAAGATGATAGCGATTTTAAAAATTATCAACAAGTCAGATAAATCCCACATAGAAAGACCAAAAAAAAGGAGAAATTTTCTAGTTTTCTTATAATTTCCATTTCTGGAAGGGAATATGCCTAAAAAGAAAAAAAGATCAAGGTTGGGCTGGTCATGGTGGGTAGGTGTGTCACGCCATTAATCCGGGCACTTAGGAGGCTGAGGTAGAAGGATCGCCATGAGTTTCGAGGCCAGCCTGGGCTAGAATGAGACTCTGCTGGGGAAAGGGAAAAAAAAGAAAAACTTAGGCACCTTTAAAGGAAAAAAAAAAGAGCTGCCGGGCGTGGTGGGACTCGCCTTTAATCCCAGCACTATGAAGGCAGAGGTAGGAGGACTGTCGTGAGTTCGAGGACACCCTGAGATTACATAGTGAATTCCAGGTCAGCCTGGAATACAGTGAGACCCTACCTCGAAAAACCAAAAAAAAAAAAAAAAAGAGTATTTTGTTGTAAAAGAGCAGAAAAATATAACATGAAAGAATGTTTCCAGCTCCTAATCAAAAATGTTATTACTGTCTTTACTTGAGCTATTCAACTGAAAGTGCATGTAGTTCTCCAGAACAAAAATCTCCCACCCAGTCTCTCAACGCAGGTTGTCGATGCGATTTAAGTAATGGCACAAATACACTCGCTTGTAATCCAAGAAACGTGCCTTCCGCCAAATCCAGTTCACTGCACTCCCTAAAAATGAGATGTATAACCGTTCCCTAAAGGGTAGGCAGACACGGGGGCCTCGCCTTCAGGCTGCAAAGGGTTAAAGGAGGGCAGGCTGCTCACGCCCCAAGTCACCCCGCACCTCACAGCCCGCCCGACGCCGTCGCGGATTTCGGACCTGGAAACGGCAAACACCAGCTTCCAGGGGGAGCGCGGGAGCCCCACACACCCTCCCGAGGGCCTCCGCCAAAGCCCGCGGCCGTGCCCACCCCACCGGGCCGCTTCCCCGGCCCGGAACCTTCCAAGCACGCCGGGGCCGCTCGAATCCGAGGCGCGGGAGAGGAGCGGGGGCTCCCGGGCCTGCCGCCCACGCCCGGACCTCTTGGCTTCAGGCCTCCATTTCAATTCCGGAGACCGGCGAGGCCGAGCCTCCCGGGGGTTAGTTACCTTGTGTGGGGCTGGGGGTGGGGCGGCGGGAAGGGGTCCGGGGCCGGCGAGGCCAGCGGCGGTAGCGGAGGCAGAGGCAGCTGCAGGAAGAAAAAAAAAAAATCTCCGCGTCGACAAGGAGACTCTGAAAAGGAAAAACTCCGCCGGCGACGAGGGGGAGGGGAGGAAAGCCGGCTGTAAGGAGAAGACAAGGCACGTCAAATCTCGCGAGATATACCAACCCTCGCGATACGTCGCGCGAGTCACGTGATGACTGATGCCCTCTAAGACGACAGCTTTGTCGTGAGTCGGGATGGGCGTGGCCTCATGGGGCGGAAATGGCGTGCTGGGCTGCGCCGGCGCGAGATGTAAGGTCGTCTTACCTCAGATCCGGCTTGTATTCCTTCTGGAGTGGGTGTTATGGCGCCCTTTCTGTGGCTTTGGGGGCGTTAGCTTATTAGGCTGGTGGTGATGAGACTGACCTGGTTTCCTGCACCCTTTGGTTAGCTTTGGGGTGTGCTTCCCGGGCCACATACACCGGATGGGTACGGGACAGGCCCCACCCCAGACCCGGATCCGGAAACCGGAAGGGGCAGAAGACTCAACAATCTGAACAAACCTTCCGGGTCACACCGCTATGTGCTCAACTTTTATCACTCAGCTTCACGGGCATTACCGCCACCACCCCCTTTTTTTCTCCATATATACTTCATTTTATTTCAATTTAAGAAAAACAAGAGCCGGGCGTAGTGGCGCACGCCTTTAATCCCAGCACTCGGGATGCAGAGGTAGGATAGTCCTGAGTTCAAGGCCACCCTGAGACTACATAATGAATTCCAGATCAGCCTGGGCTAGAATGAGACCCTACCTCTAAAATCCAAAAGTGTATAAATAAGTAAAAATAAAACCATCTGCTGTGGTGGCGCACACCTTAAATCCCAGCGCTTGGGAGGCTGAGGTAAGAGGATCACTGAGTTGGAGGCCAGCCTGAGACTACATAGTGAATTCCAAGTCAGCCTGGGCTAGGGTGAGACCCTCCCTCGGAAAAAAAAAAAAGAAAGAAAGAAAGAAAAATACAAAGGTATACCAGGCAGGAGACTTCCTTGGAATGAAGGGGGTTGGAGTATATTGAGCCCTCTCTGAGATGGCCCATTTGAACTGTTAATTTCTTTTAAAGGAGTCTTCTCTTCAGATGCACACACCCCCTCATAGATAATCTGTGAAGATGAAACTGGATTAGGTGTGTGTAATAGGTGGAAAGTAACATAAATTGATAATGGCCAAGCATGGTGGAACATGCCTTTGATCCCAGTACTTGGGAGGCAGAAGTAGGTGAGTTCAAAGCCACCTGAGACTACATAGTAAATTCCAGATCAGCCTGGAATAGAGTAAAACCCTACCTCAGAAAAACAAAACAAAACAAAAAACCCACAAAATTGATATGGCCAGCCATGATAATGTACAACTTTAATCCCAGCATTTGGGAGACAGAAGTAGGAGGATTGATGTGAGTTCTAGGCCAGCCTGAATAAAATGTTAAAAATTGAGAGGGCAGCACTGTGTGGCTAGAATTAAGAGGAAAGACGAAACAGAAAGAATTTACCTTACATAAAATAGAGATTTGTGGACTGGAGAAATGGCTTAGTGGTTAAGACACTTGCCTGTGAAGCCTAAGGACTCATGTTTGACTCTACCCCATGTAAGCCAGATGCACAGTGATGCAAGCAGGTTACACATGCACACAAAGTGGTGCACATGTGTGGAATTGATTGCAGTGGCTGAGGCCCTGCCATGCCAATTCTCTGTCTCATTCTCTCACATAAAAAAAGGGCAGCCTGTTGGGTTTCCCTAAAAAAAAAAAAAAACTAAATAGAAATTTTTATTAAGGCAAGATTGGGGATAAAATAGAAGTTTGTTTAAGGTAGAAAGTGTTTGACAACTGTTCTTATTTGTGTATTTTAAAAACTGATGCAGGGCTTAGCGGTTAAGGCGCTTGCCTGCAAAGCCTAAGAATCTGTTTGACTCCAGATCCCACGTAGGCCAGACACACAAAGGTGAGGCAAGCGCAAGGTCACACATACCCATTAGGTGGTGCAGGCCTCTGGAGTTCACTTTCAGTGACTGAGGCCCTGGTGGGCCAATGCTTTATCTCTAAAATTAAAAATAAATAAACTGATGCACACACACAAAAAGGACTGATGCTATGAGGACCTTCCCTTACAACTGTGTAAAAAGTTTTCAGGTAGCTAGGTGTGGTGATGGATACCTATAAGCTGAGCACTCAGGAGGCAGAGATAGGAGGATGGTTATGAATTCAAGGCCACCCTGACACTACATAGTGAATTCCGGGTTAGCCTAGGCTAGAGTAAGATCCTACCTCAAAAAACAACAACAAAAACTATGTTGAGAGCACTACCTGAGCCTCCTTTGTCAGAAAATAAGGCAATATTTCTTATAACTTCCAGTTTAGATTTCTCTACTACCTTGACAGTTTTTGTTGTTGTTGAGGGGGGCGGTGATTGGAGGTAGGGTCTCACTCTAGCCCAGGTTGACTTGTAATTCACTATGAGTCTTAGGGTGACCTCAAACTCATGGTGATCCTCCTACCTTTGCCTCCCAAGTATGGGATTAAAGGTGTGCCTACCATGCCAGGCTCCACAGTTTTTTGTTTGTTTTCCAAGGTAGGATCTCACTCTAATCCAGGCTGATCTGGAATTCACTATGAGTCTCAGGGTGCCCTTGAACTCATGGCAATCCTCCTACCTCTGCCTCCCAAGTGCTGGAATTAAAGGCATGCACCATCACACCCGGCTATATTCTCAGGACTTTTAAAACTTTTGTTGACAACTTCTGTTCAGATAGACAATATGCCATGATCATAATCCCCCTCCCACAACCCTCCCTTGCCTCCCTCATGCATTTGTCCCTCCACTGAATCCTTTCTTTCCAACTAGTTCTACTTTGATGTCATCATTTATCCCCTTTCTATTATGCAGTTCTTATGTAGGTAGCATCAGCCACTGTAGGTCATGAATATCAAGGCCACTTTGTGTTCGGAAGACAATATTGTAAGCACTCTTCCCCTTCCTTTGGCTCTTATATTCTTTTTAAAAAATATTTTTTTAATTTTATTTATTTATTTGCAAGGAGAGAGAGAGAGGAGAGACAAAGAGAGAATGGGCACGCCAGGGCCTCTAGCCACTGCAAACGATTTGGCTCTTGTATTCTTTCCACCACCTCTTCCACAATGGTCTCTGAACTTTGGAGGGTATGATAGGGATGTCCCAGAGGGCTCATTTCTTCTCAGCACTTTGGTGAGTTTTGGGTTTCCCAGTGGTCACCACCATCTGAAAAGAGAAGGTTCTCTAATCAAAAGAGAGTAGGAGGGCTGCAGAGATGGCTTAGCAGTTAGGATGCTTGCCTGTGAAGCCAAAAGATCCAGATTTGATTCCCCAGAATCCATGTAAGCCAGATGCACAAGGTGGCCTATGTGCCTGGAGTTCATTTGCAGTGGTTGGAGGCCCTGGTACACCCTTTTCTCTCTCTCTCTCTCATAAATAAATTTTTAAAAGTTTCTTAGAAAGTATCATAAGCAAGTATATAGAGGGCAGTTTAGTTGGTATAGTATATCCATTTAATCAGACAACAGTAGTAGTTTTCCTTAAGCTTATGACCTCCCCAGCCATAAGTTCTTGATTAGGTTTTCAGTGTCAGTCAGGAGTGGTCTCAAATCCAATCTTCAGGATATTTTTTTTTAACTTCTTCATCTAAGAAGATTTTATAAAGAATAGCTGAGATGGGTGTGGTGGCTCACATCTTTAATCCCAGCACTTAGGATGTTGAGGTAGGAGTATTGCCATGAATTCAAAGCCAGCCTGGGCTATGAGTTCCAGTTCAGCCTGGGTTGGAATGAGATCCTTTTTCAAAAATAAATAAATGAATAATAAAAGTTATATTGAATTTTATTTCTCATCAAAGAACTTTAAAAAGTTGTATAGTACTTTAGTTAGAGAATTCTGAGTAATACAGTTGCCCAAACTGGCCTTGAACTTCTGTACACAGACAAGCCTTTTACTTGTGATGCTCCTGCCTCAACCTCCTAAGTAGCTAGAATTATATCACTGTACCACAAAGACAGCTAAAATGTATTCTTCAAAGGGAACATTAATCTAACATATTTCTTCAAAATTGGCATTTGTTTCATTGGAACCAGTTAGCTAAATAAAATGTAAAAGCTCCAATTTATGATCGGCATGTATATGTATATGTGTATGTGTGTATATATGTGTGTGTGTGTGTGTACATATACATAAACACACACATATCCTTTTCTATCTAGGAAAAATTAAAGACTACTAGATTAAAGTATAGCTGAGCCTTTGGAAATGTGTCAATACACTGAGGAACAATACATAATGAATGAATGCAAGGTAGTCTAATGGAAGACTTCACTCTTTAGCTTTGTCTATTTTTTCCTGATTAAAAGCAGCTCCAGCCAGATGTGGTGGTGCACGCCTTTAATCCTAGCACTTGGGAGGCAGAGTAGGAAGATTGCTGTAAGTTCAAGGCCACCCTGAGACTACATAGTAAATTCCAGGTTAGTTTGAACTAGAGTGACACACTGCCTAAGGCGGGGCGGGGGGGAGTAGCTCCAGGGCTGGAGAGATTGCTCAGCAGCAAAGGTGTTTGCCTGCAAAGCCTAACAACCTGAGTTCAATACCCAGTACCCACATAAAGCCACATACGTAGTGGCACAGGCACATGCATCTGGAGTTTGTTTGCAGCAGCTGGAGGCCCTGGTGGGCCTATTCTTTTTTCTCTCTCTGCTTGCAAATAAATAAAAATATTTTTTTAAAAAAATGAGCTCCAAAGCCTGACATGGCGGCACACACCTTTAATCCTAGCACTCAGGAAACAGAGGTAGGGGGATCACTGTGAGTTTGAGTCTACCCTGAGACTACATAGTTAATTCCAGGTCAGCATGGACCAGAGTGAAAGCCTACCTCGGAGAAAAAAACAAAAAGCCACACTCAGAAGCCATTGATTGTTACTAGAAAATTTTCAGTGCCAGGAATGAGATACCTTCCAATGAGTTGTTGGCCAGGGAAGTCACTGATACCCCTAAAACAGGCCATTATCAAAGCTCTTGGTTTCCCACCTGGAATAGATGGAAAGACCCTATGGCTGAAGACTCTACATACTTGCTGAGCTCCTTGCTCCTCCATGTAGACCAGCTGGCAGAAAGCTAGAAAAAGCTATGCTGCATGCAGTTCAATGGGAGAAAGAGAAATCACCAGTGGAGATACTCAACAGTGGACACCACAAGCCTTAAATTTGGCCAGCGAGGCCAAATGAGCCAATGGGTGCAATAGTGGCACGTCTATTATGGGGGAAACCATTTGCTCTCTAAGTGGACTGGAAGCCCACTCCATGGGAGGGAATATATCCCTGATACTGAAAACCTAGGGATGTAGCGTCTGCTGTTGTCAGGCTAAATGTATATTCTATGCTCACCAAACTGCCCATTAAACACTTCTCTTAATGTTCATACCCATATATTGATGCTGCTCTCACTTTTGGTTAGACAAGCTCCTCTTCTCAGATGGCAGGGACTTGGATGGCTCAGAAGGCACCATGGTGCTGAGAAGAAGTGACAGAGGAGTGTTTAGCACTGAAATACCTCTATCACATCTTCTAAGGCTCAGGGTCCATTGTGGAAGAGGTGGCAGAAAGAATGTAAGAGCCAAAGGAAGGGTAGGACTCTTTATAATATGTTCCTCCAGACACAAAATGTCTTGGATATCCATGACCTCATGGTGCCTGACACTACCTACATAAAACCATCATAATAGGAGGAAAAGGTCATGACATCACAATAAAAGAGAGACTGATTGAGAGGGAGAGGGGATATGATGGAGAGTGAAGTTTCAAAGGGGAAAGTGGGGGGAAGGAGGGAATTACCATCAGATATTGTTTACAATTATGGAAGTCGTCAATAAAAAAATAAAAATAAGCTGGGTGTGGTGGTGCATGCCTTTGATCCCAGCACTCAGGAGGCAGAGGTGGGAGGATCACCATGAGTTCAAGGCCACCCTGAGACTCCATGGTGAATTCCAGGTCAGCCTGGGCTAGAGAGACCCTACCTCGAAAAACCAAAAAAATTAAAAAATTAAAAATAAAAATGAGTTCCAGGGCTGAAGAAATGGCTTAGTGATTAAGGCACTTGTCTGCAAAGCCTAAGGACCCAGGACCCACATAAACCAGATGCACAAGGTGACGTGTGCGTCCAAAGTTCGTTTACAGTGGCTGGAGGCCCTGGTGCATGTGTGCTCTCTCTTTCTCTCTGCCTCTTTCTCTCTTTCCCTCTCGTTCAAATAAAAAAAAAAAAAATTTAAAGTAGTTCCAGGGCTGGAGAGATGGCTTAGCAGTTAAGCACTTTCCTGTGAAGCCTAAGGACCCCAGTTCGAGGCTCGATTCTCCAGGACCCACGTTAGCCAGATGCACAAGGGGGCGCATGCGTCTGGAGTTCATTGCAGTGGCTGGAAGCCCTGGCGCGCCCATTCTCATTCTCTCTCTCTCTTTCTCTCTCTCTCTCTCTCTCTCTCTCTCTCTCTCTCTCTCTCTGCCTCTTTCTGTCTCTGTCACTCTCAAATAAATAAATAAAAATGGACAAAAACTATTTAAAAAAATAAAACTAAAAGTAGTTCCAGATTTGCCTACCTTTGTCATATCAATAGATGCTTACAGTGCTGAATTAGGGGTACATATGTACTCATCACAATTGCAAATGCATTCCTTTTTGGGTAGTTGTAAGAGATGTTTTGAATTTTTGTATGGTGATCTGCTGGTGGGTTAGCTAATTGTTTTTGAGGGTTGAGGGTTGGGATTTTGTTTGTTTGTTTGTTTTTTGTTTTTGTTTTTCGAGGTAGGGTCTCA
Organism: Jaculus jaculus; assembly: GCF_020740685.1. NCBI lineage: Eukaryota > Metazoa > Chordata > Mammalia > Rodentia > Dipodidae > Jaculus > Jaculus jaculus. The sequence continues at coordinate 24,194,984 of NC_059102.1, read as the reverse complement.
CTGTGGCTCAGGCTGACCTGGAATCAACTAGTTAGTCACAGGGTGGCCTTGAACTCATGGCGATCCTCCTACCTCTGCCTCTCAAGTGCTGGGATTAAAGGTGTGCGCCACCATGCCCTGTTTGTGTTTGAGTCACATGTATGTTCATATGATGCTAAGTGGCAACATCCATTCAAAGTTGGTGAGGGTGAAAAATGAGTATTGGCTGGTACAGGTTCTTAAATATTCATGAATTTATAGTGATCCATTGAAAGGTTTATTCATTGCCTTGCTAGTCTTAGGATATATATGTTCAACTATTCTATATTTTACCTGAGTCACTAAAGAAAACAGTACTACTAAAGAATAGAATGTCATTATGAGATGGAAATTGGGGATTTATAAATCCCTACCACCAAGTTATGTCCTATACTGCATAGACTTTTGTATTGACCATGTCCTGTACTGTATAATCTTTTTTGCTGGTTATGTCCAACATTAGTATTTTTTTCTTACTGTCTCAAGGCCATGATCTGTATTGCAGCTCCTATCCTGTACTATTAATTATCTTGTGTTTTCTTTTTATCTCCATAGCACAGTCACAGGCATCTATCTGCTAACTAACCATTTTTGCTATTTCTGTAAAAGTTGACTCTCATACTCAAGGTCTCTGGCACTAGGCCAGGGCTCTGGGCACTGGGCTGTGAGACCTAACGAGAGTAATCCAAAGATATGGTTTATAAACTCTGAACCACCAAGAATCAGGATCTAGGCTTTTGAAGAGATTCTCTTGGGTCCACACTGGCATGAAAATAAACTTTCATTCTGATACTCCACTCAGCCTCTGGTGCTTATTCTGTGAGCCTCAATTTCGCATAACAATTGAGCCCATAGAAATTGATTTTTTGGTGTGTTTTGTTTTGGCTTTCAAGGTAGGGTCTCACTCTAGCCCAAACTAACCTGGAATTCACTAAGCAGTTGCAGACTGGTCTCAAACTCACACATGATCCTCCTACCTCAGCCTCCTGAGTGCTGGGATTAAAGGCATGCACCACCATGCCTGGCAAAACTGATTTTTTAATTTAAAATATTTAAATGTGGGCTGGAGAGATGGCTTAGTGGTTAAACGCTTGCCTGTGAAGCCTAAGGACCCCAGTTCGAGGCTCGATTCACCAGGACCCACATTAGCCAGATGCACAAGGGGGCACATGCTTCTGGAGTTCATTTGCAGTGGCTGGAGGCCCTGGCGTGCCCATTCTCTCTCTTTCTCTATCTGCCTCTTTCTCTCTCTGTCTGTCACTCTTGCTCTCAAAAATAAATAAATTAAAAGAAAGAAATAAAAAAAAATTTAAAAAAATAAAATAAAATATTTAAATGTGTGTGTGTGTACACACCAGATCTCTTGCCACTGCTATCAAACACCAGATACATGCACCACTTTTTGCGTCTGGTCTTACATGAGTGCTGGGGAATTGCCTTTAACTGCTGAGTCATATCACCAGCCCTAGAAACAAATTTTGTGGCAGGGGATATTCCAGGTAGGGTCTCACTCTAGCCCAGGCTGACCTGGAATACACTGTAGTCCCAAGATGGCCTCAAACTCATAGCAATCCTGTACCTCTTCCTCCCTAATATTGGGATTAAAGGTGTGTGCCACCACACCCAGCAAAGACCTATGTTTGGTCCCTAGCACCACAAATGAGGACAGAAAATAAATGGACAAAGTAAATAAATTTTGAGGGCCCTGATGTTAAATTTGAATTAGAATTTTTCATGTGGATTTCTTAGAACAAATATCACTCTATTAGGGGGTGCCCTTATCTCAATATTCCTCACTAAAGGAAATGGTATTTCTCTTTTTTTAATTCTTTTTATTTATTTATTTGAGACAGGGAAAGAGGCACAGCAAGCAAGGGAGAGAGAGAATAGAAGGCCAAGACTACCAGCCACTGCAAATGAACTCCAGACATGCACGTCACCTTCTGCATCTGGATTACATGGGTCCTGGGGAATCAAACTGAGGTCCTTTAGTTTTGCAGTCAAGTGCCTTAGCCGCTAAGGCATCTCTCCAGCCTCCAGGAAATGGTATTTCTTAAAGAGTAATTTTTAGGGCTGGAGAAATGGCTTAGTAGTTAAGCTCTTGCCTGTGAAGCCTAAGGACCCCGGTTTGCAGCTCGATTACCCAGGACTTAGCCAGATGCACAAGGGGGCACATGCATCTGGAGTTTGTTTGCAGTGGCTGGAGACCCTGGAGCACCCATTCTCTCTTTATATCTGCCTCTCTCTCTCTGTATGTCGCTCTAAAATAAATTTAAGTCAGGTTGTGTCATAAGTATAATGCTAAATTTCATCACTAGGATAAATTGATGGTGGCCAAATTTATTCATAGTAAGGTATATTTTCCCCATTATGATTATTTGGCAATCCATAGCATAAAATAAATAAAAATAAATAAAAAAAATTTCAAGAGTGGTTGTTTTTTTGTTTATTTTATTTTTTCAAGGTAAAGTCTCACTCTAGCTTAGGCTGACCTGGAATTCACTATGTAGTCTCAGGGTAGCCTTGGACCCACTGCGATCCTCTTACCTCTGCCTTCCAAGTGCTGGGATTAAAGGTGTGTGCCACCATGCCCGGCTCTCAAGAGTGATTTTTGTTTTGTTTTGTTTTTCGAGGTCGGGTCTCACTCTAGCCCAGGCTGACCTGGAATTCACTATGGAGTCTCAGGGTGGCCTCAAACTCACGGGGATCCTCCTACCTGTGCCTCCCGAGTGCTGGGATTAAAGGCGTGCGCCACCACACCTGGCTAAGAGTGATTTTTAATCACAGGCCCAGAAAGTACAAAAATACAAATAGAGCCTCATATGTCTTGCAAAAAAGGAACAAAGAATCCCAAACTAATTGGGTCGAGTTAGAAGCCCACACAACCAAGCTTTAGAATATTTCACTGGCCAAATGTGAATTAACTTAATTTGGCCACTAGGAAGAATAACTAATTTGTTAAGCATTGAGAAAAAATACTAAATTCTGTAAGTCTAGAGTGATACTAAAAAGATGTGGGAGAGTGCTTTTCTTTGTAGAAGAAAATAACTATAGCCAGTAAATATAGACGCAGTGCCCAAACTGGAAAACCACCAGTTTTTAGCTTCTATGAGGCATCACTCATGAAGCTAAAACCTATGTGGTGAAAAGAAGTTAGGAAGGGGAAAACATTTACATAGAGTCAAGTTATTGCACATAGAAAGCATCATATGCTTCATATGCTATGGATTGCCAAATAATCATAATGGGGAAAATATACCTTACTATGAATAAATTTGGCCACCATCAATTTATCCTAGTGATGAAATTTAGCATTATACTTATGACACAACCTGACTTAATAACAGTGTAATATAGGAGGGAATATAATAAATTCTTCCAGTTTACAGGAAATACAGGCATAAAAGAATAAGAATGACTCTAAAGGATGAGTCACAGATCCAGAATGTGGAACCTTCTGTAAGGGAGCTGGCTTGAGTTATTCAAAAGACTAATGTCATTTTAAAAAATGGTGTGGGACTGTTTTAAAAACGTGTTTTTAAAAAATATTTTGTTTGCCAGGCGTGGTGGTGCACACCTTTAATCCTAACACTCAGGAGGCACAGATAGGATTGCTGTGAGTCCAAGAACATCCTGAGACTACCTAGTGAGTTCCAGGTCAGCCTGAGTTAGAGTGAGACCCTACCTCAAAAAATATATATAAATCGAGCATGGTGGCACATGCCTTTAATCCCAGCACTTGGGAGGCAGAGGTAGGAGGATTGCCATGAGTTCGAGGCCACCCTGAGACTCCATAGTGAATTCCAGGTCATCCTGAGCTGGAGTGAGAACCTACCTCGAAACCCCCCCCGAAAAAATTATATATATATGATTTGATCCAGAGAGAGACAGAGAGATTGGGCATGCCAGGGCCTCCAGCCACTGCAAATGAACTCCAGAAGCATGTGCCACCTTGTACATCTGGAATTACTTAGGTACTGGGGAATTGAGCCTGGGTCCTTTGGCTTTGGCCAGCAAACACCTTACCTGCTAAGCCATCTCTCCAGCCCTAAAAGCATGCTTTAAAGGCTTGGTGGTAAATGTTGTAGTCCTAGCACTCAGGAGGAAGATTACCTGAAGTTCAAGGCCAGCCTGCACTGATTAGATCTAGCCCTGGCAGGGCTTCATAGAAAGATCCTGTCATTTTCTTCAGTGGGATAGCCACTAAGTGGCCCATGTTCCTGTACATGACCTCTCAACCATGCTCCTGTAAGCAATCCTAATTAAACTTACTGGGTTGAGAGAGCGGGGTGGGGGGAGCAGAAATAGGACTTGGGAGATAGGAGATCCCTGGGAGTGGGATAAAAAATAATGTACACTTAAAGTCATAAGCACAGATGTAATTCACCTAGACAAGACCCTATCACACTGTGTATTACAAATTGGTAAAATAAATTTCCTAGGTAAAAACAAACAATGTCAGAGTAAGACAAGGAATGTCAGGATGCTTAGCTCTCTGCTCTGTCATTTCCTTTTGCTCTTGCTTATTGACATATGCTATTTAAAGTCATGGCATGCCGGGCGTGGTGGTGCACGCCTTTAATCCCAGCACTTGGGAGGCAGAGGTAGGAGGATCGCCGTGAGTTCAAGGCCACCCTGAGACTACAGAGTTAATTCCAGGTCAGCCTGGACCAGAGTGAGACCCTACCTCGAAAAACCAATAATAATAATAATAATAATGTCATGGCAAACTGGACTCTGGAAAAAGGGATGGTGCCCCCTTTATTTCAGACCCCATGCAAGTTTAAGCCATGTGTTTCCCAGACTCTGTCCAGAAACAAAATGGCCAATTGTCTCTGACAAGAAAAAGGGAATGACAAATGGCATGTAACTTTGTTTCTCTTTATGCTTCCTCTCTTTTGAACACCAATAGTCACATCTGTTAGATAAAATTTCTCAGAGACAAAAAGACTAGATAGGTAAAATAAGTCAAGGTACTTGATCAAGTTACAAGGCCATCAATTTATCCTAGTGATGCAGACATTAGACTTACCTAAGAATGTATATCAGGGTATAAACAGATATGATATTTTTAAAAAGACAGCAAGTAAATGATGGCTTAGCAGTTAAAATAAAATAAAATAAAAAATTCTATATACCTAAGAGAATTGCTGTTAAGATTAAGCTAAACACATTGGTTGTCAAATGGTGTTTTCCTCTTTCAAAACAGATTTGTCAAGGGTTGTATTCGATCTTAGCTGTTTGGCTCAACAAAGACCAGATTCTGCTCTATTGTAGTAAAGTAACTGTCTCATTTCTGGCATCTCAAATCCAGTGCTTATAACAAAGTTAACACACTCTCTCTCTGTGTGTGTGTTTTTTTTTTGTTGTTTGTTTGTTTGTTTTGAGGTAGGGTCTCATTCTAGCCCAGGCTGACCTGGAATTCACTATGTAGTCTCAGGGTGGCCTTGAACTCATGGCCATCCTCTTACCTCTGCCTCCCAAATGCTGGGATTATAGGAATAAGCCACCACACCTGGCAACAAAGTTAACTCTTAAGACATATTCCCTACTTTAGGGTACAGCCTCATGCTCAAACAACAGTCCTCATCTGAGAGAAATAATTTCAAGTTCTATGGTTCTGTTCCCAATGTTCCCTGGGTAATTGGTATCCACACAGGTATCTGGACTAATCAAAGATGTTTTCAAACACAGGTGCTAAGACTTCATACTGTCTTACTTGTCCTTTTCTGACAATTTCTAGGTTAAATTAATTGGTCTAGATTTGTATTGTTTTCAAGATTGATAACAGGTTCTGCATATATTTATAACTATTAGATATTTAAAGGGTGTATTAGTCAGGGTAACCATCACAAAGCGTAAGGTGTGCCTAGTTTCTATGCCTCAGATATGGCCTATGCTGCCAAAACCAAATTTTAAAAGGTTGGACAAAATGACTTTAAGTTCTTCTGCCACTCATTAACTAAATCAATTTCTGTAATCAAATGTGCTTTACATGTACATATATCCAGGCTGGTGTAACTTCCTTTGTAAGTGTGTTAATAACCTATGCAGAAGCCAAAGAAAATTGGAATCACTGGAGCAAAAAGGGCAATATTTTGGCCTGTGCTCCCAGGTCATGTGGCCACTAGAGATGATGGGACACTTCTACACTGGCCCCCTGGTAAGTCACCTGTTTTCCTATTCAGGGAGGATACAGAGACCCAAATAATAAATCAGTGTACACTGAAACAGGAAAGTCACAACTGAGGGATAATCAGTCCTCCTGGCTTCACAAAGAAGGGAAAAGTACTTGGCCAGCATGGCCCTGACTCATCCTAACAGACAGAAAACACTGCTATAGGGATACTCCTGGGTCCCTAAAGTCATTAGTGACCTCTAAAATTAATCCTTGATTAAATTTTGGCTATTTGCTTGGTCTTAAATATTCAGGGAAATGTATAACCAAAGATAAAGGGATACTTCAAGTATATGAATGGCCTATCAAGTAATGCAATAAATGCTTTCCAAGAGGGGAAACAAACAAGGCCTTAAGCTCTAGTAGTTCTAAGTCTATAATAAGGAAAAACAACCATAGACATTAAAAGGCTTATTTTCAAATCTGGAATAAATATAGATGACTCTGACCAAAGGTCGCTTAATTCAAAAGATTTCATTATACTAGAAACAATGGTGAATCTCTTCTAACTTGTGCCAATACATCCTTAAACAAGTCTTAAGGCCAAAAGTGTATTTGTACAGCCTTTAATGGCACCCAAGGCCTCTATGGTATCAACCTTTGGCCCTGGCTACTCCCAGGACAAATTTTAAAAGATACACTCTGGAAGGTGATTGATTATACAAAATATGGTACCAAAGTTAAAGGTTGTGTATATGTTTCTGGTAACTCTGCTAATATTTCGACTATTTTACAAGCCATAAGGAAATAGATTCAGACTATGTTACACATTACTGTGCCATTCAATGAACAGTTTTGGAAGAAAATCTCAGCCAGCTCATGCTCAGATGGTCCTTAGACAATCCAACTCCATCTACCTGTGTTCCCTTGAATGTTTCCTAAGGCCTACAAGTCCACAAAGACAACCCTGAAGGTAACCAGTTTGCTGTGTGCTCACTTCTCATTGACTCCTTAATTTTATTCTTTCTCCCCAAAATTCTCTTCCAAGACTATCTTCCTGCACTCCATCAGTACACTTTTGGAATCCTTTAGAATAGTTCCCCTCTCTGGGAGAGTCTCTAACTGCCACAACTTTGTGCCCCATTCAGCAGGAAATACTTAACGATCTGACATCATTGCCCCTTTGTCCTCTAACAGCAGTTAGTGTGTCTTCTCATGAGAGGGGAGCCTGAATGGAGGTAGAGTTAGGATGACTGGACCCCTGAAGGTGTAAAAAGGGCTGGAGGGTTTTTCTCATCTCTTACCTAGTTTCAAAGAACTGATTTTTCACAGTCAGGATCCCTCCTGGGAGGGAGGTCTTTCATAGGATTTAAACATTGTGGTTGGTCCCCAGAACTCTGTGCCAGAGATAATATCTTCCTGAGACAGTACCTGGTCCTCACCAACCAGCTGGAACTCTGGCTTACCTGGGCCCAAAGACACCACCCTAACGTTATAAATGCCTTTACAAGGGGAGGACAAGCTCTCTTGCTCTCTGATCGCTTGGGAACTTCCAGCTGTGGGTGAGTTTTTCCTTTAGCTGGGCCTGGGTTAGCTTTGCTTGCTCAGGCCCAGGCCTAGCTGGGAGGGCCCCCTAGTCCTTACTCTCTGCATGGGTTCTTTAATATATATATATATATATATTATTTATTTATTTATTTATTTATTTATTTATTTATTTATTTATTTGAGAGCGACAGATACAGAGAGAAAGACAGATAGAGGGAGAGAGAGAGAATGGGCGCACCAGGGCTTCCAGCCTCTGCAAACGAACTCCAGATGCGTGCACCCCCTTGTGCATCTGGCTAACGTGGGACCTGGGGAACCGAGCCTCGAACCGGGGTCCTTAGGCTTCACAGGCAAGCGCTTAACCGCTAAGCCATCTCTCCAGCCCTGCATGGGTTCTTTATCTCCTCCAGCTCCCCACATGGCAGGAGCTCCTTGAACTTTCTTTTCTCTTTTCTTTCCACACTTTTTCCCCAGTTCTCTATCTGGTCACATGACCTCCTGAGCTACATGTTGCCCACATGGGCTCTTGGGGTCCACATGGTGTACTTCTCTTCTCCCCACTTTGTTTCTCCATACCCTTCAGCCTTCTGCACTCCTTTGTAAAATCTGAATAAAATGTGGTACTTTAAAAATCAAAATAATAATAATGTACATTTGAGCTGGGCATGGTGACACATGCCTTTAATCCACAGCACTCAGGAGGCAGAAGTAGGTGGATTGCCATGAGTTTGAGGCCATCCTGAGACTACATAGTGAATTCCAGGTCAGCCTGGGCTAGATAGTGAGACCCTACCTCGAAAAACCAATAATAATAATATACATTTATAAAGATGTCATTGTAATGATAGTTGTCAATTTAATCAGATTAGGAATGGGGTGAGAGAGATATGCCCCTTGGGTGAGTCTGTGAGGTGTTTCCACGAAAGATTAACTGAGGGAGGAAGTGCTTCCTCCCTGGTGGGTGGATCTTTCTCTGGGGCACTGTATGCTAGAAAGCTCCAAGGGAACAACAGCGCTTATCTTCTCTTGTCTGGCTGCCCTTGCTACTTGCTGCTGCTTTTTGCCTGAGTCGCCTTGCTGTTCCCTTCTGCATGCTTTTGCCCTTTGTTGACCTGGTGGACAGAGCCACTCTCAGGACCAGTGACTTTTCTGCCTGCATCTGGCCTTGAGGACTGCCTGGCTCTTCACCTTTCCAGCTTGTGCCCAGTCTCATGGACTGCACAGCTATAGACTCTTCAGTTTTCCTGTCAGTGGGCAGCTGTAGTTGGACTGCCCTGCCCATTCTGGTGAGCTGACTTAAATTCATTCTATTGGTTCTGTGCTGCTAGAGAACCAATACAATCATGATGAACCTACTATTGTGTATAATTAATATATGCTAATCAGCTGAAATTCCCATCTCAAGAAACAAGATGAAGTGACATAATAATGCAGGGCACAAATCTGACTGGATTGTGGTTTTGAAAAATAAGGCTATAAAAGATTGAGGGCAGCCGGGCGTGGTGGCGCACGCCTTTAATCCCAGCACTCGGGAGGCAGAAGTAGGAGGATTGCCATGAGTTCAAGGCCACCCTGAGATGACAGAGTTAATTCCAGGTCAGCCTGGACCAGAGTGAGACCCTACCTCAAAAAACCAAAAGAGGGCTGGAGAGATGGCTTAGTGGTTAAGCGCTTGCCTGTGAAGCCTAAGGACCCCGGTTTGAGGCTCGGTTCCCCAGGTCCCACGTTAGCCAGATGCACAAGGGGGTGCATGCATCTGGAGTTCGTTTGCAGAGGCTGGAAGCCCTGGTGCACCCATTCTCTCTCTCTCCTTCTATCTGTCTTTCTCTCTGTGTCTGTCGCTCTCAAATAAATAAATAAATAAATAAATAAATAAATAAATAAATAAATAAATAAATAAAAATTTAAAAAAAAAGAAAAAAAACCAAAAGAACAAAACAAAACAAAAAGATTGAGGGCAGAGAGGGCTGGGATGTAGCAGTGGTAGTGTGCTTATTATCTAGCATGCATAGGGTCCTGGGTTTGATCATTAGCATGACAAAAATAAATTGGGAAATTTGAACATGGACTTAAGTTTACATGGTGATCAATTGCTAGGTTTTTTTTGTTGTTGTTGTGGTGGTGGTGGTTTTGTGTTTTGGTTTTTTGAGGTAGGGTCTTGTGCTAACCCAGGCTGATCTGGAATTCACTATGTAGTCTCAGGCTGGCCTCAAACTCATGGGGATCCTCTTACCTCTGCCTCTCAGTGCTGGGATTAAAGGTGTGCACCACCACACTGAGCCATTGCTAGTTTGGTTAGTTGCGAAAATGCTTTTCCAGCTCCCGTGAAGAAAGTCCAATTAACTTAGCCGGGTGTGGTGGCGCATGCCTTTAATCCCAGCACTTGGGAGGCAGAGGTAGGAGGACCACCATGAGTTCAAGGCCACCCTGAGACTACATAATGAATTCCAGGTCAGCCTGGGCTAGAGTGAGACCCTACTCTGAAAAAGAAAAAAAAAATCCAATAAAGTGTTTAGGGTAAAATGCTATAATGCTGTAATTTAATGCAGCATTAGCTTCTTGTTGCTGGGACGATCACTTCAGAGGCCGCATCTGGGAGGAAAGGGTTTATTTTAAGCTTATAGTTTTGAGGGGGAGTGTCATCAGGGCAGAGAAAAGCCTGGCTCTGGCTCACAACTTCACAACCTGCAGGAGAGAGAGAAAGAGAGAGAGAGAGAGGGACATGCAGGACTTAGCTCTGACAACCCAGGAGACAAATCATCCCAAAGGTCCACCTCCAGAAACACACCTCCTCCAGCTGAGGACTAAGTAGTAAATTACAAACACTTGAGGCTGTAAGGACATTTTATATTCAAATTACCACATGTACCTTCAAATGGTATGATCAGGGCATGTTGGCACACACCTTTAATCCCAGCACTCGGGAGGCAGAGGTAGGAGGATTGCTGTGTATTCCATTCTGAGACTACATAGTGAATTTCAGGTCAGCCTGGGCTAGAGCGAAACCCCACCTTGAACTCCAGATGCATGTACCACCTTGTGCATCTGGCTTACTAGGGTACTGGGGAATCAAACCTGGGTCCTTAGGCTTTGCAGGCAAGTGCCTTGAACCTCTAATTCATCTCTCCAGCCCTTCTCTCCTTGTTATAGAAGTCTAAGAGCCTTGCCCATGGAACGGTGCTGCCCATAGTTAAGGTGAGTTTTCACACTTTAATTAACCTAATCAAGATGCTCCCTCAAAGAAATGCACAAAGGCCAACCCAATCCCATAATCCTTCCCAGGTGATTCTAGGTCCTATCAAGCTGAGTGTCAGGATAAACCATCACAGGCAGGAGGAAAACTTGATTAACATGTGACCACTGATAAGAGTGGTGCCTCTTTCAGTGTGAGGCTCTCCAGCTTTCTCTCCAAACAGTTCCAGCCTTAGTCCTAAGATGGTGTTGAAACCCACAGCTGACTGCATTCCTCTGCATCACAGCCCCTGAACGTGAACTCTTTTCCCTCCCTCCCCCATTCGTGAAGTTTAATCTCCCTCAGAAAAAGGAAGAAAGGGTGAAATACATCATAACACTTTTATTGCACAGCAGATAGCCATCTTTATTTGCAGTGCTAATCAGACTAGTGCCTTATACATGCTAGGCAAGTGTCGATCACTGAACTACATCCTCAGCCAAGAACAATGTTTTCTTCTGAAGGCTGCTGGAACCAGACCACTATGAATGACAGTGGGTATGCGCTCCCACATAGACAAGGGAGCTACTGGAGTTTTTACAGAAACAAGTGAGCCTTGGAGTTTTGCCCTCTCGAGATGAGTAGTTTGATGTGGCCACATTTAGCTATTTTATTGATATACAGTCACTCCCAGGTTGTGATGTAGCTTAGTGGTAGAGCGCTTGTCCAGCATGTGTGAGGCCCCGGTTTCAATTCCCAATATATATAAAAATAGACACCCTGAAAATACAGAGTGGATTCTAGGTCAGCCTGGGCTAGAGTGAGACTCTACCTCAAAAAACCAAAAAAAAAAAAAAAAAAAAAAAGATACATTCAGCTGGGTAAGAGGCTGAGGTAGGAGGATCACCATGAGTTCGAGGCAATCCTGAGACTACATAGTGAATTCCAAGTCAGCCTGGGCTAGAGAGAGACTCTGAAAAACAGCAACAATAAAGTCAGCCATGGGGGCCCAGGAGGAATTAATGGAGAGCTTAGTACTACTCAGAGCCACTAGGTGGGAGTCAAGATCCAGGTATCTTTTTGATACTTGCCTTCCCAGCACCCCTGACCCCAGTGATGGTGCCTTGGTTCCTTTTGGGAGCTGGAGTCAGGGGAGGCAGATCTTGGAGGAAAAGGGCTAGGAAAGCAACCAGCCATACAAATTATGACTAAGCACTAAGAAAGTATTTAGTCCTTTTTCCATAGGCAAAAGGAAGCAGAGTCAGTCAATCTGACACTCAGAAGGAGGACAAAATTCATGTCACCGAGACAAGAAAGTGGCTATGATATAGAGATGGGCCTGTGGATCTTACAGGAAGCCCATTTTACCTTGATCTTTTTTTTTTTTTTTTTTTTTTGGTTTTTGATGTAGGGTCTTGCTCTAGCCCAGGATGGCCTGGAATTCATTATGTTGTTTAAGGCTGGTCTCGAACTCACAGCAATCCTCCTACCTCTGCCTCCCACATGCTGAGATTAAAGGCATGCACCACCGTGCCTGGCCCATGATCTTTTCTGTTGTGACTTGTAAAGTGATCAAGGTTGCGTCACTTTACTTGTATGTGTCCCACATGGGAGAAAAATAAGAATAATATGTATTTCCTTGTATTCTCATGAGATAAAATAAATTTTTGTAAATACAGTAACGGTTTCTAATAGTTTATAAACCCAGGTAAAATGGTCATGGCCTTTGTGGGGAAAGGGGTATTGATGTTTTAACTTGAATATTTGGTTGTTGAGAGAGAGAGAGAGAGAGAGAGAGAGAAAGAGAAAGAGAATGAGAATGAGAATGGGCATGCTAGGGCTTCTAGCCACTGCAAATGAACTCCAGAAGCATGTGCCCCCTTGTGCATCTGGCTTACATGGGTACCAGGGAATTGAACCTGGGTCCTTAGGTTTTGCAGGCAAGCATCACTAAGCTATCTCTCCAGCTCCTCAAGTGTTTTCTTTTTTATCTTTTTTGCATCATTCTCAAATCTCTGTTGTTGTTGTTTCATTATTCATGTAATTATTGCACTGTAATTTTTTTAAATTTTTATTAGCATTTTCCATGATTATAAAAAAAATCCCATGTTAATTCCCTCCCCCCCACACTTTCTCCTTTGAAATTCCATTCTCCATCATATTACCTCCCCAACACAATCATTGTACTTACATATATACAATATCAACCTATTAAGTACCCTCCTCCCTTCCTTTCTCTTCCCTTTATGTCTCCTTTTTAACTTACTGGCCTCTGCTACTAAGTATTTTCATTCTCACGCAGAAGCCCAGTCATCTGTAGCTAGGATCCACATATGAGGGAGAACATGTGGCATTTGGCTTTCTGTGCCTGGGTTACCTTACTTAGTATAATCCTTTGCAGGTCCATCCATTTTTCTGCAAATTTCATAACTTCATTTTTCTTTACCGCTGAGTAGAACTCCATTGTATAAATGTGCCACATCTTCATTATCTACTCATCAGTTGAGGGACATCTAGGCTGGTTCCATTTCCCAGCTATTATAAATTGAGCAGCAATAAACATGTTTGAGCACGTACTTCTAAGGAAATGAGATGATTCCTTCGGATATATGCCTAGGAGTGCTATAGGTGGGTCATATGGTAGATCAATCTTTAGCTGTTTTAGGAACCTCCACACTGTTTTCCACAATGGCTGGACCAGATTGCATTCCCACCAGCAGTGTAGAAGGGCTCCTGTTTTTCCACATCCCTGCCAACATTTGTGATCATTTGTTTTCATGATGGTGGCCAATCTGACAGGAGTGAGATAGAATCTCAGTGTAGTTTTAATCTGCATTTTCCTGATGACTAGTGATGTAGAACATTTTTTAGATGCTTATATGCCATTTGTATTTCTTCCCTTGAGAATGCTCTATTTAGCTCCATAGCCCACTTTTTGATTGGCTTGTTTGATTCCTTATTATTTAATTTTTTGAGTTCTTTGTATATCCTAGATATTAATCCTCTATCAGATATATAGCTGGCGAAGATTTTTTCCCATTCTGTAGGTTGCCTCTTTGCTTTTTTCACTGTGTCCTTTGCAGTGCAAAATCTTTGTAATTTCATGAGGTCCCAGTGATTAATCTGTGGTTTTATTGCCTGAGCAATTGGGGTTGTATTCAGGAAGTCTTTGTTTGCCAAGACCAATATGTTGGAGGGTTTCCCCTACTTTTTCCTTGCACTGTCATTGTTATTACTACTATTGTAAGACCTCACTATGTAGTCCAGTGTGACCTTGCATCTTCCAGCCTCAGTCTCCCAAGTAGTAGAATTACAGACATATACCACCATGTCTGGTCACTCAGAGCTCTATCTTATGATTAAAGGAAAATATATTAGCATTTTAAAAACATTTTATTTATTTATTTGAGAGAGAGAAAGAGAGAGAGAGAGAGAGAGAGAGAATGGGCATGCCAGAGCCTTTAGCCACTGCAAATGAACTCTAGATGCTTGTACCAACTTTTTTTTTTTTTTTTTTTTTGGTGTTTCAAGGTAGGGTCTCACTCTGGCCCAGGTTAACCTGGAATTCACTATGTAGTCTCAAGATGGCCTAGAACTCATAGCGAACCTCCTACCTCTGCCTCCCGAGTGCTGGGATTATAGGCGTGTGCCACCACACCAGGCTTATTGTGCCAACTCTTGTGCATCGGTTTATGTGGGTACTGGGAAATTGAACCTGGGTTCTTAGGCTTCACGGGTAAGTGCCTTAACCGCTAAGCCATCTCTCCAGCTCATGTTAACACTCTTGTTTTGTTTTCCAGGTAGGGTCTCACTCTGGCTCAGGATGACCTGGAATTTACTATGTATTCTCAGGGTGGCCTCAAACTAATGGCAATCCTCCTACCTCTGCCTCCCAAATGCTGGGATTAAAGGCGTGTGCCACCACATCCACCTACCATGTTAACACCACATTTGAAAGGGGGTCTGAGCTCTAGAGTGGATTCTGCCTCTCACTAACTTCAGGAGAGAGATGTGATCTTCAGGGAGCCCCCTTTTCCTTATTTATATGTCCTTGCAACCAAGCATAAGACTGATTCTTAGGGTTAAAGGAAGTCTTTTTTTTTTTTTTTCCCTGATAGATCCAGTGCATAAACAATTACTCATCTCTATGCCATCTCCTTTGCTACTGAGTTTGTAGGGCAGTGCAACAGAGCTGGTCCTTCTTTGTCTTCTGCTGGTAAGTTCTAAATGACAAAATTCCATGCATAACAACCTATCTGATTCCTCTCTACCACCTTCCCCATGCAGCTCCTTGGTCTAGGTGTTTGCTGGGGATTCCATTACGGCAACTGAGGGAAGCAGCTCAGAAACTCTGCAAGTTGTACTCCCTTCTTGCTTTTTCAAAGAAAAGAAAGACCACTGGGCAAGAATTTCCTTAGATGCCCCTTCCCCTCCAGCACACACCTAACATCACTCTTGGTGACTCAGCCTTGAGAAAGAGCAGGGTGTGTATACTGCCCACACCTTTAATCCCAGCACCCGGGAGCCTGAAGTAGGAGGGTTGCCATGAGTTCAAGGCCAGCATGGACTAGAGTGAAACCTTGCCTCAAAACAAACAAACAAAAAAAATGTTGAAAAATATGATTGCTGTGGTTTGACTGTACTTACCAACATTCAGGTTTATTTTGTTTGTTTGTACACATCTATAAACCCATGAATCATACACACACACATACAGATGTGTGCATAATCAGAGACATAGTACCAAAATTATCTCTTTTCAGATGGGAGAAAATGCAAAGCCTCAAAAAAAAAAAAAATAGTAACATGCATGACGAGAGGGAATAGAAACTCATTTTGTATTAGCTGGTAAGGTTGAAGGTGCACCCAAAGTTGGTAATGCTACTCTGACATGCTCTTGTCTTTCTGGTATGGAGGCATAGGAAAGTCATTATTTGGTTGTTGGTTTTTTTTGGGGGGGGGGTTTCAAGGTAGGGTTTCACTGTGATCCAGGCTTACCTGGAATTCACTATGGAGTCTCAGGGTGGCCTTGAACTCATGGCAATCCTCCTACCTCTGCCTCTCGAGTGCTGGGGTTAAAGGTGTGCACCACCACACCCGGCTAATTATAGTTTTGATTTTTTTAAATATTTTTTGTTCGTTTTTTATTTATTTATTTGAGAGCTACAGACACAGAGAGAAAGACAGATAGAGGGAGAGAGAGAGAATGGGCGCGCCAGGGCTTCCAGCCACTTCAAACGAACTCCAGTTCGCCCCCTTGTGCATCTGGCTAACGTGGGACCTGGGGAACCAAGCCTTGAACTGGGGTCCTTAGGCTTCACAGGCAAGCGCTTAACCGCTAAGCCATCTCTCCAGCCTGTATAGTTTTGGTTTTTATAAATAAGAGCTTTAAAACAACAACCTGAATGACTGACTGTCCACTGGCCTCAGATTCACAGTGATTCTCTTACCTCAGCTTCCCCAGTACTGAGATTAAAGGCATGTTCCACCACAGCCAGGCTCAATGTGGATAAATCTTAAAAACAATGTTCCCCCACACACAAAAAAAGGTCAATTAGAAAATAGTACAATAGGAGACCATTTATACAAAGTTGAAGATCACGTAAAAAAAATACTTTATCTTGTTTATGGGACCACGTGTATGATTAACGTAGAAGGCCAGGCATGATAATGAAAAATACCAAACTCAGGATAGTAATGTCTGGGGATGATACAGAAGGGCACTGGGATGGGGAAGTGGCTCTACAGGAGGCCTTATACTGTGCAAATCATATATTATTTGTTTAACATATACATATGTTTAATATGTTTAAAAGGAAAAAGAACTCTTGAGAGTCCTTATTGACATGTTACATGTTTACCTAAAATATGTAAGTTCTAAATAAAATCACTTCTGTATAGGAAAAGATATTTCCAACAGATAGAGAAAACTGGAAATGGAATGTAAAGGGACATAATAGACCTGGTTAAACATCCTCCTGTGCAGCCCTTGCCTTTAGGCACACATAATGCAGACCACCACCCAAGTTGATCTTCCTGGCAGATAAAGGAGAAGTTCCAGGAATAGTTATCGCAGGCCTTATTGCAAAATGCGGGTGTTTTCTGTTATCTAAGAAATGGGATGACCCCTCTGTGCAAGTACCATGACTTTCCTGTACCTCTCTGCTTCTAAATACCTATATGATTACACAGCATAGAATATTTCTTGCCTCAGTTCTGCCTAGCTTTGAATATTTTTTTGGCCTTTTTTTTTCTAATTTTTTAATATTTTTTTATTTAAAAAATTAAAAAAAATTTTTTGTTCATTTTTTATTTATTTATTTGAGAGCGACAGACACAGAGAGAAAGACAGATAGAGGGAGAGATTGAGAATGGGCGCGCCAGGGCTTCCAGCCTCTGCAAACGAACTCCAGACACGTGCGCCCCCTTGTGCATCTGGCTAACATGGGACCTAGGGAACCGAGCCTCAAACCGGGGTCCTTAGGCTTCACAGGCAAGCACCTAACCGCTAAGCCATCTCTCCAGCCCTAAAAAATTTTTATTAGCATTTTCCATGATTATAAAAAAATATCCCATGGTAATTCCCTCCCTCCCCCTAACTTTGTATTTTAACTGCCATGCTGTTTTTACGATGAACATCTTATTTTATTCTCCAATAAAAGCTGACATTCCCAGCAATTGGAGGCTGCATCCTGAAATCCTGACCTCTGGCATGAAGACCTGATGCACCAGTCTCTTTCCTTTTCCTTTTCTATCTTTTTCTACCAAATAAAACTTTACCTCACATTTCATGAGTCAATGGTCTTACTTGGGTGACACCAACTCCATAACAACAACCTCAGAGAAACATGTCCCAGACACTACACTTATAAAGACGCCTCTTACTCCATGGCTCATAGAGAGTGGAAGGCCCCTCTTGGTAAGGAGTTTGTATATAGGACATAATTAATACAATTATATGTAGCAGCCCTGACTGTTCAGCACACAGGTAGGTTGTATGTTGAATGACTTCTTCCTCATAATTGCTGTATCAGTTACTTTATTTATTTTATGGGTTCTTTGTTTGTTGTTTTTTCAAGGTAGAGTCTTGCTCTAGCCCAGGATGACCTGGAATTCACTATGTAGTCTCAGGGTGGTCTCATGGCCATTTTCTTACCTCTGCCTCCCAAGTGACAGGATTAAAGGCATGCACCACCACTCCTATATTTATTTATTATTTATTTATGTTGGGTTTTCAAGGTAAGGGTCTCAGTCTAGCCCAGGCTGACCTGGAATTCACTATGTAGTTTCAGGTTGGCCTCAAACTCACAGCGATCCTCCTACCTTTGCCTCCCGTGTGCTGGGATTAAAGGCATGTGCCACCATGTGTTTTTCGGGTTTTTTAAAAAAATTTATTTAATATTTTTATTTATTTGCCAGCAGAGAGAGAACAGGAGTAATAGGGCCTCCAGCTGTTACAAACACACTCCAGATGCATGTATCATTTGTGCATCTAGCTTTACGTAGGTATTGGGGAATTTAATTTGGTAGTTAGGTTATGTGGACAAGCACCTTAACCACTAAGCCATCTCTCTAGCCCATGTTTCGGTTACTTTCTCTAGTTTGGGGATGGCATGGTAACAGGAGCAGAGCTAGTGACCTCTCACCAGAGTCAGAATGCTGAGAACAAACAAGACATGGGGCCAGGGCATAGCACCTCCAGGCCCACTTCTAGTAACTCTTTCCCCCAGCCGGGCTCCACCTCCTGAAGGTTCCACGCACCTGACAAACAGCGCCACCATCTGGGACCTACTGTTCAGACACATGGCCTGTGGGAGCGTTGTTGATAGAGAGCTGGAATTAGGATGTAATTATTTTAATATCACTACTGTAACTTTGCTTAAGCACATAAATTTACATTTGTAATGAACAAACCCCAAATGAGGGACAGAAACTTCAAAAAAGAACCAAAGCAAAATTCTAGAAACAAACAGAAAAACCAGTAAAAATGATTTTTCACTTTCTTCAACCATAGGTAATAGACTATTCCTCTTGGCATCCTATGTCACTTTTTGTGAAGGGTGTTTGTGCCTGTCATTTATGTGCTTAGGTCTTTACTTCTAACTTAACACTAAGTATCTGAAATAAATAAATTCACTCAATGAGTTTAAAAGAAGATTGAGGGTGCCAGATAACATGAGTCAGTAAGTTTGAAAATAGATCAATAGAAATGATAAGAACTGAATTCAAGACAGAAAACAAACTGAAGAAAAATTAAAAGGGTCTCAGTTACCCCTGGGTTAATATAAAAAATTCTAACATACATAGAGCTGTGCCCCAATGAAGAAAAAATAATATTGATTCTTTTCCCCACAAAATAGTGGTTGAAAAATTTTCAAACTTGGTGATAGATAAAAATTAGACTCCAGAATCTTAGTAAGCCCTCAATAGGGTAAATACAGAGAAAGCTAAACCTGAACACATTTTACTCCAACTGCTAAGAGCAAAAGAAGCTATATACTCTTTAAAAAAATATTTATTTATTTGAGAAAAAGAGGCAGAGAGAGATGGGCATGCCAGGGCCTCTAGCCACTGCAAACAAACTCCAGACACGTGCAGACCTTTTGTATCTGGTTATATGGGCCCTGAGGAATTGAACCTGGGTCCTTTGGCTTTGTAGGCAAGCACCTTCCCTGCTAAGCCATCTCTCCAGCCCAAAGCTGTACACTCTGAATGCACATCAAAAAGTCAATCAGGCCAGGCATGGTGGCGCACGCCTTTAATCCCAGCATTCAGGAGGCAGAGGTAGGAGGATCGCCATGAGTTTGAGGCCACCTTGAGCCTCCATAGTGAATTCTAGGTCAGCCTGGGCTAGAGTGAGACCTTACCTCAAAAAACCAAAAAAACCAAAAAAAAAAAAAAGTCAATCAATCGTCTTCCCTCCAACGTTGCTCCCCCTTGGTCTTTCCTTTCTCAGGAAATGGTGCCGACATACATTCTCCTATAAGAGAGGCAAATGTGGAGTCCTCTTGTCTCATCCTTCCGATTTTCTTCCTACCTTGAATGGACCCTGGTTCCATCTGCACAATGTAACTCAAATTTCTTTCCCCTCATGGGTTCGGTGGGGGGAGGCTCCTAATTTCTTACCCTGCTCTCTCCTCTTTCAGCTACCAGAATGGGTATTTTAAGCCCTTGTTCTGATCTTGCTACTTCCCACTTTAAAATGCTTAAGTGGTTTTCCATCCCTTTGGAAATAAAGTTTCAGCACCTTAGCATGACCTGGAAGATCTGTCCTTACAGATCTGGGTCCTGCCAACATTCCTGGCCTTAGTCATGCCATGCCACTGAGGTCTCCAAATGAGCCATAGTGCCAAGCTTCTCTGGCTTTGCTTATGTGGATCCAGTTTTATGGAAGGGTTCCTCCTGCTCCATTGGCTAATTTGTAGTCATCCTTATACCCTCCGATCAACAATCATGTCCTTTTGGAAAATTTCCCTGGCTGGCTCCCTCAAAACTAAAGGTCCCCCTGCTCTTCCTTCAGGTTGTCCTGGCATCTCATATTTGCTTATTTCTAGTAGGTCCGGTGTTCTACAGATCTCTCCTCAATGATGTTGCTTTAGGCTCAGGTCTGATTCATCTGTAGAACTCCCGAACATGGCAAGGAGTAGGTGATCAAGTCTGCTGGACAAGCAAAAATTCAGTGAAGCCGCTTCATTCTTTTGCTACCATATAAGCCTTTCCAAATAACAATATCTTGGTGAGAACATCAGAAAAGGATCTTTGAATCCCTTTGCTTCAGTATTTCTTCCGTTCTTTCATTCCCATTGACCCCTCAGATGATAAGCATGTCTTGAAGACCCCTACTTGAAAGGTAGGCATATATTTTATTTTTATTTCTGACACTTTTTACTACTCTAGTGCTTTCTGTGGTCACCTCTGGAGGAGCCCGGAGTTCTTACCCTGAACCCATGTCATACATAACACAGGCAAAGCTTCGCTCTTAGAGAGTTCCAGCCCACACCACACACACTGTGGCCAGCTCTTCTACTTTAGCATGAGGGAACTCCTTCACAGCTCACTGAACGGCCACAGGCAGCTGCAGTCACATCAGCAAAGGTAAACCAAGAGAGAGAAGGAAGGAAGTTGTCAACAACAGTGAGTAATGGTAGGGCTAAAAAAAAAAAAAAATCAATATCTGTCCATATATTTCTATGTATGAGGTGCATCCATCAAAGTGAGTGGGTGATATTTGTCCCAGCCTAGCTGAGTGAGCCAGGACCAGATGAGTCACCTTTTGTGTTATCAGCAAACCACCCAGACTCTCTGCCTGGTAGTTAACAGGCTCCTGAAAGAAGCTCTATTTTGACTCTCACTAATTGAATCTTTAAATGGAATCCAATTGCCAGCCAATGCACAAACTTCCTCCCTGCTTTCAGGTTGTTCCCAACCATCTTTCTAATCACTTTTGCAGTCTGGCTGGATTTGATTGTGGTTATCTTTGTTTGCTTTGAGAAGGAATTGGAATGCCTCCTCTTCTAAGATGATAATTGTATAGCCCTCGTACAGCTTGGGCAGAGCGTAGAGGTGATCTCATAGGGTTTTTCCACTCCATGGATCGAATCTGATTTTAAAAACATATATATGTGAAAGCCCCAACGTTGCCTTTTAAATTCCCCTTTGTGTTCAAAGAGGAAGTTTGTTGAATAGTTTCAGCCAAGAACCAGGAGTCTCAGATGACACTGATTCACAGAGTTCTGGAAAGAAACCTCCTTCTCTCTAGCTGTTGGTTTGAGATGAGCAAACTTCCCTTTCTCTTGAACCAGAGATCAGCCTGTCCTCTAACGAACATGACACACGGATCTGACAAATGTTCCATCTTTTCCCACCCCGGCTCATGCTGGGCCCTTCTGGCTCTACTGTCCCCTGGATTCCTCCTGTAGTCTTAGTCATCTTCCGAGGCCTGCTGTCTCCTGAGATCCTTCCCGGCATTCTGCCCGGTGGGGAGCTTTTCCTCTGAACTCTGCTGGCATCTAGGTCACAGTTTCTTGCTGACATTTAGTTCCGACACAGGACCTGTGCTGAATTCTTGTTTGCACACCTATTGGATGATGCTGCAGAGCTAACAAGCTAGGTGTCCAGTGCTGGCTGGGTAACTGAACCATCTCTGCACCTCTTAAAGATTGCGACACTGAGGCTAAGGAGGTGGCTAATTGGTAAAGTGACTCAGTTCATCGCCCAGCACCCACATAAAAGCTGGGCACAGTGGGGTGTGCCTGTAATCCCAAGTAATGGGGAAGCCGAGGCAGAAGGAGTCTCAGGGCTTACTGATGAGCCCATTAGCTCATTTGGTGAGCTCCTGGTCCAGGGAGAGACCCTATCTGAAAACTGAGGTAAAGGGCTGGAGAGATGGCTCAGCAGTTAAGGCCCTTGCCCACAAAGCCTAATAACTGGGGTGCAATTTTCTAGTTCCCATGTAAAGCCAGATGCACAAAGTGATACATGCATCTGGAGTTCATTTGCAAGGGATAGAGACCCTGGCATGTCCTTTCTCTCTCTCTCTCTCTTTCTCTCTCTCTCTCCTCTTTCTGCCTTGCAAATAAATAAATTTTTTTTTTAAAAAAGAATGCAGTCGAGAGCAATTGAGGAAGACAGTCTACATTGTCTTCTAGCCTCTAAATACATGTACAAACATGCATGCTCACTTGCGTACACATATACCTGCCACATACATATGACCATGCACACACACACATACACATGTCCAAAAAGCCCCCAAACACTAATCTGAAAAAAAAAAACGTTATGTCCAGGCCTTATCATAGACCCTCTGAACTAGAGTCAACTCAGACTGCCCTCTGGAATGAGAACCTTGGCTTTGCCACTACTGATGAGTCTAATGAGTTAACTATTGAGTGGTACTTTTTAGAACGATGAATTGGCATGATGAATGCTAGTTACAGCTGGTAGTCAACACTGTGGCTGCCCCCCCAATCTCCTAGTTCTTATTCCTTTCCCAGGGGTTCTGTTCAGAGGCTGACCCTGCCCTCAGTGTCCAGTGGGGGTTTGATTGGTCTGAGGCTAAATCTGTGATTCAGAAAGGGGCTTGTGGACCAGATCTAGCCACTGAGACATAGCAGGTTTGCTGGAGAATTCTTGGGTGAGACTTCTTATTCTTCTGGGAATCTTCACCCCTTGCATGCCATATACATGTGGGCACATATATGTGTATACAAGTGAGCATGAATTCATGGGTCTTACTGACACCCACCCTATGCCAGTTTCCTCCTCCTTCCCTCCCCACTTCTCCAGAGGGAAAAAGCCTTAGGATGATGATGTGGCGGGGGGGGGGGAGGGGGACGGGACCTTACAGGTCCTAGATGGTGGGTTGAGCAGAGAGTCCTGAGCTGATTGATTTTCAGCTGCTTATGGTACCTAATTGTGCTTAATTGTTCAAGGCACCTTTGAAATTTGCAGCTAAAATAGTCTCCTGGCTACATTTGCTTTATTCCTCTTATTTCATGTCTCACCTGACACAGTATATAGACATTTGTTGAATAAATGGTGGATGGATTGATGGATGCGTTTATAGTCATGGAATATGGGCATAAGCCAAGAAATGGGAGTAAAGTAATAACTAAACAAAATCCTTGTCCTGTGGCTTTTGTGTTCCGGTGGAATAAAACTTGCAGGTCAGATTAATTAGCAGCTTTGTGTTTCTGCTTGTGCAATAGGTTCAACTAATACAAGTGGTCAGAATGGGAACCCTTGGGTCACAGGCTCACTGCCAGGAATCTACCTGACCACCCGGGTAGTTTTCTGCAGCTAAAGAGAAAGGAAATGACAACTGGGGTCACAAAGAATACTTTGTCCCCAAATTTTATGACTCACAGAAAAAAACTGCAATGCCCTTGATTTCTCATAAGATAGGAATGGAGCCGGGCCTGGTGGTGCACACCTTTAATCCCAGCATTCAGGAGACACAGGTAGGAGGATCACCATGGGTCGAGGCCACCCTGAGACTACATAGTGAATCCTAGATCAGCCTGAGGTAGATCCTACCTCGAAAAAAAAAGATAGGAATGGATGGGGACCAAGTGGAGAGGGACATATGAATTAGGAAAACCTGTTTATCTTTCTTTCTTTTTTTATATTTTACTTTTATTTATTTATTTGACAGAGAAAGAGGGAGGGGGAGAGAGAGAATGGGTGTGCCAGGGCCTCCAGCCACTGCAAACTCCAGACGCATGGGCCCCCTTGTGCATCTGGCTAATGTGGGTTCTGGGGAATCGAACCTGGGTCCTTTGGCTTTGCAGGCAAACACCTTAACTGCTAAGTCATCCCTCCAGCCCTCTTTCTTTTTTTTTAAGACAGTGTCTCATGTGGACTGGGCTGGCTTCAAACTTACTTTGTCTTTTATTTTTTCAAGGTAGGGTCTCACTCTAGCTCAGGCTGACCTGGAATTCACTATGTAGTCTCAGGGTAGCCTTGAACTCACAGCGATCCTCCTATGTCTGCCTCCCGAGTGCTGGGATTAAAGGCATGCGCCACCACGCCAGGCCACACTCACTTTGTGATGGAAGCTGGCCTTGAATTCATGATTCTTGTGCCTCTATCTCCCTAGTGCTGGTGTTAGAGGATTACATCCTCACACCCAGCTCTGAAAAAATAAAGTCTAATGATTTTTAAAATAAATTATTTTATTTATTTGAGAGAGAGAGGTAGATGGAGAGAGAGAAAAAAAAATGGGCACACCAGGGCCTCTAACCACTGCAAATGAACTCCAGATACATGCACCAGTTTGTGCATTTGGCTTACATGAGTCCTGGAGAATTGAACCTGGGTGCTAGGCATCACAGGCAAGTGCTTTAACCACAAAGCCATCTCTCCAGCTCAAAGTCTAGTGTTTTAAACGAATGAAGTTAGGAGTAGGGAAAACTGACAACCAACTAGACGTTGTTGCTTCAGTCTACGTGAGCCAATGAGGACCAGCTCATCTCCGGATCTTCTCTCTGGAACTGACACACACTTCAGCAACATACTTTGGTTCCCTGAAACAAAAAGATAACTGGGAGGGGCTTTTACTCCCATCCCTATCTCATACCTTTTCACCTGGTTTTAACATTGCAGTTTTCTCTAGGAGACCACCCCTTCCCTGCCCTCAAACCACCAGCTCAGTGATGCCAACTCCCAACCATATGCTTCCATCCAGGGGTGGCCAAGGGACTTGGCATAGCTAGTTAGCATATTTCATCCCTCTGGGCAATCACTGGTTCAGGGATGGGCACAGAGGCCACTTAGTCCAGTGAAGTTCTACTCTGGAGTGCTTTAGGGAATTCCTGAGCTGGGGCTTGTTCTATTGCCGCTGAGGTTGCTGCACAATGTAGAATGTATGGCCAGAGACCTCAAAAGCCACTGCATGAGGAGGAGGGCCTGGAGAAAGCTGGAGGGGAGTAGGGAGGGCGGAGGGCAGTGGTGAGAGGGAGAGGCAAGAAAGGGAGATTTGAAAGGTAGCAGTTATTGTGATGTAATTTGATTCTCTAGAACCAGCTGCCTGAGGACAGGTTTGGATAAGGTTCCGCTCCCAAGGGTTCATGTGTTGGAAACTTGTTTCCTTGTGGGCAATACTGAGATGATCTTTGAGAGGTAAGGCCTTGAGCTGGAGGGATGGCTCAGCAGTCAAAGGCGCTTGCTCGCAAAGCCTGCTGGTTAGGGTTTGATTCTCTAGTACCCACATAAAGCCAGACGCACAAAGTGGCACATGCACCCAGAGTTCATGTGCAGTAGCCAAAGGTCCTGGTGCATCCATGTGTTCTCTCTCTCTCATTCTTTTTCTCTCTCTACCTCTTAAATAAATAAAATATTAATTTTTTATTACTAACAACTTCCATAATTATAGACAACAAATCATGAAAATTCTTCCTCTCTCAGTTTCCCCTTCACAACTCCACTCTTCATAAGATCCCCTTCCCCTCTCAATCAGTTTCTCTTCTATTTTGATGTCATCATCATTTCCTCCTGTTATACTGGTCTTGTGTAGGTAGTGCCAGACACTGCAAGGTCATGGATATCCAGGCTATTTACTGTCGGAAAGAGTGCATTGTAAGGAGTCCAGTCCTTTTTTGGCTCTATATTCATCCCACCACCTCTTCTGCAATGGACCCTGAGCCTTGGAAGGTGTGATAGAGATGTTTTAGTGCTAAGCACTCCTTGTCACCTTTTCTCAGCACTGTGTTGCCTTTTGAGTCATCCCAGAGGTCACCACCATCTGAAAAGAGAAGCTTCTCTAACCAAAAGTAAGAGTGGGATGAATATATGGGTATGAACATTAAGAGAAGTTTTCACCCAGGCAGTTTGATGATCATCATATATGCATTTGGCCAGACAGCAGCAGGCATTGCACCACTAGGGCTCTTGACTTCTCTTGTCATAGGTTTTCAGTATTAGGGATGTGTTCCCTCCCATGGAACAGGCCTCTAGTCCAATTAGAGAGCAACTGGTTTCCCCCATAACAGATGTGCCACTATTGCACTGTTGGCTTATTTGGCCTGGCTGGCCAAACTTAAGGCTTGCAGTGTTCACTGTTGTTTATCTCCACTAATGACTTCTGTCTCTCTCCCATGGCGCTGCATGCAGCATAGCTTTTTCCAGCTTTCTGTCAGCTGGTCTACACAGAGGAGGTTTTCAGCTCAGCTCCAACAGGATTTTCTCAGTGACCTTGCAGCCCAAGTATGTGGAGTCTAAAGCAATAGGGTCTTACCATCTATTCCTGGTGGGAAAATCAAGATCCTTAGCAATGGGCTGTAATGTTTTGGGGGTATCAGTGACATCCCTGGCCAACAACTCACTGGAAGGTATTCCGTCCCTGGTACAGTGAAAATTTTCTAGTAACATTCTATGGCTTCTAGATGAGCCATTGTCCAAAAAAGTAGGTTTCCATATGACTTATTCATAATCTCTTAGATTTTGATTAACCCGCCCCCAACCTTTCCTTTACTCAGTCTCTTCTCCTGACCTTACTTAGGCCTTTCCACCCCCACTAATCTGTTCTTCTACTTACATATATACAATACTATTCTATTAAGTCCTCCCCTCTCTTCCCTCACCTATATCTCCTTTCTAGCTTATTGCCCTCTGGTACTGAATTTTATTCCAACTTACATACAAGTCTAAACATTTGTAGCTAGGATCCATGTATGAAAGAGAACATGTGGTAATTGGCTTTCTAGGCGTGGGCTACCTCACTTGTTCCCAGGTTAAAATATTTTAAAAAAAGAAGTGAGCCTTACCTAAAACAACAGTTAACAAACTTTAAAACAAACAAAACAAAACAAAACTCATTAGTTCTTTTTTTTTTTTTTAAATGACTACATAGTGAATTTCAGGTCAGAGTGAGCTAGAGTGAGACCCTGCCTTTAAAAACAAAAACAAACAAATTAAAAAGAAAGTGATGTGGGGCCTAGTAGAAAGCCACTAGGTCATGGGTCATTATCCTCAGAAGGGTTAA
The DNA here is from genome assembly GCF_020740685.1 of Jaculus jaculus. Lineage (NCBI taxonomy): Eukaryota > Metazoa > Chordata > Mammalia > Rodentia > Dipodidae > Jaculus > Jaculus jaculus. The sequence goes on along the minus strand of NC_059102.1, from coordinate 24,167,645 downwards.
GGAGTTTCTTGTGGGACCTGGGCTAGTTCTCATGAAAGGATTGCCATAAAAGAGTGAGACTGGCCTCTTCCCATCTCCTGGATTTTGCTTACCTCATGATCTTTCCTACCGCTGTGGTCCCATCTGCTACAAGGTCAACAGAACTGAGGTATCACAGCACCATGCCCTTGAACCTCTAAACTATAACCATCTTGTTTTTAAGCATTACCCACCCAACCTGAGGTATTTTGTTACAGTAATGGAAAACAGATCAATGCAGTAGACTCACTCTTCTCCATTATTAATGTTTAAGAGTGCCTGAATTAGGTTTCTATCACTTGCAACTTGGGTTCCTGAACTGGCAAACAATGGACATTATTGTCACAAATGATTTTTCTTCCCCATCTGTCATAGTCAGCTTTATGTTGCTGGGATGAACCTCCAGACCAGACACAGTTTATGGCAGGAAGGGATTTATTTGAAGCTTAGAGATCCAGGGAAAGGTCTAAAAGGGCAGAAGAAGCTGGCCCCCTTTTGCAGATCCATGCAGCTAGAGAAGAAACCATTACCAAAAGCAAGAGCAGAAATGAGCAGCCAAACACTAGGGAACCCAGGCAGAACTCCAACTGCTTTCTGCATACCTTAAGCTGGAATTCCAGACCTGTCCCCAAACACACCTTGGAGCTGGACCCTAGGATCTGTTCACAGAGACACCTCTTCCAGACAGTCAGCTGGAAATCCAAGTTACAACCTTGACTAAAACCCCTGAATCTACTGAGGGACATCCATTCAAACTACCACACCATTTTCCCAGAATTGATAAGATCCAACTGGTTGACATATTTATATAGTGCTTTCTACTGAGCAATGGGGAGACAGCCATGGACAGGAGACCCTTGCCCTTGGGTACTTTCCATTCCAACAGCAGACTGCCATTAAACTAGTTAGTTATACATTGTGGTGGTTTGATTCAGGTGTCCCCCATAAACTTAGGTGCTCTAAATGCCAGGTTCCCAGCTGATGGAGATTTGGGAATTAATGCCTCCTGGAGGGAGTGTATTGTTGGGGGCGGGCTTATGGGTGGTATAGCCAGTTTCCCCATGCCAGTGTTTGGCACACTCTCCTGTTGCTATTGTCCACCTGATGTTGGCCAGGGGGTGATGTCCACTCTCTGCTCATGCCATCATTTCCCCTGCCATCGTGGAGCTTCTCCTTGAGCCTGTAAGCCAAAATAAACCTCTTTTTCCCAGAAGTTGCTCTTCTTTTAAAAAATTATTTTATTTTTATTTATTTGAAAGTGACAGAGAGAGAGAGAGAGAGAGAGAGAGAGAGAGAGAGAGAGAGAGAGAGGCAGATAGAGAGAGAGAATGGGTGCACCAGGGCTTCTAGACACTGCAAATGAACTCCAGACACGTGCACCCACTTGTGCATCTGGCTAACATGGGTCCTGGGGAGTTGAGCTTCAAACCGGGGTCCTCAGACTTCACAGGCAAGCACTTAACCGCTAAGCTATCTCTCCAGCCCCAGAAGCTGCTCTTGGTTGGGTGATTTCTACCAGCAATGTGAACCTGACTGCAACATACATGCATAGGAAAGATTTCAGTCTGAACATAAGCTATTGTGAAGATTAAACAGAGGCTGAGGAGATGGCTCAGCTGTCAAAAGCACTTGCTTTCAAAGCCTGCTGGTCAAGGTTTGATTCCCCAATGCCCACATAAAGCCAGATGCACAAAGTGGTACATGCATCTGGAGTTCATTTATAGTGGCAAGAGGCCCTGGCACACCCATTCTCCCCCTCCTCAAAAATAACTAGATACACACACACACACACACACACACACACACACACGTAAACACAAGGCACCTTCTCTAAGAGCAAGGTGGTTTTCTCCATGGAAATAGCCTTTGAGTTCATTACCATATGATGAGAAGAGGCAACTATTCAAAGATGGGGCATAGCCCCTGTGAGCAGAAGGAAAAGGTGGGCTGGAGAGATGGCTTAGCAATTAAGGCGTTTGCCTGCAAAGCCAAAGGATCCCAGTTTGATTCTCCAGGACCCACGTAAACCAGATGCACAAGGGGATGCATGTATCTGGAGTTCGTTTGCAGTGGCTGGAGGCCCTGGTGCACCCATTCTCTCTCTATATATATCTCATAAATAAAATATATTTTTTAAAAAAAAAAAAAAGAAAAGAAGGAAGAGAATGTATAAAGATTTTGAAACAGAACATGGGACAGCATCGTGAGTGAAGAGACGAGAGAGAAATGAAGCTGGCTGCCAAGGTCAGTCGGGCAGACTTCTAGGCCTTGTGAGAGTCTTGCCTTTCTGAATGTAATGAACACTGGTGTGCTGGTGGGAACTGAGTTACTTTTGAGAACATGACTCTGGCTGGAGGGTGAAGGCTGCACTGGAGGAAGGTGAGAGGGAGTGGAAATCTGCAGGGAGATGAATAGTCCAGACAAGACATGAAGGAGGAGGAACTTGGACCAAGGTGGGAACAATGGAGACAGATACAGAGGAAGCAAACAGCGAGGGCTAATTGAGGCACAGGCAATAGGATGCACGGGGGGTGGGGGGGGCTTGGAAGTGAGACGTGAGGAAAGAGATGATCCAAACACAATGATTCAGTTTTAGTCTGAGCACTTGAGTGAATGTTGGTGTCATTTACAGAGTGAGAACGTCTTCATGGGGTAGAAAGGGATCCGTATATTTACCTCAGCTGTGTGAGACATTCAAGTAGAGATGACAGATGGCCAGAGGACAGAGCATGCCTGGAACTCAGGGTGATGTTCAGTCAGGATGATACTCATTAGTAAGTCATAGACATAGAGATGCAGGTGGGTAGTGTCACCCAGCTAAGGACAAAGGAAACATGGTCAGGCAGCTGCACCAGAGAAAGGGAGAAAGAGAAAGAGGAGAACGAGGAAGGGCCAGTGAAGAGGGAAGAAAGCCAGGCCATCATGGTGTCAAGAAGACATTGTTTCAAGAACAAGGGAGTTGCCACCTGGTGGAATGCTGTTCACAGGTTGATGAGGAAAGAGCCCTGACCAGGGTTGTTGGTAGTAGTGTGAAGGTGACAGCTTTGTGCAAGGAGAAAGAGTTGGAAGAAGGTACCAGTGGAGTTGCAGATGTCTTGGTTCCTTAGACATGCGGGATACATTAATGAGCCCTTGGTAGGCAGGCTATCTTTTCCTAGGAGTTGAATATTTTCAGTTATTTACTTTTAATTTAAACTTACAAATAATGAAGTGTATCTTAAGTGATTAGGGTTTTTGTTGTAGTTGTTTGAGGTAGGGTCTCATTCTAGCTCAGGCTGACCTGGAATTCACGATGTAGTCTTAGGGTGGCCTCAAACTCAAGGCCATCCCCCTACTTCTGCCTCTTATGTCCTGGAATCAAAGGTGTGTGCCACCATGCCCAGCTGATTAGGGTTTTGTTTTTGTTATTGTTGAGAAGAAATTTACACAACATAGGATTAACCATATAAAAAGGGAGCTACTCAGTAGCAATCAAGACATTGGCAACATGTTACCACCATCTCTGTCTAGTTCCAAATATATTTTAGAATATTTTTATTTACTTATTTGAGAAAGGGAGAGAGAGAGGGCGGGAGGGAGAGAGGGAGAGCATGGATGTGCCAGGGTCTCCAGCTGTTGCAAACAAACTCCAAACACATGTGCTACCTTGTTCATCTGGCTTACATGGGTCCTGGGGAATCAAACCAAGGTCCTTTGGCTTTGCAAGCAAATGCCTTAACTGCTAAGCCATCTCTCCAACCCAGTTCCAACTATTTTTATCATCCTTGAAGGAGACCCCTCCTCCATTTCAGTGGATGTGAAACTTCCTTTGGAAACATTTTTATTTATTTTTATTAATCTTTGGCATGTGTATGTATGTGTATATGTGTGTGATGGTGGACCACATGTGCCATGGTGTACTTTTGGGTGTCGGTCCTTGCCTTGCACCTTGTTTTGAGGTAGGATCTCTCGAGATTGGATCATTGTGGGTCATGGGTGCCTTTGTCAGGTTAGCTGGTCCTTGAATTTCCAGGAACGTCTCCACATCTTCACATTACCCTCAAAGTGCTGAGATTACAGAAGCCCACCATGGCTTCTCCTTTTACATAGGGCCCAGGTATCCATACTCAGGCAGCCTGTGTGGCACACATTTTATCACTGAGTCAACATTATTTTTATTTAATTATTTATTGGTTTTTGCTTTGTTTTTGAGGAGCTAAGGATTAAATCCAAGGCCTCACACATGTTAGGCAAGTCCTTTATGCCTGGACCACACCCCCAGCCTGACATGTTATCTTCGTGCACCAATTAATATACTCCATGAAAAAGGAAGTTCATTTTTTAGGTCCAAATAGCTGAGCTTTTGATGAAGCAAGCTGAGCTAATATGTGAGGACAGTGGTCACTTGTGAGGAGCTTGCAGGAAGGGAAGGAGCCCTCAGAAGACTTACAGGGTATTAGACATGACCTATTTCTTGACCTGGGTGGTGGTTACATGCAAGTGTTCATGTAAAGATACTTAACCCCTACACTTATGGTATGCAGTTTGTGTGCACGTATTCAACTAAAAAAGCTTCCTAACCATGGAAGCAGTTTCAGCACGGAAGGTGACCAGCTGTGCTGTGTGATCCTATGCAAGTCACTCTGAGCCACGCTGAAGTCCCCCACTGTACCTTGACTACAATGGAGTCCAACTTCTTTCCTGTTTCTCCTTTCAGAAACTAACAGCTGCGACTGATGTCTCTGTGGTCCCAATTGTCACCAACAAGGCAGCTGTGAAGTTAATGACAGACAGATAAAGCCGGTGGTAATCAAATGGTTGGATGTTCAAGCATTATTGTTATTTTTAAAAAAGATCAATTAGATGAATAGGAAAATGACATTGAGACAAACATTTATTTTTCTCCTCAGCATGGATTCAACTTGGTAGGTCAATTTCAGAAGAGGAAAATATGTTTCTGGTATATTAGAGTTCAATGTATTTTTATTTTAACTGTCTAAGAGGAAGACGCTAAAAGATAATCACCCGTGGTCTGCTCTTCCCACCAACGGTCAACAAGCCTTTAATTCTGGCAGGAACCACATCCCTTTTCCCTCTCTCTTTTAACCTGGGGGGGGGGGAGTAAAACTGTGCTACAGTGCTTGTGGAGGTCAGAGGTGTGGGTCTAGGGGTGGGTATAGTTAGGGTGACTGGATCCCTGAAGGTAAAAAAGGCAGGAAAGTTTGCACTTGCTAGAAATCAAAGATGATCTGACTTCTTATCTCTTGCCTAGTTCCCTAGACCTTTTTTTCCACAACCAGGGAGGGAGGCCTTTTATAGGAATCATTGTGGTTGATCAAATTCAGCCCCTTGGTTGTCAGGGCTAAGCTCTTCCTGAGACATCCCCTAGCCCTAACCAACCAGCTGTCCCTCTGGTTCACCTGGGTCAGAAGACAGCCCACCATCACTAAAAGGATATAAATAGCTTTGCAAGGGGAGGGCAGGCTCTCTGACCACTTGGGAACTTCCAGCTGTGGATGAGTTTTTCCCAGACCCAGCCAGGAGGGCCCCCCGCCCCCTCCCCCAGCCCTTACTCTCCCCATGGGCGCCTGCCTTTAACCCCTCCAGCTCCCCACATGACAGGAGCTCCTTGAATTTTCTTTTGTCTTCTCTTTCTGCCCTTTTTTCCCCCAGGCCCTTCACATGGGATCTCTAGCCACATGGGTGCCTTTTTTGGGGGGGGCTCTGTACTTCCCTCAATAAATATAATTATTTAATAATTATCCTTCTCAGTGTTTTTAAAAATTCAGTTCTTTGAGTAAAATTAGAAATAAACCTAGGGTTTGGGGTTCAAGGACTTTCTTGGACCCTTAACACCCCATTACAGGTCCTTGTCTCCCACTTTGTTTGAGGCAGGGTTGCTCGTTGGTCACTGTTACATATGCCAGGCTGGCTGACCCTAAGCCTCCTGGGTTCTCCCGTCTCAGCCTCCAGTCTTGCCTTAGGCATGCTGGGGTCACATATGCATGCTACTGCACCTGGCTTTATGTAGGTTCTGGGGATCCACACTCCCGTCCTTCTTCTCGCATGATAAATGCTTTATCTTCTGAACCAGCTCTTTCCTCCTCTCTGACAGTCACCAAAAATGTTCTGGGACCTGTGAGGTCCATCCACCTATTGGGAGTCCTGTTCCTGGGATGAAATCTGGGCAGTCCGCACAACAAAGTAAACAAAACAACATATATATTTTTTTTTGTGGGGGGAGTAAAGGGTTTATTTCAGGCTTACAGTTTTGAGGGGAAGCTTCATCATAAAAGGGAAAACATGGTGTGAGCAGAAAGCTGTCATATCTGGGTGGAAGTAGTGTGAGCTCATTAGCACTGGCAAGCTAGACTAGTAAACTTCAAGGTCTGCCACCAATGACACATCTCCTTCATCAAGGCTCCACTTTGCAAATTGTCCCCATTTGGGGATTAAGTTTGCAAAGTAAATGAGTCTGTGGGGACAACATCTCATTCAAGCCACCACCTTTTAGTTTCCTTAGGACACTGGAGATCAAACCCAAGGCCTTTTGCATGCTGGCTGAGTTCCCTACCATGGAGCTATGATGTCAGCCCTTTTTTGTATGTTGTTTAGCATTTAACATATGTTTAACTGTTTATGTTTTTTTTTATTTTTTGAGGTAGGGTTTCACTCTAGCCCAGGCTGACCTGGAATTCACTATGTAGTCTTAGAGTGGCCTTGAACTCATGGTGATCCTCCTACCTTTGCCTTCCGAGTGCTGGGATTAATGGCATGCACCAATACACCCGACCTTATTTATTTATTTATTTATTTATTTATTTATTTATTTATTTATTTATTTTAGAGAGAGAGAGCACATGTGCGCAAGCGAGAATGGTTGCACCAGGTCCTCAGCCACTGATATCAAACTCCAGATGCTTGTGCCACCTAGTGGGCATGTGCGACCTTATGCTTGCCTCACCTTTGTGCGTCTGGCTTACATGAGATCTGGAGTGTCGAATATGGGTCCTTAAGATTCGCAGGCAAGCGCCTTAGCTTCTAAGTCATCTCTCTAACCCATGTTTAACTTGAAAAAAAAAAAGGGAGAGAGAGAGAGAGTATGAATGTGTGCGCCAGGGCTTCCAGCTGGTGCAAATGAGCTCCAGATGTATGTACTACCTTGTGCATCTGGCTTATATGGATCCTGTGGAATTGAACCCGGGCCTTTTGGCTTTGCAGGCAAGCACTTTAACCACTAAGCCATCTCTCCAGCCCATGTTTAACTTAATTTTTTTATTTTTATTTATTTATTTATTTGATAGAGTGAAAAAGGGGGGGAGAGGAAATGGGTACACCAGGGCCTCCAGCTGCTGTAAATGAACTCCAGACGTGTGTAGCACCTTTTGCATCTGGCATACATGGGTCCTGGGGAATTGAACCTGGTTCCTTTGGCTTTGCAGGCAAGTGCCTTAACCATTAAGCCATCTCTCCAGCCCCCATGTTTAACTTTTAGATAATTTAGTTCTCTTCCCCTGCTCCTCTTTGAAGTAGGGTCTTGCTCTTGCCCAGGCCAACCTGGAATTCACTATGTAGTCAGTTTGGCCTTGAACTCACAGTATATATTTACTTTATTTTTTCTCTCCTTTGCTCCTTGTTTGGATATCAGCACTTAACCCCTTAGACATTCTTATACAGACAGGTTTATCTGGAGATGTTTTGTGAAGAGACTTCCTATGCCTTGTGGAACCCCCAGGGAACTTGGGCAAGTTAGGGAACCTTCCAGAGGCTTAGCCTCCTCCTCTGTGAAAGAAGGCACAGAGAACACCCTTTCAAGGTACGTGTGTGTGCACATGCATGTGTGTGTGTGTTTGCATGCAAATTACAATGATATAACCCATGGAGAGTGCTTTGCCCAGTACCTGGCATCTAACAGACCACATTAGCTATTTCTGTTTGGGTGGAGAAGTGCTTTTTAGGCCTGTGGGAAGGGGCCAGGCAAGGTAAGGTAGCAGAAAATAGGTCTGCTTGTGTCCCTTTGGTGGGGACCCCTGCCAAGGAGGTCTCTTGATTCTCAGCAGGGCTTTTTAGCCTTTTCTGTATTCACCGGCTTTCCATCCCTGCTGGGGCTTTTAGAACCACAAATAGCCTAGGCCGAGGGAGTCAGATGTTCTGAATCTTCTGCTAATGGCTGGTGACCACACCCCCTGCCACCACAGCTGATGACACAGGCCTTTAGCATAATGAAGGCATTTGAGGATCTATATTTTTCTCTCCCTGCGCAGAACATTACTCACCTCGTTCCTCTGTGTCACAAGGAAGGAGAGGGGAAAACACAATAAACCGCCAAGGATGAGTCAAATTTCAATAGAGCGTCTCGGCTGAGGCAGCGGGGGCTGCTCTTACATTCCTAAGATTCAAACTCCTGGCTCCTTTCTTCTTTCTTCCCAGGAAGGGCAGCAAACAGAACTGCATTTGATTATGCTCTTTCTACAGTAGAGAAAAGGGAACGTGACACTCTTCTTAAGGCCCAGAGAGCCCGGATGGGGACCGCAGGCTGGCTCTGCCTCACTCTTACCTTTTCCTGAAATGCCAGCCAGCCTGCCTCTGAGCTCTCTATCCTGTCTCACTGTCCCTCACCAGCACACTGCAGAAGGCTCTTAGCATCCATTTCAGGGGACAGGCTGGTCTCTTCCTCCAGGTAGAGATGCCTTGTCCCTCTTGGCAGTGGCCTTCCTAGAAAGCTCTCCTCTCAAGTGATATGAGGTCTTTCCCCAGAATGTGTCAAAAGCTAAAAGGAAGGAAGAGATGTAATCAAATTTATGACCATTTGGTATTTAAGCTGACTTGTAATTTTGAGGCAGGGTCTCACTCTAGCTCAGGCTGACCTGGTGCTCACTCTGTAGCCCCAAGATAGCCTCAAACTCACTGTGCTCCTTCCTATCTCAGCCTCCTGAGTGCTGGGACTAAAGGTGTGTGCCACCACACCTGGCTGAACTTTTTTTTTTTAATAGTGTGTTACATTGCATATCCTTTTAATTTCCATGGCATGGAGTAGAACAATCAAAGGGAAGGTAAAATTTAAGAATGTGATAGGAAGGAACAGGAGATATTAGGCTGGAGACATTGCTCAGTCATTAAGGCACTTGCCTGCAAAGCCAAAGGATGGGAGTTCACATAAAGCCAGATGCACAAAGTGGCACATGCATCTGGAGTTGGTTTGCAGTGGCTGGAGGCCCTGGCACACCCATTCTCTCTGTGTTTTGTCTATCTCTCTCTGCTTTCAAATAAAGAAATAAAAATATTATTATTTTTTTTGAAATAAAAATATTTAAAAAAAAAGGAAATAGGAGATACATTGCTGAGTCAACTAGCTTCTGTCTTGTATGAGGCTTATTCTGAGCACCTCCACAGACCAGTAGAACAACCATCACAGAAAATGTATTTTTTTTTTTGTTCATTTTTATTTATTTATTTGAGAGTGACACACAGAGAGAGAGAGAGGCAAATAGACAGAGAGAGAGAGAATGGGCGTGCCAGGTCCTCCAGCCACTGCAAACGAACTCCAGACACGTGCGCCCCCTTGTGCATCTGGCTCACGTGGGTCCTGGGGAATCGAGCCTCGAACCGGGGTCCTCAGGCTTCACAGGCAAGCGCTTAACCGCTAAGCTATCTCTCCAGCCCAGAAAATGTATTTTTTTTTTTAACACAATTGATCACTTGAGTCCTACAGCCTCCAAACTTGGTTGAGAATGACAGTCACCGGGAGTTTTGCCGTGACAAAACCTCTGGGCCCTGTGCCTCATCGCTCTGGGCCCCTGGATCTTGGGTGGAAATCTTCATTTTAGAAGTTCCTTTAGGTGGCTCTGGTGACTCTTCAGTTTAGGAACATCTAAGTTGGGCCACATTTTGAAAGGAGATGGACACATATCAGCTAGGGTGTCACTCATTTATTTTATTTTTAAAAATGTATTTATTCGCATATCTGTATGCCAGCACCTACCTGGTACTGCAAAGGTACACCAGACAAATTTTGCATCAGGCTTCATGTGGTATTGGAGAATCAAACCCAGGCTAGAAGGCTTTGTAAGCAAGTGCCTTTAACCTCTGAACCTCCTAGCCCATGTTTACCTTTTCTTTGTGTTGGGAGCATTCAGAATCTTACTAGCTAGTTACAACTGACTTTTCACCTTCATTGTCTTGCACTGGAATCTCATTGTGAAGTGGGGGTGGGGAGGAGGTCCAAATCTTTCTTGGACCCCAGCTCCCCCACTTGCCTGTAGTGTGATCTTCAGTGAGGCATCTCACATTTGTGGTCTTTGGATTCCTCATCGATAAAACAAGGAAAGTAGTAATGTGCGCTCCCTAGGATTTCTGAAGTATTAAGTCTGTTGAACAAACTGAACAGTGCCTCGCTGTACCTGGGCACTCTCCGACAGGTCTCGTTCTCTCCCAGCTCATCTCTAGCATGACTTGCCAGTCACGATCCTCTCCGCCCTATGTCTGTGCCCTGCTTCAGAGGCCATTGCCACCCACCCACACACACACACACACACACACAAACGCTCTCTCATCTCAGGCTTTAAGGGAAACGTGTGCACAAACAAACAAACCTCTCCTTGTCCCCACTCCTCTGCCCTGGCCTCATTTTATTTTTCTGCTTTCGTTTGCAGCAGAAAATATTTGTAGTCACCACCTCAGCTTCTTCACTCTGTTCTCTTCCTGACTCGCTGCAGGTGGAGCTCCTGACTTGTCAGGACAACTAACTACGTCTACTTTGCCCATGTCTGGCGGCAACGGCTCCATTTTGAATTTTGCTGAGTTTTCAGCAGCCATGACAGAGTCAGCCATGCTGAGGGTTTGAGGGAGCTACCAGACAGAGGGAACTGCAAATACAAAGGCTCTGTGGTGAGTACAAACTTGGTGGACTAAAAAAAAAGCAAGCCAGACACATGTGGTGTTTGCCTTTAATCCCCGCCGCCCTTGGGAGGCAGGAGTAGGAGGATCCTCACGAGTTCAAGGCCACCCTGAGACGACAGAGTGAATTCCAGGTCAGCCTGGGCTACAGTGACACTATCTTGAAACACCCCCCCAAAAAAAAAAAATGCCCACAAGAGGAGATGGCACAGGTCTACAAGGAATAAGTTACATGTCCAATGTCAACTGCAGAGAAGCTTCTGCACCAGTTGTGACACAAACAGGTGTGTCCATTGTTGGCCCCTGTCACTGTAACATCCAGGTGTGCAAGGGGCTGGGAAAGGGCAACAGAAAGAAAAGCCCAGGCCTGGAAGGACTTGGACTCAGACTCTAGTTGAGAGCCAGTATCGCACCTATTCCACAGGTGGACCAAACAACCTGTGAGCCAACTTTTTTTCTTTTTAAATTTTTATTAACAACTTTCATGATTATAAAAAATATCCCATGGTAATTCCCTCCCTCCCCATCCCCCCACTTTCCCCTTTGAAACTCCATTCTCCATCATATCCCCTCCCCATCTCAATCAGTCTCTCTTTTATTTTGATGTTATGATCTTTTCCTCCTATTATGATGGTCTTGCTTAAGTAGCGTCAGGCACTGTGAGGTCATGGATATCCAGGCCATTTTGTGTCTGGGGGAGCACATTGTAAAGAGTCCTACCCTTCCTTTGGCTCTTACATTCTTTCTACTACCTCTTCCGCATTAGACCCTGAGCCTTGGAAGGTGTGATAGAGATATTGCAGTGCTGAGCACTCCTGTCACTTCTTTCCTGCACCATGATGCCTTCCGAGTCATCCCAAGGTCACTGCCATCTGAAAAGAGAAGGTTCTCTACCAAAAGTGAGAGTAGCATTAATATAAGGGTATGAACATTAAAAGAAGTTGAGCCAATTTCTTTATTTTTATTTTTTATTTATTTATTTGACAGTGACAGACAGAAAAAGAGGCAGATGGAGAGAAATAGAGAGAATGGGCATGCCAGGGCTTCCAGCCACTCCAAATGAACTCCAGATGCGTGCACGTCCCCTTGTGCATCTGGTCAATGTGGGTCCTGGGGAAATGAGCCTCGAACTGGGTTCCTTAGGCTTCATAGGCAAGTACTTAACCGCTAAACCATCTCTCCAGCCCTTGAGCCAATTTCTTGATGGTCAGCTTGTTGTCATTGCCGTCCTCCCTATGTATTTTCTTGGTGAATCATGTCCCATCCAGGGATTATCTCTGTAGTTGTACTTTTTAGCTTGAAACTGAGCTGAGTGCCACAGTGATGGCTGAGAAGATGCCAACTATGCCCTGGTGTCCTCTGTTTTTACCAACTAGTCAATATAATGCTCTATAAATAAATAATAACCAGCCTTCTTGTCATATTTGTACCAAGCTGCAAACCACACAAAAGCAATGACTCTAGAAGGAGCCCTTTGGATCCCTGAAACAACATGTGCAGCCTAAAGGAGGGTATTTTTAGTCCCCGGATGTCTTTGCCACATATATATTTGCACATTTGTAGGCATATATATTCAACAGGCTTACACACTTTCAACATATATTCATACATTTTTTAAAGGTGTGTGCCACCATGCCTGAATTTTTTGTTTATTTTTATTTATTTAAGAGCGACAGATAGAGAGAAAGAGGCAGACAGAGAGAGAGAGAGAGAGAGAGAGAATAGGCATGCCAGGGCCTCCAGCCACTGAAAATGAACTCCAGATCCATGTGACCCCTTTTGCATCTGGCTAACGTGGGTCCTGGGGAATCGAGCCTCAAACCAGAGTCCTTAGGCTTCACTGGCAAGTGCTAAACCACTAAGCCATCTCTCCAGCCCTATTCATACATTTTAACACATACATACATATATACATATGCATGTATGCATATACACTTACCACACATTCATTGACATACACAGTTCACACCCAGACATTGAATTCACTTTCAAAACACGCACTTAATACACAGGCTTAACAGATACACAAAGTACACACATACCCATCCTCAGTCCACACACATTCAACACACACTACTCACCAGACACACATGTGCAACAGAGACACTCAGCCCACGTGCTGTGCACCCATTATCACTCATGAAAAGGTTCACAAGCAATCTTGGCCTCTGTGAGGCTGGGGGATGCTGAGCTTTGTGGTTATGGCCGAGCAAACTGAAGGCCATACAGAGTGGAAAACCATAATGAGTCAGCAAAGATTTATCACTTTCCACCATCAGATTTTATGCTACTTATCTGCCAGGTTAGAGACTGGTGGGAAGGAGATCAAGAAAGTGAGCAGGTGATGTTTACACATGAAGATGCAACTGGCATGGAGAGATCTCTTTTTCTATTGCCTGTCTCTATCTCCATCTTAGATTATGGAAAAGCTGGTCCAGAAAAATGACCCACCTACAAAAGAACTCAACAAAACATTATGTGTATATGGCTTTTATTATTTATTTATTTTAATTTTTAACAACATTTATAGCCAAGCCGGGCATGGTGGCGTACGCCTTAAATTCCAGCACTTGGGATACAGAGGTAGGAGGATCGCTGTGAATTCGAGGCCACCCTGAGACTACATAGTGAATTCCAGGTCAGCCTGAGCTAGAGTGAAACCCTGCCTCGAAAAACAAACACAAAAACAAACAAAATAACTATTTATTTGAGAGACAGAGAGAATAAGCATGCCAGGGCTTCTAGCCACTGTAAATGAACTCCAGATGCATGCACCACCTTGTGCATCTGGCTTTACTTGGGTGCTGGGGACTTGAATCTGGGTCCTTTGACTTTGTAGGTAAGTGCCTTAACTGCTGAGCCATTTCTCCAGCTCATATATGGCTATTAAAGGAAGTGTTTTAGAAATGGACCATTCTAAGTTAGCTACCACAAAGCTTGAAAGTTTAGACTATTCCAGAAACCATCTGGGTGAATTAATTAATGTTATCGCTTTATTGAAAAATTTCATAAACAAAGTGGAATACATGGTCCAGCTATATTTAAAATTATTCTGATGCTAGCAGCATTCTTCAACAAAAATGATGTTACCCCAGAGATTCTGGGTAATATCACGTAAATAAGGAAGACAATCACGTTCCTGACTTGCGTGGGACTCTGGGAGAACACTGCATATGGCAAGAAATGCACCAGGGCGGAATGCATCCCTTCTTAACCAGGTTGTTTGCAGACGGCCGTGTGAGGACACTTTGTCATTATCTGTGTGTTCGTGTTACTTGCATCACTGTTGCCAGCTCAGATTTTCTTTTCTTTCATGCACCACTTTCAGCATCCCAGGCCTGTGTGGTATTTTTATCCTCTCCATTCATTACAAACCATCTGTTGAGCGTCTAAATAAGCCTGTCTCAGTACAGGTGTTTCACTTGAAGAAAATCCGAGGATTGACAGCCAGCCACAGAAAGGACTAAGTAAGATTTCCATACATTAGTACTTTCAAAAGTTATTTTAATGATCTTATTTTATTTTAGAACATACCAGCCCACCACGATTGGAAATTAGAAGAACAATCTGATCTGTCACCTCCCGACAGTTTGAGAAGCAATGAAATAGACATTAATTCAGAAACATTCTTTCCATGAAAAAAATGGACAGAGGATTAAAAACCCAGCTATGGGAAATGGTGGTACTCGCCTTTAATCCCAGCACCCGGGAGGCAGAGGTAGGACAATCACCATGAGTTCGAGGCCACCCTGAGATTACATAGTGAATTCTAGGTCAGACTGGGCTAGAGTGAAACCCTATCTCGAAAAAAAAAAAAAAAAGAAAAAAGAAAAAAGAAAAAGCTACAGAATGAGAAAATGAGAGGTGGAAATTTGTGACACATTGTCAAGGCAGTTATAAGTGATTAAAGGACTGGGGTTGTGGCACTTGCTTACTTGAGAGCTTGAGTTGTGTCAGAGACCATGACCTGACCGCCCTAGGACAAAAGAAGAACTAACAGCCTTCATATGGCCCCTCACTGCCCTGAGGACAAAAGAGAACTAGCAGCCCTCATGCAGCCCCTCCCCCGAGAACAAACAATTGCTCGTCACAAGAGAGATTCCGAGAAGATGCTCCAGAAGATTATGGCCAGGTGGCCCTACTTCCTCCTTCCTTGTACCCCCTCCCCATTTTTCCCCCCTTATTGCCCTACCTGCTGGTTGATTATAAAAGAGCTAAAAAATCCAACATTAAACAAGACCTTGACAAAACCTCCGCTGGGTCTCCTTCTTCTTTCCCACCCATTCTTTCAGGTTGCAGCCCTCCTCGACCACCCTGCATAACATTGGCACCGCAGGTCGGGGGCAAGTGGCGCCCAACGTGGGGCTCGAGGCACGGGTCTCGACCGGACGACTAACCGAGCTGGAGATCTCCTCGGGACGCCGAGAGACATTTTGAAGAGTGCCCGCCATTTCGTCGCTTGCGGTTTCGGCTAAGGGACATGGTAAGTCAGGGCCCTTATTTTTCATTCTCGTCTGATTTTCAGAATGGGCCAAAAGCTTAGTAAAGAGGCTCTTTTTTTTTTTTAATTTATTTATTTGAGAGTGACAGACACAGAGAGAAAGACAGATAGAGGGAGAGAGAGAGAATGGGCGCGCCAGGGCTTCCAGCCTCTGCAAACGAACTCCAGACGCGTGTGCCCCCTTGTGCATCTGGCCAACGTGGGTCCTGGGGAACCAAGCCTCGAACCGGGGTCCTTAGGCTTCACAGGCAAGTGCTTAACCGCTAAGCCATCTCTCCAGCCCGAGTAAAGAGGCTCTTTTTCTTAAGGATTTAAAGAGCTCACTCAGGGAAAGAGGAATTAGAGTTAAGAAAAAGGACCTTGTTAATTTTTTTGTTTTCATTGACAAAGTGTGTCCCTGATTCATTATTTCTGGTCCTGATATTCATCCTGAAAAATGGCAAAAGGTTGGTAAAGACCTAAATTGCCGTATTCTAGAGGAGGGACCTGATTCCGTTCCCTCCACGATTTTCTCCTACTGGGGACTCATAAGAGACATAGTGGAGGAAGCGCATTCAGATCCAGATAAACAACAACTTCTTTCTGTCGCTGAATACTGCCTCCACCCTCTGTCGCACAGCGTTTCTTTAGTTTCACTTTCCTCTCCTCCTGAAAAATCCCCTTGCCATTATCGATATGGGTTCTAACTCCAATAACTCTGGTGCTCCCCAAGCAGTAGAAAGGTTGTACCTGCCCTTGCCCAAGCCCACTCCCCCCGAGACTGCTTCTCAATGTACACCCCTCATTAACCCATTTTTTTCAAGAAATTGCAATCCCGAGCCTCTTGATCTGGGTGACGCTACCTCTCTTAAGGAGGAGGCTGCTAAATACCATAATCCCGACTGGCCTCCCGCTGCATTGGCCCCCCCTTTCAGACCGCCCCCTTACCCCTCCCAGCTTTGTGCACCCACTCTATTACCCACTGTGCTACCTCCAGGGGTTCACCCCTCTACCCTTACTGGTACCAAAGAACATCTCACTAAACAGATAACTGAATTACGGGATGTGCTTAAGCTTCAAAAAGAGTTTGCTCAATTATCTACAGATTTAAGCTCTTTACAAGCTTCAATTAACGAGACCATACTTAAACCCCCCCAAAAAGTCTTATACTGTCTCTGATCCAAGACCACTAAATTCGGAGTGCAGACATGATTCTTCTAGAAAAGGGTGGTGTAATCCACTCAATATCAGCTTCAAGCCAGAAGGCAAAAGACAGGATTGGACCAACAGAGGCTTTGAGTGGGGCCTTAGGTTATATGCCTTTGGGACAAACCCCGGTCTTACTTTTAAAATTAAACTTCTTAAAACACCCCCTCAGTTCCCTAAGGTTGCAATAGGACCAAATCCCATTCTTTATCAATCCCCTCCCAACCAAGCAAAGAAAAAAATTCCTCCTTCTCCCCCTCCCAACCAAGCAAAGAAAAAAATCCCTCCTTCTCCCCCAACCCCACAAGCTGTCACCGGCATCACCCTGTTCCAACCTACCTTACCACTAGGGTTGCCTTCATCGGCAGACCTTATTCTGACCATGGTTAATGCCTCTATAGAGGCCATACATCAGACCAATGTATCTGAATTTAAGGATGCTGGGTATGTTATTCACCTCGACCCCCTTTTTATGAAGGGATAGCCTTATATGCAGAATTAACGGTGACCAATGACACCATGGCTTTACGGTGGAAAAGATGGGGTTGGCCTCACGGTCGCCCAGGTATCTGGGTGTGGGGTGTGCCTCCTGGGTCCGTCCATGCTTCCCCCTATAGAGCTTCAAACAACCTGCAATCTCACTCATGTTGTTAACTCTAGCTTTCTCTATATTGTTGCCCCTGCTGGCACTTACTTTGCATGCTCTACTGGTCTCACTCCTTATGTTGTAACTTCCACCTTCTTAGCTCACAAAGATTATTGTGTCCTTGTACAACTCTTCCCCAAGCTAACGATACATTCCAAAGATGAGTTCCTCCATTTTTGGGAGGGAGGAACATCTCCGTCACGTGCCAAACGGGAGCCTATCACTGCCATCACTCTTGCTGTTATCCTGGGGTTGGGTGCCGCCGGAGCCGGCACAGGCATCGCTTCATTAGTCACCTCCCAACAACAATATAATATATAATAATATATAATATATAATATAATAAACTCTCTTTGGCAGTAGATAAGGACTTGCAGGAATTACAAAAGGGTCTTCAAGACTTAAAGGACTCTATGGTATCCTTGTCTGAGGTGGTCCTCCAAAACAGACGTGGGCTAGACCTAGTCTTTCTACAAGAGGGGGGACTCTGTGCTGCGCTTAAAGAAGAATGTTGTTTTTATATGGACAAAACTGGCCTAGTTCAAAATAGTATTGACAAGGTCCGTACCAGTTTGGAGGAACGAAAGCGTAATCGGGAAAAGCAGGAGTCATGGTACCAAAACTGGTTCTCCTCTGTTTTCCACATTACTCCCCTCTGTTCTTGGTCCCTTCGTAGGACTCCTCCTCCTTCTTTCTTTTGGACCTTGGGCATTTAAACAACTAACTTCTTTTGTCAAAGAACAGGTTGATTCTGCCACCAGAAATTCGGTGTCTGTCCATTACCACAGATTGCAGCTACAAGAAGAAGAGGGCCAAACAGATGAGACACCCCTCGGCTCTCCTTCAGCCCGACTTGATTTTTCTTCCTTGGCTAACAATAGGTCATGGTTTCAATTCCCTAAATGGCTGAGAGGCTCCCAATGACGGGATTATTATGGTACCAAGCCCAGGGGCACACCGCTAAGCTATGGCCGCAGCCAGAGACGAGAATATTGTAGGGCCCATTCCCTGGAGGCCATCCACATAGCCTAAGACAGGCGGATCACCTTCCATGAGCTGTGATCGCGGCCAATGACGGGATTATTGTGGATCCAGGGGTGGAGACAGCCATCATAGCTTAAGACAGGCGGGCCATCTTCAGTAACTGGTGCTGGGATTGGAAGCATGCCATATATCCTAAGACAGGGTACCTTGCCCATTTCAATTATATAAAGAGGGAGGAAAAAAAAATGAGAGGTGGAAATTTGTGACACATTGTCAAGGCAGTTATAAGTGATTAAAGGACTGGGGTTGTGGCACTTGCTTACTTGAGAGCTTGAGTTGTGTCAGAGACCATGACCTGACCGCCCTAGGACAAAAGAAGAACTAACAGCCTTCATATGGCCCCTCACTGCCCTGAGGACAAAAGAGAACTAGCAGCCCTCATGCAGCCCCTCCCCCGAGAACAAACAATTGCTCGTCACAAGAGAGATTCTGAGAAGATGCTCCAGAAGATTATGGCCAGGTGGCCCTACTTCCTCCTTCCTTGTACCCCCTCCCCCTTTTCCCCCCTTATTGCCCTACCTGCTGGTTGATTATAAAAGAGCTAAAAAATCCAACATTAAATGAGACCTTGACAAAACCTCTGCTTGGTCTCCTTCTTCTTTCCCACCCGTTCTTTCAGGTTGCAGCCCTCCTCGACCACCCCGAGTAACATTGGCCCCGCAGGTCGGGGGCAGAGTTGTGATTACGAGCATAACATAATGAAAAGAAGTGAATCAAATAAAAGTGGGCATAAAAGCTGGGTGTGAAGGCATATGCCTTTAATCCCAGCACTTGGGAGGCTGAGGTAGGAGGATTGCCATGAGTTCGAGGCCACCCTGAGACTACATAGTGAATTCCAGGTCAGCTGGGGCTAGAATGAGACTCTACCTTGAAAAACAAAAACAAAACAAACAAGCAAAGAAAAAAAAAAGCACTCAAAAACTGTGCTTATCTCAGTGTCTGTATACCGACTCCAAAATCCACGACAGTCAGATGTTATCGAGCATAGGTAAAATCTCCCTGCCCAAATCCCAAATCCCTACCAGAGAGGACCCAGACCTGGCCAGTCATATTCACCATCCCTTGAGGCCACATGCCACAGTGGGACAGAAGTTCCCAGAAGAGCCACCAGTGCAGGGACACTTACAGTCCCAGAAAGTGAATATATCCCAAAAACAGAGCAATTAGCATCTGTCCACCTGGGGGGGGGGGGTTTAGGGGGGGACTAGAAAACAATGCCAACCTCTCAGAGAATCCCAGAACTTGCTGGGGGTTCAGTGTCAGGCATCAGGAGAAGCAGTGGTGGGGAAGGAGGACATGGGCCAGGGGCTCAGGACAAGCCAGGCTATCAGAGCCCGCCACCATGTCCTGGCATGTGAAACGAGAGTAGCTCTCAGCATTGCAATACCCAAGGCTGACTGGCCTTTTGACCCCAGACTAGGCCCATCCAGATCCTCTTATTCTTCCACAATGCTTTTCAGCTAGCTTTCTATGCAGAGAACTTCAAGTGCCTTTGATTTTCTAAAGCAATAGAAATGTGGCTTTCTCAGCCAAGCCTTCCATGGTGGAATGTCTCAGCCCTTTTTCCTCTCCTACCCTCCACAAGCCATCTGCCTAAGTGATTGCTCACAATCCTAACCCCCTGTTGTTGACAGCTTCAAGCTGCTGGGATGAACCTCCAGGCCACAGACAACTGATGGGAGGAATGGGATTAATTGAAGTTTACAGGTCTAGTGGATGTTCCATAATGGTAGAAGCAGCAGGTCCCCTGTCACAGCTCCACACAGAGAAACACCACCAGCAGCTCTGTGAGCCCTACCAGAGCCCCAGGCAGAGCTCAAGCACCCAGCACATCCTTAGTTGGAATTCCAGATCCGCCCCCACACCTTAGGGCTGGACCCTAGGACCCACCCACAGTGACACCAAGTTACAAGCTTGAATAAAACTCCTGAATCTATTGGGGGACATCGATTCAGACTACCACACCCACAACCATTCCACTGCTGGGTCCTCTTTCTTCCTAAAGCTCCTCTATCTGCCTGATCTCCATGGTCTCTACTTTCCCCGAACTCGGCTGTAGGAATGAAGTACTGCAACTTAGTCCTCACCCGTAGATTCCAAGCTATGAGGCTTTGTTCACCAATATATGAGTTCCATCATCCAGGACAATAGTTAACACAGAGTAGCCACCAATAAACAGTTGCTCCTGAACGTAGATCCTTGCCAGGGCACTAAGTTCCTCCAAGTCCAGTTCTGCGGATGTTTATGTTTAGGAAGAGGAAAGTAAAGTGAGCCCCCCCCCTTCTCTCTCTCTCTCTCTCTCTCTCTCTCTCTCTCTCTATATATATATATATATATATATATATATATGATTTTAGTATTTATTTTTATTTGAGAGAGAGAAAATGGGCACACCAGGGCCTCTAGCCACTGCAAACAAATTCAGATGCATGTGCCATCATGTACATATGGCTTATATGGATTCTGGGGAGTCAAATCTGGGTCCTTAGGCTTCAGAGTCAAGTGCCTTACCACTAAGCCATCTCTCCACCTCCTAAAAATATTTTATTTGGGCTGGAGGGATGGCTTGGCAGTTAAAGCATTTGCCTGCAAAGCCAAAGGACCCAAGTTTGACTCCCCAGTACCCACGTTAGCCAGATGCACTAGGGGGTGCACACATCTGGAGTTCATCTGCAGTGGCTGGAGGCCCTGGTGTGCCCATTCTCTTTCTCCCTCCCTCCCTCTTTCTCTGTCAAGTAAAAAAAATTTTTTTAAAATATTTTATTTATTTGTAACAGAGAGAAGAGAGGCAGGGAATGGGCATATTAGACACTAGCTGCTGCAAACAAACTCCAGGGGCATGTGCCACTGTGCATCTGGCTAACATGGGTCCTGGGGAATTGAGCCTCGAACTGGGGTTCTTAGGCTTCACAGGCAAGCGCTTAACTGCTAAGCCATCTCTCCAGCCCCAGAGAACTTAAAAGAGTGGTGTCACTGGGGCCTGAGAACTAGGAGTCTTATAGGAAATACCTGTTGACAGTGAAAACAGGCCACCAGAAAAAGCCCAGACTCCAGAAAAAGGACTTCTCTTTCAGAAAAAAAAGACATGTCCATATGCATATTCCCTGACTTTTTGTTTCATCTTTCTATAACTTGTACCACTATTATAGGTAAGAGAAGGCAGATTAAGAATTTCTTTTTATAGGGTGGTGGCAGTAAGTTACTATTTATTCCAGTTTCTAGCAAAACACAAAGTTACGAGAAAAGCAATTTGTCTCCTGAGTGATTATGACTCTGTGGGACAAATATGCAGCCGTGTCCTTATATATGTTCATTAGCTTTTTCTTGGGGTTTGTCCATTCTATTTCTATATTCCTTCATTTTTCTCTCAGTATTCTTTTTTTGTGCACTTTATACAAATTAAAATTATCTTAATGCTTCTTGTAAAAAAAAAATTTTTTTTCTCTTTAGTTGGGGCGGGGCGGTTGAAGAGGAAGTCATACACAGTCTTAACCAGCAGTGAATCCTGCAATCTACACAAGCAGGCGTCTAGGAAGATGGACCTACTAGTGCAATAGTGACGTGACAGTAATGGGGGCAAGCAATGGCTCTGACTGCATCTGAGGCCTGGGAATTCATGCCTTGTACTGAAAACAACCAAAAGCCTATGGTTAGAAAGGTCACGGCCCTATCAGGAAAGCTGCTACTGCTATAAATGTTGTAAATGGGCATGTTATACACACCAAATTGCCCTCTAAATATTTATGTTTGCACCCATAGATTAGTGCTGCTCTGGCTTTTGGTCAGAGAAGCTTCTCTCTTTTTTTTTAATTAATTATTTATTTATTTGAAAGTGACAGACACAGAGAGAAAGACAGATAGAGGGAGAGAGAGAGAATGGGTGCGCCAAGGCTTCCAGCCTCTGCAAACGAACTCCAGACACGTGCGCCCCTTTGTGCATCTGGCTAACGTGGGACCTGGGGAATTGAGCCTCGAACCGGGGTCCTTAGGCTTCACAGGCAAGTGCTTAACCGCTAAGCCATCTCTCCAGCCCCTCTTTTTTTTTTTTTTAAAGATAGGTTCTCACTCTAGCCCAGGCTGACCTGGAATTCACTATGTAGTCTCAGAGTGGCCTCGAACTCATGGCGATCCTCCTGCATCTGCCTCCCGAGTGCTGGGGTTAAAGGCATGCGCCACCACACCCGGCTAGAGAAGCTTCTTTTTGCAGATGGTGACGACTACTGGGGAGACTCAAAACTCATCAAAGTGCTGAGAGTGAGTGACTGTTTAGTGCTCAGTCCCAAATGAGACAGCTCTCTTGTGCCCTCTGGTTGCATAAGAGGTGGCAGAAAGACTCTAAGAGCCAAAGATGGTTAAGAGTGCACTGGAATGCTATCTTCTGGACATGATGTGGCCACTGCATTCATGACCTCACAGGGGTTCTCACTGCCTGCCCAGGACCTGAACAATATTGGGTCCATCAACAGATCATCATGGATGATTGAAGAGGGCCAAAGTAAAGAAATAAATAAGCAAATAAATAAAACAAAAACCCAGACATCAAAATATAAGAGGGACTAGTTAGAAAGAAGAAGGAGTTCAGGATTGAGGAGGGAGGACAAAAGAAGGTAATAGGAGGGGATTATGATCAAAATATATTATGCAAATGTATGAAAATTATCAATAAAAGGTTTAAGGTTGGGTGTGGTGGCGCATGCCTTTAATCCCAGTACTCGGGAGGCAGAGGTAGGAGGATTGCCATGAGTTTGAAGCCAGCCTGAGACTCCATAGTGAATTCCAGGGTAGCTTGGGCTTGAGTGAGACCCTACCTTGAAAAAACAGTTCTGTTTCACTAGTTTGGCCATAAACAAATAACCTCATTTTTCCATTTCTCTCAACATTATGTCACTTCTCTTAGCAGAGGCAAACCTTCAGACCCACAGCCATGCTTTATGGCAGGAGATTTGGATAACAGGGAGGACGCAAGCCGAGCTTTTGGACACTGAACTAGATCAGGAGTTGGCAAACTGTGGTCTGCTGGGTAAATCTAGCTCACTTTCTGTTTTGTGAAAGAAAGTTTATTAGAACATCTCTTCCTTCATCATTTACATACGGCCTGTGGCTGCTGTCACAGTACAAAAACATAACTGGGCAGTCAGGATAGAAACTGTGACCTGCAAAATCTGTAATATTTGACTGTTCGACCCTTTACAGAAAAAAACAAGCAAACAAAAAAGCTCTTGCTTGATGGCCCCATGTGGAGGAGGAGTTTGAGGATGAACACCTAACTGTAAGATAAGGGACATTCACACCTCTTATTAAAAGTAATACTGAATTCTGCCAGGCGTGATGGCGCACACCTTTAATCCCAGCACTCAAGAAGCAGAGGTAGGAGGGTCACTGTGGGCTCGAGGCCATCCTGAACCTACATGGTGAATTCCAGGTCAGCCTGGGCTAGAGTGAGACCCTACCTTGAAAAACAATAAACAAACAAAAAGGTAGTACTGAATTCCTTGGGAGTGACTATCTTCTTAGTATTAATAATAGCAAGCACTTAAATGAACCAATGAACCTTATTATATTCCAGCCAACGTTTTCACTACTTTATACATAATTTTTTTTTTTTTTTTTTTTTTGGCTTTGGTTTTTCAAAGTAGGGTCTCATTCTAGCCCAGGCTGACCTGGAATTCACTATGCAGATGTAGTCTCAGGGTGACCTCAAACTCACAGTGATCCTCCTACCTCTGCCTTCCTGGTGCTGAGATTAAAGGCGTGTACCACCACGTCTGGCTCCATTAATTCTTTATTGTTATGATCATCCCAATTTTATAGGCAAAGAAACAGGAACACAGGGTGATGAAGTGCTGAAGCTCTTGGCAGACCAGAATTCCCCAATGGGCTATGGGTAGACATCCCCCCTCCACCACCAGGGCCACATCTCCCACCCTTAGGAATCCAGGTGTTCAGGACGTCATTCCACAAGAAGGTACTGAGCCACGATGTGGTGAAGGCCCAGGGTGGAATACTATAACAGGAATCAACTGTTACTTTCCACCTAAGCGTTTTCTCACTATTTTCCTGACAGCCCCACACAGCTGATGTGTGATGCCTGTCCCTCACCTGGGAGCAGAGACTATTTACAGAGCACTGACTCTCTTTTGATGCACTGGCCTGGGGAGGAGGGAAGGTATGACAGCAAAACCCTTCCCCGAACAGAAACAAAGCGCTCAAGCCATGGTGCGGTGATCTAAGGAGGAGTCACCAGCTGAGTAAGGCAGGGAGGGAGGCCGTGGGGCCCTGTCACCATGCTTGGAGGCGAGTCAACCCGGCCTTGAGGGTGGCTCACATCCACTCGGGCCATGGGGTTCTGCGGAAAACCTCTCGTGATTAACTGGAAAGGATAAGCCATCCTGAGCAGTGTATTCCCAGCCCCACCAGGACCGATCAGCTGTCATGTGCTGCCTAGACAGCCTATCAGGGCTTGCTTCTCATTGCCCAGCAGAAGTGATTGGTGCGAGAAGATTTAGTACCTGGTGTCTGTCAAGAGGCAAAAAAAAAAATTCATGCTGATTATTTCATCCGAGGTGGGCGGAAGGAAGGAGCGGTTCTGCTGGAGTGTGTTGAAGGGGAAGCAGGGGACAGATGGGAGGCAGGCACCCCACCCGCTGAGGTGAGCTCACCTGGCCCTGGCACCCGCTGGTCCCTGATGTCAGTGGTCAGACCTCACCCCCTGCTGCTGGGGACACGGGAGAGGAGAGAACAACTGCTCAGAGGACGCTAGCTGGTCAGGAGCAGTTGGTATCAGCAATCTCCACCCACGCCTCCTACTCCTCAGGCAGCGAGCCTGGGAGGAGGAAAAACAGGTTGTACC
Organism: Jaculus jaculus; assembly: GCF_020740685.1. Classification (NCBI taxonomy): domain Eukaryota; kingdom Metazoa; phylum Chordata; class Mammalia; order Rodentia; family Dipodidae; genus Jaculus; species Jaculus jaculus. Next base: position 24,142,526 of record NC_059102.1, on the reverse strand, counting down.
TCCAATGCTTCTCTGTGGCCCCGATCTTTCACCTCCCACCCCCAGCATGAAACTGAGAAAAACAAGAGCCAGGAGAAAGAATAATTGATCGGGGTTCCTCGCTTTGGGGACATAGTAACATATAGCATCGTTAAAGGAGTTTGTGGATGTCTGGTTGAAGAAAAAGAAAAGAATACATTCTACCATAAACTAAATGAAATGGAAAGAAAAAATAATAATAACAGGCTATTCTTTCAAGACAGCTCCATTATCTGGAGGTGAGCCCAGAAGGCAGGGGAGGGAGCTACTTTTGAGTTTCTTCTTCTTTTTTTTTAAATCTGATTCTTTTTATTATTATTTCTTTTTTTTAAATTTTTATTAACATTCTCTATGATTATAAAAAAATATCCCATGGTAATTCCCTCCCTCCCACCCCCACACTTTCCCCTTTGAAATTCCATTCTCCATCATATTACCTCCCCATTACAATCACTGTACTTACATATATACAATATCAACCTATTAAGTATCCTCCTCCCTTCCTTTGCTTTTGAGTTTCTTAATTAGGCTAGGGTGCCAGCAGCCCTGAGGGGTATCCATCTTATCCCTTTGACTGACAGCCCCACAACACAGTCATTAGTGGGCAGGCTAGCTGAAGGGCCAGGTGGGAAGCCCTCATAGCTACAATGGGCTCTTGAGAAAGAATGGGGTGCCTGAGGACCCCAGTGAACTCAGCTTGGAGGTGTGTATCTGCTGGCCAGAGCCTCTGCCTTGAGGGGCTAGGTACCACTGAGCACACCAGTGTGCCCTAGAGGTTGAAGCAAGCTCCTAGCTGCGTTGTGCCCTACGGGTTGGCTGGGTTTCAGGAATGAGCAGGCAGAGGGCATTTATTCAGATGCCCCCATCCTAACCACCAAATACCACCATTCATTTAAATCAGTGAGTGACTTTAGACAGTTTCCAAGGCCAGGTGGAAGACACCAAGAACCCAAGACCTGCTCACACAGAGCTTCATGACAAGTGGGGCACAGAAACCTAAAACAAATATGCACAAAAGACTGACAAAAATCACTCTGTACTGTGACAAAAGGACCCGGTGGCAAGGGTGAGGAGATCTTAGTTTAATGCCTTAGAGGAAGTGGGTAGGTAGGTTGGGGGAAGGAAGGTATGTAAGCTGGGGGAGGGAGAAGCTATGTAAGCAGAAGACCTCAGACGTACAAAGCACAGTGTGGGGCACCCAAGGGACCCCAACCACCCATGTTGGGTAAAGGGGACAGAGAGCTCAGGATGAACCCAATCACATAAGACTTTTACTGGGACTTCCCAGGGCCAAGTTCTTTCTTACAAGAGTCTCCTGTTCATTTATTCATTCTCTCTCTCTCATTTCTGACTTATATTCATATCACACTCTGGCTACTCTCCTGTCTGTGTATATTTTAATGTGCTCTCTGAGTTACACTGAGCAAAAATGTATGTCTAGGAAGGAGAATATCAGACATAAGAAAGACCCTCAGAGAGGCCCTCATTTGGGGTATCCTCCCTTGGATCCTCCCTTGGAGACCCCCTTCTGCCTTGGTGCTGAAGGCAGGGCAGCCACCATGGAGGAGGGGAGGAGTGATGGCTCAATCCCAAACTGACTCTGTCCCAGTTTACTGGGTCACTTTGAGCCAGGCAGCCTCATCTGGGGCATGAGAGGAGTGTTCGAGGTCAGCCCCTCAGACAGGCTTTCAAAGGGCTAAACATCCTACAAACTATGTGTGAAACATGATGGTCTTGAGTGTCTGCATTTCTCCAAGAAGAGTGACATCACTCTATTCTCAAAGGGATCCCTGGCCCATAAAGGATTACAATAGCCTGGCATGCTGAGGCACAACTTTAATCCCAGCACTCAGAATGCAAAGATAGGAGGATCACTGTGAGTTCGAGGCCAGCCTGAGACTACAGAGTGAATTCCAGGTCAGCCTGGGCTAGAGGGAGACCCACTCCTCGAATAAAACAACAATAACAACAACAAAGATTAGGACACCTGCTCTGGTTGACATTCATGAATTCTCAGTGTCCAGGTCTTTAACACTTGAGGTTACAAGTACTTTTTTTTTTTAAAAAAAAATTTTGTTTATTTTTATATATTTATTTGAGAGTGACAAAGAGAGAGAGAGAGAGAATGGGCACACCAGGGCCTCCAGCCACTGCAAATGTGCCCCCTTATGCATCTGGCTAGCATGGGTCCTCACAGGTGTTTTTTGGAAAGCTAAAGAGACCCAAGCTTAGGAGGCCTCAGACAGCAGGGAGGGGCCAGGAGTGCTCTCATCAGGGGACTGGAGACCAGGCTACAAGCAGGAAGTTCAGTAGCTATCACTTTTCTGATAAACTGACTCCAGAGAACTCTGAAGAAAGACTCAAAATGAGGATGGCAGCAGTTTGCTGCGATTCCCTTATCCTCCTAAATGAATGTTCACTTTTGTATTTCATTTTGCTTTTATAATTCAATTATATTAATTGTTTTTTTTTTTTTTTTTGAGGTAGGGTCTCACTCTAGCCCAGGCTGACCTGCAATTTACTATGTAGTCTCAGGGTGGCCTAGAACACATGGCGATCCTCCTACCTCTGCCTCCTGAGTACTAGGATCAAAGGTGTGTGTCATTATGACCAGACAATTATATTAATATATATATTTTTTGACGTAGGGTCTCACTCTAGCCTAGGTTGACCTGGAATTCACAATGTAGTCTCTGGATGGCTTCTAACTTGCAGCAATCCTCCTACCTTTCCCTCCCGAGTGCTGGGATTAAAGGTGTGTGTCACCATGACTGGCTTTTAATTTTTTTTATTTTAAAAAATTTATTACAGGGCGAAAGAGAAGCAGATAGAGAAAAATAGGCCTGTCATGGCCCCTAGCCACTGCAAATGAACTCCACACATGTACCACTTTGTGCATCTGGCTTACGTAGATACTGGAGAATTGAACGTAGTCCTTAGGCTTAACAGGCAAGTGACTTGACCACTAAGTCATCTCTCCAGGCAGATTTTTTAAAAAAAATTTTTATTAGCATTTTCCATGATTATAAAAAAATCCCGTGTTAATTCCCTCCCTCCCCCCCACACTTTCTCCTTTGAAATTCCATTCTCCATCATATTACCTCCCCATCACAATCATTGTACTTACATACATACAATATCAACCTATTAAGTACCCTCCTCCCTTCCTTTCCCTTCTCTTTATGTCACCTTTTTAATTTACTGGCCTCTGCTACTAAATATTTTCATTCTCACGCATAAGCCCAGTCATCTGTAGCTAGGATCCACATATGAGGGAGAACATGTGGCGCTTGGCTTTCTGGGCCTGGGTTACCTCACTTAGTATAATCCTTTCCAGGTCCATCCATTTTTCTGCAAATTTCATAACTTCATTTTTCTTTACCGCTGAGTAGAACTCCATTGTATAAATGTGCCACATCTTCATTATCCACTCATCAGTTGAGGGACATCTAGGCTGGTTCCATTTCCCAGCTATTATAAATTGAGCAGCAATAAACATGGTTGAGCACGTACTTCTAAGGAAATGAGATGATTCCTTCGGATATATGCCTAGGAGTGCTATAGCTGGGTCATATGGTAGATCAATCTCTAGCTGTTTTAGGAACCTCCACACTGATTTCCACAATGGCTGGACCAGATTGCATTCCCACCAGCAGTGTAGAAGGGTTCCTCTTTTTCCACATCCCAACATTTATGATCATTTGTTTTCATGATGGTGGCCAATCTGACAGGAGTGAGATGGAATCTCAATGTAGTTTTAATCTGCATTTCCCTGATGACTAGTGACGTAGAACATTTTTTTAGATGCTTATATGCCATTTGTATTTTTTCCCTTGAGAATGCTCTATTTAGCTCCATAGCCCATTTTTTGATTGGCTTGTTTGATTCCTTATTATTTAACTTTTTGAGTTCTTTGTATATCCTAGATATTAATCCCCTATCAGACATATAGCTGGCGAAGAGTTTTTCCCATTCTGTAGGTTGCCTCTTTGCTTTTTTCACTGTGTCCTTTGCAGTGCAAAATCTTTGTAATTTCATGAGGTCCCAGTGATTTATCTGTTCCAAGCAGATTTTTTTGTTTGGTTGGTTTTTCGAGGTAGGATCTCACCCTAGCTCAGGGTGACCTGAAATTCACTCTGTATCTCAGGGTGGCCTCCAACTCAAGGCGATCCTTCTACCTTTGCATCTCGAGTGCTGGGATTAAAGGCTTGCTTTTGTAACTCATGCAGCCTAGATTTGCTCCTGGGTCTGGAATGTAACCTAGACCAAATTGACAGAGGCTGCTGGGGCAGGCTGCTTAGCCATCCTGCCTCCTGTTTCTTTTCCTTCCCTTTCTCCATATCTTCTTTCCTTTTTCTTTTCCTCCCCCTTTAACATGGATTTCAGGGAGTGGGAAGGAAATGACCTGAGTGGCAACTCCACGGGACAATGGTCCGGTGTTTCTGACGTGGGAGTGGTGTCTGCTCTGACTCAAGCCAGATCGGCCCTGAGATGACGCCTCAGTACAGGCGCCTTCGTTTCAGGCAGCCCAGCTGTGTTCTGCATGACCGAATCAGACACCTCTCACTTCCTCTGTGAACGGAACTTGGTGTTTGGATGACGTGCAAGGCAGGTTGGTTGTGCAAAATAGCAAATTCCACCTTGGGTCTCCAACCCTAATCCCCGAGGCCTAAAAATGAAAATGAGCCAAAAAAAAAAAAAAAAAAAAAAAAAAGAAGCAACACCTGAAAGAAACTGGGCTTCTACCACATAGACTTCCTTAAGAGCCACACATGCCACCCCCCTTGGGGCTGGAGAGTGGCTGTCAATGGTTCCCAAGACCTGCTGAAATCTCAGATCAATGTCTTTCTGTCTGTGTGACCTAGACCATTTTATTTAACATCTCACAGGCCTGGATTCTTCGACCTTGAGGGCACAATGACATCCACGTTTCTGTGAGGGTAACTGTGGGTAGCCCATAGTGGACATCCCATGGATTGTTCTCTACACAGCACAGGAGACAAGATGATACAGCCACTGGCTCTGCTAAAGGGTCTAACTTTGAAAGCACCTTCCCACCACTGGAAATGCTATGCACTGGCATCTTCTCCCACCCCACTTGAGGGACTTGGCCAGTGGTGTATGTTCCAGCCCATTCTAGAGATAGCCAAGTCCTCTACACTGAAGGTGTCCCAGAATCCACAGAAGCTCTGGGCTCCCAGCTTCCCAATTTCTCAAAATGCACAGGAAACAGATGTTTTAGTCCCTGGACCTACCCATTTCCTTCCTGCACATACTAGCTGGTCAATGACACTTGAATGAATCTTCCAGAAATGATGGTCCTCTGAAGTCCTTGGCCCAGTTATACTAAGCGAAGTGGCAACATCTGTCAGTTCTCTAGGTAGCAAATGTGGTGTCATCTGACTCCCCAGCAGCTGCTCAAAGTTCTCCTCCTCCAGGTGTGGTTTGTCTGGAGTCTGTGAATTAGAAGGCAGTGTTCATTTCTCCCGGACCCACGTAAGTCAGATGCACATAGTGGCACATGTGTCTGGAGTTTGTTTGCAGTGCCTGGAGGTCTTGGTGTGCCCATTCTCTCCCTCTCTCTCTCTCTCTCTCTCTCTCTCTCTCTCTCTCTCTCCTCTCTCTCATAAATAAATAAAAATAAAAAAGATGGCTGGGCATGGTGGCACACACCTTTAATCCCAGTACTTGGGAGGCAGAGGTAGGAGGATGAATTTTCTATGAATCCGAGGTCACCCTAAGACTACATGGTGAATTGCAGATCAGCCTGAGCTAGAGTGACACCCTACCTTCAGAAACAACAACAACAACAAAAGAAAGAAAGAGAGAGACAGAGATTCCAAGCCTCAACTTCTGAGCTGTGTGAATTTGGGCAAACCACCAATACACTCTGGACCTGGTTAAGGGGGACTTTAATGCCCACTTCAGAGATGTTTTGAGGGCTAAATGAAATGAACTCTTCCTAGCTCAGTGCCCAATACGTAGTAGGTTCCCCATAGGTATTCACTGCCTCATCCTTCCCGTCTCTCTGGCCCCCCTTCCTATCTCTGGCTGTACTGTCTCCTAGAATAACAGAGCTCCCAGCCAAAACTGGGCGGTGGTCGAAGGCCTCCCTCCCCCTCACCAACACATAGGGCGGTCTAGGAAGGCTGCATGTTCCTGTTGTGCCCCTCACTTCTCTGTTTCTACTGCCCAGGTCAACCCTCATTGATCCTTCACGCTGGCGACCACCTCCTGTTCAAGTTAGTCCCCTTGCCTCCTGCATGGCTACAGTCCCATCCACCATGCCGCCCCATGCCGCAACCGTCTACCAGCTTCTTCACCTCCCCGGCCTCTGGCACTCACCAGGGTGAACCTCTGTTTCTGTCACCAGCTCCTCCTCCTCAAACTCATCCTTGGCTCTGGGGAATCCAAACTATGACCTATTGTCCTCCAATGCCAGCCTGTGTCCCACCTCTAACTTTTGTCCCCCACCATTCACTGCCCACAGGTTGGATTCAAGGCACCACTTACTTGAGGAGCTTGTACAGACCAGCAACGCAACCCCCTCTGCACCGGCCGTCCCTGTGTTTTTCTCCCTGATCCCTTGACTCCATCTCCACCGCCCCTGAGCACATCATGGCTACATGGGAATGGAATGTGTGACAAGCCAGTCTGATCCAATGGATTTTCTCTTGTAAACTCATTTAATTCTCACAAAAAATGAGAGGTAGCCATACTCCTTTCCTCACCTGCAGAGGAATTGTTCCAAGACCCCCGGTAGATGTCTGAAACCGTGTACTGTACTGAACTGCTATATGTCTGTCTGTGAAGCCAAAGGACACAGGTTCTATTCCCCAGGAACTACATAAGCCAGATGCATGAGGGACACATGTATGTGGAGTTTGCTTTCAGTGGCTACAGGCCCTGGCGCACCCGTTCTCTCTCTGTCTGTCTCTCTTCTCTCTCTCTCACTTTCTGCTTTCAAATAAATAAATAAATAAATAAATAAATTTTAAAAATCTAGATGCTGCAGTAAGCATTTGTGATTCCAATAATGCCCATGGCTGAGAAGAGCAGCATAGAAGGCAGAATCTGCTGGAAGCATGGAGGGCTGCTAGCCTGGCAGGAAAAGAGCCTGCCTCAAAGGAAGCGGAAGGTGAGGACTGCCACCCTGAAGTTTTCCTCTGACCTCCCCGGGGGCACCAGGGCACACCAGATGCCATGGCACTCATGCACCCACATGAATACATCCTCAACACATATACCAAAAAATAATATTAATAAAATAAAACGTATGAGTTGTTTACTTCTGGGGTTTTTCATTTAGTACTTTTGGATCATAGTTGGCTCAGCTAACTGAAACTGCAGAAAGTAGTTCTGGGCTGGAGTGTTGGCTCAGCGGTTAAGGCACTTGCCTGAGGAGCCAAAGGACCCAGGTTCGATTCTCCATGATCATCCACATAAGCCAGATGCACAAGGTAGTGCATGTGTCTGGAGTTTGTTTACAGTGGCTGGAGGCCCTGGCGTGCCCATTCTCTCTCTCTTAAATAAATAAATAGTTTAAAAAAAGAAAGTAAAGTCATGGATAAGGGAGAACTGCTGACTATTAATCCATATTTTTACATCAGAGGAAACTGAGGCACAGGAAGGCTGCATGACTCACCGACAGTCCTACAGCTACCACGGTGGCAGGATTCAGGTGGCTCTGTGCTCTTGCGCTGGCCTGTGGTCCGCGCACGTGGCCCGTCTTGTCTCCGTGCATGCCCCACCTCTCCTTACGCTGTGAATTTCCCCAAGGTTCCTCCCAGCATGAGACCTGTGTCCTAGCCCATGAGGTCAGCTTTTCAAGAAGGGGTTCTTAGGGTCCCCTAAAGAAAGACCCATCCACCTGCTGTCATCACAGGTAGGTTCCGAAAGTTCTCATTCTAGCAGAGCAACCTGGAGCGCAGTGTCAGCTGCGCCCTGTCCTCACCCCAGGGGACTTCCGGTCCCGCTCTTTGTTCTGTGACTATGAAAAAATAAGCACGGGGACAAGGAGGCATGAATAAAGCAAAGGAGATTAACTGAGAAAAAGTGGAAAAGGGCCAGTGTCAGGATGCACTTGCTTAGGATTTCAACTAGCGTTCAAAGAAAAGGAAAGGAGAAAAGGAAAAGTTACACTTCCCGAGTTAGAATTTAGACAAGTGGCAGAATCTTCAGTGGGAGTTTGAGAAACTGCCCCGAGAAAGAGGCTGCTGGGGGTACAGCTCATTATTTTATTTAGGGGCTCCCTAAACCTCCTACCTGCTTAGCATGTCTGTAGGTGGGCCGTGGTCTTGAGCATCAAGTGGTTGGCAGTGACTCCTCATGCGGGAGAGGAAAGATGGAGGTGTTTCCCTTTTTCATGTTACCAGGGAAACAGGAGGTAGGGATCTGTCCTTCAGTGACCTCTAAGACTAATGTCTGACTACCCACATTTACACAGAGTTGGCTGAGCCTCATTCCCCACCCCAAGGGAACTTCTCCTGGAGAAAGAGGAGGAGGTCACATCTTCTGGAAACTTGTATCTAGGATGTTATGGTGGAATGAATCAGAATTCTGTTTGCAGCAGCTTAATGTAAGCCCTTGGAATGAATGCAGAGGATCTCTCTGGAATGAATGCAGAGTGTCTCCTATCAGCCTCCTTCCCAAGCCCACCCTTTCCCCACCTCTCCAGTCCATGCTTTCTGAGATCTGCAGCTCCATCAGGTGAGGCGTGCCTCAGGCTACAAAGCTGACCTTGTGGAATGACTTCCTGGCCTGCCTGAGCAGTGACTCCCTCGGTTTTGAAGCTTTGGCCAAGAAGGACTAGGGCTGGAATGCAGCCCCCACTGACACCTGGGGCCTCTTCCTCAGGATGTGGCGGCCCAGCTGGCTCACTCTCAGACAATGGAGGGGTGGGGCTAGGGGCAAACCAGCCAGACTCTCCCTGTGGGTGTGCTCCCAAGACAGCCAGCCTGCCAGGTAAAGAGCAGTCTGTAATTGACAGTGATAGATACAACAGCCACCGCAACAAGGGTGAGTAGCTGCCAGCTTCGACAAAACACATCCTACCTACTGGTCAGGCTGGGAGCCAACCCAACCATGCAGGATCTCAGTGAGTTATCCAGGCAACTGATAAGATATTAACATCCCAGGCTGGAGAGATGGCTTAGTGGTTAAGGCACTTACTTGCCTGCAAAAGCTAAGAACTCATGTTTGACTCTCCAGGTCCCATGTAAGCCAGATGCTCAGTGACACAAGTGCGCAGCATCGCACATGCCCACAAGGGGTGTCGCAGCTGGAGTTCAACTGCAGTGGCTGGAGGCCCTGGCATGCCAATTCATTCCCTCCTTCTCTCTCTCTCTCTCTCTCTCTCTCTCTCTCTAACACACACACACACACACACACACACACACACACACACACACTTTAAAAGGGGGGCTTGAGGAATGGCTTACTGGTTAAGGGGCTTGCCTGCAAAGCCAAAGCACCCAGGTTCGATTCCCCAGGACCCATGTAAGCTGGATGCACAAGGTGGCACATGTGTCTGGAGTTCGTTTACAGTGGCTAGAGGCCTTGGTGCACCCATCCTCTCTCCCTCTCTCTCTCCCCCTCTTTCTCTCTGTCAAATAAAAAACTAAATAAGCACAAATAAAATATTTTCTATAAAAGATATTAACATTTCATGTTGACAAATGAGAAACCCCAGGCTCTAAGAAGGAGCAGCTGGCTTGAGGCCACACGGTTGTGGAGTCTTCTAACCACTGTACTGCACTTCCTCATGGGACGGAGCAGCTCCTGAGCCCTGACAGCAGCTTAGAGCAGCAGGTCTAATCAGTGCAAATGATTTTGTTTGTTTGTGCAAGGCTGCTAGCAATCAGTGGAGGGGTTCCCCTGCACCAAAGCTCCAGATGGAAAAACAAACACAGAGAACAGGCCACTCCTTGCCTGGCCCTCCCAGCATCCCCATTCCAACCCACTTTCCTCTTCCCACATGTTTTCCAACCACCCTCCCGTCATCTTCCATCATCACTCTACCAGAAAGGAGGAGAGAAATGCGAGGACATATCACAAGCCAGTTTTGCTCTGTAGTTTAATGTTCAGCCTGAGCCTCTGGGGTCGAGTGGCAATCCCACGTTGTAGATAGAGAAATGGAGGACTTGGGGAAAAAGAACTTTCCTGAAGATGTCTTTGTTGGCTTATGACAAAGATACACCGGAAGTAGAGGTTTTGCCACTGCAAAACAAGAAAGACCCCCCCCTTCCTACTACCCCCTTCCCCACCACCCCAGAAGTTTTGGAAACCACTGTAGAACCCTGGAGAGCAGGGCTGAGTGGAGGGAAGGCATGCTCTCTGGAAAGGACATGTGTCCCCCACTGTCAGAGCCCAGCCCTCCCTGGTCTGGCCAGCTGATGGACACACACACCACCACCACCACCACCGTGGAGAAGGATGTTGTTCCTCCAAGAGACAGTTCCTGCCCACTGCACTTCCCTCCTTGCCGTGACCTTCATGCAAGGCACCAGGAAATACCTACAGGATGATCCTCCAGTTGCCACCAGCCCACAGGCCTGGGAGTGATTGGCCTCTTGTGACAGATCACACACTTGCCACCTATGAAGCTACCTAGTAGCTCAGCCAGCCGACCAGAGGTTCTCACAGTCAAGGAGCCAGGTTAGGCTCGGTGACCTCCCTTTGCCTTGCCTCGAGCCACTCAGATTACAGGTGATGCCTGCTGCCTTTTACTAGGGCAAGAGGTGGGCCGAGGGAGGTAGATTCCAGGAAGCTTGAGACACTTAAAAGAGATGCACATGCTTGTGAAACCAGCCAGCTCGGATTAAATTGAAGAGCCTCCTCTCATGAGTCACATGACCCTGGGCAAAGTAAGGTGCCTTCCTGGACCTCACTGTTCATATCTGGAAAATGGGATCCACCACAGATCACACTTCTTTCATAGTCTTGGTGGAATTAGAAACTTTGCCTCAACCTCTGCGCTGCTAAAGTTAGAACGTGGCTTGTTTGTCCCCCAAGTGTTCATGTGCTAGAAGCCTGGTCCCCAGGGGGGCAGTGTTGAGGTGGCAGAAGCTTAGTGGAGGGTAACTAGGTCACGGCAGCTATATATCAATGCCAAGGCCACAGGGTGGGTTAGGTAGAATTTTCTCTTCTCCCCGTTCTTTGCCCGCTCCAATTGGAACAACTGAAAATGTCCTGGCTGGTGACAAAATAACCACAGGGGAGAATGAGCACTCTTACCCCTAGAATAGAATCTGTGATGTGGAGGAAAATGTCCCCAGTCATCCACCGTGGTATGGGAGAACTCTCTTCCTGTGTCTTTGATCCACAGTGTGAGTGTTCATTTTGTGCCATTATGGGTTTTTGTGGGAGGATTTTTTTTTTTTTTTGTATTATGGCTCAGTTAAAAGATTTTAGACTATGGGAATGTTTGAACATCATTGGGATTGATAAAAAAAAAAATATGGGGACTTTTAAAGTTGGATTGAATGCATTACATTTTACATCAAGGATGGTTATCAGTTTATGGGGGCCAGGGGTGGAATGTGGTGGTTTGATTCAGGGGTCCCCCATAAACTTAGGTGTTCTGAATGCTAGGTTCCCAGCTGATGGAGATTTGGGAATTAACGTCTCCTGGAAGGAGTGTATTGTTGGGAGCGGGCTTATGAGTGTTATAGCCAGTGTCTGCTTGCCAGCGTTTGGCACACTCTCCTGTTTCTGTTGTCCACCTTATGTTGACCAGGGAGTGATGTCCACCCTCTGCTCATATTGTCATTTTCCCTGCCATCATGAAACTTCCCTCTTGAGCCTGTAAGCCAAAATGAACTTGGTTGGATGATTTCTACCAGCGATGTGGACGGGACTGCAACACCTATTTTGTGTAATTTTGTCTAATTGCCAGATCCAGAAAGCCTGGGGTGAGGTCCCAAGTCTTAACAGTACTCAGCGATGCAACTTCAGATAACTTGGTTGAATGGCCACTCTCGGTCTCCGTTTACCTCTATGTAACATGATGGTTAGATACAGTCTAATATTCTGGGAGCCTGTGTCAATGTCAGCCGCCTTACTTTGTAAATGAAGAAGATGACATTCAGAAATGAATTATTTTTGCCCTAGATCACATGTATAGCCATTGGCAGTCCTACTAACTACTAAAACCCAAGTCTTCTGCCACCCATGACCTGCTTGGATTGGGAGAAGCATTGCTTGCTTGTGCCAAATATAGCATGAGAAATGGAGAGTGGCAGAGCCTGGTCACTTGGATGTGCTGCTGAATGGGCAATGCGATGAAGTGCTCTCTGTAAATAACAGCAGCCCCAAAGATGGGACTTTCCCAATGAGCCAACGCAACCGGCAGAAGCACAGGGCTAATTGGCTCTTTGCAGACAGCAGAGAATCTGAGGGTGATGAATTGCACGCTCATCAGTGGCGGGCTGCTGTGACACAGGGCTGCAAATGCCACTCCGGGGATGTGTTAATGAAGGCTCTGCATGCACAACACGAGAAGCAATTATTCTGTTCTCCCTGGCACCAGCTCATCCTGGCAGGAGAGCTGCCCACAAGGCTGGAAGGAGTGCAGCACAAAGTTCACCAAGGAAGCCAGATGGAGAAGGAACAGGACTTGCTGTCTAGATCAGCCAGCCCCGAACAGACTATGTGCTTGTTGGCATGCATGCACTCTCCTTGTCCTGGAAGACGTGACGAGGACGAGATTTCATCTGGGATAGGGAGAGATGCAGGCTGCTTCCAAAAGGGCCTGAGGATGCCTTCCCTCCTGGCTTGAAGAGGTCATCCAGATGGGGCGCTGGCAGGGGGCTCCGCAGACAAAGCACTTGCTGCACAAGCACAAGGACCTGAGTTTGGTTTCCAGGCATCACACGGAACATAAAAAGCAGCGTGGCCGGGCGGGCGTGGTGGCACACACCTTTGATCCCAGCTCTCGGGAGGCGGAGGTAGGGCTCCCTTTCTTTTCCTGTTAGTCAAACTGAGCAGGCAACCCTGCTTTGTCATGCCTAGAGCCGGTGAAGGGAGGCCAAAACTAATGATGAGTGAAGCTATGGGACCAGCTGAGACACAGTGCGGAAGGTAAGGGGCTGGAAGTGGGTCCTCCATATTTTCTAGGACAATGTTGGGCGGTGAGAGTACATAGGAGAGTCTGTGGAGGGACGTTTGAATCCCAGATCTTAGCAGGAGGTGGGTGACTACCCTCACTTGCTGTCATTGCTAGGCCAAGAGGAGGGTCCTTTCCACTTCACTACCTCCCAAAGGCCAACCTGCTGTCACCACAGTGAGTCAGAAAGGCCTACCTAGCTTGTGGGTCACTTGGTACATGGTACTTCTTTTTTAAAAAAAAAAATGATGTATTTATTTGCAAGCAGAAAGAGAGAGTGGGTGCTTCAGGGCCTCCAGCTACAAATGAACCCCAGACACATGCGCCACTTAGTGCATCCGTCTTGACGTGGGAACTAGAGAATTGAACCTGGGTTGTTAGGCTTTGCAGACAAGCGCCTTAACCGCTGAGCCATCTCTCCAGCCCCACTCGTTATTTCTAATCTTGTCTCAGAAGATGATGGTCCCACCCAATCCACTGAGAGATCACCGACTCCCGTGAGGCATTGTCTTGCACTGGTCATCTGGTGAGGAGAGAAGCCAGGTGCTGGGTAGGCTCGGGTGAGGTCTCCAGCCAGCAGAAAGCAGGCAGTCTGTGGAGCAGTATCTCAGGAGGGGTGCTGGGGAGACCAGAAGTCCAAGTGTTCTCATGATAAGTTGGGTCCAGTCTTGGCAGGAGGGTATCAGAGAGGCCACCGGGTAGGTAGAAATCAAAGCAGCTCTTGGAGGTGGGTTAGCTTATTACAAAGACGACCCTGAGTCACCACTGGCAGCCTAGCAGCACCAACTTTGCACAAAGCCTCCTATGGATCTGGCCAGTAGACTCTGAGCCACAGGGCCATCGAAAGTGATGAGCTCTGCTTTAAAAATCATCCAACCAGGCTGGAGAGACGGCTCAGCAGTTAAGGCACATGCCTGCAAAGCCTAAGGACCTAGGTTCAGTTCTCCAGGTCCTACGTAAGCCAGATGCACATGGTGGTGCATGCATCTGGAATTCATTTGCAGTGGCTAGAGGCCCTAGCGCGCCCATTCTCACTCTCTCTCTCCCCCTCTGTCTATCTCAAATAAATAACTAAAAACAAAAATCTTTAAAATCAAATGTCCGTGCCTGAACTTTGCTTCCCACAGGCTTTGCGCTCCACTAACTCCACACACCTTTGGAAGAGGAGACACTCTTGTGTAGTGAACTATTGATTGATCCTATAGTAGCTAATAACACATGCAGTAAGTAGCTAGAAATTGTCATAACAGTCATCAATGCTTTGGAATTACTGAACTTCCAGCCTTTAGCAAAGAGAAATCTCCACGAAGAGGAAAAAGAAGAGAGTATTGCTTTGCAGCAGGAAAAGACTCCATAAAATCTGCTATTGAGCCTGCTATATTGTGCAGCCTGAGACAAGTCAGCCGGCTCTTCGTGACTTCATTTCCCTTTTGATACACTGATCATGGTGGTTCCCTGGCTCTCTAGTGCCCAAGATATCTTTTGTTTAAAAAAAAAACAACTTATTTATTTATTTGAGAGAGAGAAAGAGAACGGACGCACCAGGGCTTCCAGCCACTGCAAATGAACTCCAGACACATGCACCTCCTTGTACATACATCTGGCTTATGTGGGTCCTGGAAAATAGAACTGGGATCCTTTGGCTTTGCAGGCAAACGCCTTAACTGCTAAGCCATCTCTCCAGCCCCTCCCAAGATATCTTTTTTTTTTCTTAAACATTTTTTGTTCATTTTTATTTATTTATTTGAGAGTGACAGACAGAGAGGGGGAGAGAGAGACAGATAGAAAATGGGTGCGCCAGGGCTTCCAGCCACTGCAAATGAACTCCAGATGTGTGCGCCCCCTTGCGCATATGGCTAATGTGGGTCCTAGGGAATCAAGCCTCGAACTGGGGTCCTTAGGCTTCAGAGGCAAGCGCTTAACTGCTAAGCCATCTCTCCAGCCCAATCCCAAGATATCTTTAAAGGTAAAATGGGATGTTAGCTTTTTAGAATCATATTAGCCCATAGCTGCAAGAGAGTGTGCTATGATAACAAGATCTGGGCATTGGTACCCCAGTCTTGCCATTGTGTGTACACAGAGGGAATGCTGTGTGCAAAGACAAAGTGATCCCAAGTTCATGGAAGTGGACAGAGAGGCCGTGCCTGGATTCAATGTCCAGGTTATAAGCCCTGACTCCTTGCCAATGGCCAAGATCATCATCCATTTACAAAGTGGAAGGAGAGACCATAAATGGGGCATTGCACAGAGCACTGGTTAGTTAAAGCCCAGGCTCTAGGGACAACACGTTCTGAAGGTCAACCCTGACTCCACCACTTATTGTGTGACCTTGAGCAATTTCCCTATCATAGATGAACCTCAGTGTTCTCCTCTGTGAAATGGGCCTCTGGTGTGGATCAACTATAAGCCTGAATGGAATCTGCTTAGCTCAGAGATGACTTCTGAGGAGAAAAACTTTAAAAAATGCCATGCTGCTTGCTGCCTGACCTGCCTCCCTTCTGTGGTCTGTAGTCAAACATTAATTCAGTTATTTCTCCATGGGGACAAAAGAAGAAATCATTCACAAACAGCCTCAGTTTTCAGCACTTCATCAAGCTCACGGCAAGCAAAGAGCTCAGGGCCACTGCAGGCTGACATGTGCTGTGGACGGAGGCATTTCACCTCTTCACCTCAGGAGAAAGGTCTTGGGTGCGCTTTCTTGTCTTACTCCCTCTGTCTCAGGGAAGTGGCATAATGTGGTTCCTGGGAGAATCCAGTGGCTATGTCGCCACTGCCTGTCCTCAGAGCTGAGTCACATGCTTGGGGCAGGAGCTGTCCCCTGAGACTGTGAGCTGCCCTTTCAGAGAAAACCCCCTGTGGGCATGGGCAGAAGCCTAAGTGGTGTGAAGGGGAAATAGAAACTCACTTGACTTTTACCTAGAAACTCCCTGCTCTCTGCGTGAAGCACTTTGCTTATTGAATACCTCCTTGCATCATCTGTTCTCTCCTGTACCCACCATGCCCGGGACTTTGTGTGTAAAGGCAAGCTGAAAAAATAAATGGATAGGTAGATCCACTTTGTCCCAGGCAGGAGCCAGCCTCAGTCACTGGCTGGAAGAGGTACTTGTGAAGTGTGGCTATAATCCAAGCACTGGAGAGGCTCAGGCAGGACGAGCCCAAGTTCAAGGCCAGGCTAGGCTACAGAGTGAATTCCAGGTCAGCCTGGGCTACAACAGCAGCACCCTGTCTCAGCCCTGGGCTTTGAAACCGAAGGGCGCACAGTTTGTGGGGCTCGTTCTCACTGGTCCTCTCCAAGGCCAAGAGACACCATTCATGGGGTCTCATGCCTGTAAACCAAGAGCTTACTCAGGAGGCTGAGGCAGAAAGATCTTGAGTTCCAGGCCAGCCTGGGCTGTAAAGTGAGCTCAAACCGAACTCGCGGCTGTAGTTACCTTTGTGGTGCTGGGACAAAACATCCGGCCCCAAGCAGCTAACGGGAGGATTTATTTCAGCTTTCAGCCTGGAGGGGGAGGCTCAGCAGAACAGGAAGAGGGGAGTGGAGGAGAAGCTGCACACCACCTCCAGCCTACTTGGAAGAATCTGACCTAAGGCTCCTCATTTATTATCAGGATTTTGGACCCTGAAATCAAGAAAGGAAGAGGGAGCTGAGGGTGGGCTCAGGTGGTAGAGTACTTCCCTAGTCCTGGCTTTGCTCACCCTACTTCAACGTGGTGGTACATGCTTATATTCCCAACATTTGGGAGGTAGAGGCAGGAGGATCAAAGTTCAGGGTCATTCTTGGCTGCATAGTGAGTTTAAGGCTAGCCTGGACTACATGAGACCCAATTTCAAAAGAACAAAACAGAGCCTGGTGTGGTGGCGCACATCTTTAATCCCAGCATTTGGGAGGCAGAGGTAGGAGGATCACCGTGAGTTTGAGGCCACCCTGAGACTATATAGAGAATTCCAGGTCAGCCTGGATTAATGTGAAACTGTCCATTGGGAGGAGAGGGGGAAGAACAAAACAAAAATAGACAGCAAACAAAAAAAAGATGGGAGGAGGATTCTAGAAAAATAGAGGAGGAAGTACCAGCTACCTGTGGACAGGAAGAAAGCTCAGAGGCAGTGATGTCAGTCTTGAATGGTGAGGACAGGTCAGAAGACAGGGTACAAGGACAGTCACCGCAGACAAAGAAGCTGGTCTACAGCGACCCCTGCCAATTCTCCCTGGCCACTCGCAGACCAGACGAGCTCTGGGAGTCTAAAACCCTTTGTGGTGATTGAGGTGCCCTCTGGGCCACAAGACGAATGTCACAGCACATCTCCCAAGGCCCTTCCTCACAGAGCACGTTCCCTCCTCTTCTCTCTCTGTTGGCTTTCCTGCTCCACAGGGAGTGCACCTCCTCTTCTCTCTGCCCTTCTTCCCCCCTCTGTCTTCCCTGTCTGTGTACCCCATCTCTTCCATCTGGCTCCCCTCTTGCTGTCTTGGGCCCTCTTGTTCTCTCCCTGGTATGTGCAGCCCCTTCTCTGTCTTTCATCTTTCCCTTTTTCTATCCTCTTTCCCTCTCTATCTTTCTCTCCTTCTTCCTCTCTCCCTCTCCCCTCACCACCAATTATAATAAGTCTTAAACTCAAGGAAACATGTTTGTCTCAGGGCCTCTATCCTGATCTCACAATCTAACAGAGAACATGCCATGCAGAAACATCTAACATTTCAACCCCTTGGGGTCCAGAGTCCCAGCGAGAGCAGGCTCTAGGCTTCGGGGCGTGCAGGGAGAACCCCGAAGATCCACAGGGAGCAGTGGTGAGAGTCCATGAAACACACATGTAAACTGAGATGACTCGCAGCAGGGACCTAGCTCAGCCTCAACCCTTTCCTTCCCAGTAGAGTCGAAGGGGGCCAGATAGACAGGGCAGGACTTGAACCCACCTCATGGTGGGTTCACCCCAAGGCCCTCACTTCCAGGAAAGCCCTTTCTTCTCCCACTTCCCTTGGTTACCTATTAACTCACTCTGCCCTGCCTCGCCCCCTCCCCCACGTAAAAAATACTAAGGACCCTGGAAAAGTGTATATCTAGAGCTCTTTTCTCTTAAATGAGACCTTGCCAATGCTTAGCCCCATTTCAAGATTGTTGTGTTTCTTTAAGATAACACAGAGGAGCCAGGTTTTTCAATTACCTGTTTTGTGTTTGTTGAATGTTACAGCTTAATGGGACAGGAAGCTGTCTCCAGAAATCTTCTTAACTCGGGAGGTGGTCTGGCTGAATTAGGTGACCTCATTCATGGAGGAGATAAACAATTTTCCTAGGAAGCAGGAGGAGTGGGTGACAGACTTGGCCATGGGTGGGCAGCTAGAGATCTCTCCCTCCATTGCCAGCCTTGACTTCTGCCTCCAAGCTCTGAGGCTGGTGTCCAGCTGCGTCCTCCCAGGGCAGGCTCGCTGTCCAGCCCATGCCACTTGTCTGAGCAGGAGCACCAGCAACCTCCAGGCTGCGAGAGCATGCTTCCTTCCGCATTTTGCATGGGTTGATTCACTTCTTCCTCACAGTAGTGTAAGGTACCATCATTACCCTCATTTTGCAGATGAGGAAACGGATGCACAGAGATCGTAAGTAAGCATCTGTTGCATTTACCTTCTCATTGCTGGGATATGGGACCCGATCAAAAGCAGCTGATGTGAGAAATGTTTTGAATTTGGCTTACGGTCTTGAGGGGAAGCTGCACAATGGCAGGGGAAAGCATGGCACGAGCCGAGCATCACCTCTGCCCACTCCCACCACCACCCCTCCTTCAGCAAGTCCCCACCTCTCAAATTGTCATCACTTGAGGACCAAGCATCCAAAGCACTTAGGTTTGTGGGGGACATCTGAGTACACCATGATTGTAGCTGAAGATCACGTAGCCAGTAAGCGGTGTCTGAAGATCACGCAGGTAGTAAGTGGTGTCTGAAGATCACGTAGCTAGGACGTGGTGTCTGTAGATCACATAGTTAGTAAGTGGTGAGTTGGCCTTATGAGCACAGACCAGCAAGTTGAATGTAGTCCTATTCCCACCAACACTGGGATGTGGTAGGTACTACTGA
Source organism: Jaculus jaculus (assembly GCF_020740685.1). Classification (NCBI taxonomy): domain Eukaryota; kingdom Metazoa; phylum Chordata; class Mammalia; order Rodentia; family Dipodidae; genus Jaculus; species Jaculus jaculus. Next base: position 24,123,342 of record NC_059102.1, on the reverse strand, counting down.
TGCCGTCAGTGGGAAAGAGCACCCATTCATGTCTTCATCCATCCATTCACCCACCACTCCTAGAGTTCACATAGTGTGGTTGCCCCTAAGCTACACACTTGATATCCAGGAAGAACAACTCTGTCCTGGCCCAAGTCCACCACAAGGGACCTTCCACGAGCCACCTTAGGGTGGGTGGCCTCTGCTGTGCAAGGTTCCAGGTACACATGTGAGCATGTCCCTGCTCCATCCATGCTCTTCCCAAGACAGCTGCCTTCCCAGTCCACAGACTGCTCTGGGACAGCCCTTTCCCTCAGCCAAGCACCACTGTTGTGCCCAGTCTGCTTACCTGTGGCACAGGCCGACAGCACATCCTTCACCCAGACAGGCTAGCCAAGCAAAACTAAGAGCTCATGGGAAGGTACTGAGCACCAGTGTCTCAGGCAGATCTCTGCTCCACATCAAGCACGTACACCAGAGGAGCATGCTGTATTCAGGCTTTGTCCCAAGTCCTGACTCCTGGTCTGGAGACACCCCACTGCCGCAGTAGCACTTTGCCTGCCCACCCCCTTCCCCAACCCTGTCCACTTCTCCAGGGTTCACTGTTGTTCAGAAATCTTGTCCTTCAATGGGACACTCAGGAGCCATAGATCGTTGCTAGAAAATTTTCAGTGCCAGGGATGGGATACCTTCCAGTGAGCTGTTGGCCAGGGGGGTCCCTGATGCCCCCAAAACATTATAGGCCATTGCTGAGGCCCTTGGTTTCCCACCAGGAATAGATGGTAAGACCCTATTGCTGAAGACTCCACATACTTGGGCTACAAGGTCACTGAGAAATCCTGCTGAAACCGAGCTGATAACCTCCTCTATGTAGACCAGTTGACAGAAAGCTGGAAGAAGCCATTCTGCATGCAGTTCAATGGGAGAGAGAGAAATCACTGGTGAAGATAGTCAACAGTGGACACTGCAAGCCTTATATTTGGCCAGCCAGGTCAAATGGGCCAACGGGTACAATAGTGGCACATCTGTCATGGTGGAAACCAACTGCCCTCCAATTGGACTGGAGGCCCACTCCATGTCTGGCTAAATGTATATACTATGCTTATCAAATTGCCCAGTAAGCACTTCTTTTAATGTTCATACCCTTATATTAATGCTACTCTCACTTTTGGTAGAGAATCTTCTCTTTTCAGATGGCAGCGACCTTGAGATGACGCAGAAGGCATTATGGTTCCAGAAAGAAGTGACTGGAGTGCTCAGTACTGTAAATCTCTATCATACCTTCCAAGGCTCAGGGTCTAATGCGGAAGAGGTGGCGGAAAGAATGTAAGAGCCAAAGGAAGTGTAGGACTCCTTACAACGTGCTTCTCCGGACATAAAATGGCCTGGATATCTATGACCTCACAGTGCCTGACACTACCTACACAAGACCATCATAAGAGGAGGAAAAGATCATGACATCAAAATAAAAGAGTGAGTGATTGAGATGGGGAGGGGATATGATGGAGAATGGAGTTTCAAAGGGGAAAGTGGGGGGAGGGAGGGAATTACCATGGGAGATTTTTTATAATCATGGAAGTAGCTAATAAAAATTTGAAAGAAAAAAAGAAAAAGAAAGAAATCTTGCCCTTCCTCCATGAGTGGACTGGCCTTGTCCAGGGAGCATCCCACGATGATTTCCGGCCACTTTGTCTCATGACCGCTATGCCATGGGACACCACTCCCCACTACTGTCCTACCCCTGGCACCACCTCAAGGCCACTTCCCATGTGACCTTCCTGCTCCTGGGAGCAAAGTCAGTCCCACAAAACTTTCTCTCTCCCTTCCTCCCTCTTTCCTCGGTCCCTCCCACTCTCCGGAAGGGAATCAGGTCTGCAGCCAGGCCCCGGGATTGATTAATAGCCCAGCTATTAATCAATAATCACTGATAATTCCACCCTGAGGTAAACAGCCCAAAGCTTTGAGTAAACAATGATTTGCTTTAAATACACATCCTCCCCACAAAGCAAAGTTGGTGAACCTCTAGGCCAGCTGACCCAGCAACTGTCTTCAGGGCTGTGCCCTAGCCCGGCGGCCTGTGTGTGGGAATAGTCTGAGAACCAGAATCCCTCGTGGGCCCAGGACTCTCACTCTAGCTAAGCTATGTAAGCTGATGGCCACGTTTCAGTTTGCAGAAGCTCCACCTCTGACCCCACATCCCTGCCTGCCACCTGGAATGTCGAGTTCCAACTATACAGTTCACAGAATATAACATTCACTTTTTTTTCTTTTTTTTTTTTTTCTTCAAGGTAGGGTCTCCTGTAGCCCAGGCTGACCTGGAATTCACTATGTAGTCTCAGGGTGGCCTCGAACTCATGGCGATCCTCCTACTAGGATTAAAGGCATGCGCCACCACGCCCAGCTTAACATTCACTTTTTTGAAGTATTATCATTCAGTGTTTTCAGCTGAATCCAAAATATTCAGTAAAATTCAGGAAATTTTAGCCAGGCCTGATGGTGCTTGTCTTTAATCTCAGCTCTCAGGAGGCAGAAACAGTGAATTCAAGGCCACCCTGAAACTATATAGTGAGTCCTAGGTCAGCCTGGGCTAGAGAAAGACCCTACCTTAGAAAAAAAAATCAAAACAACACAAAAAGAAGAAATTTAAATTCAAAATTTTAGTACAATTCAAACAATTATACTGCCTTCAACATTCTGTAATCTCAGAATTTTTTGTGGTTGTTGTTGTTTGTTTTTCAAGGTAGTTTCTTGCTATAGTCCAAGCTGACCTATAATTCACTACATATTCTCAGGGTAGCCTTGAACTCACAGTGATTCTCCTTCCTCTGCCTTCTGAGTGCTGGGATTAAAGGCATGTGTCACCATACCTGGCTATTCAGAATATATATATACATTTTAATTTATAAGAGAGAGAGAAACAGAGAGAGATAGAGAATTGGAATGCCAGGGCCTTAGCCACTGCAAATGAACTCCAGATGTGTGTGCCACCTTGTGCATGCATCACCTTGTGCATCTGGCTTACATGGGTTCTGAGGAGTTGAACCTGGGTCCTTAGGCTTTGCAGGCAAGTGCCTTAACTGCTAAGCCATCTCTCCAGCCTTATTCAGAATATTTTTAAAGATATTATTTTTTTATTTATTTGCAAGGAGAGGGAGACAAAAGACACAGACTGAGAGAGAATGGGCGTGCGAAAGCCTCTAGCCACTGCAGACAAACTTCAGATGTACGCACTACCTTGTGCATCTGGCTTATGTAGGGACTTGAACTGGGATCCTTAGGCTTTGCAGGCAAGTGCTTTAGCCACTGAGCCATCTCTCCAGCCCCAGAATTTTTTTTTTTATCATCTCCTAAGTAAACCCAGAACCACTAGCAGTTTCCACTAAACTCTTCTCTAAGATTAGTCTATTTGGGGCATAATAAATGGAATCATAAGATGTGGCCCATTGTGTCTGTTTTTTTTACCCTTAGCATGTTTTTAAGGTTTATGTATGTTATAAAATTTATCAGTAGTGTTTTCAATTATTTATTTATTTAATTTTCATATATGTATATATATGCATATATATATATATATATATATATATTCACATATGGAACTGAGCTGGAAGCTTCCTCCCTATGGCTAGGTGTCATAGTGCTAGAAAGTGCTATGCAGGTTGCTGGGGAGAAAAATCCCCGAGAGTCTTACCCAACAGTCTGCAACACATTTGTAGTCTTCAGCAGTAGGGTCTTGCCATCTAGTTCTGGGGGTAACTAAGAGTTTTGGCAATAGGCTGCATTATTTGGGGGACCTCCGGAGCCTCCGTGATCAGTGAGAGGTGGTCTCTTCCCTGCTGCTTTTCTGGAATAATCTATGGCTTCAAAGAGAATAGTTTGGGGTTTTGAGGGGGGGTATTTTTTTTTTAATTTTTTATTTATTTGAGAGAGACAGACACACAGAGAGAAAGACAGATAGAGGGAGAGAGAGAGAATGGGCGCGCCAGGGCTTCTAGCCTCTGCAAACGAACTCCAGACGCGTGCACCCCCTTGTGCATCTGGCTAACGTGGGACCTGGGGAATTGAGCCTTGAACCGGGGTCCCTTAGGCTTCACAGGCAAGCGCTTAACCGCTAAGCCATCTCTCCAGCCCAAGGGGGGGTATTTTTTGAGACCAAGTCTTACTCTAGCCTAGCCATGATAACTGGGGGTCATTAAGGTAGGAGGATCACCATAAGTTGGAGGCAAGCCTAGGCTAGAGTAAGTTCTAGGTCAATTTTTTGCTTTTATTTTTCTTTATTATTTTTAATTTCTTTTGAGACAGGGTCCCATGTAACCCAGGCTGATCTTAAAAGCTCTATGCAACCAAAGATGGCATTGGACTCTTGATCTTCCTGCCTCCACAACCCAAGTGCTTGAATTACAGGCCTGTGTCATCATGCTCGCTTGTACGTTGTGTGGGGAGTCAAACTCAGAGCCTCCTGCGCGCTAGGCAAGCATTCTACCAGCTGAGCTACATTCCAACTCTTAATATTTAAAAAGTAACAGTATATTTTATTTCTTAACTAAGGTGTTTTTTTTGTTTTTTTTTGTTGTTGTTGTTGTTTTTATTTTTTATTGATTTATTTGAGAGCAACAGACACAGAGAGAAAGACAGATAGAGGGAGAGAGAATGGGCACGCCAGGGCTTCCAGCCTCTGCAAACAAACTCCAGACGCGTGCGCCCCCTTGTGCATCTGGCTAACGTGGGACCTGGGGAACCGAGCCTCGAACCGGGGTCCTCGGGCTTCACAGGCAAGCGCTCAACCGCCAAGCCATCTCTCCAGCCCTTGTTTACTTTTTTGAGGTATGGTTTCACGCTAGCCCAGACTGACCTGGAATTCACCATCTAGTCTCAGGGGGCCTCGAACTCACAGTGATCCTCCTACCTCTGCCTCTCAAGGTGTTTTTATTTTTTAAAATTATTTTTATAATATACATAGAGAGAAACAGAGAGAGAGAGAGAACTGGTCAGGGCCTCAGACACTGTGATCCAACTCCAGACACTTGTGCCACCTAGTGGGCATGTGCAACCTTCCCTTTGCCTCACCTTTGCATATCTGGGTTACGCGGGATCTGGGGAGTCAAACATGGGTCCTTAGGCTTCACAGGCAAGCACCTTAACCGTTAAGCCATCTCTCCAGCCCAACTAAGATATTTTTAAAATAATCTAGTTCTCACACCACAGAAAAACAATATTCTCTTGCTAGGGATATAGCCCCATGGTAGCAAATTTGCCTAGGTTCGATCCCTAGCACTGGAAAGAAACAAAAAGAAGAAAGTAAAACAATAACGTACTCTTTATTTAGCATGTCTTACACAAATTAAGCTTAATTGAATCTTACATCCACTTCACACCCCTCTTCCCTTTCCATATATAAATATACTTTATTTATTTATTTGTGTGTGAGAGAAAGGTAGATAGAAAGAATGGGCATGCCAGGGTCTCTAGCCACTGCAAGGGAACTCCAAATGCATGTGTCACCTTGTGTATCTGGCCTTTACACAGGTATTTGGGAAGTGAACCCAGGTCCTTAGGCTGTGCAGGGAAGCACCTTAACCACTGATTCATCTCTCCAGCTCTGACCTTTTTTTTTTAAAAAAAATAAAAAAAAAAAAAAACGCTTAATTATTTATTTGCAAGAAAGAGAGAGAGAATGGGTGTGCCAGGGCCTCTTGCCACTGTAAGTGACTTCCAGATGCATGTGCTACTTTATGCATCTGGCTTTATGTGGGTGCTGGGGAATTGAACCCAGTCTGTTTGGCTCTGCAGGCTAGTGCCTTAACCACGGAGCCATCTCTCCAGTCCCCCTTTGCCCTTTCTTACAACAAAAAAGTAACAACTTGATCCATTTCCACATTGTTTATTCACTGTCCATTGCTTGTAATACAAGCATTACAATTTGAACCAACAAAAATAAACACTTACAATGGTAAGAGACCAGCATCTGTTTTGCACACATGCTCCTGTGCCTGTAAACATTAGCTCACCATCACATTTTTCCATGTGTGTTTGAATCTACCTTTTCTTGCAACTTACTGGCAGGAAATTATAAAAGGCAGGAAAAGTTCTTTTTGTTGTTTACAAAGGTCCTGCATTTCCTGGGACTGATAAGATAGGATCTGATTCAAACCTGAATTCGAATCCCCAGACCCTCCCCCTAGCTCCCCCCCTCCCATTCCCCCCTCCCCCCCCCTCCCCGTCCCATCAAAGAGGGAAGCCTTGGCAGGCTTCTGTGAGCCTAATGTGCCTATAGCAAGAAGGGAAGTGGGGGCAGGGGAATTTCCTGGAACTTACCAAGGGAGCTCCAGAGAAGCTGACTGAAAATGAGGTGCAAGAAGAGGATACTTAATAGGTTGATATTGTGTATATGAAAGTACAATGATTGTAATGGGGAGGTAATATGATGGAGAATGGAATTTCAAATGGGAAAGTGTGGGGGTGGGGAGGGAGGGAATTACCATGGGATATATTTTATAATCATGGAAAATGTTAATAAAAATTAAAAAAAAAATGAGGTGCAAGGTAGTTGTCCTCTGACTTCCACATGTACCCCATGGCATGCATACGCCCCCACATACAAACATATACTTGCATACACACACACACACACACACACACAGAGTAAACAAATATATATATATATATATATACATACATATATATATGTATACATATATATATATATATATATATTTTTTTTTTTTTTTTTTTTTTTTTTTTTTTTTGGTTTTTCAAGGTAGGGTCTCACTGTAGTCCAGGCTGACCTGAAATTCATTCTGTAGTCTCAGGGTGGCCTTGAACTCATAGTGATCCTCCTACCTCTGCCTCCTTAGTGCTGGGATAAAAGGCGTGAACCACCATGCCTGGCTTGAAATAAATATATTTTTAATAAGGTGAAGTGCACTGTCCCTTCATTCACCAAACGAGAGTAGCAAATTATCAGTATACTGACTAACCTCATCTAATATTCTCAGAATGAAGAGTGTGTGTGTGTGTGTGTGTGTGTGTGTGTGTGTCTTATTGCTGATGCAAATGAAAACTAGATGCTTGCAACATTTTTTTTTTTTTTTGGTGTGTCTACCTTATGTGGACAGTTTAGCAATTGAATTTAGGCCCACAGATTTTGCAAGCAAATGCCTTTAATCTCTGAACCATCTTTGAAACCCATGAAGAATTTATTTTTATTTGTTTTGTTTGTATTTTTGAGATAAGGTCACCAAGGCACTTGCTTGCAAAACCAGCCTGGGTTTGATTCCCCAGTTTGATTCCCTAGGAAATGCAGGGCCTTTGAAAACAACAAAAAGAACTTTTCCTGCCTATAAGTTCCACGTAAAGCCAGATGCACAAAGTGACACAGGTGTCTGAAGTTAGTTTGCAGTGACAAGCAGCTCTGGCAGGCCCATTCTCTCTCTCTGTGCTTGCAAATAAATAAAAGTGTTTTTTTGGTAGGCAGTCAGCTATCTATTCTTGATGTGTTGATATATCCTGGTTCTCCCCAACCTCTGGAAGATAAAACAGATTTTCCAACCAGAAGTGAAAGCAGTTTGGATTAAAAGGGATAAGCGTAGTCAGGTGAAGTCATTTGATGTTCCTAGTTCTTTCATTTATCTATGCAAGGTATATAATTTAGATAAGTTAGAAATATGATAAAAGGAACCCAGTGGAAAGTTGACATGTGTTTGCATATAAAGTGAATAAATAGATACTTTAAGGATTATACCCAATTTTTCCTGCTAGAATCATGAAGACTTGCAGCTCTTTAGCCGTCCTCCAGATCTTCAGTGCCAGATTGGGACTGCTGAGGCATCCAGCCTCGTGGACTGAGCCCTACTGGCCTCTAATTCTGTAGCCTGCAGACAGCTGTTGATGGACTTCCCAGCCCATATCCTAATCCAATAAATCCTTTTATACTAACATTTATTCTAGCGGTTCTGTTCCTTCTGAGAACCTTATTAATGTACCATTCATTTTGTTTTATTATCTATTTTGTATATGTGTATTTTTTGGAGATAGGGTTTTCTACTGTAGCCCAGGCTGGCCTGGAACTCATGATGATTCTCCTGCCTCATCCTCATGAGTGTCTAGATTAAAGGTGTGAGCTGCCATGCCCATGCATGTTAATGTCCTCTTGGTGATCTGTTGTACAGGTAAATATGTTCTATTTACCCACCCATAAGTGATGTACATTTCGTCTGCTTTGGGGCTACTGTAAACGCTTCTCAGAACATTTGTGAACAAGATTTTGTACACACATTTTTCAGTTCCTACAGGTCTATAACTAGGGATGGAAATGCTGGGTCACATGACAACTCTATGTTGAGTATGACTCCACTGTTTTCCATGCCCACCAGGTATGCATGAACATACAAATACACACACACACACACACACACACACACACACACACACATATATATATATAGAGAGAGAGAGAGAAGGAGAGATAGATATAGATATATTCAAGGGGCTGGGTGTTTTGTTTTGTTTTTTGAAGCAGGGCTTCACTCTAGCCCAGGCAAGTTCCTGTTTTTAATTCATTTGTGTGCATAATTGGAAATGAAATTGCTGGACCATATAATAAATCTAATTTTTTTTTGAGAAAAATACTATTTTCTACAGAGGTAACATCATTTTGCATTCTCACCAGGGCTCTGATTTTCTCCACATCCTTACCAACACTTGCTATTATCTTTAAAAATCATATATCCTAGCTTCCCTGGTGGGTGCGAAGCATTGTGTAATGGTGGCTTTTATTTACATTTCCCTGGTGATTCATCACGCTGAGTATCACTTCGTGCGCGTGCAGTGGTCATTTGTGAGTCTTGTTTGGGAAAACATCAGTTCAAGGCCTTGCTCACGGTTGACTTGGCTTTCTTGGGTTTTGGTGGTGGTGGTGAGTTACAGACATTCTTTATATGTTCTGGATATTAATTCCGTATCAAACATATAATTTGCAAATATTTTCTCCCATTCTGTGGGTGGCCTTTTTACTTTGTTGATCACATCTTTTAAGTCAGAAAGTTTAAACTTTAATGAAATCTAGTTTAGCTAATAGAATGACTTAAAACATTTAAAATAAAACAGAAGAAGGAAAAAGAAAAAGAAAAAAAGAAGATGGGCAGGGCCAGGTAGAACAAGAGGGGCATTCTATAGTCTTCCCTTTGCTCCTGAAGCTACAACCCTCGTGCTGGGGAAACTCCAGCCCAGTGAAGGTCACAGGCCCCTTGATCAGGAGTCCATCCAGCTGCCTGGGTGTGGGCGTGTGTGGAGGTGGGTTGTGGCTCTGGGGTTTCCCAGCGATCTGGACAGTGGGACGGGGAGTGGGCTCCAAGGCAGGAAGTTCTTGGTTAGGAAAGCAGTGGGTGCCCCACCTGCTTTTCATAGCCTCAGTTAACTGCAGGTCAAATTCCAGCCCCTGGAGCGAGGTGCTAAAGCGCATCTGTCTGTCTGCCCTTTGCTCCCTGTAAATCTCTCAACACCATTCCTTTGTTTTATGGTAATTTTTTTTCCGATTCTAAAAATAATATACCTGTAACAAACTGGCCAAAGTATAAAAGGGTGTGTGGGGGGGGGGGGGATGACTCCAGCTCAGCTACAGTAGTTAATAGCTATCATTAATTGCGAAGGAGCCCTGTGCCCGGAAGTGGACTTCGTGTTTGGTCCAGGCAAAGCCAGGTCTCCCTTTGGAGAATGGTTGGTCCCAGCACAGCTGGGCTCAGTCAGGCTCTGGTACCAAAGCCCATTTCTGCTGTCGCCTCGATTTTGCTAATACTTTCTTCTAACTTTAAAATTAATTATATTCCCAAATGCTTCTTAAAAACGTTCTCATAAAGTGATCACTTGGATATTATTGCTAAAGGTTTTAGCTGGGGTCATGGTCTTGGGCTGCTGTGTTTGAACTTGACCCAACTCCTGCCTTGCTGGTTGGTGGCCTGAGCAGTCCGCCTGCATCCCATGCCTTTTCCCAAGAGGGCAGCTCAGCCAGGTCCCCATCTCCTTCCAGAGAGGGGTAGAAACCGTGGCTTTTCCACAGACGGCTGAGGAGGTGCTGGTTCATACTGCACCCCCGCCTCCACCTGAAAGGCCCCCGTAGACAACCTAACCCTCACGTCTCCTCCACTCATCCCTGCTCGTCGCCCAGACTTGAGAGTATGCCTTGCTTCCAAAACTGGGGATGACAGTCTTTTTAAAGAATATTTTATTTTTTAATTTATTTTTATTTTTATTTATAGGAGAGAGAAAGAATGGGTGTTCCATGGCCTGTAGCCACTGCCAACAAACCATGTGCGTCTGGCTTATGTGGGAACTGGGGAATTGAATCTGGGTCCTTAGCCTTCACAGCTATGTGCCTTAATTGCTAAGCCATGTCGCCAGCCCAGTATTTTATCTTTTTATTTGAAAGTGAGAGAAAGAGGCAGATAGAGACAGAGGCTTTGTAAAAAGTACTATTTATTTGTGTGTGTATGCGCGCACACACACACATAGGTATGCTTTGTGTGTATGAGATGTGTGTGCCACTTTTGTGTCTGGCTTTATGTGGGTGCTGGGGATTTGAACTTCACTTGACAGGTAGAATAAGTGCTTTAACCACTGAGCAATCTTTTCAGCCCTGCTTCTTTTCTTATTACATAGATAACATAGGCTCATTTTTTTCTTCCCATAGGCTCAATTTGGCGAGAAAAAAAAAATTCATCTGTGACTATAAAGAACCACTAACACATATGTTTTGGAGACTTGCATGTGTGTTTGAAAAATCGGACCATGTGTCAGTCTCTACTTTATTATTCATCATTCTTTTTGTTTTATTTTGTCTTTTTAAAAAATATTTTATTTTTTTAGCTGGGCGAGGTGGTACACAACTTTAATCCCAGCACTCGAGAGGTAGAGGTAAGATTGCCATGAGTTTGAAGCCGCCCTGAGACTACAGAGTGATTTCTAGGTCAGCCTGAGCTAGAATGGGACCCTACCTTGAAAAAGGAAAGAAAAAAAAAATATATATATATATACATATATATATAATTTTATTTAATTATTAGAGAGAGAGAAAGAAAGACAGTGGGGTGTGTTGGCACACGCCTTTAATCCCAGCACTCGGGAGGCAGAGGTAGGAGGATTGCCGTGAGTTCGAGGCCACCCTGAGACTCCATAGTGAATTCCAGGTCAGCCTGGGCTAGAGTGAGACCTTACCTCAAAAAACCAAAAAAAAAAAAAAAAAAAAAGAAAGAAAGAAAGAAAGGAGAAAGAGAGAATGGGTGCACCAGGACCTCTAGCCACTGTAAATGAACTCCATATGCATGTGCCATTGTGTATCTGGCTTACATGGGATCTGGAGAATTGAACCTGGGTCCTTAGGCTTCTCTGGCAAGTGCCTTAACCACTAAGCCATCCCTCCAGCCCTTGTCTTTGTTTTTTTTGTTTGTTTGTTTGTTTTTTTGGTTTTTCGAGATAGGGTCTCACTCTAGCTCAGGCTGACCTGGGATTCACTATGGAGTCTCAGGGTGGCCTTGAACTCATGGCGATCCTCCTACCTCTGCCTCCCGAGTGCTGGGATTAAAGGCATGTGCCACCACGCCTGGCCTTGTCTTTGTTTTTGAGACAAGGTCTCACACTTAGAGTCCATGCTGGCCTAGAACTCACTATGAAGCCCAGGCTCATCTCAAACTTGAGGCAATCCTCCTGCCTCAGCCTTCCAAGTGCAAAGATTACTGGTATGAACCACCATAGCTGTCCAGCTCTTATCATTCTCAAGGTATACAATTCCATCCTACACAACAGCGGACCTAGTTCTCAGCCAGGTGACTTATCCCAGAGCAACGTCTGGGAGCAGCGGCTCAGCCGGGGTTGGGGAAGTCTGGGATTGCCAGCTAGAGCTGCCAAGTGTCCTGTAAGACAGAGAGACAGTCATGAGAGCGGGGCCAGGGGAAACCTTGTCCTGGCCATGCCGAGTTTCCTTGACCAGCTCCATATTGCTGCACACCACCTCTACACAGAGCTTTCTTGACACACGGCATCTACAGGAGACACATCAGTGGGGGTGTTCTCAGGGGCATGATCTCAGTGTCCTGTGGATAGGGGAATCTGGCATAGGGTGGCAACCATGACAAACTAAGGTGTATGTTGTTAGCCAGGAAGAGCGGCATATGCGTCCAGCCCCAGACAGAGGGGCAGGGAGCACTCCAAAATTTGTGGCCCTCGAGACATCTTGCACCTCCTGCAACCCTATAACAACACAAATCCCAGAGCTTCATTGTGTCGCCAATGATCAAGCTCCCAATTGATGACCCTGTGATTGCCAGTGAGGGGACTTGCTGTCATACTGGTTGGGACAAGGGAAGGAATGTTAAAGGCCCTAACTACTGTGCCTCTGGGTGACCAACACGGGGCTAGTGTCTCCCCCTGTTTTGTCTCCAGACTATAAACTGAAGAAATCTTTGGGGTTGAGTGGACACCGAAAGCCACTTTAAAAACCAGCATTCTGATTACTGGACATGGTGGCGCATGCCTTTAATCCCAGCACTCAGGAGACAGAGTTAGGAGAATTGCAGTGAGTTCAAGGCCACCCTGAGACTACACAGTGAGTTCCAGGTCAGCCTGGGCAAGAGTGAGACCCTGAAAACAAAACAAAAAAATCAGCTTTCTGGACTGGAGAGATGGCTTAGCGGTTAAGGTACTTGCCTATGAAGCCTAAGGACCCAGGTTTGATTCTCCAGGTCCCATGTAAGACAGATACATGCATCTGGAATCGTTTGCAGTGGCTAGAGGCCCTGGCGTGCCCATTCTCACTTTCACTCTCTCTAATAAATAAATAAGTAAATAAATCAGAAAAGACTTAAAAACAATATATATAAAAATAAACTAGCTTTCTGGGCTGGGGAGATGGCTCAGCAGTTAAAAAGCACTTGCATCTTAAACATGAGGGTCTCTTGGGCTGGAGATCACCAAGTTCAATTTCCCAGAACCCATACAAAAATCTGTTCATGGGCCAGGCATGGTGATGCACTTTTAATCTCAGCCCTCAGGAGGCAGAGGCAGGAGCATTGCTATAAGTTTAAAGTCAGCCTGAGACTACACATTGAATACCAGGTCAGGCTGGGCTACAGTGAGACCCTGCCTTGAAAAAAAAAATAAAAATCTGCACATGGCCACACATATTTGTTGTCTGTGAATGGGGGTGAGGCAGAGAGCAGAGATTTCTGGATCTCCCTGATAAACAGCAGCTGAAGGTTGAGGAAGAGACCCAACTCAGGGACATCTGCAGTTGAGGACAAGAGAAGGACACCTGAGGTTCTCCTCTGGCCTCTGCACACACACACATGGGGGGCGCACATCTATACACACATGTGCGTACATCATGTGTCACACCCATTGCACACCCCACACACATACTTTACATACACACAAGCAAAACATCCACAACATTAAAAATACACATATACAGGGCTGGGGAGATGGCTCAGCGGTTAAAGGCACTTGCTTGCAAAGCCTGCCAGCCTAAATTCAATTCCCTTGCACCCAGGTAAAGCCAGACATAAGGTGGCATACACATCTGGAATTTGTCTGCAGCAGCAAGAGGCCCTGGCTTGCTCCCTCCCATGCATGCAATGCATGCAATTATGCAGGTAAGCATGCATGCTCATGCAAGGGCACAAATAAATAAAAGTATAAACAAAACACAACAAAATAAAAAAGCTTCTTTTTTTTTTTTCAAGGTAGGGTCTCACTCTAGCCCAGGCTGACCTGGAATTCACTATGTAGTCTAGTATCTGGGTGACCTCAAAATCACGGTGATTCTCCTACCTCTGCCTCTCGAGTGCTGGGATTAAAGGTGTGCGCCACCACCCCTGGCTCTTTTTTAAAATATACTTTTTATTATTTATTTATTTATTTGAGAAGGGGAAAGAAGTGGAGAGAGAGAGAGAGAGAGAGAAGGAGAGAGAGAGAGAACGAGAATGGGCACGCCAGGGCCTCCAGCCACTGCAGACAAACTCCAGATACATGTGCCCCCTTGTGCATCTGGCTAACATGTGTCTTGGATGAAACAGGATCCTCAGGCTTTGCAGGCAAATGCCTGAACTGCGAAGCCATCTCTCCAGCCCACAAAAATTTCTTTTTTTGGGGAGAGGGGGTTGAGGTAGGGTCTCACTCTAGTCCAGGCTGACCTGGAATTCACTATGTAGTCTCAGGGTGGCCTAGAACTCACATTGATCCTCCTACCTCTGCCTCCCTAGTGCTGAGATTAAAGGCATACGCCACCACGCCTGGCTCCACAAAAATTTCTTTATCAGCTGGACAAGCCCATGGCTCTCAGAAAGGCTGTAAGGGGGCCTGACAGAGTGAAAACGTCACCCAGTGCTGGCCTGTGGCAATTGTACCACTCCGTTCCTTCCTGCACTGGGCTTGCTCTCCATGTCCCTGCTGAAGTACCGCAGCCTTGCCCACAGCATACAAGCGGCTTGCTCCTGGTTCTCACGTCGACCTGCAGCCCTCAGGCCCTCTCCTTTATTTCATTCAGGCTTAATGATGCGATGAGCAGTAAAGATTAAGGGACAGACTCTAGACATGAGAACAAGTCAGTAAGCGGCTACGCAGCAGCGGCTCATTTGCCTACAGGGTGGGAGACCCCTGAAGGCCAGAGACAAGGCGCAGGCATGACAGCCTAGTGAGGCTCTGCAGCTGCTGCAGGGTGCTGACTTGCTGGACAGCTGCAGGCCCTGTGAATTGCCTTTGAACAGGACTTCAGGCCTTCCTTGGCCTTCCATCCTTACTTCTTACCTCTGCATGCCAAGCTGAGCCTTTGCTCTCTCTCCCTCCTCACTTTCTCCACAACAGTTGGCTTTTCCACAATTCTGGACTCCTGAGCGTCAAGTCTCCCAACAATACCTGCCTTGTGGTCCAGCTTCCAGGGTCCCCATGACTACCTCCCCTCCCCCCACTTTGCAAACTTCCCAAGAAGTGGGCAGTCTTCCCAAGAAGTGGGCAGTCTGGCCCAGGGCTCTGGTGGTGAACGGCTTGCTTAAGGCTCAGTCTTGGCTGGGGATTGCCTGGTATCCGGGCGTTGGGCAGAATTTCCTGTATGTTTTTCTAAGTGTCTCTCCTTAAGATCTACTTAATAGCACTTGGCACAAAAGCAAGTACCCAGTAAATGTTGCAATTATTTTATGGGCCACTGGGAAGCTAGCCCGAGTCAATCCACAGTGTATTGAGAGGAAATTTATTTCCTCACAGCTTCCCTCAGCGGAACTGAAGAGGAGGAAGTCATTTGGCACCGCTTGGCGCTGCAACCCACCAATGAGGATGGGAAGGCATCCCTGTCCGCAAGGCTGAGCTTTGTGTGTTAAGAGATGCGGCTGGGGGCTGGAGAGATGGCTTCACAGTTAAGCGCTTGCCGATGAAGCCTGAGAACCCCGGTTCGAGGCTCAACTCCCCAGGTCCCACGTTAGCCAGATGCACAAAGGGGCACATGCGTCTGGAGTTCCTTTGCAGTGGCTGGAGGCCCTGGCGCACCCATTCTCTCTCTCTCTCTCTCACTCTGCCTCTTTCTCTCTGTCTGTCGCTCTCAAATAAATAAATAAATAAATAAATAAATAAATAAATACTTTATAAAAATCTTAAAAAAAACAAAGAGATGCGGCTGGAATCTTGATAAGGCCCCGGGAGCATGGTGTTAGCCAGCCAGCCCTCCTCCTGCATAGGTGGAGCAGATCCTTTTCTCTCTTCTTGCTCGGCAGTCATCCCTGGCCGAGGATGAAGAAATGAAGTGTGTGGTAAGGCTGAAATCCCAGGAAGTTCAAGGGGGCTCGTCACCCACTTGCATGAGTGAGGTCTTTTCATTCCAGCCCTGCGGGTCACACAGAGTGTAGGGACCCTCCCATCTCGCCAAGCTCAGTGCCCTGCCACACCCACCGCAGCCTGGCACCTCCAGAGATGCAGCCTTGTCTCTGCCTCTGGCAGGCAGCCTTCTCCGGGGCTCCCATTCTCCCCGTGATCCCTGCCCTCCCCCCGGCCCTGCTCTTGGCCTCGCTTCCTCTCACACAAAGGCTGTGTCTGGGAGTGGTCCTCCTCCCTTCGCAATCGGAACACGTGCGGCTCTGTTATTTTAATATTCCCCAGACTTAGGACAAACGGTGCCGAGGCAGCATCAGGGGCTCCGAGGCGTGGGCCTTGGCGCGGAGACACAGCGGTGCTGAAGGCGGCTTCCCGGGAGTGGAGGATGGAAGCTCCACCAGCAATTTTCTCTCCGAAAGAAAGAAAGAAACAAAGAAAGAAAGAAGGAAGGAAGGAAGGAAGGAAGGAAGGAAGGAAGGAAGGAAAGAAGGAAAGAAGGAAAGAAGGAAAGAAGGAAAGAAGGAAAGAAGGAAAGAAGGAAAGAAAGAAAGAAAGAAAGAAAGAAAGAAAGAAAGAAAGAAAGAAAGAAAGAAAAAAGTGGCGAGTGCGACCCAGGGGTTTGTAGCTGGTGGCTTCTTTATGGCGGACAAGGTGGACGGGGTGGTGGCAAGGAGCCCGCAGGGCTGAATTAGACGCCCCCCCCCCCCAGGAGAGAGTATTACCCACAGTGAGTTGGGAATTAATTTAGCCAAGGACAATTTGAGTCCTGGGACAGGAATTCCTGCCCTCAAGGTAGATAATGAGACCATGCCTGCCTGAGTGCTCAGTGGGTTACACTTGGCACTGTTGGGGGCAATGGCTCATCCACAGGACCCCAACTTAGTCAGTGATCTCGCTGCCAGCAGCTCGCTCACCTGCTCACCCTCATGCCACCGTCCCTTCACACCACCGTTACACTCAAAATGCACTAAAGGCAATAGTTCTCAGCACAACCCCGCAGCTGACACAGACAAGAAATGTACAATAGATAAGCATCCCCCATAGGCAGCAGAAATTCTCCACTGCTAGCACATACCACTTTTTTTTCCTATTTATTTATAAAATGTAAACAGAGAGAGAGAGAGAGAGAAAGAGAGAGAGAGAGAGAGAATGAGTATGAGCGTGCCAGGGCCTCTTGCCACTTCAAACGAACTCCAGACGTACGTGTCGCTTTGTGCATCTGGTTTTAGGTGGGTACTGGGGAGTCAAACCTGGGCCCACGATGCTCTCACCTCTCACAGTGTAGAGTAGCCCCTGCCCACGTGACATGTCCTTTCGCTCAGCCCCTTACATCCACCACAGAGGAAGCCCCGCCACACAGCCATAGCCACGCACACTAGGGTCTGGATCCTCCTGGCCCTCGGTCCCAGCACTCTGGATCTCAGCCATGTAGAGTGAGGTGCTCTGACCTTCCCTGGCAGCACTCACTGCCACCCGTTGCCCCTGCTGGTGCCAGTGTAGCTGGTACTCATCCAGCTGTGCCAGAGTCCTGCAGAGCCTGCAGAAGCTTGCCATGGGCTGGGAGTCGGCTCTGGCCCCAGCCGGGTAGAAGAAACACCTGTCTTTCGGTATCAGCGCATTCCTACAGGAAGCCCATTTTCTGAGATGGCCCCTTAGGTGTTCAGGGCTGTCGTTTCTCCTCAATAAGTGCTCTGGGGCCCTGGCTGCTGTGTTCAGCCATTGGGCACCTCCTCTTCACTCCCGAGGCCTCCGGCCTGGAGGAGGGAGGCGCCCAGGCACTCTGATGCGCCAGCTGGTCTCTGCGGAGCTCTGTGTTAATGGTCCAGAGCCCCCAGCACAGCACTCAAAGGGAGGGCAGAAAAGCTAGGTAGGCAGCGCCTGGCTTCTGAAGTAATATATTGCCTCGGAGAAGTTTTGAAGGGAAAATTCAAGCAGGCCTAGCCATCTGTAAGATCTTGCATTTCTGGTTATCCCACAGTACAGCTCCAGTCTTCTTGGTTTTGAGGCTTTATCGGTCACCAGCCTGTTCAGACATACCCACCCACCAACCCATCTCCTTCAGGGGTCACCACACCACTTAAGACCTGTTCTTTAGGTCTTGTAAGGACTGAAAAGCCAAGGACTAGCCTTTGGACACAGCTGGAAGCTAAAAAGATGTGAGTGGAAATTTTCTGTCAGCCTCCCAGGCACATGTGCAACACACGCAGACCTGAGTGTGTGTGCGTGATCTTTGGCTCCTCTCTCTGAAGACTCCAGTCCTAGATTTTTCTGCAGTGGTGCACAGAGTGGAGGCAGCCGTCTGCAGGCCTCCATCCCACAGCAGAAGAAGGGCTATGTGAGGTTGCTGCTTCTTGTCCCAAGTTCCCACCAGCAGCCCCAGCGCTGGTTCTGCTTGACCAGAGACGCGAGAGCAGATCAGCCCAACGAGGCGCCTGCAGCTAGGGCTGGGAGCAGGACACAGTCTTCCCAGAGAAAACAAGGTGGCTTTTGCCAGATGAACTGGAAGGGACTGGGGACTGCTAACCAATGCTTGTGGAAACTATACTTTTCAAGTTTAAATGAGTACATGAATGTCTTGGGGCTTGTTAAAATATAGATTCTGGTTCAATCGTTCTGGGACGGGCCCAAGAGTTAGCATTTTTGACGCATTCTCCCCAGAAAGCTAATGCTACTCCCCCTGAACCACCTCCAGTGTACCAAGGGTCTGACAGCACCTAATAATACCCTTTGTTTTTGTGCAACAAGTGAGGGAAAGCTAAGGTGTTGATGGAACGCGGTGCCACCTCCGTCCCTTCCTCGTGCAGGTACAAGTCAAACCTCTTAGATAGCTCCTTGCTGGCTTCTGGCTGGTGTGGTGGTTTGATTCAGGTGTCCCCCATAAGCTTAGGTGTTCTGGAGGTTAGGTTCCCCAGCTGATGGCAATTGGAAATTAAAGTCTCCTGGAGGAGTGTATTCTTGGGGGTGGGCTTATGGGCTTTATAGCCAGTTTCCCCATGCCAGTGTTTGGCACACTCTCCTGTTGCTATTGCCTACCTTATGTTGGCCAGGGGGTGATGTCCACCCTCTGCTCATGCCATCATTTCCCCCTGCCATCCTGGAGCTTCCCCTCGAGCCTGTAAGCGAAAATAAACCTCTTTTTCCCACAAGCTGCTCTTGGTTGGGTGATTTCTACCAGCAATGCGAACCTCACTGCAACAGCTGGCCGGCCAGAGTTCCTTTGCAATCTTATTTTGCATATGAGAAAACAGAGCCTCAAATACATTCTGTAGCTTTCCAGGGTCACATTAATTGCAAGGGGTTGAGCTGGGTCTCCGTCACTCAGCTGCTTTGACAAAACAGTTCTCCTAATCCCGCACAGCGAGCACATCAGAGTCCTCATGAGAGCCCTTCTCACTCTCTGGGTACTGCTGACGGTCTGCCAGGTCGGGGGGGGGGGGGAGGGAGAGAGAGAGAGAGGTAGAGCATTGAGTTATGGTCATACTGTCTCAGGATTGGAACTTCCCAGGGAGCTAGGTTAGCTGGTGACATTTGCATAACCAGCACAGACGCAGGTGACGGCCTAGCTGTGCTATTTGAAAATCAAAGCTGCAAAGGGCGAAGGTGGTCCACCCACCACCACTGCTGGGTTACTTCAACCTTCTGGCCCTCCGCGGTTGGCTCCTTCCTCGTCTCCCAGTGGTTATCACCAGCAGATAGGCTTTCACACGTGGATGGGCCAGTCACACCTGGGCTGTAAGCAAAGCAATGTGGCATCCCTGGGCCCTGGCACCTTCTTGCAGGGGCATTTGCAAGTAATTTTCAGGAAGACAGCTTGGGAATCTGCAGGCTGAAAGACCACTTGGGTCATCCAAGTATGGAATGGGCTCTTGAGAGGGAGGTAGCTCCCCCGCATCTGTTATAGATTGAATTATGTATCTCTGTAACCCATATGTTGAAATCCTGCACTTCAGAACAGAACCTTAGTTGGGGAAATAGAGTCTTTGCATATGTGATTAGTTAAGATAAATACAGTAGGCCTCTAATCCAGTATGACTGGTGTCTCCATATAAAAAATATATAAAAATATAGGGACATATATAAAAATATAGGGACACACATGTACACTCGTGCTCGGAGAATGAAGGCAGAGCAAAGATGACATGAGGCAGAGAGATGAGGGTGGTGAATGCATCTCATCCATAGCTCTTTTCACCAAAGGCCACTAAACAGCACAACAGAATGCTACTTAACTACCCGAAGCCAGGCAGCAGCAATAAACAGTCTTTCTCACAGACTCCAAGGAACCAGTCCTGGAGCCATCTTGATCTCACACTTCCAGCTCCCTAGGCTAGTTAATATGGTTCTATGCGTTTTTTTTTTTTAAATTTTATAATTTTTTTGGTTTTTATTTATTTATTTGACAGCGACAGACAGAGAGAGAAAGAGACAGATAGATAGAGAATGGGCATGCCAGGGCCTCCAGCCACTGCAAACAAACTCCAGATGCATGCACCCCCTTGTGCATCTGGCTTATGTGGGACCTGGGGAATCGAGCCTCGAACCAAGGTCCTTAGGCTTCACAGGCAAGCGCTTACCCGCTAAGCCGTCTCTCCAGCCCTGGCTATGTGTATTAAGCCTGAATCCATGGTACTTTGTTCTACCTGTTATTTGAAAGTCCTAGTATAGCCATAGAGCCTCCTACAACTTGGCACTTCATGGTTCTGTGAACTGTGTCGTTATCATGGGTGAGGTTTTAGCTTCTTAGGGCTGGGCTTTCCCCGTGTTTTTTGTTTGTTTGTTTTTCTCCTGTTGTTTGGGAATTCTGACCTATTCAGTCACTCAGTCAGGCAACACTCTGCCATTGGCCTTCTAGACTCAGAGTAAGTGCCAATGAATGGTGCGTAGGTTGATTTAACTCTGCACACAAAAATCTTCCAAGAGGCAGCCTTTGGGCAGCACAGCCCACAGCCCAGGTTGGAGCCAGTCTAGAGGAGTGGATTTCTGGAATTTTTTTGAAAAAAAAAAAGGTGGGGGGAGCTTAGAAACTGGACAAAAAAAAAAAAGGCACCTTAGGGCTGGAGTTAAAGGCACTTGTTTGCAAAGCCTGAGGGCAGCCCAAGTTCAGTTCCCTAGTACCCACATAAAGCCACATGCAAAGTGGCACATACTTTTGGAGTTCACGTACAGTGGCAAGAGGCCTTCGCATGCCCATCCTTTCTCTGTCTCCCCCTCTCCTCTCTCAAATAAATACATAAATAAAATTTAAAACCTAAGAGTTTCTTGCCATAGGTTAAGGGAAGTGCACTAGGATGCTGGGCCCAGGCTAAAGGTCACTCCAGGAACCCCTCTCTGGCCTATTCTCTCTTGCCCAGATGACATTTTCTGACTTGTTTACTACAAGTCACACCCTGATGGAGGCCAGGCTGGAAGGGAGGGGCCATGAATCACCATCATCCCTGTGGGAAACATGACCACACAGCCCAGCCCCCACCCCAGCACAACGACGTAACAGCGGTCAGCTGAGTGCTGAGCCTGGCACGGGAAGAGGAATGGCCTGCTGAAATGACAGGTCCTGTGGACAGAGAGAGCCTCACCCACTTCTGTTTCTGTTTCTTGCTCCTCTCTTTCCATCAGCCCTTTGACTGCAGCACCCTCCCTACAGATTTCAGAGGGGGCAGTTGTCCCTTAAGGCAGTCCTGTAGCTGACCACCATGAATCGTCACTGCTACCTCCTTTCTGCTCCCTCCTCCTCCTCTTTGAGACTGGGTCTCATGAAGCCTTGGTTGGATTCTAACTAAGTAACTGAGGATGACCTTGAATTTCTGATTTTCCTGCCTCCACCCCCTGTGTGCTTAGGGTAACAGGCATGTACCACCATGTCTGGGGGTTAAACCCAGAGCTTCGTGCATGCTAGACCAGAATTCTACCAACTGAGCTACATCTACAGCCACCCCACCTCCTGTTTTTTTGTTTTTTTTTTTTTAAATTTAGTTATTTGAGAGAGGGGGAGAAAGAGGCAGATAGAAAGAGAGTGAGAGAGAATGGGTGCCCCAGGACCTCCAGCCACTGCAAACGAACTCCAGACGCATGCGCCTCCTTGTGCATCTGGCTAATGTGAGTCCTGGGGAGTTGAACCGGGGTCCTTAGGCTCTGGAGGTATTAAACGCCTTAACTACTATGCCGTCTCTCCGGCACCCCCCCCCCCCCAAGTTCCTGTTTTATTCCACGGAGGCAAAGACCTTAGTTTGAACCTGACTCTGGCGCGCATTGGCTGCATGGTCTTTGTCAAGTTACTCTCTTTGAGCCTCAGATTCCTTAGCCATAAAAGGAGGACCACCATAAAACTGACTCCATGGGGTTGTAATGAAGCTTAAATGAGGCCTCGGACGTCGCATGCCTGGCACAGTGAGGGGCCCTGGCAGGCAAGCACACACGCTGACTGTTCTTTGAGAGCAGGGACGGACACCCTGGGCTGGGTCTTGTCTGGCAGGAGGCTTATTCTGCCATCAGGATGCACATTCCAATCTATTGCAAAGTTAGGAAACATGACATCAACTTTACCTGCTTTCTCAAGATTTTGCAGCTTATGACTTTTTGTTGAGGAATTTGTACTGATACAAGGCAAGCCGTTCATTCTCCAAATATGTCCAGAGTACCTGCTAAGGGGGTGACAGGTTCTTGGCAGTTCCAAGAGGATGTGAGCGAGAGGCAGGCCCTGGCAGCAGCCCAGATCGCTTCATACAAAGTTTCTTTTCACACTCCACTGATGGCAGATTTCTGCTCCGGTGTCACCATAGATTGCGCCTCGTGTGGCCTGTACGGGGTCCAGAGGAGCTGAGGCAAGAGAAGACTGTGCCCCGGGATTTGGACCAGCCTTTGGGATTGGATCCCAGTGTTACCTTTTCCAATTCTTGTGATCTTGGAAAAGTCAATGACCCTTATGGAACCTCACTTTTCTCTGTTAAGTAGTGTAATAATACCTAGCTGAGATAGCCCATGGTTGCTAGCACGCCTCTTAGTAACTGTATTTTTTTAATTCATCCATCCCTCATTCATCCTTCCAATTATTTTGATTCTCTACTACCTTTTGGGAACTAGGAGAGGAGATGAGGGTGAGAGACACATAGAGAAATGCTGACTCCAGGTGCCCAGAACTCAGTAGTGAAAAGACCTCAGACCTCTACGTATGGGTATCAGGCCAGCACACAGCTACTGTCAGGGGCTGACCCTTCCTCAGTCCAGCACGGATGGCAAGTGGCCCTCTGGCCTAACCTCATGCCCAGCGCGGAACTTCTCTCTCTGTCTCTTGGGCCCCAGCCAGCCTGCTCAGCCCTCTCACCTGAACTCAAGACCCTGTGTTTTCTATTTTTCCTCAGAAGACACCGGGGTGCCGCGAGGAGAGGACTGATGGGCTGCAGAGGGCAACCCCACACTTCAGGCAGGAAGTGGGAAGAGCAGGCCCCCGGCCACATCCGGCCTTTTCTTTCAGAAAAGCAAGGCTTCATATCAACTCTCCTGCAAATTTCTGCTTAGCCCTCTTTGGACAGGGCTGGAGCAAGTGGCTTCTCCTTGCTACAAGGGAGCCTTGAGGAAAGGGAGCAGGACTCTCATAATTAGCTCAGGTCAAAGGTCAGCAGACCTTTTCTTTTTTCTGGAAAGGGCTGGAGAATGCATAGGTTTGTGGGCCACATGGTCTGTGTCACGACTACTTACCCTGCCTTTGTGGGATGACAACAGCCACATATAATCCATAAATGTGGGTGGCTGGTCATGTTTCAATAAAACTGTTTATGGACATGCACTTGAATTTCAGGCATTTTTCATGTGTCACAAAACATCATTTTTATTCTTTTTAAAAATATTTTATTTATTTGAGAGAGAGAAGAAGGCACATGTGTGTGTGTATATGGAGAGAGAGAGAATGGGCACACCAGGGCTTCTAGTCTTCTAGCCACTGGAAAGGAATTCCAGATACATGTACTACCTTGTGCATCTGACTTACATGGGTACTAGGGAATCAAACCTGGGTCCTTAGGCTTTATAAGCAAGCACCTTAACTGCTAAGCCATCTCCCAGCCCTCATTTTTATTCTCTTCAACCACTTAAAAATGTTTTAAACAGCCATTTTTGGGTGCCTGGAGAGATGGCTCAGTGGTTAAAGGCACTTGCTTGCAAAGCCTGCCAACCTGGGTTTGATTCCCCAGCAGCCATGTAAAGTGAGATGCAAAACATGGCACAAGTATCTGGCATTCATTTGCAGTGGCAAGAGACCCTAGCATACTCATACATATACACACACACATAAAAAGTATTATTTTTAAAGTTATATCTAGGGCCTGGGAATATAGTTCAGTTGGTAGAGCACTTTCTAACATTCGCAAAGACCTGGGTTCAGCCTTCAGCATTGTACAAACTTAGTATGGTGGCCCATACCTGTAATCCTAGCAGAGGCAGAGGCAGGAGGATCAGAAGTTCATGGTCAGAAAGAGAATACAACTAAAGAACCAAGTAAAGTTGTGTTTGATACTTTGCTAATTAACAAAAAAGCAATTCA
This sequence comes from Jaculus jaculus, assembly GCF_020740685.1. Taxonomy (NCBI): domain Eukaryota; kingdom Metazoa; phylum Chordata; class Mammalia; order Rodentia; family Dipodidae; genus Jaculus; species Jaculus jaculus. Next base: position 24,098,987 of record NC_059102.1, on the reverse strand, counting down.
AGATTGCCTTTGGCAACATAGTAAGTTCAAGGCCAGCCCGAGCTACAAAAAAAAAAAAAAAAAAATAGCCATTTCAGCTTATAAGCTGTATAAAAATAGGGGAGTCAAATTTTGGGGTTGGCTGGTGTCATTCCAAGGGATAGAGAGAGAGAAAGAGAATGGTGAATGATGGGTGGGGGTAGAGGGAAGAGGGAGTGAGGGATTGTCACACAGGCAGCGAACAGTGTTCATTGCAGCAGAATTTGAATTCTCACCACCCACTCTCGGTGTCCATGCAGACAATCTCTGCTTGGCACCTCACCGTGCTGTGACAGTGAGTGGGGGAAGGTATGTGATCGATTGTTCACGTCTCGATGTCAGCATTCTTGTCAAGATGGCACACTCTGAGGCATGTCCCCATGTACTCCCAAGACATCTCACAGCCTCTTCTCTCCAAGACCCCAGTTAGGAGGTCACAGAATGGGATTAGTGGTCCCAAGGTAGCAAAGGAGAGCTGCTCTCAGGAAGCCTGGGCAGCTCCGGAGCTCCCACCTCCCTCCCTCCCCAGAGGCGTGCACATTCCTAGGGTGGAAGCTGGGGTTGGGGGAGTGCACATCCCTGGGTGGAGGGGTTTCCCTCTGGTCTTGGAAGTAGGATTTCCTTTTCTCCTGGACACTGATGGATCAAGATCCCCTTCTTGCTCCTGGCTTCCTCTCCCTATTCTTCCCTTCCTTCTCAACCCCACACAAACGAGGTTTGGGGAAGTATCAAGTAGTGAGACAGCAGGAGAGAAAATGAATCCTCAGGGAGCACTTTCTTCTGGCTATTAAAAAAAGTCTTGTTTTGGACTGGGAGAGCGGCTTTTGTGTGAAACTTTTTCCTTGGGAAGACACAAACGTACATCTATGTACCCCAGACAGGGCTCAGATGACAAATGATTGCACCATTGCAAGTCTTGGTGAATGGATGGGTTTATTGGGGTTACTTAGAGAGCAGGGTGAGGGGTTGCTTACGGGAGCATGGATGACTCAACAACAGCTGCATCAACAAAATCCCACCCCAGCCCAGGTGATGGGTGACTCATGGAAGCTGCATCTCTGGAGCTCACTGCAAGACGGGCAGGCAGCCCCGCAGGCAGCTGGGAGGTCTCCAGCTCACCGCGCAGCCTGCAGGCAGCTCAGCTTGTCAGAGTCTCTCCCCAAGCAGTTGTTTACGCTTTTTATAATCTTAGGTGGGGATCTTTTAGGTTTTAGCTCTCCCAGACTTGTTGACCTCTTGACTCTCTCTTCCTTCCAGGAGGGAATATTTCAATCTGACGGAATGTGGTTTGTAACAGTGGTTCACCTGAGTTGGAAGCCTTTTGACAAGCTGTCATGATGACAGAAAGATACATGCAGCCTGTTGGGAGAGAAAAGCCATCAGTGGTCTTAATTGGCAGTGGATTCTACAAGCTTTATAGCCAACTGGTATACAATGCTGGTGTATCAGTTATGGGGGAAACCAACTGTTTTCTTATTGGACCTGAGGCCCACTCCAGAGGAGGGAATTCCTGCCTGGTATTGAAAACCTAATGAAAAGCCTGTGGCTGGGGAGGTCAAAGTCCAAGGGGGAGTCATTACTACTGCCATCCGGCTACATGGATATATTATGCCCACCAAACTGCCCTCTAAATACTATGTTTATGTCCATATATTAATGTTGCTCTCACTTTTGTTTAGAGAAGCTTCTCTTTTCAGGTGGTGGTGACTCAAAAGGTGAGAGACCCAAAACTCACCAAAGTGCTGAGAAGGAATGACAGAGTTGTGTTAAGCGCTGAGACACCTCTATTACACCTTCCAGGCCTCAGGGATCGTGGTAGAAGAGGTGGAAAGAAGCCGGGCGTGGTGGCGCACGCCTGTAATCCCAGCACTCGGGAGGCAGAGGTAGGAGGATCGCCATGAGTTTGAGGCCACTCTGAGACCACATAGTGAATTCCAGGTCAGCCTGAGCCAGAGTGAGACCCTACCTCGAAAAACCAAAAATAAATAAAATAAAAAGAGGTGGAAAGAATGTAAGAGCCAAAAGAAAGGGAGGAGTGCTTTCAATACTGTCTTCCAGACAGCAAAGTGGCCATGGTATGCATGACCTGAGTAACAGAAAGGGGAAAATGATGACAACAAAATAGAAGAGAGACTACTTGGAAAGAATAGGGGATTCAGTGAAGGGGAATTTGGGTGGGAGAAAAGGGAGGGTGGTGGGAGAGGGTTATGATCATGGTATGCCATCTATATGTATGGAGGTGTCAATAAAAAGTTTAAAAAAAAGCCAACAGTGGAAGCCGGGCATGGTGGCCCATGCCTTTAATTCCAGTACTCAGGAGGCAGAAGTAGGAGGACTGCGATGAGTTCAAGGCCACCCTGAGATTACAGAGTGAATTCCAGGTCAGCCTGAGCTAGAGTGAGACCCTATCTCAAAAAACAAACAAACAAAAAACAGTGGCTCAGGCTCACCTATGGTGCACAAGGCCCTGAGTTCAATCTGTGGCACCCCCGAAGCAAAACAATGCACTTGGCTGCAAGAGACAGAAAGCCTTGCCCCAAAGGACTGCGGCCACAGAATGTGTTCTTAACAGAGAGCAGGCCTCTGGTGGTGAATTCAAGCGCTCCGCAGCCCCCAGGCTTCCCCTCTGTTGCTTTCTTCAGGATGTGACCTGCATTCTCAGATGGTTCCTCATTGAAATCACAGCTGCCCTTGACCTAGGACCCACACTCTCATCCCAGGACACAGCAACCTTGTCTAGAAAAGGGAGGGGGCATCTCTTGTGGGCCTCATTTTGAGAGCCAATAAATAAATGAATCGCCTTTCTAAGAACCTACCCTCCCCATCTAACCGGCTATTCCTCCCGGCTCACTGGCCGGGATGGCATCCCAGGCCAACACCCTCATCAGTCTCTGATGGGGGAAATGGGATGATCCAGTGGACCAGGTAGCCAGGTGCCCTGTCCATGTGGCAGAGGGAAGATTACCCAAGTCCTACCAGGAGTGGGGAAGGGCTGCATGGACGATTGTATTCACACCCAGCTGACACACAGAGTGCTCAGCTGTGGTGAGAGACTCGAGTTTCACTTACTTATTGAGGACAGGGATGGAGAGTCTTGAATTGTTCCCTATTTCTGTTGTCCATGATGTCTGTTCCAAGTTTAGGCCTCCTCCAGGGACCACAGGCTCCCCCTTTTCTTACCCTGCCCATTGCAAAGCTAGGTATTGCCTGGTTCTCAATTACACCGACACCCTAGCTGAGGACCAGTCTTCCCAACACCCACAGCATCCTGGAAACACAGCTCTCTCTTTTCCTGGGATGCACCCCAAAACGTTTCCCTCTACATCCTGTTCTCCTTGTCACTTTCAATCTGGGTAATTAAACTCAACACCTCGAGGGTGATTAAAAATTAATTTGGCATTCAACAGGCCCGGAAATGAAATTCAGTGGGAAGCACACTTGGCGAACCTGGCTAGAAGTAATTAGAAAATGGTCCTGCTGGGGGAGGCAGGGTAACTCAGGCATTGTCCCTGCCGTGGAGCAGACAGCAGAGAGGCGAATGCGGAAGGCTGAGGTTACATGGTTAACAAGCCACTGTCCAGGCCTCTAATTACCAACCCTTACTCAGCTGCTGCTCACGGCTGTGTGGCAAAAGCAGGTGGTTGACAATAAGGAGTTTTACGTCTAAATGGTGAGTGAGGTCTCACAGGCTCCACTTCTGCCTGGGCCTGCTTGCCGCCTCATTCCGCTCTCTGTGCGTGCCGTTCCTCCCCGGCCCCCTTCCCCGATCGGGCTGCCACCTCTTCCCTCCCCTCAGTTTTCCCATCTGCACAGTCCCCTCCTGGCCCCTTCCAAAGCTGGCATCATCCCAGCATCTCCCTGCCTTTTTGCCCTATGCCCAGTACAGCCTGCATGAATCCCCACCTCACCTTTCTTTTTGCTTTGAGCCACTGCCCACCAAGTGTGGCCTCTCTTGCACCCCTACCCTGTCCCCCGCCCCCGCCCCCAGGAGTTCTTCCGACTCTGTGTCTCCCAGGCAACAGTTCCACTGCTTGAGATGCCAGCCTGGAGGCTGATATTCCAGGATGCTGCAAAAGGGCATTTCCTTTTCCCATCTCGGAAGCCACCAGGGGCCTTCACACCTCCCATACCATCCAACTTTCCCATCTGCTTCTCTGAACACTGTGGGCAGCAGGAAATAGCTAGTTAACCCTCAAGGGCCAGAGCGTCTTTTTTGGAGGAGCTTGAGAGCCTGTGGGGGCGGGGGGGGGGGAACTGTGTTTCACTTAAGAAAATCTCAGAATCAATGTGAAGTGTCTTGAATGAGAAGATACTGCAACAAGGTCTGAAGGAAACTTCTGAGACTTTCTCTGGCCTTCCAGAAGGACTAGGAAAGTGTTGTCCTATGAGGTTGGCAAGTATGGCTATTAAAATTGAGGGCTGGAGAGATGTCTTAACGGTTAAGGCATTTGCCTGCAAAGCCAAAGGACCCAGGTTTGATTCCCCAGGACCCTTGTAAGCCAGATGTACAAGGAGGCACATGTGTCTGGAGTTTGTTTGCAGTGGCTGGAGGCCCTGGTGCGCCCATTCTCTCTCTCAAATAAATATATAAAAATAAAGTAAAATTAAAATGGAATCAAATGATGGTCTGGGCTAATCGCTCAGCGGGTAATGTGCTTGCTGCACATGCATGAGGACTTGAGTGTGAATCCCCAGACCCCGGATAAAAACCAGGCACGGCGAGTCATGTCTATGACTCCAGTGTTGGGGAGGCAGAGACGGGGGATTCCCTTGGGCTGTCTGGCTAGCTTGTCTAGCTCAGTCTGTGAGTTCTAGGTTTAGTGAGAGCCTCTGTCTCAGAAAACAAGGTGGAGAGTGATAGAGGAAAACATCCTACATCAACCTCTGGCTTCCACACGCATGCATGAAAACACACACACACACACACACACACACACACAAGATTTAACTAAACAAAAATCTCGGTTCATCAGCCGCATGCGTGGCCAGTGGCAACTGTATTGGACGGCGCAGATCTAACATTTCATCTTCACCAAAAGTTCTACTGGCTTGTGTTCCACTAGAAGATAAACTCTAACAGCACGGGTTGGAAGTCAGACAGGTAGATGGTCTGTGGCCCCAGGCAGCTCACGTAACTTCCGGAAGCCTCTATCTAGCAGCAACTGTCTCCGTGAGTCATGGGGGCCGAAGGAGGCCATCCGGGAGCTTGCCTGCACACACGTCTGGTAATGGGAAGAGCCGATAAGCAGCTGCTCGTGGCTTTTGGAGCAGGCTGCAGCGTGGTCAGGAGAGGACCTAGCATGAAGGAGACTGCGCTCCACTCCAACCCCAGCCCACTCTGAGAGCCAGGCATGAAGTCTGTGACCCACACAGTCCCACTTCTTTAAAAAAAAAACTAGCTAAATAAATAAATAAATCAGTAGAAAAATCAAGATGAGAGAGAGAATAGGTACGCCAGTGCCTCTAGTCACTGCAAACAAACTCCATATGCATGAGTCACTTTGTGCACCTGGCTTTTACGTGAATACTGAGGAATCGAAGAATTTTTAGGCTTTACAGGCAAGTACCTTAACCACTGAGACATCTTTCCAGCCCTTTAAAAAACATTTGATTTATTTATTTATTATTTATTTGTAAGCAGAGAGAGTTTTCTTCTTTTTTTTTTTTTTTTAAATTCAATCTGGGACCCCAGCTCATGAGATAGTGCCACCCATATTTACAATGGGTCTTTACACCTCAGTTAACTTAATCTAGAAGCTCCCTCACAGATATGACCAGAGATTTGATTCCTACATGATTCTGTATTCAGTCAAGTTGAGTATCGAGATTAGCCATCCCACACCCCAGTGCAAGAGACTGTCTGGAATGTAATGTGTGACTGAAATGGATTGGGAACTGTGGTGGCTTGAATTCAGTGTGGCCCTGAGACTCAAATGTTCTGAATGCTAGGTCCCAAGCTGGTGGCAATTTGGGAATTGGAGCCTTGTGGATGAAGTGTGTTGTTGGGGGCGGGCTTATGGGAGTTATAGTCAGTTTGCCCTTGCCAGTGTTTGGCACATTCTCCTGCTGCTGTTGGCTAGGAGGTGATGTCCACCCTCTAGTCATGCCATCATCTTCCTCTGCCATCAGAACAAGAAGAGTTGGCAGGCCCTGACTCCAGGGCCATCTTAAAGTCTTCCCCCGGGGCTGTCATCTCCCCTGGCTAGCTTCATTCTCACAGCAGGAAGGAGGTGTCACGCCCATTTTATACAGAAAAGAGACCCAGAAAAGGTGAGGAACGGCTGAAGGTCCTGGAGCCTGTACGTGGTCTGGGATGACAGGAAGCAAGCCTGTGGTCCTAGCTAGTGATCTTTCCTTCACAGCCACTAGCATGCCCACGGAGGTGCCCGCGTGCTGTTTTTCTTTCTGGAAGGAGTCCTCAACTGGCCCGGCCCTCTCCGCCAGCCTGCCCGACCATCCCCAGAAGTCTCTTGGGGACCTTGCAAGTGCTCATGGCCTGTCTGCTCCCGTGTGAAGGGCCGCTGAAGCAGGGACCTTGCCTCTCCCCCTGAAGGGGACATTCGTGAGGTTTTTGCTTCTCTGCTCGGAGTGTGACACTTGGTGCGGGCCAGTGTGGTCCACCCTCAGTCTTCCCACAGCAAAATGCTTTTGTTAGGGATCCTCTCTAACCTGTGCCTCAGTTTACAACCAGATCCAAAGAATCCCCTTTTGCTTTTCTGACAGCCTTATTGCTAGGAAGAGCAAGGGGGCCAGTGTTTCTTGCCAGCCTGTCCCCAGTCCCCACCTTCGTCTTTGGAACTCCAGGGAAGCTGTTCCTATCACCACCACGACTGAGCTCACATCCCTATCCACACACTCCCCTGGGGGGGGGGGCGGGGTGTCAATACAGTCCACCCCTCTACCCGCAGTCATTAAAAATCAGTTAAAAGACAGGTCCATGAATAAAGTCAGGTTAATCAGAGCCAAAGAAACCTGGCTCCAGAGCTTTGAGCTGTACCACAGAAATAAACTGGGCCTTAATATGGTGAGAGAGTGTGACTCTTCTATAGTCATTTTACCCTCATGGAGTGGAACTGGCCTGTGACAGAGCTGCTACTGGGCAAAGAGCCAAAGCAGAAGATACCAGGGAACACGAGATCTTGGTGACACTGTTCACAGCTAACTCTGATCAAGCCTTGTCTGAAACTAACCACGCCCCTTGGACTTCAGTCTCAAGATCAGTAAATTCTGGTGTTGCTATTAAACGAAAAATTGTTTTCTTTCACTTGCAATCAAACTTCTAGCTTGGCTTCCCTTCCCATCCCACCCTACGGTCTCACCAAACTTCCTCCTCAGAGGCCCATCTACCCGTATGCAAATTAACTCACAAAACAGATTCACAGAGCCACCCACTACAGGCTCTTTTGTTACAGTTACTTGTACAGAATAGCTATATAGAAAAACTGTCCTGGATACCATCTGTACGTGGCCTGAGGAAGAAGGGTGTTGGGCAGGGGTTTTCAAGAAAGGGGCTCAAGATCCAGGTGTGGTGGCACACATCTTTAATCCCAGTACTCTGGAGGCTGAGGTAGGAGGGTCACTGTGAGTTCAAGGCCAGCCTGAGACTACATAGTGAATTCCAGGTCAGCCTAGACTAGAGTGAGACCCTATCTGAAAGAAAGAAAAGAAAAGAAAAGAAAAGAAAAGAAAAGAAAAGGGCTCAAGAGAATGAGGCCCAACAGCAAACACTGGCCCTGCTCAGCCCTATTCTGATCCTCAAATGGTCCTGTGTCCTTAGACCAGACTCAGCCAAATGGAGCTCACGAAAAGTTCCTTACCTGCTTTGGTCCTTGGAACTTTCTTTTGTTTGTTTGTTTTTTTGAGGTAGGGTCTCACTCTAGCCCAGGCTAGCCTGGAATTCACTATGTAGTCTCAGGGTGACCTCGAACTCATGGTGATCCTCCTACCTCTGCCTCCCAAGTACTGGCACTTTTTTTATTTTTATTTTTTTGGTTTTTCAAGGTAGGGTCTTGCTCTAGCCCAGGCTGACCTGGAATTCACTATGTAGTCTCAAGGGTCTTAGGGTAGCCTCGAACTCTCAGTGACCCTCCTACCTCTGCATGGTCTTGGTCTAGCCCAGACTTACCTGGAGTTTGGGACTTTTTTTATTGTATATTTATTTATTTATTTATTTGACACAGAAAGAGAGATAGGGAGGGAGAATGTGCACACTAGGGCCTCCAGCCACTGCAAACAAACTCCAGACACATGCGCTGCCTTGTGCATCTGGCTTACATGGGTCCTGGGGAATCAAACCTGGGTAGTTTGGCTTTGGATGCAAATGCCTTGACCACTAAGCAATCTCTCCAGCTCTTGGGACTTCTTTTTATGGCACCAGTTAAGGAAGGGCTGAGCAAGAAGAGACCACTGATCAAGTTGTTTGTGTGTGTGTGTGTGTGTGTGTGTGTTAGGCCTCTGTCCCAGGATGATTGACCCTTAATTTATAAGCAGCCTCTTGCACCCCATTTCTCACTGTACCCCATTTCTCACTGTACCCCATTTCTCATTGCATCCCACTTTTCATTGCATCTAGCTTCCTCCTGCCACATCCCCTTCCCCAGGTAAGTTCTTTTTCTTCCCTGAGGAGTGGCTCAGTTCTGTATCCTGTTCATTCTTGCTTTGCTGGTCAGCCTGGCCCCCACTCCTCTGGGCCTGTACTGGGTGTGAGCTGAACTGCTCCCACAGCACACTGGGCATCGCTAGGTGTGAAGGGAGAGTGGACTGGGTGACTGCTCAGCTTCTAGGGCCTCCTGAGAGAGTTTAAGACCTTAGGGAATGGGCCAGAGCTACCAGGGTCCATCCCAGCTCCTCGAGAGGAACCTTTCCTTCCCTGGGCCCTGTGTTCTCCACTGTGCATTAGTTTCAGTTCCATGACTATCCCAAAGAAGAGGAATGAACACCACTGCTTGGCCTTTTGGCTAAGATCAAGTGTGTTATCCAAAGGAGAGGAATAAAAGGCTCCTGGGCAGAGTGGCCACTGCATGCCTGGGCCCCACATGAACTCTGAGTCCACACCACAATCCAGAGCAAGGTGACTTCATACATCAGAACCAAGGACATGAGGCTCAGGGCAGGTGTCACTTCTCAGCCTGTGCTGTTAACACGCCCCTCCCTCCAGGCCCCTCTGCCTGACTGTGGCTGTGCTGAGCCAGGTCCCTCCCCTCTGTCCTCCGCGTCAGCACACATTTTTCAGGCCCCAGACTGCCAGGCCCCCAGCCAAGAGTGGATTCTTTGGTTCTCTCTGGTCTAAATCAAGCTGTGCCTGGAGCCCCTCCCCCCCCCCCCCCCCCCCCCCCCCCCCCGGGGGCCTGCTGCCTCATGTGGAAGAAGAGCAAAAAGCCAGATGGGAAAGGGATGGCCGACACCACTGCACCTGCGCTGTGCGGCCGCGTCTCAGGGCTGCCATTTCCCAAAGGGGACTCTGGGATCCTGATGACCCCTGAGCTGGATGTCATAAGAGAACAAAATGGAGGGGCAGTTTCATAAGGCCCCACAACAGGGCAAGGATTTGTAGGTGGAAATCATTTCCTCATTGCAAGTGAAAGAATGGTCTACCTATTATTATATTATTATTATTATTATTATTATTATTATTATCCTTGATACTGGATATTAAACCCACAGGCACAATCTATTTAATTAATTAATTTATTTATTTATTTGTGAGAGAGATAAAGGGGGGGAGAGAGAGAGAGAGAGAGAGAGAGAGAGAGAGAGAGAGAGAGAGAGAATGGTGCTCCAGGGTCTTCAGCCGCTGCAAATGAACTCCAGACACATGCACCACCTTGTGCAACTGGCTTACGTGAGTCCTGGGGAATTGAACCTGGGTTCTTTGTCTTTGCAGGCAAACGCCTTAACCACTAAGCAATCTCCTCAGCCCTATATTATTTTTTAATATATTATTTATTTATTTGGGAGAGATGGAAAGAGAGAGAGTGTGGTATACCAGGGCCTCTTGTCACTGCAAATAGAGTCCAGATGCAGGCACCACTTCATGCATCTGGCTTTAGTGAGTACTGGAGAATCAAACTTGGCCATCAGGCTTTTCAAGCAAGCACCTTTAGCCACTGAGCCCCACTCTATTTTACAATAAATAAAAATTGAAGGAACTTGGGAAAGCCTGGGAGGCTCCTGGGAAAGTTCTCTGGGAGAAGACTGGGTGAGGAAGGGTCCCCAAAGCTGTTCAGTCAGGGGACAGTGTCTGAGTAAAGGTCTACCTCAGGCTCAGTACCAGGGCCCAACCACCCCTCTGCTGTGAATCTCCAGGACATCTCTTGAACATCAGATCCCCTGGGAACCAAGGCTGAGGTATTTTCACTTTCAGCAGGCTGGTGACTTCTCTGCTGACTGAAGCTAGACTTTCTCAGCTCCTTGCCCCTCCCTAATGTCACAGCCCCCTGACCTGACATCATCAGACACCTGCTTACCTCAGATCTGGTCTCTATTTGCAGGTGTGTATTTATTCCTGTTTCTTTTTTTAAAAAAATTTATTTATTTATTTATTTTAGAGAGAGAAAGAGGTAGAGAGAGGGGGAGAGAATGGACACACCAGGGCCTCCACCCACTGCAAACGAACTCCAGACATATGTGCCCTTGTACATCTGGCTTATGTGGGTCCTGGAGAACAGAACTGAGATCCTTTGGCTTTGCTGGCAAACACCTTAACCACTAAGCCATCTCTCCAGCCCCTATTCCTGTTTCTTTAGTATCAGCCTCCTGCAGACTGTAAACTGGATGAGGGCAAAAACTGGGTCTGTTAAGTTCTGTGCCGGGTAGAGGGAAATTAACTGTGGGCTCAAAGCTTGCATGGTCTAGCCTCCATTCCCAGCTTTCTACTTACCACTTCCTTGATCTTCAGCAAGTAGTTTCTCCTTCTTGGACCTGAGTGTTCCCTCCTTTAAAGCAGAAATTAGAATACTCATATTTGTATTACATGGTTGGGAGAAGGAATGTAAAAAACACTTAACATTGTTCCTGTCACACAGAGAATGGCCAGTAAATATTCATTGTTAGTGAAAGCAAAACAGCCCCAAAACTTAGCTTGAGCAAACTACAATCACTAATCATCTGTAGCTCTAGTGGTGCCGACTTGCTCAAGGCTCAGATGGGTGTTTTTGGCTGAGCTCACTCACGTGGCTTTGGTCACTTGGCTGGTTGGCTGAGACTCTAAAAGCCCTAACTCACTTGGCCTGTAAGTGGCCAAGGTTGTTACTCAGGGCACCTCCGCTTTTCTCACTTTCGCAGCCTTAGTCAAAGCAAGTTTCTAGGTCATCCCACAGTCAAGGGATGAAGAAATGTGACTGTATTGTTAAGAGGAAGTCCTAAGTCTTTCTGGGCATTTTCAGTCTGCTTTCGTTGTTATTTTCCTGTTCCTAGCATGTGTGCATAGGTGCCTGGGCCAGGTTTATTAACTAATTAACTAACTGAATAATCTGGGCTCATTGCTAGAATCCTAGTGCTTGAGAGACTGAAGCAAGAGGATCTTGAGATCTTGAGTTTAAGGCCAGGATGAGGTACACAGCAAGATTCTGCTTCAAAACCCCCAAGGCTATGGATGTAGCCCAGAAGTGGTGAAGCACTTACCTAGCATACACGAGGCCTTGGGCTCTCAGTACCAGGAAAACAAAATGTGGATATGCACACATATGCATGTACACTAATAGGTAAATAGAGAAAAAGCTACAGACCAGAAAGGAAGATGGACTAGCTTAAGGTCACATAACAAGGAAGTGGCAGACGGGAAGTGGGGGGGAAGGGGCAGCAACTAGGTCTCCTCGCGCCCGCCCGGTCCTGCCTGTTCGCATTGTACCAGTGTTGCTCAGACAACTGCTCGAGGTGGGGCTGAATTCTCCAAATAGTTGCCTCGCTCCTCAGCTTCCGCTGAGAACCCTGGAGAACCTTCCAGGAGGCCAGGAGCACATCGCTGCTTCCTAGAGTCTGCGGCAGGGAGGAGGAAGCACTTCTCGTCGTCGTCCCCCCCCTCCCCCCCCCCGCCCCAGGGGAAAGAGTGTCCCAGAGCCGGCTCGAAGTCGTGGCAGCACCTCCCCAGGAGCAGGGCGGGAGGTCAGAAGCCACGGCTGACCCCAGGGGCTGCGCTGCGGGGCTGCCCGCCACTGCAGCAGCCCGGCCAGCTCAGGCCTGCACGCGGGCGGGCGCACGCATGCGCAGCCGCGCTCCCTAAGACCCGGGAGCCGCAACTGTCCACGTGGACCGCGGACCACTGCGCTCCGAGTTGTCGGGAGCGGCGTTTCTCAGTTTGGGGGAGGGCTGCTTGAGAAAGTCGGCTGGCCCAGGAAGTTGTGAAAGGCACACTACGGTTTCTGTGATCATCCCCTTCCTGTGGTCGCGGCACCCCGGGCCGGCAGGCACCCCCCCCCCCACTTCCTCCCTCCAGAAGAGCTCCTTAGGCCTGCTGAGTCACTCACCTACTGAGGCGAACGCAGCCACGTGCAGCCCGAGGTAGGAAGGACTCTGTAGTCACCTGGACAGGTGGCTGCGAGAGGAAGGACGCGTCGCAGACATTCCTCCCGCGAGCGCACCCCGCCCTGCCAGCCCTTTTCCTTTTCCCTTCTCAGACGATGGAGTGTGGCAGTGCAACTCTGAGGTGGGAAGCAATGGGGTGGTTCATGACTGTAGTCCCAACACTCACGAGGCTGGCATAGGAGAATCACCGTGAGTTCAAGGCCAGCCTGGGCTACAGTTTTCTTTTCTTTTTCTACATACATATTTAGAACCTCCATGATTATAAACAATATCCCATGGTAATGCCCTCACTCTCCCCCCACTCTCCCCTCTGAAACTCTATTCTCCATCATATCCCCTCCCCCTCTCAATCAGTCTCTCTTTTATTTTGATGTCATCATCTTTTCCTCCTATTCTGATGATTTTGCGTACGTAGTGTCAGACAGTGTGAGGAGTCCTACCCTTCCTTTGGCTCTTACATTCTTTTTGCCACCTCTTCTGCAGTGGACCCTGAGCCTTGGAAGGTGTGATAGAGATATTACAGTGCTGGGCACTCCTGTCACTTCTTTCTAGCACCATGATGCCTTCTGAGTCATCCCAAGGTCACTGCCATCTGAAAAGAGAAAAAGAGAAGGTTCTCAACCAAAAGTGAGAGTAGCATTAATATAATTAAGAGAAGTGCTTACTGGGCAGTTTGATGATCATACTATATACATTTAGCCACACAGCAGAACATGTTATACCCCTAGGACTCATGACTACCCCTGTTTTAGGTTTTCAATATCAGGAATGTATTCCTTTCCATAGAGCAGGCCTCCAGTCCAATTAGAGGGCAGTTGGTTTTCACCATGACAGACGTGCCACTACTGCACACATTCACTCATTTGGCCAGGCTGACAAAATATAAGGCTTGCAGTGTCCACTGTTGAGTATCTTCACTGGTGATTTCTCTCTCCCATTGAACTGCATGCAATGTGGCTTTTCCCAGCTTTCTGTCAGCTGGTCCACATGGAGGAGGTCATCAGCTCAGTTCCAGCAGGATTTTTCAGTAGCTTTGCTGGATACAGTTTTTCTATAGACCATAAGCTTATTATCATTTCTGGGTAGACCATTAGCAAGCCCAAGGCCCTTAGTTCACAGCCCAATACCACAAGAAAAAAAAAAAAGAAGTACAGATTCCTAGGTTCCATCCTAGATTGAGTCTGGGCTCCCAGCATTGCTGCTTACAAGCTTCAGGGCTTGGGGAGTATCAGACAATCTGTACCTCAATTTCCTCACCCCTGAAATAAGGCTAAACCTCCCTATTGGAAAGGTGAGAGATTTATATGGTATTAAAAGAAACCAGATCATAAATCTGTCATGTAGACATGAAAAAAAAAAAATGTATTCACATGGGTACATTGTGTAGAATGGGACCCACACATCAGAAGTAACAACACATAATTTAAGATACATTTGTGGAAGAGTGGATGGAAAGATTACAAGAGCCACAGAGTAGGTAAGAATATTCTGAGGCAGCCCCCCCACAGCCCTCAGGGACTGACTGAAGTTCCCGCCCCACAGTGAATGCCATAATACCACTGAGGAGGCCCCCTCAGGGCAATGGGAGCTGGGGTGAGGGGATAAAAGAGTATAACCTGTTATAATTTATGTAAAATAAAATTTAAAGTTAAAAACATGTATTAATGGAGGCTATGGGTTCTGCCTAAGTGGATTCAACCAATCTCAAACTGAAAATACTTGAAGAAAATAAATTGTGTCTGTACTAAAAAGGTACATGCTTTTTGTTATTACTCCTTGAACAGGACAGTTGAGTGACTAAATATTATGGCTTGATTACAAAATGGCACACACCTTTAATCCTAGCAGAGATAGGAAGGATCATCTTGAGTTCAAGGCCACCCTGAGACTACATAGTGAATTCCAGGTCGGCCTGGGCTAGAGCAAGACCCTATCTTGAAAAACAAGCAACAACAACAAAGTCAAGAACTTTGCATCAAGACAATAGGAAAGATGATTTAAGGGCATCTCCTGAGCTGCCAGATTCCATGTGCACCTCCCACCACTACAGGATCTAGAGTGTAGGGTTTTAACTTATTTGAAAGACTTTGATCTTACTAGAGAGCTTTATGGTATCCTGTACCTAACAAGGCCACTTAAGGAAGTGTTTCCCAGATTCAGCTGCCAGGCACTCATAGGGTACGATGGGTTTTGTCCAAAGTAGCCCAGTTATGCCTTGAGCTGGTGGTAACCTTGTAGTCGTCCATGTGATGCTAGAACATGCAGAATGCAAGAGTTGGAAGGTTATGAAGGCTTCCACTCAGACTTCAAAGAAAGGCCTAAGAGAGAGACACAAAACCGTAATGGTAAACACAAAGCTTCACTGTACACATCAGAATGTTGGAGATGTCAAGAACGCATAACATCTGCTGAGGAACTCAGAACATTGAGCCCAAAAGAGAAGCCCTGTGGGCTGTAGGCTGAAAGGCCATAGGAGTGGAGCTGCCCAAGCCCTTGACAGTGCCTGTCACACCACTGTGTGCTCCCGGTGCTTGACATGAATCTACCAAATCTGATGTATGACTTGCTGGATTTGGTCTTTGTTTGGCCCCACCCTTCTTTCTGTGCCTTCATTCCTCCTTTTTTATTTTTCCCCCCAAGATGGGGTCTTGTTCTAGCTCAGACTGACCTGGAATTCAGGTAGTCTGAGGGTGGCCTTGAACTCAAGGTGATCCTCCTACCTCTGCCTCCCAAGTGCTAGGATTAAAGGCACACCCAGCTCATTCCTCCTTTTTGGAATTGGAATGTTTATACTACTGTGATTTGGAAGCATGTGACTTGTTTTGGTTTTGGCAGAACTGATTATGTCAGAACTGTTAAGATGTTGGATGCTTTTGGAGGTGGTCTAAATGCTTTTTGGATTATAAAGTAAGGCCAGGAATGCAATGCCTTGGTTTGAATGTAAGATGTTTCCCAGAGCACGTGGGTTGTGCATCCTCAGCGAGCAGCACTATTTGAAGAGGAGGGGTCTACTTGAAGGAAGCAGGTTGCTGGAAGTGCGTCCTTGGGGGCCATTCTTGCCCCAGCTCCCCTGACCTGCTTTCCTCTCATTCTTCCATTCTGCTTCCTGTCAGTAATGAGGTAGAGGGGTTCCTGTGCCACACCCAGCACCATGATGTTACAGTCCATGTGCATGGGGCTGACCAGCTATGGACTAGACTCACTGAAACCATGACCCAAAATAAATCTTCCCTCCCTTAAGTTGCTTCCCATTTTTTGGTCACAGTGACAATAAAGTTGAAGAGTGTGATTTATAAAGCTTCATAAGGCATCTAGCCAGGCATGGTTGTGCAAGCCTTTAATCCCAGAACTCAAAGGATCGCTGTGAGTTTGAGGCCAGCCTGAGACTACATAGCGTATTCCAGGTCAGCTTGGCTAGAACGAGACCCTACCTCAAAAAGGGGGCATCTAGAAATGATTTTAAGTATGCAGGAGGATTTGTATAGATATAGCATTTGCACAGACACAATATGTAGACAACCATTATGCCCTTTTATACAAAGGACTTGGGCCTCTGCATGTTTTGGTTTCTTGGGGTCCTGGGGCCAACTTGCTGCCGATCTGGAGGGAGAGCTGCATTTGCTTCTGATTCCCAGCCTTGGTGTGACAGCGCCAGGAGCTCGCAAGAGGCCCCCCTTGGTCTGCCACGGTGCTAAAGCAGGTGCTCCTAGGCCAGGCTTGTAGGCCTCACTTGCTTCCAGGGATTTCCTGAACAGGGTCTGTAAATGTCTGCCAAGCAGAGACACTTGGGGCTCCCATCTTAAGATGTCCCACACCTGCTGAGAAAATCCCCTAATACACAGAACTCCTACTGCAGAAACAGCGATCTTATCCTTCCTCCTGTCTGCTCCAATGGTGACGGAACCCAATGCCTGTCCGACCGTTTTTAGAAAAGGACATTTTAGCCAGTTGCTGTGATGCATGCCTGTAATCCTAACACTCAGAAGTGGAGGAAGCAGGGCGATCAGGAGCCCAGGGCCATCCTTGGCTATGTGGTGCGTTTGAGGCCAGTCTTGGCTAAATGAGTCGCTGTCACAAAAAGTCAAAAAAGACAAAGAAAGAGGCAGAACCATTTTATAAACAAAATTTGACAGGGCACAAGGTTCCAATGTATACAATCAGCAGAAGCTATGGTTCATTAGTTTCTTTTTCTTTTTGGAAGGAGGCAGATTTTGAAACAGGGTCTTGTGATATAGTCTAGGCTGCTCTGTAGCTCACTAGGTAGCCCAGGTCACCCCTTGAACTGGTGACAGTCTCTGTATCAGCCTTCTAAGTGCTTAGATTACAGGCGTGCACCATCATGTCTGGCTAGTTTACATTAATTAATTAATTATTATATTATTTATTTGCAAGTAGAGAGACAAAGACGGGGAGGATGGGCACACCAGGGCCTCCTGCCACTGCAAACAAACTGCAGCGCGCATCCACCACCCTATGCACCTGGCTTTACATGGGTAGTGAGGAACTGAACTTGGGCTGTCAGACTTTGCAAGCAAGCATCTGTAACCTCTGAGCCATCTCTCCAGTCCTATACTTGTTTTTTAAATTCAAGTTAAAATTATGTGAATAATTGTCCTAGGAAGGTTGAGACAAGAGGACTGCTGTGAGTTCAAGGACAGCTTGTACTATATATTGACCTCCGGAACAGCCTGGGCTATAGAATGAGACCCTACCTAATAATAATAAAAATTAATCATCATCATGAGAAGAATGAGGAAGAAGAAGGAGGAGGAAGAGAAGAATAGAGGAAGGAAGGAAGGAAAGAAGGAAGGAGGGAGGGAAGGAAGCTTGGTAGATAGATAGGGCTTAGCAGGTAAGAGTGCTTCCTGTGCAAGGCCTGAGAGGCCTGAGACTACTCGAATTCAGTTACCCAGTACCTACATAAACAGCTGGGCATGGTCATGTACATGTGTAACCCCAGTCCTGTGGGGAGGAAAGACTACAGAATCGCCGAGGCTTGTGAAAATGGCAACCCCAGAATTAGTGAGGAACTTTGTCTTAAGGAAATACAAGGATGAGTGATAGAGAGGGACAGCAATGTTTCCTCCGGATTCTACTCATGTACACATGGTGTGCCACATCTTCGCACACATGTGCATACACCACAACTTCACATACTGTACACATGCCAAAAGGAAGGCAACAAGGAAGAAAGGTAGGAAGGAGGGAAAGAGGGAAGGAAGAAAGGAATGGAGGGAGGAAATTATTGTTGAATTGAGTATTGACAAATGCCAAGAATTTTCTTTGAAAAAGGCCAAGATTTTTTTTAAATTTTTATTTTGAAAATTAAATAAATAAATATAATATATACATTAAAATTATATATATGTAACAGGATATACTGTTATATACCCTAGCCCCAGCACCTATTACTGTGGGGGCCTGCCTCAGTGGGGTTATGATATTCACTGTGGGATCTTGAAGGTCTCAGTCAGTTCCTATGAAGTAGCAAGGTGGGATGGGGTTACTGTGCCTCAACGTATTCCTACACACCCTGTGGCTTTTACAATCTTTCCAACCCCTCTTCTGAAATATTCCCTGAGCCATGGCAGGCCTGTTGGAAGTCTGAGTTAGTACTGAGTCTTTTGTAGCCTCTGGATTCTGCTTTGATAGGTTTTGATTTGATCACCGTGTCTGTCACCATCACCCTGGAGCTGGTTGTCAGGCTAACAGTAGGAGTAGTATTTATGTGGCTGCTTCCTCTGCAATTTTTCCTGGGCCAAGGTTTTGTTTAGCAGGGTTTACAATCCCTAGAGAATTCCAAAGCCCTTTTATGGGATAAGGTGATTGAGGCCCAGGTTGGAAAATGGGCTGAAAGTCCCATTGAATGACAGAGCAGTGAGAATCTAGGCTCACGGAGCCCCAGGCAGTCATCTATACACCCACAGCCCCAGCCCGACCAATAGTACTGGGAGCCTGCTCAGATGGCTCTTGCCATTGGCTGAATTCTGCAGGCTATGTGGCTGTTTGAAGGCAGGGTGGGGTAGCAGGAGCAAAGACAGCTCCTCCTCTCCAGGCCTGGGTATGGGGAAGGAACAGGTAGCAGGAGCTAGTTGGTAGCAGGAAGGAGTACCACTGGAAGGACTAGGCTCGCCTCTGCTTTAGATGCTGAGTCCTTGATCCACATACATTTTGACCCTGCAAACAATACCTGAGCTGTTCAGTGCTTAGAGGTCCTCAGGTAAGAAATGGAAGTTACGGCGGTAAAGAAAAATGAAGTTATGAAATTTGCAGAAATATGGATGGACCTGGAAAGGATTATATACTAAGTGAGGTAACCCAGGCCCAGAAAGCCAAGCGCCACATGTTCTCCCTCATATGTGGATCCTAGCTACAGATGACTGGGCTTCTGCGTGAGAAGGAAAATGCTTAGTAGCAGAGGCCAGTAAGTTAAGAAGGAGACATAAAGGGAAGGGAAAGGAAGGGAGGAGGGTACTTAATAGGTTGGTATTGTATATATGTAAGTACAATGATTGAGATGGGGAGTTAATATGATGGAGAATAGATTTTGAAAGGGGAAAGTGGGGGGGAGGGAATTACCATGGGATATTTTTTTATAATCATGGAAAATGCTAATAAAAAAAAGAAAGAAATGGAAGTTACTATTAGTGACAGTTCCCCGCTATCTATTAGGTTTTACCCAGTGGAGTCCCTGCCTCTCAATCTAGAAGACAAGTAATGTGGGAGCCTCAGGCTAGGCCTAGCTGCTTTCACCAGTAGAAAAACCAGTCCGGGGGTTGGCGAGATGGCTTAGTGGTTAAGACACTTACCAGCAAAGCTAAAGGACCCAGGTTCAAGTCCCTAGTACCTATGTAAAGCCAGATGCGCAAGGTGGCTCATGCATCTGGAGTTCATTTGCATTGGCTGGAGGCTCTGGTGCACCCAATCTCTATCTGTCTGTCTTCTCTCTATCCTTCTCTACTTACAAATAAGTATTTTAAAAAAAAGAAAAGAAAAACTGGTCCACAGCTGTATTTCCTGCCACATCAGCCTACCACACCCAGGATACACAGACCAGCCTCCTCCAGGAAGATTAGCTACCAAGATGCTGAGTCAACCTGGGTCAATTTATGATCTCCACCCTGAGAAAAGTGCCTGGTCACAGCATATCCAGTCACCTGTGCCATCAGGCCTGTGATGACCCACCTGCTCCAGATACCTGCCATGGGAGGGAACGAGGAGTGGCCAGCTGTGTGGAGACTGCCCCCAACTCTAGAAGTGGGCTCCCACTGAGAACCATACCAACAAGGCCTCAGAACAAAGGTGACATGATATGTGTTCATGCTCAGGATGGCAGAGGACAATCTCATTCCCAGGAGCATTGTCAGTCTCCTTGGAGACTTGAGACAGGGTCTCTCATTGGCCAAATGCTCACTAATAGGCTAGACTGGCTTGCAAGCAGGCTCCAGGAATCCTCCTTCCTCTGTTTCTCCAGTGCCAGGACCACAAACATGTGCCACAGCACCCAGCAATACATGGGTTCTGAGGACTAAACTCAGGTTCTCATGTTTGCAAGGCAGGTACATTACCAACTGAGCTTTCTCCTCAGACCCCTATTTTTGAGTTTATTTTTAAAAGCTTTCTTCTGAGACTGAGGAGAGAGCTCAGTGGTTAAAGGTACTTGCTTGCAAGCCTGCCCACATGGGCTTGATCCCATTCTCCATAGAAAGCTGGAAACAAAGTACTGCATGCATCTGTGAGCCCAACAAACCTATGGCAATGGGACTTAGAGCCAAGAGAATCTGGAAGCTCATGGATCAGCTAGTCTGATGCACACAGCTAGTCATGGGCCATGCAGCAGCAAAACAACAAGAAACTCTGTCTCAGAAAGAAGGTGGGGGCTGGAGGGATGGCTTAGTGGTTAAGAGCTTGCCTGTGAAGCCTAAGGACCCTGGTTCAAGGCTTGATTCCCCAGACCCACATTAGCCAGATGCACAAGGGAGCACACACATCTGGAGTTCATTTGCGGTGGCTAGAGGCCCTGGCACACCCATTCTCTCTCTCTCTCCCTCTTTCTCTCTCAAATGAATAAATTAAAATAAACAAAAAAATTTTTAAAAAGAAGGTGGGAGGAAAGGGTGGACACCTTGAGGTTGTCCCCTGACTTCTACATGTGTGCCATGGGACATGCATATACACAGAGACACACAGACAGACAGACACAGACACATATACACACATGAATAAATAAATTTAAAAATTTGTCTATTTATCTGAGAGAGAGACAGAAAGAGAAAGAGGAAGGTGAGAGAATGCACCAGAGTTTCCTGTTGCTGCAAATGAACTCCAAACACATATGCCACTGTGCATCCAGCTTTGTGTGGGTTTAGGTGCTGGGGACCGAAACCTGGGCCATCAGGCTTTGCAAGAATGTGGTTTTAAGTGCTGAGACATCTCTCTAGCCTATAAAGAAATTTTAGAACCATTTTCTTCTGATTATAAAACAGAACATACTCTTTATAGGACATTTCAAAAAAAAAAAACAAACGCTAACCTATGGGAAAATAAAAGTCACCTTGCACCCCTTCATCCAGAGGGAGCCCCCACTAATATTTAGAACATCTCCTGCCATTCTATTTTCTATGTACAAAAGATAGGGGTCTGCAGAAGTCAGGGTCGTCTCTGAGGAGAAAGGAGGTTGCAGGGAGCTGTGGGCTCTGAGAAGAGAGAGGGGCTCAGACTCGGAGGGGACAGGAGATCGTGACGGGAAGAGTACAGTCAGGATGAGGCGACCTCCCGCAAGGAAGAGTTTTTCCTTAGGCCAGTGGGCTCTGGGGAGCTGCAGCAGGTACTGGGACTCAGGACTCTTAACATCAGCCTGCAAGAGCTCTGAGGAGTCTCACTTTAAGATTTTTGCAGGAAGCCGGGCGTGGTGGCGCACGCCTTTAATCCCAGCACTCGGGAGGCAGAGGTAGGCTGATTGCCGTGAGTTCGAGGCCACCCTGAGACTCCATAGTGAATTCCAGGTCAGCCTGGGCTAGAGTGAGACCCTACCTCGAAAAACAAAAAAAAAAAAAAAAAAAAAAAAAAAGATTTTTGCAGGAATGTCTGAGAAAATAATCCTTCAGCACTTTGGAAGAGTACGTCTGGAGATCCATAGGGAGGACATTCCTGAAAATAACTTGAGAGTTAAAAAGAAATGTGAGGCCTGGCGTGAATGAGATACCTAAGAGGAAAGTATGACTTTGCAGCAAAAAAACACAGTCTTGAAAATAGCAAGAATTTGGTCAAGTGTCAAAGTCAACATTTACTGACTGTGTTACTTCATCCCCGGGGCTCATTTCTCCATCTCCAGATTCCAGGCGGCAGTGATACACCTACGTCAGAGGACGCGTGTGAGGGCTGCACAAGGTGACGTGGCTAAGAGTCTAGTGAGGTGCCTGACGCACAGCAGATGCTCCGGAATATCAGGAGGACACAGAGTGAGCGCAATGAAAGTCCTGGGGACAGAAGGACTACTGGAGAAGGAGCTGGGAGAACTAGATGCCATGCAAGGCTGCAGAAAG
Source organism: Jaculus jaculus (assembly GCF_020740685.1). Lineage (NCBI taxonomy): Eukaryota > Metazoa > Chordata > Mammalia > Rodentia > Dipodidae > Jaculus > Jaculus jaculus. The sequence goes on along the minus strand of NC_059102.1, from coordinate 24,076,902 downwards.
GAGAGCTCTCCTGGACAGAACATGATCTCTGCAGGCTCCTAAGGCCAAGGAAGGAAGAGCTCAGGGGCTAGCAGGTCCCTGGTGAGAGACAGCTTCAGAGTTGCCATAGTGCGCTGGATAGAAGCCAGAAGCTAAGAGGTTAAGATGTGTTGGGTGAGGGCTGGAGAGATGGCTTAGCGGTTAAGCGCTTGCCTGTGAAGCCTAAGGACCCCGGTTCGAGGTTCCCCAGGTCCCACGTTAGCCAGATGCACAAGGGGGCGCACGCGTCTGGAGTTCGTTTGCAGAGGCTGGAAGCCCTGGCGCGCCCATTCTCTCTCTCTCCCTCTACCTGTCTTTCTCTCTGTGTCTGTCACTCTCAAATAAATAAATAAAAAATTTTTTAAAAAAAGATGTGTTGGGAGATGAGGATGTCTAGGAGAAAGTTCTTACAAGTCTTTCCAGTGCTTGGCAGTGGAAGGAAAGGGAGAGGTCCTAGATGAGGGAAAGGCATGTAGGAGATGGGGAAGTAGGTATTTTGCTTTGTATGGGTCAGAGGTACTTCAACATGTTTATAGAGTCAGAGGAGAAATCAACAGATGTTCTCAGAGAGGTGACTAAAGGTGTATTCTACCTCTGTTATACTTGTTTTCTCATTTTTTTTTTTTCTGTTTTTTGAGGTAGGGTCTCATTCTAGCCCAGGTTGACCTGGAATTCACTATGTCCTTTCAGGCTGGCCTCCAGTGTTTTCTCATTTTTAAAACCACAGTGTGGATACAGAATCTTTGAGGCCCTGTGGGAATTTTTAGCTCTTCCATCCATCCACTCATCCTTGCCTGACTTCATTCCTCCCTCCCTCTCTTTCTTCTTTTATCCATTCATGCAATTATCATTCTAAACCATACTCTCTGTGGACCTCTGGGCCTGGGCAAATTGCACTGTGGGAAGGGAGGGAGGGAATGGAGACAAGTAGCAACAAAGGCCCCTCTCCCCAGGGCTCAGTGTTTAGTAGGATTGTAGAAAACTATTAGGCAATGGCTTAACAATGGATTGAATGTGAAATATTTCCTATAAGCTTCTGTGTTTGAACATCTGGTTCTTTGTTGGAAGATCAAGTTTGGGAGTCTGTGGAAACTTTGGGTCTAGCTGGTGGACATGGACTGCTGGCGGGGTGGGGGAGGGCGTGCAGCCCTGCTTCTAGCCTCCTCGTTGCTTCCTGATTCGCCAACATGCCTACGTGCCAACAAGCCACATTACAAACTCATACCATCATGGACCTGTCTGCTCCAGCCACCATGCCTGCCCTGCCCTGCCCTGCCCTGCCAGGAAGGACTGGGTCCTCTAAAACTGAACCAAAATAAATCTTTCCTCTCAGAAGTTGTTGGTGTCAGGTATTTGATCACAGTGATGAGGAAAGTAGCTAATGCACACAGGAACCTCAGAACCCATGCCCTCATATTCCTTTGAAACAACATCTGCACCAGCTAGTATTCTCTAGAGGAACAGAGCTGCTAGGGTGAGCATGTATCATGAGGGGATTTCTCAGACTGGCTTCCATCATACGAGCTGGCAGTCCAACAGTGGCTGTCTGCTGGCTGGACATTCTGAGAACCTGGCTGCCTCAGCAGCTCCCATCGGGAACTGGAGTTTGGAGGGTTCCTGGAGGGCCACTGGTCTTCAACTGTGCTGCAAGTCCAAAGAAGCTGGGCCTTGAAGTTCACAAACAGTGGCAGCAACAAGGTAGATGAACTCACCAGCGAGGAGCAGAAGTCGGTGGTGGCAGGGCAGGTGCTTTTTGTCACCTCTTTCTATATAGGCTGCCACCAGAGGGCTGCCCGCTCTGAAGGAAGAGCTCGCCTTGTGACTTAATCCTTCCTTCCTTCCTGGAAACACCCTCATAGACCTGCCCCAGAGTTAAGTCTCTTGCTTGATTGCTGATTGAAACAAGAGGACAATAGAGGGCTAGAGAGATGGTGCAGCGATTAAGGTGCTTGCCTGTGAAGCCTAAGGACCCAGGCTTGATTTCCCAGCACCCACGTGAGTCAGATGTACAGGGTGGCACATACATCTGGAGTTCCTTTGCAGTGACTAGAGACTCTGGTGCACCAATATCTCCCTCCCTCTCTTTCTCTCTCTCTCAAATAAAATAAATAAAAACAGAAAACAAATTTAAACAATGGCAATAGAAATGAGCTGTTACAACATTCTAGCACTCGCCCAACCCCTGGATGGTTCTCCCTGGTCTGCTACTTCCCTGCCTGTAAGAATGTGCCCTTGTTTTGCTAGCCTACTGCGTTCTCCATTCCTAACCACGTGCTGGCCCATGTAAACAGAGCCTTAGTGCCTGGTGTGTCCACCCACCCATGAGCATCACTCAGACAGAACAGAGAGGGCCAGTCTCTATCAGTCTCTGGTTGTTTGCCTTGAATTAGATGATCTTAGAAAGCAGTGAGCCCAACGAATAGCGAGATATATAAACTTAAAGGTGCAGCAGCGCAGGCTGGGGAGATGGTTCAGTGGGTAAAGTGATTGCTGTGCAAGCATGAGTACCTGGCTTCAGCTTCTCGGAGCCCACAGAAAGCTCACATCTGTATCTCAGTGCACCTAGGAGAGACTGAGGCAGAGACTCACCCAGAAACTCATGGACCAGCTAACCTGGCAGATACAGTGTGGTGAACCATGACAGACCCCGCCTCAAATAAGGTGGAAGGCAATGAGTGACACCCAAAGTTGTCCTCTGACCTATGCACATGGGCACTCATACTTGAACACGTGCACACACACATGCACACACACACACATAGTTACATCACTGCAGAGAGGGACTTGGCTTTCCCATGGGCAGGGCTCAGAGGCCTCTCTGATGGAGCATGACCCACAGGCAGGGCAGGGGATCACCAGCAAATAACACTCCTGGTGAGGCCCAGGACACAGCCCAGTGCCGAGGGGGAGCGCGAGGGAGTGGGGAGGAAATGGTGTTTGACCAGGCAGCAGCTGGCTATAGGCCTAACAGAGGGAGGCAGGCAGAGCCCTGTGGATGGAAGATGCTCACCAGCGAGAACCGTGGGAAGTGCCGGAGCTATTCAAACATGGAGGTGACGTGATCAGTTTTGGTTTCCAAGAACTCTTGATGAGACATCTTGAAGATTAGTCTAAATAGTTGGAGCTTGTCACACAATACTGTAGACATGAGACTGCCATGGGGCTGGCTTCCTTCTAGTACATACATGCCTACACATACACACGTATGCGTATATATCATGTGTGTATGCATGTGGTGTGCATGCATATGTGTTGGTACGGATATGAGGGGTACGTGTGTGTATACAGAAGTGTAGGGTGTACGTATGTGTGTGTGCATAGACCAAAGTTCTACATTGGATTTCTTTTTTATTTTTTTGTTTATTTGAGAGCAACAGACACAGAGAGAAAGACAGGTAGAGGGAGAGAGAGAGAATGGGCGCGCCAGGGCTTCCAGCCTCTGCAAACGAACTCCAGACGCGTGCGCCCCCTTGTGCATCTGGCTAATGTGGGACCTGGGGAACCGAGCCTCAAACTGGGGTCCTTAGGCTTCACAGGCAAGCGCTTAACCGCTAAGCCATCTCTCCAGCCCTACATTGGATTTCTTTACCAATAACATTCCACCTTATTTTTTTGAAATGGGACCTCTCACTGAACCTGGAATTCACTGGTTCAGCTACAGTAGCTAGGCTTAGTAAGTGCAGGAATCCTCCCGTCTCCACCTTCTGGGAGCTAGACGATAGGTACGCACTGTCGCACCCAGCTTTTCCGTGGGTTTCAGGGATCTGAGCTCAGGTCCTCGTGCTTGTGCAGCAAGCACTTTACTGACTGAGCCATCTCTCCAGACCTTTTTATTTAAAAAGAATGAGCTTGCTCTGCTTTTGTTATTAAGAAAAGCAATGGTGGGGGGGGGGCGGGGGCAGGGGCTGGGGTATAGCTTGGTTGGTGGAGTGCTTGTCTTGCATGCACCAAGCCTTGTGTTCAGTCCCCAGCACTGAATGTGGTAGGTAGTGTGTGCCTATAAATCCCAGGCGGAGGCAGAAGGATCAGAGGTTCAAGGTCATCCTAAAGTATGTATCTAGTTCAAAACCATCCAGGACTACAATGGGACCCTGTCAGAAAGGAAGGAAGGAGGGAAGGAAGGAAGGAAGGAAGGAAGGAAGGAAGGAAGGAAGGAAGGAAGGAAGGAAGGAAGGAAGGAAGGAGGGGAGGAAGGAAAGGAGGGAGGGAGAGAGAAAGGGAAGGAGAAGGGGAAAGAGAAGGAAAGGAAAGGAAGGAGGGATAGTATGGATTAGAAAACTAATAAAGATTACAACACTACAGAGCAGTTTAAGAAATGGTAGTGATAAAAGCAGTAAGGCCAGGGGCCCCTTCTGTATGAATTGTGCCCAGATAGGCACATTAGGGCAGAGCTGGGCTTTGGGCTGGTATTAGTTAGGTTTGGGGTCCACTGCCTCCCTTCCCAGGAAGGTCTTCCAGAAGCTTTCTTTGTGCCTGAGCAGCCCACCCTTCCAGAAGGTCAGTGGGAAGGAGGAAGCTGACGGAGAGGAGATATTTTCCGGCAAGTGTTCCAAACCACTGTCAGCAAGAGTGACTTCCAGCCACTTCTCCCTAGGAACAGCCCTGCTTACTGGAGCTTCTCCCCTGGGACTGTTGCTTGCAGGGACTGGCACTATGGGGAATGTTTGTTGACAGTGCCCGGTAACCAGGGCTGGGTATCGGTAGGAGATTGAAGTCCCCAAGAGGAAGATCCTGTCCCAGAAAGCCCAAGTAACATGGCTCAGAGGAAGTGTCTTGGGGAGCCTAGGCATGGGTCTTCCCTCGGCCCCTGCCCTTCCATAGGCCGCTCCACGCCCCTGCCACACACAGCCAGGGAGACTGCTTCGCGCGGCTTCCCCGCCTGCTGGTGGGCAACATTGTGGAGCAACGTCACAGAGAAGCAGTGGCACAGTGGGATCCTCATGGTGGGGGGGTTCAGGGTCCCCCTTCCTGTGCTCCATCAGCCAGACGATGGTTTGTCCCCTGGGAAGAGAGTGGAGGCCCCGTTAGAGCAGTCCACGGGGCAGGTCCACTTCAGGTCCTCCCAGAGAAGTTGAACGCAGTTCCACTGCAGACAAGGGTGGGGACGGGGACACCCAGAAAGCAGCTGCTTCCTTCAGACCTCTAAACTGAGAACTGCAGTTCAGATCTGACGCTGAAGGTCAAAAGACCAAGACCAAGTATCACAGTTAGACCTGCCTCAGTGTCCCCATCTGGGAAATGAGGAACGATATTGTTTCCACCTCCAACTATGGCTACTGGGATTGGATGGGATAACAAAACTGGTGAGCCCTCCCCTCATTTCTGTGACCTACTTCCACCTGTCCACACCTGCCCACACGTCGTCGTCTATGTCTAGAGACCCAGATACTGACCCAGAGGCCAGGGGCAGGCCCTGAGTAGACCACTTCCCCCTCTGGGTTTCAGGTTCCTTGTTTTGTGAAACTGGGAACTCTGTGGAAAGTTCGAAGTCAGGAAAAATAGTCATTTCAAAGCCACAGCACTTTGTGCCTCACATGAGGTAGTATACGACTCAGGCTTGGGCAAGGGCTAATGGAGAGCTGATGGAAGGGCTGGGGACACTCGGGAGGGTCATCTTCTGGAGGGCTAAAGGTCCAGAGACGTCACTCAGAAGTAAGCCTTGGACTGTCCGCCTCCTCTTCGCACTGTAGGGGTCTAGTGCTCTGCAAACACCAGCACAGACCCACGTGTGCAAGTACGTCCATCCAGAAACTATGCCTCCTGGTAAAAATGTGAACCACCCACAAGAGCACACACAGCAAACTGCCAAGGGTGTTGAGGTCAAACTGGTCCATGGTGTATGTTGCAGTGTTACGTGGAAAAGCCCAACACAAGCCGGGTGGGGTGGCATACACCTTTAATCCCAGCACTGAATTCAAGGCCACCCTGAGATTATATAGTGAATTTCAGGTCATCTTAGGCTAGAGCAAGACCCTACCTATAAAAACTAAATTAAAAAATGAAAAAAAAAGCCAGTCACAGAATTGAAGGGATACTGTGCTGCGAACTCATTCATTATGACACATGCCTCACGTACGTGTACTGTAAATGAATATAGCATATGTGTATGTGTACACATGCGTATGTTTTGTGAAGCATAGAAAAGAAAAATCCTGGGTACTAGGGAGATGGTTCAGCCATTAAAGGCACTTCCTTGCAAAGCCTGCAGGCCTGGAATCAATTCCCCAGCCACCCCTATAAAGCCTGATGAAAAAGTGGCACAAGCATCTGGTGTTTTGTTTGTAGTGGCAAGAGACGCTGGCACACCTATACACATAAACAAATAAATAAATAAATACAATTTTTTAATTAAAAAAAAGAGCTGGGTGTGGTGGAACCCCACCTTGCAAAACCACACACACACACACAAATATCCTAGAAGTATACATAACACCTGTTAATAGAAATTAAGCTATTTATTTAAAAGAGAGAGAGAGAAAATAGGTCACCAGGGCCTCCTGTCACTGAAAACAAACTCCAGACACATGTGCCACTTTGTGCATCTGGCTTATGTGGGTACTGGGGAATCGAACCCAGACCACTAGGCTTTGCAAGAAAGCACCTTTATCTGCTGAGCCATCTCTCTAGCACCATAGATATTACTTTTTTTTTTTTTTTTTTTTGAGGTAGGGTCTCTAGCTCAGGCTGACCTGAACTTCACCATGTATTCTCAGTGTGGCCTTGAACTCACGATGATCCTCCTAACTCTGCCTCCCTAGTGCTGGGATTAAAGGCGTGTGCCACCATGCCTGGCCAGAATTTACTTCTTAACAGATTTATTTTTTAAATTAGTTATTTAGTTATTTTGAGGGGGGAGGGGTCTCAGTCTAGCCCAGGCTGATCTGGAATTCACTCTGTAGCCCAAGGCTGTTTTTGAAGTCTCAGGGATTCTTCCCTCAGTCTTCCACATGCTGGGATTGAAGGCATGAGACACCACGCCTGGTTAAAATTTTCTTTTACATACTCTGCACAGTTTGAATGTCTTAGAATCAGCACTCACTTTATCTGATTCAAGCCTCATCTCCAAATAAACAAGAAAGGAAGTGGACAGGGTCAAACTGTCAACCTTCTCTTAAGTACAACCAGAAGAGAGTGAGGTTAACAAGAACAAAGGCCGTGGGGCAGGGTGACCCATGCACGTTAGCTGAATAACAGGCTATAAAGACAGAGGTGGGGGCAGGAGGACCTGTCCCATCCCCTGGTGTTCAGTGATGACCCATCTCCACCTCTATCCTCCAGTGCCTGGCTGAGACCTCACCAAGCGCTCAGCATCCCCTGGGCTCCAGGTAGCAGATGGCTGGGGCGGGGGCGGGGGGTCTTCCTCCCTTTGGAAGTCCTGAACATTTTGAAGTGTGCTATTTTGCTGTTTCTTCATTCTGACATACTCACCAAAGAAGTCCCTATGAGTAGCCCTGGCACCAAAGTGACGCCCACTGTGTTTTACCCTTTCCATGCCCTGTGCCACACGTATCATCTCAGTTCTCCCCAGCAAATACTGGAAAGTGAGTGATTCCATCCTTTAATTCCGCTCCACAAAGCAGGAAACTGAAGCGCAGAGGGGATTTGCGACTTGCTGAAGGTCACACGGCCAACAGAGGGAAGAGGCTGAGGTCACAAGCTCCCTCTGACTCTGGAATTCACCTCAGAGCCACACCATTCATTGGGCTCCTGTGACACATAAAGAAAGAAAATATTAAAGTTTTTGGCCCGTGACTTCTCGGTAAAGTTACCATTAGTCTGACCACAGATGTTTCTTCTTAGGAAGAAGCTGAGCGGCTGGGAGTGTAGCTCAGTGGTGAGGAGCATGCCGAGCATGAAGAAGTCTCTAGATTCCATCCCTAGCACCACAGAAAGAAAGAAAGAAAGAAAGAGAGAGAGAGAGGGAGGGAGGGAGGGAGGGAGGGAGGGAGGGCGAGCTGGGCGTGGTGGCGCATGCCTTTAATGCCAGCACTTGGGAGGCAGAGGTAGGAGGATCACTGTGAGTTCAAGGCCACCCTGAGACTCTATAGTGAATTCCAGGTCAGCCGGGGCTAGAGTGAGACCCTACCTCAAAAAAAAAAAAAAAAAAAAAAAAAAAAAAAGGAAGAAAGACAGGAAGGAAGGAGGAAAGGAAGAAAGAAAGAAAAGAAAAGAGAGGGGATTAGAGGGAAGGGGAGAAGGGGAGAGGCAAGGAAAACTCAGATTGGTGATGTCTGTGACCAGGGTCATTTGAAGTACACCAGGCTCAGATACGTCACATTGTCCTTGAGCTGGCCTTTAGCTATGTACATTGAAAGGGAAGGTGGAAAAAAATAATCCTAGTTCACTTTATGGCTCAGCAGCCCACAGTATTTACATAGCTATGAAAAGTCAACAGTGGGGCTGGAGAGATGGCTCAGCAGATAAAGCAGGGACTTGCTTACAAAGCCTGTCAGTCCAGGTTTCATTTCCTGGTACCCATGTAAAGCCAGATGCACAAAATGGTGAATGCACCTGAAGTTTGTTTGTAGCGGCAAGAGGTCCTGTTATGCCTGTACATTCTCTTTCTCTCTCTCTCTCTAGTAAATAAATAAATAAAAATATTTTTAAAAAAGGTCAATAGTATGCCGGGTGTGCTAGTGCATGCCTGTAATCCGGGCACTTGGTAGGCTAAATCATAAGGATTGAGAGGTCAATGCCAGCAAGAGCTACATAGTAAGGCTGTATTAAACAACAAAACAACATGAAGAATTGGACGTGACTGCCCCTGAAGAAGGATCCAGGGCTCCAGTCATTCGTGGTTGACTGTAGAAATGGGTGAGAAATCTATGCTCATGTGTGACTCTAATTTGCATTGAAAATTAAGTAAAATCCAAAGCAAAAACCAAAAGAACTCTAGCCAGCCACCTGGGAGGGAGGAGAATGGCTATAATCAAGAGAATGGGGACATGGAGCTGGGAGATGACTCAGTGGATAAAATGTAAGCCTGGGTATCTGTGTTTGGATCCCCCAGAACCCACATAAAAGCAAGCCACAGTAGTACAAGCACTTTGTAATCTCAGCTCATCTAGGGCAAGATGGGAGGCAGAGATAGGACAACCTCCAGAAGCTCAGGGGGCTGCTAGCTGGTGAACGCTTCCCAGTGACTCACGGGAGATCCAGCCCCCAACAAGGGGAAGGATGAGGACCAATGCTCACGGTTGTGCTGTGACCTCCACAGCTGCACTGCGGCGTGCGTGTGCCTGTACTCACACTCACGAACACACACACACACTCACAGAGGGGAACAAAAAACAAGACCATGAGAACCTGGGAGATGGGGATTTCTTGTTAATTATACAAAGTAAAGCTTCTAGAACTTGAACCAGTCCTGGCTTTGGTGGCAAGGGCATTAGAATGGTGGCTTCCCCGGGAACTGATGAGGGGAAGTAAAATGTAGGAGGATCAAACGAAGAAGAAACAAGGGCTGGAGAGATGGCTTAGTGCTTAAGGCACTTGTCTGCAAAGCCCAAGGACATGAGTCTGATTCCTCAGGACCCACAGAGAGCCAGATGCACAAAGTGGCGCAAACATCTGGAGTTCATTTGCAGTGGCTGGAAGCCCTGATGCACCCATTCTCTCTGTTTCTCTTCTATCTCCCTGCTTGCAAATAAATAAATAAAAATATGTTCAAAACCATGAGAAAAGAAGAAGAAGAAACGATGGGCAAATAGGAAAGAAAGCCTGGTCATTCCACAGCCAAAGGATCTTGCTGAGGTCCTTCTCATCACACAGATGTGAAAGCAATATGTGTGCTCCTCACCAAAAGGGAGAGTACCCACCATAAAGCCAATGTGCCATTGAGCAGCGTGAACTGATGCTTAGGTCACAATTTGAACACCGGAGACCACACAGCATCCTACAGGACAGGAGCAAGACTATGGCATCAGTGCTCTGAGAACATGGTTTTTTTTGTTTTGTTTTGTGTTGTTGTTTTTGGTTTTTCGAGGTAGGGTCCCCCTCTATCCCAGGCTGACCTGGAATTCATTATGTAGTCTCAGGCTGGCCTCAAACTCACAGCCATCCTCCTACCGCTGCCTCTCGAGTGCTGGGATTAAAGGCGTGTGTACCACCAGGGCCTAGAAGAACAAGTGGTTTTTGCAGCTGTCAAGGTCTCAAGCCAGAGTGTGTTTCCCCAAACCTGTGAGGGACCCGAATTCCCACACATCTGAGAGCCCTACCCGGCCTCCACCCCCTCCCCCAACCACCTGCTCCTCCACACCCAGGCATTGTTCCATGCCTCATGAGGTCTCAGCTGAATCCAGAGTTTCCTAGGAAGGAGAACCTGTGAAGGAGGAAGGGAAGGAACTAGACTCTCCCTATCCCCAACCCAGAGTCTCCATATCAAAATTTCCCCAGTCTTGGCCCTTGCAGCAAGGCCTCCAGCCTGGGCTGCCTGGCCCTCCTCCATGACACTGCCTCCTGCAGAAATGTTTCCCGGTGAGCTCGCTGGCCCACACCTCGTCCTTCCATAACTAGCTTCTTGTATGCTGACCTCTGAGTGCTTGGTCTTAGGAGACCCCTCAGCCCCTGTCTGGGAGAGTCAGATTACAATAGGGTCAGATGCTTCCTGAGAACGGAAACACCTCCTACCTGGGATGTACTGTTTTCTCTGCTGTCCCTTTGTCTTGTAGCTCTGCTACTGGTGCCTCCAGATAGTGCATCATTGTCACAGGGTCGCCCCCCCCCCCATTCTGAATCTTATCTCCCTCTGACTCCTGGGACCCACCCACACTCGTTCTCATCTCCCATTTTCTGTCATTTCTGCCAGCAGCCTGGGACAGCTATCGGGAACAGACAATGATCTCCATATTAAAGATGAACAAACTGACCCCGAGAAGCAGTGACTCACTGGCTTGCCTACTGTGTCTCGTCACACAGCTGCTGTCTCTGACCCAGCCAGCCCGCTGTCCCTTGTTACCTTCGTAAAGCTACATTGGCCTTATTGCTTCCCATTTGGGGTTTTCTGGCCATGTCCCAATGCGCACTGAGCAAAGAAACCCCACTTAGCCTTTCCTGATCCCCTGAGTCATTGCTCCCATGTCCCTGCATAAACCCTAGATTATAACATATCAGATCAGCTGCTGTTCCTACCTTAGTTCCTCCCACCTCCACTTCAGTAGCTGCTCCCAAACTATATCCTCTGCCTGGTATTCTCCCTTCTTTCTCTGAATGTCAAAGTTGAAAGTATCTACCTGGGTCCATCAAACGCTGCTGGTCCAGCAAACACGTACCTTTCTCTGTGCGTACTACGTACTGGCTTTGCTTTCTCTTCTCGTCCACTCTGCCCTAAACCAGCTTTGTGCAAGTTAGCCTTCTCCCCTCACCCCCAGGGCTGTGAGGACCTTCAGAACCCCAGAGCAGTCAGCTATCAATTTGGTCATTTTTGTTTTTGTTTTTCCTTTTCAAGGTAGGATCTCCCTCTGGCCCAGGCTGACCTGGAATTCACTATGTAGTCTCAGGTCGGCCTCAAACTCACGGCGATCCTCCTACCAAGTGCTGGGATTAAAGGCGTGTGCCATCTTACCCGGCTTTCAACTTGGTCATTTTTGTACTGTGATCTTGGGAAGTAACTTGCCATTTCCTGGGTATAACATGGGGTTGACACCAGCTTTACTGGGCTGGATGGGGATTAAGCAAAACACCAAATACCTTCTGGGGGAAAAATGGGAGCAATGTCTATGAAGGGAGCCAGTTAGGACCCACATGTGGTTGGGTCTGCTGAGCCTAGGAAAGTACTACTCACTTACCTCCTTCTACCCAAATGTCTTAAACCCACTTAGGCAGATTAGATTGCTGTGGATTTCTTTTTTTTTTTTTTTTTGAGATATGATCTCACGAGCTCGTAATTCCTGCCTCTTTCTCCTGAGTGCTGGGAAGCCAGGTGTGCACCAGCATGCCCAGCTGCTGTGGGTCTTCAAGACCACTATTCCTGGGAGTCCTAAAGGAAACTGCTGCATCAGAATGCTTTAGGGAGCTTGCTGTAACTGCAGATTGATGGGCCTCCCCCTAGACTCTCCAAATCAGATTTTGAGGAGTGGGGCCAAGGAACCCATCTATCCTAAACAGGGTCCTCAAGAGAATTCTGATTCAACAGCTCTGGGCCATAGGACACGTGGAGGGAAGATGGGATAGTGGTAGGATGATGTTGCATTGCCTTTAATGAGGAAAATAACAGTGCCTACAACCAGTGCCACCTCTGCTCCCCGACCCAGCTTCTCTTTGAGCCCTGGTCTCGGGCCAGATATGGGGCTGATTAGAGCCAGATGTGGTTACTAGACTCACCTCTGGCTCTCCAGCCATTGGTGCTCAGCAAATATTTGTTGAACCAACTGAAATCCCCTGAGGCCCCCTCTGACAGGTGATCCAGGGCCCAGCCTGCTGAGCTAGATTCCCAGCTCTTGTTCCTCCCTCTGGACTTGGGTGTGGCTACACCTGGCCAATGGGGACTGCCTCACTGTTAGGTGTGGTAAGGTGGGCAGGGAGTGTGCACACAAGGCATGCTGACCCTCTCACTGGCCCGTAGCCCAGGGAGCCATATCCTGAAAAGGGAAAGCTGGGGGCCAGTGGTGAAAATCTGGGGACCCTCCTCCAACAACAGTAGAGGACAACAAGAAGCTTCACTGAGCTGAGACTGGACTACCACAGCCTCCCTACCAGAGATGAACACACTAGAACATCCAAGAAGATTCGCAAAGGGCCCATGCTCAGGATGTCCTCCAAGCAAGAGGATCCAAGGGGGTACCTGGGCCCCAGGATTTCTGTAAAGCAAAAGTCAAAGATTCTGCTGTCTGACATAAATTGCCCGGCTGGCCTCACTTTCCTTTTGCCCCTCAATGCTTGCGGCCTGATGTTGCCTAGACATTTAATAATAACAACCACAACTGTTAATTAATGAGGCCAGATTCCATGCTCATCACAGCACATGTGGAGGCGGTTGCCCCTGCCCTCACCAAGGCCACACAGGCTACTGGGGAAGACAGGCTAATCAACAATTACAATGCAGGTTGGCAGGGAAGAGAGGAAGGAGGCTTTCTGTAGGCATACAGGCTAGTGGAGGCTGGATGGACAGACGGTAGGGGTGAGCCTGGAGATTATTCAGTGGGGAGGTGCAGAGGGAACAGCATGTACTAAGCCTCAAAGGGAGGAATGCTGGAGTCACCAAGGGGGTTAAGGTTACCTGCCACTAAGAGGGAAGGAATTCCCATGGAAGAGCCTAGTGATAAGAGATGGGAAGGGCTTCATCGCAGGGGTTTCTAAGCCATGTTAAGAAGTTTGAAAGCCAGGCATGGTGGCGCATGCCTTTAATCCCAGCACTCTGGAGGCAAAGGTAGGAGGATTGCCGTGAGTTTGAGACCAGCCTTAGACTACAGAGCAAATTCCAGGTCAGCCTGGCTACAATGAAACCCTACCTCAAAAAAACAAAAAATGAAAAACAAAAAACAAAAAAAAAAGGAGGACAGTTTGAAAACTAGATACAGTTTTGCAGATCTATAATCCCAGCACTTGGGGAGTAAAGGCAGGAGGAACAGAAGTTCAATGTCCTCCTCAGCTACATAGCAAATTGGAGGCCAGCCTGGGTCACAGGAGACCCAGCTTCCAAACAAGAGGAGGTCAGTTTGTATCCTCCAACACAGCAATGGGCTTACATTGTGATAAGCAGAGACTGGCTTGAGTCGGTTTGTGTTCATTGCTGCTAGAGGCAGGAACCAACCAGTCAGGAAGGGAGGGGCAGCTTAGTCTTGGTGACAATGGAAGGACATGGGTGAACTCAAGAGGTGCAGAGGAAGTGGCACACACTGGACTTGGTGATTCACAGCACAAGAAGCAGAGCAAGGATGTCCACTATTATGGGCTGAAGCATGTCCCTGTGTTAGTCAGCCCTTTGCTGCTATGACAAATATCTTGAGAGTCAGCTGAAAGGGAGGAAGGATTTTTCCTTTCTTTCTTTCTTTCTTTCTTTCTTTCTTTCTTTCTTTCTTTCTTTCTTTCTTTCTTTCTTTCTTTCCTTCCTTCCTTCCTTCCTTCCTTCCTTCCTTCCTTCCTTCCTTCTTTCTTTCTTTCTTTCTTCTTTCTTTCTTTCTTTCTCTTTCTTCTTTTGGATCACAATTTTAGAATTTCACCCTATAGTCAGCTTGCTGGCTGTGGGTCTGTGGTAAGGCAGAGAGTCATGGCAGCAGAAGCATGTGGTAGAAGAAAGCTGTTCACTTCATGGTGGCCAAGGATTAGACAGAATGACAGGAGAGACCAAGGACAAAGTGTGTCTTCCCATGGCATCTCCCCCAGTGATCACTTCCCCTAACTAGGCCCACTTTGCAGGGTAAAACCTCCCAGTGGTCTATTCAAAGTTGGGGTCAGGGCTGGGGATATGACTCAGCAGTTAAGGCACTTGCCTACAAGGCCTAATGACCCAGGTTCAATTGCCCAGCCAGATGCACAAAATAGCTCATGCATCTGGAATTTGTTTGCAGTAGCTGGAGCCCCTGGAGTGCTCTTTCTCTCTGTCTTTCTTCTCTCTCTCAATCTCTCTCTTCTGCTTGTAAATAATTTTTTTTTTTTTTTAAAGTTTGGGTCTGTCAGTGGATCCATTGATGAAAAGCAGAGCCATCATGATCCAATGATTTCCCAAAGCCCCACTTAGGCAGGGACCTAGATTTCAATACATGAGCCTTCTAGGGGAGGGCTTCATATTCAAGCCATAGCACCCCCTCAAATTCACAAGCTGAAGTTCTAATCTGTCACACCTCAAAATATGACTATTTGGAAATAGCCTTTAAAGAGTTGTTTAAATTAAAGCGAGGCTCTTAGTGAGTTCTGTTTTTTAATATATATATATTTTTTTGAGGTAGAACCTCACTGTAGCCCAGGCTGACCTGGAATTCACTATGTAGTCTCAAGGTTGCCTTGAACTCATGGTGATCATCCTACCTCTGCCTCCCGACTGCTGGGATTAAAGGCATGCGCCACCATGCCTGGCTCAAAAATATTTTTATTTATTTGAGAGAGAAAGAAAGGGCATACCAGGGCCTCTTGCTGCTGTAAATGAATTTCACACACTCGTGCCACTTTGTGTACCTGGCTTTATATGGGTACCGGGTAGTTGAACCTGGGCCAGCAGACTTTGTAAGTAAGCACCTTTAAGCACTAAGCCATTTTCCTAACCCCTTAGTGGGTCCTGACCCAAACTGACTGGTGTTCCAATAAGTAGAGGAAATGAGGCCACACACAGTAACACTAGGAATATGAGTGCACAGTGAAAATGCCATGTGGCGACACAATGAGAAAGAGGCTGTTTGCAAACCTCGAGAGAAAACAACTCTCCAGATACATTGACCTTGAATTGCCAGCTTCCAAAGAGTGAAGACAGGCACTTCTGTTGTTTAATGTACCCAATCTGTGGTCTCGTGCCGGCAGCCCTATCAGGCACACGTACCAGCAGAGCGCTTGGCTGTCTGCTGAGGTATTGAGCTATGGAAAGAAGCTAGAGGCGGAAACGATGGGCCCAGTTAAACCTGGAGTGAGTGCTTATCCACCAGCTTGCACTGGCCATAGCTGCACCCCTCCCACCGCCGCCACACACAGGTGCAGATGGATGGTCACGTGGCTGGACGAAATGGTAGTGAGATACCTGGAAACCATGGTCTGGGTCTCCTTCCTGTATCTTCCCTGGGTGCCTCTGGAAGACAGGTTTGGCATTCCAGGTCCCTGAACAGGCCTTCAGAGGCCACTCCTACCATGGGTGCTACTGGGACTGTGTGTTCAGCGCCTGGGGGAAAGGGCTGTTGTTCTTGGGCCTCCTGAGCAGGATATTAACCAGGAAGGGGACCTAGGCCCCAGGGAGCTCATGAAGGGCAAATAACTTAGAGTTGGCAGCAGTACCCCGCTCTTCCAGAGAACCTCCCTCTGCAGGTCCCCAGACATCCTTGCCTCAGACCCAAGAGGCCCTGAGCAGTGTCCACAGTGAGGGCCCAGGGAAAGCCAGCGCCCAGCCAGGACCCGCTCCCAATCCTTCAACACTTGGACACGTTCCTTCTCATCTCACTGCCCTACAAGCTCGGGGGATAGGGATGCCAGACTTAAGGGGAAAACAAATAGTTACATTTGAATTTCAGGTAGACACTGAGTAAATTCAAAGGTAAGCGTGTTCCATCGTAATATTTAGGACGCACGCACACAACTCGGTCTTTACCTGAAACTCGGGGTGTTCATCACTCTGCTTCCTTGCGGTGGACTGAACGTGAGCAGCTGCCACCATGCCCTTCCCCACCATGATAGACCGTGACCTCAAACTGAGAAGGTAGCCAAACCAAGAAGTGGGCCTTCTGGTGATGTCTGATGACACCCTGGTGCTGGTCTCCTTAGCTTCCAGAATTGTCTTGTGCAGGCACAACAGTCACTGTCAGGTCACGGGTGCGAGGTCCATGTCAGGTCTGGAAGATGGCATTTCCCAGCGCTTTCCCGTCCTCTGGCTCCTGCATTCTTTCCACTCCCTCTTTTACACTGCTCCCCCGGCCTTCGAGGGGGTGGTGTGAATGTCTCATCATTGAGCATTCCATACTTCGGCTCTGACATTTGACAAGTTTTGGGTCTCCTTAATGGTCAGTGTAAAGCGCCCAAAAGAAGCTTGTTTGTGTTGCAGGCACAGTGGTGAGCCTAGCTGCCTTCTAAAAGAAGCTTTTTAAACCAAAGTTTGCGTGGCACCTTCTGGTACTATGGCAGTTGTCCAGCAGGAAGGAAACTTCCAAAAAAACAATTATTTTTTTTTTAATTTTGTTTTTTTAAGGTCGGGTCTTGCTCTAGCCCAGGCTGACCTGGAATTCACTGTGCAGTCGCAGGGTGGCCTCAAACTCATGGCAATTCTTCCACTGCTGCCTCCCAAGTGCTAGGATTCAAAACATGTGTCACCATGCCTGGACCCCCAATTTTTTTTTTAATGTGGAGCTGGGGGTATTTGTTTCCCTAGTATCCACATAAAGCCAAGGTACACAAAGTGGTGCGTGTGTCTGGAGTTTATTTGCAATGGCAAGAGGCCCTGATGTGCCTATTCTCTCTCTCTTAACTAAATAAATTTAAAACTGAGAGGAGAATGAAACTCAGGGGATATAAAGATTGCTTAATGGTTAAAGGTGCTTGTTTGCATAGCCTGACATCCTAGGTCTGATTCCCCAGTACCCACATGAAGACAGCTGCACAAAGTGGTCCACGCCTCTGTAGTTTGTTTGCAGTGGCAGGAGGCCCTGGTGTATTTATACTCACTATCTGCCTCTTTCTCACTCTCTTTCTCAAATAAACAAACAAACAAACAAACAAATAAATAAAAGGTTTTTTTAAATGAAATTCTGGGCTGGAGAGATGGCTTAGCAGTTAAGGCACTAAGGACCCAGGTTTGATTCCCCAGTACCCATGTAAGGCCAGATGCACAAGGTGGCTCATGTGTCTGGAGCTCATTTGCAGTGGCTAGAGGTCCTGGGGTGCCAATTCTCAACCTCTCATCTAATAAATAAAAATAAAATATGTTTTAAAAAATGAAATTTGGGCTGGAAAGATGGATTAGTGGTTAAGGCATTTGCCTGCCAAACAAAGGACCTCGGTTCAATTCCCCAGGACCCACGTGAGCCAGATGCATCAGGGGGTACATGCATCTGGAGTTTGTTTGCAATAGTTGGAGGTCCTGGCACACCCATTCTGTCTCCCTCTGTCTGCCTCTTTCTCTCTCTCTCTGTCTCTCAAATAAATAAAAATAAAGTTAAAAAATTAAAAAATGAAATTCAGGCAGGGTGTAGTGGCGCATGCCCTTTAATCTCAGCACTTGGGAGGCAGAGGTAGGAGGATCCCTTTGAGACTACATAGTGAATTCAAGATTGGCCTGGCCTAGATTGAGGCCCTGCCTCAGGAAAAAAAAAGAAAGAAAGAAAGAAAAAAGAAAAAGAAATTCAAATGTGGCAGGGCATCCTGTGTTTTATCTGGCAGCCTACCCAAAGAAAACCCTGGGAGGCAGCTGCTGGTCACAAAAGGTGGGGAGGAATGGAATGGTTCTTGCCCTCCCCACTGCCCTGCTCCATCCATAGGCTGGTGAGAACCTGTCTTTGCCCAATTCCCTGGCAAGCTGTAGCCTTCACCAGCTGTTGCAGCCAGGGTATCTTTGGAAAGGTGTCACAACCAATTAGCCTAATAAGTAGGTTGTTAGCTGTGACCGGAAGCAGGAAAGGATTCACCCTGACAGATGGGCAGGAGTGGGTCACACCTGCTGTAGACACCTGCCAACAAGCTGCTGGCCGTAGCCTGCAGAAGCACTAATAGGAGGCTTTGGCTTCACACAAACAAGTCACACCAACATCATACCAACCAGGTAACAGCTGCCATTTATGGAGCCTTACTGTGTGCCAAGCACTGAGCAAGCGTTATCTCATTTAACCCTGCAACAATCCCAGGCGGTAGAAGCTATTATTATCCCCACTTAACAGATGACAGACTGAAGCCTAAGACATTGAGTAACTTGGCCAAGGTCACAGAGCTGTGAAGGGATAGAAATGGAGATTCAAATGTCACCATTCAGACTCCTGGATCTGTGATTTTCACTCCGATTTTTTTTTTAATTTGTTTTTGTTCATTTTTATTTATTTATTTGAGAGTGACAGATAGAGAAAGAGGCAGATAGAGAGAGAGAATGGGTGTGCCAGGGCCTCCAGCCACTGCAGACGAACTCCAGACACGTGTGCCCCCTTGTGCATCTGGCTACCGTGGGTCCTGGGGAATCGAGCCTCGAACCGGGGACCTTAGTCTTCACAGGCAAGCACTTAACTGTTAAGCCATCTCTCCAGCCCTAACTCCTCAATTCTTTACCTTCATCTCCAAGTCACTTTACTTTAAGGAATAACACATACCCAAGAGATGGAAGGCAGCAGCATCTAGTCCATCAATTTTAATCAAGCACTTTCTGTATTGGGAGCATGCCTTTTCCCCTTGACCTCGGGGATAGCATGATCTGGCGGAGGAAGTTGGTATCCACAGGCCTTGTCAAAGAACTAGAACAATGGCTTAGGACAGAGCCATGCTAGACCTCTTGCTTAGCCACCCAAGGTCCTGAGTTCCGTCCTCCACCCTCCCAGAAAATCTTAGTGACAACAGTAGTGTCATGTTGCTGTTGACTGGGAGGTGGCGGGGTGGGTGGAGTGCTCGCCATGCAAGCATGAGGACCTTCATTCAGATCCCAGCACCCATGTGAAAGGTCAGGCATGGCTGTGCATCCCCGGGGGGCGGGGGGCTGTATACGGAGGTCTCTGGGGCTCACTGGTCATCCAGTTGAACCAAAAAATGGCACGAGCTCCAAGTTCAGTGACTGACCCTGTTGTGTGTGTTTGTGCACACACACGGACACTACATAGGTACATCAATGAAGCTGGGTGATCAAAAGCCCCGTCCAGGGCTGGAGAGATGGCTTAGCGGTTAAGCGCTTGCCTGTGAAGCCTAAGGACCCCGGTTCGAGGCTTGGTTCCCCAGGTCCCACGTTAGCCAGATGCACAAGGGGGCGCATGCGTCTGGAGTTCGTTTGCACAGGCTGGAAGCCCTGGCGCGCCCATTCTCTCTCTCCCTCTACCTGTCTTTCTCTCTGTGTCTGTCGCTCTCAAATAAATAAGTAAAAAAAAATTAAAAAAAAAGCCCCGTCCAGGCTGCTCAGGTACAAGTCCTCTCTTTAGGAGGTGTAAGTGAGATGTAGGTGGTTACTTTGTTTCTCTGTGCCTCTCTTTTTTTTTGTCTACAAAATGAGAATATTGCCCATTTTACAATGTTGTAAAGATTTGATGAACTAAAGTTTGAAAAATGCAAAGTGTCTGGCACATAGTAAGCTCTTTATTCAACAAGTACTTAGCAAGTACTAGCAATATGCCAATCACTGGTTTAGGCTGCTGGGATATTCTGGTGCAAAAAAAAAAAAAATTGAAAAATATTCACCCTTGTATGATTGATACTGTAGCTTTATTTATTTATACAGCAGCCTATTCTGGTGATGGTCATTATTTATAAGTGAACTCTTATCACTTAAGTGATGTTAGTTGCTAGTGATTTATCTTTTCTTTTATATTTTATTTATTTATTTGAGAGAGAATGAGGCAGAGAGAACAAGAGAATGGGTGTGCCAGGGTATCTAACCACAGCAAACCAACTCCAGATACATGTGCTACTTTGTGCATCTGGCTTACACGGGTGCTGGGGAATTGAACCTAGGTCTTTTGGCTTCACAGGCAAGTGCCTTTACTACTAAACATCTCTCTAGCCCAGTTGCTAGTGATTTAAAAACATAGTTCATCAGCCTGGAAAACAGAGTGAGACCCCCATCTCAAGGGAAAAAAACAAGTATGATTGAAAAATGATCTGCCATTAGTTACTTCCTCTTGGTCTAAAGAGTGTACAAAACAGGAGGTGTTTAACTTGCAGGATTGGCCTGAAGACATTTTCTGAGATGCGATGACTTTCTTTAAATTCATGCTGTTTGTGGTGGGGGGTTGTTGGTGACAGCCTTCAAGTTGGGATACAGAATGGGGAGAAAGCCTGGAGGTGGACAGAGGCAACATGGGCTGGAGTCAGGCTGGGTGACAGGATTGCAAGCCTGTCTTTTTCTGAGCCCTTCAAAAAAGGATGGCTCTGAGTAGATGCCTACACTTAATAAATGCAAACGCAGATCAAATTTGCTCCTGGGCAAAGGAGGAAACAGTCACTGTTTCTGGCATTCCTGTCTGCCACAGTGCTAAACCCTGAGTTCCGGCCACAGACCCATGACCTTTCAGGGTTCCAAAGCCCTTCTATAAACAGATAATTGTTAAATTACTATATTTATTAAGGGAGGTATACAGCTTAGGGAAGAGAAATGGATACCCCATGTGGTTTGAGAGCCTATGTGAAGGACCTGCCAGAAACGTGAAAGAGTTTGAGAAAGAAAAGAAAGTGCAGAGAGCTCCTGCCAGGTGGAGCGCAGGAGGGGGTAAGAGGGGTCGGGGGGCTCTCCCCTCATCTCAGCCCAACGGAGCCCAAGCTGAGATGAAGGGAGACTTACCAGAACCTGGAGGTTCAGGAGCCATGAGCAGGCAGCCAAGATCCCAAAGCCCCAAGTAATCTTAGTGTCCCTGCCCTGCTCCCAACCCCGGGACATACCTGATCAAGAGAGATTTTTTTTTTGGTGTGTGCATTTGTGTAGTGTGTGTGTGTGGTATATGCTCATGTGTGTGCACCGATGCACGTGTTGTGGGGATGGAGGCCAGAGAAGAACACTGAGCGTCCTCTATTGCTCGCCTGCCTAGTTCCTCAAGACAGAGTCTCTCACTGATTCTGGAGTTGGCCGAACCCCAGTGATTCTCGTCTCTGCTCCCCACAAGACTGAATTTGCAGATGTGTGTGGTCATGCCTAGCTTTATGTGGGTGCTGGGGAACCCAACTCAGACATGCCCAGGCCCTCGTGTCTATGCAGGAAGCGCTCCGAACTAAGTGCCGAGCCATCTCTGCAGCCCCACGCCGCCTTTGCCATGCTGCGGGCCTGGGGGGAGAGAAGCCGGTGTGAGAACAGGCATTGGGTTCTCACTGGGTGAATGCAGGGAGGGTCCGGAGTCCAGCAGGGAACCCCTCTATTGCCTAGGTGTAAGGATGAGAGCTCTTAGCACTGCCTTCAGAGTGTTTAGTTTTAGTCACTAAGGCCAAAAGGTCTCCTGGGGACTGTTTATTTTTGAGAAACACTTTTAGGCTAATGGAAAGTATGTTTGGGTCAGGGATGTGCAGTGAATTCTGTGGCCTCCCTGTGAGGGTGGTCTGTCCTGCGTTTCTGGTGTCCTTGTCTCTGTTTTCACTCTCTCCCACTTCTCTCTCTCTCTCTCTCTTTGTGTGTGTGTGTGTGTGTGTGTGTGTGTGTGTGTGTGTGTGTGTGTGTGTATGTGTGTGTATGTACTGTATGAGTCTGTGGACATATATGACCATCGTTTGTGTGTTCAGGTATGTGGGGAGGACTCTGTTGAAACAATTCAGAAAAATGTGGCTTGTCGGAGGGTCCTCCCCATGGACCTGTGTTCCCTGTGTTCCACGGACCT
Source organism: Jaculus jaculus (assembly GCF_020740685.1). Taxonomy (NCBI): domain Eukaryota; kingdom Metazoa; phylum Chordata; class Mammalia; order Rodentia; family Dipodidae; genus Jaculus; species Jaculus jaculus. Next base: position 24,054,775 of record NC_059102.1, on the reverse strand, counting down.
CCTCACCTAGACCCTGGTGGCCAAGCTGTGCTGGCTGGTGCTGGTGACTGAGCTGGCGTCTTGGTGCCTGAGCCTGGAGTCAAGAGAGAAAAATCTAGGACTCGGGGAGCCTCGGCAAGTTGGAGGCTGGGTCATGGGAGGCAGCCCGTGACTATGTACTTGGCCCCCTGGCACTGGCTGGGGCACCATCATCTTGTCAGTGCAGTGACTGCTCCTGCCACACCCTCCACCCCAGCTGCAAAGGTACCAAAAGGCTCTGTCAACCCTGGAAGTCTCTTGGCCTACCAGCAGCCAAGCCAAAGAGTAAAACAGTGAACATTGTTCCCCTACCTGCCACCTGCTCGGGCCCCTTCTGTTCGAGTCAGCCTAGGGCTCCCCCGTCCCGTGGTGGGAAAAGGCTATTTCCTAAGAACCTGTCCAGTGACTGGTAATGGGGAGGGGCCAAGGGTAGTGGATACCCCTTAATCCAGTCAGTCAAACAGGGTCCGCAAAAGCAAACAAATAACCCAGACCACCCATTCTTCTCTGCTCCAGCTTCCTCTGCCCCACCCCTCCATGTCATTTCCTGCTGGAAAAAAACTCAGGTGCAATGCTGTCAACTGAAACTTTGTATGATGATAATGGAGACCTTGTCCACCTGAGCTATCAGCATGATAGCCAGCAGCCACGTGCAGTCACTGAGCACTTGAAACCTGGCTAGGGTGAGGTTAGCAGTAGTTTCACTGTGAACACTATGACTCTATAAATGGCTCCATCATTGAGAGGACCTTACCAGACAGTCTCCCAGTAGTAAAGCTTATCCGAATCTTTGATGCTCACTGGAGCCTTCTGGGGCAGGCCGCTAACCCAAGGCTTCCCAGACAGCAGGTGGAAGAGCCATGTCTTGTGACTCTGGGAGTGGGGCTTGCCCCGTCGCAACCTCTCTCCTTCAGCGCTGCAATTTGAGAGTGTTTAGTCAAAAACCATTCACTAATACTTGTCCTGTGAAGAAGTTTTAGGGTAACTTTTGGAGGGGAACATTTAAGTTGCTTGCTCTACAGGCAAGAAAAGGGCCTAAGAGGGCACACATATATGCCAGGCAGTATGCTGGGCTCTTTACAAGTATGACCACAGTTGTCAGCTTCACAGGGTTGCATGAGTGTATGTTTCTCTTGTTTTCTTTTTTAAAATATTTTTATTTATTTAGTTGAGAGTGTCAGAGAGAGAAGGAGGCAAAGAGAGAGAGAATGGGCACACCAGGGCCTCCAGCCACTGCAAATGAACTCCAGATGCATGCAGCCCCTTGTGCATCTGGCTAACGTGGGTCCTGGGGAATCGAGCCTTGAACTGGGGTCCTTAGGCTTCACAGGCAAGCGCTTAACTGTTAAGCCATCTCTCCAGCTATTGTTTTCTTTTTTTTTTCTCTCTCTCTTTCTTTCTTTCTTTTTTTTTTTTTTTTTTCAAGGTAGGGTCTCACTCTAGCCCAGGATGACCTGGAATTCACTTTGTAGTCTCAGAGTGGCCTTGAACTCATGGCAATCCTCCTCTCTCTGCCTCCCAAGTGCTGGGATTAAAGGTGTGCGCCACCACCCCTGGCATTTCTCTTGTTTTCTGATACAAAGTCTTAGTATGTATAGGAGGGCCTTGAACTCAATATATAGTCCAATCTGTCCTCAGATCTGAAATCCTTCTGCCCCAGCATATAATTCTTATTTTATTTTATTTCATTTTTATTTTTATTTTTTACTATTTTTTTAAAAATTTTTATTTATTTATTTGAGAGTGACAGACACAGAGAAGGACAGATAGAGGGAGAGAGAGAGAATGGGCGCACCAGGGCCTCCAGCCTCTGCAAACGAACTCCAGATGCGTGCGCCCCCTTGTGCATCTGGCTAACATGGGACCTGGGGAACCAGGCCTCGAACCGGGGTCCTTAGGCTTCACAGGCAAGCCTTTAACTGCTAAGCCATCTCTCCAGCCCTCATTTTTATTTATATTTATTTATTTGAGAGGGGGGAGAGAAAAGGAGATGGATGGATGGATAGATAGATAGAGTGGGGATGCAGGAAATAGGAACATCAGGGCCTCTAGCTGCTGCAAATGAACTCCAGTCACATGTACCACCTTGTGCATCTGGCTTATGTGGGTTCTGGGGAATTGAACTTGGGTCCTTTGGCTTAACTGTTAAGCCATCACTCCAGCCTATGATTATTTTATAGATAAGAGACTAGAGGGTCAGAGAGGTGACTTGATGTCTAAAGTCACACAGCAAACAAGTGACAGAGCTGGGCCTTGAATCACATCTACCTGGCTTGAGATGAAGACAGAGATAGAAATAGCGGGCAGACTCTAAACTGGCCAATTATGTGCAGAAGTGTATTGAGGCCCCCAGGGGGCAGAGAGGACCCATTTGCCTCTGCCTTGGCTCCAGGGAGAACAGATCAGGACCCTGGAAACAGACGCATGTGCATCATTAACGGTGACTGACAGAGAAGAGTAGGGGAACTGGGAGGGTGAGGCAGGCAGTACTGACCACCTGACAGGGGGAAGATTCTAGTCTGTGGTGTCCCTCTGTGGATGCTTTCATCCATTCAGCATCACCAAGGCCATTTTCCATTCAAATACCTATTACTTCTATTAAAAACACCTCCAGGGAGCTGGAGAGATGGCTTAGCATTGAAGGTGCCTGCCTGCAAAGCCTGGGGGCCCAGGGTCAATTCTCCAGTGCTCATGTAAGCCAGATGCACAAGGTGCCTTGTGCATGGGTCTGGAGTTTGTTTGCAGTGGCTGAAGGTCCTGGCGTACCCATTCTCTCTCTATCTGCCTCTTCCTGTCTGTTTCTCTTAAATAAATATGTTAAAAACCTCTTCCAGATGTCATAGCTTCAAGCAAGTATGTGTGCATGCGTTTTCCACGTGTGTAGGGAACTCATTTCTGCTCTACATGCCGCAGTGGTTCTCTAGCTCCTCCTGCCTGGGTCTCTCAAGTGGCTGCATGTGGCTAGTGGTGGACGAGCTCAGCTGGAACACATCATGGATGGACTTCTGTACCTATCCATCAAGGCCACCCCCTCTCCATGTGGTCCCTCCAGCAATGCAGCGAGATGTCTTTCCCAGAAACTTGGAGCTCTAAAAACGCAGCAAGGCCTTAACATTGAGGCCCAGAAAGAAAGTATAACAGTCCCAGTCTCACTGGTCATTTTGAAGGGCAGAGACAGTATGGACAAGCACCATGTTTCCCAGGTCCTGGTCACCACCATGACCACCTACTAGCTCTCACATTATTGTTTCTGAAACTCCAGTCCCTACCGCCTCCACCTAGGTTAGCAGGAGAGCCCCGTTCACTGGGTAAGAGGTTTCCACCTTAGCTTTCAGAGCTCGCCCCCTTTCCAGCAAACTCTCTAGCCTAACTGAACGGTCAAACCAGCTTTTTGGTGTGGCCCATGCCTCTGTATCTTCTTGGCCCTCCCAGAGAACTGCCTTTCTCCATCCCGTTCTTTAGCTCTACACACGTGACCTTGGCCCACCTGTAAAGTAGAGGTAGACAAAGAAGCACAGTGACCAAACTAGTAGGGTCTTTCTTCAAAGCCATTAAAAGCAGCCCTGCAGGCTGGAGAGATGGCTTAGTGGTTAAGGTGTTTGCCTGTAGAGCCAGAGGATCCCTGTTCGACTCTCCAGGACCCATTTAAGCTGGATGCACAAAGGGGGACATGCATCTGGAGTTTGTTTACAGTGACTGGAAGCCCTGGAGTGTGCTCTCTCTCTGCTTCTTTCTCCCTCTCAAATAAATAAATAAAATATATTTTAAAAAATTGAAAAAAAAAATAGAAGCAGCCCTGTGGGCTGGATATATGGTGGTGACAATGGCACCTGTGATCAAACACAAGAACTCTGGAGACAGGCTCTGTGGTTCCAGTTCTACCTGCAACCTGACTTTCTGGTATCTTCATTTTCTCTTCTGTAAATAAAGATAATGATGTCCACTGCTTAGGTGTGTGGTGGACATTTAATGAGCAATTGACACGGAAGGCACACGGGCTTGATGTAGACCATTTCATAGTGATGCTTTACTGGTATGCATATGGGCTCCTAGGTGAGCGGTGTAGCTCAGTGGGAGGAGCTTGCCTAGTGTGCTAGGCTTGGGCTCCATCTCTAGTACCACCCGCCAAAAAATGTGTTCTTCAGGGCTGCGAAGGTGGTGCAGTGGATAAAAGCATTTCCTGTGCAAGCGTAAGGGCCTGAGTTGAGTCTTTGATAGACAAATAAAAAGCCATATATAGGCTGGAGAGATGGCTTAGCAGTTAAGCGCTTGCCTGTGAAGCCTAAGGACCCTGGTTCGAGGCTCGGTTCCCCAGGACCCACGTTAGCCAGATGCACAAGGGGGCGCACGCGTCTGGAGTTCGTTTGTAGTGGCTGGAAGCCCTGGCACGTCCATTCTCTCTCTCTCTCTCTCTCTGTCTGTCCCTCTCAAATAAGTAAATAAAAATAAACCAAAAAACAAAAGCCATATATGATAGAGCAGGCCTGTGGCACCGCTAAGGGTGAGGGACAGGAGGACCGCCGGGCGTGCTAGTTAGAACAGCCTTTTGTGCGACATGGTCCCGTAAGGAAAAAACTTATTCTCTGCATCAGAAGCTGTTGGGACTGCATAGGAGAATTTGAAGACTGGGCCTGTTGATGTTCTCTCATAGAAGGAGAGGACTAGGGAAGGGAGTCAGACCCTGTGCCAGCTAGCTATATGCAATGGTGCACGAGATCTTGTGGCTTCAGGGAAGAGATGGAGTATATAGAGCGTAAAAGATCAAGGGAAACTGAGTCCCACCACGCAGCCAAGGGAGGTTGTTGTAGCCAGCTCCATGTTGATGGGACGAACATCCAACCAGACACAGTTCATGGGCGGAATGGGTTTATTTCAGGCTTACAAATCCAGAGGAAACACACCAGCTGCTTATCTAAGCAGAGAGAAACAACTGCCGCAAGCAAACAGCAGCAGAACAGCAAACACGGACCCCAAGCTCTAACTGCGCTTTGCACACCTTTGGGCCGGAATTCAGTTCTGAGTTTCCAGTGACAGCCCCCATAGCAGAAATACATCTAGTCTGTGGAGCCTATTACCCCAAACTGCTTTGAACTCACCACCATTATAAGTAACCCCTTGCCCATGCTTGTCAGAAAGCCTAAACTCATTGGTTTGCCAAGGTAAACTTTGATGGAATCAGCCTCTCGTTGGTCAGGGGTGCCCTGCCTGAGGAAGCTAGTACTCATTGACTTCTCTCCAAAAAAAAGGTTCACACGACACAGTCTAAGCAAAACACAGCAAGCACCAGGTTCAGCAAGAGGCTCTACCACAAGGAACTCAGATGGCCTCTCAGCACGTGCAGGTAAGACTTTTTTTTTATCACCTTGGCTCCCTAGTGCAGAGGCTCAGTCCCAGCTGATGAAGGGTCAGATGTCCACTGGTCCAGTTTATGAGGAACAGTTTTTCTTTAATTTTTTTTTATTGACAACATCTATACTTACAGACAATAAACCATGACAATCCCTGCCCCTCCCACGCTTTCCCCTTCACACCTCCACTCTCTATCATATCCCCTCCCTCCTCTGTTAGTCTGTTTTATTTTGATGGGGGGGGGGGTGTATGCACTGCTACCTTTGGCTCATCCTCCCTCCCTGTCCACCTCTGAGACCCAGAAGCTCTCAGGCTTGAAGCCTCCCCATCTCCCAGAGCACGTCACAAAGCAGGAAGGGCAGCCGCTGGAGGGGCACAGGAAGTAGCAAGGTCCGCCAGCGAGCAAAGGCTGGCCCTGGACTGGTGCCCCTTCTAAGCTGCAGCAGCTCTTGCCTTCTCTCGGGAGGACCAGCCAGGAGGCTCTTGAATACAGTGAAGCCAAAAGCTCTTTTTTGGCTCTTCTACTTACTCCCTACACGGTGAGCTGGCTCACCTCTTGAAGCCTCAGTGTTCACATCTGAAAAGTGGGACAGCCAGGTAGGTAATGTGTGTAGAGGGACTGGCACTGTAGCTGATGCTTGCCATCATGCTACCATGGCGACCACTCCCTGCCATCTCTGCTATGGTCCCCAACTGCTCAGTCTAAGGTCTTTCTCATCCTTCTGACTTCTGGAGCCAGACACAGCCTTGCAGAAAATAGCCAAGTGGCCTTTTGGACCCAGAGGATGTTAGAGACATTTGCTGTGGGCCACACGCCCCCCCTTCCCCAAGACACTAAGGTCACAGGTCTTAAAACCTGAGATGAGAAAAAGAAGTGGGAGACGGTGACAGGACCCATATGCCAGAGCCTGCCCCAGCTGTCAACGGGGTCTTTCCCAGGCCTGGGCGGATGAAATCAGTCTCGGGTCTGGCAGCTTGAGTGTCTGGGGTGGGAGCTGACACCAAAGCAAGGAACTCCTGTGACCCTGTCACCTCCAGTCAGGGGGCTCTCACACTCTGCAGCTGGGAAATGAAGCACCAGGTGGCTCTGAGGGGCAATTGTTGACCAACCCTCCTGTGACATTTAGAGCCGGCAGCCCCTCCTCTTTCTGCAGGGGGTGAGGACAGTGAGCTCTGCGTATCCTCAGAGCGCCAGTGTGCAGCCCAGCCTTTTAAAAAATATATTTTTATTTATTTGAGAGAGAAATAAAGACAGATGAGAAAGAGAACTGGCATGCCAGGACCTCTAACACTGCAAATGAACTCCAGATGCGTGCACCACCTTGTGCATCTGGATTACATGGGTACTGGGGAATTGAACCTGGGTCCTTAGGCATTGCAGGAAAGCACTTTAACTACTAAGCCATCTCTTTAGGGCCCCACAGCCAAGCCTTTGATTGGCCTCCTCACCAAACCCTGTAAGAACACCTCCCCCAAAGTCCCTGCTTTTTTTTTTTTTTTTTGATGAGGAAACAGGGGATGAGAGAGGTCATTGGGAAAGCAGCTGATGAGCCCCAGCTAGCCCGAGGCAGAAAGCCCTAGAAAGTGCGTTCCTCCCATTGTTATTGATCAAATTCAGACTCAAGGAGCAAAAAGCACAAAGATGTACTATCGATGCATAGAGAGCCACAGCTCTTGGAGAACCTTTTAAAGATAGGAAGTAGCTAATACATTTACAGTGCTGACCGATGCATTAAGTGTTGTCTGGAGGGGTGTAGAAACCGCTAATAGCAGGACTCTAAGACGAGAAACTGCAGCGGAAAGGGAGCAGTGAGGGGAGGTGCTGCTCAGTCTTCGTCTTTCTAGAGCACTTGGATTCTGTTTCAGATGCATGTAAAAAGCAAAAACAAATGGGTATTTATTTGAAAGAAGGATCATTTTAGTTTTCTTCTTGGTTCATTTCTAACTTAAAAAAGAAAAATACCAGGCTTGAGAGATGGTTCAGTGTTAAAGGCACTTGCTTGCGAAGCCTGATGGCCCGGGTTTTATTTCCCAGTATCCACATAAAACCAGGTGCACAAAGTGACTCATGCATCTTCCCGTCTTTTTAATGTGTTGTTCAACTTCTTTAGTATTTTAAGGTTTTCATTATAGACGTCATTTACCTCCTTGGTTACGTATATCTCTAGGGTGATTTTTGTTGGAAGTTATTGTAAAAGGGATTTTTTTTTCATCCCAATTTCTGTCGCAGCAAGTTTGTTGCAACCTCTGTCTCTGGTGTGATATCTCCATCGCTCAGGCCCACATCCTCAGTCTTCATTCCATCCTCCCAGAGCCAGTCGCTAGCACTAGCATCACCAGCACTTCCTCCACCAGGCCTCTCTCTCTCCTCCCACCCGAGCTTCTCCATCAGTCTCCTCACCATCATTCTTCACTCCTCAACAGTTGCAACAGATGCCTAACTTTCCTTCCTGCTGCCAGCCTCTCCACCTCCAACCCAGCCTGCATGGATGAGTCAGGACATCTTTTCCTCCTGCATGCTCCTAAAACATCTGAGAGCTTCCTGGTGCCTTCAGGACGGGGTCTCACTTGCTCACCAGCACTCACATAAATATATTGTTATTTATTTGAGAGAGAGAAAGAGGCAGATCGAGAGCAAGAATGGGAGAATCGAGAGCCAGGGCTTGGGAGGCAAGGACAGGAGGGTCAGAAGTTCAAAGTTATCCTCTACTACATAGTGAATCTGAGACCAGCTTGGGTTATATGAGACATGGTCTCAAAAAATAAATAAATTTGAAGCTGGGGCCTCCCATGTTTATTCAAGCATCTCTTCATTCATGGTGGCTCTTATCGTGGATCTAGCCCAGCTTTGCAATAGGATTGTTTTCAGATCTTTTCCTACCCAAGAAAGCCCCTTGGCTCTACATTGTTTCCAAATGGAAGGCTACTACTCTGCTCCTTTCTCCTTCTCTTGTTGAGGCTAAGTCCCCTCATCTCCCTGGCACCTCCTCTCTGTGTCATCCTCACCTCCAGACCTCCCTCAACCCTCCCTTGGGGCTCAGGTCTACAGTCTGGATTGTCAAACATTGCATGGGATTCCTTAGAGTGTATCTTCTTGGAGACCAAAGACAGAGAAGTTGTGGTTTTTGTTTTTCTAGGTAGGGTCTTGCTCTAGCCCAGGCTGACCTGGAATTTACTCGGTAGTCTCAGGGTGGCCTTGAACTCACAGTGATCCTCCTACCTCTGCCTCCCGAATGCTGGGATTGAAGGCATGCACCACCACACCTGGCTCAAAGTTGTGATTCTTTATTTCCTATAGCAGCCATTGCCAGAGAGAGCCAGAAGCCTGAGGTCTCTGTGGGACTGAACCAGAGGGGACAAAGTCAGCAAGGTTTATTCTTCCCAAAGAGAAACGAACAGCAGCTATTGGCCCTGCAAGACTTTATAAAAGGTTCCAGTGTGGCAGCCTCTCTGACCTCCACCCTCCTCTCCACTCCTCAGAAAGCCCCTGGTGCACTGGCGGCCTCAGTACCGCCACAGGGCGTTGGTGCCTCAGTACACCTTCATTCCCTTTTTCTCTGTGTACCTATCAGTTCCTAAAGGTCTTTATTCCTTCCTTTTTTGTGTGCTGCCCACCATCCACCTAGAATATGTTTCATGAGAGGACTCTCACTTGCCCCCTCTCTGAATCCAGGTAAACATACTTGATCCATCAGTAAATGCTTGTTGAATGAAAGAACGCAGAAAGGAAGGAAGGCCAGCCTCGGCTACAACAACAAGACTGTCTCAAAAAAATCACAAAAACCACAAAAGAGGATGCGTGAAAGACCCAGTGAATGAGTCTCACTGTGTGGACCAAGAGTCACGTATGGCTCCGTGCTCCTCTCCCTCTGTGGGAAAGAGCATCTGTGCCCACAGGCCTCCGCCATCAAGGACCCATCTGGTTCAAATCCTGCTCAAATGCTTTTGTCAATACACCAAAGGGGCTGTGGACTGAGCTGGAGATGTAATGAAATAGGGTCTGGGGACCAGGGTTGTGTTGATTACTGGAGTTTTCTGAGTGGGAATGAGCTGGGAAACAAAATAAAACAAAACCCTTTTTGAGGTTTAATCCCAATGCATAAATCAACTTTACCATTGACACCAATACAATAAGCTCAATATAAGCAGGGCGTGGTGGTGTATCCCTTTAATCCCAGCACTCTGGAGGCAGAGGTAGGAGTATCACTGTGAGTTCAAGGCCACCCTGAGACTACATAGTGAAATCCTACCTCAAAAAAAACAAAATAAGTAAATAAATGAACAAATAAGCTTAACCATTTCCTCCTGGCTCTGGTGCAAACCCTAGGCAAGTGACCAATTAAAACCAAATTTTTTTTTTCAATGGTAGGGTCTCACTCTAGCCCAGAACAAAAACTCACTCTGTAGTCCCAGGTTGTGGCCTGAGGCCTTGGTTTCTACACCTGTGGAATGAGTTCATGGTGTCCACTAGTGTTGGGTTATGAGGATGGGAGGGCACAAGGCAAGCCTTCGTCTGAGGGCTAGCTCAGAGAAGATGAGCTGGCACCAGCCAAAAGGGAGAACTCAGACAGAAGGCCACGTGTGGCCACGTAAGGAGGGTTCTCGGAACACCATCTCAGCTGCTTGCTGACACGGATTGCTACTGCTGGGTCTTCCTCTCTGTGCACTGGGGGCGCCATGTCCCCCTTGTGATGGAGAAGCTGCCTGAGGAGCTGTTGAGTCTGCATCATCCAACTGCTGGCTGTTGGGCTTCTGAAGTTTGACTGGGGGTCCACAGGTACCCCCGTCCCCCTGACAGCTCCCTTCCTACCAGCAAGTGAAAGGACTTGGAGGAAGGGAAGGTGGGGACAGTTCTCCAGGGAGTAGACTCCTCACCACTCAAGATGAGACTCACCAAGATTGTTGACCCCTCAGTTTGGGAGGGACTTTTCTGTCAGAAGTTTCCAGAAGCTTTTAACACTTTTGACCCTCTTTCACCGATGCTCTCACACAGCAGCTGTGCTGGTCCACAGTAGCAAAACATGGATCAAGGTCCCCCGGGGCATCCGGGATAACTCCTCACAGTATCCCTCCCCAACCTGTGACTGTATCACACCTGTTGAGACCTAAGAACAGGAACAGAAAGACTAACCTGATGTCAGTTAGGGGTGAGCCAGACTGAAGCCCCCACTACCGATCACCACCTTGCACAGCTCCATGTGCCCCAAGGAACGGCATCTCATCCTTGGGGCTTAATTCAGCAATACCTTCTTAGACTTAGTTAAGATGAAAATACCCTAGGGTGGATGTTTGCACTGTAGGGAACAAAAGATAAATCTCACAGCTGAGTCCCTCTGGACCCGAAGGACAGGGACCTGCTGGAACGGGGTTTAGCAAAAGAGAGGGAGGGAGGGAAGTGGAAAAGTACTGCAGAGAACCTCCCACTCCTCCATATTTCATCTTCAGCTCAGGGGAGTAGAGCTGAGCTTCCTGCTCTGGCCCCCTTCAGTAAACATTTACTGGGTGCCAGCTATATGTCAGGTGCTGGGCCAAGTGCCAGGGATACCCAGTTTGCTCAACCCAATCCCCTGAGCTGAGGATGAGGTAAGATACACACACACACACACACACACACACACACACACAAACTCTCTCTCTCTATTTCTCTCATAATGATCAAGGATCACAGAGCCTTGAAGGGGTGATAAGGAAAACAAAGCACTGGTTAAGGCACAGGAGGGGCAGAGCCTGTACTTTCAGGCAAGCCAGTGATTGGTGGAGGTATTAGAAGAGCTGCCCACCTCCCTCAACCCAGCAGGCCCCAGGGGTGAGCTTGGATGGCCCCTGGCTCCCTTCTAGTGGAATCACTTGTAATCCATCTCATCTGCCTCATCCCTAAAATGAGAGTCATCCCTCTTCTTCCTGCTCAGATGGTTTTCAGAGTTACTCCTCACCTCCATGAGGAAGAGAGGGGAGACACTGTTCCCATGTGTGTCCCTCCGATTCCATGGGCCTCTGAAGATACAATAAGTGCCCAGAATTCTCCTAGAGCATTGGTTCCCAACACACAGAGGATTCAGAGCAGTCGATCACCTGACTGCCTAGTAGAGAGGTTAGTCTTGGGCCTCACCCCAAGCCTAGGCATAGTCCAGCATAGTCCCAGGTGATTTTGATGCCTCACTGGAGAGCAAAACTTAATGAACACTCTAGAGAACAACACTCTAGAACTTACTGGGGGACTGTTTGTGGAGTAAGAAGAGACAGAAGGGACACTCCAGTGGCGACTCAGTTATGTTTCCTTGCAGGAACTCAGCCTTAGGTGGAGGGCCCATCCCTCTCTGGCCTGGGAGTCTTGCGGGGCAGGCACACTGGACAGACAGTCCTCAAGCTTTACGACCTGCTTTGAAGGGATCTGAAGTCCCTAGAGTACCAAGAGTGTTTACTTGAAAAGCCTTTCATTCATTTTACATTCAATTAACATTTGAAAGCCAAGTATGGAGGTTCACACCTATAAACACACACACACACACACACACACACACACACACACACACACACACAAAGACACTCCCCAGGAGTCCTGACCTTGTGAGCACTAAGTTCCTGACAGAGAAGCAGCCCTCATCCCTGAGAAGACCCTTCCCGGAGTCCCAGGAGACATGAGCACAGGAAGGGCCAAGGACCACTGAAAGAGATGTGTGTGTTCCAGGAGGAGTCCAGAGTTTCCCCTTCATTCCCAAAGCCCTCTGGCCCCTCTCCACCAAAACGATTAAGACTATGACTGTAAACCAAATGCCCATTTTTCTTTTCTGGTGCTGGAGATTGAACCCAAGTTTTTTTCTTTTAAATTATTTTTGTTTATTTTTATTTTTTTATTTGAGAGCGAAAGAGGCAGAGAGAGAGAGAGAGAGAGAGAAAATGGGTGCGCCAGGGCCTCCAGCCACTGCAAATGAACTCCAGATGCCTGTGCCCCCTTGTGCATCTGGCTAACATGGGTCCTGGGGAATCGAACCTGCTCCTTTGGCTTTACAGGCAAATGTCTTAACCACTAAGCCATCCCTCCAGCCCCTGAACCCAAGTTTTTATGCATGCTAGGCAAATGCTCTACCATGAGCTACATCCCCAGCCCATTTTAAAGAAATTGGGGAATAAGGGTTCATTAGGTTGATTGGGCTAGTCTTGAACTCACTATGTTCCTCAGGCTGGTCTTGAACTCTCAGGCCTCCTGCTTTGGGCTGCAAGTAGCTGAGATGACAAGCAAGCACTCACCCTGACCCTCCCAGCAGCTGACTGCCTCTTAATGGGCTTTCCACTGTACCGGGGAAAGCTTGGGAGCCAGCCAGCTCTTGGGAACATGGTGGCCTCATGTCCTCCTCCTCAAAGCTAGAGCTGAGCACACGATACCCCGTCTCTCAACAGCAGAACTCGGGGGAGGTGACAGAAATACCAGAAGATTGAGATAGGTAGCAGCTCAAATGTACTGGATTCAGAAGCATCCCCCCGCCAAAAAAAAAAACTCATGATCTTTCTAGTACCTCAAAATGAGGTGACCTTATGTGGAAACAGAGTCATGGCAAATGTAATTAAGATGAGGTTAAAGCACAATGGGACCTGCTGAGGCAAGAAGGCTGAGCAAAGATGGTGGCAGAGGTTGCAGTGACTGAATCTCTAATCAAGACACACACAGTTGAGCGTGGTGGCACACGCCTTTAATCGCAGAACTTGGGAGGCAGAGAAAGGAAGATCGCCATGAGTTCGAGGCTACATGGTGAATTCAAGGTCAGCCTGGGCTAAAGTGAGATTCTACCTCAAAAAGAAAGAAAGAAAGAAAGACAGACACAGCATTGCTGGCAACCACCAGAAGCCCCCACAGGGGTGTGGCACTCACCCTCAGAATCTCCAGAAGAAACTGACACTGTGGCACTTTGGGTTAAAAGCTGGCTTCCAGATTGGGGGTACATATTTCTATGGTTTTAAGCCACCCACTATTTTGTGGTGATGTTATGGTTGTCCTTGGACCCTATATACCAAGATGACAGTGACAAAAAGCAGAGGTCAACAATGGCTTCTGAGAACACTTGATGTCTCCTGAGTCTGAAATGAGGTGTTAGGGGTTCAGGAATAGAATCATTGAACCCCAAACCCTTAGTTTGTGTCTACTTTTAACCAAAGAATTAGATAAAATAAGACTGAGAAGGATAATCATTTAATTATTATATGTATTTAGGAAAGTACAAAACCAAGGGAAGGAAAATGAATACACCCGCATTGTCTAAGAGCCCACATAGGTCTAAAAGAAGTGTGGCAGAGATTTAGAGAGAAAAGAAGAGAAAGTACAGAGAACTCCCATCATGTGGAAGGCAGGAAGGAGTAGAGAGCCCATGTAAGAGTAAAGGAAGCTTACCAGAACCTCGAAGTTCAGGAGTTAGCCCAGAGAGGTTGCCCTCCCTTGGCAAACATTTATAACGTTATGGTGGTGGGCACTACCTTCAGGGCTCAGATGAGCCAGAATGAGAGTTGACTGGTCTGAGCTAAGGGCTGGCTCAGGAAGGGGACAGCCATGACGCTGAACTGGGGGCTGAACTGAACCACAATGTCAGGATTAGATTTAAATTCTAGGAAGGGGGAAAACTTCCTCCCAGGAGGGGTTCAGATGGTCTGTGGAAAAAACAAATCTAGGGGCCCAAAGAGATGCCCCCACAGGTAAGGCGCTTGCCTGCAAAGCCAAAGGACCCAGGTTCCATTCCCACATAAGAACCTACATAAGCCAGATGCACAAGGTCTCTCTCTCTCTCTTAAATAAATAAAATATATATTTAAAAATCTAGGGAAGAAACAAGAAGACTGTAAGGTTAGGCCCAAAGGCATTCCTACTTTTTACTTTCAAGGGCTCAGCCACCCTAAACGACCTCACTTCCACTCAAGCCCCTAGTTCCCAGCCACGGCAAAGCCTCTTTGGGTCGGAGTCTGTACTGTGTCCCACTCAGGTGTATGGGCAGCTCCCAGCTGGAGAGATTTCCCCTCCTGAACAGCCAAACCAAACATGTTCCCCTCCAGGCCCTCGAGTCACCTGCCACTTGGCAACAGAGCGGGTATTAGCCCAGCTTCTGGCTGGCAGCACTTACAGGCACCCATCTGCTCCGGAAGAGCCTGGCCTGGATAAACAGAGCCAGGCTCTGCCTCCCACGGCCAAGACCACGTGGTGGGCCCCGGAAGCCTGAGGCCCTCCCCCCCCGCCCCCCCACTTTCCATCCCGACCTGGCTGCCCGCAGCGACAGGCTTCCCAGGGAAAGGGAGTGACGCGGGAGGGAGAAAAGAGCTGGAGTTTAGAGGTAGGACTTGGCCTGTATCCCAGGTCACGTTCTTGAATCGCTGCCGGGCCCGGGGCCACGGTGCCTTCCCTGCCCCATCTCGTGCCGGCCCAGAGCCATCTGTCACCGTCAACCCCCGTGCAGGCACCCCAGTCTAATGACTCAGTGACCGACCAAGCTGCCCTGTGGGCGGACACTCCGAAGCCTTGGCGCAGCGGATGGGGTTAAGAAGGGACTTGAACTGGGGCTGGGCGGAGGGAGAAGACGTGAACAGACCCCAGATGGCCTTTGTCGGGGCACCGAGCCCTGATGTCACTGCTTTCATCTGGTTTCAAAGCGGACCAATGCCACGGCGGCGGAGGTGTGGCCTCAAATACAATGGCCTAATTGAAATGCACCTAATTCGCTTCCCTTCCCGTCCCCCTCCCCTCCCCCAGGTTCTGCCACCTGCTTTGCAGGTCCAGATCCCAGGCCAGATGGGTCTGTTTCTCTAGCGTGTTCCTTTCGTGTTCTTCTGGGGCCGCGCTGGGGTGGGGGGGGGAGGGATGGGGAAGGAACAGCATATTCGCCCGCACATCGTTGCGTGGGTGAAGTCCCATAAGGCACTAGAAATTCTGTGTCACCCCTATGTGGACTGGAAAATCAGCACTTGAGGCCAAACCCCAAACCCAGGGTGAGGATAGGAACTGAGCCCTGCAGGAACCTGTTTGGGGCAGTAACTGTTCCTGCTGAGTTCCCTTCCAGAACTCCCGTCTCCGGAGGGAATCTCAAAAGGGCTTTGAGACAGGATGCTTCCTGCGGAGAGCTTTGGTTCTCTCTCAGCCTGGTCGGCCCCTGGGAGGCCTGAGATTCCCACCAGTGACCTCACTTCTTCCCAACTGCATCTCTTCCTCCTTTCCTCATGGTAAGGAAACAGGTCAAGCCAATGTCTCAAGTTATAGCAGGAAGAGCCTGACTAGCTCTGTAGCCATATGCTAACCCGAGCAAGACACCCTTTCTGTGCCTGGGTTTCCTCAACTGGAAAAGGGGCATACCAAGAGTATTTGCCCACTCTAGTCAAGATGTCTTGGGAGGCTGAGGGAAGACAGTTGAGCCCAGGAATCCAAGGGCATCCTGAGCAACATAGATTTTTTTTTGCAAAAAAAGAAAAAAAGACTTGCCCTAAAATTGTCATGGAAGGTGTTGCAGTCAGCTTCCCCTGGCTGGCAGAAATCACCTAACCAAGAGCAGCTTGTGGGAAGCGAGGGTTTATTTTGGCTGACAGACTCAAGGGGAAACTCCATGATGGCAGGGGAAAGGATGGTATGAGCAGAGGCTGGACATCACCTCCTGGCCAACATCAAGTGGACAACAGCAGTAGGAGAGTGTGCCAAACACTAGCAAGGGGAAGCTGGCTATAACACTCATAAGCCTGCCCCCAACAATACATCATCTCCAGGAGGCTCCAATGCCCAAATTGCTACCAGCTGAGGACCTAGCATTCAGAACACATAAATTCATGGGGGATGCCTAATTCAAACCACCACAGAAGGTAAACGAGACAGAGAACTATGCAAATGCAGAATTTGAGATAGCCTGGTTCCTTCCTTTATGGAAATGGACATACTCCAGGACTAATAGCAGCAATCATGGCTACCAACGTCTGTTGCAAACACAGCCAGCTGAGGGTTCTGTGAACATTAATAACCATGATGTCCTTCTCCTCTGGTCCAGTCTTTCATCCCATACCTCTTTACAGCAGACAGTCCATCACCCCCAAAGGCACCCACCTCTCTTCTCCCCCTTCCCAGGCATTGGGACACTTTCCTAGCCAGCCCACCCTCCCGGAAGAGCCTCACTTTCCCAGAGCAGGAAGGAGGGTAGAAAACAACCACAGCTGGAAAAAGACGACATGGTTCTACAGAACTTCTTTAGGATAACAGACTAGTAGAAAAACCGCACGCTCTCCTTTGCCTTGTTGCTGCCGCAGAGCATGTGGTTTTTCCCCAGGACACCCTGCAGAGCACCTCCTTCACAGTGAACCCTTTCACTGGGGCCACGCGCATACTGGCAGGATTGGCTCCGGGCAGGCTGGTTTGAGAACAGTGCTGGTGTGTGGCCTGGCCTTGTCAAGGGAAAGGGATCAGCGCCCAAACACGTCAACTAGGAAGTTGTTGAAACTCACCAATGCTATACAGAAAATAAATCTATGCAGTGGGGGGCAGAGTGGTGGGTGGTTTTAAGGGAAGGTGTCCTTTGTACCTAGAGTAGTCAGGGAGGCTTCTGTGGAAGGTGACATTGAACTGAGAAGTTCAGGATGAGACGGAAAGAGACATCTAGCTACAGAGAACAAGGAATGAGTGCAAAGGCCCTGGGGAAAGAATGTTAGGGCTCTTTGAGGAACAGAAAGAAAGCCTGGGTGACTGGAGTAAAACAAGTGACCGGCAACAGGCGAGGCAAGGGGAAGAAGGGTCATGGGCCAGGCGAGGTCTCATGGCATTGAACTTGGATTTTCTTCTAATGGCAATGGGCTAGGAAATAGACTCTCTTTCTCTCTCCCTTTGTCTCTCCCTCCTTCCTTCTCACTCCCTCTTTCTTCTTCTTTTTTTTTTTTTAATTCTTTTTTTGAGGCAGAATTTCATAGGCTGGCCGCACATATCAAGAACCTGTTGCCTATACTTCCCAAGTGCTGGCATTACTGGTTAAGAGGTTTTAAAGAAGGGCCATGACCTTTACAATTTACTGTTTAGATAGACAGCACTCTGGTAGCTGTCTGAAGAAAATTTCTAAGGGGGAAAACAATTGTTAGGTGGCTCTTGGTGCCCTGGCTTCCAGGCCAAGTACGAGAAGGAGAAGGTGTGCATGTGAAAGCACACAGTACTGAGCTGCTGTGACAGCAGCAGTGGTGGCCCAGCGAGGAGTGCTGGAGGCTAGATGTGGGCCATGACACATCTAGGGAGCTACTTTTCCTGGCCTTAAAGCCACAAGCACTTGTGGGGAAGGTGTACTTAGGGGCACACTTTAGGAACCCATATACCTCTTTGGTTCCCAAAAGGGTATGACATCTTTCCATTCTTAAAAAGTCATTGTCAGGGCTGGAGAGATGGCTTAGTGGTTAAGCACTTGCCTGTGAAGACTAAGGACCCCGATTCGAGGCTTGATTCCCCAGGACCCACGTTAGCCAGATGCACAACGGGGCGCATGCGTCTGGAGTTCATTTGCAGTGGCTGGAGGCCCTGGCACGCCCATTCTCTCTCTCTATCTGCCTCTTTCTCTCTCTGTCACTTTCAAATAAATAAATAAAAATAAACCAAAAAGAATTTAAAAAGTCATTGTCAGAGTCACTGTCTAACATATAAGAGTGTTCTAGAAATAACTGAGGAGTACTCAGAACAATAGCTTAACACAGATTCTTCCTATTGTAGCCCAGACTGGCCTTGAACTTTCTGGTTTTTTTTAAAATATATTTTATTTTTATTTATTTGCTTGAGAGAGAGAGGGAGCGCAAGTGATAGGACCTCCAGCCACTGCAAACAAACTCCAGATGCATGTGCCACCTTGTGCATCTGGTTTATGTGGGTCCTGGGGAATCAAACCTAGGTCCTTTGACTTGCAGGCAAGCGCCTTAACTACTGAGCTATCCCTCCAGCCCTGGCTTTGAACTTTCTGTCCTTTGGCCTGTGCCTCCTGAGTGCTGGGACTACAAGTATGCACCCAATATATCTGGCTCACTTACCTTCTTTTTCCATTTCAAAATTTTGTTTATATTATATACATATATACATACACGATGTTGCAACACACAAAAGCATCTCTGTGTAATCACCCTGGGAAAATTCTGTTTTCTACTTATTTTTTTACTATACCAAAACTACTTTCCTGTTCCTTCTTCTCCTCCTTTTTCTTCATGATGCTGGGGATGAAGCCCAGGGTTTTGTTCAAGCTAGGCAAACACTCTTCCACTAAGCCATACCCTGAGTTCTAGATATCCTTTTGGTCTTTTTTTGTTTTGCAGACAGGGTCAAATGGAGCCAAGACTGGCCTTGAACACCTGATACCTGATCCTCCTGCCTCTGTCCAAGTGCTAGTGTGTACCACTATGCCTGGCTTTACATATCATATCAATCATATCATATATCATTCATATAGATAGATAGCTATCATCTATATGGGCATGTGTATGTATGTATGTATACATACACACATATATATATGCATATATATATATATATACATATACATATACATACATATTTTTTTTCCTGCAAGGTAGTGTCTCACTCTATCCCAAGCTGGCCTGGAACTCACTATGTAGACCCAGGGTGGCCTCCGACTTGCAGACATCCTCCTACCTCTGTCTGTGCTGGGATTAAAGGTATGCACCACCACACCCAGAATTCTTATGTTTTTATCTTTGTATGTGTATAATGGGTGAGACCTGTGTGTGAGTGCGTGCCACGGTGTGAGTGAAGGGCGTTGGTCCGTACCTTCTACCTTGTTTGAGGAAGCCCCCTTTGTGGCCCGTGCTGTGTACACCAAGCTAGCTGGCTCACGAGCTTCCCGAGCGTCTCCCATCTGCCTTCCGGCTCACTGTAGGAGGGCTGGGATCTCAGCCATTCCCCCACTGTGTCTGGCTTCATGTGGGTTCTGGGGGATCTGAACAGAGATCATCACACTTGCACAGCAGTACTTTTGCCATCTTGCCAGCCCTGCATATGCTATTTTGTTGTTGTTGTTGTTTTCCAAGGTAGGATCTCGCACTTGCCCAGGGTGACCTAGAATTCACTAGTAGTCTCAGAGTGGCCTCAAACTCACAGTGATTCTCTTACCTCTGCCTCCTGAGTGCTGGGCTTAAAGGCGTGCGCCACCATGCCCAGCTCCTGCTTATCCTATTTTTAAACACAAAGGTAGATAGCTATGCCATATATATAGCATATTATATACTAGTCTATATATTACACATATGTATATTATATACACATACATATTCTAAATATGATATAAATATATATTCTATACCTTTTTTTTTCTTTTTTGGTTTTTCAAGATAGGGTGTCACTCTAGTGCAGGCTGACCTAGAATTCATTATGTAGTCTCAGGGTGGCCTCAAACTCATAGGATCCTCCTACCTCTGCCTCCCAAGTGCTAGGATTAAAGGTGTGCGCCACCACACCCGGCTTCTATACCTCTTTTTGTTTTTTTAACTAAAAACATAGTCCCTGAAGACCATTTGCTATCAGTCCATGTCTGTCTGGTGAGGTCACTATGAGATTGCATTGTCATTATGGCTACCTAGCAAGCCACTCATCTGATCAGTAGATGGCAGTTAAATGGTTTCCAGGTTTCTGGTATGATTAAATTCTGTTATAACCAAGATTTCCACATGTAGGTCTTTGGTCTTTGTGTTGGCTGAATTCTAAGAAGTGAATTTCTTGCTGTATAAATAATTATATATTCTCCTTGGTTCTGATAAATATGGACACATTGCTCTTTGGAGAGGGTGAACTCACTCTCCCTCTCCCCCTGTCCTAGCTGACTCAAAGAGCACCCCTTCACAGTGGCAGCAGGACACTCAGCCCCTGGAGGGTCAGATGAGCAAAGTTCACAGGTCGGGAGCCAAGAGGCAGGGCAGGGCTGGGAAACAACTCCACAGCACCAGGTGCAGAGCGCTGTCTCCTCACACAGCCAGAGAACTGGGCGTGGGTGTCCATGTTAGGGCCATGGGAAGTAGGTCACTCACTGGAGGAGTAGGAGCAGAGATAAGGATGGATGCTGACATTAGGACTGAGGGCCAAGTTTCCTTGTTTCCTTTCTTCCCACCATAAACAGGTTGACAGTTGCAAAGCAGGAAAGTGCAGGCACCATTAAAAGAGAGGCCCGTCAATAAAATAAACCACAGTGGCTAACTGAGGCCAAGTTCAGCACCACTCGGAGCATGTTTGGGAGCCTCCTGTGGACTGCCAATTCTTCTAATGGACTCCACTTCCGTGCACTCAGAGGTAATGGAACCAGTGTCAGCAAAAACAATGTTCTAAATAAAGACATGCAAGCAGCATTACTGACCTTCCACAGAATTTTCTTCTTGCAGGCCTTGAACCTGAAAAGATGTGAGGAATGTAAACTTTGAGGCAAGGAAGGTGCATACTGTGTGGGGGTGTGTGTGTGTGTGTGTGTGTGTGTGTGTGTGTGTGTATCTCAGGAATGGCTAGAAACAGTGAGAAAGTTGCACAATGTTTACAGGACTTGAATATTTAAAACACAACTTTGGGGCTGGAGAGATGGCTTGGCTGATAAGGCATTTGCCGGCGAAGCCTAAGGACCCAGGTTTGATTCTCCAGGTGCCACGTAAGCCAGGTAAGTGCACAAGGTGGCATGCATAGCTGGAGTTCATTTACAGTAGCTCGAGGCCCTGGCATGGCCATTCTGTCTCTGTCTCTCATAAATAAAAATTAAGTTAAATTAAATTAAAAATAATAAAGATAAATAAATAAATAAAACACACTTCTAGGAGGACTGAGGAGTCCAAAGCAGAAGGATCACGAGTTTGCGGCCAGCCTGGCTACATAGAGAGACCTTGCTTGGGGGGGGGTGTTTTAAAAAAGTACAATTCTCTAAACTATTTTTCCCCTAAAGCTTAAAAACATGGAAACAAGCAAAGCTGTACAACATTTTCTAACAATATGATACAAATGCATCTTTAGGGCTTTTTAGAGCAAGAAATAAGCCAACCGATTAATTTATGTCCCCACCGGGCAGTCTGCAGAGGGCGGTGGGAGGTCATTGGTCCCACATCACATTCAAGATCTCCAGCCACAGAGTTTCTTCCTTGCCTTATTTTCCTATTATTTCCTCCTCCTCTTCTTCCTCCTCTTTTGTTGAGACAGGGTCTCATTTGTAGCCCAGGCTGGCCTCAAACTCTCAACCATCCTCCCCAGTGCTGGAATTACAGGTGTAAGCCATCTTTTCCAAGTATTTCCTTTATTAATAACATATATTCTTTTAAAAATAGTTTTAGGGCTGGAGACATTGCTCAGTGGTTAAGGTTCTTGCCTGCAACATCTAATGACCCAGGTTCAATTCCCCAGTACCCACATATAGTCAGATGCACAAAGTGGTGCATGTATCTGGAGTTCGTTTGCAATGGCTGGAGGCCATGGTGTTACCTATTCTCAATCTGTCTCTCACCTTGTAAATAAATAACTAAAATAATAATAATAATAAAATTTTAAAAATATTTACTAATTTTGGAGGAGAGAGAGAACAGGTGTGCTAGGGCTCCTGCCACTGCAAACAAACTCCAAATACATGCATAGCTGTGCATCTGGCATTATGTGAGCACTGGGAAATTGAACTCAAGCTGGTAGGCTTTGCAAGTAAGTGCCTTTAATCACTGAACCATTTCGCCAGCCTCCTAATAACATACATGTTCTTTCATAACCAAAACATAGTTTTCAGGCTGGTGACACACACCTCTGGTGCTACCAGTAGGATGTGGAGGCAGGAAGATAGTGAGTTCAAGGCCAGCCTGAACTACAAAGTGACATCCTTTCTCAAAAAAAAAAAAAAAAAAAAAAAGCCGGGTGTGGTGGTGCACGTCTTTAATCCCAGCACTCATGAGGCAGAGGTAGGAGGATTGCCATGAGTTCAAGGCCACCCTGAGACTACAGAGTTAATTCCAGGTCAGCCTGGACCAGAGTGAGACCCTACCTCGAAAAACCAAAAAAAAACACAAAAAACAAAACAATCCGGGGCTGGAGAGATGGCTTAGTGGTTAGGGTGTTTACCTGCAAAGCCAAAGGACCTCGGTTCGATTCCCCAGGACCCACGTAAGCCAGATGCACAAGGTGGCGCATGTGTCTGGAGTTCGTTTTCAGTGGCTGAAGGCCCTGGCACGCCCATTTTCTCTCCCTTTCTCTCTCTCTCTCTCTCTCCCTGTATCTTTCTCTCAAGTAAGTAAATAATGAATGAGATGCTTTGGAAGGTGCTAGCAGTGCAGCTGAGGGAGTGCTTGGAGCCTTCAGGAAGGGAGCGGGAGGTCGTTGGCAGATCCTCATGGCAGGGACTGGCAGTGTAATGCAGGAATGGCTTTAGGGGACCTCAGAGAGTCACTCAAATTGTTCTGTGGGCTGGTTGGCTATGGGGTGTAAACATAAACCTGACAGGAGGGACTCCTGCAAATGGAAAATTGGTACTCAGAAGGCAGAACACAGAACCCCAGATGTCACAGAAGCCCAGAGGACGACCCCACACATCCTCAGCATAGCCCTCAGCAGTTCCTCACTGGTGGGGACCAGGGTCCAGCAGACCTAGTGGTCATTTTTGTGACCTAAGGGTTGCTACATTCTCCAGGTCCAGGAACCTATGAGAAAAGTAGAATGGGAGGTGGGTGAGCAAATCAAGTAAGTCAACAACATCATGCATCAATTAAGAGTTCAGGGGCTGGAGAAATGGCTTAGTGGTTAAGGTGCTTGCCTGCAAAGCCTAAGGACCCAGGTTTGACTCTCCAGATCCCACGTAAGCCAGACACACAAAGGTGAGGCAAGTGCAAGGTGGCACATGCCCACTAGGTGGCTCAAGTGTCTGGAGTTGGATTGCAGTGGCTGAGGCTCTCTCTCTCTCCCTCTCCCTCTCTCTTTCTTACTCTCTCTAAAAAAGAGGGGCAGGCATGGTGGTGCATGCCTTTAATCCCAGCACTCGGGAGACAGAGGTAGGAGGATTGCCATGAGTTCTTGGCCACCCTGAGACTCCATAGTGACTTCCAGGTCAGCCTACCATGAAAAAAAGGAGGGGGGCATAGGAGAGAGTTCAGGACATAAAGTGTTTGTCTGAATCGGAACTTATTCTGTAGCCCCAGGTTGTCCTCAAACCCACAGTGATTCTCTTACCTCAGCCTCGGTGCTGAGATTAAGGCATGCACCATCATGCAGTCTTGTTTTAGGTTTAAACAGAAGACAAGTGGTTCATCATTGACCCATCATTGTCTGGGCTCAGATCTCTCCTGCATGGTACTCTGACAACTTATCAGTACCATTTAAATCTCTTACCCAGAGACAAGCTTCCCCTCCAACTGGCATTAGGACCCAGCCTTTCCTTCTCCCATCATAAGACTCCTGGGAAAATTCCAATTTTTTTGGAGCTCACTGTCTCAGTTTTCTAATAGCTAGTAGGAAGGGGCATGCATCTGGAGTTTGGTTTGCAGTGACTGGAGGCATTGGTGTGCCCATTCTCTCTTTCTGCCTCTTCTTCTCTCAATTAAATAAATAAAATATTAAAATAAATAAATAAATATATGGTAGAGATTAATTGCTGAAGATACCTGACACTGATCTCTGACATGTGCACACACACACATGTATTTTGCCTTACTGTCTGACCCCCTGAGGAATACATCACTGTCACTGACCTAAACTGGCACATAATGCATATTTACTTTTGTGGTGTTGATGATAAAGTTTTATTGGCACACAGTCACACCCATTCGATGGCAGAGTTGAGTGACTATGACAGAGATCTTCTGACCTACAAAGCTGAAAATATTTGCTATCTGGGCATGTGTAAATACTTTTGGCATGAAGAGTCATTACTCATTGTTGCAATCAGCTTCATGTTGCTGGCAGAAAACACCTGACCAAGAGCAGCTTGTGGGAGGAAAGGGTTTATTTTGGCTTACAGACTCAAGGGTAAGCTCTATGATGGCAGGAGAAAATGATGGCATGAGCAGAGGGGGGAAATCACCTCCTGGCCAACATCAGATGGGTAACAACAACTGGAGAGTGTGCCAAACACTGGCAAGAGGAAGCTGTTCATAATATTCATAAGCCGGCACCCAACAATACCATCACCTCTAGGAGGCTCTAATTCCCAAATTGCCACCAGCTGAGGTCCTAGCATTCAGAACACATGAATCAAACCACCACATTCTACTCCCCACTCCCGTAAACTGACAACCATCTATGATGTAGAATGCAATGCATTTAGTCCAACTTTAAAGTCCCCACCATTTTCATCAATCTCAATGATGTTCAAACATCCCCATAGTCCAAGGTCTTTTAAGTGAGCCCCCCCCAAAAAAAACAACTTCATAATGGCACAAAATAAACATTCACACTGCAAGAGATGGCATTGGGCAGAGCAGAGAAATGTTCAACCAACACACGATTTAAAACAAACAAGGCAAACGTTAAACTCTACAGCTCTAAGTCCAACACATCTAGCCAGTGACAAGCCTGAAGTTCTTTCTTTTTCTTTCTGTCTTTCATTTTTTCCTTCTTCCTTCTTTTCTCTCTTTCTTTTCTTTTTTAGTTTTTTGAGGTACAGTCTCACACTAGCCCAGGCTGATCTGGAATTCACTACGGAGTCTCAGGGTAGCCTTGAACTCACGATGATCCTCCTACCTCTGCCTCCTGAGTGCTGGGATTAAAGGTGAGCACCACCATGCCTGGTTCTTTCTCTCTTTCTTTTAGAAAGAGAAAGAAGCTGATGGAGAGAGAGAATAGGTGCATCAGAGCCTTCCACCACTGCAAATGAATTCAGATGCATGCACCACCTTGTGCATCTGGCTTGTGGGTTCTGGGGAATTGAACCTGGGTCCTTTGGATTTGCAGGCAACTGCCTTTACCATCAATCCATTTCTCCAGCCCAAAGTCTGATAATTCTAACCAGTGACAAGACTCTGGAGTTCCAATTCTGTCCCTCCAGCTAGGCTACTCAGAGTCCCAGAAAACTTCATCCCGTGCTGGTAGCGCTCCTCAGCAGCCATGCCCCACTCCTAGTATCTCCCTTGGGTCTCTGCTGCAACCTGCAGTTTATCCTCATGGCTCCATCAGGCATCTGCACAGGTAGTCCAACAAGCCTGCTTCACATTGCCTGTGGACAGCCCCCCCCCCCACAAAAAAAAAAAAGAAAAAGAAAAAAGAATATGTTGCAGATTCAATGACCCTCTTTTCCCTGTAGTTGTTATACTCCGTAGTAGCAGGAGGGCTACCAATTAGTTAATGCAGGAGAGAATAAAGCAGACTTTGAAGAAAAGGACACTCCATCAGCATTCAGCCCCTTCAAAAGAGTCTGCAAGGCTGGAGAGATGGTGTGGTGGTTTGATTCAGGTGTCCCCCATAAACTTAGGTGTTCTGAATGCTAGGTTCCCAGCTGATGGATATTTGGGAATTAATGCCTCCTGGAGGGAGTGTATTGTTGGGGGCGGGCTTATGGGTTTTATAGCCAGTTTCCCCATGCCAGTGTTGGACACACCCTCCTGTTGCTGTATTCCACCTTAAGTTGGCCAGGGGGTGATGTCCACCCTCTGCTCATGCCATCGTTTTCCCCTGCCATTGTGGAGCTTCCCCTCGAGCCTGTAAGCCAAAATAAATCTCTTTTTCCCAGAAGCTGCTCTTGGTTGGGTGATTTCTACCAGCAATGCAAACCGGACTACAACAGTAAAGTGGTACCAGGAGTGGGGTTGCTGCTAGACACCTGACCATGTGGCTTTGGCCTTTTGGAGCTGATTTTTCAAGAGGAAAGTAGAAGGAGTTGAAACCTTGGCCTAAGAGATGCCTTGCAGTGCTGTAAGTACAGCTTGATGGACTAATCTGGTCAGAGCTGAAAGACCCGAAGGCAGTAAGAACTATGGACTGTGAGGTTTGGCTCATGAGGGTGAGAAAGAGCTGTGCTTGGACTGGGCTAGCAGTTTGTGTGAGAAGCTTGCTCTTGTGCCCATGTCCTGATAAGTTGTGCAGGGTTGCTTTGCGTAGAAATAAACTGGTGTGTGCAGAGGGATATGACACAGAAAGGAAAATCTTTGTGTGAACTGCTGCCCGTTCAGCTGCAACTGAGAGATTACAACCTTTGAGACTGGGCTAGCTGACCTGTGCTGGGGCAACAAGAAGAATGTCAACTCTTTTGAAGGAGCCTGAGTGCTCAAGGAGTGTCCTGTTCTTCAAAGTCTGCTTTATTCCCCCCTGGATTAACAAATTGGCACCCTACCTGGTATTGTGGAGTATAAGAAATACTAAAAAGAGGGTCATTGAGTTTACAACACGGTCTTGTGTTTTGAAAATGGCCATGGGCAATGTGAAGTGGGTTTGCTGGTTGCCTGCATAGAGACCCCATGGGGCCATGAGGATGAACCGTGGCTTGCAGTGGAGACCCAGTGGAGATGCCGGGACCATGAGATGGCTGCCGAGGTGCTGCCGGCCCTGATGAAGTTTCCCAGGACTGTGAGTAACCTAGCTGGAGGGGCGGAATTGGAATGCCTGAGACTTGTCACTGGCTAGAGTTGCTAGACTTAAAGCTACAGAGTTTGATGTTTGCCCTGGTTATTTAAAATCTTGTATTGGTTAAATGTTTCTTTACTATGCCCAATGCCATCTTTTGCAATGTAAATATTTATTCTGTGCCATTATGGGTTTTTTGAGGTTATTTTTTGGTATTATGGCTCAGTTAAAAGATCTTAAACTATGGGGATATATGAACATCATTGAGATTAATAAAAAATATGGGGACTTTTAAAGTCAGACTGAAAACATTGTATTTTACATCATGTATGGATATCAGTTTATGGGGGCCAGGGGCGGAATGTGGTGGTTTGATTCAGGTGTCCCCCATAAACTTAGGTGTTCTGAATGCTAGGTTCCCAGCTGATGGATATTTGGGAATTAATGCCTCCTGGAGGGAGTGTATTGTTGGGGGCGGGCTTATGGGTTTTATAGCCAGTTTCCCCTTGCCAGTGTTGGACACACCCTCCTGTTGCTGTGTTCCACCTTAAGTTGGCCAGGGGGTGATGTCCACCCTCTGCTCATGCCATCGTTTTCCCCTGCCATCGTGGAGCTGCCCCTCGAGCCTGTAAGCCAAAATAAATCTCTTTTTCCCAGAAGCTGCTCTTGGTTGGGTGATTTCTACCAGCAATGCGAACCGGACTACAACAGATGGCTTAGCGGTTAAGGCACTTGCCTGCAAGGCCGAAGGACCAAGATTCAGTTCCCCAGTACCCACTTAAAGCCAGATGCACAAGGTGGTGCATGTGTCTGGAGTTTGTTTGCAGTGGCTGGAGACCCTGGCACATGCTCACATTCTCTCTCTCCTTCTCTCTCCTTCAAATAAATAAATAAATAAAACATTAAAAAAAAAAGAGTCTGCATTATTCCTGTTGTCCCAATGCAGATCAGTTTGCCCAATCTCACTGGTTGTAATCTCACAAACAACTGCAGCTGAACAGGTGGCAGTTTCAGCCCAAAGATTTCATCTCTTTCTTTGCCATATCCCTCTGGACACACCAGTCCATTTCTACGCAATGCAACTCTGCACAAGTTCTCAGGACATGGGCATAATAGCAAGCCTCTCACACAAACTGCTTCTAGCCCAGTCCCTACAAAGTTCTTTCTCACCCTCATAAGCCAAACCTCATAGTCCATAGTTCTTACTGCATTCAGGTCTTTCAACTCTGACCAGAATAGTCCATTGAGCTGTACTTACAGCACTGCAAGGCATCTCTTAGGCCAAGGTTTCAAATCCTCCACATTCCTTTTGAAAATGAGCTCCAAAAGGCCAAAGCCACACAGTCAGGTTTCTAGCAGTAATAGCCCCACTCCTCTGGTACCAATTAGTTGTTGCAATCAGCTTCATGTTGCTCTCAGAAATCACCCAACCAAGAGCAGCTTGTGGAAGGAAAGAGGTTATTTTGGCTTAAAGATTTGAGAAGAATCGCCATGATTTATTTGAGAGCAACAGACAGAGAGAGAAAGAGGCAGAGAGAGAGAGAGAGAGGGGAGAATGGGTGCGCCAGGGCTTCTAGCCACTGCAAACGAACTCCAGATGCGTGTGCCCCTTGTGCATCTGGCTAATGTGGGTCCTGGGGAATCAAGCCTTGAACCGAGGCCCTTAGGCTTCACAGGCAAGGGCTTAACAACTAAGCCATCTCTCCAGCCCAGGAAACTCTTTTGTAAGTAGCCCTTGCCCAGGATGAAGGGTAGGGAGAAAAGAGCACCACCCTGGGAACCTTTGAAGCTCCATCAAGCTTGGTGGATCCCTGAATCCTCTGCTTCCTGCTGGTGTAACCTTGAGGAAAGAATCTGGTCCCTCTGAGCCTCAATTTCTTTATCCATGAAATGGGATTAACAGCTCCTAGCATCATTGCCAGGTTTAAAACCATAAGAGAGAAAGTACCTAACTTGGTGCTTGGTACTTAGTAGATACTAAATAAACATTCACACCCCTCTGGGGTTTTCCTCCCGGAGTTGGACAGCTAGGATAATATGGTAGGAGTGTCCCTCGCGGTGAAGTTCACTGTGAACACAGAAGACATTTCACGCTCCCCTCCCTGCCACAGTGACCAAGCCTGGATAAGGCCATTCAGCTCAGGTGCCACCCTAGTCCCCTGAGCCAAAGATTCCACTGGGCAGAGACATGAATTATGTGGGTGATTGGCAGCCCTTCTCATGTAAATTACCAGTATCAGCTAGTGGCTCCCAGAGTTCCAGCTCCAGCCTGGGTTCAGGCCAGGCTGCACTTGGATGTCTGTTTCCAATAGCTTGATGGCTTCAAATAAAATAAATACTTTATTTTACTGTTGTGGAGGTCAGAACTCTAAAATGGGTTTCACTGGGCTAAAAACAAGGGGCCAGCAAAACTGTGTTATTCTTGAAGGCTTTAGAGAAGAGAAGACCTCCTTATCAGCTCCTCGACAATGTCTGCACTCCTTATGATTCCCTCCCTCTACTCTTTTTTTGTTTGTTTGTATATGTCATGACGGTTCTATTCATTTTTTATTTTTAAGCTTTTTAGCATATATAAATAACACATGATGGGTTTCATTATGACATTTCATACATGTACATATGCTTTTTGATTATATTCACCCAATTGACCCTCTTCTACCCAACCAGTTACTCTACCTTCCTAACTTTTGTTTTGTTTTGTTTCATTTTTGGTGACTCAATGCATTGAACTGGGTTTGCTTCCAGCATGAGCAAGGGGTTATTAACAGAAGCATGAGCAACTTACTAGTAGTTACCTCATTGAAGAATATTTCCCCTGCCAATAGACACTCAAGGAGAGTTAGGGCCCTTGTGAGCATCCCTCCTACCCCATCAGTAACCTGTTAATTGCCCATAGATGGATAGAGGAGGCTTCATGAGCCTGTTCCTTCCTCTTCTCTTTCTTCCCTCCCTCCCTCCCTCCCTCCCTCCCTTCCTTCCTTTTTTTCTTTCCACAAGCTCCCACTAAGTACCCCAGCCTGGCTGGTCTCAAATTCTCCATTCTCTTTCCTAAACCTCCATAGTACTGGGATTACAGGCGTGAGCCACCACACCTGGCTTCCCTTTCTCTATCTTAAGTAAATTCAAAACAAAGCCAAGTTGAGTCTCTCTCTCAACAAATCACTCTGACTCTGTCCCTCCCTCTTTGGTTTTTAAGGCCACTGTGTTTACAATGACTCACAGAGATAATCCAGGATAATTTCCTGTTCTCAAAATTCTTAATCACATCTGAAAAGTCCGTTTTGCTAGGTCGTCTTTAAGGACCATGGTTCAGCCTGCCACTGACAACATGCACACACCAGAACTCATGATTCTCCACCCCTCCCCCCCCCCATTGCTCTTCCTTTCTTTTCCCCATCTCAGTACACGTTACTCCCACATACCTCCCCAAACCTGGGAATCTGCTTGATTCCTGTTTGCCTAGCACCCTCACTGCCCCCCCCCCCCGCCACCTCCCTCACTGCTTCATGGGAAAGACTTTTCAGTTTCTCTTCTACCTTGTCCATCCTTGCCATGCCAATAGCCTCATCTCTGCTCTCTGCTCCCCCACCGTCTACGATCCCAGTAGCTGGTATGTTCCCGTCACTGTGCTTTTCAACCCAAGCCTTTTTAATGGCTTCCCCTGTCAGAATCAAGTCTGATCTCGTCACTATATCCTGACGGAAGACCCCATGTGACCCAGTCTTGCTAACATCTCCTAGCTCATCGCTCCCATACTGAGTTGTAGCCAGCAGCATCCATGAAGCCTCTAACAAGAGCACTGGTCCTGGCCTAAGGCCCCACTAAGTTCTGGTCAGTCCATAATCAGTTAAAATGACAGCTCGTCACAGAGGTCTTTCTCCCTTGGCCTGGCCTCATTTCCCACTCCCGGCCCCAGCAGCTAGCTTTGCTAGGAGCCTATGTTTTGCCTGTTTTCTCCACTAAAAGGAATCTTCATGCCAGTGGAAAACTCACTTTCCTCATATACCATTGAATCCCTGGCAGAGCCTGTTACCTAGTTGGTACTCAGTAAATTTAATAGCTGGGCATGATGGTTAACTCATGTAATTCAGCCCTTGGGAGGTTGAGACAGGCAGATCAAAAATTCAAAGGCGGACTGGAGAGATGGCTTAGTGGCTAAGTGCTTGCCTGTGAAGCCTAAGGACCCTGGTTCAAGGCTCGACTCCCCAGGACCCACGTTAGCCAGATGCACAAGGGGGTGCACACATCTGGAGTTTGTTTGCAGTGGCTGGAAGCCCTGGCGTGCCCATTCTCTCTCTGTCTCTCTTCTCTCTCTCTCTACCTCTCTCTCTCTCTGCTTGCAAATAAATAAATTTTAAAAAATTTCAAAGGCTGTTGGGCGCGGTGGCACACGCCTTTAATCCCAGCACTTGGGAGGCAGAGGTGGGAGGATTGCTGTGAGTTTGAGGTCACCCTGAGACTCCAAAGTGAATTCCAGGTCAGCCTGGGCTAGAGTGAGACTTTACCTCAAAAAACAAAACAAAACAAAATTCAAAGGCTGGGCTTGAGGGATAGCTTAGCGGTTAAGGTGCTTGCCTACAAAGTCAAAGGACCCAGGTTTGATTCCCCAGGACTCACATAAGCCAGATGCATAAGGTAGCACATGCATCTGGAGTTTATTTGCAGCAACTAGAGGCCCTGGCATGCCCATTCTTTCTGTCTCTGTCTCTTAAATAAATAAATGTATAAAAAAATTCAGAGCCATCCTCCTTGGTTACATACAGAATTTGAGACCAGCCTGGGTTACATGAGACCATGTCTCAAATTCCCCATCTCCAAAAGAAACCTGGAATAAACACAAAATAATATGATCTTAAAAAACAATAGTCCTGGGCTGGAGAGATGGCTCAGCAGTTAAGGCACTTGCCTGCAAAACCTAACACCTGGAGTTTGAGCATGTTCATTCTGTCTGTGTGTGTGTCTCACATATACTCTCTCTGCTTTCAAGCAAATAAAATTTACAAAAAAGATAGTGCTTGGTTTTTGTCCATAGGCATCTAAAATCTAATTGCTTATTACTTAACTCCCCTGAAATTCATGCAGCCTGTTATGTGCTGCTTTGGGGGAGACAGCAGGGTGGGGGGGGCATTTGTCACTATTTCTAGGACCTCACATCCTAGGAAGAAGGAACATGTCAAAAGGAAGGGAGAGCTGAACGCTCACATGCAAGGCCTTTCTAGTAATTTCTGCAGAAGCCCCAAGATCAGAGTATATCAGAGAGCTCAGAGAGGGCTGAGCTCTGTCCTGGAAGAGAGAAGGTCGCATTTAGGGAGTTGGAGGGTCTGGGAAGGAGGGCCCAGGGAGAAAGCTGTCACCGCTTTTGTCGAGGTAATTCCTGTTACTTCAAGAAACTTTTACCTGAGGAATACAAACAGCTAAGTAATTTGCCAGGCAGTGCAGGGGCCAGGCAACAGTCAGGCATCAGAATCAAGGTAAGACAGGTAACTGTTGAAGAGTGTGGGGTTTTGGGAAGGTTAGCCTAGGTCTTGTCCCCACGCTGCTACTAAGTGCTGGGCCACAGTTTTCTTATAAGAATTTTAATTTCTTGGGCTGGAGAGATGGCTTAGTGGTTGAAGCACTTGCCTGCAAAGTCAAGGGACCCAAGTTCGATTCCCCAGGACCCACATAAACCAGATGCACAAGGTGGTGCATGCATCTGGAGTTCTTTGCAGCAGCTGGAAGCCCTGGCGTACCCATTCTCTCTCTTTCTATCTATCTGCTTCTCTTTCTCCTTCTCTCTCAAATAAATGCAGTATAAAGAATTTTAATTTCTTTATCACCTTTTTTTTTTTTTTTTTAAAGACAGGTAATAAATGTAACAGAGCAGAGCTGGATACATGGTTTAGTGGTTCAGGTGCTTATCTGTGGCTCACACCTATAAGCCTAAGGACCCAGGTTCAATTTTCCAGGTCTCAAATAAGCCAGGGGCCCAAGTTGGCACATACGTCTGGTCTGGAGGATGTTTGCAGTGGCTAGAGGCCCTGGTGTGCCTGTTCTCTCCTCTTTGCTCTCCTTCTTTCCCTCTTCTCTAATGAATAAATTTAATAATTTTTTATGAAAGTAATAGAGCCATCTGGAAGAGTTTGTTAACAGGTATGGACCACCACACTGGTCTGGCCTTTTTGAAATGTTGGAGATTAAACCTAGGGCTTTCAGTATGCTAGGCAAGCACTGTATCCCTGAGTTATATCCCCTTCTTTTGAACTTTTTTTGTTTGTTTATGACGGGAGCTTAGCAAGTTGCCTGCACTAACCTTGAATTCACTACACAAGCCTTAAATTTGTAATCCTTCTGTCTCAGTGCCCTGTGTAGCTGGCATTACAGGCCTCTACCACCAGGCCTGGCACAAATTAGGACTAAATTAATCCTCGGATTGCGTCCTGCTTAAGATGTGAGTCTTCCACTTTCCTGTCCCTGAGGTGTGGCCCCTCAGATGAAACCCGAGGGAAGCCCCTGGTCTCCACCTCTCTATTGTAGCTACAGGGCCTCCATGCGGTCCTGCTTCCACCTCTAGGTCTTTGAACCTGTCCCACCCTCTGCCTGGATGTTTATTTAACCCGGACACAGACAGAAAGAGGCACACGGGGAGAGAATAGGCGCACACAGAGCCTCTTGCCCCTGTAAACCTCCAGACACATGCTGAGAGGGAAATTGCTGCAGGGCTGGAGTTACTCAGGTGTTTGCGGGGGAGGGAGTTTGGGCCCAGCCCCTTCCCTCCTGGACGCTGCACACAGGTGTGTTGACTTCTGGCCAGACCCAAAATAAAAAGCCTGGCCGCTCAGGAAGGCTTTTGGACTTCTCCCTTTTCTCCCCGCCTCTGGGCTATTTATCTCTTCACCAACCAGGAAAGGCTTAGCTGTTGCCAGGGTGGGAAAGGATATGCATGGGCTGTTAGGTCATGTGGACGTGTCCACTCCTCACCCCTTGGTTCTCAGACTAACCTCCCCTGCCATGCCCCCTTCTTTGTCTCACCTCTCCTGAATTGTTTTTGTTTTTCGAGGTAGGGTCTCACTCTAGCTCAGACTGATCTGGAATTCACTATGTAGTCTCAGGGTGGCCTCGAACTCACAGCAGCAATCCTCCTACCTCTGCCTCCTAAGTGCTGGGAATAAAGGCGTGTGCCACCATGCCCAGCTCTGATTTCTGAATAAATATAATAATCTAATAATCATCCTTCTTAGTCTGGTTTATCCAATTTTTTAGTTAAAAGCAGACATGAACTTGGTTTTGGGGTTTGAGGTAGGGTCTTACTCTAGCCCAGTTTGACCTGGAATTCATTATGTTCTTTCAGGCTGGCCTCAGATTCCTGTTTCTGCCTCCCAAGTGCTGGAATTAAAGGCATGCACCAGTACACCAGGCCTCAAGCTAGTCTTGAACTCACAGGGATCCTTTTACCTGAACTTGCTGAGATTATAGGTATGAGCCACCATGACTGGCATCCAGGCCTGATTTTATACGGTTCTGGGGGTTGAACCCATGGCTTTGTGCATGCTTGGCAAGGACTCTACTCTACTGAGCTACATTCCCAACTCAGTCAAACAGATTTCTCTTTTTCCTACAATAGCAGTGTCGGACTCTTAATTCCACTTTTTTCCTTAGTTATCTCCTTTTTTATTTTGTTTTGAGACAGGGTTTATTTATGTAGCTCAGGCTGCTCTCAAATTCCAGGTGATTATCCTACCTCAGCCTCCCAAGTGCTGGACCTACAGGCATATGCCACTGCACCCAGACCTCTAGAGTTCACTGAGTTAACGCCTCTCCTCTTAGAAGCATAGATTGATGTTCTGGTTGCCGAGGGTAAGACAGAGAGATCGGATGAAGACGAGAAAGGACATGGGATGTGGCGTGCCGGCCAGGGCAGCAGCAGGACAGGTTTGGATGCTTGCTTGTTTAGGAGCCATCTTCGAAGGGGTGTTTGATTGTGGTTAGTCTGGTCTTTGTCACTTAGAGGACTTCTGGCTGCTAGCCCCTTGGCAGAGAAATGAATAGGCCTCCCAACTTGGATCAGAGGTTCTCCAAGCAAAGCTCTCAAGCTTGGGGTAAAGAAGGCCATAGAGCTTCTTTTGTTCTTAGAATCCTAATGGTCTGGATCCACAACTTACCATCCGTTCTCCACGTGTAGCCAACTTGTGTGCTGGGTGCCAGACTCACAGAGGCAGTTCATCATGTCTGGGCTATGCTATCAAGTGGATCTCAATGTCCCCTTCTTTTTTTTTTTTTTTCATGTTTTAAAAAATATATTATTTATTTATTTGAGAGAGAAAGAGAGAGAATGGGTGCACCAGGGCCTCTTGCCACCAATTCCAGATACATGCGCCACCTTGTGCATCTGGTTTATATGGGCACTGGGGAATCGAACCTGGGTCCTTTAGGCTTTGCAGATAAGCGCCTTACACTAAGTCATCTCTCTAGCCCCCTTTTCATGTTTTTTTTTAAAATAATTAATTTATTTATTTGAGAGAAAGAAAGGCAGATAGAGAATGGGTCTGTCCCTTTCTTATTGGTCAGATACTGATACTCAGAGAAGACCATAGCCCACTGGGATCGCACAGCTAGGTAGGGGTAGGGCTGTACCTTCTTCATAAGGCCGAAGGACTCACAGCAGAAGGCTGGAATTGTTTGAAGTCCTCTAACTCCAGCCCTTTCTTCCACTTAAACGAAGCGCAGCCGCACAGAGCCTGGGCAAGCTGGCAGCAAGCCTCACAGCAGGTGTGAGGCACTGGCTGAGGTTCCGGTTTTTCTAATGATATTTGCTTTTGAAACACCTCCAGGGAATGGAGTGGAAGTGAATCGGTGGGATCAGATTTGCATCCTGTGCCCACAGGCAATGGAGAAATGGCCTTCCTGAAGAGGATTTGCCAAAGCTAAACAGAATCAAGCTGCTTAGCTGGGCATGGTGGCTCACACTGGTAATCCCAATGCTGTTAGGAAGGCTGAAGCAAGAGGATTACCTCAAGTTCCAGGCCACCTTAGGACTACATAGCAAGTAACAGGACAGCAAGACCCTATATCAAAAATAAAAGGGCTGCTCCCAATCCTATAGATTTCCTTGTGGCCAACCCTGGCCAAGAAGCAAGGGATGGAATTCTGCAAACACCATGTCAGTTTAGCTAACTTGACATAGTACAAGCAAGTTGACATAGCAAGTGCACAAGGTCGCACGTGCACACTAGGAGGCGCAGGCATCAGGAGTTTGATTGCAGTGGCTGGAGGCCCTGGCATGCCAATTCTCTCTCTCTCTCTCTTGCCAGTCTGTTGGGCTTGCCTCAAAAAAAAAAAAAATAGTGTCTCATGGGGCTAGAGAAATGGATTAGTGGTTGGAACACTTGCCTGCAATACCAAAGGACCCAGGTTCAATTCTCCAGGACCCACGTAAGCCAGATGCACAAGGTGGTGCATGCGTCTGGAGTTTGTTTGCAGTGGTTAGATGCCTTGGCGTGCCCATTCTCTCCCTCTCCTTCTCTCTCCCTCTCTCTGCCTTTGTCTCTCTCAAATAAATAAATAAAATATTTAAAAAATAAAATAAAAGGGCTGGAGAGATGGTTTAGCAATTAAGGCCAAAGGACCCAGTTTCAACTCCTCAGGACCCATGTAAACCAGATGCACGAGGGGGCACATGCACCTGGAGTTTATCTGCAGTGGCTGGAGGCCCTGGTGTGCCCATTCTCTCTCTACCTGCCTATTTCTGTATATCTCTCTCTTTCTCAAATAAATAAAAATAACATACATCTTTAAAAAATAAAAATAAATAAATGAAAGAAAAAAGGGCAGGGGTATAGCTCAGTGGTACTGTGGTTGTCTAGCATGTACAGTGCCCTGGGTTTGATCCCCAGCTCCACAAGAAAAGATAGAACAGGGCTGGAGAGATGGCTAATGGTTAAGGTGCTTGTCTGAGAAGCTTGAAGCCTAAGGACCCAGGTTTGATTCCCCAGTACCCACGTAAGCCAGATGCACAAGGTGGCACATGGCATCTGAAGTTTGCTTACAGTGGCTGGAGGCCCTGGTGTGCCCATTCGCTCTGTATCTGTGCCCCCCCCAAATAAATACATGCAAAAGAAAGAACAACAAAAACAAATAAAAACTAGTTCTAGAAAATGCAGAATCAAGTTGCCTGGTAGGGTCATAGCATTATCTAACCTATAAATTTCCTCAGGGAGAAGTGCCATGGTAGGTCTGCTGATAAAGAGTTGTCCTAAGGTAAGAGTGGAGTATAGGCTACACTTGTAGAGAAACTGGTCCTTCAAATAAACCCTCACTTTTGTTACAGGCTATGGATAAAGCCCAGGGCCTTTGCTCCCAATAGGCAAGTGGTTTGCCACTGAGCACTGTGGTAGGAGGACTGCTGGCTGGAAGGCTGCAGTGACTTTGAGGCCAGCCTGGGCTACAGAGTGAGTTTCAGATCAGCCTGGACTAGAGTGAGACCCTGCCTCAAAAAACAACAACAACAAAAAAAAAACCTGCCATCAATTTTGTTTTTTTAATATTTTATTTATTTGAGTTTTTAAAATATTTATTTGAGAAAGGAGAGAAAGAGGGAATGGGTACACCAGGGCCTCCTGCCACTGCAAACAAACTCCAGAGGCACATGCCACTGTGTGCATCTGGCACTATGTAGACGTGGGGAAATTGAACTCAGGTTGTCAGGCTTTGCAAGCAAGCACCTTTAAGTGCTGAGCCATCTCTCCAGCCCTATTTATTTACATGTTAGAGAGAGAGAGAGAGAGAGAGAGAGAGAGAAAATGAGAATGGGCACACCAGAGGCCTCTGCCTCTGCAAATGAACTCCAGACATACAGCTCTGTGTGAACACTGCTGTGAATATAGTTTGACTTCCTCCATAGTTTAGAGATCTTCCTTAAGATTATTTCCAAGAAATTGAACTACTAGGTGAAAGGGAAACAAATATTTCATGTTTAAAATTAATTCATATATTTTAATTTTTTAGTTTATTTGAGACAGAGAGAAAGGAAGAGAGAGAGAATGGGTGCTCCAGGGCCTCTAGGTACTATGAACAAACTACAGACACAAGTGCCACCTTGTGCATCTGGTTTACATGAGTCCTGGATAATTGAACCTGGGTCCTTAGGCTTTGCAGGCAAAGTGCCTTAACTGCTAAACCATATCTTCAGCCCTAAAATTAATTTAATTTTTGAGATAGGTTATCATGTAGGTAGGCTGGCCTTAAACAAGGCTGTGTAGCTGAGGATGATCTTGAACTTCCTATTCCCCTACGTCTACCTCCCAGTACTGGGATTTACAGCCTTGAGTCATCTCATACGGGTTATGTGAGACTGAACATAGGTCTTTGTGCATGCTAGGCAAGCACTCTACACGCTGAATTACAGCCCCTGCCCAGAATAAAAACTTTAGACCTATGTACATAATGTTTGATGGCATAAAGCAGGTATTATTTCTTATAGCTCACCTCTTCTACCATCTCAGGATTCCAGAACCTCCTAGCTCACTCCAAGGAGTTCTCATTCTCCCGGGAAATGCTTTAGAGCTGATTCCTATCTCCTATTCTCTGCACAATTACTCCAGTCTCCCTCAGCTAGTTTCTCCCCTCCTTCTACCTCAACAAATCCATCCCAGTTTTCAACACTTCCTCCAGTGTCCCTCACTCTGCAGGTCAGGACCAAAGTCTAGGGACATCTCTTGTTCTCACACTCAGATGCAGCACTGGGTCCTAGTTCCAAATTCACGTGTTTCCTGGAAAAGCTGACTCCTTGGTCAGGGGGAAGAGTGGGGAGCATGATCAAGTGTGACCACAAAGGACAGGAACTTTGGCACTAGTTGATACTGAGGAGAGAGAGGGGAAGACCGCTTACCTGGTATGTTTGTTCAGTGACGATACTTGTATGTCTCCCGGGATGGTGAGCAAGCCACTGGGGCTCCAAGAAGGTGAAGCAGTCTCAACAGTCACGCAGTAAGCTGTCTCTACCCTGGAGTGAACACTGCACTTGCTGCATTGAAAATCTGGAGCACAAGAGAGATGGGAGGGCCAAGTGGTAGGAAAAGGCACTATAAATAGATGGATGAATAAACACTGGTAACAGCGGAGATTTAATGTGCATCCAAATCTTTGATGCGTAGCACAATGTTCTTTCTTTTCTCTAATCAGTGGAAGCAAGTCCTGGGTCTGTGTCTGTTAGCAGCTTTGACTTAGGATCTTAAGCTTGAAGAAGCAGCACCCTGAAAAAATAAAACAAAACCACTTTTTAAAATTTTGTCCATTTTTATCTGTGAGCATGCACTATCTGTATAGTGTATGTTGCAGTCAGGTTCACATTGCTGGTAGAAATCACCCAAGAGTAGCTTGTGGGAAGAAAAAGAGGTTTATTTTGGCTTACAGACTCAAAGGGGAAGCTCCATGATGGCAGGGGGAAACAATAGCATGAGCAGAGGGTGGACATCATCCCCTGGCCAACATAAGGTGGACAATAGGAACAAGAGAGTGTGTCAAGCACTGGCAAGGGGAAACTGGCTATAACACCCATAATGCCCGCCCCCAACAACACACTCCCTCCATGAAACATTAATTCCCAAATCTCCATCAGCTGAGAATCCAACATTCAGAACACCTAAGTTTATGGGGGACACCTGAATCAAACCATCACAGTGAAAAATGACCAACCAAGAAGAAAATCAAGAGAGGGGGCAAAAAAAAAAAAAAAAATGCATCCTCTGAGAGGGCCTGGGCTTACAGACAGATCCGGGGTTTGCCTTGAGATTGCTCTGGGTCCTTCGTTAGTGTGCACGTGTGCACTATCTAACACACCTTCCCCCCACCCCCAGGTAGTGTTTTGCTCTAGCCCAGGCCGGCCTGGAACTCACTATGTAGTCTCAGGGTGGCCTTCAACTCACTGCGTTCCTCCTACCTCTGCCTCCTGGGATTAAAGAATGTGCACCACCATGCCTGGCCAGTGTGCACTATCTAATCCATTCCCATAGGTCATCTGGCCCACTGAGGGGCTGGAGAGAAGTCCCAGAGGCTTCTACTGTGGCTGCAATGAGCCTGCACTGCCCCAGGTCTGTGAACTCTCCGAAGGGTACACTGAAGGCTGGGTGGCCCAAGGAGCGGCCCACAGAGGGGCACCCTTGGCCTTCCAAAGTTAACTGTGGAAGACAAGAGGAGCAAAGCATGAGGGTCAAATAGGGCACCAAAACCCTCAAAAAATTCTTGCCACCAGGTGTGGTGGCTCATCCCCTTAATCCCAGCACTCGGGAGGCTGAGGTAGGAGGATTGCTGTGAGTTCAAGGCCAGCCTAAGATTAATTCCAGGTCAGCCTGGGCTAGAGCAAACCTTACCTCAAAAAAAAAAAAAAAAAAGTAAAGTTCTTGCCTCTTTCTAAGGATAATAGGTAGCAGGGACAGAATGATGAATGGGACAAGGTCCTGACTCGTAGCTATCCCATAATGAAGTTTGCTTTTCCCTTGAGTCGCTAAAAAAACAAGGGACAGGCATGACTATCACGGCCTTCATGTCGTACACACCTCTTCCTCCTCTGACATCTGTGGCTGACGGACCATAGTTGCTGACCAGTGGGCTGCATCCACAGTCCTCCATCTCGCCTCCACACCCAGTGTCTAAGGCACCCACTTATGCTGCTGCCAGCTTCTCCCAAAGGGCCATTTATTTGCTCTATGATGCAGCAACTGCTGAATTCCATTCCACCAGCACCTACTTGGCCAGTGTCACTGAAGGGTGTTTTGGGGGAGACTCAGGGCTGAGGCCGAGTGTGTCCTGGTGCCCGCAGGGTGATGGCAGGACAGATAACACTTGGTGTCGGGTTGGACTAAAGGGAGAGCTAAGCAGCGGCCTTGCGGGGGTGCACGGCAGGGCCTGGAGCAGCACCGCGGTAAAGAACTGCTACACAGGGAGGCAGGCCGGGATGGGTAGGAAAAAGGTTAGGGGTGGGTTCGGTCAGATTGTGGACCTTTATGTTACACTAAGGAAACTGAATTTTAAATTTTTTTTTTTTTTTTTTTTTTGGTTTTTCGAGGTAGGGTCTCACTTTGGTCCAGGCTGACCTGGAATTAACTCTGTAGTCTCAGGGTGGCCTTGAACTCACGGTGATCCTCCTACCTCTGCCTCCCGAGTGCTGGGATTAAAGGCGTGCGCCACCACGCCCGGCTGAATTTTAAATTTTTATTTATTAGAGAGAGAGAAAGGCAGATAGAGTGGGCACACCAAGACCTCTAGCCAATGCAAATGAACTCCAGACGCATGCGCCAGCTTGTACATCTGGCTCACATGGGTACTGGGGAATCAAACCTGGATCCTTTGGCTTTGCAGGCAAGCATCTTAACCGTTAAGCCATCTCTCTAGCCTAGGAATTTGGACGTTATCAGTGTGTGGATGGCACTGGAGATTTTGAAGCTGAGCAGGAAAGCTCTCTGTTCAAATCTGTCCTTAAGACTGTGTCTTAGACACTAAGAGGTCCAGAAGGCTTGGAAATAGGATTCAGAATGCTACTGGAGAGTGCAATGGTGGTTTTTGGGGGGAGAGGGGATGGTAGAGGGACTTTTAAAAATTATTATTTATTTATTTGAGAAAGAGAGAGAGAATAGGTACATCAGGGCCTCCAGCAAATGAATTCAGACATACGCCACCTTGTGCATCTGGCTTATGTGGGTCCTGGGGAATAAACTCCAGCCACAAGCAAGACCAGCTACATAATTTATAAGACCCTGCTGCAGGAGGAAAATGTAGGGTCCCTTGTACAAAAATTAAGGATTTCATTTTAAAAAAGAATTTTGTGCAAATAAAACCTTTGGTATTGGAAAGACGAATCAGCAGTTAGAGGTATTTGTTGGCAAAATCCGCTGGCTCAGGTTCAATTCCCAAGTTACTCACGTGAGCTCAAACCAAAAAGTGGTCAGAGGGTCTGATGTTCCTTGGCAGAAGAGGCCCGAGTGCATAAGGGTGTGTATACACACAAACACACACATGAGCGCACTCAAAAATTTCAAAATAGTGAAAGCATAGGATTAAAACAATGGGGTAGTCTTTTGAATCTAGGGCTCTCAATGGCTACAAGCCATACACTGGTAAGCCAGCCCTGGCCACATGGTCACAAGACAGAAAAGGGAAAGTCAGAAGACAGATCTGACAGGATTTGGTGATCTTTAGCACATAAAGGTAACCTTTGTACCTTGTTTCCCAAGCCTTCCTACCACTTGCTGGATAACCTCTAGAGTGGCCATTATCAACTCTAATTTGTCAATATCTGCCCTTGCCCTCTTCATTCCCTTCTACCCCCATCCTGTTCCTGTAGGGTCCCTATCTAAAGGTACCATCCACCATCCACCATTCACCCAGCCAATCAGCTGCTAAAAACCCTCCCATTAAATTTGAGGCCTGCTCCATGGGAGGGAATTCATGCCTGGTACTGAAAGCCATGGTTGGGGATGTCATAGGCCCTAGCAAGGAAGCCCCTACTGTTGTTTGGCTAAACATGGGTATTTGTACCCATCAATTTGCCCTCTAAATATTTATGTTTATGCCCATATATTGTGCTGCTTTTGCCTTTGGTTAAAGAAAAGTTATTTTTTTTAAAAAAAATATGTATCATATATAGAGAGAGACAGAGAGAACGAGAGAAAGAGTGAGTGAGAGAGTGTGGGATGTGCCAGGGCCTCCAGCCACTGCAAACAAACTCCAGATGCAGGAGCCACCTTGTGCATCTGGTTTACGTGGTCCCCAGGTGATCGAGAAACTTCTTTTTGCAGTTGGCAATGACCACTGGGGAGACCGAAAACTTGTCAGTGCTGAGAATAAGTAACTGTTGAATGCTTAGTGCTGAATGAGACACCATAGCATTCCCTCCAAGTCTCAGAGAATACTGTGGAAGAGACAGAAAGAATGTAAGCCAGACGACGGGGACATAGCCTCTGCACTCACGAACTCACTCACAGTCAACGCTCCTCCAAGGATGGGGGAGAGGTTCGAGAGGCCCCACCCCTCCCTAGGGAGCTAAGCACAGTTAATGTGTGCTGGGAAAGAGGAAGTCATTCTCTTCAGTGCCATAAAGGGGTTCAGCTG
The DNA here is from genome assembly GCF_020740685.1 of Jaculus jaculus. Lineage (NCBI taxonomy): Eukaryota > Metazoa > Chordata > Mammalia > Rodentia > Dipodidae > Jaculus > Jaculus jaculus. Next base: position 24,011,847 of record NC_059102.1, on the reverse strand, counting down.
GAGTGGAAGAGGGATGAGAGAGGGTAACTATAATCAAAATACAGTATATACAGGTATGAAATTTAAAAAGTTAAAAAGCCTCCCTGTGTGTCACTCTCCATTCCTGTCCTCAGTCCATCCCTTTAGGCTTTTCACTACCATCTGTGTGGCCTCTCTGCAGCTGCTATTACAGCCAAGTCCCAGCAGGTCCTTATCAGTTCAGGCCTAGATTACCTAAAGGAAGCATCCGGTCCCACTCCCTGATCTTGGTCTGGACCCCTCCCCCTGCACCAAATAAGACAACATCTTTTACTATGCTGTTTCACTGATGTTCCCAAATCTGCCCAGGTCACTCAGACTTCAAGGATAGGATTCCCAATGCCTTCAACAGCATACAAGGCTCCTGGCTACTTGATCCTGCTTTCTTTCTTTTTTAATATTTTATTTTCACTCATTTATTTGAGAGAGAGAGAGGAGTGAATGAGCAAGGCAGGGCCTCTAGCCTCTGCAAAGAAACTCCAGATGCATGGACCACCAAGTGCATGTAGCTTGCATGGGTTCTGGGGAATCAAACCTGGGTCCTTAGGCTTCATAGGCAAGCACCTTATCCGCTAAGGCATCTCTCTAGCCCTCCTGCTTTATTTCTAATCAATGCCTGAACTTTGGGTTTTCCACAAGTGTAGCATGCAGGTTTGGGATGTTTTTTTACCTTCACTTCAAGTAGTTTCCAATTCATTCTTGAAAGTTTGCTTCAGTCCTCATCTTCTCTGGAAGGCCTTCTCCAGCCCCTACCCCCACATCACCCACCCTGGGCTAGGCCTCCCCTCCGGGCTGTGGGCTGCTGGAGCAGAAGACAATGAATCCTGCCAGCGTTGGTGTTGCCCAGAACCCAACACATAGTTTGGCCCCTGTGGCTGCTCCTTGTGTGTGTGGCTCTGCAATGAAAATATCTGGGTGTGAAGACGGCCCCTAATGGAGACAGAACAGGCAGGAGGAAGAGCAGGTTGCAAGGAAGGCTGCCACAGATAACCTTGAACAAACAAAACTGACTCCACCCAAGACCACATTGGTAGTGAGGGTAGTGCTGTTCTCTTTCTGTAGACAGTGTTCAGTTCAGGCTGGCCTCACAGTTTGATTCTCCTGTTTGCCGAGTACTGGGATTACAGGCATGTACCAACACACCTGTCTCAAGACAGGCCCCCTGAACGCAGCTATGACCCAGAAAAACGAGTTGATATGGAGGCTGATTGCATTTGATTTCTGCTCGCTCCTAAAAGCTTCATTCTCTGATGTCAGGTGTAAACAAGCCCCTCTCTAGTGGACACAGCCTGCTTTTCATCAAATGCTAACAGCAAAATGGTTGATGGTGAGCCTTGGAGCAGCGGTTCGTCTGCATCCCACACGAGCCCTGCAGAGATGGCCCTCTGTAAATAATTGCAGAACGGGTGGATGGTGCTGAGTTGGGGGAGTGGGTGTGCAAGCCTGAAGCAGGTGGGGGGAGATGGCAGGGGCAGGCAGCTTGGGATTACAGTTGATCCACGGATAATCCTCCAAATCTAGGCGCCACCTGGACAACAGTTTACTGAACTGAGCCCCACTGTTGGATGCATGTTGATGTCGCCGCCACCGCCGCCGCTGGGTTCACGACAGGTGCCTCAAAACGGATCCCAGTGTATTACTGTCGTGCCTACTAGACAGCGCCAGGGAAGAGGATTTGCCAGTCCTTTTGAAAAGACTATATAGTTCCTGCCTGTCCTGCTGCACCTTGTCAATCCCCCCACTTTTTTTTTTTTTTTTTAACTTTTAAGAACTTTTCTTATGGGAAAATTTCAAACACAGTCAAGCGGAGAAAACACACAACAAACCCTCAACCATCCATCCACCAGCCTCCACGGTTACCAATGCCCATGCCCCACCTCGCGTTATCTGTATCTGGTGAAGCTTAAAACTCTCCGGGAACGACAGGAATCCCATTCGCATTCACCGGGGGAGGGGGGGGGCGCAGGCTCGAGACCGGCGCCGGCCTACCCTGGAGGTCCTCGGCCTCCGTCAATAAACCCGAAAGCCGGATTGCACGGCGGGCCCTCCCCCCACCCCCTTCGCACACCGCGTGGGTCACGCCGGCGCGGTGGCGTTCCCGACACCCCATCCGTGGTCCGGGTGATGCGCGAGTGAGTGTGTCCGCGCCAAGCCACCTCTTCCCCTTCCTCGCTCTGACTAAGGCTCCCTCACCGTCCGCCCGCGGCGTCCGGATCCGCGAGGCTGGAGGAGGGGGGGGGGCGGGCGGGAGGAGGCGGCCGAGGCCACGCCCACCAAGGGGCGTGGCCAAGCCGGGGCGGGGGCGGGCGCACACCCATCTTTGCCCTTATATGGGCAGCCACGTCACAGGACGCGCGCTCATTCACATAAAACGCTGCACTGCCGGCGGAATCCCCGGCTTCTCGGGCAGCGTGTGGCTGGGTTGGAGCGCCGAGCGCGCCGGGGCGGGAAAGAGCTTGGCACGCCGGGGCGTGGGTGGGGGACCCTCCCCTCCGGCTCCAGGCTCCGTCGGCCCTCCGGTGTCCTCTCTCTTCTGGGTCCCGCCGGCACCCTGGCCGTGGGCACCTGCGGGGCGGGCGGCGCCGGGCCGCTGGGTGGTGGTGGTGGTGGTAGCCGTGGCGGCGGCGGCGGCGGCGGCGGCATGAAGGTCACGTCGCTCGACGGGCGCCAGCTGCGCAAGATGCTCCGCAAGGAGGCTGCGGCGCGCTGCGTGGTGCTCGACTGCCGGCCCTACCTGGCTTTCTCCGCGTCCAGCGTGCGCGGCTCGCTCAACGTCAACCTGAACTCGGTGGTGCTGCGCAGGGCCCGCGGCGGCGCCGTGCCCGCCCGCTACGTGCTGCCCGACGAGGCGGCGCGCGCGCGGCTGCTGCAGGAGGGCGGCGGCGGCGTGGCGGCCGTGGTGGTGCTGGACCAGGGCAGCCGGCACTGGCAGAAGCTGCGGGAGGAGAGCTCCGCGCGCGTCGTGCTCACCTCGCTGCTGGCCTGCCTGCCCGCCGGCCCGCGGGTCTACTTCCTCAAAGGTGAGAGCGCGCTGGGGCCCGCCCACGGTAATCCTAACACCCGTGCCCCGAGACTCCCGGACCCCGAGATTCCCTCCCTCTCCCGACTCCCTGGACCCGGGGAAGTCTCCACTTGGCGGGCGTGTGTGCGCACCCGAGCGAGATGTGCCGGCTTGGGAAGGGCTCTGCGGACGCCAGCGCCGGGAGCTTTCCCGCTCGCTACCCCGCGTTCCTCGAAAGCATCTGGCCTCCCGTCCGTCCGCCCGGGTTGGGGTGGGCTGGATGGTGCTTGCGCACGGTGCTCCTTTACAGTAAGGTGGGGAGACGGCGGGGGGAACGGACCCTCATCTTGGGCGCCCCGTGCAGACACTGGGTCGCCGCTCTTGCCGGCGGCAGGGCTCAGATCTGGCGCGACCCAGCCCGCGGAGACCCTCCTCTCCCAAGAGCGTGGCGCCGTGATGACCACCCTTTCTTCTTCCCGCCTAGACAATTAGAGTTCGTTAAGCTGTGTCTTTCCCTGGCCTCCCCTTGCCCTTTTGACCCTGGCGTGCTCCTCCCCTTCCTTTCGCTTTATTGCTTTTTATTGTTTTCCTCTGGCCTCCTCTTAACCCTTGTAGGCCTTTCTCAAACTCAGTTTGAAGCTGACAGCCTTCCCACCCCTTTCATCTCCTGCCCTCCCTGAGAAGCGGGGTTATCCTTGGGGACTGAGACTACTGCCTGGCCTAGTTAGGCTAGCCAGGAGCTAGAAGAGGTGCTGCGGGGGCTGTGTGGTGTGGAGGAGAGTCTGTGGGCTTGGAAGCCTGTAGAGTTGCCTGCACCGGACCTGGCCGTTTCACCTGCTGGGGAGTTAACTTTGGCATCCGGTTGTGGGTGGGTGGGTGGGTGGGTGATGACTCTCAAACTCCGGAGCATTGATTTCTGGGTCACTTCCTGTGACTGCTCCTGACTTGTAACTTCAAATGTATGGGAGTCCTGGTCTGGGTGCAGAAAGGACATGAGAACCCACCCCCAGGCAGGGCCCCAGAGTCCCGTTGCTTTCTCATCTTGTGCTGTAACTCTGGTGTGGTTCAGAACTCAGGTGCAATTAGTTGAGAGTTGGGACCCTGATTCAAAGCCGTGCAACTTGAGGAATTTCGCACACTGTAGGCCAGGAAGATTCCAGAGGCACGAGAGCAGCTCCCCATCTATTAGCACCTCTTCTTAACTGTCCCTATAGATCCCATTATGGAGATAACTAAGGTGGATGACGATCCTCCCTGCAATCCCAGCCCCCAGGGGGTGGAAGGATGACCTGCTGAAGCTCTAAAGAGGTCTCAAACACGTGGCTCCTTGATTTCTTTCTCTTCCTGATGTGTTTGTGGTTTGTCAAGTACTTAGCAATGCATGGGGTGGGGGGAGGTGGACTGCCTCAAAGATAAGTCCCTACCTGGCTTGCCTCTCTCCCCTCCCCCCTCCAGGCTTTAGGGGTCTGTGTGCATGACTCTAGCAGGATGTAGGCAGCTCCATAGACTCAGGAAAATTGCTTTAAAAATTTTAAATAAAATAATGAACATATCCAAGGGAAATTTTGAACAGCAAAAGGGTGTAGAAGAAATACCATCAAACCCAGTTTTACACCCCAGAGAAAGCCGCTGTTGTTGGTCTTTAGATAATTTCTTACAAGGATAGATGATTTCTTGCAGGTATCTAAAGACATAAAATTTATGTTATATATATATATATATATATATATATATATATATGTATATTAATTTATTTGAGAGAGAGAAAGAGGCAGATAGAGAATGGGCGTACATGCCTCGCCTTGTGCATCTGACTTCGTGGGTACTAGGGAATCGATCCTGGGTTCTTTGTCTTTGCCAGCAAGTGCCTTTACTGCTAAGCCATCTAAGCCCAAATGTTAGATGTTTTCTGATTCTGCATCTTTCACCCATCTCGTTCTTGGAGGCTTGTGTACAACAGGATATCCTCGTCTCTTCATGGTAATGTGGGGATGGCCAGTAGGTTGCTTGCAGCCTCTATGTTTAAAGCAGTGCGGGAGAGAGGGCAGATACCCTGGTTCAGATGCTCTAGCCCATGATTGTCTCATCTTTTAGTAAAACCACGAGGATTTCCAGGCCAAAAGTTATGTGTTTGAAGTTTCAGTAGAAATCGGTCCCCTTATGACAGTACTAAAGTTCAAACTGTTACCAGAGGGAAATTTTTCCCTTATCTCTCCTTCCCTAACCCATGTCCAGATAGCCATTCAGGTTTTAACCTAGTGGCATTCAAATCTTCAGGCAATACCTTTTATTCTTCCTACATCCCCTCTGCCAGGCTGAAGCCCACTAAATGAGATGAGGAATACTGAAATGGGCGCTTATTTATTTATAGTCTGTGCACTGCCTCTGTTCCCTGGGCAATGAATGCAGTGGTGGTTGGAAGTAGACTCACCCTGAGGAAGGCTGAAGCAGTGGCTGAATTGCCAGTGCTCTTGCAGTGTGAGTGAGGCCCCAGAGAGGAATGTTGTCTCCACACCTCTGTGGGAGTGGGTGGAAGGCAGAGACCATCTAATCTCCTGACCCCAGCCTGAAGAGGCCGGCCCTGTTTATCTGTCCCTCAACTACCTAGGACTCTTCGTCAGCCTGCTCTATTTTGTCAACAGGCGGGCAGGATCCAGCCCACACTAGCACCTCTCTGCCTTCCTGGCAGCCAGCTCTTGAGTGATCTATATAAAGTAAGGAGATGAGGTGGCCTGAGGGATTTTCATCCCCAAGTTTGGGAAGGCCTGGGTCATTATTTCTCCAAATTCCTACCTCAAGTCACTCATTTTGTGCTGAGAATGTAGACCCAGTTAGGTGGTGTACTGACTAAGAGCAAGGTGGAAATCTGGCATTCTCTCTGTCTCCTAGAATGGAAGGGTTTCCCTCCCCTCCAGGGAAGCTAAGCCACAAAGTCTTTATTCCTACCCCCTCTCCAGTCCCCTTCCGGCCAGGCCTTTTGTCATCATGACTGGGAACATGACCACTGTGGAGTGCCATAAGCTCATGGGGGTGGGTGTGCAGTGGGCTGTTTGTCCCAAGTGACCACGGGGGAGATCTAGGAGTACTAAAGGGGGCCGGGGCAGTTGCAGCTGAGAGGAAGCTATAATGGCAAGATGACTCATTCTAGGAATTACTGCAGCTTCTTGGGGGGAGTTGGAGGCTGCCCTGTAATCCATTAACCATTTGCTGACTGCAGCAGTTTGAAAAAGACAGCATGCCATGCCCAGAGAGAGGGAGGCTGGACACTACCACAGGACCTAAGTAAAAAGGTGGTTTTGGTAAAAGAACTGGTATCAGGATGCATATTTAGTTGCTGATCTGATGGCAAGTGCATTCTTTTTTTTTTTAATTTTTATTAACATTTTCCATGATTATAAAATATATCCCATGGTGCAAGTGCATTCTTGAGGCCAGTGAAAGACCAGGGGTGGGTTGGAAGCAGCGCCCCAGGCTGTTTTTTTGTTGGGAGCTGAAAGTTCTCAAACAAGGCCTTCAAAGGGTCCTTAGACCAGTTTCTTTTAATTATTTATTCATTAGAGAGAGAGAATATGGGTACGCCATGGCTTTTGCTGCCTCAAAGGAACTCTAGATAGATGTAGTATGTGCCACTGGCTGTGCATCTGGCTTTCTTTACATGGGTCCTGGGGAACTGAACCTCAAGCTAGTCTTTCATTGTTTCTTCCCCAGCGTGTAATGGTCCTGAGGCTAGTCCTATGGGCACATTTCCTTTCCTATGGGCCATTTTTCCTTTTTTCTTTTTTTTCTTTCAGTCAGACATTGTATGATGGTGTAGACCAACTTATCCTTCAGCTTGGGATCTTCTTGTCTCATCCTCTCCCAGTTTTAGGGGGTCATTTTTTAATTAATTAATTTATTTATTTATTTATTTTTGGTTTTTTGAAGTAGGGTTTCACTCTTGCCCAGGCTGACCTGGAATTCACTATGTATTCTCAGGGTGGCCTCGAACTCATGGCGATGCTCCTACTTCTGCCTCCCCTGAGCTGGGATTAAAGGCGTGTGCCACCTCTCCTGGTTCGGGGATCATTTTTAAGCTTAAGTGATATATCTGGGAAATATAATGTAAGTTCAAATGTAATATTAGGATTTTTCTAAATATTTTTGTTCATTTTTTATTTATTTATTTGAGAGCAACAGACACAGAGAGAAAGACAGATAGAAGGAGAGAGAGAATGGGCGCTCCAGGGCTTCCAGCCTCTGCAAACGAACTCCAGACGCGGGCGCCCCCTTGTGCATCTGGCTAATGTGGGACCTGGGGAACCGAGCCTCGAACCAGGGTCCATAGGCTTCACAGGCGAGCGTTTAACCGCTAAGCCATCTCTCCAGCCCATATTAGGATTTTTTTTATGCCAGTAGTTGACAGGGGAGAGGAGGCAGGAAGAGAGAATAATAGATAAGACAGAAAGGGTAGGTGGTCCCAGACATTTTTGAACCTATGGGGACTGAAAATTAAGTTCAGAAATCCTCATGCCTACCATTTGGTTTAGTTGGTAATTAAGTTGGTTTATGACTCTAACGTGGATCTATAGAAGGGGTTGTCAACAGTATTTTAACACCTTAGGGTTGAGAAAAGGCAAAGGCTAATTTACTGCTGAGTTGCAACCTCATGGAGCCTCCAAGCCTTTATGAATGGAGGGAAGCGGCCTGTAATTCTACTTAGAGCAGATGGGCTTGGGAAAAAACCAGTTTAGGTGTCTCCTCATAAATTAATGAAATTTTGTACAATCACACCTTCATTTTAGATGAGTAAGAAAAAAGATGGCTTTTGTTTTCTAGAGGGATTTGGTTAATATTTATCAGATTCCAGGTAGTTCCTTTCACAGTTTAAGCTGTTTCTGATAGACACAAAAAGTTAATCATTGCTTCTCTGAGTGATAGACTTTTAGCTGTGTGCGTATATGTGAATAAAACCTATTTCTATTCTAAAACTGGTGGTTGTGTTCAATTTCTTACACTTTTATTTATTTTCTCTTCTAGAAGAAAAAGGTTTCTTTTTTTTTAAATAGCACGCTGCAACGAGCACTGGGCATGGCAGTAACAGAACAACTATTTGTAGCCAAGCGTGGCGGCGCATGCCTTTAATCCCAGCACTTGGGAGGCAGAGGTAGGAGGGTCACCTGAGTTTGAGGCCACCTTGAGACTATATCCAGGCCAGCCTGGACTACAGTGAGACCCTACCTCGAAAAAACAAAACAAAACAAACAAAAAACATTTGCCAATATTCTTTTTTTATGCTATCACACATTCAAGGTGTCAGCTGTTAGGTATTTTTGACAGCCTGGTTAGTCAGAAAACTGAATGCTTTTGCCTGACTCATCTTTGTTCTATTTGTTTTTGAAGGGGGATATGAGACCTTCTACTCACAGTATCCTGAATGTTGTGTGGATGTAAAGCCCATTTCACAAGAGAAGGTTGAAAGTGAGAGAGCATTTCTCGGCCAGTGTGGAAAGCCCGTGCTCAGCGTCAGCTACAGGCCAGCTTACGACCAGGTATGTGCTCCCCAACTCCTGTCTCTCTCTCTTCCTCAGCACCCTGGTTCAGGTTGGTTCTTTGTGGATCCATGCCCCAACACTGCCCTCCAGCTGAGGGTGCTGGCTCTGTGGCTTGCCAATGTGAGTTCAAGCGCTTAAGCTGACAAGAGCCAGCAGGCCACAGGGTGCTGGGTAGTTTCTGGAGAAAAGAGGAAATGAGAGATAACATTATTATTAATAGCTGGCTTGGGAGGTTCCGGGAAGCTTGGAAATTCTGGTTTAGGTTTCTCTTGAAGATGTTTCAGAGCTGACTTTCAAGCTTCCTGTGTTCTTTGTAATAGTTCATTCTCTGCATTTCTGTGTACCAACCCAGCTGCCTGCCAAGGTGTAGACACACCTTGGTATTTTTAACTGAAACCAGTGGAGAGTTGGTGTGATAGAGATAGCTAAGTAGCTCCCCTGAGGGCTTCTCTTTCCTCCGTCTGTCTGTGTATGCACGTTTCTGTGTGCCCACACATAGCCAGAGAGCCTGAGGGATTCCTGTCAGTGGGATTAATTAAAGGCGCACCACCAATGCCTGATATATATATATATAATATTTATTTGTGAGGGAGAGAGAGACAGTATGGGCATTCCAGAGGCCCTTGCCACTGCACATGAACTCCAGACACAAGCACCACTTTGTGCCTCTGACTTTACTTGGGTACTAGGGAGTTGAAGCAAGGCTGATAGGCTTTGCCAGCAAGCAACTTTAGCCACCATCTCCCTAGCCCCCTGGAAATTTTTGTTGTTGTTTCAAGTTAGAGTCTCACTTTGGCCCAGGCTGACCTGGAGCTCACTCTGTAGCCCAGGCTGGCCGTGGACTCACAGTGCTCCTCCTCGCTCAGCTTCGGTGCTAGGGTTAAAGATGTGCGCCACTACTCCCAGGATATTCCTTAGCATTTTAACATGAGTTCTGGGGGTCAGGATCAAACTCAGGTCCTTAGGCTTATAAGGTAAACACTTTACTGACTGAAGCATCTTCCTAGCCCTCGTTATTTTTACTTTTTTTAAAAAAAAAATATTTATTTATTTTTTATTTGTTTGTAAGCAGAGAGAGGCTAGGCACACCAGGAGCTCAAGCTTCTGCAATTGAACTCCAGATGCACTTTGTGCATCTGGCTTTATGTGTGTATTAGAGAATTGAAAAATCTGTCGTTAGGCTTTGCAGGCAAGTGCTTTAACCACTGAACCATCTTTCCAGGCCCCCTCTTTTTTTTTTTTTTTTTTTTTTTTGAGACAGACTTGCTGTATATCCCAGGTTGACCTTGATCTTGAGATTCTTCTCCCTTAGCCTGCCAAGGGCTGGGATATAAGGATGGGCTACCATATCTGGCTGTCTCCTGAGGGTTTCTGGTGCATATGTAGTTCTATAAATTCTGACACCAGAGGAAATCGGGAAATACCAGAAAACCTCATGTTTGTATAAGTGTATGTTGATGGGGATTCCCTTCAGAAGACTGTGCTTTGTGTCAACTCATTAAAGGTCAGGAGGAGCCAGGTTATCTACCACAATGTGAGAGGCTGGAGGAGAATCTGGCGACAATCCAGGTTGGGCTCAGACCCCACCGTGCCATGTCACAGAGGGCAGAATAGTGCACGTTGTGTACTGGCATGAGAGAATGAGAATGCTGATGGAGGGTTTCAAGCTTTCCCCCCACGCTCAGCACGTAGGGATCAGGAAAAAGCTTTCTAGATGTTGCTGCAAACACCAGCTCCCTGTCTGGAGTAGAACTTTGTCCCTAGGGACAGTTTTCCAAGTAAAACCAGGTGACCTTGTTTTGAATGGAATCCCTGCTCAGAAAGCATGTTAGCTTGGCCAGGTGCCAGGGTTAGGAAAACTCACTGTGCATGATGAGCCAGCATCTGGATGTGCGTGCGTGCGTGTGTGTGTGTGTGTGTGTTTGGGGTTGTGTCTTGCTCTCTTTCTCAGAAAGTGAAAGAGAAAGAAAAGAATCTGGCAGCATCTTGTGAAACCTCATCAGAGCTTTGGCCAAGTGAGGGTGGAGAGCCCTGACGTGTCTTCAAGACTCATCTTGAGGATCCCCCAGTGCTCCTTCTTAGAAACCCTTCTGTACTGAGAGTGGCCAGGCGAAGCTGTGATATCCTCTGGGGTTTCTGGAAGCCTTTGGTATCTTCCTCTTGAGTCTAAACAAAAGATTCAGAAAGGAAAAAAAGAAGTGTTTCAGAGGTGTGATGGGCCAAGCTGCGGGGGAAATTGGATGGGATCCCAGGCTGGTGTGTCAGCGTTTTCCAGGCACTCAGGAAAGGGAAAGGTCTTAGTTAATGTCCAGCCTCCTTTGAGGGGGTGGCTGGTGGTGCCCATGGGGACAGGGCCTATAGCTGGTGAGAGGCAGAGTGGAGTGGACCTAGCTCTCTGACCTCTTTCCAAAGAATCTATAGCACCTCTGTCATTTTCCTGGCTTCTATCTAACCAGTGGGGAGCTGGGTCCAAGAAGGAAATCATTCTTGGGCCCAAACCAGGCCTGCTGGAGCTGCTGGGCTTCTGTATCTGCCTTGTGTCTTCCCTAGGGAGAGAAGCTGTCTTCTGTTTATTCATTCTTCAGCCGAATGAAAATGGCCGCTATGTAATATGTGAGCTTTAATGCATCCATTATCCCATTTATGTCTTACCAATTATCCCAAGAGGCTAGATATTATTATCCCCGGTTTACAGATAAAGGTTCAGAGGTTGGTGAAGCTGCCCGAGGGAGGGCCTGTCAGCTGGAAGCTAGGACTTAACTCAGTACTGTTCTGTTCTCTGACCCCAGTCCACGGTTGTAACCTCTGGACAGCACTGCCCCTGGAGAGCTGCTCGGTGTGTCGGGAGGGTAAAGAAGAACTTACCTCTGGAAAAATACAAGCGGGAAGGAGATTTTTTTCCTTCCCATTTTAAAAAATCTAAAGTTCTTGATTGCTAAGCTGGGTATACATCTATAAATCCCAGCCCTTGGCAGGCAAGAGTTGTTGCCACAAGGTCAAGGCCAGGCAGAGCTACATGGTGAGTTCCAGGTCAGTACAGACTACAAAATGACAGCCTGTATCAGAAGAACATAAAACAAACCAAAACCCATTAGTTTCTTTACTGATCTCTACTAAAGTAGACTTAACACAAAGCCTTGTTAAACAGACTTAGATTTCAGTCCCTACCTTGTTCTGACATGGGCACATTTTTAAATTCCATCTGAGCCTCAAGCCACCCATCTGTAAAATGGGGCAGTTACCTACCTTACAGATTTGTGTTGGGATTAGTTCCATAGTGTTAAACCCCCAGTGTTGGAAGTGTATGCTGGTTGTAAGGATGTAGTTTAGTTGACAGAGTAGTGTGCCTACCATGCACAGAGTGCCTGACTTCCATCCCCAGCATCACATACAACAGGGCACACACCTATAATCTCAGCACTGGGGAGGTAGAGGCAGGAGGATTAGAAACTCAAGATCATCCTGGGCTACGTAACAAGTTCAAAGCCAACCTTAGGATATATGAGACCCTGTTTCAAAAAAAGAGGAAAAGCTGGCATTATTATTCATATAAAATCCTCTGTTACTTTCTTTTGTGAGGAAACTGGCTTTTGCTTCAACACAACTCAGAAAAATAAAAGCAAATATGCCAGGCGTGGTGGTGCACTTTTTTAATCCCAGCACACGGGAGGAGGATCGCTGTGTGTGTGAGGCCAGCCTGAGACTACATAGTGAATTCCAGGTCAGCCTGGGCTAGAGCAAGACCCTACCTTGGGGAACAAAGAAAGAAAAAGCGAACACTAAGTGCTAGGTAGATTAGGACTTGCTGCTGCCTGCCTCTGGTTAATCTCTGCACCTTTCCTTACTAATGGGTTTGGATGAGAGTTTCCATTCCACTCCTCTTCCTGGGCAGAAAATGGAAAGACAGGAAATGGACGGCTGGATGTTAGGGAAGAGGCTTCCAGAGACTGCAGCCAGTGTCCCCCTCTCAGACTCTCAGGGCTTCTGTTGCTCCTGCTGTCGCTGGCCTTTGCTTGTCACCTTAGAACCCTGTCAGTGCTTTTCAGTTTGCCATGGGGTGGATGTTCTCTGGTTCTTTCTTTGTCTGGGTCCTCTTAATTAGAAACCTGGGGTGTGGGTGATGATGTCAGCTTCGCACCACCACCAGTCTCCCGTGTGAGAAAGGTCAGGGGTGGGGGGAGCCCCTCTGCTTGTGGTCTAACAGCTTTTCTTGGTCTTACAGCTTCTGGGTAGTAGTGGTTATTTTCGTTCTAAAACACATACTTTGTTGGGGTTGGGGAGACAGCACAGTTTACCATCCCTGAAACCTAGAGGGTTGTCTTAGGGTTTGTGGAATATGCTATGTAAAATGTCCTGGCTGTAAAGTAGGGTACTAACCGTGCCAAATGCTTCTCCCCTTTCCCTGTGGATAGGCCGAGGTTGCCCCTCGGTGCAAGAGCTTGCCACGGTACCCTTGAGCTGAAACAGGGACCTTTACAGCCACACCACTTCCCATCCTGGTTGGCGTCAGAAGGCTGCTGGCACTTTGTACCTTCTCAGTATGTGCGAAAAATGAAACTCTGGGCTGTGTGGGTTTTGCTGTCACTGAGTCACAAGGCAGTCACGCAGGGTAGAGAGTTTGCCAGAATGGAGGTGCCACCCACGCCCTTGGTTGCACCACCTGACTGAACTCTCTCTACCTGGAATCCAGAAAGGGGACCTCCTACCCTGAGAAACAAATAGGTCAGATTTTTGGTTTTTTTCTTCTCCCAAATGAGTAAGCGAATCCAATATTTCCTGGTTGCCCTTTGTCCCCGCTTCCAGGGTGGCCCAGTGGAGATCCTTCCCTTCCTCTACCTTGGAAGTGCCTACCACGCATCTACGTGTGAGCTCCTCGCCAACCTGCACATCACAGCCCTGCTGAACGTCTCTCGGCGGACCTCTGAGACCTGCGCGACGCACCTTCACTACAAGTGGATCCCTGTGGAAGACAGCCACACAGCTGACATTAGCTCCCATTTCCAGGAAGCAATAGACTTCATTGGTAGGTTCCTCATCTCCTGTCCGTTAGCCCCTTTGGAGGTATGCATTGTGGCCTTTGATGTCCTGAAGGGGGGGTTACCATCTGGGAAAGAAAGGTGTCTTGTAATTTTTTTGGGGGGGGGGGGAGTGGGGTTTTATGTAGCCCAGATTACCCTCAGACTTAAATATGGGTAGTAAAGGAGGGCCTTCCCTGATCCTCCTGCCTCCACCTGCCAAGTACTGGGATCCCAGGCATCTGACACCATGCTTGGCTTAAGAATAATGTCTTGTTGATGCAGCCACTAAGAGAGTTGGGGCCAAGAACAGATGCAGCCACCAAAAAGGCAGAAGGGAGGACTCAGGTTGTTATAAATAGGAGTTTTAATTTGCAAGATAAATGAATTAATATAATTTTATGACAACACTCCGTGCCGCTCTTGCCATTGTTTCTCGCTGGGCGGGAGCCGAGTGCGTCCGTGTGTGATGCTCTGCACGGGGAGAACCTGCCTCGCTGTGCCTCTGCGTAGGTTGGGATATTTTTAAAAGCAAACAGAAGGATCGAGGGAGCACTACTTACGCACTGAGTCTCGAGGGCCCCGGCAGCTTGCCACCGTTTTGGCAAACAGCTTTGGAGGCAGTTTGTTTTGCATTTTCAGCTAATTCCGGATTAAAGACAGCACTTGGCTTCAGCCCCATGCTTAGTGCAGTTGTCCCTTCGTGAAGAGCGAGGCCTGGGCCTCGGCCCCTGGGCCTGGGCCGCTCTGTGGCTTGTGGTTTGTAGGTACTCAGCATTGCCTGAATCGTTCTCCCAACTCCCATTTCTCTCCCCCTCCCATCCTCTTCCCTGGGGCCTAGCCTGATTATCAAGTCTGCACGCACTCCTCCTCAACTTTATGTCCTGCCTCCCTTTTCTCAGCATGCACGGCTGGAATCGAGACATGATTTTTCAGTATTTTGTTCTAAGGGATGCTGGAGGGGAAAGCTAGGTATGAGCACAAGTTCATTTGCCTAGTGCAGGCAGTAGAAAAACGTCTCTCTTCAGTCGCATGAGTGGACCTTTGCCCACTTACACGCAAGAAACTCAACAGAGGCAAAAGGCTGAGCCTGGCCTTGTCTCCTGAGTCTCTGGGCTGGAACAATCCTTTTAGAGCCTGGGAGGCTACCAAAATGATGGGTTCTGGATGGGAGTCCTTGACCCTGGGAAGGCCTTGCCCTTCCCAGCCTGTTCTTTCATCACCTAGATGGTTACCAGATGAAGTCATGAAATCTGCCCCCATCCCGTTCTCAGAAACGTCCCCCCACGTCCTGTGCGTGGGTTGTGTCTGTGCACACCGTCGTACAAGCCCATGGCGTTCTGAAAGCATAGGACGTGTCTTCCCCAGGGCCATCCCCTGCTGTTGGAAGGAAGGGAGACAGCCTCCCCGGTGGCCCTGGTGCTGAAACACATACTGGCCCCTTCCCGGGGAAGATGGGGCCGTGGGAGTCAGGACTAGCAGCAGTGCACCGCAGGCCCTGTGCATTTTTGGATGTGCTACTGGGTCTGCTAAAAGCTGGCTGCAGTGGAGAAGCAGCAAGGGGAAGAAACAGGGTACAACTCACGCCATAATCCTGGGGACCAGGTTACAGGAATTTTTATTGCAGGAGTTCTTTGTTGTTTCTTTTGAACTAATTATGTTGAGAAAACCTCTACTAAGCTACCCTGGATGTTCTTTTGGGTTTGGGTTCTCTCTATTTTGTATCTTTTATTTTTTTTATATTTTGTTTTTATTTGAGAGAGAGAATGGGTGCGCCAGGGCCTCTAGCCACTACAAACTCCAGACACATGCACCACCTTGTGCATCTGGCTTACATGGGTCCTTGGGCTTTGCAGGCAAATGCCTTAACCATTAAGCCATCTCTCCAGCCCTGTTTGGATTTCTAGATGGGGAATCTCTAGGGTTTCTCCCTGGCCTCTTGTAATTTTGATCCCGTAGATCCCTTTGCAAACTTCAAGTTGGAACCTGTAGGTGGAGGGTGTTAGGAGGGCTGACATTTTCCCTCCTTTAACAGCTGTGTTTTTGCATACCGCAGCCTTATACACAGTGCCATTTACATCTAATTTCCTGTGAAGTCATCCTTTTACTAGTAAGAGAGAATTAAGAGACTGTATTTTGTTATGTATGTGTTTTATTTGATTTGTCCTTACCAGTACTGTTTTCCCATTTTTAAAAACATTTATTTAAAACCAGGCATGGTGACGCACACCTTTAATCCCAGCACTTGGGAGGCAGAGGTAGGAGGATTGCTATGAGGCTACACTGAGACTACATAGTCCAGGTCAGCCTGAGCTAGAGTGAGACCCTACCTCAGAAAAAAACCAAAATTATTTATTTGCAAGTAGAGAGAGAAGGAAATGGGCATGCCAGTGTCTCTTGCTACTGCAAATGAACTCCAGATGCATGAGCCACTTTGTGAACCTCGCTTTCCATGGGTTACTGGGGAATTGAACCTGGGCCATCAGGCTTTGCTAGCAAATACCTATAACTGCTGAATCACTACTCCTCCAGTCCCCTTTGCCCATTTTTAACAGCTGTCGTTCTGGTTGCTAGGAGAGGTAGAGTAGGAAAGGAGGGGCACCCTTTTTGTCAGTGAGCAAAAGAATGCTAACTGATGGTGGCAGCTTTATAGCAGTGACTCCCATTGTTGAGCAAGACAGAGTTTGCAAAAGCCATTTATATCCTCCATCTAGCAAGCGTCACTTAGCCAGGGCTATCATTAGTGGCTGGGCACTGTTTGTTATATGTTTGCTGGTGAGAACTCTGGGAGCTGAGCCAAACATCCCTCCCTAGCCCAGCAGGCCAGGCTGCCCAAAGGAGTCTGGGATGGAGGTTGCTTCATCATCTTTAGACTCAGACCTGGAGAAGCAAGAATTGCCTTGCAGACAGATTTTGAGCCTCAGACGCTCAGAAAAACATGCATACCCAATACCAATGTGGGTGTGCCTTAGGGTTTTCTTTCCAGTGCCCTTTTGAACCCCATCAGTAGAACCCAAATTAAGCTGATTTCTCGAGAAGGTACTTCTCCAAGTCTAGTGCCTCCAGTGGCAGAGTCTATGCAAGTGTCCTGAAGAGCAACGAGGGACAGAAGTCAGTGAGGTCCTGAAAGCTCTATTCTCAGTAGTGGGGACTAATGACTAGCAAAACTTTTGCCTGTTTTGTTTTGGTTGAGACTGGATCTCCCTATTTAGCTCAGGCTGGCCCTGGCCTTGAACTCATGGTTCTGTCATGTCCCCGCCTGTCAAGTGCTGGCGTTGCCGGTGCGCACCATTGTGCCCAGCTCGAGGACCTCAGCTCTTGCACTTGGACAGTGGAGTCATAAACTAGGTCACACTTGTGTTGGTATTCCCTGTGGATTCCAGTTATGACTCATGGCCACATTCTTTGCTTCCTTCCAGACTGTGTCAGGGAAAAGGGTGGCAAGGTCCTGGTCCACTGTGAGGCTGGGGTCTCCCGGTCACCCACCATCTGCATGGCTTACCTCATGAAGACCAAGCAGTTCCGCCTGAAGGAAGCCTTTGATTACATCAAGCAGAGGAGGAGTGTGATCTCTCCCAACTTTGGCTTCATGGGCCAGCTCCTGCAGTATGAGTCTGAGATCCTGCCTTCCACGCCCACCCCCCAGCCACCCTCCTGCCAAGGGGAGGCAGCCGGCTCCTCATTCCTAGATCACTTACAGACACTGAGCCCTGACGTGCAGGGTGCCTACTGCACATTCCCTACCTCGGTGCTGGCACCAGTGCCCACCCACTCAGCAGTCGCAGAGCTCCACAGGAGCCCTGTGGCCACAGCCACATCCTGCTGAGATCCGGGTGGAGGTAGCAGCCTGGCCCCAAGAGCAACTGTGATTTTGTTTCCTTCCTTTTTTTTTTTTAACTTGTGGACATTTCATACCTGTGCAATACTGAAGACCTCTCTCTGTCCCGCTGCCCCAGTGAGATGGTGAGTGGTCACCAGGCTTGCAGATGAACTTCAGACTGACCTCGAGGATGGGTTCTTGGGACCGGAGGAAGGACAAGCCATGATCATAGCACAGCGTGTGCTAACTACTGTACTTCCAGACCCTCTGCCCACTCAGGACCACCCAGTCCTTGCACCTCAGAAGTTCGCCTTTTCATTTCAAGCATAAGGCAATAAAAACCCGCAGCAACGTGGGGACGAGAAGCTGCTGGGTCACGAGAAAAGGCCACGGTGAAGCCAATTCACTTTGAAGGAAGCACAATTTCCACCTTGGGTTTTGAACTTTGGTGATCTTGATGTCTGTTCTCTGTTGCTTCAGGGCATAAGCTGATCAGGAAAATAACCCTACTGGGTTTGTGGGGACACGACTATATGCCAGTTCAAACCCAGAAGTGTTTTTGAGATTCCATTTTGGAGTCCAGTGGAGGCTATAAGGAGTAAGACATGGACTCTTCTGGGTTTCTTTTTTCACTGTGGGTTCTCCCTTGACCTTGAACTTTGGCATGGTTTTTATTCATACTTGAACCTGTCTCGTTGCATCTCTCTTCAACCCAACTCTGCTGTCATTTGAAGAGTGTTTTTCAGACCCTAGGCAAAAAAAGAAAAGAAAAAAACCACCCCTCTGAGGTGGTGACAGTGGATGCCCATAGACACAGGATACACACTGAGTTCTGGGTCAGGGACGTTGAGAAGTTGTTCCTCAACTTGGTGTCCTGTGTGCTTGTGTGTTGTCTCTTGTGACACTTTTCTCCCTGCCCCTGGGGCTTGTCTTCAAATTCCTAACTATTGGGATTTGCATATTTTTCAATCTGGTACTACTTCTGTCTGTAGGTTATTTCTCCAGGGGAAAAGGCAATAATTTCCTCAGACCCAAGTGAATGTGAAGAAAGCAGTATGTTACTGATTTGTTTTGTTGTTGTTTTTTTATAGTGCAAAATAAAAATAGCAAAAGATAAAAGTGCTTATCTCTGTTGGTGGCTTGGGGTAGGGAGGAATACCTTTGGGTGGGCCTTCTTACTAGGTTTTAGCCTTTTTTTTTTCTTTCCCCCAAATGAACAGGGTGAAGATGTGAGGCTATGTTTGTTTGCTCATAAGGCAGTGTACTCTGTTAGCAAGATCCACAATGTTGCTTTCCCTAGGCAAGTCCTCAAGATGGTCAGAGTGTCTAGGACTCTAGAACACTTCACTCCCTGGGTTTGAACTTTGGATCCATCACATGTGAAATGGACTGAAACAAGCTCGATGATCCCCGAAGCTTCTGGAAATACAAAACCCTTGATTCCTGCAAACCTGACTGCTGGGCTTGTGGCCAGCCTCTCCTTGCTGTGCCTTATACATGGCTGACTCAGAAAAAGCTGTGCAGAGATGGCTGAGGGATGGAGATGTGGAGTGGATAACGTTCACTTTAAAGCCCCCCCCCCCTTTTTCATCCTTGCAACTAATTCTTCCAGATACCTCTGTCAGGAGGCCACAGATCATCCCCTCAGTGAGTGGGTCTGAGTACAAGGCAGGCTCAACCTGCCTTCTCAGCAACTTCCTCTGCGTTGGTGGAGGAAGGCGGTAGAAGTATGCTCTCCTTGGTTGACACAGCCTAAGCTCCAGCCCCGCTCTGGGGCCATGGTTCTCTGACCTGGGCCGACAGGGAATTGTTGGGATTCATGCCATCTCACTGGGCTGCTGCCTGATAGAAGGATCCCAGACAAACTCACTTCAAAAGGGCCCAGAGGCCTCCGCTAACCCAACATGCACTTTGCTGGCAAATGAGAGAGTGGCAGAGCTCAGGGTGACCTGTGTCTCTACACATGTCACTTCAAATACTCTGCCTGAGGCTGTGCCTCTCCCCACCTCCATTCCCCAATCACACTCCACAGTGATTTCTTGGAAAGCGTTGATGAGAAGGCCAAGCAGAACTGGCCTGATTGCTTGCTTTCATCCACTCTTGTCTGTCTAACCACCGAGGTAAGGCTTCCTCAGCGTGTATGTAGCCCAGGTAGAAGTTCCGAGGTCGCGCCCTCACCTGCCTCTAACCTCCTGTGTGTGGAGCTCATCTTCAACCTCTGACCACACTTAAGGGCTTGGTTAAACTGATCCCAGGTTTCACATCTCTGACCCTCTTATTCATCTCTGTGTAATCTGGAAGCCCACTGAGTGGCCTACATGGATGCGGAGCGGCCAGAAAGCCTCACAGGGACAGCTTAGGGAGCAAGAAGCCGACTATAGGCCAGGGTGATGGGCTAAGCCATGTCTCACTTGCTGACATTTGCTTTACTGCATTAAAGTTTCTCTGAAGAGTGAGTAAGTCCTCTAAATCAGGCATAGGAGGATTGCTCATAAGCCCATGAGTCATGGGGTGGGGTGGGGGGTGGATAGGCCAAGTGAAGCCCCACAGCTGGGGTGGCTCTGGAACTCTCAACCCACTGGATATTCTGTTTTTAAGGCAGGATCTCACTCTAGCCCATACTGACCTTAACTCAATATATTCCAAGCTGGCCTCAGACTCTCAGTGATCATTCTGCCTCTGCCTGCTGGACTGGAATTAAAGGCGTATGCCACCATGCCCACCTCTTGGATAGTCTTCATTAGTTACACCTCCATTTTTGCCGGGATGGACTTTATGCCAACATCTAGTGCCAGATAGGGACTCAAGATGGCAGTGTGGGTTTCTTCCCTAGGGTTTGAGAAACCCCTCAGTTGGTCTCCAGCCTCCTTTCAGGAAGAAGACGTGTCTGAGAGGGTGTCAGTTCTCTCATTTCCCAGCAGCACCTGTGCGTGTGCCCCCGCAGGTACGTGCTAACCCCTCTGAGTTGGGCCTCATGGCAGCGCTAGAATCCGGAGCACAAAGGAGCCCTGGGCACAGATCTGAACACTCACTAAGATGCAAGATTCCCAGAAAAATCTAGACTCAATACACACTGTATCAAATCTTGTTAATATTTTACAATTATCTGTGGCAGTGATGAGGCTTGAACATAAGACCTTGCACATGCTAGGCAAGCTCCCTTAGCACTGAGCCACATCTGAGCCCTCCAAATCCGTAATTCTCATTTTGATATCACTCTGAAAGGAAGATAGAGATGCCAGGAGAGCATTTAAGATAGAATCCAGAAAGAATAAAGGAGGAGAGGGAGGGCTGGGGAGACGGCTCAGTGGTTGTTGTCTGCAAAGCCCAAGCCCCTGGGTTTGATTCCCCAAAACCCACGTAAAGTCAGATGTACAGGTGGCTCATGTATCTGGAGTTTGTTTGCAATGGCTAGAGGCTCTGGTGTGCCCATTCAACCCATTCTCTCTCTCTCTCTCAAATAAATACATATTTAAAAAAGAAGAAAGAAGGAGGGGGAGGCAGGAGGAAAGGGATATGGCAAAGGGGAGCTGTGTGTCAAAGCGCTGGGCTTGAATCCTTCCTAGTGGGAGTCCCACATGTGCTTGCCCAGCCCTTGTGCTCCCCACTGTTATAATCAGTAATCAAAGCTACCATTTCTAGAGGACCTACTTACTGCCTTTGACCTCATACACATTGTTCATCACAATTACTCTTTAACATTGTATTCACAAAGCAGATTCAATCAGAATACCGACCTTATGGTTTAAAACTTTGGGACTCTGGCTGGAGAGATGGCTTAGCAGTTAAGGTGTTTGCTTGCAAAGTCAAAGGATCCCAGTTCGATTCTCCGGAACCCACATAAGCCAGATGCACAAGGGAGTGCATGCATCTGGAGTTTGTTTGCAGTGACTGGAGGCCCTGGCGCTCGCTCGCTCGTTCTCTTTCTTTCTCCCTGTCTGCCTCGTTCAAGTGAATAAATAAAATATTAAAAAAAACACAAAACTATGGGAGCCAGGCATGGTTGCACACGCCTTTAATCCCAGCACTCAGGAGGCAGAGGTAGGAAGATTGCCAAGAGTGTGAGACCACCCTGAGATTACAGAGTGAATTCCAGGTCAACTTGAGCTAGAGTGAGACCCTGCCTTAAAAAAATAAGATAAAATAAACTATGAGACTGAGGCTGGACAGATTTCTTAGTGGTTAAGGCACTTGCCTGCAAAACCTAAGGACCCAGATTTGATTCCCAGTACCCTCGTCAGCCAGATGCACAAGGTGGTGCATGCGGCTGGAGTTCATTTGCAGTTGTTAGAGGCCCTGGAGTGCCCATTTTCTCTCTCTCTTTCTTTCTCTCTCTCCCTCTCTCTCTCTCAAAATAAATAAATAATGCTGGGCATGGTGGCATACCCCTCTAATCCCAGCACTTGGGAGGCAGAGGGAGGAGGATTTCCATGAGTTCGAGGCCACCCTTGGACTACATAGTGATATCCAGGTCAGCCTGTATTAGTGCAAGACCCTACCTCAAAAAAAAAAAAAAAGATTATATATATACTTTAGGACTCAAGAGAAATGAAATGCTTAGTATATGCCCATGCAGGCAGAATTCATGATTATGGGTATGAGGTGGTTTGGTCACATCCTGAGAAAATGTCTCTCCACCTTCAACCTGAACAGCTATTCGTCTCTGAGTTCCTGGCAGTTTATCTTCTGAACACCGTAAAGCTGATGATTGCTTGTTTATCTCTGCTCAGATAGGCAGTTCAGAACTAAAACTTTAGACCACCTCTGGGAGTTTTATAGATGCTTACAATATGGTTTTATGATAAGATCTTGCTATGCATCCCCGGCTGGCCCTGGGCTCCCACTCCTGCCTGTCTCCTGACAGCTGGGAGTAAGGTGTGTATCATCATGCTCAAAGTACCAACTTCATGTAGTTTCCATTTAAGTTTCACAATTTTCCTTTTTTTTTTTTTTTAATAAGGAGAGAAAGAGGAAGAGAGAAAGCTGATATGCCAGGGCATGTTGCCACTGCAAACACATTCCATATGCATGCACCACTTTGTGCATCTGGCTTTATGTGGGTACTGGAGAATCAAACCCAGGTCGTCAGGGTTTACAAGCAAGTGCCTTTAACAGCTAAGCCATTTCTCCAGCCCAATTTTATTTTTCTTTTACTTCTATTTCCTCAGGGACCTTTGAAAAAGCCACCACAAGGCAGAAAGAATGTAAGAGCCAAAGGAAGGGTAGGACTCCATACAACATGCTCCCTCCAGGTACAAAATGGTCTGGATATCCATGGCCTCACAGTGCCTGACGCTACCTACACAAGACCATCATAAGAGGAGGAAAAGATCATGACACCAAAAATTAAAAGAGACTGATTGACATGGGGAGGGGGTATGATGGAGAATGGAGTTTCAAAGGGGAAAGTTGGGAGGGAGGGTATTACCATGGGGTATTTTCTTATAAGCATGGAAGTTGTTAATAAAAATTTGGAAGACAAAAAAGAAAAAGCCACCACAAATCTTTGTATTTAGGAGCTGCGGGTAAGGCAGTTTCTGCTAGAAGAGGTGGCCAATTTACCTTGAGAAATATTCAATTAAAGGCCCATGCTCCAGTGTACCGTAAGAAACCCCAGCAGCCTTCCATATAAAACCCATCTTCAAGCTGGGTGCTGTGGCTCACTCCTGTAATCCCAACTCCTGGGAGGCTGAGGCCAAGTTGGAGGCCAGCTTGGACTACATACTTCCAGGCCAGCCTGGGCTACAGAGTGAGACCTTGTCTCAAAAATCCAAAGCAAGCCGGGTGTGGTGGCTCACGCCTTTAATCCCAGCACTCGGGAGGCAGAGGTGGGAGGATTGCCGTGAGTTCGAGGCATAGTGAATTCCAGGTCAGCCTGGCCTAGAGTGAGATGCTACCTTGAAAAAAAAAAAAAAATCCAAAGCAAACAAAAAGCCTCAAACTTGTTTCCCCTTCAGTAGCTCTCCAAGATGATTCATTATGTTTGTATTTTGTTCATAGGAATCAAACCCAGGGCCTTACATATGCAGAACATGTGTTTTGCCACTGAACTACACACACCCCAATCTTGTAGCCTAATTTTAAATTCTGCTTTACTTGAAATATCAGGTTAGACTTCTTCTTTTCCTCTTCACTCACTTCCTAACACACACTCATTTATACATAAAGTTTATAGAAACCAAGAAGCTACCAAGTGGGCTTTGACTCTTAAACCATCTGTACCTTTTTCATTCAGGTCTGTTCCAGCAGGTAGAAAAAGTGTTGCTGGAGAAGATCAAAATTCTCAGAGAGTGAAGCCTCAGGTACATGTCTGTGGGCGGGGCGGGGTGGGGGAATCTATCCACAAGGAAAGAACAGTGGCCTTAGAATTGGAAAGCATGACTTCTGGTGCTTCCTCACTGCTTGGGACCTGAATGGAGAGAGTTCCCCAAAGGCATCTGGTGTGTATTTGAATGTGACTGTGGGGGTCGTAGGGCACAGAGGGAACTGAGAACAAGTCACCTAAAGCCCCACAGCTGCCAGACCAGAAATGAATTCAAAAGGCCACAGAGTTCTTCTCTTTTCTTCTTCTTGATTTGTCAAGGTAGGGTCTTGCTTTAGCCCAAGCTGACCAGGAATTCACAATGTAGTCTCAGGGTGGCCTAGAACTTGTGGCGTTCCTCCTTCCTCTGCCTCCTGAGTGCAGGGATGAAAGGCCTGTGCTAAGGTCCCATGTGGCAAAGGTGTTCTATCTCCTGCTTCAGAAACAAAACAAAGTCTATCCCATAATGA
This sequence comes from Jaculus jaculus, assembly GCF_020740685.1. NCBI lineage: Eukaryota > Metazoa > Chordata > Mammalia > Rodentia > Dipodidae > Jaculus > Jaculus jaculus. The sequence goes on along the minus strand of NC_059102.1, from coordinate 23,987,691 downwards.
TGCTGTTTTCCATAGCAAAGGAGAGGAAGATGGCAGTTTATTGAGCTGTGGGCAGGCTGTCTGTGCTCTGCATAGGATCCTTTATTTAAGAACTTCAAGACCCCTGTAAGATGGATATTGTTAACCCTGTTTTATAGGTGATAGAATGAAGAGATTACCCTCTTGCCCAAGGTCACACTGCTAAAGCCTATGGGTGTCAGAGCTCAGATACCTCTGCTTGCGATGGACTCTGGTGGCGGTAACAATCTCATCGCAGGGACCAACCAGAAGCAGCAGGGGGGAGGAAAGTTTCTTATTCTGGTTTATAGTCTCAAGGGGAAACCCCATGATGGCAGGGAAAAATGACAGAGTGGAGACTGGACGTCACCTGGCCAATATCAGGTAGACAATAGCAGCAGGAGGGTCAGCCAAACTCTAGCCAGGGGGAGCTGGCTATAACACTACTAAGCCTGCCCCCAACAAACCAACAACACGCCTCCTCCAGGCAAGGCTCCACTTACCAAATTGCCGTCACCTGGGGATCAAGCTTTCACAGTACACCTCAGGCTGCAAAGGACTCTTTCCTCTACATGTTTTCCCAGAATAGGAAATTCAAAAGTTTCTCGGTATGTGTCTCCATGTCCACATCTATATGTGGCTATTAAATCTATTTATTTTTTGGAACAGGGTTTCAAGTGGAGCCAGGCACGGTGGAGCACAACTTTAATTTCAGCATAGGGAGGCAGAGGTAGGAGGATCACTGTGAGTCTGAGGTCAGTCTGGGTACTCTGTAAGTTCTAAGTCAGCCTGAGCTAGAGTGAGAGTCTACCTTGGGGGGAAGGCTTTCAAGTGATCTCATTATGCAAGTTTGTTAACTTTACAAAGCCTTCTCTTCTGACACTATTGCATTTATATTTGGGAACTGAATTTCAAGTACAATATAGCTGATATGTTTGTGGATAATGTCAAACAGGACAACGAAGGGATTAGAGACTATATGCAAACAAGAGTAGAGAAAAGTAGTGATGTCTAACAAATTTATACAGTGGTGACCAGGAGCTCATAACCCCGAGCTTGAGTTACGTCTCTGTCACTTACCACCTGCCAACTGAATCTATTTTGTACTAAAAGTCTGAAGGGTCAGTGGGGACTGGAAGATGGCTCAGCGGGTAAGAGCACTGGCTGGGCAAGCATGAAGGCCCGAGATCCTATGCAGATCCCAGCTCCCACGGGGAGAGCTGTGCCTGACTGCACACATCTGTAACCCAATCCCTGTGTGGAGTAGAGACAGGAGAACCCTTGGAGCTAGCTGAATGGCAGCTCCACGTTCACTGAGAGACTCGGGCTCAGGAAAACAAGTGGAAGAGGATAGAGGAGAGCAACTGGCTTTCGCACAGGGCACACATGGGTGCATGCATCAGCCCGCACAGCACACCACACTGTACCACACACACTACATCTACACACACATGCCCAAAAGGAGAAAAAAAGAGTGAATGCATTTAAGGTCACAGACAGCCATTCTCTAGCAATGGGTATTGCAATCATAAATAGATGGTAGATAATAAATAGATGATGGATAGATATAGATTGATGATTGTTTTATTTTAAGAAATTAATGAATAAATAAAGACAGGTGCAGCTTATATATATATTATATGTCTATATATATACTATCTATCTATCTATCTATCTATCTATCTATCTATCTATCTATCTATCTATCTTTGTTTTTTTTTAAGATAGGGTCCTCACGGTAGCTCAGGATGACCTGGAATTCACTCCGTAGTCTCAGGGTGGCCTTAAATTCACGGTGATCCTCCTACCTCTGCCTCCCGAGTGCTGGGATTAAAGGTGTGTGCCACCAAGGCCTGGCACTTGCAGGTTATTGAGTCTGTCGATCAACTGGAGAAATTTTGCCACCTTAATTATATGTGTTCTGATCTATGAACATGGAATGCCTTTTCATTTATATAGGTGTTCTTTTGTGTGTGTGTCTAGGCATGGTGTGTGTGTGTGTGTGTGTGTGTGTGTGTGTGTGTGTGTGTGTGATATGTATGTATTTTTGTGAGTGAGTGATGGTGGGCAATGCCTCAGCATCGTGTAGAGGGCAGAGGAGAGGGTGGGGTGTTGGTGCTCATCTTCTGCCTTGTTGGAGGCAGGGTCTTCCCTAGCCATCACTGTGTTCGCCAGGCTAGGTGGTCTGTGAGCTCCCAGGAGATTCTCCTGTCTCCACCTCCCTTCTTGCCATGGGTGCTAGGATTGCAGAAGTCCACTGCTAGGGCTAGGAAGATGGCTCAACAGTTAAAGGCACTTTCTTGCAAAGCCTGACAGCCTGAATTTGATTCCCCAGTACTCACATAAGGCTAGGCTGACAAAGCAACACATACATCTAGAGTTGGTTTGTGATGGCAGGAGACCCTGGTGGACCCATACTCACTCTCTCTGTCTCCCTCTTACTCTCTCTTACAAATAAATATAATAAACATACTTTTTAAAGAAGTCCATTTTAAAATTTGTTTATTTATTTATTTCAGAGAAAGAAAGTACAGGCACACCAAGGCCTATTGGCATTGTAAACAACTCCACACACATGGGCTACTATGTGTATCTCACCTAATATGGGTACTGGGGAACTGAACTCTGGGCTGCCAGGCTTTGCAAGCAAGTGCCTTTCACCACTGATCCATCTCCTCAGCATCTGGCTTTTCCCATGGGTTTCTGGGGATCTGAATTCCAGTCCTCACTCTTGTGTGGCAAGCGCTTTGCCCACTGAGCTATCTCCCCAGCCGTGTTTGAGTATTCTATCCTTTTTTCCAACAGTGCTCTATAGTTTTCAGTGTACAAGTCTTGCACTTCTGTTCTTAAATGATTCCTCAGGGTTATTTATTTATTTTGCAGTTGGGGGTTGAGATCAAACCCAGGGCCATGAAAGTACTAAGCATGTACTCCACCACTCAGCCACACAGATACATCCCAGCTTCTAAGTACTTTTGATGCTGTTGTAGTGGATTTTTTTCCTTAGGTGTTTTTTTTGTTGTTGTTGTTATTTATTTGTGTGTGTGTGTGTGTGTGTGTGTGTGTGTGTGTGTGTGTACCAGGGTCTGTTGCTGCTGCAATCAAATGTCTCCCCAGCCCTTAGCTTTGCTTTTGAATTTTTTAAGATTTATTTGCAAGCAGACAGAAAGAGAGAGAGAGAGACAGAAACAGAGAGAATGGACACACCAGGGTCTCCAGTCTCTGCAAACGAACTCCAGATGCATGCACCACTCTGAGCATCTGGTTTAATGCAGGTCCTGGGAAATCAAACCTGGGTCATTAGGCTTTGTAGGTAAGCACCTTAACCACTGAGCAATCTCTCCAGCCCCCTATTTTTCTTTCTTTCTTTCTTTTTCTTTTTTCTTTTTTTCTTTTTTTTTTTTTTTTTTGGTTTTTCAAGGTAGGGTCTCACGCTAGCTCAGGCTGACCTGGAATTCACTATGGAGTCTCAGGGTGGCCTCAAACTCATGGCGATCCTCCTACCTCTGCCTCCCAAGTGCTGGTATTAAAGGCGTGTGCCACCACGCCTGGCTAAGCCCCCTATTTTTGAATGTTGCTTAAGCCTTATTTCTGTGATAAGCCTCACTTTACCATGATGTATTATCCTTTTTGCATATTACTGGCTTTGGTTTGCTAATATTTTGTTAAAGATATTTTTGTTATTATAAAGGATATTCACCTTCATTTTTTTTCTAACAACACATTTGTGTGATTTTGGCAACAGGATAATAAAGTGAAGGGGTAGAATTCTTTCCTCTTTCAAATTCTATGAGTTATTTACAGAATTATCATTATTTCTTCCTTAAAGAGCTAATAGAACTAAAAGAAAGTCATATGGGCTATGCGTTATTTTTTAGCCAAGGTTTCATGCTAGAAATTCAATTTCTTTTTTTTTAAATTCATTTTATTTTCACAATTTTTATTAACATTTTCCATGCTTATAAAAAATATCCCATGGTAATACCCTCCCCCCCCCACTTTCCCCATTGAAATTTCATTCTCCATCATCTTCCCTCCCCATCTCAATCATTGTACTTACATATATACAATACCAACCTATTAAGTACCCTCCTTCCTTCCTTTCTCTTCCCTTTATATCTCCTTTTTAACTTACTGGCCTCTACTACTGGAAATTCAATTTCTTAAGCAGGTAGCGAGCCATTCCAGTTACATACTTCTTGTTGAGTGAGATTTAGAAGCTTGTATCTTTCAAATAATTTGTTAATTTCATTAACATCACTAAAAGGCATTTTGACATTTGTTTTGTTCTGATCTTGTTTCTTTTTTAGTATTTTTTGGGTGGGGGGAGGGTTATGGTAGGCTCTCACTCTATCCCAGTCTGACCTGGAGTTAACTATGTAGTCTCAGAGTGGCCTTGAACTCAAGGTGATCCTCCTACCTCTGCCTCCTGAGTGCTGGGATTAAAGGCGTGTGCCATCAAGCCTGGTTTTGTTTTTTAGTTTTTTGAAACACGGTCTCATGTATTCCAGACTGGCCTCTAACTCACTATATAGCCTAGGCTGGCCTTCAACTGCTGATCTTTAGACCTCTGCCTCATAAATGCTGTAGTTACAAGTATGTGTCACTACCCCCAGTTTGATTAATTTCTAGATGGAGTGTTTTACAGACATCATTGTACTATTGATTTCTAGTTGAATTCTGTGGTGACTTGGACTATACTTTGTGTGTTTTCTCTCTCTCTCTCTCTCGCTCTGTTTTTTTAACCTACTGAGATTTATTTAGTGACCCAAAATATAGTGTGTCTTGGTGACTATTTTATGGTACATGGAAGAATGTACAACCTACTGCTGTCAGAGTGAGTGAGATGTCAAGCAGGTCAAATTGATTACAACAAACTGAAAACGTTGCTGGTCTGTCAATTATTGAGAGAGGAATATATTTAACCAAAATTGGGGTTTGTGTGTCTCTTTTCAGTTTTCAATTTGAATTCTGAAGTTTTGTTAGGATTGATAGGTCCTCTTGATGAATTGATTCTTTCGTTAGTTATTATGAAATGTCCCTGTGTCTCTGGTAACTTTCCTTGATATGTCTTGCATGTTCTCCAGTGTTAATACTGCTATTCTGACTTGCTTGCAACACACACAAAATCTTGCTAAGTGCTTCAAATGGCCTTAAAACATTTATTTATTTGAGTGAGAAAGAGAAAGAAAGAAGCAGAGGGGGTGGGAGAGTGTATGGGAATGCCAGGGCCTCCTGCCACTGTAAATGAACTCTAGACACAAGCCCCGTTTTGTGCATCTGGCTTTATGTGGGTACTGGGGAAATGAATCCAGGTGATGAGGCTTTGCAAGCAAGTGCCTTTAACCTCTGAGCCATCTCTCCAGCCTGAACTTGTTATCCTTTTAGCTCAACCTCATGAGTAAAGAGATTACAAGCCGGCATGTTATAGTTTTTTATTTTACTTTTAACCTATGTATTTATTTTTAGAGAGTTTTTTTTCTTTTCACAATTTTTATTAACATTTTCCACGATTATAAAAAATATCTCCTGGTAATACCCTCCCCCCCAGTACTTTCCCCTTTGAAATTCCATTCTCCACATTATTAACTCCCCATCTCAATCATTGTACTTACATATATACAATACCAACCTATTAAGTACCCTCCTCCCTTCCTTTCTCTTCCCTTTATATCTCCTTTTTAACTTACTGGCCTATGCTACTAAGTATTTTCCTTCTCACACAGAAGCCCAAACATCTATAGCTAGGATCCACATATGAGGGAGAACATGTGGCGCTTGGCTTTCTGGGCCTGGGTTACCTCACTTAGTATAATCCTTTCCAGATCCATCCATTTCTCTGCAAATTTCATAACTTCATTTTTCTTTACCGCTGAGTAGAACTCCATTGTATAAATGTGCCACATCTTCATTATCCACTCATCAGTTGAGGGACATCTACGCTGGTTCCATTTCCCAGCTATTATAAATTGAGCAGCAATAAACATGGTTGAGCACGTACTTCTAAGGAAATGAGATGAGTCCTTCGGATATATGCCTAGGAGTGCTATAGCTGGGTCATATGGTAGATCAATCTTTAGCTGTTTTAGGAACCTCCACACTGATTTCCACAATGGCTGGACCAGATTGCATTCCCACCAGCAGTGTAGAAGGGTTCCTCTTTTTCCACATCCCCGCCAACATTTATGATCATTTGTTTTCATGATGGTGGCCAATCTGACAGGAATGAGATGGAACCTCAATGTAGTTTTTTTTTTTTTTTTAAGATTTCCTAGGCTTCTTTTTTTTTCCTAATTTTTTATTTATTTATTTGAGAGCGACAGACACAGAGGGAAAGACAGATAGAGGGAGAGAGAGAGAGAATGGGCGCGCCAGGGCTTCCAGCCTCTGCAAACGAACTCCAGACGCGTGCGCCCCCTTGTGCATCTGGCTAACATGCCTCAAACCGGGGTCCTAAGGCTTCACAGGCAAGTGCCTAACCGCTAAGCCATCTCTCCAGCCCCTCAATGTAGTTTTAATCTGAATTTCCCTGATGACTAGTGATGTAGAACATCTTTTTAGATGCTTATATGTCATTCGTATTTCTTCCTTTGAGAATGCTCTATTTAGCTCCATAGCCCATTTTTTGATTGGCTTGTTTGATTTCTTATTATTTAACTTTTTGAGTTCTTTGTATATCCTAGATATTAATCCTCTATCAAATATATAGCTGGTGAAGATTTTTTCCCATTCTGCAGGCTGCCACTTTGCTTTTTTCACTGTGTCCTTTGCAGTGCAAAATCTTTGTAATTTCATGAGGTCCCAGTGATTAATCTGTGGTTTTATTGCCTGAGCAATTGGGGTTGTATTCAGAAAGTCTTTGCCAAGACCAATATGTTGAAGGGTTTCCCCTACTTTTTCCTCTAGCAGTTTCAGAGTTTCAGGTCTGATGTTAAGGTCTTTAATCCATTTGGACTTAATTTGTGTGCAGGGAGAGAGAAAAGAATCTATTTTCATCCTTCTGCAGATATATATACAGTTTTCCCAACACCATTTGCTGTAGAGGCTGTCTCTTCTCCAATGAGTATTTTGGCATTTTTATCAAATATCAGGTGGCTATATCTACCTGGACTTGCTTCTGGGTCCTCTATTCTGTTCCACTGATCTACATGTCTGTTTTTGTGCCAGTACCATGCTGTTTTTGTTACTATGGCTCTATAGTATAGGTTAAAATCAGGTATGGTGATACCACCAGCCTTATTTTTGTTGTTCAATATTATTTTAGATATTCGAGGTTTTTTGTGATTCCAAATGAATTTTTGGATTGTTTTTTCTATTTCCATGAAGAATGCTTTTGGAATTTCGATAGGGATTGCATTAAATGTGTAGATTGCTTTTGGTAAGATTGCCATTTTCACAGTATTGATTCTTCCAATCCAGGAATAAGGGATGTTTCTCCACTTTCTAGTGTCTTCTGCAATTTCTCGCTTGAGTGTTTTAAAGTTCTCATTGTAGAGATTCTTTACTTCCTTGGTTAGGTTTATTTCAAGGTACTTTATTTATTTATTTATTTATTTTTTGATGCAATTGTGAATGGGAGTGATTCTCTGATTTCATCCTCTGTGTGTTTGTTGTTAGCATATAAGGCAGCTACTGATTTCTGTGTATTTATGTTGTATCCTGCTACATGGCTATAGGTGTTTATCAGCTCTAACAGTTTGCTAGTAGAGTCTTTAGGGTCCTTTCTGTATAGAATCATGTCATCTGCAAATAATGATAACTTGATCTCTTCCTTTCTAATTTGTATCCCTTTTATGTGTGTCTCTTTCCTTATTGCTATAGCTAAGACTTCCAAAACTATATCAAATAAAAGTGGGGACAGTGGACACCCTTGTCTTGTTCCTGATTTTAGTGGAAAAGCTTCCAGTTTTTCCCCATTTAGTAATATGTTGGCTGTAGGCTTGTCATAAATAGCCTTTATTATATTGAGATATGCTCCTTCTATTCCCAGTCTCTGTAGGACTTTTATCATGAAGGGATGTTGGATTTTGTCAAATGCTTTCTCTGCATCTAATGAGATGATCATGTGATTTTTGTCCTTCAACCCGTTTATGTAATGTATTACATTTATAGATTTGCATATGTTGAACCATCCCTGCATCTCTGGGATAAAGCCTACTTGGTCAGGGTGAATGATCTTTCTGATATACTCTTGTATTCTGTTTGCCAATATTTTGTTGAGAATTTTTGCATCTATGTTCATGAGGGAGATTGGTCTGTAATTTTCTTTTTTTGTTCTATCTTGCCTGGTTTTGGTATCAGGGTGATGCTGGCCTCATAGAAGGAGTTTGGTAGAATTCCTTCTTTTTCTATTTCCTGGAAAAGCTTAAGAAGCAATGGTGTTAGCTCTTCCTTGAAGGTCTGGTAAATTTCAGCAGTGAGTCCATCTGGGCCTGGGCTTTTGTTAGTTGGGAGATTATTGATAACTGTTCAGATCTCCATGCTTGTTGTAGGTCTATTTAAATGATTAATCTCATCTGGATTTAATTTAGGTAGGTCATATAAATCAAGCAAATCATCCATTTCTTTCAGATTTTTATACTTTGTGGAGTATATGCTTTTATAGTATGTCCCTATGATTTTTTGAATTTCTCTAGAATCTGTTGTGATATTACCTTTTTCATCTCTGATTTTATTAATTTGTGTCTCTTCTCTCTTTCTTTTGGTCCGATTTGCTAAGGGTTTATCAATCGTGTTTATCCTTTCAAAGAACCAACTCTTTGTTTCATTAATTCTTTGGATTTTTTTTTTTGTTTGTTTCTATTTCATTAATTTCTGCCCTAGTCTTTATTATTTTGTCCCGTCTACTGATTTTTGGTTTGTCTTGTTCTTCTTTTTCCAAGGCTTTAAGGTGAAGCATTAAGTCATTTACTTGTGACCTTTCTAATTTCTTAATATAGGCACTTAAGGCTATAAATTTACCTCTTAGAACTGCCTTCAATGTGTCCCAGAGATTTTGGTATGTTGTGTTCTCATTATTGTTTGACTCTATAAATGTTTTGATTTCCTTCTTGATTTCTTCATTAACCCATTCATTATTTAGTAGTGTATTGTTTAGTTTCCATGATTTTGTGTGTGCTCTATAGCCTTTCTTGCTACTGATTTGTAGTTTAATTCCATTGTGGTCAGATAGAATGCAAGGAATTATTTCAATTTTCCTGAATTGTTAAGACTTGCTTTGTGTCCTAATAGATGGTCTATTTTAGAGAATGTTCCATGTGCTGCTGAAAAGAATGTATATTCTGCAGCATTTGGATGAAATGTCCTGTATATATCTGTTAGGTCCATTCCTTCTATGACCTCATTTCGTCCAGATGCCTCTCTGTGTATTTTTTCCCGGGATGACCTGTCATTTGATGAGAGTGGGGTGTTAAAGTCACCCACCACCACTGTGTTTGGTGTTATCTGTGACCTTAGTTCTAATAGTGTTTGTTTGACAAATTTGGGAGCCCCCATGTTAGGTGCATATATGTTTAGGATTGTAATGTCCTCCTGTTGGAGTGTGCCCTTAATCAATATAAAGTGACCTTCCTTATCTTTCTTGACTCATGTTGGACTGAAGTCTACCTTGTCAGATACTAGGATAGCAACCCCTGCTTGTTTTCTAGGTCCATTTGCTTGAAATACCGTCTTCCAATCTTTCACCCTAAGATAATGTCTATCCTTTGTAGAAAGGTGAGTTTTCTTGGAGACAACAAATTGTAGGATCCTGCTTTTTTAACCCAGTCTGCAAACCTATGTTTTTGGTTGGGGCATTGAGGCCGTTGATATTAAGAGATATTATTGAAAGGTGTGTATTTATGTTTGCCTTTTTTTTTTTTTTTTTTGTGGTTCCGGTTTTACCTTTGCTCTCTTGTGTTAACTAGTTTTTGAGAATTGCTTGTTTTTTCCAGGTTCCTTATATGTGCGCTTTTCCTTTTCTTCAGCATGGGAGATCCTATCAAGTATTTTCCGTAGAGCTGGTTTTGTCTTCAAATACTCCTTTAACCTGCTTTTGTCATGGAATGTCCTTATTTCTCCGTCTATTTGAATGGATAGCTTTGCAGGATAAAGTAACCTTGGTTGACAGTTGTTATCTTTCAGAACTTGGAATATATCACTCCAAGCCCTTCTGGCTTCTAAAGTTTGTGTTGATCCTGATGGGCTTGCCTTTGTAGGTAACTTGATTTTCTCTCTAACTGCTTTCAATATTTTTTCTTTGGTTTGTGTGTTTTGTAGTTTGATTATGATATGGCGAGGAGAGGTTCTTTCTAGGTTTTGTCTGGCTGGGGTTCTAACGGCTTCCTGTATCTGCATTGGCACCTCTTTCCCAATTTGGGGGAAGTTTTCTTCTATGATTTTGTTGAAGATGCCTACTATGCCTTTGGAGTGAAATTCTTCCCCTTCTACTATGCCCTGAATTCTTATATTTGATCTTTTCATAGTGTCCTGAATATCTTGAAATTCCCATTCATACTTTTCTAAAAGTTTGTCTTTCTCTTTGTTGGATTGTATTAGATCTGCCACCTTTTCTTCTAGCTTAGATATTCTGTCCTCTCCTTCATCCATTCTACTGGTGAGATTTTCTACAGAGTTTTTTTATTTCATTAACTGTGTTCTTTATTGCTAGTAATTCTGACTGGCTTTTCTTTATTATTTCTATTTCCTTATTTATGTCTTATATTGCCTTCTTTATTTCATGAAATTGGTGTCCTGCGTCTTCTTTGATTTCCTCTTTGATTTCTTCTTTGATTTGTTCTTTGACTTCTTTGAACATATTTACAATCATTCTTTTGAAATATTTCTCAGGCATTTCCTCTAACTCTTTCTCCCTGGAGGTCATTTCTGATGCATTAATACTTTTAGGTGGGTTTATTTTGTCTTGCTTTTTAATGTTTCTTGGTTATAATGTATATATTTTTGCATCTTGGATTAAGTTAATGCTTAGATTTTCTAGCTAGCTGGGTATTCTTAGCTGTATCAATTGATCTGATGTTATATATCTTCAGGGTAGAAGCTTAAGGTGTTAGGTGTGGCTCTTAAGACTCTCAGAGTATCTACAAAGGTGCTCCTAGGGGTTGAGTTTCCCTGCTATGGGAGTATTCAAGTAGGCTGAGTGCAATAAAATACAGGTAGATTCTAAAATTTAACTAAACACTGTACACATTCAATGAAAAACAGCACCGAGTATTTATGCAAGAGTAGTTATTATAACAATCAGATCCTCCATCAACAAAGAGGTTAAGATTTCTGATCTGTTGAGGGATCCAAGTCAGCTTGTGACCAAGTGAGACCCTTCCCTGGTGCAATCCCAGTTACCTTGGATGATTTTGGTCTCAGTCAAGTTGCTGGCTGGGTCGTTGGGCTGCTGTTCTGATTTCTGGAGGCGGGCACTGGCTTTTCCTGTGGGGCAAACCAAGCCTGGCTACTGTGGCCCTGCAGATCAGCACCGCTGCTGGAACCACTACTGCTGCTGCTGAAGCTGCCACTGCTGGGTCTGTCGCCACTGCTGCTGAAGCTGCTGCTGCTGGATCCACCACTGCCGCTGCCACTGCTGCTGCTACTGTAGCTGCCACTGCTTTATCTGCTGCTGCTGCCTCTGAAGTTGCTGCTGCTGGATCTACCGCTGCTGCCAATACTGGATCCGTCGCTGCTGGAGCCGCTGTTGCTGGTGCTGGAACCACTGATGTTGCTGCTGGACTCTGCTCCTGCTTGGGTCCCGCTGTCGGCTCAAGTTGGCGTGGCCGGGTCCCAGGACCACTGCTCTGTTCGCTGGAGCTTGGCATAGGCAGTGGGGGAGGGGAGGGGAGGGAGCCTCAGCTGCTCTGGTTCTCTCGCTGCTCCACGTGTTCTTCTACCTCACGGTCTGCTCCTCCACTGCTCGCTGCCGCTCTCCCCTCACGTTTCCTGAGTTGCGGAGAGCGCGGTGTGAGGGGAAGCGCCTGCACCTGGTTTTTCCTGCGGCTGGAGCCGAGCCTGGCGGCTTTCTGCTGTGCCACTGCCTCTGCGGTCGGTGGATCTGCCGGGGCTGCTTTTGCAGGTCTGTGCGGGCTCTGGGTGTTCTATATCTCTTCTACTTCTCCACTGCTGCTTCCATTTCCTATTCACCTCACTTTTTAGTAAAAGTGTGTATTTTGCTGAGGTTTTTTTTTTTTTTTCTTTTTGTCTTTTTCCCCCTAGGCTGCTTTGGCACCTTTGCCACCATCTTAACCGGAAGTCTTTGGAGAGTTTTTGTTGTTGTTTTATTGGAAGGCAAATCCAGAGTAGTATGCATGCCAAGCAAGCATTCTTACCACCAAGAAAGATTTCCCAGCCCCAAGAGTTGATTTCAAGTAACATACAGTAGGGGTTTATTCTTCTAATCCAATGTACCTCCTGGTATTTATCTATTTATTTGAGAAAGAGAGAGAATGGGTACGCCAGGGCCTCTAACTTCTGCAAATGAATTCCAAATGCTCATGCCACCTTGTGCATCTGGCTTATGTGGGTACTGGGGAATGGAGACTGAGTTCTTAGACCTCATAGGCAAGCACCTTAACCACTAAGCCGTCTCTCCAGCCCCTACCTTCTGTGTTTTAAATTACTTTTAATATAGTAAAACTGTTGAACTTCAGTCTACCATTTGGTATTTGTCTTCTATTTACCATCTCTCATTGTACTCCTTTTCTTGCCTTCTTGAAGATAATTTGTTTGTTTTTTTCATTTTTTTTAATAAAATGAGATAAGTATAATTCTGAACATATTTATTTGAGAAAGGAAATGAGTGTGAGAGAGACACGGAGTATAGGTGTGTCAGGGCCTCTTGCCCTGTAAATGAACTCCAGGTGTGTGTTCACATTGTGAATCTGATTTTACATAGGTTCTGGGGAATTGAACCGAGGAGGGCAGGCTTTGCAAGCAAGCACTTTGACAGCTGTACCATTTCCCCAGCCCTTTCTTTTTTCCTATTTGCTATTTTTTCCCATCTTTATTTTCCTTTCTTTTTTTAAAGTTTTTTTTTGTTTTTAATATTTATTTATTTATTTATTTATTTGAGAGAGAGAATGGGCATGCCAGGGCCCCTAGCCAGTGCAAATGAACTCCAGACATATGCATCACTTTGTGCATCTGGCTTATGTGGGTACTGGGGAATTGAACCTGGGTCATTAGCCTTCACAGGCAAGCACCTTAATTACTAAACCATCTCTCCAGCCCTATTTTCCTTTCTTTTGTCCTCTATGCCCCATCCCCTTCCACTGAATCTCTTTCCAACTAGTCTTGCTTCTATTTTTTTAAATTTTATTTGTGTGTGTGTGTGAATGCCAGGGTTCCTTGCCAGTGCATACACCAGATGCATGTACTGTTTTTTGTTTTGTTTTGTTTTGTTTTTTGGTATTGTTCCCCTTCCTTTCTTCCTTCTTTCCTTCCTTTGTTCCTTCCTTCCTTCCTTCTTTATTTCTTTTGCTTTTTGAGGTAGGGTCTTGCTCTAGCCCAGGCTTGCGTGGAATTCACTATGTAGTCTCAGGCTGGCCTTGAACTCATGGCCGGCCATCCTTCTACCTCTGCCTCCCAAGTTCTGGGATTAAAGGCATGTGCCACCATGCTCAGCTTCGAATGCACTGTTTTGTATCTAGCTTTATGTGGTTGCTTTGGAATCGAACTCAGGCCATCAATATTTATAGGCATTTTCTTTTAACTGCCAAGCCATCTTCCCAGTTCCTAAATCGAGGTATTTTTAACGTAATTTTATATTTTATCTACTATTGGCTTATGGGTTATATTACTTTTTGTTGCTCTTAATAGTTGAGCTGTGATTTACAATAAACACCTCTAACTTATCATTACCTTCAGATGATAGCATTATCATGCTCTGTGTATAATGAAAGACATTAAGATGATTGACTTATGTGTCTCCTTTCTTAAAGAGTCTTGGTGTTATCATTGTGATTAAATTAATTTTAATTTATTTTAACATATGTTGTAAACATATAGTAACTTGGGCTGGTGAAATGGCTCAGTGGTTCAAAGCCCTTTGCTTGCAAAGCTTAATGCCTGGATTCAGTTCCCTAGTACCCCCATAAAGCCAGATGCACAAAGTAACACATGTATCTGGAGTTTGTATGCAGTGACAGGAGGCCCTGGCACACCCATACTCAATCTCTCTGTCAGCATCTTTCTCTCTGTCCCTTTCTTTCTTAAATAAATGATAAATAAATTAAAATATTTTCAAAAGTTACAGTAACTTATTGCATTAAATAGTTGATTATCTTTAAGATAGATTTTTTTTGTTTATTTTTATTTATTTATTTGAGAGAGAAAGACTGAGAAAGAGGCAGAGAGAGAAAGAATAGGTGCATCAGGGCCTCCAGCCACTGCAAATGAACTCCAGATGCATGCACCACCTTGTGCATCTGGCTTATGTAGGTCCTGGACTGGGATCCTTAGGTTTCACAGGCAAGTACTTAACTGCTAAGCCATATCTCCAGCTCTAAGGTAGATTTCTTTTTTCTTTTTAATTTTTTTGTTTATTTTTATTTATTTGAAAGTGACAGACAGAGAAAGAGGCAGATAGAGAGAGAGAGAATGGGCGCACCAGGGCCTCTAGCCACTGCAAACAAACTCCAGACGCTTGTGCCCCCTCGTGCATCTGGCTAACGTGGGACCTGGGAAATCAAGCCTTGAACCTAGGTCCTTACGCTTCACAGGCAAGCGCTTAACCACTAAGCCATTTCTCTAGCCCTTAAGATAGATTTCTTAATGCAGAAAAATTCTTTTCTAGATCACTGGTTTTTTAATAAGTGTCTGGTCAGGGAATGTGTGGATGGATCCATCTTGGGAATGAATTCTAGTGAAAATATCAAACAGTCCTTGAGTCTCTGGGAGCCCACAGCTCCACTCTGGGACACTTGTCTTGGGTGTAGTGGTCTGTCTTGGTCACTGCCCATCTAGCAGATAGGCTCCACAGATGTGTTTCCTTCTCTGTTTTCTTGACTAATAGATGCTGGTGTCATGACCGCTACCTCCCACTCCAGGTTACAGAAACATCAGTAACCATGATGAGTCACATTTGTTGGGTTTATTCTATGTGTCAAATACCTTGCTAAGCTCTCTCTGTGTATTTTCTTTTCATTCTCACTGCAACTTGATGAGGTAGCTATAGCTGTATTCCCAATTTTACAGATTAGAAAATGAAAACAAAACAAAAATCAGTGGAGTGACGGCTTAGCAGCTAAAGTGCTTGCCTGCAAAACCAAAAAAACCCAGGTTCCATTTCCCAGGACCCACATAAGCCAGATGCACAAAATGGCACGTACATCTGGAGTTTGTTTGCAGTAGCTAGAGGCCCTGTTGCACCCTCTCTCTCTCTCTCTCTCTCTCTCTCTCTCTCTCTCTCTCTTAAATAAATAAATAAGATATTTTAAAAATTGTTTAAAAGTCCTATGGCAAAATCAGTGCAGGAAACAATTTGGTTCTCAATGGTCAAACTTCAGGGCCAGCCACCACCACCAACTAGCTCTGCTGTCTTCCTGGTGGCCTGCCCAGGGAGATTTGTTCCCCTCTTAAGACACCCACTTGGGGCCAGAGAGATGACTTAGTGGTTAAGGCATTTGCCTATGAAGCCTAAGGACCCAGATTTGGTTCCCCAGAACTTATATAAGTAAGTCAGATGCCCAAGACGGCACATGGGTCTGTAGTTCATTTGCAGTGTCTAGAGGCCCTGGTGCGCCCATTCTCTCTTGCTCTCCCTCTCTCTCACAAATAAATATATTTTTACGACACACACTTTCCAGTCAGGTATGATAAGGCACGCCTGCAACCCAACACTTGCGAGGTGGAAGCAGGAGGATCAGGAGTTCAAATCATCCTCAGCTATATGGTAAGCATGACGCCAGCCTGGGTGACACGAGACCCCGTCTCAAAACTCTAAAAATAAAATACAGCATAACAAAATGTCCTACATATCTCCATTGAACTCGTTCCTCATGGGGACCCACTGAGTCTGGGACTCATCCCCCCTGCTCCGTCTGCGTTCCCGTGCGCATGGTGGCTAAAGCAGGCACGCCATCACGTAGCATGGTAGTGGTGAAAACAGGAGTCATGGCCTGGCTTCTCGGTTCAGCTCTGTAGCTTCTCAGTCACCTTTCTTGCTCACTTGCTTTCCTTTCTTTCTTCTCCTCTTTCTTTTCCTCCTCCTTTAAAAAAAAAAATTTTTTTTTTCAGGACTAGGGATTAATTGAACGCAGGTCCTTATGCTTGTGAGGCAAGTGTTGTAGCACTGAGCTACAGCCTCGGTCTTATTTTTGCTTTTTTATTTTGAGATGGGGTCTCAAGTTTCCCTGGCTGATCTTGAGACCCAGACAGACCCAGACAAGCCTTGAACTTGTGATTCTCTCCATTCAGTGTCCCAAGTAGCTGAGATTACAGGCCTCTGTCATCAGATCTGCCCCAGTCACATCTTCTTAGACACATTCTTTAATGTCTCTGCACTCATAGCTCCTCGATTGGAAGGTAGGAAGATTGAATTAGATAACCTCAGAGGCTCACTCAAGTACCAGCATTCCAGGAGGCTAAGAATTTGTGGCTTTGCTGATAGCTAATAACCACCTACTTTGACAGAGCAGCTAAAACTTATTTACTTTAATAATATTTATCAAAACCACAGAGCTTAACCACTCACTTTATGCTCATATATCTTCTCTGGCTTCCTGTTTATCCAAAAGGTTATCTTTTCAAACTGCCCTTTGGGCTTATAAAAACTCCTTTGTTTTCACCACATATTATTAAGTGAGTTAGAAAACTGTATCCTATTTTATTAACAACATCAAAAGGTGTGTGTATACTTGTATATATAATACGTATTTTATTTTCATTATACGTAAGTGCACATAAAGTATTAAATAGTTTCCTGTGAATATAATTTGTAAATATGTGTCTGGGCTGGAGAGATGGCTTAACATTTAAGGTACTTGCCTGTAAAATCTCAGGACCCAGCTTTGACTCCTCAGAACTCACTCAAGCCAGATGCACATGGTGGTACATGCCTCTGGAGTTGATTTGCAGTGACTTGGGCCCCTGGCATGCCTATTCCCCCCCTCTCTCAAATAAGTAAATAAAAATAATTTATAAATATGACTAGTCCATCTTGCACACATCCCACATTCATCCATCATAAATCATGCAGAAATCAGAACAATAGTGGAAATTCTGAATCTGCTTGAGGTACAGCAAGAAGAGGCGAAGGACTCGTGGAAAATCATAAAGATAGGATCAACAGGAGTTGTCATGGCCAAGGCTGTACAAGCTCATGAGAAAATAAGGAGGAGGACGAGTCTCTGCCTCACGGAGCTTGGAGCTGTTGGAAAGAGTAGAAGCTGAACTAGAGGGACAGGGCAGTGAGGGGAGCGGAGGCAATGTCCCTGGACATGGGGGATGGCCAGATTCTGCACAGGAAGAAGGATGAGTCAACTATCACCATGGGGCTCAAGGCTCTGGGACAGAAATAGTGGCGCCACCGTCATGTCATTCCATTTATCAATCCATCTATTCATGCATTCCACAAATACACACGGAGCATCTGGTACTGTCACAGGTGCCAGAGCTGCAACAGTGAAGAAAACAAGATAATGATCCCCCACCTACCCCATTTGGTTCATGTCCTGTGGGACACAGAGGAAAAGGAAGTAAACAAGTACATATACACCGTCCTTCCAGAGGGTGTTAAGTACCACAAAGAAAATAAAGCTGGCTAGTGTGTCAGAGAGCACCGGGGGAGGTGACATGTGTGCTGACGTGTCACTAGCTGAAATAGAAGTCAGGGGACGGTCTGAGAAGAAAGATGACGAATCCCCTGATGGGGCAGCTGACGCAGAGATGGGAAGACTCACCTTCTCGTGAACCATTTCACCTGCCTCTCAAGCCCATATCTCATTCTTCTCTGGCTCAGAAACTTTTTAGGGGTTTCTATGATCTTCTGGTCAAAAGCCCAACTCTTTAGCTTGCCATTGGAGGGTCCTCATGATCTTGTCCCCTTTCCGGACGAAACTTCCACTCTGATAGTGACAGGCACTTCACCCTCTTGGCTTGCCTTTGTGCCTCCATATCTGGGTCTCAGAACAGTCTCCCGAGTTCTCTAGTGCACAGGTGTCTGGCTCTTCTGTGACTCAGCTCTTTTACTGCCCACCGTGCCTTAGACTGCTTAAATATCTTAAAAGCAGGCATCATTGTGCATTCGATGGAGATTTCAGCTTCCCTGAGGGAGAGGCTAGAGCCTTCAAGAGCATCTCTTATTGGGCATGATGGTGTATGCCTAGAATTCTAGTTCTTAGGAGGCAGAGGAATTCAGCCTCGACTGGCTTGCACAGCAAGACCCTGTTCAAAATGTATGTGTGTGTGCATGTGTTGTACATATACCTATAATCACAGTAGTTGGGAGGTTAGGAAGTAGAGATAGGAGAATAAGGAGTTCAAAGCCAGTCTCAGCTATATATCAAGTTCAAAGACAGCCTCCGTTTCATGAGCCCCTGCCTCCAAAACAAAACAAAGCAAAGAGCTTCTCTTTCCACTGGATTTGCTTTGTCTTCTTGTCTAGAAACACCATCATTCTGTATAAAATATAGATGGGAAGACAAAATAAGAACTTAGAGAATCAGAACTCTCATGGAGAAAAGAGCCAATGGGATTTAGCTACAATCCACATTGTCCAGAAGCAGTCAACAAAGAATCAAGGTGGGGCTGGGGATGGAGCTCGGCGGGTAGAGGCTCCTACCTCCGCCTTCCCAGTGTGCACAAAACCCTGAGTTTGATCTCTAGTTCTGCATAAGCCAGGCACAGGCCAGGCGTGGTGGTGCACCCTGTGATGCCTGCACTGCGGTGGGGGGGGGGGGATCGGGACAGGAGGGTCAGAAGTTCAAGATCACTCTTGGCTACACAGGGCATTTGAGGCCAGCCTGGGGTACATAAGACTCTGTCAGAAGGAAGAGAGGGAGGAAGGGAAGAAAGGAAGAAGGAAGGAAAGAAGGAAAATAAGCCATTTGTGGGAGGGATAAGGCATTGGAATTCCATCTGCCTTGAGCACGTAGGGACAAATCTGCCCAGATGTGGCATGGCCTGAGTCAGAAAGGCGCTAGAATCCTCTCCATCCCTCAGTCCTAAAGACAGCCAATACCAGGGCTCTGAGATAGTGGTGCAAACAGGGATTAGCTCAAAGTGGTTCTTAACCCCTCTCTCCATGGCTTCCTTCCTGTTTCCTAGCCTTGTCCTAATTTCCTGCCTTCAACCTGTGGAGAATGGAGCACCTCAGTTTACCCATCTGAAATGGAGGCAGGATGTTGGTGCTGATTCAGTTCTGAGGCTTAACCTCTGGCACTGTGAGGCCAGGATGTGTGAGCAGTGGGAGGCTAGGGGAGGGTCACATGATTGTCCCCACGGGTGGATGGGATGAAAGTCAATATTGTAAACAGGCAGTCATCATGAGTCTACTTCTGCCGGTCTTTCATCTGGGGAATCTCAAAGCCCCGGATAAACAGTAATTAATTTTCACGACAGTTCCCACAAGAGGATGGTGCCAGCCAAAGGCCAGGGGGCATTTCCCAGCAACTCTGCCCAACTCTTCCTGATCACCAGCTCCTGACATCCCCAAGGGGACAATGCTGGGTGGTTAGGATGCCTGGGTATCAGACTCCTTCCAGGGCCCTTTCTGCCTAGAAGGCTCCATGCAGAACCAGATAGAGGATCCACCTCAGTAGCCTGCGGCCCCTGCCCCACTCTCCCAAGAGGGTGACTAAGAATGACCCAGGCCGGAGTAGGAGCATTTCCTGCCTCCATGGGCAGGCTGGGGCCAAACAAGGAGTTAGTTGACTCAGCAGGAACCACATGGCTTCAAAAATACAAATGCCTTTACTCTGTTCCACCTTATGTCTAACCCTGTGGACAGTCGCCTGCCCATCACACCCTTCCCAGCCCCTGGCTTCATTGGGGGGGGGGGAATACTTGAAATGACTTTGTCTTTACTTTTCATTAAGGAAGAAATATTAGCTCATTGTAGAAAGCTAAGAAAATACTAAACAATATGTTATTTTAAAAACTTTGGTTTTTTTTTTTTTGTTTGTTTGTTTGTTTTTCCAGGTGGGATCTCACTATAGCCTAGGCTGACCTGGAATTCACTATGTAGTCTCAGGCTGGCCTTGAGCTCACAGAAATTCTCTTGCCTCTACTTCCCAAGTGCTGGGATTGAAAGCGTGCACCACCATGCCCTGCTTTTAAAAAAGCGTTTGTTTTTGCTTATTTATTTGAGAGAGAGAGAGAGAGAGAGAGAGAGAGAGAGAGAGGGAAGTAGGCAGAGACAGGGAGAAAGAGAAGGGGTGGGGAGAGAATAGGCACACCAGAGCCTTCAGTCGTTGCAAACGAACTCCAGAAGCATGTGCCCCCTGGTACGTCTGGCTTACGTGGGTCCTGGGCAACTGAACCTGGGTCCTTTGGCTTTGCAAGCAAGTGCCTTAAGTGCCAAGTCATCTTTCCAGCCCCCCAAAAAGTCTCTTTTTAATCTCATACTTCCACTACTTCCAACACTGCTGAGATCTTGCTATATTTCTTTATTCTTGTCAGGCTTTTAATTAATTTATTTGTTATTTTGTTGTGAGACAAATTCTTACTGTGTAGGCCAGGATAGCCTTATACTTTCAGTCTTTTGTCTTTGCCTGGTATTAGAAGTGTGCACCACTATACCTAGCTGTCTATGTTTTTTGGTCTTTAGTCAAATATTAATATATATTCATTGCAAAGCACAATGATATACACCCATAGCCAAACACAAATAAATGGCTGTAGAGTCAAAATCTGTCTTCAGTGCACGCCTTTAATCCCAGTACTCCGGAGGCAGAGGTAGGAGGATCACCGTAAGTTCAAGGCCACCCTGAGACTCCACAGTGAATTCCAGGTCAGCTTGGGCTAGAGTGAGACCCTACCTTGAAAAAAAACAAAAACCAAGCCAAAACAAAACAAAACAAAAAAATCTGTCCTCAATGTTCCGTAGAAGGAAGCCACTGTCTACAGTTTCTTGTAGACTCTTCCAGATATTATCCATTGCATGTACAAGCATGAGTATGCATTCTTGTTTTAGGCGACTGAGGTCATAGTGTATGAATAATTCAGCTCTTTTTTCACTTTATATGAAAATACAAACATTTTCTACGTCTACTTTATTGACTGCTTAACATTTTGCCCTATTGCTATGCCGGGGGTGATTTAACCTTTCCCCCACTGTCAGACTTTTACTCAAGGGAGGAGCAGGAAGAAAGAATTGAGTCAGAATGAAGTGTTGGGAAGAGGAAGCAAGCTGAGCTCTCTCTCTCTCCAGGTCCCACTGGGTACAAACCACTTTCATAGCCTCTCAGCTGCTCCATAGTTAGGAGCCACCCTCCCTCTTCAGATGAGGAAAATGAGGCACACGGGGAGGCTGATGGCTGTTTCTAGATGTCTTGGGAAAGTCCTAAGGCTTATAGTGGCTGGGGGTAGGAAAACTCTTCGTCAATCACCCATCCACTAGAATAAAAGTCATATGCCGGTTGTCCAGAAATCTGGGTGGGAAAGACCTAGTCCTTGTCTTTTTTCATGTTTATTTATTTACAAGGAGAAGGAGAGAGAGAGAGAGAATAAGAAGGAATGGGCATGCCAGAGCCTCTTGCCATTGTAATAGAACTCCAGATGTATGCAACACTTTGAACATCTGGCTGGGTACTTGGGAACTGAACCTGAGCCGTCAAGATTTGCAAGCAAGCACCTTGAACCACTGAGCCATTTCTCCAGCACTAGCCTTTTGAGTCAAGGCCTTACTGTGTTGCTCAGGATGGCCTCAAACCGTCAATCCTGCTGCCCCTGCCTCCAGAGTGCCTAGGTTACCGGTGTGAGCCATCGTACTCAGGCCGTCTGTGTTGTTTGGTTTTCACTTAAACCTTAATATGTACTCATAGCAAAACACAATCATACACACTCATCCAAACACAAATAGAACAGAAGTTCTAGAAATGTATGGTTCCATGGAACTGTAAATGTAAACAAACTGTCACCAACCAGCATGGCAAAGGGACATACAAGGTGCTAAGGAGGAGTCCAACCAACCAGGGCTTCATCACCCAGACTACAAATGTCAAGGAAGATTTCCTCCGGGAGGAGACCTTTACTGAGTCAGGCCTTTGGCACTAGCCAGGAAGTGCCAGGGAGGTTAAACCACCTCCACATCCTCTCCTTCTGTCCCAGGGTCAGTCTGTACCCTGTTCACTGGAGGCCTGGGACAACACCCTCTCCGCCCCACCACCCTAGACTTGCCCCTAGCTTCCTGATTTTCACAGCATGGCTTTCCAGGATCCCACAGCAGACAATGTTTTTAGTTCATTTTCCAGAAGTTCAGGGCAAGGTCATCATACTTTCGGGAAAGAATGAGAAGCCCAGGGGACTGGTTAAATTCTGAGGAGGAACACATATCATCAAAGTCCTACTTCTAATACAGGATTTTGGGGTTCAGGAGGAATCCCCCAAGTTTATGAAGCTCAAGTTTGGGTCCTGTCCTATGTTTTTAGGTATTTTATTTATTTGTTTATTTATTTATTTGAGAGAGAGAGAGAGAAAGAGAATGGGCATGCCAGGACCTCTAGCCACTGCAAGCAAACTAGACACATGTGCCACTTTGTGCATCTGGTTTTCTTGAGTCCTGGGGAATTGAACTTGGGTCCTTAGGCTTTGCAGGCAAGTGCCTTACCTGCTAAGCCATCACTACAGTCCCCTGTCCTATTTTTGTTGTTGTTGTTGTTGTTTATTTTTATTTATTTCCTTGAGAGAGGAAGAGGCAGAGAGAGAGAGAGAGACTGAGCACGCCAGGGCCTCCAGCCACTGCAAACGAACTCCAGATGTGTGCGCCCCCTTTGTGCATCTGGCTAACGTGGGTCCTGGGTAATCAAGCCTCAAACCAGGGTCCTTAGGCTTCATAGGCAAGCACTTAACCGCTAAGCCATCTCTCCAGCCCGCCCCCCCCATCCTATTTTTAATAAAGAGTGATAAAAGGACATTCAAGAAGGATAAATTATGAATTCTTAAGTTTATTTAAGGAGAAGTCACAATTTGTGGAGTTATTGAAGGGAATTTGGAATCTAGGAAGAGGGCTAGTGCCGAGTCATAAGCGCGTGGAAAGTAGGAAAAACTCACTCAACGTGGAAAACCCAGCCTGGTCTGTGAGATTCATTTAAGAGAAATGGCTGGGGCAGAGCCATTTTATTAACCTAGGTGCTTATGCAGGGAGATTTAGAAGAGACACACATCCACCCTGAGCTTCCTCACGGAAGAAAGTTAAGAGGGTAAATGATGGTTGCTTAAAGAAGAGCCACAACCATGGAGCTGTGGTCACGAGTGGTGAGGGCAGCAGTCAGTCATGGGGCGGGGGCAATGCCTGTGGATATGCCCTCCCACCCTGCGCTCTTACATTCTTTCCACCCCCTCTTCTGCAAAACTCCCTGAGCCTTGATGAGTGTGTGTGTGTGTGTGTTTTTTGTTTAATTTTTATTTATTTATTTGAGAGTGACAGACACAGAGAGAAGGACAGAGAGAGGGAGAGAGAGAGAATGGGCGCGCCAGGGCTTCCAGCCCCTGCAAACGAACTCCAGACGCGTGCGCCCCCTTGTGCATCTGGCTAACGTGGGACCTGGGGAACCGAGCCTCGAACCGGGGTTCTTGGGCTTCACAGGCAAGCGCTTAACCGCTAAGCCATCTCTCCAGCCCGATGAGCGTGTTTTAAGTCTACTTCACTGTTGAGCTCTTAGTAGCTCCTGGATCTTTGCTTTGGTGCGTTTTGAGCGTCCTCAGGGTCTGTCTCCATCACCCTGGCGCGGGGGTGTCAGGCTCACCATGGAAGCGGGACTCTCGCTCCTCTCTCCAGTTCCTCCGTGGCTTCACCTGGGCCCTGGCTGCAGTGAGAGACGAGGTGGGGGAGTGTACTACATAGAACTGGTAGGGGTCCAAGAAGCAATAGTCTTGAAAAAAAGGAGCAAAAAAAAAAATCAGGCAGCTATTGTCTCAGAGCAGCAGGGGGATAAAACCATCCTTTGACCTGAAGAGTGTGCACAGGATGATGTCGCCAGACAGCATAGCAGAGAGGGCGGCAGCAGAGAGCCCTTGGGGACTAGCTGGAAGCCAGGCCTGAGAGTCCCTCTGGGTGGCTTTGGTCTGTGTCCAAAGGGCTGCTGCTGGAAGCTGGAAAGGGCTGTCAACCCTCGGGCCTGGGTGGGAGGAGTTTGGGAGGCTCCATCTCTTAAAGC
Source organism: Jaculus jaculus (assembly GCF_020740685.1). Classification (NCBI taxonomy): domain Eukaryota; kingdom Metazoa; phylum Chordata; class Mammalia; order Rodentia; family Dipodidae; genus Jaculus; species Jaculus jaculus. The sequence continues at coordinate 23,963,395 of NC_059102.1, read as the reverse complement.
TAAGGCACAAGGAGAAGTCCGGCCCACTGGATTAAGGGCTTCAGATCCTGGACAGCCATCACGTAGTGGCCGGGACATGCCCAAACATCTGTGAGCCACAGGGACAATAACAGTGTCCCTCTCACAGGATTGCTGTGAGGATTTGAAAGAAAACTTTAAAAGTAAAGAGCTTAGCACAGTACAGTGCCACATGAAATGCTCAGCGGACAGCCCTTGGCTGCTATGGCTGTTAGTATCACTGTGCACTGTCCTACTTTTAAAAATTATTTTTAAGCATTTTTATTTTGCAAGGAGAAAGAGAGAGAGAGAGAGAGAGCCAACAAACTACAGATGTATGCACCACTCTGTGCATCTGGCTTTACGTGGGTACTGGGGAATTGAACCCTGGTCATTAGGCTTTGCAGGCAAGCACCTTTAATGGCTGAGCCTTCCCTCTAGCCCTGTCATACTTTTAGAATAAAGTAGAGAGGGGACCGGAAAGATGGCTTAGCAGTTAAGGCATTTGCCTGTGAAGCCTAGGACCCACATAAAGCCAGATGTACAAGGGGGCTTAAGCATCTGGAGTTCATTTGCAGTGGCTAGAGGCCCTGGCACGCCCATTCTATCTTCCTCTCTCTGCCTCTTCCTCTCTCTGTCAAACAAATAAAAGAAAATAAAAATAATAGAGAGCTTTCACTCTAAAAGTAAATGCCACAGGGAGAAAAAAAAAAAGTTGAAAGATACAGAAATGTTGAAATCACCTACACCCACAGAAAATCATTATCAATGCCAACATTTGGTGTTTCCAGCCAGTCTGGTTTCTGTGTATTGGTTTTGGTTCCTTAATTCTTTCCACCTCCTCTCTTCTCTTCCTCTTTTTCCTCTTCTTCCTCTTCCTTGTCTTTGGTCTGTGGTACACAACTTTGTGCTCTACCTTGTAGCACATATACTTCCTTACATTATGAAGGTCTCTTTGTAATCACTATTTTTTTTTTCCCCCAGGTAGGGTCTCACTCTAGCCCAGGCTGACCTGGAATTCACTATGTAGTCTCAGGGTGGCCTTGAACTCACTGCAATCCAGCTATCTGTGTCTCACAGGTGCTGGGATTAAAGGCGTGCGCCACCACGCTCAGCTCGTAATCCCCATTCTTTAACAGCTGAAGAGTGTACTGTGGATTTGTGGAGGCAGGAAGTGGTATGTACTTATACATTATGAATGTCTTTCAAAAGAAACTTTGGATTCTGGATTGCATTTTGAAATAGCAATTGATGCATAATTGATATCAGTGAAGCACTTTATTTCAGGCTACCCATGAGACACTGTTTGCTACAATCCCCATAACTCCAGATACAGAGGACATGACCCACCCCATGCATGCGAACTGTGTTCAGGCAGTTATCTTATTTATTTATTTATTTGATGCCACCAAAAGGAGAGCTCCCAATGCCACTGTCATCCCGATCTTGCTAGTCTGCCCACTGCTTTCTCACGTTCCCAATACCTCAACCACTGATTAGCTGGGGTGGTTTTTCCTGCCTGTGAAATTACATGCCATTAGCACAGTGGAGAATGTCCTCTTGCCAGCTTGGGACTTGGGGCAATTTGCTTACATTTCTCAACATGTTTTTGTAAAATGAAGCGTCATGTCTGCCTGCTAGGATTAAAGGGAGAGTGCAAATGCATCTAGACAGCAAGCTTTCCTTCCACAGTCTTCTGCTCCTCTCTAACACACCCCCCTACACCGGGCCAGACCCCCTGCACTGGCAAGTACAGAGCAGGCTGGGTTCCCCCAGAAGTGGCTTCGCTTGAAACTGCCTCCAAGCTGCTGGGGAATGAGGTAACTTGGCTCCTCACTGGGGTGACTAAAATGCTAGTGATGCTGATTACCTGGGCTTCCTGGGCAGGGCCTGCCTGCCACCTGCTGCTGCTGCTGGGGTTTTGGAAGCAGCACTCATTAATATTTCCAGGTGTGATTCCAATCGCCCTGTCAAGGAAGGGGACCCTCCCGATGCAGAGAGCCCATGAGAACTGCCTGGGCTGCATTCCCCAGGTAGAGATTGTGCCACAGAAGCTTGGGCTGGGCAGGGCATGGGCAGGAGATGGCCCCAACCTACTCTTGGGGTTTAGATGCACCAGCCAGATGGAGCACCAAACTACTCATATCCTAGTCTCCATAGAGGGACACTGGCAGAAGGAGTTCTAATCTACTGCAGATCTGCTCCAGGGCCCAAGCTGGGTGTTTAGGCTCTGCCCTGGCAATGTGGGTTAGCATAAAGTGACCAGGGCGGGTAGACTGTGCGGGTGTGCATGTGTGTGTTTGACCTTTCTCACTCGTACCACATCTTCCAAAGCACCACTGGAACTGGAAAAATGCAGGAGCTGAGAGTGGGTGGGTGGGGTGTCTTACTCTCCATATCCTTCATTGTTTAATGTTTATTTGAGAGAGAGAGAGAGAGAAAGAAAGAATGGGCATGCCAGGGCCTCCTGCCACTGCATACAAGCTACTGATACGTGTGCATCTGGCTTTACGTGGGTACTAGGGAATGGAACCTGAGCCATCAAGCTTTGCAAGGAAGGGCCTTTAACCACTGAGCCATCTCTCCAGCCCCATTCCTTCATTTAGTGGAGAATAACACTGAGGCCCAACAAAGTGAACTGAGAAATAACTAGAGTGGTTGGAGGGTTTCCAGTGACTCTAGAAAGCAGTCCCCCAAGTTCTCTTATTTCTCACCTGACATTCCTCTGGACTCCGTTAATTTAAAACTTTTTTTTTTTTTTTTTTTTTAGTTTTCGAGGTAGGGTCTCACTCTAGCCCAGGCTGACCTGGAATTCACTATGGAGTCTCAGGGTGGCCTCGAATTTATGGCAATCCTCCTACCTCTGCCTCCCAAGTGCTGGGATTAAAGGCGTGTGCCACCACGCCTGGCGTTTTTTTTTTGGGGGGGGGGATAAAAGATCTGTGATGGTTTATATTGACTGCCAACTTGACAGGTCCTAGGATTACCTGGGAACCAGGTATCTGGGTGTGTCTATGAGGAATTGTCTAGATTGGGCTAGACTCTGGACATACCATGAAAGGTTATTCTGACTAGGCTAATTCAGGAGGGAAGACATATCTTCACTGCAGGCAGCTCCATTCCATGGGTTGGGGTCTTGGTCTATAGCACTTACTGCTCTCTGCTTCTTTTTTTTTATTTTTTTTATTTTTTAATAATTTTATTTAGTTATTTGAGAGTGACAGACACAGAGAGAAAGACAGATAAGAGGGAGAGAGAGAATGGGTGCGCCAGGGCTTCCAGCCTCTGCAAACGAACTCCAGACGCGTGCGCCCCCTTGTGCATCTGGCTAACGTGGGACCTGGGGAACCGAGCCTCGAACCGGGGTCCTTAGGCTTCACAGGCAACTGCTTAACCGCTAAGCCATCTCTCCAGCCCTGCTCTCTGCTTCTTAATTGTGGCTGTAATGTGACCAGCTGTGACCTGCTGCTGTCACCATGCCTTCCCTGTTACCTCAAACTGTAAGCCAGGATAAACCCTGCCTTTCATAAATTGCTTCTATCAGGTATTTTATCCCAGCCATGAGAAAGTTACTAGTATAAGGTCTCATTATGTAGCCCAGGTTGTCCTTGAACTCTTAATCTTGCCTCAACCTCCCAAATGCTAGAATTACAAGCATGGGCTACCACTCCCTAGCTACAGTACCACACTCAGCTGAACTTTGGGACTTTGAAGCCAAAGTTAAAAGTTAAGCTTCCCTTGGACCAGAGAGATGGCTTAGCAGTTAAGGCACTTGCCTGCAAAGCCAAAGGACCCATGTTCGACTCTCCAGATCCCACGTAAGCCAGATGCACAAAGGTAAGGCAACCGAAAGGTCACACATGCCCACTAGGTGGCACAAGAATCTGGAATTTGATTGCAGTGGCTGAGGCCCTGGTGTGTCAATTCTCTCTCTCTCTCTTTTTCTAAAATTAAAAAAAAAAAAGTTGAGCCAGGCGTGGTGGCGCACGCCTTTAATCCCAGCACTCAGGAGGCAGAGGTAGGAGGATTGCCATGAGTTCAAGGTCACCCTGAGATGACAGAGTTAATTCCAGGTCAGCCTGGACCAGAGTGAGACCCTACCTCGAAAAACAAACAAACAACAACAAAAAAAAGTTGAGCTTCTCCTGCTAGGGATCATTTTCTACATCAGTTAAGTAGTTGTCTTCATTCTCTGTTCTGACAGCCAGGTGATGGAGGGAGGAGAAGAGAAAGTGCAGGACCCATTGGCTGGCTGGCAGAGGTCCTCTAACCAGTTCTGGTTTTCAATGCACTTGCACTGTAATCTCACCACCTTTGCAACGACATGGTGAGGTGGGGTGCCACTGACTATCATTCATACTCAGCAGGAGTAACTTGCCCAAGGACACAAATATGGTAACTGCCCTGCAGGGTTGAAATCATGACAGTAAGCTGCGCCCACATCCCAGCCACAGTGTGTAGGGTTAGTATTTTTAGCAAGTGGAGTACTAAAAAAAAAAAAAAAAAAACTGAGCTGGAGAGATGGCTTAAAGGTGCTCACTTGCAAATACTAAGGGCCCATGTTCCATTCTCCAGATCCCACGTAAGCCAGATGCACAAAGGTGAGGCAAGTGAAAGGGTCCACATGCCCACTAGGTGGCACAAGCACCTGGAGTTCAATTGCAGTGGCTGAGGCCCTGGAACGCCACCATAAAAAGCAGTTCCAGTTTTGAGTTTGGAAGGGCCTCAGAGTGTACACCACTTGCTATCTCTCATGCAACACTCACAACAGCCATAGGCACACCGTTTGACAGAGGAAATGACTAAGTTCCCTCGAATGTGGGTGCTGCCACGGTATGGAACCAGGTGGTGTCCTTCTCTCCTGACCCACACTGGGTCCACTGGTGATTGCTGACTTCAGGAAGAACCCTGTCAGGTGACCTAACAATGGTGCATTGTGCCCTTGACAAGACTAAGGCGGGCAGTGCTGCAGGATATTCCTGACCCAGTGAGTGCTGGGAGAGTCTGGACTAGAGCTCCAGATCTCAGGCTGGAATCATTTCCACTCCATCCGCCCATCCATCCTTCCGTCTGACCATGCATGCATGTGTGACCGTCTGACCATGCATGCATGCATGTGTGACCGTCTGAATGTATGACCCCCAATATATTCAGGATTTTATTACAGTTTGTAATTTAGATCTGCAGCCACCTGGCTTTAGGAAGGGTCCACTGGGTGGATCTTAGGGTCCAGCCTTAAGGCTTGGAGGTGGATTGGAATTCCAGTCTAAAGAGATGCGAAGTGCCTGAGATTTGCCTGGAGTTCCTAAGTGTGCTGTATGGTGTGGCCTTTGGGTTTTGGCTTGTGGCTTTTCTCTCTATCTCTGCTTGGCCCTGTGAAAGCAGACTAGCTTCTGCCATTTTGCAACTTCCCCTGGATCTGTAAGCTTCAAATAAATATCCCTTCCTTGAGGAGGATACTTAATAGGTTGATATTGTATATATGTAATTACAATGATTGTAATGGGGAGGTAATATGATGGAGAATGGAATTTCAAATGGGAAAGTGTGGGGGTGGGGAGGGAGGGAATTACCATGGGATATATTTTATAATCATGGAAAATGTTAATAAAAATTAAAAAAAAAATATCCCTTCCTTCATAACTGTGCCTGGCTTGGAAGGTCATCTCACGAGCCTGAAGCTGTCTACTACACCACCATGAAAATAGAACTAACTTCTAGGCAGAGTGCTGGGCTCTGGGATGCAGATAAACAGGGTGAGGAGAGCCAGGCAAAGTGAGTAGGAACCTCTTTAGAAGAAGAGTGCTACAAAGAGAGAGAGAGAGAGAGAGAGAGAGAGAGAGAGAGAGAAAGAGAAAGAGAGAGAGAGAACGAGAGAGAAGAAAAACCCTCAATAATCAAGGTTAATAATGTTTTGAAGCAAAAAAAAATAATTTAATTTAAATTTAAAAAATCAAATTGGCAAACCATGGCATGTAGGCCTGTGGACCTATAGTCTTTTTTTTGTCGTTGTTTGACAGGGACTTGCTATGTTATCCAGGCTTTTCTCAAACTTCTGACCCTCCTAAGTCAGTTTCCCAGGTACTAGGATATCAGGTGTGTGACCCAGCCTAGTTTACAGCCTATTTTTTTTTAAATAAATTAAGTGGTTTACTTTTACTTTTATTTATTTACAAGCAGAGAGAGAAGAAAGAGAAGAGGAGAGAGAGAGAGAGAGAGAGAGAGAGAGAGAAAGGATGTTCTAGGGCCTCTAGCTGCTGCAAATGAACTCCAGATGTATGGGCCACTTTGTGCATCTGACTTTACATGGGTACTGGGGAATTGAACCTAGGTCAATAGGCTTTGCAGGCAAACACCTTAACTGCTGAGCCATTGCTCCAGCCCCTCCCCCTTTTTTTCAAGGTAGGATCTCACTCTAGCTCAGGATGACCTAGAACTCATTGTAGTCTCAGGGTGGCCTTGAACTTGCAGCAATCCTCCTACCTCTGCCTCCTGAGTGCTGGGATTAAAGACGTGCTACCACACCTGGCATCTTTTTTTTTTTTTTTTTTTTTTTTTGGAGACAGGGTCTCATTTATTTGAGGCTTCCAGTCCCTTCTGCCTCTACCTCCCAAGTGCTGGGGTTATAGGCATTTGCCACTACACTCAGCCTAAATAAAGTCTTATTAATACTAAATCTCAAGCAGGGCCTGTAATCCCATTCACTTGGGTGGCTAAGTAAAGCAAGAGGATCAAAAGTTTAAGGCCTGTCTGGGCTACAGAGTGAGTTCAGTGTCAGTCTGGGCAACTTATTGAGAGCCTGTCTCAAAATAAAAAATAAACAAGAGGGCTGAGGATGTAGCGCAACACAGTGATAGAGTGCTTGCTAGCATACGCAAGACCCTAAGTGCAACCACCAGTACCACTAAAAGAGAGCCAGAGACAGACAGACAAACAGACAGAAGAACGCGAGGGTCTGAATTCCATTCCCTATGATCAGCCACAGTTTCATCCGGCCAGATCTGCGTGGAGGATTTATTTAATTCTCCTAGATATCCATCGGCACAAGGGCAGCAAGGAGGAAGTCTTGGAAGCAGGGAGGCAGCTGAGCAGAAGGCCAGCTGTGTGGCACTCCCTGGTTCATGGGGCAATTGCAGCCAAGCTTGCTGGTGCAGCAGAGACAGAGCCAGAGAGGAAGAGGTGGGTGACGAAGACTCAGAAGCTTGTGGGGGTGGAAAGGAATCAGAGTACCCCAGGTTGGGAATATCCCAAAAGGACTGAGTGTGTGTATATGTATGTTCACATGTGTGTGGGCACACATTTGAGGGCATGTACATACATGTGTGTGCACACATATGTAGAGGCCAGAGATCAAAGTCAGGTGTTTTCCACTATCATTCTCTACATTATTTATTATTATTATTATTATTATTATTATTATTATTATTATTATTATTTTGAAACTGATTAGCTAGACAAGCTGGCCAGCAAGCCCCAGGAATTTTCTCCTGCTTCAGCCTCCCCAGAGCTAGAATTACAGGCCCATCACGCTCAACTTCTTTTTACATGGTTTTCTGGAGACCCAAACTCAGGTACTCATGCTTGTAGTTTGGTGGTTTGACTGTGGTGTCCCCCCAGAATCTTATGTGTTCTGAATGCTTGATTCCCAGCTGATGGACATTTGGGAATGGGAATCTTGTTGGAGGTGTGTTGTTGGGGGCGGGCTTATGGGTGTTATAGCCAGCTTCCCCTTGCCAGTGTTTGGCACACTCTCCTGCTTCTGTTGCTCAACTGATGTTGGCCAGGAGGTGATGTCCAGCCTCTGTGCATGCCACAGTTTCCTCTGCCATCCTGGAGTTTCCCCTTGACTCTATAAATCCAAATAAACCCTTTCCTCCTATCAGGTACTTTTGGTTGGGTGCTTTGTGTCAGCAACGTGAAGCTGACTATAATACACAGCAAACACTTTACTATATAAACCATCTTCTTAGCCCATCCCCTCAGAATTTTATTTTACTTATTTATTTGAGAGAAAGAGAGAACGAGACACAGAGAGAGAATGGGCACACCAGGGCCTCCAACCACTGTAAACAAATTCCAGACGCATACGCCACCTTGTGTATCTGGCTTACATGGATCCTGGGGAATAGAACCTGGGACCTTAAGTTTTGTAGGCAAATCCCTTAACTGCTAAGCCACCTCTCCAGCCCATCCCTCAGAAGTTTAGACTGGACAGCTGACCCTAAAGCTGAGGGAACAAGACACTGTCTGTGGAGACAGGAGAGCAGCAACTCAGAAAAAATATCTTTTATTTTTCATTTTTGGAGGTAGGGTCTCACTCCAGCCCAAGCTGATCGGGAATTAGTCTCAGGCTGGCCTCAAACTCACACTGATCCTCCTACCTCGACCTCCCGGTGGGATTAAAAGCATGCACCACCACACGCATCAGAGAGAGAAAGAATAGGAGTGCCAGGGCCTCCAGCCACTGCCAACTCCAAATGCATGCACCACTTTGTGCATCTGGCTTTACATGGGTGCTGGGGAATTGACTCAGATCATTAGGTTTTGCAGACAAGTACCTTAATGGTTGGATCATCTTTCCAGCCTCAGAGATAGTTTAAAAACTACAGTGAGGGCTGGAGAGATGGCTTAGTGGTTAAGGTACTTGCCTTAGGACCCAGGTTCAATTTCCCAGTACCCACATGAGCCAGATGCACAAGGTGGCACATGCATTTAGACTTTGTTTGCAGTGGCTGGAGGCACTGGCGTGCCCATTCTCTGTGTATACCTGCCCCCCTTTCTCTCAGATAAACAAATAGAAGACTTTTTGTCAGGTGTGGTGGTGCACACCTTTAATCCCAGCACTTGGAAGGCAGAGGTAGGAGGATAGCCATGAGTTTGAGGCCACTCTGAGACCACATAGTGAATTCCAGGTCAGCCTGAGCTGAGTGAGAGCCTACCTCAAAAACACAAAACAAACAACAACAAAAACCTTTACAGTGAATGTGTCTGAATGGCTGGGTCCTCCAAGTACGTAGGTCATTCATCCACCTCCAGTCCTTGTTCTGCAACCTGGGACTGGGCCCCTCCTAAGAGTTGACACAGCCCCCAACTGGACCTGCCTTGGCTGAGCTATTAGAAGCTGGGGAAAACCTAGGGGAATGGTGGCTGGGGAGGAATTCTCTTCGCTTGCTGAGAATCAGATGTGTATTTAAGAATGTCCCATGTAGGACACTTTGAAGGGAAAGATGGCTGTTATTAAATTATGTTTTGTAATTTTTGAGAGAATTGTGATTTGAAAGGTCCTCCCACATGTTTGAAAGACGCTGTCCTCTCCCTTCTATGTTTGTGATGGTTACTGACTGACTGCCCTACCTGCTAGAACTGGCTGTGGGCAAATAGCTGAGAGGAAGTGGTGTTGAGCGTGGGCGGGGATTGGTGTCAAGGAGGAGGATGAATCTGTGAGAACTGCCCTGGGAGGTGGCTGGAGACATCTTGTTGTTTTTCAAATGGAGTCTCTTTATATTACTCAGGCTGACCTTGAATTTGATCCTCTTCCTCAGAGAAGCTGGGATGACAGTTGTCATGCCCATCTGGGGAGAGTTGTAAACTGTATTGATGAGGCACAGAAGCATTCTGACGATGTGGCATCTGAGAGATGGAAGCACTTTGTTCACTGGTGGGAGAATTAACTTATTGGCCCACATGAAGACCCAGCGAATGGTCCACTGTAAAGAAGGGGGAAGGGAAAAGAAAAAAAGAAAGAAGAAGGAGGAGGAGGAAGGGAAGAGGAGAGAAAGACTGGAAGGGACCAAGAAGTGAGAACCCTGGCCCTAGGTAAAACGAGCTTCTGGATGGCTAATGTGAACCTTGAAGGCCTCATGACCCTTACTATACTTCAGATTTTGTTTTCCAAAAGGAGATGATTGAGGCTAATGTTTCTACTTTCAAAAGTGTATATTGTCACCTTCTTTGAATTTTTTTTATTTACTTATTTGAGAGAGAGAGAGTGAGAGAGAGCAAAAGGGTACTCCAGGCCTCCAGCCACTGCAAATGAATTCCAGTCACACGTGCCACCATGTGCATCTTGCTTACGTGGGTACTGGGGAATTGAACCCGGGTCACTAGGCTTCTCAGATAAGCGCCTTAACCACTAAGCTGTCTTCCCAGCCCAATTATTATTATTTTTTTTAAAATTGGATCTCATGTGAGGCGTGGTGGCACATGCATTTAGTCCCATCACTCAGGAGGCAGAGGTAGGAGGATCACCATGAGTTCAAGGCCACCCTGAGAATACATAGTGAATTTCAGATCAGCCTGAACTAGAGCAAGACCCTACCTTAAAAAAAAAAATAATTGGATCTCATTATGTAGCCCAGGCTGACCTACTGATCCTGCTGCCTCCACCTCCTGCTGGGATTCCAGGCACGATGGCCAGCTTACCGTATGTGTTCTAAGTAACGCACACTTAGATCTTATTTGACTTCTGCTACCTTGGTATCCCCGTTATATTGATAAGGAAAGAGGCACTTAGAGAAGTAAGCAACCTGTTTAAACGATCACTCTGTTTGTGGGTCTTAGGTTCTGGAAGGTAGAGACAAGGTGCTGGCAGGGAGGACAGGGAAGTATTGTCTCTATGACCGACACTCTGGCTGGGACGCTGAGGGTGGCCCGGGGTTCTGAAGATATCAATGCAGTAGGAGGTTGTTCCCCTTCCTTGTTTCACTGCCCACTCTCTCCTCGTTTAGCCACATCCCCGCTTCAGCACAGTGACTTTTCCCAGAGGCCGTGTCACTCTTGACAGTGACACTCAGGGAAAAGTTCTGTTTTTGAATCACAGTGACCACTTCCTGTTCCATTCCGGGTACCCTGTTCTCCGAAGTCCTTGTTCTGCCACATAGTGATAAATACCACAATGATTATGGTCCCTGGATGGTTCTGAAGGCTGAGTCAGCCCTCTGCTGCTCTCCCTGCATAGGCTGGGAGGCACAGGCTTAGTTGCAGCCTCATGTAACAGCCTTGCTATGGAAGGGCTGGTGGGATGGTTATCTGAAAAGGCGAAGGACCATTTCCATTGCTGATGATGCAAGCTGATGGGGACCAGTGGGCGGAGGCTCAAGCCTCAGCCATGAAGTCAAGAGGGTAGTCACTGACTGTGGGCTCCTTGTGGGCACCTACTCACTGGATCCTCATGTTTCCAGTACATGGGTCAGGACACTGAATGGAAAGACAGATGCCAAAGGAATTGTGTGTCTTTAGGGAAAACCCCTGTACCCTTCCACTTGATCAGAAAGGGCTTCCTAGAAGCTGACAAATTGTCCTGACACAGAGCTGGGAGGCAAAATAAAAGAGAGACGGATTGAGTCAGGACTGAAAGAGTGGCCCAAAGATGACCCACAGAAGAAACAGAAACTTCATAGGGATCAAGACAAACTGGAATTACCCCAGAGAGGAGGTTCCATGCTGAGGAGGCTTCAGAGCCCCATCGAGTGGCGTGACTGAGGAAAATGGGCATAGTGGACCCGGTGAGGAAGAGCCTTGTTTTGTTTAATTGTTAATTTTTTTGAGAAAGGGTCTTCTGTACTCAAAGATTACCTTGACCTCCTCGCCTTTCAGCCTGCACCTTCCAAGGGCTGCTTTTACAGACATGTGCCATCACACCATGTTTGGAAGTCTAAAAACTCTAAGGATGGGGCCAGGGATACAGTCAATAGAGTGCTTGCTTAACATGCACAAGACCCTGGGGTTCAACCCCCAGGACCTTATAAACTTGAGTACGACGGTGTTCACTTAGGAGGCAGAGATGGGAGGATCACAAATTCAAGCTCAGCTGGGCATGCTGGCACACGCCTTTGATCCCAGCACTTCGAGGCCAGCTTGAGACTACATAGTGAATTCTAGGTCACACACACACACACACACACACACACACACACACCCGTTTCTAAAGCGCTTTCAACAAGCACATGGGTGACTTAAGCTGTTACTAGCAGCCTGCATTCATTGGTAATAAACAGGAGTTGTATCACATCTCAGTTTGCAGCAAGGCAAGCTCAGCACTATACTTATTGCTTTGTAAATTAGGAAACTGAGGCCTGGGGAATTTAAGCCAGTTCCTTAAATCCCTCAGCTATGTAGTGCTGGAGTCAGGAATCCAACCTATGTACTAAGGAGACATGTATATATCATGTATTATATATGTATATGTATATATAGCATCTATATATGAATCATATATATCTATCTATATATATCAATCTATATTTCTTTTTTATTTTTTATAATTAACAACTTCCATGATTTTAACTAGTATCCCATGGTAATGCCCTCCCTCCCCCTACTTTCCCATTTGAGACTCCACTGTCCATCATATCCTTCCCCTTCTCAGTTTCTCTTTTATTTTGATGTCATCAATTTTCCTTCTATTTTGATGGTCTTGTGCAGGTAATGTCAGGCACTGTGGGGTCATGGATATCCAGGCCATTTTGTGTCTGGAGGATCACGTTATAAGGAGTCCTACCCTTCCTTTGGCTCTTACATTCTTTCTGCCACCTCTTCTGCATTAGAGCCTGAGCCTTGGAAGGTGTGATCGAGATATTGCAGTGCTGAGCACTCCTCTGTCACTTCTCCTCAGCACTGTGATGCTTTCTGAGACATCCCAAGGTCACTGCTATCTGAAAAGAGAAGCTTCTCTAACCAAAAGTGAGAGTAGCATTAATATATGGATATGAGCATTAAGAGAAGTGCTTACTGGGCAGTTTGATAAGCATAGTATATACATTTAGCCATATAGCAGCAGACATTATACCCCTAGGTCTCGTGATTACCCCTGTTGTAGGTTTTCACTATCAGGGATGTATTCCCTCCCTGGAGTGGGCCTCCAGTCAAATTAGAGGAAAGTTGGTTTCCTCCATATCAGATGAGACGTGCCACTATTGCACCCGTTGGCTCATTTGGCCTGTTTGGCCAAATATAAGGCTTGCAGTGTCTACTGTGGAGTATCTTCACTGGTGATTTCTCTCTCTACCCTTGAACTGCATTCAGTGTGACTTTTTCCAGCTTTCTGTCAGCTGGTCTACATGGAGGAGGTTATCAGCTCAGTTCCAGCAAGATTTCTCAGTGGCCTTGCAGCCCAAGTATGTGGAGTCTTCAGCAATAGGGTCTTACCATCTATTCCTGGTGGGAAACCAAGGGCCTCGGCAATGGCCTACAATGTTTGGGGGGTATCAGGGACCTCCTTGGCAAACAACTTACTGGAAGGTATCCCCTCCTTGGCACTGAAAACTTTCTAGTACAATCTATGGCTCCTGGGTGTTCAATTGTCCAAAAAAGTAGGTTTCCATATGACTTATTTATATCCTCCTAGATTTTGATTAGCCCTCCCTCCACCTTTCCTTTACTCAATCCCTTCCCCTGACCTCACTTAGGCCTTTTCACCCCCAATAATCTGTTCTTTTGCTTATGTATATACAATATTTCTGTGGGGGGGGAGGTGATTTCATATTTCTGGGACAAAAAGCAATTTAAGCAGGAAGGGTTTATGTCAACTTAAAGTTAATCATGGAGAGGAAGGCATGATGGCAGGAGCTGGCAGCAACTGATCACATTGCATTCGATATCAGGAAGCAGAGAGCAATGAAGTCTCGCATTCAGCCATCTCTCTCCTTTTGATATAGTCCAGGGCCCCAGTCATGAAATGGTGCCACCTACAGTAAAGGTGGTTCTTCCCACCTCCATTAACCTAATCAAGATTGTCCCTCACAGGCAGGGTCAGAGGCTAGTTTCCCGGGTGATTCCAGGTCCTGTCAAGTTAACAATATTAACCATCACAGTGTGCACATAATATATGCACGCACATATATTCTGGAAAATGTATGCAAGTGAACAAAGAGCATGTGTGGACGCCACAGAAGCAGTTTCCTCTTTCTCTGCACAGGCAGGACAAGGTTTGTTGCTACCTGAATGATTTCCTACCATCAGGGATTCACTTATCCCACGTTGATAGTCTTTTCCACAGTAAGCATCTGTAGAGTGGCGTAGATACTAAATTTGGTTACTTAACAATGGAAACCAACATTTATCCCAGAGTCCTGGTTTAGCACATGCCAGAGATCACCCAGGTACTGGTATTTACAAAACACTCAGCTTATTTCCCAGAGACCTACTGGGCACCAGCATGAAGGAGGCTTGAGGAAGTCGGCAGCTTGCTCCCCGGGCCTGGTCCTGCAGTAGGGCACCAGCTCTGCTATCCCTAATCAGGTTCCGGAGGGCCAAGTGAAACAGGGAACAGATGTGTTGGTTTCAAGGCAGTGAGTTCAAGGGCAGCGAGGCGTCCACCGCAACGGCAGTGTTCTCTCTCTTGGTGGTGAGGAAGTCGAGGCTATTGAATAAACCGAGTGTTTCCCAAAGCTAGGCAAGGTGACACGTGCCTATAATCCCAGCACTTGGGAGGTTAAGGCAGAAGGATTGCTGAGAGTGTGAGGCCGGACTGGCTACCTAATGAATTCGTGGCCAGTCAAGGCCTGTAAAGCAAGACCCTGCCTCAAACCACTCCCATCCCCAAAGAAAGTCACCTAGACCAAAGCCCTGAGGCACTTGGGGATTCTTCAAAGGGAGGCAGTAGATGGACCTGGCTTGCAGTCATTGGCTCCAGCACTTACTAACTTGTGAGTGATGGTAGGTGTTCCTTAAAAGTGCCCGTGTGTGTCAATTTCCTAGCAGTAAAGTAGGACCTGGGCACCTAACTCAGAGAGCTCCTTTAAGGCTAAATGAGATGAGTGATGGAAAGAGCTGGGCACAAGCTAGGTACCAATGATTGCTTGCTTCCTTTTTTTAAAATTTTTTTTTGTTTATTTTTATTTATTTGAAAGAGATGGGCAGAGAGAGAGAAAGAGGCAGATAAAGGGAGAGACAGAATGGGCACGCCAGGGCCTCTGGCCACTGCAAACAAACTCCAGACACATGCTCCCCCTTGTGCATCTGGCTAACGTGGGTCCTGGAGAGTCGAGCCTTGAGCCGGGGTCCTTAGGCTTCACAGGCAAGCGCTTAACCGCTAAGCCATCTCTCCAGCCCGCTTGCTTCCTTCTAACTATGTTTACATGTAGTTTTCATTTGCAAAGTTTACGTCATGTTATTTATTAAAATGGAAAATATTTGATAAGGAAAAGAAAGGAATTAGGGCTGGAGAGATGGCTTATCCGTTAAGGTGCTGGCCTGTGAAGTCTAAGGACCCATGTTCCACTCGTCAGACCCCGTGTAAGCCAGGTGCGCAAGGTGACGCAAGTGCAGAAGGTCACTCATGCCCACAAGGTGGCGCACGCATCTGGAGTTCAGTTACGTGTCTGGGGGCCCTACTGCGCCAATTCTCTCTCGCCTCAAAAAAAAAAAAAAAAAAATTAAAACCTTCCACAATCCTTTCAGCCAGAGATAACTATCAGTAGCATTTATTCTTTCTCTTTCCATGCCTTTTAAATGCATTTTTAAAGAATTATTTAATTTAATATTTTGCAAGTGTGTTCATATGTGTGTGTGGAGGTTGCATGTGTACATCTATGAGATCAATGTCAAGTGTCTTCCTCAGTTGCTCTGCATGTTCTTTTATTTATTTATTTTGAGGTAGGGTCTCACTTTAGCCCAGGCTGACCTCAAACTCACAGAGATCCTCCCACTTCAGCCTACCAAGGGCTGGTATTAAAGGCAAGTATCACCATGCCAGGCAGAGAGAGAGAATGGGTGCGCCAGGGCCTCTAGCCACTGCAAACAAACTCCAGAAGCCTGTGGGACTTTGTTCATCTGGCTTTACGTGGGTACTGGGGCATCAAACTCTGGTCACCTTAAGAGATAGGATCTTTCACTGAATCTAGAGCTCACCAATTAAGCTAGCTTACTAGCAAACTCTGGGGATTGCGTCCCTAGCACTGGTGTTACAGGCACATGCCACTACACCCTTTCATGTGGGTGCCAGAGATCTGAACTCAGGTCCTCATGAATGTTTGGCAAGTACTTTATCCACTGAGCCACCTCCTAGACTCCATGTTATTATCATGGTTATGTTACTGTTCTTTACGGGTGGGATTCTTTTCCATTGCTGCTTTACAACTTGCTCTTTTCACTTGGGAGCATGAACTACCATCATCTCACATCTTCCATCATGACATTTTCATACATATATATGCTGCACTTTGCTCTTTTTTTTTTTTTTGAGGTAGGGTCTCACTCTGGCCCAGGCCGACCTGGAATTCACTATGTAGTCTCAGGGTGGCCTCCAACTCATGGCGATCCTCCTACCTCTGCCTCCCAAGTGCTGGGATTAAAGGCGTGCGCCACTATGTCCAGCTTTGCACTTTGCTCTTTTATCAGCTTCTGAATCTCATTTTCAGTGCCAAGGTTTGAACCTAGAATCTAGAACCTAGAACCTAGGCAGCACTTTCCCTCTTGAGCCATGTCCTCAACAGAGAAAAACATAGATTTGCTGGGATTTGTTTGTTTGTTTGTTTTTCAAGGTAGGGTCTCACTCTAGCCCAGGCTGATCTGGAATTCACAATGCAGTCTCAGATGGCCTCAAATTTACAGTGATCCTCCTACCTCAGCCTCCCAAGTGCTGGGATTAAAGGCGTGTACCGCCATGCCTGGCTTTTTCTTTTTTCTTTTTTTAAAGTAGGGTCTCACTCTAACCTAGGCTGAAGGCTGACCTGGAACTCACACTGCAGCCCAGGCTGGCCTCAAAATCATGGTGACTCTCCTACCTTCGCCTCCTGAGTGCTGGGATTAAAGGCATGTCCAGCTCATCTCCCATCTTGAAATTTCTGCAACATCAGTTTTTAAAACAAGGTGTGGTTTAGGGATGGAGAGATGGCTTAGTGGTTAAATGCTTACCTGTGAAGCCTAAGGACCCCGGTTCGAGGCTCAATTCCCCAGGATCCACATAAGCCAGATGCACAAGGTGGCGCATGCATCTGGATTTCATTTGCAGTGGTTGCAGGCCCTGGCGTGCCCATTCTCTCTGTCTCTCTCCGTCTCTTTCTCTCTCTGTCTGTCTGTCACTCTCAAATAGATAAATAAAAATAAACAAAAAAATAAAAAATAATAGTATGTGGTTTAGTGACCTATGATACGGCCATTCCATCCATCACCCTCCCATGTTGCTGAGCAATTCCCCATTGCAAACAGTGCTGTGGAGAACATCTTCTACTACTCCCCTCCGGTCAGCTTCCTGAGGTAGAACCTGCACTCCCTACTGACAGCCTTCCAGAAGCTTCATGCAAGTTTATGTTCCTGCCCCTCACAGCAGTATCCACAACCCTGTCCACAGACCCACCCAGCATTTTGGGGATTATTTTTTCACTTCAGACTGATTTTCTCTCCTCAAATGTACATATATTTCTGCCCAAATACAGTTTGCTGTCTGTATATTCAGGTTCTGTATCCAGAGATTTAACCAATCCAGAATGAAAAGTAAACCAGGCCTGGTGGCGCATTCCCCAGCACTTGGGAGGCAGAGGTAGGTAGATCGACGTGAGTTCAAGGCCACCCTGAGACTACATAGTGAATTCCAGGTCAGCCTGGGCTAGAGCAAGAGCCTACCTTGAAAACTAAAAAAAAAAAAAAGAATGAAGAGTATTTTAAAGCTGGGTGTAGTGGCCCGTATTTGAAATCCCAGCACTTACGAGGCAGGGGCAAGAGAATACCACAAGTTAGTGGCCAGCCTGGTCTATTAGGCTGGCTTCTGGCTTGTCAGAGTTACATAGTGACATTCTGTCTCAAAAAAAAAAAAAAAAAAGAAACATGCCACATGCCTGTAATCCCAGCAGTTACATAACGAGCCCTTGCCTCAAAACAACAGCATAAAACAAAAAACCTTGTGTTTGCGCTGAGCATTACCTAAACAGTGCAGCAAGCAAACAATATTGGCACAGCATCCACGTTGCACGAGTTGCTAAAAGTAGAGATGCTTTCGGTACGTGGGAGGAGGGACAAGGTACTGAGCAAATGCTATGCTGCTTCATACAAGAGACTTGAGCTTCCGTGGATGTCGGTATCCAAAACAAGGAGGTGTGGAACCAATCCTTGCTGTGCCCTGCCTGGTAAAATCCTCTGCCCAGATGAGTTCTGCAGCGTGTACACAGCTCTGCAGAAATGGTCTCCGGCTTATTCCCCATGCCACCCTCCAAGTCTTATCTCAGAGGACCCACGATCTTTAATGAGATTACCTCTTGTTATCTGCTACATTTCCCCAATCGCATCAGTCGTGTTGGCAAATCTTGCCAAAGGTGTGCCCTTTACAGAGATTTCCGCTAGCTTTCTGTTGACGCCCCCAGTTTCATCACTGAGGGCAAAGCTCTCTGGCCCTGTCTCCGAAGGCCGGGAGGGAAAGAGGGCATTTTATGAGGCTGAAAGTAGCAAACCTGGTTCCTGGACAGATAGCAGGAAATGAGAACTCATATGAGATGGGCACCCATGGGGGAAGGGAATGCAGAGAGGGCAGAGGCCCTGGCTCGCTTGTCCACGTCACTCCAATGTCCAGCTCCGCAGGCTCTGCTGCTCTCCAGCTCTCTTTTCCACGTGAGGACTGTTGTGATGGCTCTGTATGCATCCTGTTAGTCCAGGACACTCTCACAATTCTTTTTATTATCTTGTCATTTTATTTATTCATGAGCAGAGAGAGAGAATGGGTGCGCCAAGGCCTCTTGCCACTGCAAATGAACTCCAGGTGCATGTGCCACTGTGCTTCTGGCTTTACATGGGTGCTGGGGAAGTGAACCTGGGCTGGCTGACTTTGCAAGTATGTGCCTTTAACCTGGAGCTATCTCTCCAGTCCCATTATTTGGTTATTTTATTAACTGAGAACCATATTTTCTTTTACTGTGTGAACATACTGCACACTGGTCCTATTCCTATTGGGTTATACACTTATGTTCCCTCTTCCCTGCACCCCGTCCCACTCAGTGGGGCCCTCCTCAGCGGGGTTATCAGTGTTCACCGTGGGTTCATGAAAGCCCGAGTCAGTCTCTGTGTTTGGGGGAGTACACCTGCCATGCCTCAGAGTACACCTTCCCTCCCTGTGGCTCTTGTGTCCCCTCCACCCCTCTGAAATGTCCCCTGGGTCTTAGGGGGAGTGTTATAAACTTGAGTGTCCAGCTCTCTGCACCCCCTGAGTTTCTGCTCTCATGAGATTTGCGTCTCCTCAGCATCTACCGCCATCTCCCTGGAGGAGGTCCTCGGGCTGGCACTGAGAGCGGCACTCATGTAGGCCGTCACTTCCTCTGTGACGTTGTCTGGGCCCTGGCGTATGTGCTAGAGATGACTCGTGCCGTGCCAGGCAGTGTCACACTGATGGGTCTTGGGTCTCTTGGGTAGTCACTGCCATCTGGGCCCTGGTCATTCTACCCTACTCAGTGCCTGCAGCTTTGGAGAGAGAGAGAGAGATCAGCCTGGAGTCCCTACTCTGGCCTCACAATTCTTTTTTATTTTAAATATTAGATTTATTTGAGAGAGAGAGAGAGAAAAAAAATGGGTGCAACGGGGCCTCTAAACCACTGCAAACAAAATCCAGACACACACACCACCTTGTGCATCTGGCTTATGTGGGTACTGGGGAATCAAGCCTGGGTCCTTAGGCTTGTGCAGGCAAGTGCCTTAACCTCTAAGCAATCTCTGCAGCCCTGGCCTCACAATTCTTTTTTTTTTTTTTAAATATTTTTTGTCAGGTGTGGTAGCACAGACCTTTTTTTAAAATTTTATTTATTTATTTGAGAGTGACAGACACAGAGAGAAAGACAGATAGAGGTAGAGAGAGAATGGGCGCGCCAGGGCTTCCAGCCTCTGCAAACGAACTCCAGACGTGTGCGCCCCCTTGTGCATCTGGCTAATGTGGGACCTGGGGAACTGAGCCTCGAACCGGGGTCCTTAGGCTTCACAGGCAAGCGCTTAACCGCTAAGCCATCTCTCCAGCCCTGGCCTCACAATTCTTAAAAAAAAATTTTTTGTTTATTTTTATTTGAAAGCAACAGAGAGAGAAAGAGGCAGATATATAGAGAGAATGGGCACACCAGGGCCACTACAAATGAACTCCAGATGCAAGCGCCCCCTTGTGCATCTGGCTAATGTGGGTCCTGGGGAATCGAGCCTCGAACCAGGGTCCTTAGGCTTCACAGGCAAGCGCTTAACTGCTAAGCCATCTCTCCAGCCCATGGCCTCACAATTCTTAACAATTACATCAGCAAAGTCCCTTTGCCACATGAGCTCATGCATTTCTAGGTTTCGGGATTGGAATGTGGATGTATATGGGCATTATTACCTCCTTTCCTTGGCAGTGTGCTCACCGTGAGTCTTCAACCAAAAGCTCTCCATAGTCCCTTCCCGGTGTGTGTGGCTGGTGGGAATATTTTGAGTGAAATTAGAGGAGCTGAGGTATATGGAAATGCACAGCATTTGTCAGGATTTTCACTATTTCCTCTGCCAGAAAATCACCCTCCTCTCGGAATGCTACCATCACCATTTGTGCTTAGGTTTTTATTAATTAAGCAGGCATGGGCAGAGCACATTGTATGCGCCAGGCCCTGTTCTAAGACCTCTGAGGAAACAAAACGACTTGGCATTCATGGCGGCCTCACGACTCAAGTACTGTGGTCATCCTTATGATGCAGGGGCACAGGACTGGTAAGGATTGCACAAAACTACAGAGTGGCAGGGCTGAGGGCAAATTGTGCCAGGCTGCAGAGTCTGCACTCTTAATGGCTGGCCGCCCAGCCTCTCCTCAAAGCTCTCTATCTATAGTCCTGTGGCCATTGCCGAAGTCTTGTAAGTCTCTTTGTTCATTTGTTTAATTTTTTGGTTTTTGAGACAGGTTCTCCTATACCTCAGAGTAACCTTGAACTTGACATGTAGTCAAGGATGATCTTGAGCTTCTGATCTCCCTGCCTCTCCCTCTGGAGTGATGGAATTATAGGCATGCACCACGATGCCCAGTTTATGAAGTGCTGGAGATGGAAACTCAGGGTTTTGCCTACAAAATTTAACTACAAACTTCCCAGCCCCTAAGTCCCCCCCACTTTTTAAAAGATTTATTTTTATTTATTTATTAGAGACAGAGAGAAAGAGAGAGAGAGAAAGAGAGAGAGAGAGAGAGAATGGGCATGTCAGGGCCTCTAGCCACTGCAAACAAACTCCAGATGCATGTGCCCCCTTGTGCATGTGGCTTACGTGGGACTTGGAGAATCAACCCTGGAACCTTGGGCTTTGCAGGCAAGTGCCTTAGATGCTAAGCCATCTCTCCAGCCCCTAAGTCCTCCTTTTGATTGTGAGGAACTTGAAAGCAGGAGTCTTGTCTAACCCTGTCAGCCCCAGCTGTGGCAAGAGCCTAGCCCACAAACAGATACATGAATGAATATGAGCTTGACTTCTTATCTACCCAAGAGTCTCCTGTTGACCAGAACAAGGTTACAAGACAGAACAAGAAACACTTCAGCCGGCTGTGGCAGTGTGTGCATGTGCTCCCAGCAGGTTAAGGCAGGATTAGTGCTATGATTTCAAGGACAGCCTGGGCTATGTAGCAAGACCTCAAGCACCCAAAGGTGTGGGAAATTTATAGGACACTTCCAGAGAATTGTCTTCATGGCAGATCCAGGATACAATAGCTACTATTGCTATCCTTTTATAGCCCTTACAGTCAAAGCAGCTCAGTAACTTGCCCAATATGAGGAACTCCATGTGGAATGGGATGCACTGGGCTCCCGAGCACTCTTTACTGAGGGTCAGCAGGTCTCCCTGAGGCCTGCATTTGGCTCTAGACAGCCAAATAGAAGGAACAAAGCAAAGAAACATTGTACTGGACAATTATCATATGTCAGGCTCTGGTGCCAGGAATTTAAGGTTTTTCTTTTAGTCCTTGGAGCAACCTTATTGCTACATCTCACAGATTAGAAGAGATTCCTAAAATCCACAGGTGAAGCCAAGGTTCAAAAGTTGTCTGAATCCACCATTTCTTATCTTTCTGCTTTCACTGGGCTGCTGGGCCTCTGTCACCGCAGTTGTAGAATGAAGGAATCAGGTGAGGTGACCTCTGAACTCCAGCTCGACCTTGTTTTCAAACCGTGTTCACTGTGTGTTTGTGCCCGCGCCAACTGTGCGCTCACAGCCTCTGAATGTTGCTGCTCCTATCTGCACCTTACAAATGGGGAAAGTAGGGTTTAAACATACTTTTTGACCATTTCAAGTGAAACTTGTTAGATTCTTATAGCAAACTCCTGTTCTTGACCTAGCATAGCCTCCTGCAGTCTCCCAACAGTCCCAACACAGGGTGAGGACATCTTGTGTCTCTGCAGAATCAGAACAAGGCCAGGGTAGGTGTGGGATGAGTTTCTCAGTGCGTGGGCCTCTGGACCTTTGATTTCAGAGACTCATTTCAGTGAAGTTTTGTGAGAGTCAAAGGGTGACACAGAACAGCCAAGACTCAGAGTCCAGCCCTGGCATCACATGGGCTTGAACAGTGTTCTCTGATCTTGTTGCCAAGGCAACCCTAGGTCCCTATGTGGTTCTGAAGTCATTCTTCCTCTTGCCTCCTAGTCTTCCTGCTGATTCAAAGGAACACATTTAGAGACAGCAGCTCCCAATGGCCTACTTGTGAATGACTGAAAGAGATGCCCATGTGAGATAAACATACTTCCCCGGGACCCTCAGGGTCTCAGCCAGAGAGAGCTATGTTTCCTAAACACCTTGAGGGCCAAGCTCTCTGCCTCCCTCAGTGCTGTGCTCCAATGACTTACAAAGTGCTTGGAACAGAGGAGCAGTGAATGCTGAGGGAACAATGATCAAATGAATTCATGAATAAATGCATGTGTGAATGAATGAACTGGAAAAAGGTCCCTAAATTTTCCAGGGGCTAAAAAAATTGAGCCAGAGGGCTGGAGGGATAGTTTAGCAGTTGAGGCACTTGCCTGCAAAACCAAAGAATCCAGGTTCGATTCTCTAGGACCCACGTAAAGTGAGATACACAGGTGGCGCGTGTGTCTGGGGTACATTTGTAGTGGCTGGAGGTCTTGGTGCGCTCATTCTCTCTCTCTCTATCTACCTCCCTCCCTCCCTCTTTCTCTCAAATAAAAATATTTTAAAAATTGAGGCAGACTGGCAACTCAGAAGGGTGTGTGTGTGTGTGTGTGTGTGTGTGTGTGTGTGCGCGCGCGCATGTGTGTGTGTACTGAGTAAAGGCTTAAGGCACCTGTGACATGCTGGCCCGTGCCTTCTACTGTCCTCTCTACACCTGTGAGTTACAGCTGCTTTTGTAAGACAGTCCTTGACCACTCCAGTCTTCTGGAATGATGCATCAAACATGTCACTCATTTCTTCTCTCTTTCTCTTAAATAATTAAATAGACATAACACAACTCTGCCATGCTGTCTATTTTTGCGTGCACAGTTCAGTGGTGTTAAGCCCATTCATATTATCATACACCCCAGTTCTCACTGGACAGTGCTGCCCTTTTGACCTCATGTTCATCCCACTTTTCATCTACCATCTTATCTTGGTTTTTTAGCTACAAGCACATGGTCACTGGGCTTGAAGACATTAAGTCTTTTAAAAAAATTATTTTATTTATTTATTTGCATGTAGGGAGAGAAAGGGTGCTCCAGGCCCTCCAGCCTCTGCAAACAAACTCCAAACACATGCACCATTTTGTGCATCTGGCTTTCCTTGAGTACTGGGAAATTGAACCTGGGTTGTTAGGCTTTGCAGGCAAACACTGTAACCACTGAGCAATCTCTCCATCCCCTTTATTAAGGATTAGTGTAGCAAAGAATGGTTGCTCACCCTATTCACTGGGTAAATGATTTTTGCATTTTATTTTTCCTGCAGATTACCAGGTCCTTGAGCGTTGGCACACCTCACCAGCATAAGTGCTTCTTGACTGCCCTCTAGTGGGAAACGTAAGGAAGTGACCCTCAGAACAATCCACTTGCCTTTGCAGAAATACTGAAAATTACTCTTTTTTTAATGGTTAACTCATTGGAGTTTAAGCAGTCTAAAATTCTGATCAGCCCCCAAATGAGCCAGGCATGATGACACACGCCTACCATCCCAGCACTTTGGAGTACAGGCAGTAAGATGGCTGTGAGTTAAAGGCCAGCCTCGGCTACATAGGTAGACCCTATCTCAACAGTTTTGGTTTCAAAACAAAAGAAAACAAAACAAAAAAACTAAATAAAAAAAATAAATGAATAAAAGGTGACAGCTCATATCCACTTCCCAGATAAAGCTGATGTGGAGAACAGTGCTTCTCAAACTGGCTAAGAAAGAACCAGGTAGTTGATTTTTTAAAAAGTTTTTTGAGGTAGGATTTCACTCTAGTCCAGACCTGGAATGTACTATGTAATCTCAGGGTGGCCTTGAACTCATGGCGATCCTCCTACCCCTGCCTCCCAAGTGCTGAGATTAAAGGCGTGCGCCACCACGCCCAGCAACCCTCCTCTTTCAATGTCTCCTTCCTTTTGTCCTCCTCCATCCTCCACATCAAGATGTTGCTGGACTCAGAACCGTGCTGAACCCTGCACTCTGCAATCACAGCTCAATGACAAGGTATGAGCAGCACAGTGTTTCCTTGCTTTGCACAAGTACTGTGTATATCAAAGTAAGAAACTAATGAATAAAAAAATCTTGAGCCCGGTGTGGTGGCACACGTCTTTAATTCCAGCACTTGGAAGGCAGAGGTAGGAGGATCACCATGAGTTCAAGGCCACTCTGAGACAACACAGTGAATTCCAGGTCAGCCTGAACTAGAGTGAGACCCTACCTCAAAAAACCAAAAAAAAAAAAAAAAAAAGGGCTGGAGAGGTGGCTTAGTGGTTAAGCGCTTGCCTGTGAAGCCTAAGGGACCCCGGTTCAAGGCTCTATTCCCCAGGACTAACGTTAGCCAGATGCACAAGGGGGCGCACACGTCTGGAGTTCATTTGCAGTGGTTGGAGGCCCTGGTGTGCCCATTCTTTCTCTATCTGCCACTTTCTCTCTCTGTCTGTCACTCTCAAAGAAAGAAATTAAAAAAAAAAAAACCCAAAATCTTGTCCAGGCATGGTGGCATGCACCTTTAATATCAGAACTCAGGAGGCAGAGATAGGAGGACTGCCATGAGTTCTAGGCCACCCTGAGACTACATAGTGAATTCCAGATCAGTCTGGGTTAGAATGACACCCTACCTGGAAAAACCAAAACCAAAAAAATAAATGAATGAAAAGAAGAAGAAGAATCATATGATTGATCATTAACCTATCCAGTCTAGGAAGAATGCAGAGTGCAACATGTACCAAAACTGTTTTTTTTTAATTTTTAATTTAATTTTATTTATTTATGAGAGAGAAAGAGAGGGAGAGAGCATGTGAATGGGTGCTCCAGGGTCTCTAGCCACTGCAAAAGAACTCCAGAAGCTTGTGCCACCATGTGCAACTGGCTTACGTGGATTCTGGGGAACCAAACCTGGGTCCTTAGGCTTTGCAGGCAAGCACCTTAACTGCCAAGCCATCTCTCCAGCCCTGTTTTGTTTTAAGAGTTTAGTTGAGTGGCTCGGAGAGAGGGGTGGATCAGTGGTTAAAGGCACTTACTTGCAAAGCCTGCCAAGCTACCTACATAAGCTGGATGGAAAAAGTGGCGCAAAGCATCCGGTGTTCATTTACAGTAGCATACATGCGCGCGCGCGCACACACACACACACACACACACACACACACACACGAGCAAATACATAAATAACTTTAAAAATGAGGTCAATGGAGAATCCAGTTCTATAGAAATTCACAGAACTAGAGGAGAATTAAGGCAATTTGAGGGAGCTTGGAAATATCTTTCACTTTTATCCAAGATAAAGTGAATGATTCTATATTTTCAAATTCCTCTTCAATTATCTGTGAATTACACTGTCTTTCAATGAAAGCAATGGAGGATGGATCTACTTTTGATGGAAATCAAATTTCAGCAGTTCTCTCTCATTTGTAACATCTTACTGATGTGAAATCAAGACCACTGGGGACTTAAAAGACGGCTTAGTAGAAAAAAAACACTTGAGTGAGAACCTACATTCGGATCTCTAGGACCCACGAAAAGCCAGATGCTATAGTGTGAGCCATTTGTAATCCCAGCACGCCTATGGTGAGAAGGGAGGTGCAGACAGAGACCCTGGAAGCTTGTGGGCCACTAGCCTGGAAAACGCCGCAGAAAGACTCCATCGGCAAACACGGTAGAAGGTGGGGATTGACACCTGATGTGGTCCTTTAACCTCCACACGCACATTGTGGCATGTGCCGTCCTCACACACGTGAACAAATACACACACTTATCACACACCAAAAAAGGTCATCACTTATGTATTGATTATTGCTGCTAAGTTCTGGGGAATTTTATACTCGTCTGTAAAATCTATCTATTAATTCCCAACTTCCTGCTTTCATTTTTTTCCTTTAGAAATATAAGATTCAAACTGTCAAAAAAAATCACACAAATAAACATATCTGTTCAAAATAAGTTTGTATTTCAGAAGCTTTGATTTGTGTAATAATACATTTTTATTATGGAAAAAATGCTTTAAAAAAAAAAAAACTGGTCTTGGTGGCACACACCTTTAATCCCAACACTTGGGAGGCAGAGGTAGGAGATAGCCATAAGCTCAAGACCACCTTGAGATGACAGTGAATTCCAGGTCAGCCTGGGCTAGAATAATCATATACCTAAAAAAAAAAAAAAAAAAAAAAAAAAAAGGTGTTTTTTTTAATGTAAAAAACCCAAGTAAAAAATAAATTAAAAACTGTGAAGTGTGAATATCTCATAGCGTAGCCCTTTGGGATGCTAAACATTTAGCAAAGACATTAGTGTGAGACCGTAATAGAGATTTGGGGAATAATGGGTGGATCCCTGGCAAAGGAGGTAGTATTTTTCCTGGCTGGAAAATTCAACAGCTGGCTGATGATGTGATAGACTGAATCCCAATCAGACAAATACAGTGAGCAGAATACTTTTTATCTTCAAAAACATTTACCTCTTTTCACATGTGTGTGCGCATGTGCACATGAACTCCAGGTACACGTGCCACTTTGGGTCTTGCTTTTGGCGGGGTTGTAGATAGCTTCACATTGCCGGGATGAGCATCCAAGGCAGACACAGTTTCGGGGGGGGGGTATTTCAGGCTAACAGAATCCAGGGGAAGTTTCATCGCTGACAGAAAAAGCTGGCTCCCACTCATACATCCAAGCAGAGAGAGAAAGACCATCAGCAGCCAGCAAACACCAAAAGGCAGAGCTGAGTGTGGTAGCACATGCCTTTAATCCCAGTGCTCGGGAGGCAGAGATAGGAGGATCACCATGAGTTCGAGGCCACCCTGAGACTACATAGTGAATTCCAGGTCAGCCTGGGCTAGTGTGAGACCCTATCTCAAAAAAACAAAACAAAAAAACAAAAAAAGCAGCAAGCAGCAGGGACCCCTCAGAGCTCAGACCTCTGTGCAGACCTTTGGACTAGAATCCAGATCACCCCCCAAACACACCTTTGAGCTGAACCACAGGATCCGCCCCCCGTGACACCTTCTCCAGCCAGGCAGCTGGAGACCCAAGTTACTTGCTTGACTAAAACAACTGAGTCTATGAGGCACACACATTCAAACTACCACAGGTTACTGGGGAATTGAATCCAGGCTGGCTGGCTTTTCAAGTAAGTGCATTCAACTGCTGAGCCATCTCCCCAGCCCTTAGCAAAATGTTTTTTCATTACAGGTTTGTTAAATGTATACATATTGGCAACATGACAATGAATTTTTAGCATTTATGTGATTTGAACATAGTGAAGATATGAGGAATTCAACTCATTTGAGTTTCATTATCAACAAGCACAACCAGTTCTAAACTAGGTAAAACAGTACATGATTGTACCATAAAATAATATGGATGGAGTTTAAGTTTGGTTCAGGAGCACATCCAGCTTTATTGGCAGAAAAGCAGTCTGAGTATGTTTTCCAGAGTAGAGAGCCTGAATAAGAATTCAAAATCAATACACTGCTTCCCTAATCAAGAAAGATTCACACAAAAAAGTGTTAGCTGAACTACATGATAGCTAATTATGCCAAGGATAATGCATTAGCTCTGAGATCATTTGCTTTATTATATAGCACATGGAAATGGATCAAAAGCAGATGCTGGTGATGGTAAGATATGACTCCTAGTGATGGGGAAAGCTCTAACAGAAATGTCTGACTAGAAAACAAACTCTTAGTGTCTCTCTAGAAAGAAAAAAAATCAGCTGGGCATGGTGGTGCATGCTTTTAATCCTAGCATTCAAGAGGCAGAGGTAGGAGTATCACTATGAGTTTGAGGCCAGCCTGAGATTACATAGTGAAATACAGATCAGCCTGGTTTCACCAAACAAACAAACAAACAAAAAATCATCTTCATAAAGTCCCACCCTTAAAAAAAAAAAACAACTTTTTTTTTGAGGTAGGGTCTCACTGTAGCCCAAGCTGACCTGGAACTCACCATGTAGTCTCAGGGTGGCTTCAAACTTATGGCGATCTTCCAACTTCTGCCTTCCAAGTGCTGGGATTAAAGGCGTGTACCACCATGCCCAGTTCTCTCTCCCTCCCTCCCTCTCTCTCTCTCTCTCTCTCTCTCTCTCTCTCTCTCTCTCTCACACACACACACACACACACACACACACGCACACACACACATTTTTATTGACAACCTCTATTTATATACACAATATACCCTGATCATAATCCCCTCCTACACCTTTCTTTGTCCCCATATCCTATCCTTCCTCCACTAAAATCCTCCTCCTTCTTCATTTTTTTTTTTTTTTTTTTTTCCTGAAGTAGCGTCTCTAGCCCAAGCTGATCTGGAATTCACTATGTAGCTTCAGAGTGGCCTCAAACTCATGGCAATACTTCTGCCTCCCAAGTGCTGGGATTAAAGGCATGCACTACCACACCTGGCACCTTCTTCTTTTTAATTTTTTTTATTTCAGAAATAGAGACAGAGAATTGGCACACCAGAGCCTCAGCCACTGCAATATGTGTGTCTGGCTAACATGGGATCTGGAGAGTTGAACATGGGTCCTTAGGGTTTGTAGGCAAGCACCTTAACTGCTAAGCCATCTCTCCAGCCCCTTCTTCTTTTTTATTTAGTATTTGATTATTTTTCTCTTCTTCCCAACTAGTACCTCTTCTATTCAGTTCACTGTATATGCATGAACTATTGAACACCTGTTTCTATCAATTTTTTAAATACAATATTATTTCTTTCAAAATATTCGATAGGGGGCTAGAGAGATGGCTTAGAGGTTAAGGAGCTTGCCTGCAAAGCCTAAAGATTCATGTTTGACTCCCCAGATCCCACATAATCCAGACACAAGGTGATGCCATCTGGGGTTTGACTGCAATGGCTGGAGGACCTAGCATGGAAATTCTGTCTTTCTCTCATAAAAATGCTATTTAGGTTTTGAAATGTCCCCCATAGGCTCTAGTGTTTGAACACTTGGTCCCCAGCTGGTGGTGCTGTTTGGGAAGGTTGTGGAACTTTAGGGAGGTGGAGCTTGTTGGAGGAAGTAGGTCACTGGGAAAGGCCTTCAGGTTTTATTGTTCAGCCTTACTTCCTGTTCACTTTTTTTTCTTGACTGTGTTTTTTTGTTTGTTTTCTTATTTTTGTTTTTGTTTATTTCATGGTAGAGTTTCATTAGCCCAGACTTACCTGGAACTCACTGTGTAGTCCAGGCTGGTCTCACACTCATGATGATCCTCCTACCTCAGCCTCCCCAGTGTTGGGATTAAAGGCGTGTGCCACCATGGTTGGCTGCTTCTGGGTTGTGACTCCAGTGTGTAAGCTGGTCTCCCACACCTGCTACCATGCTTTTCCCACCATGGTGGAAGGTGTTTACTTGAAATTTACTTGAAACTGTAAGCCGGAATAAACCCTTTCCCTCCTTGAGCTACTTCTTGACAGGTATTTGACCATAGCAATGAGTAAAGCAGCTAACATACCACCTAACATTAAAATTCTTGGGCTCCAGAGATGGCTCAGCAGTTAAGGCACTTGCCTGCAAAGCCTAATGACCCATGTTTGATTCCCCAGTAATGACTTAAAATCAGATACACTAAGTGGCACATGCATCTAGAGATTGTTTGCAGTGGCTGGATGTCCTGGCGTGCAAGTTCTCTCTCTCTCTCTGTCTCTCATTGCAAAGAAATAAATAAAATATTAAAACCTAACATACTGTGCCTCAGTTCTTTTGGATACAAAGTTCACGGACAGCTCCTGACAGATCTATGCCTCATTCAGTGAGACAAGTTCCCTAATCATTCACTTGAATATGAGATTGCTGGAAAGGTTTTTAAGTGTCTATTTCTACTTTGTACTGCCCTCCTTGTGGACTGATAAAGAGACCATAGATGCCATGGGAGTGGCAATAGGAATACTGCTCTTACTGCTAGCCTGACAACCAGCATGATGGTTACAGACACAGTGATCCATCAAAACCTATCAAAGCAGAAGTCCAGAGGCTACAGAGAACTTAGCACTAAATCAAACTTTCAACAGGCCTGTCATGGTTCAGGGAACTTTTCAGAAGAGAGGGTGAAAAGACTATAGGAGCCACAGAGAGGTAGAAATACCCAGAGGCATAGTCCCCCACCCCATAGGGACTGACTAAGGCCTTTGTGACCCCACAGGGATTCCCATGATCCCACTGAGGAGGGCCCCAGGGAAACAGAAACAGGGGTGAGGAGATAAAAGAATATAACCTGTTATAATATATGTATAAAATAAAAGAGTCTATAGTCTGCTGAGATCCCTGAAGTACACTGTGAATAGCACTAACCAGAGGGCTCAGTGGCTTGCCCAAAGTTTACTGAAGGGTGAGTCGTGAGCCATTTTGCTTCTAGTATAATGTTCTCTTCATGTTATACTCTCATTCAGCCTTTTCATCTTTTTAGAAAATACTTATTTTGCTGGGCGGGGTGGTGCACACCTTTAATCCCAGCACTTGAGAGGCAGAGGCAGGAGGATCACCATGAGTTCGAGGCCTCCCTGAGACGACATAGTGAATTCCAGGTCAGCCTGGGCTAGATTGAGACCCTACCTTGAAAAACCGAAAAAAAAATATGTATTTATTTTACTTTATTTATTTGAGGGTGGAAGAGGTGTGGGGGAGGGAGGATAGGTACACTAGAGCCTCCAGCCACTGCAAACAAACTCCAGACACTCCCTGTGCATTTGGCTTATGTGGGTCCTAGGGAATCAAACCTGGGTCCTTTGGCTTTGCAGGCAAGCACCATAACCGCTAAGCCATCTCTCCAGCTGAGCTGCTTCACCATTTAAGTGACGTTGTAAGAGGATGAAATGAGATTATTCATGTGAAATCTTGAGCATAGAGCCTGGTCATGAGTAGGTGTTAAGACTATTATTTCCAACTACACAATCTCAGCCATCACTGTCTTCCTCAGGTCAAAGTTGTGGGGGATAGGTCAGTTAACTGGTACCATTCAATAAGCATAAATACCCATTAACATGCTCCTTATTCATTTTTTTTTTTCTTATTTGAGATTTCCTTCAAGGTCCTCATCAGGTCTCCATATTGCACTACTATGGGAACAGGACACTGGAAACTGCAGAGCACTCCACACAGTTAGTACATGGTGGCATTTTTCTTGGTCATCTAGCTGTACATTGTAGCACTGTTTTGGTTACTTAGGGCTAGTGCTTCACAATAAGGTGTTCTTTTTTGAAAAATAAATTATTTATTTATTTGCAAGCAGAGAGACAGAGGAAGGAGAGAGTGAAAAGGGGAGGGAGGGAAAAGAGAGAGAATGTGTGCAGCAAACAAACTCTAGACACATGTGCCACCTTGTACATCTGGCTCTATGTGGGACTAGGTAATCTAATTCAGGTCCTTAGGCTTTGCAGCCAAGTACCTTAGCCATTGAATAATCTCTCCAGCCCCAAGGGTTTCTCTTTTAAAGAAATATTTTTATTTGCAAGGAGAGAGAGAGAGGTGGGGCAGGGGAAAGAGAGAGAGAGAGAGAGAAATTGTGTATGTGTGAGCATTCCAGGGCCTCTTGCCACTACAAATAAACTCCAGATGCATGCATCACTTTGTGTATTTGGCTTTATGTGAGTACTGGGGAATTGAACCAGGGCCAGCAGGTTTTGCAAGCAAGTGCCTTTAACAACTGAGCAATCTTCTCAACCCCCACAGCAAAGCTTTCTTTCAGATAGCAGAATCACTGGCTTTCCTTCCAGAGAAGTCATTAAGGTGACTACGAAGCACAATTGATACAGTATAATTAAGACTTCATTCATATCACTATCTTTATCCCCTTACAAAGCTCTAGGAAGATAGCTGTGACCTCAGGCAGCATCTGCACACCCCAGAGATTTTCTTTCATGGCTTCCAGCTTTTTTGCCCACTGCATCTTACAGCTAAGGTTCTGCTCACTATCTGATCCAGGCATCATGATACTTGTCTAGTTTTTTTTTTTTTTCAGATGCACAAAATTGGGAGGCAAAGGCAAATCCAGTATTTTGGATAAGAAAAGTCCAGGTCATCTGGGTATAAACTTCCAAGTGTTTAAGCATATCTTCCTTCCTTTTTTAATCACATTTTGAGGTTAAAGATAAAAGAAGAAGAATAAGAGGGGGAGGGGGACAAGGAGGAAGAAGAAACCAATGACAAATGTGCTGCTGCTTAATTTCCAGAGATTGTAAAATATATTACAAATTGGCCAACCATCTTGCTTGTCAGGAGGGTGAAAAAGAGGTGAGGCGATAAGACCAAAATATGTGGAAACATTCAAAACAATAGAAGACTACAGAGATCCTGGTGTGGTGGCACATGTCTTGAATCCCAGCACTCTGGAGGGATGATGCAGGAGGGTACAGAGTTTCAGGACAGCCTGGTTATGTCTCTCTCAAAACAAAAACCAAGCTATGGCTGGAGAGATGGCTTGGCAGTTAAGGCGATTGCCTGTAAAGCCTAAGGACCCATGTCTGACTCTCCAGATACCACATAAGCCAGATGCACAAAGGGGAGGCAAGTGCAAGGTTGCACATGCCCACTAGGTGGCACAAGCATCTGGAGTTTGATTTCAGCGGCTAATGCTCTGGTGCACCAATTCTCTCTCCCTGTCTCTCTCACTTGCTCTCTCTAAAATAAAAATAAAAAATGTGCAAAGTTCAAGCAGTCAAAAAGATTGGCACATGCCCTCAGCATGGGAGGCTACTGCTAGACTCCATCCTCCAGGCTGTGCCAATGCAAGCTGTCCAGCTATTGGCTTTTCTCTCTTCTCTGTCTTACTCTTCCCACTGCATTACTTCTGCTCTCTGAGATCACCTTTCATATAAAGTACCAGCACTCAAATCATACCAAAAAAAAAAAAAAAAAAAAAAGATGCTCCTTAGTCATCAAAGAAATAAAATGCAAGCAACAGTGAGATGCCACTTCACACCCACTGGGATGGCTGAGAAATAAAAGACAATAATAGGCTTGGGCAACGATGTGGAGAATTGGAGCCCTCCCTCGCACACTGCTCATTCCTCATGATATGGCTATAAAATGGTGCAGCTCCTTTGGATAACAGTTTACAGGTCCTCCAAAGTTAACTGTGGACCTACTACGTGACCCAGAAACTCCACACCTGGGCACATGTTAAAGAGAAGGGGAAACCTGTATCTGCACAAAAATTGTACAGTAAAGCCACACATGATAGCTCATACCTATGATCTCAGCACTTGGGAGGCCGGGGCAGGTAGATTACCACGAGTTCAAGGCCAGCTTGGTCTACATAGTGAGTTCAGAACAGAAAGCCTGGACTACAGACCCTGTGTCAAGAAACCAACAGAAAAGATTATACAGTAGTGTTCATAGCAGGCAACAAGTAGACGGGCTGGGGAGATGTTTCAGCAAGTTATAGGCACTTGCCTGTAAAGCTTTGAGGCCTGGGTTCAATTTCCCAGGCACCCACAAAAGCTGGATGGGCATTCACTTGCAGTAGCAAGGGACACACACACACCAGCAAATTAATAAACACAATGTGGAATAGCCACTCAAAGAAATCCCAGTGAGCAAGACTAAAGAATATTAACACACATAACAACGCAAATGAGCCTCAGAAGCATCATGCTAAGGGAAAGAGGCCAGACAGACATAAACTGCTACATAGTATATGGTTCCACTGTGGGATATGGAGGTTGTAGAGACTTGGACCAAAAGGTTTATCAGGGTTTATTTAAGCAATTTTTATTTTTCCATTGCCTTTTTAAAATTTTTGAAAAATTATTTATTTATTAGAAACAGAGAGGGGAAAAGGGGAGGGAGAGAGAGAGAGAGAGAGAGAGAGAGAATGGGCACACCAGGGCCTCTAGATGCTGCAAATGAACTCCAGATGCATGTGCCACTTTGTGCATCTGGCTTATGTGGGACCTGGTGAATTGAAACTGGGTCCTTAGACTTCACAGGCAAGTGCTTAAGCACTAATCCACCTCTATAGTCCTCCATTGCCTTTTTTTCCCCTTTGTAATGTCTGTCATTTTTCATACATGGTTGATTCTGTGGAGAGATGGTGTCTGTATTTCCTATAGGTCTGAGGGCTTGGTCTTTAGCTCTTAGGGAATATTTAACAGACCCAAGAAAGCTTATTTTTAGGTTTTATCACCCCCTCCAGATCCTTATTCAGGAAAATGATATACAACCTGGACCCATGGGACATCTGTGTGTTTTTTTGAGGCAAGGTCTCTTGTAGTCCAGGCTGGTCTCAAACTTACAATGTAACTAAGGATGGCCTTGAACTTCTGGTTCTCCTTCCTCCACCTCCCAAGTACTGCCACCAGTTTTTAAAATTTATTTTTATTTCTTAACTTATTTGAGAGGGAGAGGGAGAGAGAGAGAGACAGAGAGAGAGAGAGAGAATGGGTGCACCAAGGCTTCTAGCCACTGCAAATGAACTCCAGACACATGTGCCACCTTGTATATCTGCCTTACGTGGGTACTGGGGAATTGAACCTGGGTCCTTAGGCTTTGCAGGCAAGCACCTTAACTTCTAAATCTCTCCAGCCCATTAGTTTTTAATTTGCATTTGTTTAAAAAATTATTTATTTATTTGAGAAGCAGGAAAGAGGCAGATAGAGAGAAAATGGGCTTGGCATTGTATCCAGATGTTGCAAACAAATTCCAGACTATGTGTCACCTTGTGCATCTGGCTTACACGCATCCTGGGGAATTGAACTTGGGTCCTTTGGCTTTGGAGGCAAGCACCTTAACCACTAAGCTACCTCTTCAGCCCTGTACTTTTTTTTTTTTCAAGGTAGGGTCTCAGTCTAGGCCAGGTTGACCTGGAATTCACTATGTAGTCTCAGGGTGGCCTCAAACTCAGGACCATCCTTCTACCTCTGCCTCCATGGTGCTGGGATGAAAGGCCTGGTACAGTTTGTTTGTTGTTTGAATGACAAAAATGACAATGCTTCTGATGCCATCTAGTGGAGGGACAAGGGTCTGTATTTCCTGTGATGTGTAGTGTTTGGAAATTGTACCTGATATCTGAAAAGGTTTTCTTTTATTCCTTTGCTGTTTTTTTCTCCATAAGGACCAAGCAAGAAAAGATTTAGTCTTTCTTTTCCAAGCCTCATCTTCCCGGTGAATGTTGTGCTTCCATCTTGCCATGATGGGCTTCTTTTAGGCAACTTAGGACTAAAAAAAAAGTCCCAGAAGTCACTAAGAGAACATTGTGACTTGGTGCCATTGTTGGGGTGCCACTTTTATCCATAAGAAATAAATTAGATTCTGGGCTACAGTGAGGTATTTCTTCCTGATAGGAGAATACCTGCAGAAAGTATGTGCCACATAGGAATGAAATAGGATAACATCAAAGAGAAAAGAAAGGAAGGAGGAAGGGAAAGAGAAGAGAGAGAGGGAAGGAAGAGGAGGAAGGAAAAGGGGAGGAAGGAAGAGAGATGAAGTCAGTCCATGATTCTTTCCTTCATGAACTGAGAACAGCTTAGAACTTTAACGCGAAACTCTCAGCCCTGGATAAGAAACAGAGAGGACTCCAGTCACCAGGACATTGAGAGAGTCTTGTCATGTAAGCATATCACACTGTGCTTTACCGGCACTGCTCTTAGAGTCTTCATTGATTTAGATACTGTGAAGTAATTAAATTGTAGTGAGGGGCTGGAGAGGTGGCTTAGAGGTTAAGCGCTTGCCTGTGAAGCCTAAGGACCCTGGTTCGAGGCTCGATTCCCCAGGACCCACGTTAGCCAGATGCACAAGGGGGTGCATGCATCTGGAGTTCATTTGCAGGGGCTGGAAGCCCTGGCATGCCCATTCTCTCTCTCTCTCTCTCTCTCTCTCTCTCTGTCTGTCTGCCCCTCTCTCTCTCTCTGTCACTTTCAAATAAATAAAATGGACAACAACAACAAAAAAAATTGTAGTAAGACTAGGTTTACAGCCTCAGAGGTTTTCATTACTATTATTGATTTAAAAACTTTGATGTAATAAAACTAAAAAAAAAAAAAAAAAACAACTTTGCATGGAAGCCAGGCATGGTGATTCATGCCGTTAGTCCCAACATTCAGGAGGCAGAGGTAGGAGGATCACTGTAAGTTCAAAGCCACCCTGAGACTACATAGTGATTCCAGGTCAGCCTGAGCTACAGTGAGACCCTACCTCGAAAAACCAAGACAAACAAACAAACAAATAAAAAAATCAAAACAAAACAAAACATTTTGTATGGACAAATCATATATTGGTCCCAACCCCCTCTTTCCTGCCCCCATTCCACTGAGGACCCTCCTCAGTGGGGTTACTGGTATTCAGTGTGTGGTTGTGGGTTATGAGTTGAGACAGCAGCAGGCAGAAGTTCTGAAATACAATTAGGAGTCTGGTCACAAGGAGGGAATCGGGTCTTTTGCTCAGATGTCATCAGGCTAAAATCAAAGTGCTGGCTGGCTACAAATTCATCTGGGCTTCAGGGGCCATTCAAGGTCATCTGCTTTGGGCATAAGCAGCTCCTTGCAACTGTAGTTTGGTAAAGCAGAAGGCCCAGGTTCATTTCCCCAGTACTGACGTAAAGCCAGATGCACCAGGTGGCCCATGCATCTGGAGTGCATTTGTAGTGGCTAGAGGTCCTAGTGTGTACATTCTGTCTGCCTCTTTCTCAAATAAAAAAATAAACTATTTTTCTAAGTCCCCATAGTTTTTTTAAGTCCCCAAACTGTTCAAAAGTCCCAAGTCCGCCAGGTGTGGTGGCGCATGCCTTTAATTCCAGCACTCGGGAGGCAGAGGTAGGAGGATCGCTGTGAGTTCAAGGCCACCCTGAGATGACAGAGTTAATTCCAGGTCAGCCTGGACCAGAGTGAGACCCTATCGCGAAAAACAAAAACAAACAAACAAAAAAAAGCCCCAAGTCCAATATCTATTCTTAGACTTAAGGCAAGCTCTTAATTGAGATCCCCTGTAAAATCAAAAACAAATTACAGCAGGGCGTGGTGGCACCTTTAATCCCAGCACTTTGAAGGCAGAGGATCACCATGACTTTGAGGCCACCCTGAGACTACATAGTGAATTTCAGGTCAGCCTGGGCCAGAATGAGACCCATCTTGGAAAAAAAACAATTACATACTTTAAACATATAATGGCACAGAGTAAATATTACTATTCCAAAAGGGAGGAGTGGAGGCATAACAAGGAAAGATTGCATTAAAGCAAGACGGAAACACAGCAAGGCAAGCATGAAATCTTGTAGCACCTTATCTGGCATTTAGGACTCATTTGGGGCTGGCTCTACTCTACCCTGTCTTTCCTTGGTAGACATCCCATGGTTCTGGCATCTCCAAAATTCTGGTGTCTTCACTGAAACTTGGGTTTCACCTTCACAACTTCACATAATGGTTTTTCAGGGTCTCCTTACAGGGATTCTAACCCTATACATTTTTATTTATTTATGTGAAGAGAGGGAGAAAGAGAAGGAGGGAGTAAGGGAGAGAGTGAAAGAGAGAGGGGGAGAAGAGGTGTACCTGGGCCTCTTGCCACTGCAATCGAACTCCAGGCACATATGCCACTTTGTGTATATGGCTTTATGTGGGTACTGGGGAATTGAACCTAGGCCAGCAGTCTTTGAAGCAGCTTTAATTGCTGAGTCTGCTTTATTTATTTATTTATCTTTTTTCTAGGGAGAAAGAGAAAGTGAGTGAGAGAGAGAAGAGTAAGAGAATTTTCTGGCTATGTATCCAAGGCCAGCCCCCTCTTTTATTTATTTTTTTGTTCATTTTTATTCATTTATTTGAGAGTGACAGAGTGAGATAGAAAGAGAGAAAGAATGGGCACGCCAGGGCTTCCAGCCACTGCAAACAAACTCCAGACGTGTGCACCCCTTTATGCATCTGGCTAACGTGGGTCCTGGAGAATCGAGCCTCAAACTGGGGTCCTTAGGCTTCACAGGCAAGTGCTTAACTGCTAAGCCATCTCTCCAGCCCTCCCTTTTATTTTTATACACTAGGAATTGAAGGCTGAAACTTAAAAAAAATAATAATTGCCTAACATCTCACAAATTTAAACATTAGAGACTTTAACCTGTCAATAGTTTGAAGCTATGTCTCACAATAGACTCAAATATTTGTTAAAAATTATTTTTAGAGAGAGAGGAGAGAATTGGTGTGCCAGGCCCTCAGTCACTGCAGTCAAACTCCACACACTTGGGTCACCTAGTGATCGTGTGCGACCTAATGCTTGCCTCATCTTTGTGCGTCTGGCTTACGTGGGATCTGTAGAGTTGAAAATGTGTTCTTAGGCTTTGAAGGCAAGTGCCCTAACTGTTAAGCCATCTGTCCAGCCCATCAAATGTTTTATTAAGCTTGTAACTTATATTTCCAGCCACCTGGCTGGAGGAGGTGTCACTGTGAGTGGATTCTGGGGTCCAGCCCTAAGGTGTTACTGGGGTAGATCTGATTTCCAGCCTAAAGGTATGTAGAGTGCTTGAGTTCTGTGTAGAGGTCCCTGCTATTGATTGGGTGCTTGATTTTGGTTGTAGTTTCTTCTCTCTCTGCTTGGATCTGTGAAAGGGGGTCCAGCCTTTTTTTCTTTCAAATTTGTTTGAGAGAGAGATACTAAAATAGGTAGGTAGGGAGAGAGAGAGAGATACAAAAATAGGCAAGTAGAGAAAGAGAGAGAGAGAGAGAATGAGAATGAGCACTCCAGGGCCCCCGGTCCTGTGAACTCCAGATGCATGTGTCCCTTATGCATCTGGCTTACATGGGTTCTGGGGAATTGAACCGAGGTCCTATGGCTTTGCAAGAAAGCACCTTAATCGCTAAGTTACCCCTTCAGCCCCCAGCCTCTTTTAACATTATAGAACTTCCTCTAGCTCTGTAAGCCTGAAATAAATCCTATCCTCCCATTGAAAGGCAGGATGGAAAATTTTAAAGTAAACTTGGTAAAGAAATAGCTGGTTGCTACAGGTAGGGGACAGCCTGAACTGTATATTCAGGAGTAAATCAAAAATAGGCTAAAAGATAGGCTGCGAATGGCCCAAAATATGGGTTGGTCGGGTCAACCTAAACTTTATGTCCCGGAAAGAGGAAAAACAAAAATACAGTTTTGAGAAAAACCAAAATAATAAAATAGTTTCCCAAGACAGCCTGACCAAGGACTTAAACTCTGGCTATGCACAAATAAGATATGTAGACATAACTGTACAAGGTTGGCAAATGCCCTTATGAAACTCCCTCCCCTTTCCTTTCCTTGCTAAAAACCCTTTAAAAAGAAACACCCAATAGGGCTCAGGATCGACTCCTCTGTCTCCTGCATGAGATACGAGTCGACCCCAGAGCTCTGGTTTCCCGAATAAAGCCTCATGCTTTTGCAGCAAGTTGGGTCTCCCGTGTGTCTTCGGGTGCATGCTATCTTGAGACTTGAGTGAAGGTCTCCCTCTGGGGGGTCTTTCACCATCAAGGGTGTCTGGTTTGGGGGTTCATCCCAGCAGCACAGAGCTGACTACTACAAACCCTAAAATGAAGTACTACATAAAGTTTTTTTTTTCAAATATTTTATTTATTTATTTGCCAGGAGAGAGAGACAGAGTCAGGGAGGGAGGGGAAAAGAGAGACAGATAATGAGCATGCCAGTGCCACCAGCTGCTGCAAATGAACTCCCCAGATGCAAGCCCACATTGCGCATCTGGCTTCACGTGAGTACTAGTGAGTCGAACCCAGGCAGTTAGGCTTTGTAGGCAAGAGCCTCAACCCCTGAGCCATCTCTCCAGTCCAGGTGATTTTTTTTTTTTTTCTCAATGGCTGGATAGGATTTGACCAAATTTGAGGTCAGTTAAAGGACTTTCAGGGGCAATAAAACAAGATTTTTAGTTCAGTCTAGAACTCTTGGGGTCAGAATTGCCTTAGGCAACATGAAGTGTGGCCAGGACCAAAATAGATAAATGTTTCTCTTTCCAGCAGTTAATTTTAGAACAGGCCCAGAGATCTACTTTTGCAAGTGTTTTCTCCCAAGACTGATAATGATTGCATATACTTTAGGGTTGACATTACTACTAATATATTTCATGCTGTTTTTATTTTTTTTCAAAGGAGGGCTGGTTCCCTCTAAGGTGCTTGCTTGCAAAGTGAAAGGACCCAGGTTCAATTTCCCAGGAACCACATAAATGGCACATGTGTCTGGGGTTCGTTTGCAGTGGCTGGAAGCACTGGCCATTCTCTCGCAAATAAATAAATAAAAATAAATTTTAAAACGCATTAGAACAGTTGTGAAGCTCGCTTAGATGTACAGCAGATGGCAGAGCAGTAACGGCTCACGGGGTATTATCACATTACTAAAACCAATTCTCAATAGGGTGTGGTGAAGCCCACCTCTTTAATCCCAGTAACTGGGAGGTGGGGGCGGAAGGAAAAATTGAAGGTAATCCTCAGATAGATTTCGAGTTTGAAGTCAGTATGAGCTGCATGTGAAAGACCTTGCCTCAAAAAGCAAAAAATAAAACAACTTTCCTGGGCTCGAGACCCAACCTCGAAAAACAACAACAAAAAAGAGAGGGTGGGTGGGTGGGAGGGGAGCTGGAGAGATGGCTTAGCGGTTAAGGCGCTTGCCTGCAAAGCTTTAGGACCCAGGTTCGATTTCCCACTTCCCACGTAAGCCAGATACACAAGGTGGCGCATGCGTCTGGAGTTCATTTGCCGTGACTGGACACCCTGCCGCGCCCATTGTCTGTCGCTCTAATAAATAAATATATATATTTTTAAATACCCAAACAAACCAAGAATCAAAACAAAACTGCAGCATCAGTCTATCCCTGCGGGACTGTAGGCGGGTCCTAAGCAGCAGGAGGCGCTCCTTAAGAGGAGAGCGCCCAGGGTCAGAGAAAATGGAGCAGTGGAGACTCAGCTCACGGAATTCCTCCCGTGCGCTCTTTCGGACACCCGAGGGCCCACGTGACCACCGGCCCGCTCGGGGCCCCGCGACTCTCACTCTTGGCTTTGGCGCCGAACCTGCCCCCCTTGTGGACGCGACCATTGGCTCCACGCACGGAGGGAGGCTAGGCCTAACCCCCCCACCAGAGTCTCTCTCCAAAGGAATCTCCCGTCCGAGTCTCAGGAAACAATCGCTTAAACAGTTAGTTTCCAAATGGAATCCATGTGGGACTGCCATATGTTTTATTTATTTTTCCCCCCCCCGAAAAGAAAGAGCAGGGCTGCCCATGACTCCCCCTACGCTCCATGGGGATTCAAGAATGGTTCCGTCCAGAGCGCGGGCTCCGCCTCCGAGG
The DNA here is from genome assembly GCF_020740685.1 of Jaculus jaculus. Taxonomy (NCBI): domain Eukaryota; kingdom Metazoa; phylum Chordata; class Mammalia; order Rodentia; family Dipodidae; genus Jaculus; species Jaculus jaculus. The sequence goes on along the minus strand of NC_059102.1, from coordinate 23,921,640 downwards.
CCGCCGCCATTTTGTTTTGGCTGGAGGGGAGCGAGCGGCGCTCGGGGGGGAGGGGTCTCCGGGGCGCCTCACCTGACCGTGAGACCCGGCTGTTGCTGCTCTGCGGGCAGGTCTTCGGGGCCCGGGGCGCGGAGCCATGTACATCAAGCAGGTGAGGCCTGCGCGGGCCTCGTCTCACCCGCCCCCCCCCGTCACGGGCCCCGTGAGGCGCGCGGGGTGGGGTGTCTCGTCGCGGGCGCCGGCGGGACCTGGGCGTGCAGGGGGAGGGGCGGGACCCCGCGCCGGCCGACGCTGGGCCGCGGCGGGATGCGGGCTCGCCGCCCCGGCCGCCGCTCCGGGCCGGTGGTGGGCGGAGGCGCCGGGGCCTTGCCGGGAGCGCAGGCTGCATTGTCCTGCGGGGATGGATGGTGGTGGCCCTGCGCGGGCGGGCCACTGCGACCCGTGAGGCGCCGGCGCGCTCGCTCGCTCGCTTGTTGACGTCTGTCAAAGTGGACTTCCCGCGCCGGAGTCCGCCGTCCAGACGAGCCCCTGCACTCGGAATTTGTGGGGACGCTTTTCTATTGGCAGAGTGGGTCTCTTCAGCACTCCTCCTTGGGAACATTGACTCCTTTGGCCGGCCGCGGAGTCTGCCTGAAAGATGCCTTCGCTGGCCTTGCAGGCAGGAAAAGCGGGGATCCAGCTCGGCAGTGTGCCAGGCAACCAGCTAGACAGTTTTCCTAATCTTGAGAGCTCCGCAGACGGTTGCTAAGGGAAATTCTCTGAAAATCAACCTTGCGCCCGTCGAGGTTGCAGACAAGACAATTTTCAGCAGATTTTCTTAACCCGCATGCTTCCAAATGAAATTTTCTTATATGAAATGGACTAGTTCTCTGTCTTGCACTAAGTGAGAAACGAGGAATGCAAAGATGTTGACTTAGATTGACGTGTGTGTGTGTTCTCAAAAATGTTTCTTATTTATTAGGTGATTATCCAGGGCTTTCGAAGTTACAGAGATCAAACAATTGTAGATCCCTTCAGTTCAAAACATAACGTTATTGGTAAGTGTTTATTGTTTGCTATGTCAGTTTTTTTTTGGGGGGGGGCGGTGTTTCAAAGATAGAGTCTCATTCCAGCTCAGGTTGACCTGGAATTCACTATGTAGACTCAAGATGGCCTTGGAACTCACGATCTTCCTACCTCTGCCTCCTGAGTGCTGGGATTAAAGGCGTGCACCATCACGCCACGCCAGATTTTTAAAAATTTTATCTTATTTACTAGAGAGAGAGAGAGAGGGGGGGGGGGGGAAAGGGCCTCCCAGATCTGTCATCCACTGCAAACGAACTCCAGATGTATGTGCCACCTTGTGCGTCTGGCCTAAGTGGGTCCTGGGGAATTGAACCTGGGTCCTTTGGCTTTGCAGGCAAACGCCTTAACCGCTAACCCATCCCTCCAGCCCCTCTTGAATTTTTAAAGGCTGGATGAAATGAATGCTTCTAGAAATAAGAAAACCAGAATGTGCAAATGACAGCTTGGTATTACATACAGTATCCTCAGTGTAAGCTTCCTGATCAGCCATTATAAAGATCTATAGACTGGTTTTCCCACAGTTCAGGAGGCTAGAAATCTTTGTACTGGCATGATTGATTTCTGATAAGGGCTCCTTTGTGGCTAACATATAACTGATATCTTGATCACATGGTCCCATCATCAAAATGTCATCTAGCCTTAATATTATCTCCCAGTCTATAGCAAAAGTGAGGTTTGCATGCAGTAATCAGTAAAAAGAAAGATTGAAGGCTCGGAAGATGGCTCAGTGGCTGAAGGTGCTTGCTTGTAAAGCCTCATGGCCTGGGTTTCATTCCCCAGTACCAGATACACAAAACGACGCATGCAGCTGTAGTTCATTTGCAGTGGCAAGAGGCCATGGGTACACTCATATTCTCTCTCTTTAATACATAATAAAATGTTAAAAAGTAGTACTGAATGTCCATGTTTGTAGAAGACCCTTAAAATCATACTTTTATGTAAAATAAATTAAAGCCCAGTGTGGTTGTATAGTCCTAGTTAAGGAGACAGCTGAGAGGATCACTTGAGCTGAGGGCTATTTGGGAAGGTATTGCTATGTTGATGAGGCCATATTCCAACTGATTAACATAGCAAGACCTTGTCTCAAAATAAAATTAAATACACAAAAATGTAAAGTGAAGGGGTAGATGCATCTTGCTCTTGGTACTTCAGTTGCTGCCTCTAGTTGGGAATACAGAAAATGTGGTTTTCCCCATGCATGCTCTAGCTACTGAAGAGTGTTAACTGAATTGATTGCACTAGGGTTTTGCATACATTTATTTTCTATTTATTTTTTTGCTTACATTTTTAAAATTAATTTTTTTTAAATTAGAGAATGGGTGTGTTATGGCCTATAGCCACTGCATATGGTAGATGCTTATACCACCATGCGCATCTGGCTTATGTGGGTTCTGGGGAATCTAACCTGGGTCCTTAGGCTTCACAGGCAAGCGCCTTAACCGTTAAACCATTTCTTCAGCCCTGCTTCCATTTTATTCTCTTTTAAAAAAAAATTATTTAGCCGGGTGTCATGGCACACGCCTCTAATCCCAGCATTTAGGAGGCAGAGGCAGGAGGATCACCATGAGTTTGAGGCAACCCTGAGATTACATAGTGACTGGGCTAGAGTGAGACCCTACCTAGAAAAAAAAAAAAATTTAGATGTAGACAGTATGTAGACCAGGTTAGCCTTGAACTCAGTGATCCTCTTGCCTCTGCCATTCCAGTTCTGGGATTACAGATGTGAGCCACTATGCTGGGCCTATTACTTCAACAGAGATCACTAAACGTGTTTACATTTAAAAATGTTAAGTAATGGGCCAGGTGTGAGACTATGTTGTGAATTCCAGGTCAGCCTGAGGTAGAGCAAGGCCCTGTATCAGCGCCCCCTTCCAAATACTTATTTATTTGAGAGAGAGAGAGAAAGAGGCAGATATATTTATGTGTGTTTGTGAATGTATATGCATGTAAGTATATATAAAGAGAATGGGCATGCCAGGGCCTCCAGCCACTGCAGATGAATTCCAGATGCATGTGCTACCTTGTGCATCTGGCTTATGAAGGTCCTGGGGCATTGAACCTTGGTACATTGGCTTTACAAGCAAGCACCTTAATCACTAAGCCATCTTTTGCCCCCTGCTTCCATTTTGATTGCATGGGCTTCTGTCCCCCCCCCCTCCTCCCCGAGTAGAGTTTCACTGTAGCTCAGGCTGACCTGGAATTAACTGTGTAGTCTCTGGGTGGCCTTGAACTCATGGCAGTCCTCCTCCCTCTGCCTCCCTAGTGCTGGGATTAGAGACATGTACCACCACACCTGGCAGCTTCTGATTTTTTTAATTGGCAATTATACATATATAAAAATGTATTTTGATCATATTAACTCCATCCCCCCCCCCCCCCCGTTATCTTGTCATGTACTCCTGTTCCCACTGAACCCTTTCTTCCCAGCAGCTAGTCTCACCTTCTTCGTCGATGATGGTTTTTTTTGAGGCAGGTCCTCATTGTAGCCTAGGCTAACCTGTGATTCATTCTATAGCCCAGGCTGGCCTCCATCTCAGGGCCCTCCTCTTAATTCTATTTCCTGAATACTGGAAGTATCCGGTGTGAATAACCACCACCAGTTTAATGATGCCTTTTGTGTGTATATACCACCCATTGAGTTAAAATTAGGGTTGCTCACATGATCATGGATGGGGGTTATTTACCAGAGCATGGGCAACAATGTCTCCCCTCTCCCAACAACCATTAACTGCCAAGAGCACCTAGCTTTTTTTTTTTTTTTGTCATTCTGCAAATCTTTTGAAATGTGAAAAAAAATTATTAGATATGTATTATTTCTTTTACTTAGAAGCTAAAAATAGCCTAACATTTTGGATGTATAATTATATGTGATCTATAAAGTAATGACCATTATTATCTAAAATGATGTATGTAAGGTCTGCCAACTATCTTTGTTTCAGCTGTTATCAAGCACTTGTTTTGCTAAATTTGTTACAACATCACTGGCGCTGTTACAAAGGGAAATTGGTTAAGAAATCTGTAGGCTTTTAAAGAAAATACTTATTTTTAAGCAAGTTTCTTTACCACTGAGCCATCTCTCCAGCCTCAATTTATTTACAAGTAGAGAGAGAGAATGAATGAGAATAGGTACACCAGGGTCTCTGCAAATAGTCTCCGGGCTCATGTGCCACTTTGTGCATCTGGGCAATTGAACTCTGAGCCAGCAAAACAAGTGCCTTTAACTGCTGAGCCATCTCCCCAGACACTTTGGTTTGTTTTAACTGAAACAAGTGGTCTTATTGGTTAAACATTTTAAAAGCAGGCACTTAATTAAGAAAATGAAAAGTAGTTAAGTACTGAAATTCACTTTTAAAAATATCTGGTGAAAGCATATAGCTTTGATTTTTTTAAAAAATGATTTTGACCCTTAAAAAAAAAGATTAGGGGCTGGAGAAATGGCTTAGTGGTTGAGGCGCTTGTCTGTAAAGCCAAAGGACCCAGGTTCAATGCCCCAGGACCTACATAAGCCAGATGTATAAGGTGGTGCATGCATCTGGAGTTGGTTTGCAGTGGCTGGATGCTTTGGCATGCCCATTCTCTCTCTCTCCCCCTCCCTCTCTTACTCTCTCTGCCTCTATGTCAAATATGTAAAATTAAATTAAATGGAAAAAAAAAAGATTTGAAGATTGAATAGATGGCATAGCAGTTTAAGATGCTTGCTTGCAAAGTCGAAAGACCCAGGTTTGATTTCCCAGTACCCATGTGTGTCTGGAGTTGGCTTGCAGTGGCTAAAGGCCCCAGTGTGCCCATTCTCTTTCTATCTGCCTTATTCTCTCTGTTGAATAAATAAAATACCAAAAAAATTGAACCGGGTATGGTGGTACACACCATTAATAGCCAGCATTCTGGAGGCAGAGGTAGGAGGATCACTGTGAGTTTAAGGCCAGCTTGGAACAGTCATTCTCTGTCAGGTCTGCCAGGACTAGAGGGAGACCCTACCTTGAACACCCCTCCACCAAAAAAAAATTGTTTTTGAGAGCATATATTTCTCCTGCTGATATATACATATGGCTTGCCTTTCATATCCACTTGTTCCCAATCCTCAGATTTAATTAAGTGCAGATTGAAGATCTGCGTGCATTACATGTCCAAACAGCAGTTGAGAGAGGATCTGCTTGCGTTACACATGCACATAGTGATCTGGAGAGGATTTGTGTGTGTTACATGTCCACACTGTAATTTAGAGGGGATCTGCGTGTGTTACACATCCACACAGTGATCTAGAGAGGATCTGCATGTGTTACATGTCCACACAGTGATCTAGAGAGGATCTATGTGTGTTACATGTCTACACAGTTATCTAGAGAGGATCTGCGTGTGTTATATGTCCACACAATAATCTAGAGAGGATCTGCATGTGTTATATGTCCACACTGTAACCTAGAGAGCATTTGTGTATGTTCTATGTACATACAATGGCATTTTTAAAAATTTTTTTTTTGTTCATTTTTTATTTATTTATTTGAGAGCGACAGACATAGAGAGAAAGACAGATAGAGGGAGAGAGAGAGAATGGGCGCGCCAGGTCTTCCAGCCACTGCAAACGAATTCCAGACGCATGCGCCCCCTTGTGCATCTGGCTAACGTGGGACCTGGGGAATCGAGCCTCGAACCGGGGTTCTTAGGCTTCACAGGCAAGCGCTTAACCACTACACCATCTCTCCAGCCCATACAATGGCATTTTTTATAAGGGACATACATATCTTCAGATGTTGGTATACATGGCAGGGGAGGGAGGTTGTTCTGGAATTAATTTCTTGTGGATATTAGGAATGATTGTATATGCTATTTTTAGCCCTCTCCCCTCTTCTAATAAAAGAAATACATGTTGCTGGGTGTGGTGGCACACACATTTAATTCCAGCACTTGGAGGCCTGTGGTAGGATCACTGAGTTTGAGACCAGTCTGGAGCTACAGAGTTCTAGGTCAGTCTGGGCTAGTGAGACTACCTTGAAAAAACCAGATACATGTTAACATAGTATGGGAAAGCATAAAAGCTAAAAAAAAATTATTTCCATTTAGAAATAACACTCCCCCTCTTCTTTTGGTTGGGACAGGCTGTACTATGTAGCCAGGCTGGCCTTGAATTCTCTCTTTTAACTTCCTTTAATGCTGAGATTTTCTGCATGTGCCACCACCCCTGGCTCCATAACCATTATTAACAGCCAATACTTGTATTAGCCCAGTTTTCCTAGAAAACAGAGTAGGCAGACTTAGCCACTGAAGATTTAATGGAAGGTGCTGTCCGAGGGCAAGAGTCAAGGACAAAAGGTGATCTCAGTTTTATAAGGAAGAAACAGCTGGTTTGTGGTCATGTTGGATAACTTCCAGACAGGCATTTCTAGATGCACTATGCCTTAGAAAGGAGAGGGAGGGCTGGACAGATGGCTTAGCGGTTAAATGCTTGCCTGTGAAGCCTAAGAACCCTGGTTTGAGGCTCGATTCCCCAGGACCCACGTAAGCCAGATAATGCAAGATGGCGCATACATCTGGAGTTTGTTCCCAGTGGCTGGAGGCCCTGACATGCCCATTCTCTCTCTCTGCCTCTCTCTCTCTTTGTCTGTCGCTCTCAAATAAATAAATAAAAATAAACTTTAAAAAAAAAAAGAAAGAAGGGAGAGGAAGAGGATTGAAGAGGGTTTTGTCTGCTGGTGCCTGTCATTCTTTAGTCCAAGTTCACTTTATAGGGCATTTACTCCTTCAGCATCTGGAGTACGATTGCAATGGCTGAGACCTTGGTGCCCGCCAATCCCCCCTCTCTCTCTCTCTAAAAATAATTTTAATGATCTTTAAAATTGCTAAGTAGTGTTTATCAATTTGGGTAGGAGTAATAATTAGAGAGAAATTTTTAAATTTTCAGTTACCAATGGATTATAAAGTTTAAATTATATTCCTATAATGATAGTTTCAGCTTTTATTTATAAGTGATTTAAACTTTACAGAAAAGTTGTCTCAGTAAGGATAGTACAGAGGGCTTGGAAGATGACTCAGTTTTTAAATATGCTTGCTTGCAAAGCTTGGCAGCTTATGTTCCATTCCCAGCACCCACAGAGTCAGATGCACAAAGTGGTACATGCATCTAAAAATCATTTGCAGGGGCAAGAGGCCTGATGTGCTCTTTTATATTCATTTTCTCCCTCTCTTACACATAAATACATTAAAAATATTAAAAAAAAATAGTAGCTGGGCGTGGTGTTCACACCTTTAATCCCAGCATTCAGGAGGCAGAGGTAGGAGGCTTGCCATGAATGAGTTCAAGGCCAGCCTGAGACTACATAGTGATTTCTGGATTAGAGTGAAACCCTACCTCAAAAAACCAAAAAACCAAAAAAAAAAAAAGACAAAAAAACTGTTGGGAAAGAGCATATAAAAACAATAAATTCTCTTTTGTTGTTGTTTTGGTTTGGTTTTGTTTTTAAAACTCCAAGCCAGGCATGGTGGCACATACCTATAATTATCCCTTCAGAAGGTGAGGCAGGATTGTCAGGAGTTCAAAGTCAGCCTAAACTACATAGTAAGGCTCTGTCTCAGAAGAAAATAAAGCTTATTTAAAGTCTATACAAAAATTAAACTTAATTATGTTATTGTAAGTACATATTGGTATCATTTGTTAATGTTTGCATTTAATTTCAGATATTAAGGTGTTTTTGAAAAATTGCATTTAAAATTTTTGAGTAGAGTTAGTCATTTTAATTTTACTGGTTTTTCTATGCAGTAACCTGTACTTTTTGAAATTTTATAGTGGGCAGAAATGGATCCGGAAAAAGTAACTTTTTCTATGGTAGGTATTGAGTTTCGAATTCTAAATATATTGACCCGAGGTCTTTTGGTAGTTTATTAAAATCATCAGTTTTCATAGATTATGTCTCTGGAGCCCAAGAAGCACTTCAAACATGGTTGCAGTTAATGTAGAGGTTTTAGAGTGTAGAATCTCAGTTCTCTGTCTCAGGTGACTGACTTGTAAGACTTAGCAAGACATTGCTTGATATTCTCTGTACTGTAATAGTGGAAGTGGTTATTTTAGGTGGGTTCTGAGAAAAGATGAAGAGATGCAAAAAAACCTCAAGACTCAAAGACTGTTGTCTGTTTGAAGATGGTACATGGAGCTTTGAACATTCTCTAAAGATAGAATTTATTGGGCTGGAGGGATGGCTTAGCAGTTAAGGTGTTTACCTGCAAGGCCAAAGGACCCAGTTTTGATTTCCCAGGACCCACGTTAGCCAGATGCACAAGGGGGCGCATGCGTCTGGAGTTCATTTTTAGTGGCTGGAGGCCCTGGCGCGCCCATTCTCTCTCTCTCTCCCCCATGTCAAATAAATAAATAAATATAAATATTTAAAAATATATTTTAAAGAAAGATAGAATGTATTCAAGTATACTCTTGTTCTTTGAGGAGAAAAATATAACAGAATTGGATTATATGAAGCAATGTTAAAAAGTTTTTGAGAGCTGGGCGTGGTGGCGCACGCCTTTAATCCCAGCACTTGGGAGGCAGAGGTAGGGGGATTGCCAAGAGTTCAAGGCCACCCTGAGACTACATAGTGAATTCCAGGTCAGCCTGAGCCAGAGTGAGACCCTACCTCGAAAAACCAAAAAAAAAAAAGAAAAGTTTTTGAACTTCTCAATTGAGTTGAGGGAAAAGGGATTTAGTAGGAGTAAAGGTTTTGTCCCGTCTCCCTTTTCTGCACAGAAAGCTGCCTGTGTATGCTCTGTAATGGTTGCATTTTGGTGATGGGAGAGCAGGGAGAAGTATGTATGTATTTCGGAATCCCAGGGAAGTGGGAGTCGTTTGAACCTATCCTTCCTAGGTAATTTTGAGAGACAACCAGTCTCTGTTCTGAGCATACACATTCTCCACACACTCATAATAGTGCATTAGCCTTAGTACCCTCTGCTTCCCCCATACACTCACACAGACACAGAATTCCAAAGATCTCTTGGGTGAACCTGGATAGGATGGATGAATAGGGTCCATTTTTTGGGCATAGTGGCCCATCTAAGCACTGTAATAGAAATTTGGTTTTCGAAACAGTTCCCTGAATTTCCTTAATTTTGAGAAATGTGTGTGCTACATGAGCTGTAATATCATTAGGCAATAGGACTTTTTCAATTCCTGTAAAACCTTTAGGGGCCATACTTAACATACGTAGTTTGTTGTATAGTGCATGACCATAGTATTGACCTAACTAATTAGTAAATACTTTGATGAGGTAAACCTACTTGACTTCTGATTGTCTCTTTTTCTTGTACCTTGCTGTTATCTCTTTATTTACTTTATCTATTTTAGTAAAAACTGTTTTTGTCATACCATTTCCCAACTGATTAGCCTAATAAAACATTTTCTATAATCATTTTGTCTATATGAAACAAGTATTTTGTATCTTCAGTGTTTGTTATTACTTGTCATACTGTATTAAGGTATGAGATGTTTTGAATGAATCAAGTTATTTTTGTTTTTCCAGCAATTCAATTTGTTCTCAGTGATGAATTTAGTCATCTTCGTCCAGAACAGCGACTGGCTTTGTTGCATGTGAGTGAGACAGATATTATTTCGTATTTTTAAACATATATTGTAATTTTTATCTTAATAAAAGAAAAAAGATTGCTGGGTATGGGCTCATGCCTGTTATCCCAGCATTCAAGGGGCTGAGGCAGGAATATTGTATCAACTTAGGGGCTAGCCTTGGGCCTTGTTGCACTCAGGTTTGCATTGCTGGCAAAAATCACCTGACCAAGACCAGCTTTTGGAACAAAAGGGTTTATTTTGGCCAACAGAGTTGAGGGGAAGCTCCATGATGCTAGGGGCAAACGATGGCGTGAGCAAAGGGAGGCCATCACCCTCTGGCCAACATAAGGACAACAGGAACAGGAGAGTGTGCCAAACACTGGCATGAGGAAACTGGCTACAATACACATAACCTTCCTCTAACAATATACTCCCTCCAGGAAGGTTTAATTTCCAATTACCATCAGCTGGGAACCATTCAAAAACCTAAGTTTGTGAGGGTGACCTGAATCAAACCACCACAATACACCCTGGGCCTCCAAAAACTGATAACCATCCATAATGTTAAATGCAATGTATTAAGTCCCACTTTAAATGTCCCCATAGTTTTTTTTTTTTTTAATAAATTCTAATGTGATGTTCAAACATTCCCATAGCCCAAGATCTTTTAATTGAGCCATAATACCAACCCCCCCAAACCCCACAATGGCACAGAATAAATATTCACACTGCAAAAGATGGCATTAGGTTTAGCAAAGAAATATTCTATCCGTACAAGATTTAAAACAATGAGGGCAAAGATCAAACTATGTAGTTTTAAGTCCAGCAACTCTAGCCAGTGACAAATCTCTGACTCCAATAATTCTAACCAGCAACAGTTTTCTGGAGTTCCAGTTCTGCCCCTCTAGGTAGGATATTCACAGTTCTGGAAAACTTCATTGAAGGCAGCATGTTTCCTTAGCAGCCATCTTATTGTTCCAGCATCTCTACTGGGTCGCCACTGTAATTAGTTCAGTTCATCCTCACGGCTCCATCCAGTCTCCATGCAGGCATCCAGCAAACCTGCTTTACACTGCCATGGCTGTTTCCAAAACACAAGACCATGTTGCAAATTCAATGACCCTCTCTTTCCTGCATTTCTTATACTCCACAATACCAGGTAGGGTGCCAATTTCTTAATCCATGGGGGAGTAGAGGAGATTTTGAAGAATAGGATACTCCTTGAGTACTCAGGCCCCTTCAAAAGAGTCTGCATTCTTCCTGTTGCCCCACTGCAGGTCAGCTGGCCCAGGATCAAAGGTTGTAATCTCTTAATTGCAGCTGAATGGGCAGTAGTTTCAGCCCAAAGATTTAATTTCTGTGGCATGTCCTTCTGCCCATACTAGTCCATTTCTACACAAAGCAACCCTGTACACATTGTTAGGACAGGGGCATAACAGCAAGCCTCTCACACAAACTGCTTCTAGCCCAGTCCAAGTGAAGCTCTTTTTCATCCTCAGAAGCCAAACCTCGTAGTCCATAGTTTACTGTATTTAGGTCTTTTAACTCTGACCAGAATAGTCCATCAAGCTGTACTTACAGCATTGCAGGGCATCTTTTAGGCCAAGATTTCAAATCCTTCCACATTACTCTTGAAAATCAGCTCCAAAAGGCCAAAGCTATACAGTTTGGAGCAAATGACACCACTTCTCAGTACTAACATTACAGTTGCAGTCAGGTTTGCATTGCTGGCAGAAATTACCTGACCAAGAGCTGCTTTTGGGAAAAAAAAGGTTTATTTTGGCTTATAAACTTCAGGGGAAGCTCCATGATGGCAAGGGAAAACAATGGCATGAACAGAGTGGCCATCACTCCTTGGCCAACATAAGGTGGACAACAGGAATAGGAGAGTGTGCCAAACACTGGCAAGGGGAAACTGGCTAAAACACCCATATAAGCCTGCCTCAGCAATATATTCCCTCCAGGAGGCATTAATTCCCAAATCTCTAATAACTGGGAACCTAGCATTGAGAACACCTAAGTTTATGGATGACACCTGAATCAAACCACCACAAGGCACTTGCCTGCCAAGCCTAAGGATCCAGGTTCCATTCTCTAGGTCCCACGGAAGCCAGATGCATAAGGTGGCACATGCATCTGGAGTTCGTTTGCAGTGGCTAGAGGCCCTGGTGCGCTCAGTGTCTCTTTCTCTTGTCAAGTAAATTAAAAAAAATAAAATTGAGTGGCTAGGGATGGGGTGATTGTTCATTGGTTAAAGGAACTTGCTTACAAAGCCTGCTAACCTGGTTCTATTCCCTAGCACCCACAGAAAGCTGGATGCAAAGTGGTACATGCATCTCTGATCCCAAGTTTGGCCTATGACAGTGGGAGGTGAAACCAGGAAACAACAAAGCTCATGGGACAGTTAGTGGTCGGGTAGTTCATTTGCAGTGGTAAGAGACCCTGTCTTAAAGAAGGTGGATCACAGACACTTGGAAGTTGTCTGCTTATCTCCATATGCACCTTGGTACTGTGCCTTTCCCCTTGCCTAAGTAAATTAGTTGAAACAAAACAAAACAAAACAAAAAGTTTAAACTTCAGATCCTTTGTAAACATGACAGAAACCTTTTAATCCCTTGTAGCAGGCACCTTTTTGCTACTGGTTCAAAACACCTCACCAAAAGCAGCTTATGGGAGGGAAAATGTTTACTTTAGCTTCCAAGTTTTTTTTAATATTTAAAAAATTTCTTTTTACTATATATTTGAGACAGAAAGAGGCAGAGAGAGAGGGGGAGAATGTTTGCTCCAGTGCTTCTAGCCACTGCAAACAAATTCCAGATGCATGTGCCCTCTTGTGCATATGGCTTTTGTGGGTACTGGGAATTCAAGCCTCTGTCCTTAGTCTTTGCAGGCAAATGCCTTAACCACTGAGCCATATCTCCAGTCCTAGCTTCCAGTTTTGAGAGGAAGCTTCATTATGGTAAGGAAAGCATAGCAGAGCAGAGACTGGAAGCTTGGCATTACACCTTGTCACATCACCTAGGAGATAGCAGTGAGCTAATGAGCACTGGCAAGCTGGCTTATTTATGACACATTTCCAGCAACACTGTACTTCCTAAAGGCTTCACGAGCTAGAGATTGAGTATGAAGCTTTATCATAAATCATGAAGCTGTGGGGGATATTTCACATTCAAACCAACTACATTCTGCTCCTGGCCCTCAGTCTCATGACCATCTTATGGTATAATGTACTCAGTCCAGCTTTAAGAAAAGTCCCATAGGTTTTACTATTCTCAAAACCATTCAGAAGTCCATAGTCTCATCTGAGACCCAAGACAGTCTCTTAACTGTGAACCATGTAAACACATGTTATGTCCTCCCAACAATGTCACAGAATAAATACTTCCATTCCAAAAGGAGAAATTCGGCATAGCCAAGAAAGATTGGACTGATGCAAAATCAAAAACAAGGAGGTCAAGTATCAACTCTTAACAGCTCCATGTCTCACATCAGGGACAGATGATGAATGTTGGGGATCCAAACTATGCCTCCATAGTTTTGGATCTCTGCTTTCTGGGCAGATCTACCCAAACCAGAGTGAGCTGTTTGCCTTGGCAGCAGTCCCATAGTCCTGGAATCTCCAAAATCCTAGTAGTGGAGTTTCCACTACAACCCACATCTTCCCAGCTTTACGCCATGGCTGCACAGGCCTTCCATTGCAGGAATCTCAGTCCTGCCTCACACTTTCAGAACCATGTGCATTTCTGGACCCCTTTCCTGCCTGCAGCAGGGAAGAAGCAGCAAAGTGAGCTTCGGTGGGGCAGACTAATGAACCTCATGGCCTAACCCCAGTGACACCTTTCCTACAACAAGACTGCACCTCCCAGAGGCTCTACCAGCTGAAGATGAAGTATGAGGCTTAATCACTATGGGGGACATTTTAACTGCCACAAATACATATATAGGTTTTTTAAAAAAAATATAATTTAGCCAGGCGTGGTGGTGCACGCCTTTAATCCCAGCACTTGGGAGGCAGAGGTAGGAGGATCACCAAGAGTTCAAGGCCACCCTGAGACTACATAGTGAATTCCAGGTTAGCCTGAGCCAGAGTGAGACCCTACCTCAAAAAAACAAAACAAAAAAATATATATATATATAATTTATTTGAGAGGGGGAGAGAAACAGAATGAGAGCACCATAGCTTCTTGCCACTGTCAATTAAGTCCAGATGCACACACCACTTTGTACATCTGGCTTTACATAGGAACTGGAGAATTGAACCCAGGCCAGAAGGCTTTGCAAACACGCACCTTTATGTGCTGAACCATCTCCCCAGCCCTATTACTTTTTAATTCAGAATTTGAAAAGTACTTGGTTGGGAAGTTCTATTATCCTGATCCAATGTCTGCTGTTTTGACAAGAAAGATATGTACAAGTATGATAGATATTTTTATTTCACTGTTAAATCAGGCTTGTTATCATGCACTAAACCTTGTTTTGTTTCTTTGAGCTAGGCTGTCACTGTGTAGCCCAGGCTGACTTTGAACTTAACATCAATCTTCCTGCCTTAGTGTCTTCTCTAGGTGCTGGGATTAGGTGTGGAGCACCACACCTAGCTGCACTGAACTTTAAAAGGTGTTTAAAGGACAATAATACTAAATTACAAGCATCCCATTTTTCTCATTTCAGGAGGGCACAGGTCCTCGTGTTATTTCTGCTTTTGTGGAAATCATTTTTGACAATTCAGACAACCGGTTACCAGTAAGTAATTCTTAGTGCTTTTCTGTAATGTAGAAAAATTTATTGCTTTTGCTTGTTTTTTTCATACTTTGAAACATGATGATTCTTAAGCTTTTATAATTTAGTTCATGCAAACATATAATACAGTTTATTTACTGATTTTGACTTTAAATTGTAGTTGACATTCTAGTAAATAAATGGGATTATGTCAGTAATAACATCATCTGTAGTGAGATAATTGAAGTTGTAAAATAAATAGTCATTATCAAGGACTTTAAAATTAGGTAAAGTGGGGCTGAAGAGCTGGCTTAGCGGTTAAGTGCTTGCCTGTGAAGCCTAAGGACCCCGGTTCAAGGCACCATTCCCTAGGACCCACGTTAGCCAGATGCACAAGGGGACACACGTGTCTGGAGTTCGTTAGCAGTGGCTGGAGGCTCTGGTGTGCCCATTCTTTCTCTCTCTCTACCTGCCTCTTTCTCTCTCTCTCTGTCGCTCTCAAATAAATAAATAAATATGATAAAAAAATTAAAAAGAAATTAGGTAAAGTGTTTCTAGCTCACTATCCTTAGGTTTTTACTTTTTTTTTTTTTTTTTTTGCAGATTGATAAAGAGGAAGTGTCACTACGAAGAGTTATTGGTGCCAAAAAAGATCAGTATTTCCTAGACAAGAAGATGGTCACGTAAGGATTGTTTCTTTAAAATTTCTTTACAAATGCATATGCATATTATCTCATCTGAGGTGTACTTACCTAATATTCAGTGTTTAGAACTGTGAACATGACAATAAGAAGATTCTTCGAGTCTGCTACAACAGATAGTTCAAATTCTAGTCTGTAGTTCCCAATGCTGTTTAACCCAGGAGCTAGTTTGCCTATTGTCATATTATCTGAAAATAATTTCACTGTTTATCAACAGGAAAAATGATGTGATGAACCTCCTTGAAAGTGCTGGGTTCTCTCGAAGCAATCCTTACTACATTGTTAAACAAGGAAAGGTAAAACAATGTGTGTTTCTTTTTAAAATTAAAAAAAATATTTATTATATTTACAAGCAGAGAGACAGACACAAAATGGGCACACCATAGCCTCTTGCAAAGACGCATGTGCCACTTCGGGTATCTGGCCTTACATGGGTACTGGAAATATCAAACCCTGTCAGGCTTTACAAGCAAGTGCCTTTAGCCACTGAGCCATATCTCCAAAGCTCTTTTTGAATTTTTGGAGACAGGGTCTTATTGAATCTGTAGCTCACCTATTTGGCCGATTAGCTTGTGAGCAAGTCTCAGGAACTCTTGTCTCTGCCTCCCCTGTGGGTGTATGCTACCATGCTCAGTTTTTATTTTTTTATTATTTTTTTTAATGCTGGTGTTGGTGATCCAACTTCAGATCCTCATGTTTGCTATCTATGCAAATACTTTATCAATTAAGCTATTTCCCCAGCCCTGTTTAAAATCTTAACCTACCAAAAACTTAGCCTATGTATATTTGTATGTAAGACCCTTTTGAGAGCCAAACATAATGGTATGTTCCTGTAATCTTAGCATTGGGGAAGTTGAAGCCAGAGGATCACAAATTTGAGGCTAGCCTGGGCTGTATAGTTAAGTTCCTCCCCCCCCACCACATTAAACATTTTAAGATGGGGCTGGGAGAAGTCTCAGCACTCAAAGATGCTTGCTTGAAAAGGTTACTGGCTCAAGTTCAGTTCTCCAGTACTCACATAAAGCCAGATGCACAAATGGTCTATGTGTCTGGAATTCCTTTGTAGCAGCCAGAGGTTCTGGTGTGCCTGTACATGCTCTTGTTTTCTTCAATAAAAAATTATATATATTTAATATTTTTTATTGGAGAAAGAGGCAGATAGAGAAAATGGGCACCTAGGGCCTCCAGCCACTGCAGACAAACTCCAGATGCATGTACCACCTTGTGCCTCTGGCTTATTTGTGTCCCAGATAATTGAGCCTGGGTCCCTAGGCTTTACAGACAAGTGTCTTAACCACTAAGCCATCTCTCCAGCCCCCCTCCCTTTTTTTAAATTTAATTTTTATTAACATTTTCCATGATTATAAAAAAAATCCCATGGTAATACCCCCCCCCACTTTCCCCTTTGACATTCCATTCTCCTTCATATTACCTCCCCATCTCAATCATTGTACTACATATATACAATACTAACCTATTAAGTACCCTCCTCCCTTCCTTTTTTTTTTTTTTTTCTTTTTTTTAAATTTAGATAAACCAGATGGCAACTGCACCAGATTCTCAGAGACTGAAACTGTTAAGAGAAGTAGCTGGAACTAGAGTGTATGATGAGCGGAAAGAAGAAAGCATCTCCTTAATGAAAGAAACAGGTAAAATGAATGTGATATTGCCTGATTCCTTGTTGTAGATTATTTTCTTATTTTGTTATAATGATTTAAAAGTTTTGTCTCTTTTCAGAACATTGACTGATAGTTTGCTTTTTTATTGAATGGAGGTAAATTAGATTGAGGGAGTTTTAAGGTTTGAATCTGTGAGTAATTCATCTCTGAATAAAAAGGACCATTTAGATAACAGGGCCTTTGCAAGTCAGTTATTTTGGACTCCAGGTTCTCTATTATTACAGAGGCTGATAAATTTGGATGTTCTTCCTTCTCTGCTTATATGGAATCCAGTGCTATAAATGTGTAGGTCATTCAGAAACAAGTATATACAAAACTTTGAACTTAGAATCTTTGTCAGCACATTTACTCTGGAAGTCCTACTTTGTTGCTCAAGTGCTGTGCCATACCATGGCTTAGAGTTAGGCATCCTAGGGTCAATTTCTGACTAAAAACACACTAACATGAATTCAGACTTGATCTCTGGTCCATAACTTCTCCATCTGCAAAATCTCCTTCTGTAGAATGAGCTTTCAAGGAAAGAGCACTGTAACAGGTAAAACATAATAGATATTTCATATATGATTGTTATCTATAGTGTCATTAATGATAAGTGAGACTCAGTAATGCCAGTGGTTGTCTTTTTTCTTTAATATGGGAAGATGAAAGGAGGGAAGGAGAGAGTGAGGGAGGAAGATTTAATTATGGCTATTTGCTACATATAATATAATGCAAGAACCTTTTTTTGTTTGTTTTTTTGAGGTAGCGTCTCACTGTAGCCTAGGCTGACTTGGAATTCACTATGTATTCTCAGGGTGGCCTTGAACTCACAGCAGTCCATCTACCTCTGCCTCCCGAGTGCTGGAATTATAGGCACGTGCCACTGCACCCGGCTGAGAATCATTTTTATAGTGTATAAATTAGTTCTCAGTGCTTTCCATCTAAAAGCATCTTAATTGCCTTGAAAAAAAATTTTTTTTTTAATCTGAGAGAGATTAAGAGAAACAAAGAGGCCGATAGGGAATGGGCATGCCAGGGCCTCTAGTCATTGCAAATGAGTTCCAGACATATGTACCACCTTGCATATCATGCTTTATGTGGGTACTGGGGAATTGAACTCAGGTCCTTAGGCTTTGTAGACAAGCACCTTAACTACTGAGCATCTCTCCAGCCCCTAATTGCCTTTAAAAAAAAAAACTCTGTGTATATGTATCTGAGTACGTTGTATGGTTGTGTGGGTGTGGAGGTCAGAGACAGCCTGAGGTTATTGGATCTCTCCTACCTTGCTTGAGCCAGGTTCTCTGTTTTTTTTTTGCTGCTGGGCAGTCCAGTATAGCTGGCCTTCAGGCTTTGGGAATCTGATTCTCCTGGGCCTGGCCCCCATTGCCAAAGGCATATTGGATTACAGATGAGCACCACTTTGCATCTGGCTTTACATGATGCTAGGCATCAAACTTGGTCAGCAGGCTTTCAGAGCAAGCACCTTTAATCACTCTCTAGCTCCTAAATTGCCATTTTAATATCTTAGATTGGTTCTCACATAAAACCCACAAAATAAAGTTACAATTCTTGGGGCTGGAGTGATGGCTTAGCAGTTAAGGCATTTGCCTGCAAAGCCTAAGGACCCAGGTTTGATTCTCTAGGTCCCACGTAGGCCAGATGCACATGGTGGCGCATGTGTCTGGAGTTTGTTTGCAGTGGCTAGATGCCATGGTACACCAGTTCTCATTTACTCTTTATCTTTCTCTCTTTCTCTCTGCTTCAGATAAATAAAAAATAAAAGTATCTTTTAAAAAAGTTATAATTCTTAACTGTAATTTTAATTCATGATATGTTTGAGAAGTAATAGGTGAAACTTATATAACTCCATCCTATCCCCATTTTTTTTTTAAAGAGGGCAAACGGGAAAAAATCAATGAGTTGTTAAAATACATTGAAGAGAGATTACATACTTTAGAGGAAGAAAAGGAAGAACTAGCTCAGTATCAGAAGTGGGATAAAATGAGACGAGCCCTGGAATATACCATTTACAATCAGGAACTTAACGAGACTCGTGCTAAGCTTGATGAGGTAAAATACTTAACCTTTGACAATCAGACTAATTTTATTTATGAGTATGTTAAATTTTCCTTGTATTTATATTTTCAGTGATTTTTAAATAGAAATGTAAAATTAAAACCTTTTTTGTTTTTGGTGTTTTGAATCAGGGTTTTACTATGTAACCCATGCTAGCCTTTACTCCTGAGTGCAAGAACTAGGAGCACACCAGCATACCTGACAAAGCATTATTGACCAGTATTTTGTCTAGTTTACTGTGAAGAAAATGCCTAGACTCTTATTCTTGCTATAATTACATCTGAAATATAAGATGGTAATGTCAGGTAGACCAAATTTTTTACTTGGTATTTTAGAATGTATTTTATAAATTAGTATTGCCATATTTTGTACAGAAATTTGTTTTAGGTAATCCTTGAATTTTCTATTTAAAAGAAAATATGAAAGAGTATTTAATTAATTAATTAATTAATTAATTTTTTTGAGGTAGGGTGTCATTCTAGCCCAGGCTGACCTGGAATTTATTATGTAGTCTCAGGGCAGCCTTGAACTCACAGCAATCCTCCTACCTCTGCCTCCCGAGTGCTGGGATTAAAGGCGTGTGCCACCATGCCCAGCAATATTTAATTTTTTTTTGTTGTTGTTTATTTTTTTTTATTTATTTATTTGAGAGCGACAGACACAGAGAGAAAGACAGGTAGAGGGAGAGAGAGAGAACGGGCACGCCAGGGCTTCCAGCCACTGCAAACAAACTCCAGACGCTTGTGCCCCCTTGTGCATCTGGCTAACGTGGGACCTGGGGAACCGAGCCTCGAACTGGGGTCCTTAGGCTTCACAGGCAAGCGCTTAACCGCTAAGCCATCTCTCCAACCCAATATTTAATTTTTTTAAGTGAATAGTTACTAGTTTATTTTAGGAATTTTAAAACAGCTACCAGATGTTATGAAATATAAAAATAAATGCAAAATGAGTTAGATATAGTAGCTTGTTCTGTTTTTCAGCTTTCTGCTAAGCGAGAAACTAGTGGAGAAAAGTCCAGACAGCTAAGAGATGCTCAACAGGATGCAAGAGACAAAATGGAGGTAAGGTTCGGGGATATTATAGTTTCAACCTCAGCAAATCTTTTTGTACCAGGATTAATAAAATGGTAAGCACAAGGGGATTAACAGATGTGAGCATTGGAAAGATGAAGTTGAACTAAAACTTCTAATTGAAGAAAAGAGCAAAGAAAGCATGCTGAATGGTGCCTCGGTTCTAGTGTGCTTTTGTGTCTGACACATCTTCTCTTGGATACTATTGAACAGGATATTGAGCGCCAGGTTAGAGAATTGAAAACAAAAATTTCAGCTATGAAAGAAGAAAAAGAACAACTGAGTGCTGAAAGACAAGAGCAAATTAAACAGAGGACTAAGTTGGAGCTTAAAGCCAAGGATTTACAAGACGAATTGGCAGGCAACAGTGAACAGCGGGTAAGTAAAAATGCTGGAAAGGAGATACTTAGTTTGGGTGAGTGGAACTGGAGAAGATAATCCTTTCTGTGATAGATCTGTACTTGTGGTTTTTCTAAAAATTTTGTCACAATTTGTATTCAAGTAGTAATGTAATACTTTTTGTTTATTATATTAACTCTATGTTGTCAGATTGAGTTATTTTTGAGATTTTTTAAGAGAGAACATTTTATTCTGGATGTATAAATTAAACCAAAAAATTTAAGCAGATTGCATTTTTACTTTATTTACAGAAACGTTTATTAAAAGAAAGGCAGAAGCTGCTTGAGAAAATAGAAGAAAAGCAGAAAGAGCTGGCAGAAACAGAACCTAAATTCAACAGTGTAAAAGAAAAAGAGGAGCGAGGAATTGCTAGGTCTGAAATTTTCCTCAACTCTTAACTTTCTTCATAGTTCTTATATAGAGCCTATGTAGTTGTGGGTTAAAAATACTGGCATAGTAACTAGAGGCAAATACCTGCTTCAAATAGCCATTGTTTTTCAAAGTTTAATTGATGTCACATAAAACTAGCTAATATAAGGAGCTTTGTTATTTAGCAGTTGTTTTTGATGCTTAATGCCTTTTTGTATGTATTTTTTAAAATGTACTTTTTCTGTGTACAATTACTGATTGTAATTGAATTTGTTTATTTCTTGTTCTCTTCTGTGTTCTGTAGGTTGGCTCAGGCTACTCAGGAAAGAACAGATCTTTATGCAAAGCAGGGTCGAGGAAGCCAGTTTACATCAAAAGAAGAAAGGGATAAGTGGATTAAAAAGGAACTCAAGTCTTTAGATCAGGCTATTAATGATAAAAAGAGACAGATTGCCGCCATACATAAGGATTTGGAGGACACAGAGGCAAATAAAGAGAAAAATCTGGAGCAATATAATGTAAGAACTTTTTTTGTTTGTTTGCCTTTTGTTTTTTTTGTTTTGAAACCAAAGGCTCACTATGTACCTTGGCATGGCCTGGAACTCATATAGCCCAGGCTGGCATCAAACCCAGGACAAGCCTCCTGCCTCCACCACCCAAGTACTGGGATTACAGGTGTGTACCACCATACCTGGTTTATGATATACTGGAAATCTAACCCAAGGCTTTGTGTATGCTAGATAAAAATTCTGTCAACTGAGCTATATCCCTTGCCCTGAAAATCTTTTAGATGAGATAAACATACAGTTTTACCTACTCTGTTATTTGTAATAAAGTTTATTCTTTTTTTTTTAATAATTTTATTTATTTATTTATTTATTTGAGAGCGACAGACACAGAGAGAAAGACAGATAGAGGGAGAGAGAGAGAGAATGGGCGCGCCAGGGCTTCCAGCCTCTGCAAACGAACTCCAGACGCGTGCGCCCCCTTGTGCATCTGGCTAACGTGGGACCTGGGGAACCGAGCCTCGAACCGGGGTCCTTAGGCTTCACAGGCAAGCGCTTAACCACTAAGCCATCTCTCCAGCCCATAAAGTTTATTCTTAAGATGTACAAACTAGATACTTATTTAGAAAAGACTAACATAATATATGTAATATTCCTCTTAAACTTTTTAAAAAGTATTTTATTTGTTTACTTGCTTATTTTGAGAGAGAGAAAAGGGGCAGATAGAAGAAGTGAGGAGCTAGGTTGATGGCTTAGCGGTTAAGCCACTTGGTGTGAAGCCTAAGGACCCAGGTTTGATTCCCCAGGACCCATGTGAGCCATATGCACAAGGTAGCACATGTATCTGTAGTTTGTTTACAGTGGCTAAAGGCCCTGGCATGTCCATTTTTTCTCTCTCTCAAATAAAAACCTTAAAAAAAAAGAATGGGAATCAAGCTTGGGTCCTTATACTTTGCAGGCAAGCTCCTTAACCACTAAGACATCTCTTCAGCTCTCTTAAATTTATTTATTGATAGTCTGTCAGTATTTGTATAGGTTGAATATACTTTAAATATTTTTACAAATTCATAGTATCTACTCTGCCTTTCATTTTAACCATTTTACAATTCTAAAACCTTTTTAATTTTTTTTAAGAATTAATTCTTGTTTATATATTTATTAGAGAGAGAAAGAATGGATATGCAGGGCCTCTAGCCATTGCAAACAAACTCCAGACACATGGCACCAGCCACCTTGTGTATCTGGCTTACGTGGGTGCTGGGGTATCAAACCTGGGTCCTTAGGCTTCACAGGCAAATGATTTAACCACTAAACTCTCTCTCTCTAGCCTCATTTTTTTATTGTAGCATAATTTTCTGTCATTTTAATAACTTAATGCAGAACATATTTTTGTTGGTGTAAGCAGTAGCGGTTTTGCAAACATTTTCTTTTTTTTTTTTTGAGTTTTATCTCCAACCCTTTTTAAGCTTTTTTTTTCAAATATTTTATTTATTTATTTATTTGAGAGTAACAGACAAAGAGGCAGAGAGAGAAAGAGAATGGGCCACACTAGGGCCTTCAGCCACTGCAAATGAACTCCAGATGCATGAACTACCTTGTACATCTGGCTTACATGGGTACTGGGGAATTGAGCCTTGAACCAGAGTCCTTAGGCTTCACAGGCAAGCACTTAACTGCTAAGCCATCTCTCCAGCCCCCCTTTTAAGTTTTTTTTTTAAAGTTAATTTTGTACTCAGTGAATACAGTCAAGTTGGTACCATTGTTAGGCTCGTCCATGTCCTACCCCCTCCCCCTGGCCCCTCCTTGTTGAGGTATGGTCATTCATTGTGGAGTTAGCCCACAGTTATGGGTAGGAGGAAATGACTCTGTGTATCATGACCCAATGTGTGGCTCTGACATTCTTTCCACCCCCACTTCTGAGTTTTTTAAAGGTATTTTTTCTTTTATTTGTTAGAGAAAGGCAGGTAGAGAGAATACAAACATTTTCTAAATAAATTAAACACTTAACATAGCTATCATTTGTTTTCAAAGATTGGTTTTATTTATTTATTAGAGACAGAGAGGGAGAGAGTAGAGAGAGAATGGGCACACTAAGGCCTCTAGCCACTGCAAATGGACTCCAGACGCATGCACCATCATGTGCATCTGGCTTACATGGGACCTCAGTAATCAAACCTGGGTCTTTAGGCTTTGCAGGCATGTGCCTTGACCACTAAGCCATCTCTTCAGCCCCATAGCTAGCATTTTCTTTCTTTCTTTTTTTTGGGGGGGGTTTTCAAGGTAGGGTTTCACACTAGCCTAGGCTGGCCTGGAATTCACTATGGAGTCTCAGGGTGGCCTCGAACTCATGGCTATACTCCTACCTCTACCTCCTTAGGGCTGGGCTTAAAGGAGTGCACCACCATGCCTGGTGGCCATTTTCTAAAAATTCAAAGAATTTTTACTAAGAGTAAAGATGATGCCATATTACTTGAAACAAATGAAAAAGGAAAAATGATTTCTTAAAGTGATTTGCATGGTGTATACAGGTAGTGAAAGGTGATGAATTAGATGAGGAGAGACCCAGGGACTATGCAGGACAAGCATGGGGTGAAGGAGTATATAGTACATATACAGAATGAACCTCTCCTGTGAGAAGTACACCAGTTGGTTATCAAAAACACCCACTAAAGGGGCTGGGGAGATTGTGCAATGGTGAAGAGCACTTTCCATGAAAACGTAAAAGCCAGAGTGGTCCTAGAGCTGCTGAGTTCCATTCCCAGCACTCTTGTAAATAACTGTGCTCACAGAAAGAAAAGCAAACCAGCAAGTTCTGGAAAGGTGGATTAGCAGTGGAGGGGGATACACCTGACGAGAATTCTCAGGCCTCCACAGGCAGGTTCATGGGGTGCCACATTAATCATGTTATTGCATACCCAGGCATATACCATACATATTAGACACCCCAAAGTACACATTAAAAACATAAACTCTTATCAGGCAGGTGGTACACGCCTTTAATCCCAGCATTCGGGAGGCAGAGGTAGAAGGATCACCGTGAGTTCAAGGCCACCCTGAGACTACATAGTGAACTCCAGGTCAGCCTGGGCTTCAGTGAGACTCTACCCTAAACACACACACACATACACACACACACACACACGCACACGCACAGAGAAAGAGCCCATAGACATTATTTAAAAAAATATTTATAGCAAGCAGGTGAGGGTGGGGTGAATGAATATGAATGGGCACAGCATGGCCTATTGCAAGTGAATTTAAGATGTATGCACCATTTTTGTGCATCTGCCTTTACATGGGTACTGTGGAATTGAACCCAGGTCGTTAGGCTTTGAAGGCAAGTGCCCTTATTTGGTGGGCAAAATGACCAGTCGTAATAAGCAATAGTATACAACTTCTGAAAGTCAAGTGTACTGTGGGAGTTTGAATACTTTAAGGAAGAAATACAAAACACAGGTTAAACTAGATTGTTTTGTGGAAATCGGTTAGCAGGTTTTCAGCATAATCGCTACATATCCTTTCTTGAAATAAAATGAAATTTATCTTGAGTTCATGGAACCACCAATAATAGCACATATCCTTTTTGAAAGGGCTTGATGATAAGTCAAAACCCTTTTTTTTTTGGTGTGTGGGTGTGAATGTATGTGTGGAGGGGTGCACATGTGAAGATACATGTTCATGAGTGTCTGCTTCTGTGTGGAAGCCAAAGGTTAGTGTTAGGTGTCTTCTTTAATCATTCTCCACCTTATTTACTTTTTTTTTTTCTTTGTTTTTTCGAGGTAGGGTCTCACTCTAGCCCAGGCTGACCTGGAATTCACTATGTAGTGTTAGGGTGACTTCAAACTCATGGTGATTCGCCTACGTCTGCCTCCCAAGTGTAGGGATTGAAGAGATGCGCCACCACACCCGGCACTCTTCACCTTATTTACTGAGACAAGCTCTCTACTGAACCCAGAGTTTATAGATTTGTCTAGCCTAGGTAGCCAGCTTGCCCCAGGGATCCACCTGTTTCTGCTTCCCATTCACTGGTATTATAAGTGTGTGCTGTCTCACCCAGCACTTACATGGGTGCTGGAATCTGAACTTGGGCCCTCACACTTGGATGGCAAGTGCTTTACTGACTAAACTACCTCCCCAACCCTTCGAGATTAGAATTTCTCTTGAGATGCCTTATTCCCTCTCAAGTTTGAATTTCAGTATTTTTAGTATTTCAGCCACACCTTCGGTTATTGAAGTGGTCACTTGTGTGTGTGTGTGTGTGTGTGTATGTATGTCTGTAAAGATGAAATGTGTCCTTTATCCTGGATAGAAGCAAATTTTTATACCAATGATTGCAGTATTTAAAAACAACTCTTTGATTCTTGGTATAATCCTGAGCTGACTTTTCTACTGTGCCTATTTATTTATTCATTGAGGAAGGGTCTCATTCTTGCCCAGACTAACCTGGAACTTCCTCTGTACTCTCACTCTTGCCCAGGCTGGCCTTATTAAACTCATGATGACCCTGCTCTCTCACCTTCTCAAGTGCTGATATTACAGGTGTGAGCTACCATGCCTTGCTACGGTATATTTCTAACACCAATTGTATGAAAAATGAAATACCTTTTTGGTAGTTTTGCTATGTTTTGTTTTGTTTCATTATGGATTATAATACCTATAAATTTATCAAACACAGTTTAGAATTTTCTTTGTTGTTATACTACCAGAGCTTTATATCCAAGTTCTAAACAAGCATTCTGCCACTTGAGCCACATCTTCAGGTAGTTTTGGAGTTTCTCCAGATGCATGCACCATTTTGTGCATCTGAGTACTAGGGAATCAAGCCTAAGCCAGCAGGCTTTGCAAGCAATCACATTCAACTGCTGAGCCATCTCTCAGCCTGTAGATTAGAGTGTTCTAATTGATACTAATGGTATCTTGTACATAGCAGTTGCTGTGACAGAGACTGATTAGATATTTCATGTGGTATAATGTTCCATGTATTTTTCATAGGCTGTATTTTCTAAAATTTTGAGGTATGTTGTGGAAATACTAAGGCTTAGATCAGTAATGAACACATTAATCTTAACAGTGTTTTCTGAAAGAGTTCTTTTTTAAAAATTATATTTTGAGTTAGCATACAAAGTAATAGGTTTCATCATGACATTTCCATGCATATGTGTCATACTTTGCTCTTATTTGTCACTCTGCCCCATTGTACTCCCTCTTCCTCCTATTTCCTTTTGCATATCATGTGTATTCTATTGCAGAGTATAGTACACTTCAGTTTCTTTTCTGATGCTATAATTTGCCTAAAGGCATTTTGAGATTAGATTTTTCAGTAGCCTTAGGCATAACCAATGCATAATTAAATTGGACATATTTTGATTGTGTCATGTGATGAATTTCAACACACAGATATATTTGTGTGTGTATATATGTGTGTGTGTGTGTATGTATGTCTGTAAAGCATATCAACACAGGATAATATTTATTCATAATATTTATTCACAAATGTTTTCTATATATCTTGGTAATCCCTCCCTTACCTTTGTCCTTCTCCCATAATCATTTACAACCAGTGATCTGCTTTCTGTCACTGGATTGAATTGATAAAATTGAATTTTAAGTTTGAATTTTTATTTCCGTATAGAAACTGGATCAGGATCTCAATGAAGTCAAAGCTCGAGTAGAAGAATTGGACAGAAAATACTATGAAGTCAAAAATAAGAAAGATGAATTACAAAGTGAAAGAAAGTTAGTAATAGACTCATATATTTTCTTTATTTCTTTCCTTCCTTCTTGCTTTCTTTCTCTCTCTCTCTCTCTCTCTCTCTCTTTCTTTCTTTTCTGAGGTAAGATCTCACTCTAGCCCAGGCTGACCTGGAACTCTGGTCCCAGGCTGGTCTCAAAATCACAGCAGTCCTCCTACCTCTGCCTCCCAAGTATTGGGATTAAGGCATGTGCTACCATTCCAGGCACCCTAAAATACTTCTTAACTTTACATGGTCCCAATTATGACTGAACTGTTCATCTCAGTATTTTATTCTAGATCATGATGTTAGTACATCTTAGGTGTCTAAAATTAAAGGTCATCTAATTCTTACTTAATAGTTACTTGTGGAGAGAAGAGAATGCAGAACAGCAAGCACTTGCTGCTAAAAGAGAAGATCTGGAAAAGAAGCAGCAACTCCTTAGAGCGGCCACAGGAAAGGTAGGCAGCCTCTTCATTGCCTGAGTCATTTGGTCAGTCATAGCACAAGAATTTATCAGCTTTCAAACTATAGGCCAAAAAAATAGGCAAGTAGAGTCCACAATCACTTAGCTTATAAATAAGACATGGTTGGGATTACTCAAACAATTGTTATTTCCCTTTTTTACCTTGCTTTTTTTTTAAAAAAAAAATTATTTATTTATTTGACAGAGAAAGAGAAAGAGAGAGAATGGGCACACCAGGACCTCCAGCCACTGCAAACAAACTCCAGATGCCTGTGCCCCTTGTGTATCTGGCTAACATGGGTGTCCTTCCTGGGGAATTGAACTTGGGTCCTTGGCTTTGCAGGCAAACGCCTTAACCACTAAGCCATCCTTCTAGCCCTTTACATTGCTTTTTACATTATACATTCTACCTATTTAGTACTGGGTGTACAGATTTGTGCCATCATCTCTGGCTCACACCCATGTTGTTAATGAGATGAAGAGATGAACTTTAAACACTAGCATCATAAAGTAGAACCTGTAATATTGTGTTAAATGTACTTGGCATATTTAGAGGCGATATATTAGATGGGATGCTTAATTTAATCTTTGCTCAGGTATGGTCTAAAGGTATGGCATAATAGGCTCATTTCTTATCAGAAGGATTAACATTAGTGATACTGATAATTTCACTCACCATGTTACAGGCCATTTTAAATGGAATAGACAGCATAAACAAAGTGCTAGACCACTTCCGCCGGAAAGGAATAAACCAGCATGTTCAAAATGGCTACCATGGCATTGTGATGAATAACTTTGAATGTGAGCCGGCGTTTTATACTTGCGTAGAAGTCACTGCTGGAAACAGGTGAATTTTGTTGCTTGAGATTTAAGGATTCTCTTTTCTTCTTTTCTTTCCCTTCCTCCCTCCTTTACTCCCTCCCTCCTTTTCTTGGAAACAGGAATAATAATATAATCTAAAAAGCAATTTTTTGTAGTTTTAGTACAGTTGTTTTCTTGTGTCCTTCCATTTACTTTTCTCAACTATGCCTATTCTGCTGTTTGCTTTTTATCCCCTTAATTTAATTTTTTTTTATTTATTTGCATGTGTGCGCAAGCTTGTTAGGATCTCTTGCTGCTGCAAACAAATGCCCATCCTCCTTGGGAATTGAACCTGGGCCAGGAGGCTTTGCAAGCAATTGCCTTTAACCTCTGAGCATATTCCCCGGCCTCCCATATTTAATATCCTGATTAAAGAGTAAAGGCTAGACCTTTGTTTCTGACTGTAGTAATAAGAACTTTTCCCTTTCAGGGTTCTTCCTCACTCATTTGAATATTCTAAGTAATCTTTTCTGCATATGAGTTGGGATACAGAGAAGAAAGTGAATTGTATGTTCTTTATATTAAATTTGTAACACCTTAAAGTCTGGCAGTAACATTGTCTCTCACTCTGTTTAGGTTATTTTATCACATTGTTGATTCAGATGAAGTCAGCACAAAGATTTTAATGGAGTTTAATAAAATGAATCTTCCTGGAGAGGTCACATTTCTGCCTCTTAACAAGTTAGATGTGAGGGACACTGCATATCCTGAAACCAATGTGAGTTAATATGTATTAAGATATCTCTTTCATTGTTTACTTTTTAGAATAATATTCATTTACTACATTCTAGTGTAGAAAGACATTGATATTTGTTGGCCTTTAAAGTAAGCATTGCATGGAGAGTAGTTATTGCTAGGTGGGGGAAGGAGGGCTCACAGCCAATATATAGAACAAATCTTTGCAAAGGTCTTTATTTCCTGGATGATAGCAATGAGGTTAGGGATTTGGGTAAGTGGATTAAAAATAGTCTTCAGCTATCATCCTTGAAAAGTTTTAATTGTCATGCCGGGTGTGGTGGCGCACGCCTTTAATCCCAGCACTCGGGAGGCAGAAGTAGGAGGATTGCCATGAGTTCAAGGCCACCCTGAGATGACAGAGTTAATTCCAGGTCAGCCTGGACCAGAGTGAGACTCTACCTCGAAAAACAAAAACAAAACAAAACAAAAAGTTTAATTGTCTTAAGGTATTTGATATTAGAATGTTGGTTATAGTAGCAAACTTAATCCTGTAAGATTTAGACTGAACCCATATTAGAAAGACTTAAGAGGAATGTTGAGAACTTCATAAAGTATTGAAAGGTCTAACTTCCTACTTTCAGATTTGTAAAATTAGCTTTGATATTTTGGTTGTGGGGTTTGAGACTTTTAGACATGATATGTAGATAAGACAAGACACAATATATATAGTATAGTTACATTTGTCCAACGTAAAAAGCAATGATGCTAGAACTGGAAGGGGTGCCAGGAAGCAATCATGATGGTGACCACTGCAAATAATGGCTATGTGATTAGGAAGGGCTCTCATGGCTTCTGGACTACTGTCAGTGTTAGGTTTGGTGGTTATAGTGGTATTCTTTTTATAATTATTAGATTTTAATTTGTATGTTACATTTTTCTATATGGGATACATTTCATAATCTAAAAAATTATAAGGAATGTACTGTTACCATCACAGTCTTGTATATAAAGTTATTGTTAACTAGGTAAGTTAAGCAGGCTATCCAGAGTAAACATCTACAAGTGGCAGGGCTAGGATTTAAGCGTGGGCAGTCTAGCTCAATAGCTGCACAGCTCTATCATCATCCTCTTCTCTTGAAAGTCCTGTGGTTACACAGGCAGTCTTTGCAGGGTAGTCCTGTAGAATCATTCATGTCTTTACTACAAGAACCTGGTGTTTTCAAATATAAGGGCATTAGTATTGTTTGTATTTCACAAAGACATAGATCTTAATTCTGCAATCAGTTTTTAATCAGTTGTGTTTTAGTCATTTTATTAACAAAATGTTCATTTTTAGGATGCTATTCCTATGATCAGTAAACTGAGATACAACCCCAGGTTTGACAAAGCTTTCAAACATGTGTTTGGAAAGACGCTTATCTGCCGCAGCATGGAAGTTTCAACCCAGCTGGCCCGTGCTTTCACTATGGATTGTATTACTTTGGAAGGTTTGTAACAGTAATGCTTAGCTTTAGGAACACTATGATAGTGCATTTAACACATGGAATATGCTATGTAATATGTCACTTGAGTTATATGCATGTCTGATGAGTAGGTGGTTGGTTGGTTTGAGGTAGGGTCTCACTTTAGCCTGGGAGGTTACCATACTGATGCTAAACTTCATGTAGACACCCCATCAGCATAGTACACTGTAGCACTCTTCCTACCTTACTGCATGCTCTATAATTTTTAAAAATATATTATACTTGTCTCAGATTTTATCTCTGTGTACATTTTGTTATTGAATTATCTGATAAGTTGTAAACATTTTGACATTTTATTGCTAAAATGTCTCTTAAAAATAAGGACATTTTTTTCAATACAACTATCATATCATTGCTATGCACACAAAAAAGAACATTAACCTAACAATAATCTCTCAAAAATAACTATGTTCAAAATTTCTCTATTGCCCCAAAGTATTTTTCTATTGCAGAATTCAAACAAGGATGAAGTATTTTTCCTTTAGATAAATATAAGACAATTCCTCTAACTCCCCTCCTTTTCTGAATTTGTCATAGTTCTTCCTCCTCATTGGGTTCAGATTAAACATTTTTGGCATGACTGCTTCATAAATGTTGGTACTTCATCCTTGATTGGAAGTTAGCTGGTTAGACACTTTCGATAGGTCAGTGTTGAGTTCGTTAGGTACAACAGTGATATGGTGGGTATACTTTTTGCATCAGATCGTGTGCTGCCCCCATTTATGATGCTAAATTTTATCACCAGCAGGTGTCTTAATTGAAAGGTGTCCTTTTTAACTAGTGAGTGGCGTGTGTAGTTATTCTTAAGACTGCATGAACCAAGTTCCTTAACAACTTTTTTAGTCTCAGTCAGGATTTCCAAATGGTGATTCTTATTCTCATTTATTACCTACCATATTTTCACAAAGAAGAGCCCCTTCCTTTTTTTTTTTTTTAAATTTTTTTTTGTTGTTGTTCATTTTTATTTATTTATTTGAGAGTGACAGAGAGAGAGGGAGAGAGAGAGACAGAGAATGGGCGCGCCAGGGCTTCCAGCCTCTGCAAACGAACTCCAGACGCGTGCGCCCCCCTGTGCATCTGGCTAACGTGGGACCTGGGGAACCGAGCCTCGAACCGGGGTCCATGGGCTTCACAGGCAAGCGCTTAACCGCTAAGCCATCTCTCCAGCCCATTTTTTTTTTTTTTTAATAACTCTTGTGATTCATGGATGTGTGTGTGTGTGTGTATGTGTGTATTTTGTTTGTTTTGAGGCAGGATCTCGCTCTCTAGCCCAGGCTGAGAGCCCTGGACTTCACTATGTAGTCTCAGGGTGTCCTTGAATGCACAGCAGTCCTTCTACCTCTGCCACTTGAGTGTTGAGATTAAAGACATGAGCCACCATCCCTGGCATTTTTAAAAAATATTTTGTTTATTTTATTTATTTGAGAGAGAAAGGCAAAAAGAGAGAATGGGTGTTCCAGGGCCTTCAGATGCATGCACCACCTTGTACTTGTGTTTTATGTGGGTTCTGGGGAATTTAGCCTGGGACCTTTGGCTTTGCAGGCAAGTGCTTAACTGATAAGCCATTTCTTTACCCCCGGCCCTTTGTATTTACTTGAGTATGGGTGCTCTAGGGCCTTTTGCTTCCACAAAGGAACTCCAGATCCATGTACCACTTTATACATTTAGCGTTATGTGAGCACTCGATAATTGAATATGGGCATTGTAGGCATTGCAAGCAAGTGCCTTTAACTGCTGAGCCATCTTACCAGCCCTCTTTTTTTTTTTTAACATTTCATTGACAACTTGTATAAGATAAACAATAAATCATCATAATTCCCTCCCACCACCCTGTACTTCCCCCTCCAAAATCTACTTTCCATTCAATCCCATTTTTCTAATGTTACTCTTCTGTTTTGAAGTCATAATTTTTTTCTCCTGTTATGAAAGTCTTGTATAGCTATTGTCAGGTACTGTGAGGTCATGAATTTCTAGACCATTTTGTATCTGGAAGATTGCATTGTAAGCAGTACTACCCTTCCTTTGGCACTTACATTCTTTCTACCGTCTCTTCTGCAATGGTCCGTACACCTTGGAGGGTGCCTGATCTTTTTTTTTTAATTTAGTTTGTTATTTTTGATGTTCATATCTTTCCAAATAAACTAGTGGTAATTTCAAGCTAGGTCCTGGACCTTTCTTTATTAGTCTTTAGCACTTTGCTTAGGCTCATCAGAAGGTGGGTAGGTGGTTGGTTGGTTTGAGGTAGGGTCTCACTTTAGCCCAGGCTGTCCTAGAACTCACTCTGTACCCTCAGGTCAGGGTGGCTTTGAACTCTGCTTCCTGAGTGCTGGGATTAAAGGTGTTAGCCATCATGGCCAGCTCAGAAGGTATATTTTTAGCATTGAAAAGTTATTTTTTTTCTGGATGGCTTAAATTATTAATTTCCCCCTTTAATTTTCATGTTTGTTCAAGACTTTATCCCTTATAAGTTGTTATTTAATAATAAGTTGCTATGTAGATTTGCCAGTTTATGTTTTGTTATAGGGGACCAAGTCAGCCATCGGGGTGCTCTAACTGGAGGTTATTACGACACCAGAAAATCTCGACTTGAATTACAGAAAGATGTAAGAAAAGCAGAAGAAGAGTTAGGTGAGCTTGAAGCAAAGCTCAATGAAAACCTGCGCAGAAACATTGAAAATATCTTTTTTTGGTGTGTGTGCTTACTAGTAGATACTGTGAAGAAAGAAGTTCATTTGACATTGTATGTCTTTTGCATATTGGATGTGTCATTATGTGTGCAGCAGGAAAGAATCTCCTGTGGTTCACTTCAGCTGTTACTAAGCACATGAGCTTATTCATCTATTTAGCTAATACTAACGAGTCTACTTTATTTAAACAACTTTTTCTTTATTATTTATTTGACAGAGAGGTAGAGAGAAAGAGGCCCATAGAGAAAGAGAATGGGAATGCCAGGACCTCTGGCTACTGCAAATGAACTCCAGATGCTTTTGCCCCCTTGTGCATCTGGCTTATGTGGGTATTGGCAAATCGAACTTGGGTCCTTAGCCTTCACAGGCACACACCTTAACTGCTAAGCCATCTCTCCAGCCTGAGTCTTCTTTATTAAAAGAACAGAATTTCAGGAACACCAGAATGATTGATCTTTAAAAAACAAAAACAAAAAACAAAAAAAAACCCACAAACACACACACTAGTGGCTCAATTTTACTTAATATTCTGTATGAATTCTAAAAGATATTATTTATTTACTTATTTATATATTTGAAAGAAAGAGAGAATGGGTGTGCCAGGGCCTCTAGCCACTGCAAACAAATCCAGACAAAGGTGCCATCTTAATGCGTCTGGCTTAGGTGGGTACTAGGGAATTGAACCTGGGTTTGCAGACAAGCACCTTAACTGTTAAGCAATCTCTCCAGCCCTAAAAGATATTTTTGTTGTTCATTGTTGTTTTGTAAAGCTTTAAGTATACATAAATTTTGAAAGTGAAATGGGTGAAATGCTTAAAGTTTCTTTTATGATTGAACATGTTTAGAGATTGTATTTAGTTCCACATAAATTTGTTACTTATTTAGAGGTAAAGAAAAGGAGATGGTACCTGGGATTGTAATTTAAAAGGATTGAAGAGAATTTAGAACATGTGATATCCATTTATAGCTTGGACAGAGTTTTCCTTAGCCTTGTATATGGATTAATAATGAAATTGATCAGTTAATGAACCAAATGCAGCAGATAGAGACCCAACAAAGGAAATTTAAGGCATCCAGAGATAGCATATTATCAGAAATGAAGATGCTAAAAGAGAAGAGGCAACAGTCAGAGAAAACCTTTATGCCCAAGGTCCGTAAGTATTTTTTGAGATTTATTTAACTATATAGATGTGGGATAGAGCATATGTTGTAAGGACTATCATCGAATCTTATGTTCCTTTTTGTTTATTTGTTTGGGATTATACTTCACACTCATACATAGTCAAAGTCCTCTAGTGTAGGTTGCAGACAAACATTTTTTTTCTTGAGGTGGGGTGTCTCTGTCTTGCCCGTGCTGACCTGGACCTCACTCTGTAGCCCCAGAACTCTTGGTGATGCTCCAACCTTAGCCTCCTGGGTGCTGAGATTAAAGGTGTGTGCCACCACACCTGGCTTTCAATGTCTACCTTAATTGGATAAAAGGGTATTTTGAGGTATGGCATCTTGACAACCAATATTTGATAATAAATAATTTTTATTTAAAAAGCATTATAGTGTTATTTGAATATTTGATTGTTGTCCAGACTGTATAAAAACTAGTGGAAAGAAGACTCTTTTTACAAATAGTAGTTTACTCTTGTTTCATAATCTTGGAGCTTTTCTGGTTTTTGGTTTTTCAAGGTAGAGTCTTCCTGTAGCTCAGGCTGACTTTGAATTAGTCTCATGCTGGCCTCAAACTCATAGCGATCCTCCTACTTCAGCCTCCTGAATGCTGGGATTAAAGGCGTGCACCACCACACCTATGTTGAAATAATTTTTTAAAAATGGGCTGGAGAGATGGCTTAGCGGTTAAGCGCTTGCCTGTGAAGCCTAAGGACCCCGGTTTGAGGCTCGGTTCCCCAGGTCCCACGTTAGCCAGATGCACAAGGGGGCGCACGCGTCTGGAGTTCGTTTGCAGAGGCTGGAAGCCCTGGCGTGCCCATTCTCTCTTTCTCCCTCTATCTGTCTTTCTCTCTGTGTCTGTCGCTCTCAAATAAATAAATAAATAATTAAAAAAATATATTAAAAATGTTTTTTATTTATTTGAGAGAGAGAAGGTATGGCCCTCCTCCTGCAGACAAACTTCCAGATAGATGTGCCAATGTGTACACTTGGCTTTACTTGGGCACTAGGGGGATTGAATCGGGTGAGCCATCTCCCAGCCCACTTTGAAGCAATTTTGACCAAACTTACTTAGTAATATTGATAGCATTATTCACATAGTTTTAATTATCTACACTAATTAGTACAGGAACTGGGGGTACAGTCCAGTGGTAGAGCATTGCTCAGCAGGGTTGATGCCGAGGACTTGGTTCAGCTCCTCAGCACCACCAAAAGGAAAAAAGAAAAACTTAGTACAGAGGCTCTTCTATTTATGGAGTTGTGTACCAGAAAATCCATACTAAGTTGCAGATAAAACAACTTGAAAATTGACTTTTTATGCCTAACTTAACAAAAGAGCTTAGCAACACATTGTAGTGCATTTTGAGTTGATGTGGTTGTAAATACTATAGTGACTAATACCATTATTAATAAAGGATAATCTCTCATGTAGCAACGTAGCTTACAAAGTTTGGAGGCAAGTTTGCATGCTATGGAGTCCACCAGAGAGTCACTAAAGGCAGAACTGGGAACTGATTTGCTTTCTCAACTTAGTCTGGAAGATCAGAAAAGAGTAGATGCACTGAACGATGAAATTCGCCAACTTCAGCAGGTAAGTACAAGAAAGACAATTTATTAATAGTTGGCTGTTGTTAGTAGTGGCTTCCTTTTTAACTTTTTATTGACATCCTTCATACAAATAGACACTATACTATGATCATAATCCCCTCCTACCATCCTCCCTTTTTTTCCTCTTCTGTCCCCCCTGTTATAACCAGAATGTCTCCATATTTGGACTCTTGACTATCATTTCATTGTAACTCTGTTTTCCAAGAGTACCGCAGACCACCCATCCCAGTTACCACTTTCCTGGAATGGCCCAAGCCACCTGTCCAATTATTACTGCCCTGAAGTGGCCCAGGCACTGAAGCAAGGTGGATGGTCCTGCAACCATAGAATTACAACACCTCCACTCTGCCATAAGTTTCCCCTAGTCTGTAAGGGGAGGAGCTGCTGACCTACCTGGCCAGAGCCCTTTCATGGCTTCCCCCAGTAAAGCCTACCTCTGCTGTTGAACTGGCTCATCTCTCTTGTTTGTTTCCTGCTTTTTTTTGTTTTGTTTTAAGGTAGGGTTTTGCTCTAGCCCAGGCTGAACTCAGAGTGACCTCAAACTTATGGTGATCCTCTTACCTCTGCCTCCAAACTACTGAGGGACTAAAGGCGTGTACCACCACACCTGGCCTTTCTTGCTTTTCTAACAAATACTAAATCCCTTCTTCTTTCCAAATAGTCTTTCTTTTACTTAAAAAAAAAAAGTATTAATTTATTTGCAAGCAGAGAGAAAGAGAGAAGAGAAGAGAAACAGACACACAGAGAGAATGGGTACACCGGGCATCTAGCCACTGCCAATGATCTCTAGAATCAAACCCAGGTTGTTAGGCTTTACAGGCAAGCACCTTAGCTCCTGAGCTATCTCTGTAGCCCTTTCTTCTATTCTCATGTCATTGTTTTCCCCTCCTGTTTTGTAAGTCTTGTGTAGGTAGCAGCCAACTGTGAGGTTTTGAAAACCTTGGTCGCTTTGTATGTGGAAGCCAGTAAGACAAAATACTTCTCCCTCTTCTTTGGCTCTCAACATTGTTCCTGCCACTTCTTCTGAGGCTGTCCATAAGCTTTGGAGGGAGATACTTCACTTACACTGACCACCACACTGTCTCTTCTTGGCACTTTGATGAGTTTTGAGTCACCTCAGTGGGCACTGCCTTCTGAAAAGAGAAGCTTCTCTAACCAAAAGTGCCATTAACATATGGCATAAACATAAGTATTTAGAGGGCAGCTTGCTGATCATAATATATCCATTTAGGCAGACAATAGTAGTAATTTTCCCCTAGGGCTTATGGCAAGCCATAGACTTTTCATT
Organism: Jaculus jaculus; assembly: GCF_020740685.1. Lineage (NCBI taxonomy): Eukaryota > Metazoa > Chordata > Mammalia > Rodentia > Dipodidae > Jaculus > Jaculus jaculus. Next base: position 23,884,531 of record NC_059102.1, on the reverse strand, counting down.
CCTGTCCCAGGCAGGAATTCCCTCATTACCTCCCCTAGAGTAGGCTTTAGATCTAATCAGAAAGCAGTTGGCTTCCCCTATTACAGACATGCTACCATTTTACCATTTGGTACTTTTGGCTTGGATGTCTCCTTGTAAAGCTTGCAGGGTAACACCATCGATGATGCTTCCCTCCTGCCCAACAGGTTGCATGCATCTTTCCAGCATTCTGACAGCTAGTCAACAGGGAGAAGACATCTAACAGATCCAGCGTGATTTCTTAGTGTCCTACAGCCAAAACATGTGGTTTCTTCAGCAGCAGGGTCCTGCCATCTACTTCTGGTGGGCACCTGAGAGCCTTGGCGGTAGCCTGTAATGCTTGGTGGGCTTTAGGGGCTTCGCTGACCAGCAGCTACCCAGAAGGTATCCCACTCCTGAGAAGTGCTTTTCTTGATGATAAAAGAATGGAGGGCTGGGAAGATCGCTCAGTGGTTAATGGTTAAAGGTACTTGCTTACAAAGCCTTCTGATCCAAGTTCAATTCCCAAGTTTCCCACATAGGCAAAATACAAAAAGTAGCTCAGGCGGCTGGTGTTTGCAGTGAAATGAGACACGCGTGCACACACACACCACACCCGGCTGAGTAATATTTTTTTTTTTTTTTTTTTTTTTTTTTGGTTTTTTTTTGAGGTAGGGTCTCACTCTGGTCCAGGCTGACCTGGAATTAACTCTGTAGTCTCAGGGTGGCCTTGAACTCATGGCGATCCTCCTACCTCTGCCTCCCGAGTGCTGGGATTAAAGGCGTGCGCCACCACGCCCGGCTGAGGCTGAGTAATATTTTTAGTGATAGTTTTCTTAGAGTTGGGGGACTGGTAATATGTAGCTTATGCTGGTCTCTTAATTCATGCTTATCCTATTTCAGGACATGGGTTTTTTTGTTTTTCTTTTTTTGTTGTTGTTGTTGTTACTTTGTTTTTGTTCTTGTAAGTCCAAAAACTGAAGAATCTAGGGGCTGGAGGGGATTACCCAGTGGTTAAAGGTGTTTGCTTACAAAGCCTGACGACCTGGGTTCAGTTCCCTAGTGCCCCTGTAAAGCCAGATGCATAGAGCAGTGCATGTACCTGGAGTTTATTTGCAGTGGCAGGGTGCTCTGGCTCACCCATTTCCTTGCTTTCATTCTCATTCTCTCACTCTCTACCCCTCTCTCTGCTAGTAAATAAACTTTAAACAAATTAAAATAAAATAAAATGAGTAACAGGACTGACCAGCAGCTCTCTGGAAGGTATCCCACTCCTGAGTAGTGCTTTTCTTGGTAATAAATGAACAGGGCTGGAGAGATGCCGTTGTGTTTAAGGTGTTTGCGTGCAAAGCCAAAAGACTCAGGTTTGATACCCCAGTACCTGCGTAAGGCTAGATGCACAAGGTGGCACATGTGTCTGGAGTTTGCAGAGGCTAGAAGCCCTAGTGTGCCCATTCTTTATCTGCTACTGTCTTTCTCTCCCTCTCTCAAGTAAATAAATTTTTTGCTTTTTTGAGGTAGGGTCTCATTCTAGCCCAGGCTGACCTGGAATTCACTGTGTAGTGTCAGGATGGCCTCGAATTCATGGTGATCCACCTACCTCTGCCTCCCAAGTGCTGGGATTAAAGGTGTGCGCCAACACATCTGGCTAAATAAAATATTTAAAAAAATTTTTTTCTTGGCTTATTTTTATTTATTTGAGAGCGACAGACAGAGAAAGAGGCAGGGAGAGAGAATGGGCGCCCCAGGGCTTCCAGCCACTGCAGACAAATTCCAGACGCATGCGCCCCCTTGTGCATCTATCTGGCTAACGTGGGTCCTGGGGAATCGAGCCTCGAACCGGGGTCCTTAGGCTTCACAGGCAAGTGCTGAACCACTAAGCCATCTCTCCAGCCCAATATCTCTCCAGCCCAATAAAATGTTTTTTAAAAGAACAAGGAGGGTTGGAGAGATGGCTTAGCAATTAAGTCATTTGCCTATAATGCCAACGGACCCCAGTTCAATTCCCCAGGACCCATGTAAGCCAGATGCACAAGGGGCACATGCACCTGGAGTTCATTTGTAGTGGCTTGAGGCCCTGACACTCCCATTCTCTTCCCCCATCTCCCCCTTAAATAAATAAAATGTATTAAAATTATTTTTATAAAAAGGACAGGGAAAGAACATCTGATTAAAAAGAACCAGGCAGGGCTAGGGAGATGACTCAGTAGATAAAGCACTTGAAGTACAAACCTGAGTTCAAATCCCCAAACCCCACAGAACAGCTGAAAACTGGCTATCTTATGTAATTCCTATGGAAGTGAGGTGGAAGGTGAGGATTGGTCTAAAGTTGTCCACTGTCTTCTACATGTATGCCTGCACTCATACCCACATATGCAGAGAGAGATACTTACAAAAAAAGAACCAGGTTCCATCCCAAATTAACATTTTTGCAAGTTTATAAAACCTTGAGTTGACAGCGGTAAAGAAAAATGAAGTTATGAAATTTGCAAAAAAATGGATGGACCTGGAAAGGATTATACGAAGTGAGGTAACCCAGGCCCAGAAAGCCAAGCGCCACATGTTCTCTCTCATATGTGGATCCTAGCTACAGATGATTGGGCTTCTGCGTGAGAATGAAAATACTTAGTAGCAGAGGCCAGTAAGTTAAAAAGGAGACATAAAGGGAAGAGAAAGGAAGGGAGAAGGATACTTAATAGGTTGATATTGTATATATGTAATTACAATGATTGTAATGGGGAGGTAATATGATGGAGAATGGAATTTCAAATGGGAAGTGTGGGGGTGGGGAGGGAGGGAATTACCATGGGATATATTTTATAATCATGGAAAATGTTAATAAAAATTAAAAAAAAAACACATTTTGAGTTGATTTGGTAAGCACAAAGTGGATTTAAAAGCATTTTTCCCCCCAAGGTAGGGTCTCACTGTAGCCCAGACTGACCTGGAATTACTATATAGTCTCAGGGTGGCCTTGAATTCATGGAGATTCTCTTACCTCTGTCTCCCAAGTGCTGGGACTAAAGGTGTGTGCCACCACACCTGGCTCTTTTTTCTTTCCTTTCCTTCCACTTCTATTAACCCTTCCCCTTCCCTTTCCCTTTTCTTACCCTCCCCCTTTCCCTTTCAGGGTAAGGTCTTGCTCTAGTCCAGGATGACCTGGAACTCAGGGTGATTCTCCTGCCTCTGCCTTCCAAATACTGGAATTAAAGGCGTGCACCACCATGCCCTAAAAGCATTTCTTGAGACATTTTCATGCTTATGTAGACAATTCATTTTTCTTTTTTAGGAAAACAGACAGTTGCTAAATGAAAGAATTAAACTAGAAGGTATTATTACTCGAGTAGAAACATATCTCAATGAGAATCTGAGAAAACGCTTGGACCAAGTAGAACAGGTATGTTCTTGTTTTGAGGATTCCTGTGTGATCATAACTTGTTCAAAGTGCATGTTTAAGAAGCTCTGACTGGAAGCATTTGGTTTGAGGAAAGAAAAGACCTGACTATAGTCCTAGGATTGGAGTTCTAACAGTGCCACCTGCAATTTTGAGCAAGTCCTATTTCTATCCCTGTGATAGTAGTACTTTCTTTGCATGATTACTATTGTGATATGTTCTAGATGTTCAGTACATATTAGTAAATCATTTCTTAATAGTCATATCCTGAAAAACTTTTTAGTAGTTGTGTCATTACTTTTTTTCTCCTTTAATAGATACTCCAGTTATGTGTAATTTTATGTATGTATGTATTGCTTTCCTTGAATAGTCATTTGAAAATAATAGCTATAGGAACTCTTGGTAGTTACAGTATTTTGTTGTTGTCGTTGTTAGTTTTCAAGGTAGGGTCTCGCTTCTAGCCCAGGCTGACCTGGATTTCACTATATAGTCTTAAGCTGGCCTCAAACTCACCATGCTCCTCCTACCTCAGCTTCCTGAATGCTGGGATTAAAGGCATGTGCCACCATGCCTGGCTCAGGTACTTTTTGGTTTTTTGAGGTAGGGTCTCACTCTGGTTCAGGCTGACCTGGAATTCACTATATAGTCTCAGGGTGGCTTTGCACTCTCGGCGATCCTCCTACCTCTGCCTCCTGAGTGCTGGGATTAAAGGCATGCGCCACCATGCCTGGCAACATTTTTGTGCTTTAACAGAATTCATATTTTGTGGTTTAATGCTCATTTTGTGTTTCAGGAACTTAATGAACTGAGAGAAACAGAAGGGGGTACTGTCCTTACTGCTACTACATCAGAACTTGAAGCCATTAATAAAAGAGTAAAAGATACTATGGCACGATCAGAAGGTAAATGCTTGTAAAAATCTTTTCAGTATTTAAATTTAGCTTGTTTTGTGAACTTATTACTACAGTGTAAAATGTCCAAGTAGACAGAACCATGTACTCTGCTGTTTTTCATTGTCATGAATCATTTGTGTTGAGTGGAGTTTAGTAGGCTAATTAGTAATAATAATTTTGATTTTGTTGAAATATTTTGGACAAATTTTTGGAGTGTAGTTCATTTATTAACAAAAAATGGAATACCTAAATTAACTTTCTTTCCCGCCCCCACCCCCCCAAAGGTAGGGTTTCACTCTAGCCCAGACTGACCTGGAATTTACTAGGGAGTTTCAGGATGGCCTCCAACTCAAAGTGATCCTCCTACCTCTGCCTCCTGAGTGCTGGGATTAAAGGTGTGTGCCACCACGCCCACCTTCTTAAGTTTCTTAATCAGCTGTTGAGAAGAAAAAAATTTTAGGTTTTCATAAAATGGACATTAAATAATGGAAACTAATGAGCAGTTAGTCTCTGGATGAGTCTTTTTCTTTTTGTATAATGTGTTTTGATCATATTAACCCCCATTACACTCTCTTATCGCTTCCTACTCCAACTGTGTCACTTATCCCTCCTCTTTGTAACTAATCCCACTCCAGTGTCTTTTTTGCAGGGGTGACCCACTGTTGAATCAGGGTTGCTGGCATGAGTTGAGGATCATTTATTGGAATTGGGTGACTTAACCAGTGACTACACCATTGAAGAATATGACACCCGTCCCTCAACAACCATTAACTGCCATTTGCTACTCTGGGAAGAGTGGGGTCTTGTGAGCCCCTCCCTAATCCATGACAGAATGTTTGCAGGTTTAGAAACCATAGCTGTTTTGAGTTCATGAGTATAATGGCCATGTTGTGTCCGGGAGGGCATCATTCCATTGTACCCCTCCAGTCATTGTCTTTTTTTTTTTTTCCCCCAGGTAGGGTCTCACTCTAGCCCTGCCTGAATGGGAATTCCCTATCTAGTCTCAGGCTGGCCTCCAACTCACAGTGATCCTCCTACTTCTGCCTCTTGAGTGCTGGGATTAAAGGTGTGTGCCATCTCGCCCAGTACTCCGCTATTCATTATGCCTCCTCTTCTGCAGTATTCCTTGCAACTTGTAGGGAGTTGGATAGGTGTCCCCCATCTAAGCACTGAGCACACGGTAGTCACTTTATTCTCAGCACTTTCTACCAACTAGGTTTGTCTGTAGTGACCTCTGCCTACTGTAAAAAGAAACTTACATGACTGAGGCTGAGAGCACCATCAGTCAGTGGGTGGAAGTGCAACTATTTATCAGGATGAGTCTTGAGTGACTCATGTATACTTTTGTTTTCTACTTTCTTTTTTTTTTTTAATTTTGTTCATTTTATTTATTTATTTATTTGAGAGTGACAGAGAGAGAGAAAGAGACAGAGAGAGAGAGATTGAGAACGGGCACGCCAGGGCTTCCAGCCACTGCAAACGAACTCCAGATGCATGTGCCCCTTGTGCATCTGGCTAATGTGGGTCCTGGGGAACCGAGCCTTGAACCGGGGTCCTTAGGCTTCACAGGCAAGCGCTTAACCGCTAAAGCCATCTCTCCAGCCCGTTTCTACTTTCTTAATTGTTTTGACTCATGTATATTTCTCACTTTGTCTAAAATTAAATGATTTATGAATTTCCTAGTAAAATTTAAACACTGAGAAATTGTAAAACCTACTTTTTTTAGAAGATTTGACCATTAAATCTTTGCTTGGGCTGTAACGAAGGTCTGATAACCTAGTTTTTCTTTTTCTCCATCTTAGATTTAGATAACTCTATTGACAAAACAGAAGCTGGAATCAAAGAGCTTCAGAAAAGTATGGAGCGCTGGAAAAACATGGAGAAAGAACACATGGATGCTATAAATCATGATACAAAAGAATTGGAAAAGATGACAAATCGACAAGGGATGCTGTTGAAGAAAAAAGAAGAATGTATGAAGAAAATTAGAGAGCTTGGGTCCCTTCCCCAAGAAGCATTTGAAAAGTACCAGACACTGAGCCTTAAGCAGGTAAATCTTGGGTTTATTTTAGCTTGCTTATTTACTCATTCATATTCTTTTGGGGCAGAGTTTCACTGTAGCCCAGGCTCAAACTCCTTGTTGGGTTTAAATTTAAATTCTTGTATATTTCCTTGTAGTATCTCAATGTTTTTATGTTTTCTTTTTTTTTTCTCTTTCAGTTGTTTCGAAAACTAGAGCAGTGCAATACAGAATTAAAGAAGTACAGCCATGTTAACAAAAAAGCTTTAGATCAGTTTGTAAATTTCTCTGAGCAGAAAGAAAAGTTGATCAAGCGACAAGAAGAATTGGATAGGGGGTACAAATCAATCATGGAGCTGATGAATGTACTTGAACTTCGAAAGTATGAAGCTATTCAGTTAACTTTCAAGCAGGTATGTTGTGGTTATAGTTAAAGCACTGAGGGCAGAATTGTCAGCGCTTTCTCAGTTTGTAGGGTGGAATCTACCTAGTGAATGTGAACTAACCCATTTACAGTCTGCTAGCAGGAACATGAGCGTTTTACACAGCTCTGGAAAGAATCCTGTTATATTCTAGTTCCTTTTAAAAAATTTGTTTTGGTTTGTTGAGAGAGAAAGGGGTGTGTGTATGTGTGTGTGTGTAAGCTCGAGCACAGCACAGAGCACATGTGGAGGAGGTGAGCACTTTCTCATGGTGGTCCCTCTCTTTCCTCTTGCTCTGCTCGCTGGTGTTCTTTGAAGGGCTCACTCAGCTTCACGCTTGGGGACGTTCTCCTGTTTCCATCTCCCAGCTCATCAGCATGAAGGAATTGCAGAAGCCTGCTGTTGTTTCTTACGTGGGTTCTGAGGACTGGATCATTCAGGCTTGAATGACAAGTGCTTTATACACCGAACCATCTCCCAGCCTTATTCTAGTTTCTTAGATTTAAAAAAATACATCTAATAGCCTTTAAAAATTTGTTTTAAGCAGAAATAAGTATGTTTCTAACAAAACAAAAATTACATTTAAATTGACTTTTTTTCTTGAAGGTATCAAAGAACTTCAGCGAAGTATTCCAGAAGTTAGTACCTGGCGGCAAAGCTACTTTGGTGATGAAGAAAGGCGATGTGGAGGGCAGCCAGTCTCAGGATGAAGGAGAAGGGAGTGGTGAAAGTGAGAGGGGTTCTGGGTCACAAAGCAGCGTCCCCTCAGTTGACCAGTTCACAGGAGTTGGAATCAGAGTAAGATAACTTTGCTTTCAATTTACCTTACAGCATTGCCATAGTAGAATTTGTAGAATCTTTTGTATATCTAAATTGCATTGTTGTGATTTGACTTTAAGAAGCAGTGATACCCTTTAAGACATTAACTTCTAATATATTATCTTAGGTATCATTTACAGGAAAGCAAGGTGAGATGAGAGAAATGCAACAGCTTTCAGGTGGACAGAAATCTTTGGTAGCCCTTGCCCTGATTTTTGCCATTCAGAAATGTGACCCAGCTCCTTTTTATTTGTTTGATGAGATTGACCAAGCCCTGGATGCTCAGCACAGAAAAGCTGTGTCAGGTACAATTTTGATTTTACTCTTAATATGAACTTGCTGGGTTGGGGATATATCTCAGTTGGTAGAGTCTTTGCATAGCATACACAAAGCCCTGGTTTCACACCCAGTACAGCATAAGCTGTGTGGAACGGTGCAGTTATAATTGAAGACTTGGGAGATGAAGGCAGGAGAGTTAAAGGGTTCAAGAGCAGCATCTGCTACATAGTGAGTTTCAGGCCAGTTTGGGTTACATGGAAACCTATTTTTAAAAAAATGCTTAAAGATGATGACTTACCCCTTTTCTAGTGGGATTTGGGAGGACTAGACAATATGTATATTTGATAAGTAAGGTAATTTCTCATTTAATAGACTGTTTTCAAAGCTTAGTTGTAGAAATAGATGTAATTCTTCGAATTTAATTAGAAAATCTTCCTTCAATTAGTTTTTACTAAAGCTTTAGGCTTTTTTTCTCAGTATTGACTAGTACTTGTGAATGATTTTGTATTTAGAAAAATCTAATTCTGATCTTACAGGCTCAAAGTATTTTGGGTAGGGACTGGAGAGATGGCTCAGCAGTTAAGGCACTTGTCTGCAATGCCTAATGACGCTTGTTTGATTTCCAAGTACCCATGTAAAGTCAGATGCACAAAGCGGTATATGCATATGAGGTTTGCAGAGGCTAAAGGCTACTCTCTCTCCTCTCTACTTGCAAATAAAAATAGATGGAGAAGTGCTTAGGTTTTTTTTTTTTAAAAAAATATATGTATTTTAATTTATTTGAGAGAAAGCGAGGGAGACAGAGAGGGGAAAATGGGTGCCAGGGCCTCCAGCCACTGCAAACAAACTCCAGATGCATGTGCCACCTTGTGCATCTGGGGAAACAAACTGAGGTCCTTTGTTTTTGCTGGCAAACACCTTAACCACTAAGCCATTTCTCCAGCCCGTTGTTTTGTTTTGTTTTGTTTTTGTCTTTTAGTGTTTTATTTATTTGAGAAGGGGGGGGGGTGAGGGGGAACATGCCAGGCCCTCTTTTCCTTGGGAATGAACTCTAGATGTGCCTTTTTGTGCATCTGGTTTTATGTAGTTTCTAGGAAATTGAACAACCCAGAACCCAGGCTGACAGGCTTTATAAGCAAGTGCCTGTCTAGGTTTTGGGGTTTTTGTTGTTGTTGTTGTGCTGTTTATGTTATTATTTTTGGTGTGTATGAAAAAATTGCTCTTTTTTTAGCTTTTTAAATTGACAACTTCCATAATTACAGACAATAAGTGATGATAATTCCCTCTCCTCCCCACTTTCCCCTTCACAGATCCCTCTCCAATATATCCCCTCCCTCTCTTCCTTAGTCTCTTATTTTGATGTCATCTTGTCCTCCTAAGGGCCTTATAAAGGTAGTGCCAGGCACTGTGAGGTCATGGATATTGAGGCCAATTTCTGAACAGTTGCAGTGTAAGCAGTCCTACCCTTCCTTTGGCTCTTACATTCTTTCCACCATCTCTACCACAGTGGACCCTGACCTTGGAAGATAATTATAGATATTTCAGTGCAGAATACTCCTCTGTCTGACATTTTAAAGAAAAGTACTTTATATATTTGTGTGTGTGTGAGAGAGAGAGGCAGATAGAGAATGGATGTGCCAGGGCCTTTGGCCACTGCAAACAGACTCTAAATGTGTGTGGCACCTTGTGCAACTGGCTTATGTGAGTACTAGGGAATTGAACCTGGGTCCTTAGGCTTTGCAGTCAAGCACCTTAAATCTCTCCAGCCTCTGATATTTTATTGTTGTTAGACGTTTCCTTATTTTAAACACCCTTTATATTCTGTAGCTTTAAGATTAAAAGATTTTATTCTTACTGTAAAAAGCTAAGTTGGCAATGTTTACAAATGTCTGTTTAGAAAAATAAAAATCATAGGCTGCTTCCACAGGTTTTAATTTAATTTATTTATTTATTTGGCATCCCTGGGTGGGCTTAAATCAATTATTTCAACTATTTATTTATTTTTGGTTTTTCAAGGTAGGGTTTCATTCTAGCCCAGGCTGACCTGGAATTCACTATGTAGTTTCAGGGTGGCCTCGAACTCATATAAGTTCTATCTCTGCCTCCCGAGTGCTGGGATTAAAGGCATATGCCACCACACTGGACTCAATTTGTTTATGTTTGAGAGAGAAAGAGGCAGATTGGGGCGGGAAGGAGGAAAATGGATGCACCACGGCCTCCAGTCACTGCAAAGGAACTCTAGATGCATGTGCCACCTTGTGCATCTGGCTAACATGGGTCCTGGGGAATCAAATCTTGGTCCTTTGGCTTTGTAGGCAAGTGTCTTAACCACTAAGTCATCTCTCCAGCCCTATCTTTAGACAAGAGTAGAAATAGTTGCTTTTCAGATTTTCAGATTCAAGGAGAGGGATTAATTATATTACTATTTGTTTTCACAGATATGATCATGGAACTTGCTGTTCATGCTCAGTTTATTACAACTACTTTTAGGCCTGAACTGCTTGAATCAGCTGACAAATTCTATGGTGTAAAGTTCAGAAACAAGGTAATTTTATTTTATATCAGGTTTATGTTTACTGGTAATTAATCCATTGTATTTGTTGGGTTCTCATTTTATTTATTTAATTATTTAGTTTTTCAGGGTAGGCTGACCTAAAACTCACTGTGTATTCCCAGGGTGGCCTCAAACAGGGATCCTCCTACCTCTGCCTCTCAAGTGCTGGGATTAAAGGCGTGTGCCATCATACCCAGCTTTGGGTTTCAGTTTTATATCACTTAAATAATGATAGACTACTGAGAAAGTCATTGCTTATGTGATATCTTTCAAAGGAAAACTTTCATAGCATTTACTCTCTTGGTTTTTTTGGATTTTCATTAATGTTAAAAGAGACATTATCTTCCTGTTTATTCAGTGCTGCTTCTATTTTAATTGAGGACTTTAGTATATGAACATATTGTAGGCTTGTCATATTTTCATCAGATTATACTCTAATGTCCTTTCTCCCTTATCCCCACTCCACTGAAGGCCCTCCTCAGTAGGATTCAATTTTCATTGTGGATTCACGAATATACCAATCAGTCTCTGTGGTGGGCAACAGTACCTTAGTACACCTTCTCAGCCTATGACTCTTACATTCTTTCTACCCTCTCTTCCACAGTGTTCTCTGAACCTTAGAGGGCATGTTATAAGTCTCCCTTAGTGTTGAGTACTTGTCAGCCTCTAATTTTCTGCTTTGATTAGTTGTTTTTTTAATTATTTTTATTCGCTGCTGCATATTTAAAGGTTTTTGTTTTGTTGTTGTTGTTTTGGTTTTTTGAGAGAGAGTTAGAGAGAGAGAGAGAATGGGCATGCCAGACCCTTCAGCTGCTGCAAACAAACACCAGATGCATGCATCCCCTTGTGCACACATGTGATATTGCACGGCTGCATTACCATGTGTCTGGCTTACTTGGGACCTGGGGATTTGAACATGAGTTCTTAGTCTTCGCAGGCAAGCACCTTAACTGCTAAGCCATCTCTCCCACCCTGCTTTGATTGGTTTGATCAATTTTCCAAATGCCCAATTTTAAGATTCTTTTAAACAGCAAAGTAATAAAAATTGAATAAAGGGGTAGTTAAAATATATAGACAAAAGTACTTAACTATGTCATCAGAGCAGAACATTAAAATGTAGGTTTGTGTGTGTGAATTGCTAGGGATTAAATCCAGGCCATAGCCTTGGACATGCTAGGCAGTGTTCTACCACTGGGGTACCTCACAGTGCTTCATTTTTTTCCCCCTTTTTTTCTTTGTTTGGCGGAGAATAAATCTCCCTATGTAGCTCAGCCTGACCTTGATTTCTATTTAGTCTTGGCCAGCCTCAAATTGGCAGTCCTCCTTACTCTGTCTCCTGAGTGCTGAGATTTCAGGTGTGTGCCACCATGCTAGCCTGTAAGTGTTTACTCGTGTAGAACCAGCTCGTTTACAGGAGTGCTTCAGAGTCACTTGACATGGGATATACAATTTATAGGTGATGGGCTATATATATTAGATATTACCTTTGCAGTGCAAGTACCAATTGATAAATTCCTTTAATATTTAACATATTATAACACTTACTGTTCTTCAGGTCAGTCATATTGATGTGATCACAGCAGAGATGGCCAAAGATTTTGTAGAAGATGATACCACACATGGGTAATTGAAAATACGGCCTGCTGTCATGGAAGATGTGAATAGTTATGTGGTTCTCATACCCAAGAACTGTAAATTTTAAGCCTAAATATTTGGTCATTATTAAGTTTTTGGATTTAAAACACACAGTCCTTTTATACTTCTGTCTTTGTATTTTATAAGATACTCTGTAATGTTACATTTCTACTTATAGTTTAGGAATTTTATTTCCCATACAGCTTTTTGTAAAGTGTCCTCCTGTTTCAAATCTTCGGAAATATTCTTCCAAATTATTTGCTCAATTATACTGCCTGTTTTTTATAGCTTCAATTAAATAATTGTTTTGTGACTAATAATATTTATTGTGGCCTTTTTAAATTTGTTTTTGTTTTGGGGCAGGGTCACACACTAGCCTAGGCTGACCTGTAACTCACTATACAGCACCAGGACGGTCTTGAACTCACAGCAATCCTCCTACCTCAGCCTCCCAAGTGCTGGGGTTAAAGGAGTGCCCCATCACACCAGCTGTATTGTGGCTTATTAGTTATCATTGTACAGATTAGAAACAAGTTTCTCTCTATAATCTGTTTTGCACAGGACAGTGTTACTTTAGAGTTGGGGGTGGTGACTGTTGTTTTTAAGCCCAGCACTTCTGAAGGTTGAAGTCAGTAGGATCGCTGTGTGTTCCAAGCCAACCTGGGGTTACAAAGTGAGTTTCAGGTTAGCCTGGGCTAGAGTGAGATCTTGCCTCAAAAAAACTAAACTACTGGTCTAAAGAAATGGCTTAACAGTTAAAGCACTTGCCTGCAAAGCCAAATAACCCAGGTTTGATTCCCCACTACCCACATGAGCCAGATGCACAAGGTGGCACATGCGTCTGGTGTTTGTTTGCAGTGGCTGGAGGCTATGGTGCGCCCATTTGCTGTCTTTCTGTCTCTGTCTCTGTCTCTGTCTCTCTCAAATAATGAATAAATTTTTAAGAAACTAAAATATTGCTTTAAAAAAAGTTAATAAAACCTTCCGTTTTCTGTTCTGTACATAATGTCAGTAGCTTTCAGTTCTGCTTGCATGTGTCAGTCTCCTAGGAACTTTCACAATGGACCCTGAGCCTTGGAAGATGTGATAGAGATATTTCAGTGCTCAGCACTCCTCTGTCACTTCTTCTAAGCACCATGGTGCCTTCTGAGTTATCCAAGGCCACTGCCATCTGAAAAGAGAAGGTTCTCTACCAAAAGTGAGAGTAGTATTAATATATGGGTAGGGACATTAAGAAAAGTGCTTACCGGGCAGTTTGGTGAGCATAGTATATACATTTAGCCAGACAGCAGCAGACGTTATGCCCCTGGGGCTCCTGACTACCCGTTGTAGGTTTTCAGTTTGAAGGATGTATTCCCTCCCATGGAGTAGGCCTCCGGTCCAATTAGAGTGGTTGGTTTCCCCCATAAAAGACTATTGCACCCGTTGGCTCATTTGGCTGGGGTGGCCAAATTTAAGGCTTGCAGTGTCCACCGTTGAGTTGCTCCACTGGTGATTTCTCTTTCCCATTGAACTACATATGTAGCTTTTTCTAGCTTTGTCAGCTGGTCTACATGGAGGTTTTCAGCTCAGCTTGAACAGGGTTTCTCAGTGACCTTGCAGCCCAAGTATGTGGAATCTTCAGCAATAGCGTCTTAACATGTATTCCTGGTGGGAAACCAAGGGCCTCGGCAATGGCCTATAATGTTTTGGGGGTGTAGGGACCTCCTTGGCCAACAACTCACAGGAAGGTATCCCATCCCTGGCACTGAAAATTTTCTAGTAACAATCTATGACTCCTCTGTGTTCCATTGTCCAAAAAAGTAGGTTTCCATATGACTTATTTATATCCTCTTAGATTTTGCTTAGCCTCCCTCCATCTTTCTTTTACTCAATCTCTTCCCCTGACCTCACTTGGGCCTTTTACCCCCATAAATCAGGCTTCTTTAATGCAGTGCTACACCTTTTTAGAAACTGAAATAACCGTGGGTGGAAAATAAGATGGCTCAGTAGTTAAAGGTGCTTGTTTGTAAAGCCTGCCTTCCTGGGTTCAATTCCGCAACACCTCTGTAAAGCTGGACACAAGAAGGCTCATGCATGTGTGATCCTAACACACCTATAGCAGTGGGAGGTGGAGGAGAATCTGAAGCTCAGTCACACTTGTTGGCATCAGCAAGAGACCCTGTCCCAAAGAAGGTGGAGCACAGAGCGCCAACCCACACATGCACACATGGGTGCAAAATAAATGGTTTTTAAGCATTTTTTTAGGGGCTGGAAAGATGGCTCAGAGGTTAGAGACACTTGCTTGCAAAGCATGCTAGCCTGGGTTTTATTCCTTAGTAACCACATAAAGCCAGATGCACAAAGTGGAACATGCACATTGTTGGCAATGGCAAAAGGCCTTGGTGTGTCTATACTTCTCTCTTTTTTAAAAAATATTTTATTAAAAAAATTTTTTTTTTGATTTTCCAAGGTAGGGTCAGGCTATCCTGGAATTCACTCTAGTCTCAGGGTGGCCTTGAATTCACAGCAAGCCTCCTACCTCTGCCTCCTGAGTGCTGGGATTAAAGGTGTGTACCACCATGCCTGACTAAAAAGTATTTTATTTATTTAAGAGAGAGAAACAGGCAGATAAAGAGAATGGATATGCAAGGGCCTCCGGCCACTGCAAAGAACTTCGGACCTATGCACTACCTTATGTAGATCTGGCTTACGTGTGTACTGGGGAATTGAACCTGGATCCTTAGGCTTTGCAGGCAAGTGCCTTAACAGCTAAGCCGTCTCTTCTCTTTCTCTCAAATAATTATTTTAATAATTTTTTAAAAAATTCTATTTATTTGGCAGAAAGAGGGGGTGAGAGTGAGAGAATGGGCACACCAGGGCCTCTAGTCACTGCAAACGAACTCCAGACGCGTGCACCCATTTGTGCATCTGGCTAATGTCGATTCTGGGGAATTGTACCTGGATCCTTTGGCTTTGCAGTCACATGCCTTAACTGCTAAGCCATCCCTCCAGCCCTATTTTAATAATTTTTGTAAGGATGATGTGGAGTGTTTTTAGAAATCATGACTATTTTTCTTTTGTTTTTTAAAAATTTTGTTTATTTCATTTATTTATTTGAGAGCAACAGACAGAGAGAGAGAAAGAGGCAGCGAGAGAAAGAATGGGCGTGCCAGGGCTTCCAGCCACTGCAAATGAACTCCAGACGCATGCGCCCCCTTGTGCATCTGGCTAACGTGGGTCCTGGGGAATTGAGCCTCAAACCGGGGTTCTTAGGCTTCACAGGCAAGTGCTTAACCGCAAGCCATCCCTCCAGCCCTCATGACTATTTTGAATAGTAGAAATGTAATACAAACATAGGCAATGGCTGATTTTTTAAAGTATATTTATTTACTTGAGAGAGAAAAATTGCATGGTATAGTTGCTCCAGGACCACCTCCTCTGCAAACAAACTCCAAATGCATTCACCAACTTGTGCATCTAGCTTTAGTGGGTACTGGGGAATTGAAACGGGGCCATCATGCTTATCAAAGTACCTTTAACCACTGAACTTTCTCTCCAGCTCAGACTGATTCCTCCTCCCCCACCCCCAAGGCAGGGTCTCCCTCTAGCCCAGCTTGACCTGTCACTATGTAGTCTCTGGCTGGCCTTAAATTGAAGGTGATCTTTCTACTTCTGCCTCCCAAGTGCTGGGATTAAGGTGTGTGACATCCTGCATGGCAATCTACACATTTACTGCAATCCCCATTAAAATTCCAATGGAATTCTTCACAGAAATAGAAAAAAAAAAAACCCACAATCCTAAACTTCATTTGGAAGCACAAAAAACATTGTGTAGCCAAAACAATTTTGAGCAACAAAAATAAGGGTGATGGTATCACCAACTTTAAGCTATATTACAAAGCCATAGTAATAAAAAGAGACTTCTCAAAGGAAGAAATACAGATGGTATATAAACATCTAAATAAGTGTTCTACATCCTTAGCTATCAGGGAAATGCAAATTAAAACTATGTTGAGATTCCATCTCCTGTCAGAATGGCTACCATCAAGAAAACAAATGACAATAAGTGTTGGTGAGGATGTGGAAAAAGGGGAACCCTTCTGCACTGTTGGTGGGAATGTAATCTGGTACAGCCATTGTGGAAATCAGTGTGGAAGTTCTTGAGGCAGCTAAAAATAGATTTACCATATGATCCAGCTACAGCACTCCTATGCATATATCCTAATGACTCTTCTCACTACCTTAGAGATACTTGCACAACCATGTTTATTGCTGCTCTATTCACAATAGCTAGGAAATGGAACCAGCCAAGATGTCCCTCAACAGGTGAATGGATAATAAATATGTGGTAATTTAGACAGTGGAGTTCTATTCAGTGGTGAAGAAAACTGAAATTGTGAAATTTGCAGGGAAATGGATGGATCTGGAAAGGATTATACTAAGTGAGGTAACCCATGTCCAGGAAGCCAAACCTCACATGTTCTCTCTCATATGTGGATCCTAGCTACAAATATTTAGACTCACGTGTAAGTTGGAACCAAAAAATTGGTAGCAGAGGCCATTAAGCTAGAAAAAAGCTATAAGGGAGTGAGGAGAGGGATGGACTTTAGGGTCTCGTATTGTATATATGTAAGTAGACAAACAGGTTACAGGGAGTGGAATGGCCTAAGTGAGGCCAGAGGAAGAGATTGAGTAAAAGAAGAGTAGGGGGAGAGTCAATCAAAATTCAAAGTATTCTGAATAAGACATATGAAAGCCTACTTATTTTGGATAATGGCCCATCCAGAAGCCATAGATTGCTACTAGAAAAATTTCAGTGCAAGGGATGGGATACCTTTCAGCGAGATGTTGGCCAGGGAGATCCCTGCTCCCTCCAAATCATTACAGGCTATTGCCAAGGCCCTTCGTTTCCCAAGATTAACAGATGGTAAAACGCTATTGCTAAAGACTCCACATGCCTGGGCAGCAAGGTCAGAGAAATCAATCTGGTGCTGAGCTGGAAACCTCCCTGTAGACCAGCCAACTGAAAGCTAGAAAAAGCTGCACTGCATGCAGCCCTATGTGAGACAGAAGTCATTAGTGGTGAAAACATTGGACACTGGAAGCCTCAAGCTTGGCCAGACAGGCCAAATGACCAAATGGGTGAAATAGTGGCATGTCTGCTCTGGAGGAAACCAACTGCTCTCTAATTGGACAGGAGGCCTGCTCTATGGAAGGGAGTACATGCCTGGTACTGAATACCTAATCAAAAGCCTATGGTAGGAGAGGTCATCAGCCTTAGGGGTATAAGCCTGCTCTTGTCTGGTTTTATGCATATATTCTCACCAAACTGCCCTGAAAGCATACATTTAAAGTTCATATTCATCTGTTAAGCTTCTCTCACTTTTGGTTAGAGAAGCTTCTCTTTTCAGATGGCAGTGACCACTGGGATGACCTAAAAAGCAACTTAGTGCTGAGAAGAAGTGACAGAGGAGTGTCTAGTACTGAAACGTCTCTATCATACCTTCCACGGCTCAGAGTCCATTGCGGGAGAGGTGGCAGAAAGAATGTAAGAGCCAAAGGAAGTGTACCACTCCTTACAATGCAAATGTCGGGACAGAAATTGGCCTTGATATCCATGACCTTGCAGTGCCTAGCAATACCTTCACAAGACCCTCATAATAGGAGAAAAAGATGACATCAAAATAAAAGAGACTAGCAGAGAAAGGGAGAGGGTATGATGGAGAGAGGAGTTGGGAAGAGGAAAGTGGGGGAGGGGAGAGGATTTTCATGGTTTATTGTCTGTAAGTATAGATATGAAACTTTTTTTGTAAATATATTTTACTGAACTGGTCAGATAGCTCAGTGTTTAAGGTATTTGCCTCAAAGCCTAATGACCCAGGTTTGATTCTCCAGTACCCACATAAAGCCAGATGTACAAAGTGGTGCATGCATCTGGAGTTTGTCTGCTGGAGTCCCTGGTATGCCCATTATCTCAGTATTTATGTGTTTCTTCTCTCTGTTTCTCTGCATGCAAAGAAATAAAGTATTAAAAATATTTGATTTATTTGAGAGAAAGCGTATGGGCATGCCAAGGCCTCCTACCACTGCAATCAAACTCCAGATACATGCACCACTTTGTGCATCTGGCTTTGCATGGGTACTGGGAAATTGAGCTCAGGCCATTAGGCTTTGCAAGCAAGCTCCTTTAACTCCTGAGCCATGCCTCCAGCCCTGACATGCATGTCTTTAATTATGGGCAGGTAGGCAGAAGCTCTCCTCTCTGTGAAGAGGAAGCAGTGGTGTCCTTCCTTCAGCTCATTCTTGGGGAAAGGGAGCTCCAGTGACATCTGTGTCAGCAGTCTGCCCAGGAGGCAGTTGGGGCCTTGACTTTGCTCATAGTCCCTGATAGGGTGGATTGTGTAACATGTCTAAAAGGAACATTAGGGGCTGGAGAGATGGCTTAGTGGTTAAGCGCTTGCTTGTGAAGCCTAAGGACCCCGGGTCGAGGCTGGATTCCCCAGGACCCACATTAGCCAGATGCACAAGGGGTGCATGCATCTGGAGTTCATTTGCAGTGGCTGGAGGCCCTGGCGTGCCCATTCTCTCTCTCTTTCTCTCTATCTGCCTCTTTCTATCTGTCACTCTCAAATAAATAAAATAAACAAAAAAATAAAAAAATATATAAGGAACATTAATTTGTTCATTTGGCAGAGCTTAAATTGTATAAAATGCCCTATTAAATGTGGCCTTGTTTACACATTAAGTTAAAAATAACAGGACATTGCAGTTAGGATATATTTGTATCTAGAGATGCTTTTTTAAAAAAAATTTAAGTTTAATACTTGAGTTTATTATTATTATAAATATTTTATTTCTTTATTTGAGAAAGAGAGGAAGAGGCAGAGAGAAAGAGAGAATGTGGGAGCACCAGGGTGTCCAGCCACTGCAAATGAACTCCAAAAGCATGTGCCCCCTTGTACATCTGGCTTATGTGGGTCCTGGGGTAATCAACCGGAGTCTTTAGGCTTTGCAGGCAAACGCCTTAACCACTAAGCATTTCCCCAGCTCTAATATTTGAATTTTATAGATGATAAAAGTTGAACTTCAGGTCAACTAAGCAACTCAATTGAATACATGAGAATGCTTAGAAACAGAGCTAGAGCCAAACCCTGGCTTTCTTCCTGTAGTAGAGTGAATACTCTAATACACTGGTTTTTTGTTTCTCCTGTGAGCTGAAAGTGGGGCAGTCTTACCGTATTTTACAATGCTGATTGATCCTACACATTACAGATATGAGTCCTTACCATCTTTTATTTGCCCTTTCTCACCACTTGCCTATTTTCTTAGGACCTTACCTATTTAGGTGAACTCTGGTCACTTGTCTCATGTCTTAGGGGACTGGTTTACTCCTGGTAACCAGCCTTCTGCATGGAATATGCCAGCGTTGCTCCATAAATTTGCCACCATGTGGCACTCTCTCTCCTGGGTGTAAGAGCCCTTGTGGCAGCCAATAACTGCACAGGCATATGAGGCAGCATGGAGGTTCCATTTGCAAAGAGAACATGGCTATGTTTACTCTCAAGCCGTACCTTTGGTTGGTCTGTCTCACAAAGAGACATTAACATTTGAATGTTAGTTTGTTAGTTCTCTGCTGAATTCCTGAGTGCCTGCTGGCTGGTTATCAAGCGCAAACCTCAGAATATGCAGTGATACCAAGTCCTCTGCCTGCCCAGCCTGAAGATACGGAGTCATTAATAACTCAAAGTCCATGTAGGTAATATGAAAAGCTGAACCTGAAGAACATGGGTTAAAGGCCAAGGGTTACAGAGCGTATTAAATTTGGAATGTGGGAAAGGCTATGCCACTTCTAAGGTGATGGCCTCTTCTGAACACAGGGTCCTTCATGCCATGTCAGACTTAGAAGTGTTGTCTGCCCACAAGGGTAAGGTGGAGGCTTCCTTTAGCTTGGACCACGTTGCTCCTTTTCCTTCTTGATACCCAAACTCCCAAAATGTTTTATTTCCCTACAACCACTAGAGGGGGCCCTTGATACATGCCCACCCCACCTCCTGTTTCCATCTAATTTCTCAAATTAGTTCCTTATTAGAGTTGCAGGATCAGTGAGAAAAATCAGGGTGTGATATTCTTTTTTTTTTTTTATCTCTCCAGCCCCCATTTCTTTTTTTTTTTAACATTTTCAACTGGTATAATGCATAGCAAGGAGAGACTAAAACGATGCAAACTCCACTACCATCAAGCAATCATCAAACTTCTGCAGTTTAAGTTCAATATAACCAGAGACTGCCAATCTCCAGATTTCCCAATTCTGCCCCTCCAACTGGGCAGAGTAGCCAGGGAACACTTCCATCCTAGGCCAACAGTGTGTCCTATGGTAGCCCTTGCATAGTCCTGGTATATCCAAAATGTATTCAGGTTGTTATTCAAACCATGGTCCATCTTCCAAAGGCTCTTTCAGCCTATCAGGGCATCAGGCGCTGCCTCATGCTGCATTGCAGTAGTGGCTCCTGGAACCGTGTGCAATTCACGACCATGCCTCTTATTTTTCATGCTTCTGAAACCAATACCAGGTGTGCAGGATATAGCCATATTCTTTTTTTTTTTAATTTTTATTAACATTTTCCATGATTATAAAATATATCCCATGGTAATTCCCTCCCTCCCCACCCCCACACTTTCCCATTTGAAATTCCATTCTCTATCATATTACCTCCCCATTACAATCATTGTAATTACATATATACAATATCAACCTATTAAGTATCTTCCTCCCTTCCTTTTTCTTCCCTTTATGTCTCCTTTTTAACTTACTGGCCTCTGCTACTAAGTATTTTCATTCTCACGCAGAAGCCCAGTCATCTGTAGGTAGGATCCACATAAGAGAGAGAACATGTGGCGCTTGGCTCTCTGGGCCTGGGTTACCTCACTTAGTATAATCCTTTCCAGGTCTATCCATTTTTCTGCAAATTTCATAACTTTATTTTTCTTTACTGCTGAGTAGAACTCCATTGTATAAATGTGCCATATCTTCATTAAGGGTGTGATATTCTTGAGATCTCTGTTACATGACTGCATGAGCTAAGTGTTAACTGCTTGCAGCTCAGTCATAAGTTGGATGTGTTAGCCAAAGTTACCTGATGAGTGCAACAGATTTTATCGCTGTTCAGAAAGCTACACCTCGGCTGTTGGAAGGGATCGTTCTTGCAATAGCCCTACTTGTTTCTCTGCCTGTGCCTTCCAGAATCCTCAAACCCAGATGAGGTTGTCTTAGTTTCCCTCATTTTCCATTGCGCGCTCTAACTTGGCATTCCTTAATCACAATAGCTTTGCCTATAATGTTTCATTTCAGTCACCAGTTTGTAGGTTTCCTCCCCAATGAAACTATCTGAATCATGGTCTCCTGTGTTCTCTCAGGGTGATGGAAATACTTGTTTTCCTATCTGAATCTCTGTAGCTTGGAGGAGGCTTCAGGATTATTCCAGAAATCACGAATCCTGCTTCTAGGCCTCAACTTCAGCGGGCTCAGTCCCATCCTTCCTAATGCTATGACTACCAGGATCCTTGTGAGCACTGGCATTGAAAGCGACCTCTGAGCTGTGAGGTTAGCATGCTGGAGATCTCCAAGAAGGAAAACCCTTAGAGCTTGGTGCTAAGGAGGCTTTTTCAGTGGCTTTACCCTTGTTTGATGTTTCTGGTAGACGTATGTCTATGGTGTCTCTCTTGCTGGATAGAAGGAAATGAAAGAAGAAAAAGCGGTTCTGATCTCTTGGGGCTGAGGCATCAGAGTTCCTCTCTTTCAGAGTCAGCTTTGCTGTATGTATCTTGATGGATCTGGACTAACCCGTGAGTGATGTCAGTGCCTATAAGGTACCAGATAGGACCTTTCACGAGATGGTAGGAGGGCTGCACCTCCACAGTGAGTGGTGGTAACTGCCAGCTGCAGAAGCAGCAGCTGAATTTCCTTAGAAGTATAATGAAATGACTTGCTTAAAAATTCCTGTTGCAAAGTTGTGGAGCAGATAGTAGAGACCTAGTTTACTCTTTTCCACCAGACCTCTTTGGCTGCTATTTTCAACTAGAATGAAGTTAATGCCAACTGAAATGAAATGAATGTCTATGCGGACCAGGCAGTTTCAAAGCTAGCGGTACATGTGGAGCTTTGGTCTCTCCTGTTGCTTGCTTCCCTCTCGCCCAGGAATGCCACAGGAAGACCGCTTTAACAACATGCTAGGAAACAGAGGCCTTGGCACATGGTGACTGAGAAGGACCTGTGTGCATCATCAACAGGTGACTAGGGAAGGTCTTTGGCTTTGCTCTACCTTTAGCTCCTCTTGCTTGCTCCAGCTATAGCCCTTGTCTCCCCTTGAAAGAGGAAAGATTGCACTTCGGGCTCTGCCACTGCAGCTGGGCCTGTCACTTAGGGCTCAGCTCTCCTGGAGAAGCTTGGGCCAGCTTCTGATCTGTCCCCCAGCTCTGAAGAGTGAGAAGGAGATTCTATCCCCATCTCTTATTTTCTCATTTGTTCTAAAAATCCATTTACTTACACCTCACTCTGTAGTTTGCAAGTATGAGAAAGTGCTAAGAAACCTGGGGCATCGGAAGCAGGGCATGCTGCTCTGTGCCTGTAATTAAAGCACTTGGGAGGTGGAGGCAGGAGGTTCAAGAAGAGTTCAAGAAACTTGGACATTTGAGGTAAGGGGTGACATGGAAGTTTCTAGAACTAATCTTCCAGGTTGCCAAGGCAAGGTCTTGAGTAACAACTTGATTTGTCCCTTCCCTTCTCTTCCTCCTTCCCTCCTCCCGTCTCTTCCGTCTCTCCCTCCCTCCCTCCTCCCCTCCCTCCTTCCCTCCCTCACTCCCTCCCTTCCTTCCTTCCCCACCCCCCAAGGTAGGGTCTTGCTCCAGCCCAGGCTGACCTGGAATTCACTATGTAGTCTCAGGGTGGCCTCGAACTTACTGTGATCCTCCTATGTCAGCCTCCTGAGTGCTAGGATCAAAGGTGTGCACCACCATGGCCAGCTTTTCTTTTTCTCTCTTTTTTTAATGTATGTATGTATGTATACACACACACACACACACACACACACACACACACACACACACACACACACACACATATATATTTGAGAGCAACAGAAAGAGGAAGAGAGGCAGCTAGAGCAGGAGGGAGAGAGAGAGAATATAGGTGTGTCAGGGTCTCTAGCCACTGCAAACGAATGCCAGATGCATGTGCCACCATGCTCATCTGGCTTACGTGAGTTCTGGTTTTGTAGGCAAGCACCTTAGCCACTAAGCCATCATTCTAACCCCATTTGTCCTTTTCTGAGATCTCTAATCTCTTGTACCAACAGGCGGAGTCCAAAGAAGGAGTGGGGCAGAGCTCTCATCTAAGCAAACCTGCATTTTCTCCCACTGCTCTTTTCCCTCTGTCACTTTTGTTTAGATTGATTTATTTATTTTAGGTATGTATGTGTGTACTAGGGTCTCTTGCTACAGACAAATGCCAGAC
Organism: Jaculus jaculus; assembly: GCF_020740685.1. Lineage (NCBI taxonomy): Eukaryota > Metazoa > Chordata > Mammalia > Rodentia > Dipodidae > Jaculus > Jaculus jaculus. The sequence goes on along the minus strand of NC_059102.1, from coordinate 23,861,027 downwards.
ATGCATCACTTTTTTTTTCCTGGTCTGGCTTTATGTGAGAGAATTAAACCCTGGCCAGCAGGCTTTGCAGGCAAGCACCTTTATCTACTGAGCCCTCCCAAGCCCTCCCTCTGACTTTCAAGGCTGTGTGTATTTGCATGTGTGTGCATGAGGCCAGAGGTTGAAGTTGGGTGTCTTCCTAGATTGCTTTCCACCTTATTTCCTGAGGCAGAGGGCCTTGCTTAGACCCACAGCTTGCTAGTTTGGCTAACCTAGCTAGTCTGCTTGTTCCAGAGATCCTTTTTCTGCCTCCCCATCACTGGGATTACAGGCACACTGCCATGGCTGTCCAGTATTTATGTGGGTTCCTGGTATCCAAACTCAGATCCTCACACTTGTGTGGTAGCACTTTACCAACTGAGCCATCTCCCCAGTCTCATCTTTTAAAAATATATTTTATTTATTTATTTGAGAGAGAGAAAGAGGGAGGGAGAGAGAGAGAGAATGGGCATGCCAGGGCCTCCAGCCACTGCAAATAAACTCCAGATGCATGTGCCCCCTTGTACATCTGATTTATGTGGGTCTTAGAGAGTCGAACCATGATCCTTTGGCTTTGCAGGCAAATGCCTTAACAGTTAGGCAATTTCTCCAGTCCCCTAGTCTCATCTTTTTCCTTACTTTATTTTTATTTTACAGAGGAAGAGGCAGATCATGAGGGGAAAGAGAATGGGCATGCCAGGGCCTCCAGCCACTGCAAATGAACTCCAGACACATGTGCCACTTTGTGCACCTGTCTTTATGTGGATACTGGGGAATTGAACCTGGGTCCTTAGGCTTTGTAGGCAAGTGCCTTAACCACTGAGCAATCTCTCCAGCCCTTTTCTTCCTTTAGAGTAAAGTGTTCATTCCTCTATGACCTATCTTGAAAGTTCTGTGGGTATAGGGACCATGTTTGACATCGTTTTTGTTCTGTTGTTTTTGTTACTGTTATCCACTGAGTGTTTACTGAATGAACAAATGATTAGTAATACTAGTTGGCACTGGCTCTCCACTGTGAGGTTCTCTGTAATGATTTATGTTCTCTATGGCAGACAAGCCTCACAGCAGCCCTGAACAAAGGACTGTTTCCCATTTTTCCAGAAGAAAGAACCGCCCCTCAAAGGTTATCACCCACCCTGCTAGATAGCAAAAGCCAAAATTAATACAAAACTTGCCCATCTCTAAGTTCCACTGAGGCGAGGTGCCTCTCTGTCAGTGCATGAACCCACTTGTAGGCTGATCAGCTTAGGTAACACCCCAGCCTGCTTTTCTCTTGGCAATTTCTCCCACAACCCTGCATTGCCATGGTACTAGAACGAGGCCCTGCCATAGAGCATGGCGAGTGGGTGTTAGAGAGAAGCTGCCCCTGTGGCCTTCTTTACCTCATCCTAGGGAGGTGCACAGAGGCTAAGAGTCGGGAATAACTTCACCAGAACTTTGTTTAAACATGTAGGCAGGGGCTGGAGAGAGGGCTGGACATTTTAAGTGTGCTTCCTGTGCCAGCAGGGGGAACTGAGACTGCTGAGTTCAAATCCGCAGATCCCACATACACTTCCACATGTGGCTATGCATGCTCATGGGACCCAAAAATCACAAGACCAGGCAGAAGAGCAATGGAGTAAGACACCCAAAGGTCCACTCCAGCCCCCACTGGTGTACTTGGTGCTGCAAGGGCACATACGTGTTCATGTACTACATATACCACACTACACATGCACACACACATACAAGCAAAAAGAAAAAAAATGTAGGCAAGACCCCACATCCAATTCCTCACTAGCAAACCAGAGAGTTTGAATCTCCATGGACTGCCCAGTGCGCCCCATCCTTGTCCTTGTGTTGCCTTGGTGTGATGGCTTGAGTCTGGAATGTCTCCCATAAGCTTGTGTTTTGATCACTTGGTCTTCAGCTGTGACACATTGTAAAGGGTGTGGAGGCTTTAGAAGGTGGGGCCTGGAAGTAGGTCACTGGGGGCTGCCTTTGAAGGTTATGCCAGCCCTGGTTCCTGTTCCACCAGCATGTGAACAGCTGCTCTGCCCCACACTCCAAGTGGAGCAGCTTCCACTTGCCTCCCCTCTCCATGATGGGCCAAAATCTCCCTTCACCATGATGGACAAAAATCTCCCCTCTCACCATGATGGACTGAAATCTCTTCTCACCAGGATGGACGGAAATCTCCCCTCACCATGATGGACTGAAATCTCGCCTCACCATGATGGACTGAAATCTCCCCTCACCATGATGGACTGAAATCTCCCCTCACCATGATGGACTGAAATCTCCCCTCTCACCATGATGGACTAAAATCTCCCTTCACCATGATGGACCGAAATCCCTCTGAAACTGAGCCAAGGTTAAACCTTTCCTCCCTTTAGTTGTCTCAGGTATTTTGGCAATAAAAAAGTAACCAATACAGAGTGGCTCATGAAGTATGAATTTTTTTTTTCTCCCTCATCTCTTTATAGATTCTAAGGTCTAGATTAGGTCACAAGTAAATCCCTCTAGCCAGGGAAACCTATAGGCCTCTCAAAGTAGGGTCAGGGCTCCTAAAACCTTTAACCTTTAGAACAAAGGCTGCTCTATAAACTGGAAGTAAGTCCTTCTACTGCTTTCTAGAATGATTTTGGCTAAAGCCAGCATGAGATGACCCAATCACTGGTTGTCTTCACCAGCCAATGTGAGTCTTGCCAAGGCAAACCACAGTGATATTGCTCAGCTTACAGAATCCAACCCTGCAGCAAGAGCTGCCTTCATTCTTGGAGCAACGTCTTAGCCATCTGCAATGTCCATTTTCTTTCACCTACCTCAAAAACTGATCAGCCAGGCATGGCCTTGAATCTCAGCACTCAGGAGGCAGAAGTAGGAGGATTGCTGTGAGTTCCTCTAAAGTTCTAGAAACTGTAACCCACCCACTGAAACCTTCCTTGTACCTCTTTGCCTTGAAACCCTCAGGTTTGAAATGAACTGATCCTGCAGTAAGGTACTTTTTTTTTAAAGCACTGTTGTCAGTAGTTATACCTTTTTTTTGTTTGTTTATTTTTATTTATTTGAGAGCAACACAGAGAGAGAGAGAATGGGAATGTCAGGGCTTCCAGCCACTGCAAACAAACTCCAAATGTGTGCACCCCCTTATGCATCTGGCTAATGTGGGTCCTGGGGAATGGAGCCTCAAACCGGGGTCCTTGGGCTTCACAGGTGAGTGCTTAACCGTTAAGCCATCTCTCCAGCCCATAGTCACACCTTTTTTCCTGTCTGCCCCCTCCTGCACATTCTTACACACCTATTGATTACCACAGACAGCAATACTCAGAACACCGGTACACTCCCCTACCTCTTGCTTCACAGTACCATCTACCTTCCTAGTTTCCACCTTTGAGAGACCTCCTGCCCCAGCGCTGACTTCCTGAAAGGTGTGATTTGTGTTGAAGCATGATTTTCGAAAAGTTGAAAATAGTCACAGAAAGCTATAGGATGGGGCCCCATGGATATAGTGCCGGCCTCACGAGCCTGAGTTCAGAGTCCCAGACGTCATCCCCAGACTTCCTGTAGAAGCAGTAAGCCATGGCGGCTTCTCTAATCCTGCACCTTGATGAAGAGATGGGGGCGGAGACTGGAAGCCTGTGGGCCACCGGGCCTGGTGAGCTCATGGCGGTGAACAGTAATGAGAATGACAGACCCTGCCTCAAACAAGGTAGCAGGTGAAGACTGACCCCGGAAGTTGTCCTCTGACCTACGCATGTGTGCTCGCCCTCACACACATGAGCATCATCACACAGGACGGCAGAAGTCCTATAAAGCAATTAAAGTTACAACCCTTCTGGTTCTTACAAGAATCACTTCCAGTTTTCAATCCTCTAGTACATTAACATCTCAAATTGAGTTCTGGTCTCAATCAGTAGGAAAGTGTTACCTTCACCCAGAAAGTTAGGGGCTAGAGACTGAGAGCTCAGCAGATAAGGGCTTGCAAAGCTTGACGGCCCTGGTTTGATTCTAGATGCACAAAGTAGCACATGCATTTGCAGTTTGTTTACAGTGGCAGCAGGCCCTGGCGTACCCATCCTCCGTCTCTCTCATAAATAAATTTGTATATATAAAAGAAAGGTGACCCTTGGAGAGGCACACTTATGTCTGTGGCTGTAAGACCATGCAGTAAGGACACTTGTGCCTTGTTTCCAGGTGGAGGGTTTGACTCCCACTCCAGCCTTCAGAAGCATGACCCTGTAGAAAGTAGCTACTGGGCTTTCAGGGCTGGTGGGGGGCTGGGGGTGGAGGGCTGACAGCTACTTAGGCCAAGCCCAGCTGGGTGGGTGTGGGATAGGGAGGGAAAGAGTACGGTCATCTCTGTACCAGAGAAACGATGGTGGTCCAGTTTCAGGGACGCCTCGGGTCATCCAGTCGTTTGTTTGGGATATAAACACCTATGATCGGGTACTGTGATGAACTGATCCTGCAGCGCTCACACACAGGTGACACAGCAAGGGTAACTGACCTGCTTTTCCTGCTGATTAAGACCCAGGCTAAAATGAGGTGTTAATTCATAGCAGCTGAAGCTTAGATTAAAAAGGTGCTTAGAGTCACCCAGCTAAAGCCCAGGATTTGTCCAGGTCTGTTTCTCCTGAGCCAGTTGTGCATGGGAGGCCTGAGCGGGAGGTGTGTGTGTGTGTAGATGGTGCGGGAAGTAGGAGGTGACTTCCTCTAGCAGCAGGTGCAGAGCGCAGGCCTGGTGCCACACTGAATGTCTAAACAAAGCCAACTGCGAGATCCCACACAGCCCCACGCAGGCCCTCATTCCTGTCCCTCTTCAGCACCAGCCGCCTTCGACCCCAGGGAATGAGCTCAGAGGGGGGTGGGCACAGTGTCAGCAGCTGGCAGTGCCTTTGACAGATCCATGATCCAGCTTCCACGTTTCCAGAATGGATGGGCCCCTGCCCTCCTGCGGACTGGAAGGAGGAGGCCACAGGGGCCCAGGGTCTGTAACTGGATCGGACGTTGTGATGGTGACAGCTGCGGCAGGGGCCCGAGGAGGGAGGTTGGGGGTGCAGAGAATGGCTAGGCAGGGGTTTGTCCTCATTTATCTTCCTGTAGGCAGCTCTCCTAGGGCACTGGGGCCTTCACCCCGGCACCTACCCCACAGTGAGCATGTCTCACTGCGGCAGACAGCCCCTGTTGACTGGAAGTAGGAGGTTTGAACCTCAGCCATGTCACTTGGTCACCTGGTCTTGGACAAGTTGACTAAACTTTTGTCCCAGTGTCTTTTCTGGTAAAATGGAGACAGCCAATGATGCTGCCTTCAGAGGTGGGTTGAGAATTCAGTGAGAACAGCATCCCTTGCACAAAGTGGTTGCTTTATCAGAGAGAGTGAAGTTTAAGTGTGTGTGTGTGTGCGCATGCGCGCATGTGTGTGTCAGTTCCAGTTGATATCCAAATTAGATCCTTCTTGTTTGGGGGCTGGGAATAGCTTTAACAAAAGCTTCTTGGGGCTGGAGAGATGGTGCAACGACTGAGGCACTTGCCTGTGAAGCCCTTTAAGGACCCAGTTTGACTCCTCAGAACCCATGAAAGCCAGATGCACCAGCGGATGCATGTATATAAGGTAGGATGTGCGTCTAGAGCTTCGATTGCAGTGGCTAGAGGGCCTGGCACACAAATTAGCTCTTTCTTTCTTTCTCTCTCTCTCTCTTCCTCTCTCATAAATAAAAAAAAAAATTTGGGAAGGAAAAGAGCTTCTGGACAAATCCAGTCCAGGGGCTGGAGAGATGGCTTAGCGGTATAAGGTTCTTGCTTACAAATCCAGTCTAGGAGTAACATAGGAAGACCCTGTATCTAAATACATACACAAATAATCCATGTTTAGGATTATATGAAATCTGGTAGGAAAGACTTAGCTAGCTTCCCAAGATGGAGAAATCATATAGTATCTATTTTGTGTAAGAAATGATACCCAAACTCAGATCAAAACCATCACCGTTTTATTGCATTGCATGATTTTGTGGGTCAGGAATTCATCAGGGCCCAGCTGAGTGCTTTTCCCTGACATCTTGTTGTCTGATGTAGGTGGAACTGAGCTGTCAGATGCCCAAAGCTTCACTGTGGTGAGTTGTTGGGTTGACTAAGAAGACTGGCCAAGGTGCCACTGTCAGCCAAAGAGAGAATGGTCTCTCTGGCATGGAGGTCTCAGGGCAGCTGGACTGCCAACATGGAAGCTCAGGGCTCTCAACAAATGCTAGGGTAGTTCTGATCACCCAGCTCTGGAAGTCTTAGATTCTTAATCTCCTGCCATTCCATTTGTCCAGCAAGTTGGAGAGAGAGAGAGAAAATGTCTCACTATGTAGCACAAACCTTGAATTTGTGAACTTTTTCAGTCTCCAAGTGCTGAAATACATGGTTGTACCACCACAGCTGGCTTCAAAAAGGATCTCAGGCAGGAGAGATGTGTCAGTGGTTAAGACATTTGCTTGCAAAGCCTAAAGATGTGGGTTTGATTCCCAGTACCCACATACAGCCAGGCACACAAATACAACATGGCACATGTATCTCAATTTCCTCTGCACCAGCTAGAAGCCCTGGTGCATCCGTTCTCAATAAATGCATCTCCCTCCCTCCCTCTCTCACTCTCTCTCTCTCTCTCTCTCTCTCTCTCTCTCTCTCTCTCTCTCTCTGTGTGTGTGTGTGTGTGTTTGTGTGCTTGCACATAAATTTAAAGGATCTTACAAAGTATCTTTTTCTTACAGAACTTTTCCAGTGGCATCTTGGGGAAAGAGTCCTGAATGGGCCAACAGGAATCCTGGGTTTGAGTCTACCAACCATTACTTTGAACTCATATTACACTCCAAGCCTGCTAACTATGTTGGAATGGAGGGGAGACCAGACAGTATTCCTAGGTTCTAGATCTCTTTCCTCAAGCTATATCTATACCTACAGTAGTCACCTTGGGCAGGTCATGTCCCTTCTCAAGGCCTACTTTTCTTTGAGTAGAATGAGGAGATTCGAGTTGCTTCCCACGAGCCTCTTCCTAGCACCAGCCTTTCTGGAGGGCTACCTGACAACAAGGGCAGGGGTGGATGGAGACATGGCCATCCTCCCCTCTAGCATCCTCACAGAAGCTCAACAAAGCTTATCAGGGAAGAGGTGGCTGGTCTGCTTAGAAATAAATTCATAGCAAGGCACCTTTAAATTGAGAGCTGTCCCAGAGCTTAGGATGGGGGATGGCTGTTTGAAATCCCTGTTGCCTCAGAAACATAAAGCCCCACTTGTTTTGTGGACTCCTGCAAGTTACTCCTGGGAGGAACTTGGGATCTGCATACCCAGCTTAGCCAAGGGGAGAGAGGGAGAGGGCTAAGCCTTATATTCCTCTATTTACTGCTTCTACATAATCTCTCTCTATATGTGGAGAGTTTTCCAGGCAGGCAAGAAGTCCAGAGGCGGGACTCTAGAAGTCTAGCAGACCACCAAGGACCCAGCCTCTGCTCTTCGGACCACCCTGGTGTCTCCATTCCTCTGGGCATCGGTGGGTTAGACTATCATGGGGAGGAAGGGAGGCAGCCAGGCTCTGGCCACCAGTGAAGAAGGCGGGAGAGGGTTAGCAAGGAGTACTCTGGCCTGGAGCCAGGGCTGTGCAATTTACAGTCACCCTGGGGCCTGTAAATACTTCAAGCAGCTTTTTTATTTTGAGGCTGTCAGTAATTGAGCCAACTGTGTGTCTGTATCCCACAGCCGGGGCCCTGCCTCCTCCCACTCAAAACACTCATTTACACCTGTTACACACATGCACACACGCAGAGGGAGACACCTGCACACAGATCACTTAGTGAGAACTTTGCATGCAGGGCTGATAATCTGCTAAGCATGTGCTAGCTGCTCTGCAAACAGGATCTCATTTTGTTCTGATAACATTTTAGCATATGTTAATTATGCATAACCATGGGTTCCATTTTGATATTTTCATACGTGTACACAATATACTTTCATCACATTCACTCTTTCTTTTTTTTTTTAATTTTTTGTTCATTTATTTATTTATTTATTTGAGAGTGACAGAGAGAGAAAGAGGCAGATAGAGAGAGAGAGAGAGAGAGAGAGAGAGAGAGAGAGAGAGAGAATGGGCGCGCCAGGGCTTCCAGCCACTGCAAACGAACTCCAGATGCGTGCGCCCCCTTGTGCATCTGGCTGACGTGGGTCCTGGGGAAATGAGCCTTGAACCAGGGTCCTTAGGCTTCATAGGCAAGCGCTTAACCGCTAAGCCATCTCTCCAGCCCACATTCACTCTTAATTGATAAGAGAAGGGCTTTTTTTTTTTTTTTTTTTTTTCCTTTTTGGTTTTTTGAGGTAGGGTCTCACTCTAGCCCAGGCTGGCCTGGAATTCACTATGTAGTCTCAGGGTGGCCTTGAATTCGTGGTGATCCTCCTATTTCTGCCTCCTGAGTGCTGGGATTAAAGGTGTGTGCCACCATGCCCGGCTTGAGAAGGGCATTTTAAGGGGACCCTATCATCCCCCTTTTGTGGTAGAGAAAGTGATTATGCTGAGGGAGGATGAATGAAGTTGCCCAAAGATCCACAGCTAAGAACTAGAAGAGAAAGAACTTGAGCCCCTGTCCCCGTAAGCCTTTCTATTGCTCAGTGTGACAAAGTGGCCCTTGCCTGACATCATTTCCTTTTGGTATCTAAAAGGGAATTTTGGCTTAAAATGATTATGTGCCATAAAAGAATGATAAATTTAACAGACTTTTAAAAACCAATGTGGCCCAAAATGCACAGTCAACAAAGCCCAAAGGCAACAAGCTGTTAAGACATGAGGCTAATCTCCACAGTATAGAAAGAGGTCTTAGTTATTATAAGGAAAAGGAAAAAACCTAATTTAAAAGGGAGCAAAGGGGGCTGGAGAGATGGCTTAGCAGTTGAAGTGCTTGCCTGCAAAGCCAAAGGACTTAGGCTTGATTCCCCAGGACCAACATAAGCCAGACACACAAGGTGGCACATGCATCTGGAGTTCATTTCCAACGACTGGCCCTGGTGCAACCATTACCTCTCTCTCCACCTCCCTTGCTCTTTCTCTCAAATAAATGAATAAAGAGTGAGCAAAGGATGAAGACTGTTCTTAGAAAAAGAAATACTGAAAAATACCAGTCTGGAGAGATGGCTCAGTGATTAAAGATGCTGGTTTACAAGACCAACATGAAGCAAGATACATAGGGTGGCACACAGGGAGTTCATTTGCAGTGACAAGAGGCCCTGGCTCACCCAGACTCTCTCTGTCTTTGTCTCACTCAAATAAAAAGAAAATTGTGTGTGTGGGGGGGGGCAGGGGCATATTTGATTTTTTTGAGGTAGGGTCTCGCTCTAGCCCCAGGCTGACCTGGAACTCACTCTGCAGTCCATGCTGGCCTCAAACTCTCAGTGATCTTCTTTCCTGTGCCTCCCAACTGCTGGGATTAAAGATGTGCACCACCATGCCTAGCAATAAAACTATTTTCTTAAGGACTGGAGAGATGGCTTAGCAGTTAAGGTGCTTGCCTGTGAAGCCTAAGACCAGGTTCGATTCCCCAGTATCCATATAAACCAAATGTTGCCCATGCATCTGGAGTTCATTTGCAGGGGCTGGAGGCCCAGGCATGCCCATTCTATTTGCTTCTCTCACTCTCTTTCAAATAAATAAAGTGTGTTTTTTAAATTTTATTTTATTTATTTGAGAGTGACAGAGAGAGAAAGAGGCAAAGATAGAGAGAATGGGCGCGCCAGGGCTTCCAGCCACTGCAAACGAACTCCAGATGTGTGCGCCCCCTTGTGTATCTGGCTAACGTGGATCCTGGGGAACTGAGCCTTGAACCGGGGTCCTTAGGCTTCACAGGCAAGCGCTTAACCACTAAGCCATCTCTCCAGCCCAATAAAGTATTTTTTAAAGAAAAAGAAATACCAATAGATCTTAAGCAAGAAAAGATATTCAAGTTCACTTATAAAATGAGTAACAAGGCTAAGGCTTTGCCCCAGGGACAGACACCATTCTAGGACGACTGTTTGGGAGGGAACAACCTTGGGGTAGGTCAGTGGTGAGCAGCCAACCAACATGGATCCTACTCATATCTACTTTGGAAAGTGCCCTTGCCTCCAAAAGAATTTCATCTGAAGAAGGGCTGAAGCAGAGGCAACTGTGTGCTGGCTCGAGCCCCCAGTTAAAGCTTGGAGCTGATCTCACTCCAGAAAGCCAGTCGGTGAATAGATCTGGAAGAGCAGCGCCCAGCTTGGTCACAGGCAATCCAGGCCTCTCAAAGTCCTACCCAGATTTACACAAAATAGACCCTCTTCAGGCTCAATTGCACCCACCCCAATCCAGTGGATAGTCTTCAATCCCACACCCACTGTGATCAATTTAGATCAGGCTACCCAACACAGGCTATACAAGAGCTGCTATTGCTGCACCCTCAGTGAGACAACTGATCGCGAAATGATGGGCAGACCCAAATGCAGAGCCAATAACAACACCTACAAAGGGATCCTCATCAAGAATAACTAGTCCCACAGTGGAAGACTCCAATGAAAGCTTGAAAGAAACCCAGGGTCTAGAAGCTCAAAACGAAATCTCAACAAGCATTTTAATCAAACAAGTATACGATGAGCTGGTTCATTAGGAAGAAATATGACAAAGAGTAACCAAATAGGAACTCTAAGAATGGAAGAAAATTGGCAAAAAGAGTTCAAATTATAAGTCAAAGCATGGCTCAATGAGTTGGAAAGAAGGTAACAAAATGAACTCAAAGGATGGATGAAGGCAGATAATGAACAAAAACAACAACTCAATAGATGGCTGAAAGAAACCAAACAGAATCAGGAAAGAGTACGCTATAGACTACTTAATGAAATCATGTCAATCAAAAAGAGATCAGCAGGGCTGGAGAGATGGCGCAGAAGTTAAGGCACTTGTCTGCAAAGCCAAACAACCAGGGTTTGATTTTTTAGTACTGATGTAAAGCCAGATGCGCAAAGTGGTGCATGCATGTGGAGTTCATCTGCAGTGGCTAGAGGCCCTAGTGCTTGCATTCTCTCTCTTGCTTGACTTCAAGCATAAACAAATAAAAATACCTTTTAAAAAAAGAAATGAAGCCGGGCATGGTGATATATCCCAGCGCTCAGGAGGCAGAAGCAGGTGGATTGTCATGAGTTTTTCCTTGTTGTTCGTTTTGTTTTGTTTTTCCAGGCAGGGTCCAACTCTAGCCCAGACTAACCTGGAATTCACTCTATTCTCAGAGTGGCCAAGAGCTCATAGTGATCCTCCTACCTCTGCCTCCTGAGTGCTGGGATTAAAGGCTTTCAATTTGCAGTGGCAAGATGCCCTAGCACACCAATTCTCTCTCTTTCTTGCTTTCTTTCTCTCTCACATAGAAAGGCCAGTCTGTTGGTCTTGTCTCAAAAAAATTAAATGAGAGCTGGACAGATATCTCAGTGGTTAAGATGCTTACCTACAAAGCCTAATGACCTGGGTTCATTTCCCCAGTACCCATGTAAAGCCAGATGCACAAAATGGCACAAGTATCTGGAGTTTGTTTGCAGCGGCTACAGGTCCTGGTATGCCCATTTTCTCTCTTTTGTTCCTTGCAAATATATATATATATATATTTAAAAGAACATAACAAGTTTTTAAAGGTTTATTTTTATTTATTTATTAGAGACACAGAGAGAGAGAAACAGAGAGAGAGACACACAGAGAGAATGGGTGCTTCAGGGTCTCTGGCCATTGCAACCAAACTCCAGATGCATGTGCCAGCCACCATGTGCATTTGGCTTACATGGGACCTGGAGAATCAAACCTGGGTCCTTTGGCTTTGCAGACATGTGCCTTAACTGCTAAGCCACCTCTCTAGCCCACAATTCTTTTTTTAAATTAATTAATTTTTTATTAACAACTTCCATGATTGTAAACAATATCCCATGGTAATTCCCTCCCCACCACTTTCCCCTTTGAAACTCCATTCTCCATCACCTTCCCTCCCCCTCTCAATCGGTCTCTCTTTTATTTTGATGTCATGATCTTTTACCTCCTATTATGATAGTCTTGTGTAAATAGGTCAGGCACTGCGAGGTCATGGATATCCAGGCCATTTTGTGTCTGGAGAAGCATGTTGTAAGGAGTCCTACCCTTCCTTTGGCTCTTACATTCTTTTTTTTTTTTTTAAGTTTTAATTTATTTATTTGAGAGTGACAGACACAGAGAGAAAGACAGATAGAGGGAGAGAGAGAGAATGGGTGCGCCAGGGCTTCCAGCCTCTGCAAACGAACTCCAGACGTGTGCGCCCCCTTGTGCATCTGGCTAACGTGGGACCTGGGGAATCGAGCCTCAAACTGGGGTCCTTAGGCTTCACAGGCAAGCACTTAACCGCTAAGCCACCTCTCCAGCCCTCTTACATTCTTTTTGCCACCTCCTCTGCAATGGACTCGGAGCCTTGGAAGGTATGATGGAGATATTGTAGTGCTGAGCACTCCTCTGTCACTTCCCAGCACCATGATACCTTCTGTCTGAGTCATCCCAATGTTACTGCCATCTGAAAAGAGAAGGTTCTCTACCAAAAGTGAGAGTAGCATCAGTGTATGGATATGAACATTAAGAGAAGTGCTTACTGGGCAGTTTGATGAGCATAGTACATATATTTAGCCAGACAGCAGCAGACCTTAACCCTCTAGGGGTCATGACTAACCCTGAGTATCAGGGATGTATTCCCTCCCTTGGATTGGGCCTCCAGTCAAATTAGAGGGCAGTTGGTTTCCCCTGTGACAGATGTGCCACTATTGCACTCGTTGGCTCATTTGGCCTGGCTGGCCCATAACAATTCTTAAAAGAAATTTTGAATGACAACAAATGCTGGCAAGGCTGTGGGAAAAGAGGCACCTTACTCACTGCTGTTGGGAGGGCAAACTTGTACAACCACTGTGGAAATCAGTATGGAAACTCATGAAAACAGATCTACTACCATTTGATCCAGCTGTACCACTTCTGGGCACATACCCTAAAGCCTCCACTTTTTACTACAGACATATTTGCTCAATTATGTTTGCTGATGCTCTGTTCATAACAGCTAGGAACTGGAATCAGCTCAGATGCCCATCAACTGTGGTATATATACACAATAGAATTCTACTCAGTGGTAAGGAAAAATGAAATAATGAAAGACAGAAAGATAAACACTGCGTGTATTCTCTCATCTGCACTTCCTAGCTGCTATCAATTGGAGATGAATGCAAATGGTAGTAAGCACCAGGAATGTGGACATAAAACTAGACTGAGACCCGGAGAGAGGAACAGAGGAGTTACCTGACAGGAATACACACTTGTTGACAGAGGAGTGCTCAGCACTGAAATATCTCAATCACACCATCCATGGCTCAGGGTCCATTGTGGAAGAGGTGGCAGAAAGAATGTAAGATCCAAAGGAAGGGTAGGACTCCTTATAATGTGCTCCTCCAGACACAAAATGGCCTGGATATCCATGACCTCACAGTGCCTGACACTACCTACATAAGACCATCATAATAGGAAGAAAAGATCATGACATCAAAATAAAAGAGAGACTGATTGAGATGGGGAGGGGATATGATGGAGAGTGGAGTTTCAAAGGGGAAAGAAAGTGGGGGGGAGGGAGGGCATTACCATGGGATATTGTTTATAATTATGGAAGTTGTCAATAAAAAATATTTTTTAAAATTAAAAAATAACATGAGGTAATTGAGGGTGAAAATGTTGTCCTAAATTTCCAAATCTTAAAAATTTTAGGACAAGAAGTTTAGGTCAACTCTTTACTTAAGCCATATCTTCTTAATTTTCCAGCACTTTTTTTCAGTCAGGAGTCATTTTATTGTGATTAGGAATACACACCAGGAAAGGCTTGTGCAGGCTGGGGAGATGGCCCAGTGGTTAAAAGCACAGGTTTGCAAAGCCTGACAGCCTGTGTTTGGTTCCCCATTGCCCACATAAAGCCAGATACACAAAGTGGCACATGCATCTGGAATTCGTTTGCAGTGGGGAGAGAGGCTGATGGGATGCCTGTAATGTTCTGTTAATGGTTTCAATGGTAGTCACATGGAAGTGTTGAGTGTGTGAAAAGCTTGTTGGATTTCTCTGTATATGTTGTTATGGTTCAATAAAGTACTCAATTTTCATGCATAAAAAAAGAAATACACACTTGTGCAATAGTGGCACGCAGCCTCTGTGGGTAACCAACTGTTCTCTGATTGGATATGAGATGCACTCAGTGGGAGAGAACTCATTTCTGGTACTGGAATCCAAGTCAAAATTCCATCATCAGAAAACTCAAACTTCAGAGAGAAACTTCCACTGATCTCTGGAGAAGAAGAATGGGCTTGCACACCAAAGGAAAAAAAAATTGCTCAAATAAATGTGTATGTCCCCTTTAACCCAAGCTGCTCTTACTGCTCATCATGAGATGTGCCACCTCTACCACATCTGCCAGGGCCCAGGAGAAATTGCAGAGGAAGCAGCAATATGAATACTGTTCTTACTGCTAGCCTGACACCCAACTCTAGAGTGATGGTGTCAGACATGGTGATCAATCAAAACCTATCAAAGCAGAAATCCAGTGGCTAGAGAGAACTTAGCACTAAATCTGACTGCTAACAGGCCTGTCATGGCTCAGGGAACATTGCAGAAGAGGGGACAAAAGATTGTAAGAGCCATAGAATGGGTAGGACTGCCCTGAGGCGTGGTCCTCCACTACCCAATAGGACTAAGGTCTCAATGACCCCACAGTGAAGACCACAACCCCACTGTGGAGGACGCCAGAGAAACTAGAGCTGAGGTGAGGGGATAAAAGAGAATAACCCATTATAATTTATATAAAATATAAAGTTAATTTAAAAATGAATAATAGCCAGGCATGGTGGTGCACGCCTTTGATCCCAGCACTTGGGAGGCAGAGGTAGAAGGATCACTGTGTGTTTGAGGCCAGTCTGAGACTGCATAGTGAATTCCAGATCAGCCATACTGGGACTATAGATTGAATTGTAGGTCATCCTGGGAGAAAGTGAGACCCTGCTGCAAAAAAAGGAAGAGGAGGAGGAGGACGAAGAAGAGGAAGAGGACAAAAATCAGCTGCAGCAGTGTCCCTGATGTGTCCATACTCCTTGAAAATAAAAATATTAAATAGAAATAAATGAGAATCATGAGTTATTACTCACTACCCACCCAGTAGTGTGCCTAAATTTAAAAAGACTCAATGCAGTACTCTTAAGTTTTTCTTTGAGGTAGGGTCTCACTCTGGCTCAGGCTGACCTGGAATTTACTACGTAGTCTCAGGGTGGCCTCGAACTCTTGGAGGTCTTCCTACCTCTGCCTCCCAAGTGCTGGGATTAAAGGCATGCACCTTCATACCTGGATCACCAATGCAGTACTCTTATCTTACCCACTGTATCACTTGCTGTGGTTTTGATTACATGTGGTTATTTGTAATCTGAAAATATTATATAGAATATTCCAGAAAGAGTCCATACATTTTCCTGGGTATGGTGGCTCATGCCTTTAATCCCAGCACTCAGGAGGCCAGTGTAGAAGGATCTCTGTGAGTTCGAGGTCAGTCTGAGATTATACAGTGAGTTCCAGGGCATCCTGGGCTAAACCAAGAACCTACCTTGTCAAACCAAGAAACAAACAAAACCTCATATATGGTTCTTGGCCATCCTGAGGCCGTGACACCTCAGTTTCCCAGGGGCATCCAGGCAACTGCAGAGCACGGTCTTGAGTGGCTGTGAGTGCAACAGGAAGAAACATCCAGGAGACTGTGTCAGAGGACAGCTTGTTTCTTCATCAGGGAAATGGGTTTATAAGCATTTGTAGAAGAGCAGGAAGAGGTACGGGTAGATATGGGTCATAAGGGGATTGGTCAGTACAAAGGTCCTGTTGATACCTAATTAGCATATAGGGACATTCTGGGTGAGCAGGAAAGGGTCACATGGTCTAAGTAGTGGAGGGAAAAGGTATAGGGAAAGGCTGCTGGCTGATACCTCATTAACATATAAGGTCATTTCAGGCAAGTGGCAAAAGGTCACAAGGCTTTGGGGAAAGAGAAACCTAAGTCTTATCAGGATGTCCAGGTGCTGGAGAGATTATCAGGGTCTAGGCCTGCTGCAACCTCCACAGTCCAGGACCCTTAGTCATGCCTCCCAACTCAGGCCTTAACCATGCCTGACAGCTCCCCCCTTGTTTTCAGAATAAGGCAGTGTCATCATAGTCTGTTGCTGGTCTAGATAGAGCTAGATGGCACACAAGGACCTGATTGGTAGCAACCTTAGCAATATTAGTTATTTGTTGTCTAAGAAGTTTGATGATGGAGCGGGCCACAAGTAACAGGGTTCCTATAGCAAGGAGGGAGCCAAGGAAGGGGAGAAGCCAGGTGATTAAAGGGTTGGAGAACCAGGTGGTGGGGGTCATCAGGTTTGTAGTGTGTCAAGTAGCTCCTTGCAGAGTATTTGAGGGTTTTAACATTTTGTTCAACAATGTTTGGTTCATTAACAAAAAAGACAATGTTCTCCCCAAGACTACACTTGTTCCGCCATGTTCAGCATGAAGTCTAAGGCTCTGTGATTTTGGAGTACCACACCCGCAAGAGAGTTCAATTGTCTCTGAAGAGACTTGACACTGCTGGTAGTAGATATCATGGCCTGTCAAGCTTGTTTCTAAAGTCTCCTGTGAGGTAGTTGGTCTGGACAAGAGTGGCTCCTGCAGCACCGGAGGCACCCAGGGACAGCGTCACAAGTCCCACCAGCGGGGGGATGAAATCTCTCTTGGCTGATGCAGGTGGAGTTTGT
Source organism: Jaculus jaculus (assembly GCF_020740685.1). Taxonomy (NCBI): domain Eukaryota; kingdom Metazoa; phylum Chordata; class Mammalia; order Rodentia; family Dipodidae; genus Jaculus; species Jaculus jaculus. Next base: position 23,844,206 of record NC_059102.1, on the reverse strand, counting down.
AGGTTGCTTCTTCTTTGTAGAGATACACCCGTGGAACAATCAAGACTGGGGAACAATAAGTGGGAGAGGAAACATTTATACATAGGGTGGTTACCCTTTCACACCAAAGGAGAGCAGGTGTCTTGACACAAGTGGTGTTGTTATGGAAAGATTGAGACATTCAGCTCGGGTCGGTTTAGAGCTGGGCAGGCAGAGAGGCATACCTTGATTGGAATCAAATAGGGTAATATCAGTAAGGCTGGGTTGGGAATAGCTGGCTATTGATGTGGGGTATTCAAGGGTGGCATTAATAGGGACTGCTGTCAGCAGGGGTTGGGTAGGGGATGTGAAAAAGAAGCAGTTAGGAGCATTGGGGCAAAGGGGAGAACGTTGGCCACATATTGGATGTATTGTGCCCATGTTATAGTGGCATGCATTTTTTCTGTAACTTGTTTTTCCTGTGAAGGAATGTGGTGGTTAGTTTGCACTGGGCGGGAAGCAGGGACAAGTTGTCTAGAGATATGAAGAGTACCAGAGGGGGATTCTAACAAGCTAGGAGTATCGAGCTTTCCTCTCACCCCTACCTGCCAGTGATCATCTCAGGGGTCTCATATGGAGGTTGTACAATCCTTACTTGTGGAGGTTTTGAAGACAGAGTCTTAATGCCCATAGTGTTCGATGACAAAGCTTTGGTATCAACACCCCCTTAATAGTCCTGACCTTTAAGGCACTCCTTGTTAGTTTGGTGATAGGCAAAACATGCCCTGCCGTTCCTGCAAGACACAGACTTAGGATAAACACAAAACTGTCAGTGTCCTGACAGCCCTGAGTAGGGGCAGTATCCTGTGCTGATGATGTTATTGACCCCTTGATAGGTCTGTCAGGCCTCAAAGCACCATTGGAGGACATTGTGGGGGAGAGGCGGGGCAGAGGCAGCAAATGAGACAGCTGCATTGGAATGCAAGATTGTTAAAGCTGCCAACAAAATGGCCAAAAGGAAGGCCTGTGGTGGGCATATGGCTTTGGCTGCATCCACAAGGTCATGAACCCAGGGGGCTCCCCCTTTTTTCCCCTCTGGTGATGTCAGTGGAGGTGGCACTTCCTCCATTTCCTCTGACCTTGATCTGTCAATGTCAGATAACCATCTTTTTGGTCAGTGGGATTGAATTGGACATTTAGGGCCAGTTCCCAAATGGGCCTGGGCTGGTCCTGTGGGAAGATACAAGCAAATCCCCTTCCCATGGTGAGGAGGGCGTCTGGTCCCTTCCAGATACCATCTGAGGGATCTAGCCACTGCACTGGGATAGGTGGGGCTGCGTCTGGTATACGCCAGTGGAGGGAGATGGGGATTGTTGGGAGTTTTTATATATATGTTGAAAATGTTTAAGGTAGTCAGGGCCATGGCCAACAGAAGATTGGGTAGGTAGGTATTGGTCTGTTTTTTTAAGTTTTTCTTTTCTTTTCTTTTTTTTTTTTGAGGCAGGGTCTTACTCTAGCCCAGGCTGACCTAGAATTCACTATGTAGTCTCAGGGTGGCCTCGAACTCATGGCCATCCTTCTACCTCTGCCTCCCGAGTGCTGGGATTAAAGGCGTGTGCCACCATGCCTGGCTGGAGCTGTTGTTTTTTTAAGTTGGGTTTTTAGGGTTTGGTGTGTCCTTTCTATTATACCTTGGCCTTGTGCATTATGTGGGATTCCTGTATGGTGAGTAATCTTCCATTGGATGCAAAAGGCTTTGAATGAGGGGCTAGTCAAAGCTGGGAGGTGATATTGCCCATGATACAAAAAGAGTGGAAATGCCAAGACCAGAGGGCAATATTCCTGAGGGCTAGGTAGCACCAGGAGGGATTCCCCAAAGGTCTGGGTGCAAGCCTGTCCACAAGTTTAAGAGACTGGCAACCACCCTACAGGCTTTTAAGAGGTCATTGTGTTGCCATTGTGTGTGTGTGTGTGTGTGTGTGTGTGTGTGTGTGTGTGTGTGCGCGTGTTGGAGAGAAATAGACAGGGGGTTGTTGCCAATGCCCAAGCAGGCTATTGGGGCCCAGGCAGAGGCCTAGGGGCCTTCAGTCAATGCTGACGAGTGGCCTCGGCCAAAAGACATCAGTTTCCCATTTGCCATATCTGGTTCCTCTCAATGGTGTGAACTGAAAGTAAAGGAGGAAAAGGAGAAACCTGCCAGCTCTCAGTTGTGGAGGCATGACCACAGTGGGCCAATGTTCCTCTAGAGGATGATGTCCCTCAAGGGGAGCTCTCACCTACCCTGGAGCATCTCAGAGGGTCCTTGTTCAGGTGTCAGCTGTGGTTCCTAGTTGTCCCGGGGCCACAGCACTTCAGTTTCCCAGGGGCATCCAGGCAACTGCAGAGCACGGTCTTTAGTGTCCATGAGTGTTACAGGAAGAAACACCCAGGAGACCGTGTCAGAGGACAGCTTGTTTATTCATCAGGGGAACGGATTTATAAGTGTTTGTGAAAGAGTGGGAAGAGGTATGGGTAGGTATGGGTCATAAGAAGATTGGTTAGTACAGAGATCTCATTGATACCTAATTAGCATAGAGACTTTCTGGGTGAGCAGGAAAGGGTCACATGGTCTAAGTAGTGGAGGGAAAAGGTATAGGGAATGGGTCCTAGGGGGATTGTCTATGCAAAGGCTGCTGGCTGATACCTCATTAACATATAGGGATGTTCCAGGCAAGCGGCAAAAGGAGGGATTGGCCTCAGTCCTGCCAGTCTGGAGCCGAGATTATTGGGGTCTAGGCTTGCTAGGGGTGTGGGGCCCCTAGTCATGCCTCACAGCTCAGGCCTGCTTAAACCTCCAGTAGCCCGGAGGCCTTCAACCATGCCCGACACTCATAAGTTTTACATCACATGATATTCTGAGTAACCTGATGAAATCTTACCCTGCCCTGCTTCTTTCGATCTTGGAATTAAATAATCCCTTTGTTCAGGGAATCCATGGTGGCGGGGGGATGGGGTGGGGAGGGTACACTACCTGCCTGTTGGCCACTTAGCTATCTTGGTTATCAGAGTAGCTATTGGGAACCTCAGTGCTTAAGCTCTAGTCACCCTTATTTTACTCAATGATGTTACCAATTTAGATATGGCAAAAAGAAGCTTCAAAGGACTTTAAGTGTGAGAGTGAAAGTTCTCAACTTACAGAGAAAAAGTATGTACTGAGGTTGCTGAACTCTACGGTAAGATGAACCTTCTACCCGTGCAATTAAAGAGAGGAAAGGAGGTATGTGATGGTGTTGCTGTCACACCTCAGGCTGGAATTGTTACCTCCACAGCACGTGACAGGGATTTAATTAGCACGGGAAAGGTATTGCATTTGTGGCTGGAAGACGCTAGCAGAAAATGAAATCCAATTAACAGTTCCATTGAGGCTTACCTCATCTCATGTGGAAGCTGCACTATGCATCTTCCAGCATTGCAAGAAGGGTGAGTATAGCATGCGTGCGCGTGCGCGCGCACACACACACACACACACACACACACACACTCAGACACACACACAATACTTAGAGGGGCCATAGTTGCAGAACTTTGATTGCAGTACACTGCAATAATGGCTCTGATTAGTAGTTATTGTTACTTGGTTATTGCACCTAATTTACAAACTAACTTTATTGTAGGTATGTGCAATGTATCTAGGTGTTGCAATCAGGTTCACGTTGCTGGCAGAAGTCACCTGACCAAAAGCAGCTTGTGGAGAAAGGGTTTATTTTGGATTACAGATTCAAGGGGAAGCTCCATGATGGCAGGGGAAAACAATGGCATGAGCAGAGGGTGCGCATCATCTCCTGGCCAACAACAGGTGGACAACAAGAACTGAGAATGTGCCAAACACTGGCAAGGAGAAACTGGCCACAATACCCACAAGCCTGTTCACAACAATACACTGCCTCCAGGAGGTGCCAATCCCCAAATCTCCATTAGCTGGGAACCGAGCACTCAGAATGCCCAAGTCCATGGGGGACACCTGAATCAAACCACCACAAGAGGGTTCCATGCTATTCCAGGTTTCAGGGATGCACTGGGTGTTGAACTGCGTCCTCAGGGCTGGGGAGGCTGCTGTAAGTGGGGCTGTCAATGTTGTATCAACAGACCTAAAAGGTAAGGGAAGTAAGGCAGGCCTCAGCCAGCACCTACAGCCCAGAGGTCATATGAATCCAGGAGTCAGCAGAGTTCAAGAGCCCATTAACCCTGAGCGTGATCATCAGGTGGTATGGGGCAACTTTCACTACTTCTGAGTTCTTAACCAAGGCCAGACATTTTGCTTTTGGAATATTTTGATGAGAATAGGGTCAGGAAAGGAAGCCGGCATCTGTCAGAAGAATGCAGGAAGATCTTTTGGGGTTTCCTCCTTGTTTGTTGAGTGTATGAAAGGCAGACCTGGGAGAGGTGAGTTGGATGAGCCCTTCTTCATGGGGTGTAAGGAACTCTTGACAAGCACCTCCACGGTGCCAGCTGTGGGGTCTTGGCTCACCTGCACAGGCCCAGGCCTGCTAGGTGTGGGTCTCAACGTTCCTGTTTTGTTCACTGATTCCCTTAGTCTGAGGACTTAGGAGGGTCATTGCTGGCTGGATAGGAATCTCCAGGTGCCTGTGCCCTTCTAGGGGGAGGCATGCCTTCTGTTTGCCTTACTTCTGCTGCCCTCCAAATGTCCACAGCAAGAAAAATCACTGGCTTCAAATTCAGACAACCCTGAGCTTGCCCTTTGGTGCATGTGTGCCCTGGGCTAAGGAGATCTCAGTTTCTTCATTTGTCCAATGAAGCTCATGTGGTTGCTGTGGAGGGACAGTGACATCTCTAATTGTTGGATCACCTGAAGTTTGAGTGCTTTCTGGGGATAAAATGGCTTATTTTCAAATCCTGGCTGTACTAATAATTGGCGGAGCTGTCTCCTCAATTCAGGGCATCTACCTGGCCCCATTCCAACTCCCCCTCCCTGAACAGTGGCTAAAAGCTTCCTCAAGGCAGTGATCTGGAGCAAAGAGGAGACTTACATTGTTCATTAAGGGCTCCTCTTTGGTACCTCAGGTTGAATGTCCATGGTTTATATATTTGGTTTACCTTATGACTTCTGAAAAGAGGGTAAAATTTGTCTGTTACTTCATCTTAATCAGAAGTAGAACTCTAGGTTTAATGTTTGCCAAGATTACTAAGAGATTCTCTCTCTCTCTCTCTCTCTCTCTCTCTCTCTTTGTTGTTAGTTTCTGTGAGCTTTGGTCCCTAATGTTATGTTCTTGTATGTGTATATTTATTCCTTAATTGGAGGAACTGAAACTTATTATTGAACTATTTAGCCAGAAAATATTGTCATTTTAACTTATATTAATTCCTTTTACTGACTTTTGATTTTGTTAGCTTTCTTCACTGGGGCAAAATTTCGTTTTTTCTTTTTTAAAATTTATTTTTATTAGTTATGAACAAACAGCATGGAAACAACACATGTTGGTACCATCCTTTCCCTCATCCCTGTCCCTTTTCTGAAGGTGCCCACCTCATTGGGGATGCAATTTATCCCCATGGGAATTGTGGGTCATGCATTGTGGGGACAGCAGTCAGTTATGTGGGAGAAGCAATGTCTCTGTGCTTAATGTCCCAGCTTGTGGCTCTAACAATCTTTCTGCCCCCTCTTCCTCAAAGTTCCCTGAGCCATGTTGGGAGTGTTTTAAGCCTACTTCAGTGATGGGCTCTTAGGAGCCTCTGGATCTTTGGTTCGGTAGGTGCTGAGTGTCCTCAGTGTCTACCTCCTTCACCCTTGTGCTGATATCAGGTTCCCTGAGAAAGCAGCACTCTTGTTCATTTCCCCAATTTCTCTGTGCTTTCAGCTGGGTCCCTGGTGAAGTGCCCTGGGTCATTTATCTCCTCAAGTCCTACTCCTGTCTGAAAAAGAGAAGCAGATTCTTCAATGGAGAGTGAAGTCAGCACAGGTTAAATGGGATAACCATTACTAATTTAGACAGAAGTTAATGGGTGTAGACCCTCCTATAACCCAAGATAGTGGGAGCTTGATATTGGAGAGCAAAATCATTGTCTGGATACGATTCTAACTTGATTCCCAGTTCCAGCTATAGGTTACTTTCTACTGAGTGGATCTGTTAGCCAACCTGAAACCAGCTGGTTACTCTCCAAGGCTGTGTGCCACTATCGCACTCATTTGAGCATCACGTCAGGTTGTTTGCTTCTGAGTAGCTTAGACCTTGAGTTGCTCAGACAGATATTGCTCACTTCTCCCCCCCCCCCCCCCGCCGCCCTGGTAGCTCATGTAGCACCTTCCAGCACTAGATGGGCTCACTATGTGGGGACTGGCTCTCCTCCAGATTCCAGCCAGGTCTCTCCATGTTCCGTGCGGACAGCATATGGTGACTTCAGCAGTAGGGTCAGTTTTTGGGTTCTATCATAGTCAACCTCAGTTGCTGGGATGAACTTCCAGATCAGGGACATTTATGGAGGAAGGGGTTTATTGACGTTTACGGATAGAGGGCAAGTTCCATAATGGCAGAAGAAGCTGGCCTTCTGTCACTGGTCATGCCAGGAGAAGAGCCGCCACCAGCACAGGCAAGCGCACTTCAAGAACTCCAGGCAAAGCTCAAGCACTTTGAATATCTTTAGAATTCCCCAAACATACCTTATTGCTGGACCCTACAATCTGTGACAGCTTTAATAAACTCCTGAATATATTGGGGGACATCCATTCAAAATACCACAGGTTCATTTTGGATAGCCTATAGACATAGTCATTGTGTTTTTGAGCAAAGATTAATTTTTTTCATACTATGATTTCTAGGTTCTTGTAGGAGCATTAATGCCTCAAAGTTTTCAAAGTCCAGAGTTCCATGCCTAGGGGCTGATGTCATAGACAAAGCCAGCCTCTGAACGGGCCACAGTTTTCATCTGACTCCTAGTCCTGCTGTGTCAGCGTGTCTAAGTGTCTGAACTTCATTGAGGCTCAGTTCTCTCCTCTCTAAAATGGGCCTAATAATACTTCTCAGCGTTTTTGTGAGGGCTAAGCAAAAGTGCCTGGCACGGCTTCTCAGATCTTGTTGACTTTGTAACTGAACCTAAGCTGAGCTCTTCCAGGCAGCCTGAATGAAGTGGAGGAAGTTGATAGTCTGCCAACAGGTGCAGAGGAGGCCTTGGAAAACAAATGGCCTCATCCACAGGAGTGTTTACATTGAGCTGAGTGCTCCCTTAATCCAGTTCTGTGTGTTCTCTGAGAGAGCGGGCAGAACATGCAGAGGCAGGAAATGTGCACTGTTTCTGGAGCCAGAAATGGCCAACCATGGCAGCAGGAGTGAGCTTCCCGCAGCTGATCTGTTGCTGGATCTCTGGAAAGGCAGAGAACTCACCTAGACAAGACTGTCTTTCTCACCCTGGGGGAACGGAGTCAACAGCTCCTGGCACTTGCATCCAGCCTGTGTTAATAGGCTGAGGTTCAGAGGGGGCGAAGGTGCTGGAGGTGGGGAAAGTTGGAGCTCATTTTGAGCCAATGCCTTAGTAGAGAGGGAAGATGAAAGGCCCCTTCTTCCTGCTTGTCTTTTCTTTGGATGTCAGCAGGAGAAACTAAGGCAAGAAAGACCTTGCTCTTCAAAGAAGGTGACCACATAGGAAAACTAATTTGATTCCTTGAAGCCCTACAAAACAAATAGGACATGATAGTTACTTTTACTTAATTATCCACTGTTATAAAATTGATAATAAACCCACGTTATTTTAAACTTAATTACAAAATGTTTGAAATTATACAAAAGTTGAGGTCATATTATTTAGAAATGGCTAAAGCAAGCTGGGTCTGGTAGTAGTGCACACCTTTATGCCCAGCTCTTGGGGGGCATAACCCTGGGGTTACAGAGTGAGTTCTAGATCAGCCTGGAGTACAGTGAGAACCTATCTTGAAACAAAGAAAAATGCCTAAGAATCTATTGTTTTACTAACCATAGTCCCACAAGCCCTAATGGTATTTTTGTTTTGTTCTCTTTCACTTGGTATTATTCTCAAAAACAAAGTGACTCTTATTTATCAAACATATATTTGTAAGTATACATGCTAAATATTATACTAGTTTTGTCTTTTAAAAAATATTTTATTTTTATGTATTTATGTGAGAGAGAGAGGGGGGGGGGGAGAATGGGTATTCTAGGACTTCCAGCCACTACAAATGAACTCCAGGTGCATGCGTGGCTTACATAGGTCCTGGGGAATCGAACTGAGGTCCTTTAGCTTTTCAGGAAAGCACTTTAACCACTAAGCCATCTTTCCAGCCCCCTTGGGCTTTTAAAAAATATTTTCATTTATTTATTTGAGAGAGAGAGAGACAAAGAGGCAGACAGAGGGAAAGTGAATATGGTCATACCAGAGCCTCCTGCCATTGCAAATCAGCTCCAGATGCATGCATCACTTTGTACATCTAGCTTTATGTGGGTATTGGGGAGTTGAACCCAGACTGTCAGGCTTTACAAATAAGTGCCTTCAACCATAGTCATCTCTCCAGCCCATGCTTTGTCTTTCTTATAGAATTTTTTAAAGAAATATTTTATTTATTTACTTATTTGAGGGAGGGAGAGGCAGATAGAGGAGGGAGAGAATGGGTGTACCAGGGCCTCTACCCACTACAAATAAATTCCAGAAGCATGTGCCACCATGTGCATCTGACTTATATGGGTTCTGGGGAGTCAAACCTGGGTCCTTAGGATTCTCAGGCAAGCACCTTAACTGCTAAGCCATCTCTCTAGCCCTAGAAATTTAAAAATATTTTTTATGGGCTGGAGAGATGGCTTAGCAGTTAAGCGCTTGCCTGTGAAACCTAAGGACCCCAGTTCGAGGCTCGGTTCCCCAGGTCCCACGTTAGCCAGATGCACAAGGGGGCGCATGTGTCTGGAGTTCGTTTGCAGAGGCTGGAAGCCCTGGCACGCCCATTCTCTCTCTCTCCCTCTATCTGTCTTTTTCTCTGTGTCTGTTGCTCTCAAATAAATAAATAAATAACTAAAATTAAAAATATATATATTATTATTATTTATTTGCAAACAGAGAGAGATAGAGAGAAGAGAGACAGACAGAGAGAATGGGTGCACCAGGGCCTTCAGCACTGCAAGATGCATTCACCACTTTGGGCATCTGATTTTGTTTTCTTATTTGGCATTTTTTTTTATTAGTTACAGCTTCCATAATTATAGATAGTAGACCATGACAGTTACCTCCTCCCTTCCCCTTCACAGCTCCATTCTCTATCATATCCCCTCCCCCTCTCAGTCAGTCTCTTTTATTTTGATGTTATCATCTTTTCCTCCTATTATACTGGATTTGTGTAGGTAGTGATAGGCACTGCAAGGTCATGGATATCTAGTCCATTTTGTGTCTGGAAGAGTGTAGCGGTGTACAAGAGTAAGGAGTCCAGCCCTTTTGGCTCTTACATTCTTTCTGTCACCTTCTTCTGCAATGGACCCTGAGCCTTGGAAAATGTGTTAGAGATGTTTCAGTGCTGAGCACCCCTCTATCACTTTTTCTCAGCTCTATGGTACTTTTGAGTCATCCCAGAGCTCACTGCCATCTGAAAAGAGAAGCTTCTCCAACCAAAAGTGAGAGTAGCATTAATATATGGGTATGACCATTAAGAATGGTGCTTACCTGGGCAGTTTGGTGAGCATAATATAGGCATTTAATCAGACACCAGCAGGTGTTATACCCCTAGGGCTCATGGTTTCTCCTGTCATAGGTTTTCAGTATCAGGGATGTGTTCCATCCCAGGGAGCTGGCCTCCAGTCCTATTAGAGAGCAGTTGGTTTCCCTCATAACAGACATGCCACTATTGCACCTGTTGGCTCATTTGGCCTGGCTGACCAAACTTAAGGCTTGCAGTGTCCAATGTTACTCATCTCCACTGATGACTTCTCTCTCTCTCCCATGGAGCTGCATGCAGCATAGCTTTTTCCAGATTTCTGTCAGCTGATCTACATGGAAGAGGTTTTCAGCTCAGTGACATTATAGCCAAGCATTTTGAGTCTTCAGCAATAGAGTCTTACCATCTATTCCTGGTAGGAAACCAAGAGCCTTGCCAATAACCTGTAATGTTTGGGGGCCATCAGGGACCTCCCTGGCCATTAATTCAGTGGAAGGTATCCCATCACTGGTACTTAAAATTTTCTAGTAACAATATATGGCTTCTGGGTGAGCCATTGTCCAAAAAAGTAGGTTTCCATATGGCTTATTAATATCCTCTTGGATTTTGATTAACCTGTTCCCCACCTTTCCCTTACTCAATCTTTTCCCCTGACCCTATGCATTAGATTTTATGTGGGTACTAGGAAATCAAAGTAGGGTCATTAGACTTTGCAGACAAGTGCCTTAACCTCTGAGCCATCTCCCCAGCCCATGTTTTGTCTTTTTCAATCATCACAACACATCATGTAGCTCAGGCTAGCTACAAACTGTTTATGTAGCAGAAATGACTTTGAACTTCTGACCCTTCTCCCTTCACCTCCTGAATACTGGGATAATGGACAGTCACCACCAAGCCCCAGTTCCCATTCTGATCAATGTTAATAGCATTATTTTCTAGCTAAGATCAAAAGAAATTTCTTTTCTTTTCTTTTTTCTTTTTGGAGGTAGGGTCTCACTCTAGGTCAGGCTGACCTAGAATTCACTACGTAGTCTCAGGGTGGCTTAAAACTCACGGTGATCCTCCTACTTCTGCCTCCTGGGTGCTGGGATTAAAGGTGTGTGCCACCATGCCCATCTTAAAATTTCTTTTTTAAAAATATATTTTTATATATTTATGTGAGAGACAGAGAGAAAGAGGCAGAGAGAGGGGGAGGGAATGAGAGTATGGGCATGCCAGAGCCTCCTGCTGCTGCAAACAAACACGAGACACATCCCATCTACCACTTTGTGCATCTGGCTTTATGTGAGTATTGGGGAATCAAACCTGGGCCATCAGACTTTGCAAGCAAGAGACTTTAACACTGAGCCATCTCCCCAGCCCAAGATCAAAAGAAATTTCTGAACAAATTCTGCATTAGCACCTGGGTGCTGTCAGCTGCTACACCGTATCTAGGAGTGCAATGGTGAATAAAACCAAGACACTGTGTGCTGAGCAGCTCCATCCCTGGTGCCCTGGACGTTTCCTTCACATGCTCATTGGCACAGCCCTGGGGTAGCCAACGACAGCCTTGGCTGATATGTGGCTGTTCAGTGCCTCTTCTGCGGTGAATGACTTCTGATGGGCACTGGCACGCTCTACAATGCTCTCACCCTTTATGACCTCTCATTGGCATGGAGTTCACCAATGAGGCTGCACTAGTTGGCCCATGAGCTCCAGGGATCCTTCCGTCTCCATCTTCCCAGCACTGGAATTACAGACACATGCCACCAGACCTGGCATCTTAAGAGGGTGCTGGGGATCACATTCAGGTACTTATGTTTGCAGGGCAAGCTTTTGACTGAGCTACCTTCCCGGCTCCCCCCCCCCCACAATGTCCTTCACACCTGTACTACAATCTTTCTCTTCCACACGCCTAGCTAGTCAGCCAAACCATGAATCTACATACATTTTCATCTGGAGTCATTTGTGTTCCACAGCAGAAGTTACTACAATCTTTCTCTTCCACACGCCTAGCTAGTCAGCCAAACCATGAATCTACATACATTTTCATCTGGAGTCATTTGTGTTCCACAGCAGAAGTTACTACAATCTTTCTCTTCCACACGCCTAGCTAGTCAGCCAAACCATGAATCTACATACATTTTCATCTGGAGTCATTTGTGTTCCACAGCAGAAGTTAGTGAGAAGGGTGGCATTGCTTTTTTATTTTTGCAAAGTCGTTTAATGTTTAGCTAAGTGAAAGACAACTGGCTGCTCATATCTGCTTTTGTATTTGGTTTTTTGTTATGTGTGGCTTGGGCTGGAAAAATAAAGAAATAAAAAAGAAAGTTTAGGGCTGGAGAAATGGCTTTGCAGTTAAGGTGCTTGTCTGTGAAAACTCAGGACCCAGGTTCAAGTCCCCAGGACCTATGTAAGCCAGATACATAAAGTGATGCGTTTCTGGAGTTCATTTGCAGGAACTGGAGGCCCTGGCATACTCATTCTCTTCCTCTCTCTCTTTCTTCCTCTTAAATGAATAAATAAATAAAATACTTAAAAAAAATCACTTTAAAAAAAGTGAAGGGCTGGAGGGATGGCTTAGCAGTTAAGGGGTTTGCCTGCAAGGCCAAAGAACCCAGGTTTGATTCCCCAGGACCCATGTTAGCCAGATGCACAAGGGGGCGCATGCATCTGGAGTTTGTTTGTAGTGACTAGAGGCCCTGGAATGCCCATTCTCTCTCTCTGTCAAATAAATAAATAAAAATTAAAAAGTTTAGCCAGGTTTAGTGGTACACGCCTTTAATTCTAGCACTTGGGAGCTGAGGTAGGAGGATCACCGTTCAAGGCCACCCTGAGGCTACATAGTGAATTCTAGGTCATCCTGGTCTAGAGTGAAACCCTACCTTGAAAAGCAAAAAATGAACAAAATAAAGTTTAACCTCATTCAGATACATAGCTGTGGAGGATGGCTTTGTAGCTACCTTGAAAAGATGATAAATTCTGAGGGCGCTCAGGCCACTTGGGAACGCACTCCAAGAAGAATCAGAAAAGGTTATCAGTGATCTCTCTCTCTCCTCCCTCTCTCCCCCTTTCTTCTTTTCTCATTTCTCCTCTCCCATCTCTCCATCAGGCTCAGGCTTAGGAGATTTCACAGTTAATTCTTTAAATCCTTCAGAGACCAGATAATATTAGAGCATAGAAAAAGAAGGTAATAGGAAAGAAGACGAAGGAGGAGGAGGAGAAGGAGGAAGGAGTAGGGCTGGGAGATGGCTCAATAGTTTTGAGCCAGTGTGAGGACCTGCATTTGGATGCCCAGAACCCATGGAAATGCTGAGCATGGGATCTCAGAGCTGAGACAAGTTGGCTAGAATAGCTGGGTGAAGAGCTACAGAGGGAGACACCCAATGCTGACCTCTGGCCTCCACATGCAGGAACTCACATATGCAAGCACATCTGTGTGCATGTGCATGCATGCACATGTGTGTGCACACACACACATTCAAAGAAAAGGAAAAGAGAGAAAGAAGCTGGGCATGGTGGCATACGCCTTTAATCCCAGCATTTAGGAGGCAGAGATAGGAGGATCACTTTGTGCATCTGGCTTATGTGTATCCTGGGGAATCGAACCTGGATCATTAGGCTTTGCAGGCAAGCACCTTAACTGCTAAGCCATCTCTACAGCTGATGATGTCAGCATCTTATTTGGTAAACATTCAAGATCAGGAACAAGGCAAGGAAGTTCAGTACGTCTATTAGTCCAAGTGACCAGATATTAGAGGCATAGTTGAAAAGTGAAAGAGTGAAACTGTATTTATTTTTAGATGACATAATATATCTGGAAAACCTAAAACCTTATTTTTTCCCTTGAGACAGGGTTTCAGGTAGCCCAGGCTGACCTTGAGCTCCTTATGTAGCTGAGGGTGATCATAAACTTCTGATCCTCCTAGCTGTACTTCCCAAGTGCTAGGATTACAGGCTTGTGACACCACACCTGGTTTGTGGCTCACACTCAGGGCTTTGTGAGTGCTAGACTGTAGGTATTGAGCAGCATCCTCAGCTCCCCAAAAGTTACAGTGCTAAAACTAACACAAATGAAAATCATTCTGCAGATCCAGATGCACAGCTCTATATATAGAGAGATAGTACAGAAACATGTATTCCATTTATATAAAACATTACCTGTTGGGCTGGGGAGATGGCTCATCAGTTAAAGGCACTGCTTGCAAAACCCACCAGCCTGGGTTTGATTCCCCAGTACCCACAAGGTAGTGCATATGGCTGAAGTTTGTTTGCAGTGGCAGGAGGCCCTGGCATGCTCATTCTCTTTCTGTCTCCTTGCAAATAAATAAATAATTAAAAATAACCTGTTAAAGAAAACAGCAAAAGAGAAGCTCTATTGTGTGATAGAAACAAAACAATACTTAGGGATAAGCCAAGAGGAAAAGCAAGCTTTGTGGAGATGCTGACAATCTTCCAGGGAGAGTCTGTGCAAAGTCATGGCACCACGAATCTGGTGAATGGTTTCAAAAACCATCAATGAGAAGACAAGAAGTGTAATAGACAAGCTAGGTTCTAAAATGGCCCCCATGTAACCAACTTGGAATGTCTAGGGTACCACAGGCCATGGGGCTGTGGGCAGTGTCTGCACCAGGAGAGAGGCTGTAGATGCCACTTTCTGTCTTGGCAGCTGGTCTGACTGGCTGCAGATCTCCTGTCCCTCTGGGCTTGGTGTGACAGCCTGTGTCAGTGTGGAGATTTGCTTGGCTCTGCCTTCCCTGTAGTATCATTTTTTATGTAATAAAACATTTGCTTTGATCTGCTGGAGGGTCAAGCACTTTATTTGCTACCACTGAAATTAATGAAAATTGCCTGAGGAAAACTTTAAAACACGTTCAAAAGATATACAGTAGACCTGGATGGAGCAAAAGACATTCTTTGTTCTCTGATGGAAAAAAAACATTAGGGAGAGTCAATTTCCACCAAGATAATATATGATTTATTATATCTTTGTTAAAATCACGTAATGATATCCTAAGAAAAATGTCACTCTTACTCTAGAGAAGTTGATTCTTTTAGCTAATATGAAAAAAAAATTCAAGAATAAAGTCAAGAATCCCCAAAGAGTTGTGAGAAGAGGGTAGACTCATCAGTTAATAAATCGTATGATAAAGACGCTATAATTAAAACTGGTAAATGAACAGGCTATTAGAATTATATGGAAAGTCCAGAATTAGACCTAACTCCACATGGAATTTTGGCAAATGATAAATATGGTATCTTAAATCTTGAAAGAAAAGCTGATCCTTTTAATAAGTGGTGTTGGGACAACTGGATAGCCATTTGGAGAAGATAAAACTGGATCCATGCTTCACACTGTACACTAGAATAAACTTCAAATGGACAAACATGTTAGTATAAAAAAATACCCACATAGCGATGAGAAGGAAATATGATAATTAAAAAAAAAACAGTTTCAATGTGGAGAAAATGTTTTAACTTTGACTCAAATAGAAATACAACAAAATAAAAGATTGATAATTTTTACTACATAAAAATAAAAACAACACATGTATGGGAAAAAATAAAGTCAAAAGAAAAACTAAACCATCAATATCAGATAGAAATTTCTAATCTCAGGGGTGGAGAGATTGCTCAGTGGTTAAGATGCTTGCTTACAAAGCCTAACAATCTGGGTTCGATTCCCTAGTGCCCATACAGAGCCATATACATAGTGGTACATGCATGTGGAGTTTGTTTATAGGGGCTGAAGGCCCTGACATGCCCATTCTCTCTGTCTCTCTAGCTTTCTCTGCTTTAAATAAATATAAATATTTTTTTAAAAAGAAATTTCTAGCTGGGCATGGTGGTACATGCCTTTAATCCCAGTGTTAGGGAGGCAAAGATAGGAGGATCACCTAGGGTTTGAGGCCACCCTGAGACTACATTGTGAATTCCAGATCAGCCTGGGCTAGAGGTGGGACCCTACCTTGAAAAAAAAAAAAAAGAAAAAAAAAAAAAAGAAAGAAATTTCTAAGGCTGGAGAGATGGCTTAGTAGTTAAGGTACTTTTCTGCCAAGCCAAAGGACCCAGGTTTGATTCCCCCAGGACCCACATAAACCAGATGCATAAGGTGGGACATGCATCTGGAGTTTGTTTGCAGTGGCTGGAGGCCCTGGTGTGTCCATTCTCACCCCCCCACCTCTTTCTCTCTCTCAAATAAATAAAAATAAATTAAAAACAAAATTTCTAATCTCTCCAATATATAGAGTTCTCAAAATTGAGGGGGTAAAAGACCAATAACTCAATATAAAAAGAGCAAAACAAATACAATGTCCTTAAATTATTTTTGTGAAAGAAGAGAAAGGAGGGAAAAGGGTAAAGTGTTTTGTTTTCTGAGTTTCACTATGTAGCCCAGATGGTCCTTGAATTTGTCATCTTCCTGCCTCAGCTTCCCAAGTGCTGGAATTACAGACATGTAATGCCATATCTGACTGGTAAACTCTTTTTGAAAGAAGTTGGGCGTGGTGGCACACTCCTTTAATCCCAGCACTCAGGAGGCAGAGGTAAGAGGATTGCCATGAGTTCAAGGCTACCTTGAGACTACATGGTGAAATCCAGATCAGCCTGGGCTAGAGCAAGACCAATACCAAAATAAGAAAATAAATATAAAAAATCACCTAATGAAAGTAGAAATATTGATATGATTAGGAAATCTTCATTTGTAATAAGAGTCTGGGATCACTCAAAATATTAAAACCACTGGGTAAATGATTATTGCACTTCAATGGTCTAAAAAACAAAACAAGTACCCTACTCAAGAGGCTAAAAAGTATAAAGCTAGCCTGGGCCAAAGAGTGAGATTCTATCTCAAAAGAAAATTAAATACTAGGGCTGATATATAGCTCAGTGGTAGAATTCTTGTCTAGGAAGGAAAACCTGTAAGTACAAAAATTACTTCTTTAATTAAAAAAATTTTGTTCAGGGAGCTAACCTGTGGACAGGGAAGGGGGGTATAGAAATGACAAGAATAATAAAACTCCAGAACAGCAAAAAAAATTTTTTGTTGTTTATTTTTATTTATTTGAGAACAATAGACAGAGAGAAAAAGAGAGAGAATGGGCGTGCCAGGGCCCCCAGCCACTGCAAATGAATTCCAGATGCATGCGCCCCTTGTGCATCTGTCTTATGTGGGTCCTGGGGGATTGAGCCTTGAACCAGGGTCCTTAGGTTTTATAGGCAAGTACTTAACCACTGAGCCATCTCTCTAACCCTGTTCTTGTTTTTTTGAGGTATGGTCTCCTACTACTAGCCCAGGCTGACCCAAAATTTGCAATGTAGTTTCAAAGTGGCTTTGAACTCACAGCAATCCTCCTACCTCAGCCTCTGGAGTGTTGGAATTAAAAGTGTGTGCCACCATACCTGGCCAAAGATTGTTTCTAATGAAGGGGGAAAAGGCAAGAGGCGCTTCAAATAACTGTGACATCTTAGCATTTCTGGTAGTAGAACACTTAAGTAGATAATACACACAGCATCTACATAATTTTCTTTCTTTCTTTCCTTCCTTCCTTCTTTCTTTCTTTTTCTTTTTGGTCTTTTGAGACCTGGCTGTAGCCCAGGGTGACCTGGAATTCTCAGGGTGGCCTTGAACTCACAGCAATCCTCCTACATCTGCATCCCAAATGTTGGGATTAAAGGCATGCACCACCACACCTGGTTTACTTTCTACACATTTTATTTCTAATTTTTAAGAGAAAAAAAAATATATATATGGTTGTTGTTTTCATTTTTTTTTAACATTTATTTATTTGAGAACGACAGAGGGAGGGAGGGAGAGGGAGAGAGAATGGGCGCGCCAGAGCTTCCAGCCTCTGTAAAGGAACTCCAGATGCATGCGCCCCCTTGTGCATGTGGCTAACGTGGGTCCTGGGGAATTGAGCCTCGAACTGGGGTCCTTAGGCTTCATAGGCAAGCACTTAACCGGCAAGCCATCTCTCCAGCCCTGTTTTTTTTTTTTTTTTTTTTTTTTTTTTTTGTTATTGTTGTTTGTTTGTTTGGTTTTTTGAGGTAAGGTCTCACTCTAGCCGAGGCTGACCTGGAATTCACTATTGAGTCTCAGGGTGGCCTCAAACTCACAGCAATCCTCCTACCTCTGCCTCCCAAGTACTGGGATTAAAGGCGTGTGCCACCATGCCTGGCTCTGTTTTAAGGTAGAGTTTTGCTCTAGTCCAGGTTGACCTGGAATTCACTATGTAGTCTCAGAGTGGCCTTGAACTCATGGCAATCCTCCTACCTCTGCTTTCCAAGTGCTGGGATTAAAGGCATGCGCCACCACGCCTGGAATCCTTTCTAATTTAAAAAAATATCTTATTTATATATTTATTTGAGAGAGAGAAAGAAAGAACCGGATAGAGAGAATGGGCGCACCAGGGCCTCCACCCACTGCAAATGAACTCCAGATGCATGTGTCACCTTGTGCATCTGGCTTATGTGGGTACTGGGAATCGAACCTGGGTCCTTAGGCTTCACAGGCAAGCACCTTGCTAAGCCATCTCTCCAGACCCTTTATTTTTTTTTTATACTTGCAAAAAATTTTTAAACTGAATTTAGTATGAATTTTAAAAATGATGAGACCAATCCAGAACACTAAGTCCTCCAAACAACTAGACTCTTCAAAAAAAAAAAAAAAAATGTGATAACTATTCTAAGGTAAGGCACTCTAAAAAGAATTAACAAATACAATGTATTAAATTTGCTTGGCTATCTAAGCAGGAAAACAAAACAAAACACAAAACCAAAGATCCTGTGATTGATAACTGATGACATACAACAGAAATTCTGTGTGACCGAATCACTGTGAAGGTCAAGGGTGACCAAATGGTATGGGTTGGAGGACATCCTTGTTCTCTGAGAATACTTGTTATTCATAGGTTGACTGTCACGGTGCCTACAATTTACCCTTAAGTAGTTCAGAGTGAGAACTTAGTGACCTGAGTCTTTGGCACTCACTATTCAGCACACACCTTAGAACACTCTTGCTTCAATAATGGTGCGTGCTTAAAAGCCTGGCTACTCATCGTCAGGGCAGGAATGTCGTGGGGCATTGCATTATCATGAAAACCAACCTTGCCGTAATGGTTCTGTGGGCAATAAACACTCAGCAGTGGAAAGGTTGTAACATGTCCAAGATTAGGGACGGAAAGAAAAGATTAGAGCATGAGGAAGGAATGCAGTTTTTATTGCCCATGCCTTAGGCCATGTGAGATTTATTGTATCTTTTTCTGTCTCTAATTTTTAAGGAAATCTTTCACCGAAGTGTAAAATACATGCAGCTAACGACATTGTTGTACAGAATTCAGCTCCGTGAATCTCCTCCCAGTGCACACATCCATCAATCCACCACTCATTTGGAGCGGCAGAACATTCCAGCAGTCCCAGACTCCTCCAGGTCTAAGTAGAAGTCTCAGCCTAACGATCGCTTGGAGCATGCCCATTTCTTCATCTGTGGACATATTTCTTTAGTTTGTTTTTCAGCAAACATTTTTTCAGATGCCTCCTTTCGTGTGCCAGGAGCCCTTATGTGCTTGTTGCTTCAAGTTCTTTGTGCTCAGGACGCGCCTTCCATGGCAAAAGCCGGGGACATGTTGGCCTCTTTGTCAGTTAAAGGATGGAAGATTCGTAGGCAGGCTCTTGAGAACCCACTCATTCTTGGCTTCCTGTGACTTCCCACTATTGAAGCCACAACTCCTCCTTGAATATGATAACTTTAGGTATCACTGCCATTACCAGGATGAGTATGTGACTTAAGGTTCAACCCAGGAGATGACTGGATTTCCTGGCCATTGATTGATTTATGACTATGCCTTCGTCTTGTTCAGCGCATAGCAATGCAGTAAGGTTTTGTTAGCATCATTGGGAGAAAGGCATGCTCACTTGAGCCTGGGAGATCAGAGGCATGGAGATGCTGAGAATCAGTTTGCCACTTTGGAAGGGCCGCCAAGCTTTAGAATTTCCATGATGTTGGCCAAGGTCTCCACTGCAACTTGATCACAGCTTAAGTTTTGCTTTTATCCACTCCTGATTGCTTCCATACTTTCTCCTTAATAATTCTGTAATCCTCTCTACTTCCAAATCTGCTTTCCACACTTCAACATGCAGGCATAGGCAAGGACTTTCTGAATAGAACCCCAGTTATTCAGGGAGGAAGAGATCTAACTAATCAATCACTGGGACCTCATGAAAGTGAAAAGCTTTTGTACAGCAAAGGACACTGAATACAGTAGAGGCCTACAAAATGGGAGAAAATCTTTGCCATCTATATATCTGACAGAGGATTAATATCCAGGATATACAAAGAATTAAAACAACTAAATAAGAAATCAAACAACCAAATCAAAAAGAGGGCTAGGGCTGGAGAGATGGACTAATGGTTAAGGCACTTGCCTACAAAACAGAAGGACCCATGTTTGACTCTTCAGATCCCACGTGAGCCAGGTATACAAGGTCGCACATGCGCACAAGGTGGCACATGTGTCTGGAGGCCCTGGTGTGCCAATTATCTCTCTTTTCTCTCTGTTTCTCACTCTTTCTCTCTCATATAAAAAAAGGCCACTCTGTTGGGCTTACCTCAGAAAGAAAGTGGGCTATAGAACTGAATAGAGAGTTCTCAAAAGAAGCAATACAAATAAACATCTAAAAGCATGTTCTATATTCTTAGCCATAAGGTAAATGTGAATTAAAACTCTTTTGAGATTCCAGTCTATGGCCACACCACCCTGAATGTGCCCCATCACACCTGGTCTTGGAAGCTAAGCAGAGGCGGGCCTGTTAGTGCTTGGATGGGAGATTCCATCTCACTCCTGTCAGAATGGCTATCATCAAGAAATGAAATGACAATAAGTGCTGACAGGGTGTGGGTAAAGAGAAACCCCTTTCCATTGTTGGTGGGAATGCAAACTGGTACAGTCATTGTGGAAATCAGTGTGGAGGTTCCTGAGGCAGCTGAAAGTAGATTTACTGTGTGCCCCAGCCATTCTGCTTTAGGGCACATGCCCTAAGGACTCCACATATGACTGCAGAGGCACTGGCTTATCTATGCTGTTTTATAATTTTTACTAATTAATTAGCTTATTTATTTATTAGAGAGAGAGAGAAAGAGGCAGCTAGAGAGAGGGTGGGCACTTCAGGGTCTTCAGCTGCTGCAAATGAACACCAGATGCATGCACCACCTGTGTATCTGGCTTATGTGGGTCCTGAGGCATTGAACCTGGGTCCTTTGCAGGCAAGTGCCTTAACTGCTAAGCCATCTCTCCAGGCCCCCTCCCATTTTGAGGTAATGTCTTGTTCTAGCCCTGGGTGACCTGGAATTCACTATGTAGTCTCAGGGTGGTCTTGAACTCACAGTGATCCTCCTACCTCTGCCTCCCAAGTGCTGGGATTAAAGGTGTGCACCACCATGACCAGCCACTTAGCCATGCTTATTGCTGCTCAATAAATACACAACAGCTATGGAATAGAACCAGCCTTGATTCCCTTCAACTGATGAATGGATAATGAAGATATGGTACATGTACCCAATGGAGTTTTATTCAGCTGTAAAGAAAATTAACCTTACAAGGAGACAGATGGATCTGGAAAAGATGATATTAAATGAGGTTAGCCCAGCAGGCTCAGAAAATCAAAGGCTACATCTTCTCTCATATTGGACCCTAGCTTCAAATGTTTAGGTTTGTACGTAAGTTGGAATAAAAGTCTATAGTAGAGACCAGGAAGCTAGAAAGAGTCTATTAGGGAGGGAAGAGAGAGGCTTAAGAGGAGGTGATTGTAGATATGTAAGTACAAGGGAAGATTGGGGGGGGGGCGGAGAAATGGTCTAAGGGGTGAGAATGGAGAAGAAGAGGGGGTGTGAGGACAGTTAATCAAAATTTAAGATAGGACTGGAGAGATGGCTTAGCAGTTAAGCACTTGCCTGGGAAGCCTAAGGACCCCGGTTCGAGGCTTGATTCCCCAGGACCCACGTTAGCCAGATGCACAAGGGGGCGCATGCGTCTGGAAGCTCTGGTGCGCCCATTCTCTCTCTCTCTATCTGCCTCTTTCTCTCTCTGTCTGTCACTCTCAAATAAATAAATGAAAATAATAAAAACAAAAAAAAATTAAAAAAAATTAAGATATCATGAATAAGCCATATGGAAGCCTATTTCTTCACTAGCTAAAAATATGTACGTTAAAAAAGAGAGAGAGTTTGGGCAGAAGTATCCTGTAAAGGCAGATTTTGTGCCCAGAAGCCATAGATTGTTACTAGAAAAATGTCAGTGCCAGGGGTAGGATACCTTCCGGCGAGTTGTTGGTTAGGGAAGCCCCTGGTGCCCCCAAAACGTTGTAGGCTCTTGGTTACCCACAAGAATGAGACGGGAAGACCCTATTGCTGAAGACTCCACATGCTTGGGCTGCAGGTCACTGAGAAATCAGGTGGCATCTGAGCTGGAAGCCTCCTCCCTGTCTGCTAGCTGTCAGGATGCTGGGGAGATGCATGAAACCTGTTGGGGTGGGAGAGTCACCAACGGTGTTACCCAGCATTAGACCCTGCAACTTTATAGCTGGACATCTAGGCCAAATGCGCTAACTGGTGAAATGGTGGCATGTCTGTTATGGGGAAAACAAACTACTTTCTGATTAGATTTGAAGCCTGCTCCATGGGAGGTAATTCCTGCCTGGGTCTGAAAACCTAATGAAAAGCCTATGGCATGGGAAGTCATAAGCCCTAGGGGGGAAAGCACTATTATTATCTGGATGAATGGGTATAATATGGACACCAAATTGCCCTCTAAATACTTATGTTTATGCCTATATATTAATGTTACTCTCACTTTTGGTTAGAAGAGCTTCTCCTTTTAGAAGGTGATGACCACTGAGGAGACTCAAAATTCATCAGAGTGCTGAAAGAAGAGATAATAGAGTGTTCAGCACTGAATGAGATCTCACTGTCACACCATCCAAGTCTCAGAAATCATTGTGGAAGAAGGGCAGAAAGAATATAAGAGCCTAAGGAAAGGGAGGAGTGCTTTGGAATACTGTCTTCCAGACAAAAAGTGGCTTTGTTATTTATGACTCACAGGTAGATGATGCTACCTGCACAAGACTTGCGTAATAGGTGGAAAAAAAAATAATGACATCAAAATAGAAGAGAGGGGCTAGAGAGATGGCTTAGCAGTTAGAGCATTTGCCTGTGAAGCCTAAGGACCCATGTTTGGCTCTCCAGATCCCACATAAGCCAGACACACAAAGGTGAGGCAAGTACAAGGTTGCATATGCCCACTAGGAGGCACAAGCATCTGTTGTTTGATTGTACTGGCTGAGGCCCTGGCATGCCAATTGTATCTCTCTCTCTCTAAAATAGAAAAAAAATAGAAGATAGACTAGTTGGAAAGAAGGCATTCAGTGGAGGGGAGATTTGGGGGTGGGGTAGAGGCTGGTGGGAAGGAACTATGGTCATGATATATTGTCTATAGAAGTTGTCCTTAGAAAGTTAAGAAAAAAATATGGTTTTTTTTTTTTTTTTTTTTTTTTGAGGTAGGGTCTCACTCTGGTCCAGGCTGACCTGGAATTAACTCTGTAGTCTCAGGGTGGCCTTGAACTCACAGCGATTCTCCTACCTCTGCCTCCCGAGTGCTGGGATTAAAGGCGTGCGCCACCACGCCCGGCTAAAATCTGGTTCTTAAGAAACCTGATATTGGGGCTGGAGAGATGGCTTAGCGGTTAAGCGCTTGCCTGTGAAGCCTAAGGACCCCGGTTCAAGGCTCGGTTCCCCAGGTCCCACGTTAGCCAGATGCACAAGGGGCGCATGCGTCTGGAATTCGTTAGCAGAGGCTGGAAGCCCTGGCGTGCCCATTCTCTCTCTCTCCCTCTATCTGTCTTTCTCTCTGTGTCTGTCTCTCTCAAACCAATAAATTAAAAAAAAATTAAAAAAAAAAAAGAAACCTGATATTGATTTTTGTCTGGCCCAGGCAGGGCCTGGGGTTAAAGCAAGCCTAAACTGTCAGACATGACTAAGGGCCCCAGGCTATGGAAAGGTTGCAGCAGCCTGAACCCCTGGACACATCTTGGGTACCAGACCAGCAGGGGAGCTCCTCCTTCCATTTTTGGGGGGTCATAGTGAGCCTGGACCCCTGGACAAAAATTTTGGGCCCCAAGAATGGCAGGAAGTAGGGCCACTTCCCTCTCTAAGTCCAGAACACCTGAACATCCTGATAAGACTTAGGTTTCACTCATAGCCCTGTGACCTTTGGCCAGTTGCCTAGGAAACTCCTTATATGATATCAGCCAGCAGCCTTCACACATCCATCCCCTGTGACCTGTACCCCATACCTCTTCCCACCACTACATAGATCACCTCTCTCCCTGCTTGCTGGAATGAACATCCCTAGGCATCAGCAAGAAACCTTTGAACCACCAATCCCCTTAGGACCCTCTTCCCACTCTCTCTCTCAACTGCTTATAGAAACTCAGTCCCCTGACAAATAAATAAGCTGTTCTCTGAAGTTGTCTCCCAGGTGTTTCTTACTGCCATACTCACAGCACTCAAGACCCTGCTCCACAGTTGCCTGGATGCCTCTGGGGAGCCGGTGCACAATGGCCTCCTGAGGAATCAGGGACCCCACAAGATTTTAAGGGGGTTGATCATAACTCTCTGTCCAAAGCTAGGCATGGAAACTAGAATTTCTCTTCACCAAGGAAGTTCACAGAAACTTTTATTTTCTATTACTTTCTGCCTCCTTACATCTGACTGTAAGAAATTATCAATTAGAGCTCTCTGCATAATTGCTTGCTTGCTACTGGGGAGAAATCCCCATACAGAAATGGGTTACAGAGTGCTCTGTATTTTGAATGTGTCATCAGAGAAACTGAGTTTGCCACAGGATCTTCAGTGACTTTGGTTGACATGGCGCTGAACCCTTATACAAATAACTCACCTAGAATGTGCCAACCACCAGTGTGGTGACTCTTGAACCGAAGAGCCTCATTTTTCAGGTGAGGAAACTGACACATAGCAGTTAGGGAACTCTCCCAAGTTCACACAGCTACTGTTAGAATTCACACTCAGGTCTTATTCTAAATTCGCTTTCCCTAGCAATAGTGCTACCAGCAAGCCGGCAACAGTGACACAACCATCCCAGATTTCTAGGTTGTCCTTTTTCTTTCTCCTTTTCTTTTTGTCTCAGCTACGTGTGTTCATGTGCGGGTGTATGTCTGTGTACAGATGCATGTGCATGTGTGTGAGCATGTGTGTGGAGGTCAGAAGATTATATCAGGTATTGTTCTTTAGTCACCGTTGGAGTTTCCTTTGCGCTGCTGGGACAAACACCCAACCGGAAGCAGCTTATGGGAGGAAAGGGTTTAGTTCAGGCTTACAGGCCCCAGGGAAACCTTCTTCATGGTGGAAGACACTGGCTCACTTCATCCTACATCCATAGCAGAGAGAGAGAAAAACCAACACCAGCAAGCACCAACAGATGGAGCTCAAGCTGGTTCTCTACACACCTTAGGGCTAGACTCAAGTCTGTACCCCCTCCCGTGACAAACCTCCTCCTACAGGGCTCCGCCTGCTGAAGACTGACTAAAAAGCTTAGTCAAAACTACCTGAGGCTGTGGGGGACAAGCATTTACATTCAAACCACCATAGGTACCATCTACTTTTTTTGAGACATGGTCTCTCATTGGCCCAGAAATTCATCTTGTAGGTTAGACTGGATGACCAGTGAGCCCCAGGGATAGGCCTATCTCCACCTCTTCAGCACTGGGATTACAAAGTATACCATCTCTAACGTGTGGCTTCTTTTTTTTTTATTATTATTTTTACATTTGTTCTGGGAATTGAACTCAGGTCCTCATGCTTATTAGGTAAGTACTTTACTGACTGAGGTACTGCCAGTCTTCTCTAGGTTTTTGTAATCCACCATTTTCCCCCCCTTGAATCAAAGAGACAAATGCAGGGCCTTGTGTGGGTAGAACTTGGTGATACTGAAAGAGCCTCAAGGAAAGACATGCCTAGTCTCTGCAGCCTAGGCGTTCTTGGTACATTCAGGGGAACAATAATACAAGACATGAGAAAAATAAAAACTCAGCCTGAGAGATGGCTTAATGATTAAGGTTCTTGCCTGTGAAACCTGAGGACCCAGGTTCGATTCTCCAGGACCCACATAAAGCCAGATGCACAAGGGGGCACATGCATCTGGTGTTCACTTGCAGTGGTTGGAGGCCCTGGAGTGCCCATTCTCTCTATCTGCTTCTCTTTCTTTCTCTTTCAAATAAAAAAAATTAAAATTAAAAAGAGAAAAAGTAAAAAGGAACCACATTATCAATGAAAAATGCATGTGACTTACCAGGTAACACACCATCAGCTTCCAAGAGGGTATGCCAACCATGAGCTCAACAAGGCTTCTAAGGAGGGAGGCACTGTGGGCTGGAAGACTTCTTAGAGGCTCACGGAGTGTGAGAAGACAATTAGGCTCAACTGGGCAGGAATGGGGGGTACTCAGCAGGCGACGACAGCAAACAGAGAAGTTCTCCCAGTCAGCCCAGAGGGCAGGACCAGTGTGAGCCACTGGAACATGAGTGTCACAATCCTTCCTTGTTGGACCATGGGTCTGTTTCCTGGTGCCTCCTGACCTCTGTGTCTTACTATATCCAAATACCTTGCCTTTGGAAGGAAGCTTGGTGGTCATGGATTCGGAATGAGCCATCTGGTTGTGCATTCCTTACTTTAGTTTTGGGTGCTCTCAGACCAAAGGAAAAATCCCCTCCCCAGCATCTCTCTCCCTCTAGTCCCCTTTCTGCTATAACCAAACCCAGAAACCAGGAGGCTGAAAACAACAGAAATTTATTCTTTACAAGCGTATGGTATGTGATGCATATGTACATATGTGTGCCAATATCCATGTGGACACAGGTGTGTCAAGGCCAGAGGTCAACAATGAGTGTCTTCTTCAATCATGCTCTGCATTATTTTTTAAAATTTTATTTATTTATATTCACAAGCAGAGAGAGAAAGAGAGACAGAGAATGGACACACCAGAGCCTCCGGCCTCTGCAAATAAACTCCAGACACAAGCATCACTTTGTGTATCTGGCTTTACGTGGGTATTGGGAAACCAAACCCAGATCATTAGGCTTTGCAAGCAAGTGCCTTTAATTGCTGAACCATTTTTCCAGCCTTTAAAATTTTTAATTGACAATTTTCATGCATGCACTTAACACATTTTGATCATAATCCCTTCCTGTTACTTTCTTTTGTCCAATCTCCTCTATACCCCTTCTACTGAGCCTTTCTTCTTTTCAACTAGTCTTTCACTTTGATGTCATTTTCTTTCCCCTCCTCCACCATCCATGACAGAGTGCTGATGGACCTAGCACTGTGCAGGCCTTGTTTAGGTCACAACAGCTGCTGTAAAGTCATGAATGCAATGACCACGTCATGTTCAGAAGATAGCGTTTCAAAGCACTCATTCCCATTCTTATTTTCTTTCCACCCACTCTCCTGAAATGTTTCCAGAGCCCTGAAGTCTGTCATATTTTTTGAGACAGGCTCTTTGTTGAAGAAATATTTTATTTATTTCTTTGCACAGAGAGAGAAAGAGAGAGAGAGAGAGAGATAAAATATAGGTGCACGAAGGCCTCTAGCCACTGCAAACAAACTCCAGATGCATGTGCCACCTTGAGCACCTGGCTTTCATGGGTATGGAAAATAGAACCCAGGTTGTTAGGCTTTATAGGCAAGCAACTTAGCTACTGAGCCATCTCTCCAGCCCAGAACTCAAATCTTTATTTATTTATTTACTTATTTATTTAAGAGGAAGACACACACACACAGAGAGAGAGAGAGAGAGAGAGAGAGAGAGAGAGACAGAGAGAGAGAGAGAGGGAGAGGGAGAGAAAATGGACATGCCAGGGCCAATACAAATGAACTCTACACACATGGCCTCTTTTGCATTTGGCTTATGTGAGTACTGGGGAATCAAACCTGTGTCCTTAGGCTTCACGGGCAAGTGTCTTAACTACTAAGACATCTCTCCAGCCCTTGAATCTTATTTATTTATTTATTTATTTTATTTGCAAGGAGAGAGAGAGAGAGAAAGTGAATGAATGGGCTGGGCATGACAGAACCTCTAGATGCTGCAAACAAGCTCCAGACATGTGCCACTTTGTGCATCTGGCTTTACTTGGGTATTGGGGAATTGAACCTAGGTCCTTATGCTTTCCAGGAAAGTGCCTTACCAGCTAAGCCATCTCTCCAGCCTGACACAGGATCTTTCACTAAACCTGGTGCCCATTCATTTAGCTAGTCAGCAAGTCCTAGAGAGCTGCTTCTGCAGCTCCACCTCTGGGATCTCAGGTATGCAACCTGAAGGAGAAATAGGAGAACACTAGATTCCTCCAGGCAGTTTCACTTAGAAACAGGTCCACATAGAACCGATGCCAACTCGCCCAGGCATGAATGAAACTCTTGGCAAACATGGAACTTCTGTCTGATGAAGACTCAGTTACAGCGCCCCCTGCTGCCCACAGTCTAGCTTGCTACCTAAGTGGGTTGCCCTCTGGAGTCCACCCTTCAAATCTTCAAATCCCCTTGCAAACAGGAATGTGATGAAAGAATCCATTTTCCACTAACTACGGAGGCCTGTCTGCGTGGCTTTTCATTCTGTTCCTCTCTCACTCTCCTTTCTCCAGATTCCCTCTTATCTCTGTTTGGATATAGGTGAGTGGCTTTCCATCTACCTAGCTTGGCTGGGTGGAGGAGAGGAGAGTACTGTTTCTTGACCTAGGTAGTTTTCTTTCTTTTTAATATTTATTTATTTATTTTTTGTGCGTGTGAGGCAAAGTTTTACTGGGTAGAAAGAAAGAAAAAGAGGAAAGCTGGTGCACCAGGTCTACATCCCAGAGTTCAGGACCTCAAGATGCAGCCCTTATCTCTTTGGAGTGCCAGCTTAAATTTTATTTATTTTTTATTTATTTGACAGAAACAGACAGAGAAAGAGGGAGGGAGGGGGAAGGAGACAATGGTTGCACCACAGCCTCCAGCAATTGCGAACAAACTCCAGACGCATGTGCCCCCTTGTGCATCTGCCTAATGTGGGCCCTGGGTAATCAAGCCTCGAACCGGGGTCCTTAGGCTTCACAGGCAAGCGCTTAACCGCTAAGCCATCTTTCCAGTCCAGAGTGTCAGGTTTTATTGGAAATAACCACATGTTTATAGTAAAAACAGGATAGGATCTGGAGTTATACCACAAAGTTGCATACTGTTAAACATGGGGGGCTATTTCAAGAAGTCACAAGGTTACATAGGTCACAAATTTTCCATTTCCCCCTCTGACATGGCACTAAGTCAAATCCTTGACTCATGAAGAACAGTGTCTAGGGTGTTTTCATCTAAGGGGGTGTCTTGTGTCTGCAATACAATGAGTTTAACAGAACTTGTTTTATTCTTTATATAGCTACTTAGAGCATTAGTAATGCAGGGGTCTATGGTAAGGCCTAAGAGTAGTAGTATCTTTATATAGATAGAAGAGATCTATCTCTATCTATAGATCTATCTCTATCTATAGATAGAGAATAGAAGAGGCAAGGGAAATTAGCCATAGAGACCAACTAAACATAGACTGAAACAAATTACTAGTGGCTTGTCTCTAAAGTTCTCTTTATTTGAGATTTTCTCTAACTAAAGCCAGTATACTTCAGATTATTCCTGACTTATTGTCATAAAAGCAACAAGTTTTACCTAAAACCATACATAGATCTTTGTTTCATAAAAATTAAGTCTAATCCTTTTATATTTTGTCCCTTCCACTTTCACAGCTGTTGGAGTGGTTAGGATGACCTGGTAGGGGTCCTCCCAATGTCCCAATATGGTGTCTCTTGATCTGAACTCTGTAGCTGAGCTGAAAGGGATGCGGGCAAACTGGGTGTGTCTGAAAAGCAGCCTTGATTGCTGGAATAATGGACTCCTGGACTCTTTGTAGGACTTAGGTAGAAAGAAGTCTTTCATTAGCAAAATCAGTTATCTGTTCAAGACCTATCCTGGGCAGGATGGTGGGGGGAGAGGTTCCATGCGTAATTTTAAATAGAGTAATTCCTTTTACTTAAGGGGTATGCCTGGCCCTTAACAGGGCAGAAGGGAAGGAGTTCCACCCATCCTTCGCTAGTCTCTAGGGTTAAAGTCTCCTTTGAGGTCCAATACATCCTTTCTACCTGTCCTGAACTTTGGGGATCTTAGGCACAATGTAATTTCCAATTAATCCCCAACATCTAGGTTAATTCCCTAGTGACTTGACACAAAGGCAGGCCCATTATCTGATCTTATCCTGAGGTGCAACCCATAGCAGGGGAATTATCCTCCCTAACAATTTCTTAGTCACTCTTTGCACTGTCTCAGACTTGGTCTGTAAAGCTTCCACCCATCCTGATAAGGTATCAACATAAACAAGTAGATATTTATGTCCATACTGATCTGGCTTTGCCTCTGTGAAGTCAATTTCCCACTCTCTACCTGGCTCTGTTCCCTGCTCTCTCGCCCCCATTGGTGGCACCTTACCAGAGGAGGCATTTGTCTGTTGGCAGGCTTGACAGCAGGTGGTGATGTCCTTGATGACTGAGTCCATTCCTGGGAAGAAAAACTCTTATTAGCTTGTGTAGCTTGTTGTTTCCTCAGTGAGTTCCTTCATGTAGTTTCCTAGCCAGTCTCCATCCTAGCGTTGGAACAGCAACAGTCATCCATTCTCCAGCTGATACCATCTTTGTGGGATCTGTTCCTTTATCAGATGAGTGGTGAGCTGTAGGTCCTGTTCCATGTACATTGGTCGCTGAGGAGGAGTAGGTGCTGGGAGGGTGACCAGAAAATCTGACAGATGCTGAGAGGCATCTTTGCTGCTAGGTCTGTCAGTCTGTCCCCTCTTGCTTCTGTGGTCTCCCCTTTCTGATGACCTGAACAATAGATTATGGCTACTTTAGCAGGTGTCCAATGGCAGCCAATAAGTCCAAATTTCATTTTTTATTGTTAATGTCTTTACCTTCTGCTGTTAAAAACTCTCACTCCTGGGCTGGAGAGATGGCTTAGTGGTTAAGCGCTTGCCTGTGAAGCCTAAGGACCCCGGTTCGAGGCTCGCTTCCCCAGGTCCCACGCTAGCCAGATGCACAAGGGGGCGCACGCGTCTGGAGTTCGTTTGCAGAGGCTGGAAGCCCTGGTGCGCCCATTCTCTCTCTCTCCCTCTATCTGTCTTTCTCTCTGTGTCTGTCGCTCTCAAATAAATAAATAAAAAATTAAAAAAAAAAAAACTCTCACTCCAATTAGATGGTCCCATGTATATGTGCCATGGCAAAGGCAAAATGGCTGTCTGGGCAGATATTTACTATCTTGTCTTTTTCCAAAATCAGAGCCTTGGTCAGTGCTATCAGTTCAGCTTTTTGAGCTGACGTACCCTGCGGTAGGGCCTCAAACCACAGGGTTTTTTCCAAAGTCATCTCAGCCGCCCTTGCATACATGATTCTGTCCACGACAAAGCTTCTGCCATCAGAATACATGACCAGGACAGGGTCCGGCCAAGCCACATCTGTCAGGTCTGGGCAGAGTCCATGGAAGGCGGAGGGGGTCTCTGGGCAGTCATGCGGAGGGGCTGATGCCTCATCTGTTTCTGGCAGCAGGGAGGCTGGGTTCAGAGCCTTGGTTTGGCGAACCTGTATCCTTGGCTGATCTACGAGCAAGGCCTGATAGTGGGTTATGTGAGAGTTGGAGAGCCTCTGGTCTGGGGGATCTTTCAAAGCATCTCTATCATATGTGGAGCCATATTGATAAAGTTTGTCCCAAGGTTAATTTGTTAGTGTCCTTTGTCAGAACAGCAGTAGTAACAGCAGCAATAGCCCAGATGCAAGGGGGCCAACCAGTGGCTATTGGGTCTAACTTCTTAGACAAGTAGGCCACTGAGCGATGCCTTGGCCCCAGTCTTTGTTTAGGATGCCCCTAGCTGTCCCCTTCTTTTTATCCATGTACAAGTGGAAGGGTTTGGTTAAGTCTGGAAGCGCCAGGGCAGGGGCTGAGGTCAGAGCTAACTTTAGTTCTTAGAATGCTTGTTTCTCATTTTCAGTCCAATTCAAATCTTCCTCTCGCTGCCTCATATAGAGGCTTGGCTAATTCAGCAAACCCTGGGATCCAAATTCTGCAATAGTCTACAGCTCTGAGGAATTTTCAGATCTGTCTCTTAGTGGGTATTTGAGTGATGGCCTGAATCCTAGAGGCTGACAGCATACTCTTACCTCCTTGCAGTTTGTGTCCCAAGTAGGTTGCCTTACGCACACACAGTTGAGCCTTCCTGGCTGATACATGATAGCCCAGATGTTGTAATTTGTCCGGGAGATGCTTTGTGGAAGAGAGACATTCCTCCTCCACTTTTGCAGCCAGGAGGAGGCTGTCCACGTATTGTAGGAGAGTTGCCTCAGGCGTTTCTTGTGAAAGGCCTGCATGCTTTATGAAAAGCCTCATCAAAGAGGGTGGGGGAAGTTTTATATCCCTGTGGAAGCCTAGTCTAGGTTAGTTGCCCACTGGTGCCTTGCTCCACATCTGCCTATTTGAAGGCAAAATGGGTTGACTTCCCTTTGCCAGTGGGATGCTGAAGAAAGCATCTTTTAGGTCCAGCATATGTATTTGCCTTTCAGGTGGAATCATTCTGAGCAAAGTATAAGGGCTGTCTAGTAGGGCCTTGTGTCTTCTGGGAGGTAGCCACCATAACCTTAGCCATTTTCTTAGTCTGTCTATCTTCTGGAGTGTCTCTATTATTATATACTATTATATACTATATATATATATAATATTAATTATTATTAATTATATATTTTATATATATATATTATATATATATATATATTATATATATATTATATACTGGCAGCAATCTCTATCAACTCTGAAAGCAGTTTTCCCTCAAAGCCTTCTATTCTCTGAATCTCCTTTCTAATATCTGGTGCAGACTAAGTTACAAACACAATGTTAATAGCTCACCTATTCTCAGGGGCCTCAGGATCTATGGGGTATGTCCTATATGCTTCCTGCAGCCTTTCTAGGAAAGCAGTGGGGGAGTCTGTAGGTCTCTGGGTCACTTCATTCACCTTAGAAAAATTTGCAGGGTGTCAAGTGAGCAGCTGCCGGAGACCACCCATCAGAGTCCAGCAAAAGAGGTTCAGCAGTGTTGGGATCCCAGTCCAGTCACGAGGAAGGGAAGACTTCATCAATAACATTAGGGTTGTCCGTGAGGTGCCCATCGGCTCCCAACACTAGTTTCTTGGCTTCCATTCAGATTTCCTCATGCTCCTCTGTAGTGAAGAGGGTCTGCAAGAGTTGCAGACAGTCCTCCCATGGGCTAATGTGTATAGAAGACTGTCTTGAGAAGGGATATCAGAGAATCTGCTTTAAGTCAAACTCAGCTTTAGCAATAAGAATGGGAGTGCTTGGGAATTGAACCTAGGTCTTTAGGCTTCCCAGATAAGCACCTGAACCATGAAGCCATCATTTACTTAATGCCTTTTTAAAATCATCTGTTTATATCCTGATATACATTTTGGGTAAGTCTGAGGTTTGCCTTAGGTAAGGAGTTTGTAACTTGATCAAATACCTTGACTTACTTTACCTATTTAACCTTTTGTCTACTGAGAAATTTCATCTAACAGATGTGACTTTAGGTGTTCAAAAGAGAAGAACTATCAAGAGAAAAAAAGTTACATGCCCTTTGTCATTCCCTTTTTCTTGTCAGAGACAATTGGTCATTTTGGCTCTGGACAGGGTCAGGGGGACACATGGTTTAAACTTGCATGAGGTCTGAGATAAAGGGGGCACCATACCTTTTTCCAGAGTCCAGCTTGCCATGACTTTAAATAGCATATAACAGGAAGCAAGAGCAAAAGGAAATGACAGAACAGAGAGATGAGCATCCTGACATTCCTTGTCTCACTCTGAAGTTGTTTTTACCTAGGAAATTGATTTTACCCATTTGTAATGCATAAGGTGACCAGGTCTTGTCTATGGATAACGTGGTTAGACCTCCAAAGAATATGAATTACATCTGTGCTTATGACTTTGTCACCCACCTAGCATAGGACATTACCTGTGTCTAATGTAAGCTGAATTTACATCAAGTCTATGTCCCTATATAAAACTTAGAGCATCCTTGAAAATCTGTAAACAGTTGAAAATTCTCTAACTTCAGGCATGGTGTTTAGGTTTAGCCTGAAAATTAGTTTTCTGTTCTGTCTAAAAGAAAATTAATTTTAGGCAAAATTTGGTCCTTTTAGATCTCCCAATTCTTTCTACATACACACATCTTCATCCATATACCTTAATATTCTGATCTAAGTTCCATTCCAAAAGCATTTTTAACAAGCATTCTATGACTAAAATTGAAAAATACCTTCCCAGTTCATTCTATCATCTCATCTCAACCCATAATTAACCATCTTTCTTATAAGACTATTAAGAAAAACTACACCAACTTGATTAATCCTATTACCCACTGACAAAGAAGCAAGTAGTCAGCTTCAATGAGTTATCCATTTTACTATTGGAAATTTGTAGAGAAAAAGCCTTCCTTAGTATTTAGGTCACCAAAAAAATCTCTACCTGGCAACCAGACTTGCTTTATAATACCAGTATACATACCTTCAGGTTTTATATAACCCATTGATTTGTGATAGCTCCTATTAATAAACTCCATGAAATACATTTTCTATGAATACAGGCAAAACATGACAACCATTTTGGGGATCATCTTTATCAATACCTCTAACATATTTGGAAATGATTTTATTAGAAGTAACTAAGGCAAATTTTGTTTCTATCTTGAGGCAGGCTTGCCTATTACTCAGGCCAGTTCTGTCATCCTTTTAAGTAACAGGACATTACAATCTTTTAAAATACCTGGCAAAGCTGGGCATGGTGGTGCACGCCTTTAATCCCAGCACCCAGGAGGCAGAGATAGGAGGATCACCATGAGTTCGAGGTCAGCCTGAGCTAAAGTGAGACCCTACCTTGAGAAATCAAAAATAAATAAATGAAATAAAATACCTGGCAATTTATGAGTCACCACCTCAGGGAGAATTTTGATGTTTTTAATAATCCTCTATGTAAGTTGAAGTTGACCTAGAACATAAACTCAGTAATTATACTTATGAGATCATGTAACAAAATATGACTTTGTTTACATAAAATTTTAGATCACCATATATCTGACTTTTAAAGACAAAAACCAAAAAACTTTGAAATAAATCAAATGCCAACAAAAGCTTTAGGAGAGACCTGTTGGACTATTTGGATTAATAAAGAAACCAAAAGGTGTCTATAAACAATGTCTTATTTGTTTAAAGCCTAAACAAAAGAGGAAATATCAGGCACCGGTCAAATTAAAATTATTTACTTATCTTTATCAAGCAATTTAAAAGTCACATGGTTTAAAATGTGGAATCAGGCTATCACATTGGAACCTTGAATTGGAGATCCTCCTGTCTCAGCTTCCCAAGTAGCTAGGATAATAGGTCTAGCTCATTTTAATATTTTATCTTTTTAACCAGCTTGAAAAGAATGATTTTGACCCATATCTTCAAAGACAAGGACAAGACAAATGAACACAACACAAAACACAAACATACAATAACAGCTCTCCTGACACTGTCGCGTGTTGTCAAACTGAAACTGAACCAGAAACAGACCTCCATTCAAAATCTCCAAGTGGAGCCGGAAGGGCCAAGGGCAGCCCCTCGATCCCTCCTCTAGGGGAATTAATGCTGCGCCCAGCTTCCCTCTTGGACCCAGAGAAGTGTGCAAAACCAGAAAATCAGAAAAAAGAAAGAAAGAAAGAAAAGCAAAAAGAGTGGAAAAAGCACCTCCAGAGGTATCTTACCCAATAAAGGGGGCGGGGAGAGGGACCAGCAGTCCTGGGTAAAAGTTCCCCATCAATGGCTTGTTACCAGCTCCAAAACCAGGAACGTGCAGACAGATGGGGTTATGGTTCTTGGACAGAGATTAGGGATCCTTCCAGGGCTATGTTGCCCCAGAATCAGAGAGGAGGTCTAGAAATGTGGATCCAGGACAATGTTATGGGGTCCAAGATGTTATGGGGTCTGCTGTTGCTCAAATAAGACCATTGACTCATGGAGTGTGAGGCAAAGTTTTATTGGGTGGAAAGAAAGAAAAAGAGGAAAGTTGGCGGCCAGGTCTGCATCCCAGGGCTCAGGATCTCAAGATGCAGCGGCCCAGGTAATTTTCTGTTTGCCTCTGCTTTATAGTTTGGGGTAATGCGGGGCTCCTTCCCGGTGAGGTAGGTAGTGCCGGGGGAAGAACCAGGCCTGCTGGTTCCTCCCTAGGATGATGAGCGTTGGACGACTCAGACCTCTCCTGGCCACCGGAGAAAAACCACACTGAGTCGGGAGACTTTTCAAGGCAGGAACTCACAGAAAAAACTCGCTTTATTACTCTGAGCAGATGCCTATATCATGTTGGGGATGAAGGTGGGGATTTTAGGAGGGATGGAGAGGTAAGGGCCAATAGTAGACTTTAACTATTGAAATGGTAATTACAATTGCTGTGTGGAGGTAGCAGGCCAGAAGCCATTAGGCGTCTTGCTGAGTCCTAGCTGGCCAGAGACAGGTCACCAAACTTCAGCTAGACTCAGAAGTTCTACTAGGCCTCACGCCTGGGCCTTTCAGAGCCCAACACACTTATACCTCAAAGTTGTTCTCTAACCTCCGCATGAGAACTGGGCTATACATGTCCACACACACACACACACACACACACACAAATAAACACATTTTAAAATTTTGCAGTGAGGGCTGAGGAGATGGCTCAGCTGTTAAAGACACTTGCTTGTAAGGCCTGTCATCCTGACTCCCCAGTACCCACATAGAGCCAGATACACAAAGTGGTACATGCATCTGAAGTTCCTTTGCAGTGGCAAGAGGCAAGGCATGCCTATTTTCTTTCTCTCTCCGCTTGCAAATAAATTCGAAGAAATATTTTGAAGCTTGACATGGTGCCACACACCTTTAAACCTAGTATTTTGGAGGCTGAGATAGGAGGATTGCTGTGAGTTTAAGGCCAACCTGAGACTACATAGTGAATTCTAGGTCAGCCTGGGTGAAAGTGAGACCCGACAACAAAAAAACAAAACCAAAATTTAAAAAAAAAATATAGTGATTTGTATGGAATAAAATTTAATACATTAAAAATAAAATCAGCATATTTTCTTTTCTTATTGTATTAGCCTAAAATATGTATTTCAACTATGTATATATTTTCAAGGAAAGAGTACATATTATAGCATAAATTATTCATGAAATCATTCTACTACTTTTAAGATATTTTGGGAGGAGTAATATATATATATTTTTATTTTTTATTTTTTGGGGGGGATATACAAAGGTAGGGTCTCACTCCAGCCCAGGCTCAACTGGAATTCACTATGTACTATCAGGTTGGTCTCGAATTCACGGTGATCCTCCTACCTATGCCTCCTAAATGATGGTATTAAGGATATGCACCACCATACCTGGCTGGGAAAATTTTCTTTAAAATAATTTATTTTAATTATTTATTTGCACATGCGTGTATGTGTGTGCACACACACACCAGGGATACTTGCCAGTGCAAACTAACTTGCCAGAAACCCTGTTGGGGACCAAACAGGTTATCTAAGGCTTGGGGTACCCATTCACAGGTTCTTGAGAACCATCGGGACCTGACAATGGATGCAGGTGGAATGAAGGACCAGAAGGGTAAGTACTGGAAAATCAGGGTCGTGCCCATGTTCATTGAGTAATGTCCACAGATATTGAAAAAAAAATACAGAAAGTACATAACACACAGTCCACTGTGAACACAGGGCAAATTTTTCCTCGGGTGTATTTCTTTGGTTGATGGTGGGGGCAGGGCAGACAAAAACGCTCTCAACACAGGTTTCTGAAGAGAGAGGGCCTCCTTGGCCAGCACCTGTCATGTGTGGACTCAGACGTTCCCAACGATTTTCAAATCTCTGAATGTTTGATATGGGAGGCAGGCTCTCCCGGTCTATCAGCTAGCTGGCTTGGCACTCGTGGAGGCCCTCCTCCTTCAGCCAATTCAAGGATACTTTCTGGAGCTCTCTTTTTTCCCAGAGAAAGACACCCCCCGGGTCCTGCTCCCTCACATTTCAGACATCCCCATTACAGTAGGCTCACCACTTGTAAGCCAGGGGGTGAATCCGAAAAAGTTGCTCAATTGGAACGAGAATGACTTGGGCTGGCACATGGCCACTCGTCGTGGATTGGATCAATGTCACCCTTTTTCTGAAGAGAGCCGATTCTCTAACCTAGGGTGATAGCTTCGCTCTCACCCTAGGTTAGAGAATCGGGAGTATTTTGGTCCAAAAGAATGCCACGACGATGCAGGGAATCTCTGTGCGCTAGGGAAAGGAGGCACCTGACACACATGTGACTTAGGTGGTCCCATCCGCATGGGACACGCAGAGCTTACAGGTGAAGTGAGACACTACCAATGAGTGCTGAGCCCCTTTCTAGCAAGAGGACCGATGTCTGTTTGAGGCAGTAGACACACAGGAGTCTCCCGAGGTCAGAAGGGGAAGGGAAATAAGAGTAACGTAAAACCCATATGCAAGTACCGACATTCTTTATGCCTTGTTGGCCCAGGGCAAATTTGCTGAAGCCAGGCCAGAAAGAATTAGGAGTGTCGGGGTCCAATGTGCATTCTGAGGGCTTGCGTACCCATTCGCAGGCTCTCGAGAGCCATTGTGACCCGACATGGACGCAGGTGGAATGAAGGACCAGAAGGGTAAGTAGTGGAAAATCTGGGTTGTGCCCCTTGTTCATTGAGTAATGTCCACAGATATCAAGGCAAATAGGGTAAGTGCGTAACACACGGACCACTGTGGACACAGTTAGAATTTGTTGTGGCCGTCCTTGCTCCTCACAATCATGAGAAATTCCATGTGACATGGAAGACAAAGAGCAGGCATGATTATGCTTCATGGTGACATTGTAGATGACACTGCACCCAGCGTCTCCAGTTTTCCAAACAGGTTCTTGTATGTTGCACTAGAATGATGCCTTTCCTTGCCAGAAAATGATAGCAATGTCTTTGGGACAAACAGAAGTCATAGACATATTTCTTTCTTGGGTATCCCTGTTGAAGGAGCTACTTTAAAGCTGTGAGTATGAAGGATAGTTAGACATTAAAAGTACAACCCTAAAGCCGAATGTCACAGCACACTTTAGGAACTCCTGCTAGGCACACTTTGTATATCTTTAGATTGAAATCTGAAACCCACCATCACACCTTAAGATAAACAATTGAATATATTGGGGGCCATTTATTTTTATTATCATAATCCTCCTCTGAAGCCCAATAGATTTATAACCATCACACATTATAAATTGTTAGAAAAAATTAAAATATTTAGGGTAAATAAGGCTTTTTTTATTTGGTTGTGTGGGGGTAAGGATTCCCCCTTTTGTTTTTGTAATTGAGATTTGAGAGTTTGGTTATATCTTTTAATGATAGCCTGGTCCCGGGGGTTGTATGGGATGCCTGTGGAATGTGAGATTTTCCAGGTCTGGAGGAAATTTACAAAGGCCTTGCTTACGAAGTAGGGGCCATTATCTGTTTTAATTTGATCAGGCAGCCCAAGAGTGACAAAACCTTGATGTATATGACTAATGGCATGTTTAGACTTTTTTCCGGCATGGGCCGGTGCCCAGCCGGTACAGGAAAAGGTCAGTGAGCCCAGTCACCACAAGATGGCGGATGTCTCCCCTGTCCCCACCTGGGTCAGTCCAAGGGAGCCACGTGGCAGTCTCCCAGGAGGTGGATTGCCCCCCAGTTCCCAGTAGGGGAGGGTTGGGCACAAGCTGCCAGGAGGGGGGGCATGTATTTAAATTACTAAATTTCTCCCCAGCTCCCAATAGATTTATAACTATTATATATTATAATTGTACTTAATTTAATTTTAAAGGTCCCCACAGTCTTGACCAATTTAAGATATTAAGATCTGTAAAATTAAACAAATTATACACTTTTAATATATAAAGGCATAGAGTAAATATTTTTAACTCTTATAGGTATAGTAAGGAGAGACTAAAATAATGTATATTGAAACATCATAATCTAAAATTAGTCTTAGTGCCTGTAATTTTAACTTGTTTGAGGTTTTTTAGCTTAAAATCTTAAGTCTCAGCTGGCCGCGGTGGTGTACACCTTTAATCCCAGCACTTGGGAGGTGGAGGTAGGAGGATTACTATGAGTTTTAGGGCACCCTGAGGCTTCACAGGGAATTTCAGGTAAACTTGGGCTAGAGTGACAACCTACCTCGAGAAACCAAACCAAAACAAATAAACAAACAAAGAAAAACAAATCTAAAATCTCTTAATCCAATATCTTTAGCTAAGCATATTAGTCTATTATAAATTTAACCTTGATTAAACTTTTTGGGCCTGGGCAGCAGGACGCAGCCAGCCCTTACGCCAGGAGCCCAGTTCCAACGAAGTCCCCTGTAGGCTTTCTTTCCTCTTAGAAAGTTTACAAGCCAAGCCTCGAAGTTTAATGTTGTTTGTACTTAGTATTTTTAAACTTTTATCTGAATAGTCCATAAAATTTTGCTTAGCACCCCAGAAGACATATTTAGTTGTAAGTATCAAGTCTATTCCTATTCCTTTAAAACAAAGGTTCCAAAAGATTAACATCCACATGGTCATGTTCATCTCAGCTCATCAGACAGCTTTAGGTTTGCTGAGATAAACTTCCAGACCAGGTACAGTTATGGAGGAAGGAATATTTATTGAAGCTTACAGATCCAGGGGAAGTTTTATAATGCCAGAAAAAGCTGGCCTGCCTTCACAGGCCCAAGCAGAGAGAGAGAGAAGCACAAGCCTTTAGAAATACAAAAGCCACTGGTGAACCGAAGGTGAAGGGAAAGAGAAAGGGAACGAAGAGATGTTGACAAGTAAGTACAGGTTATAGAAGCAAAGTTTAGTGTACTAAATATGAAGACTGCCTCATAACTTATGAGGGTACGCTCACCCGCACATGTACACCAATTACCTCCTCAACCATTGCCTTTCACGGGGGGCACTAGTCTGTCGGGGTCCCAGAGCCCCACGTTGGGCGCCAAATGCGGGGCTCCTTCCCTGTCAGGTAGTGCCGAGGGAAGAACCAGGCCTGCTGGTTCCTCCCTAGGGGTTGAGGAGGATGATGAGCATCGGACGACTCAGAAACCTCTCCTGGCCACTGGAGAAAAACCATACTGAGTTGGGAATCTTTTTGATGCAGGAACTCACAGAAACAACTCGCTTTATTACTCAGAGCAGTTGCCTAAATCATGTTGGGGACAAAGGCAGGGATTTTAGGTTGGGGGAAGAGGTAAGAGCCAAAAGTAAACTTTAACTATTGAAATGGTAATTACAATTGCTGTGTGGAGGTGGCAGGCCAGAAGCTATTAGGTGTCTTGCTGAGTCCTAGCTGGCCAGAGACAGGTCACCAAACTTTAGCTAGGCTCAGGAAGTTCCACTAGGCCTCACACCTGGGCCGTTCAGAGCCCAACAGGGTAACTTCTCACTTTAATTACATGCATGATTTTCCTCTGTTCTCTGAACCTTCCATGTGCGTATTTCCCTTAAACTCCAGATCTACCACATGCGTGTTTTCTCTAACTCTAGGTCTGTCACCTGTGTAGTTTCTTGAAACGCTGAGTGACCATGAGTGCCACTCTCTTTGCTCCTCGTTTCTCATCTGAATTTCCTGGTCTCTGCTTTGACATTTTTCCTCTGCTATTCTTCCTTAAGCCCCCACCATTTGCCCTCTTACTTCCACAGGGAGCACAAAGTAAATGCTGTGTGTGTTCTTTCTACAGCTCCCTATCCTCCATGTGCTTGGGGTTCTACTCCAGTCTTTCCTTAAAAACCTCAATTTCAGGCTGGAGCAATGACTTAGTGGTTAAGGCACTTGCCTGTGAGGCCTAAGGACCCATGTTTGATCTCCAGATCCCATGTGAGCCAGACATATAAGGTGAGGAAGTGCAAGGTCACACAAGCCCACTAGGTGGTACAAGTATGTGGAGTTCAAGTTTAGGGGCTGAGGCCCTGGTACTCCAATTCTCTCTCTCTCTCTCACACCCTTTCTAAGAAAATTAAAGAAATTAAAAAAAAAAAACCCTCAGTTTCTCTTAAATAAACCTTATGAACAATCAGTGCTTTTCACATGAGAGCATGTTTCCTATTTGCCATGTGGTATGACTCTGCTCTAGACCCCATTCTCCCTTAAATTAACCTCGCAATTTGTGATTTCTCCATAAATAAGCTTAACAATTGATAAATTATCCTTCTTGAACTCATTTTTTTAAAATCAATTCTTTGTTAAAAATAGAACAGTCCTCAAATTTGGGGTTTCTAAACATGGGGTACCCTCCAAACCCCCAAGTCCTCCTACATCACTCACACCATGCTCAGCTTTTTATGTGGTTGTGAGGATTCAAACTCAGAACCAGATGCTTGTATAGCAAGCACTTTACGCACTGAGCCATCTCCCCAAAAGGAAAAATTTGTTCCAAACATCTGACCATGCTGAGTGAGACTGAATATAACCTGAGACTGGCTCCAGTCCCTCCTTGCCTCTTCCCAGCTGGTGGCTTCTGTCAATTTTGGGGTGTTTTTAACCTTGCAGTTATATCTGTTGTCACCTGGAACAATCCTTTGTACATCTAGATCTAAATTTCCCTCCTGCAAGATGCCACTAGCATCCACCGTAATGTCCACATCCTAACTTAATCACATCTTTTTAAAATGATTTTTTAAAATTTTATTTATTTGAGAGAGAAAGAGGCAGATAGAGAGAAAGAGAATGGGCATGGCAGGGCCTCCAGCTACTGCAAACAAACCCCAGGCACATGTGCCCCCTTGTGCATCTGGCTTATGTGGGTCTTGGGGAATCGAAACAGAGTCCTGAAGCTTTGCAGGCAAACACCTTATGTGCTAAGCTATTTCCCCAGTCCTTGATCACATCTTTTTTTTTTTTTTTTCCGAGGTAGGGTCTCACTCTGGTCCAGGCTGACCTGGAATTAACTATGTAGTCTCAGGGTGGCTTCGAACTCTAGGTGATCCTCCCGTCTCTGCCTCTTAAGTGTTGAGATTAAAGGCATGTGCCACCACACCCATCCTTGATCACATCTTTATATATATATATATATATATATATATATATATATTTTTTTTTTTTTATTAATTTGAGAGAAAGAGGCAGAGAAAGAGAGAGAGACTGGGCACACCAGGGCCTCTAGCCACTGCAAACGAATTCCAGATGCATGCACCCCTTGTGCATCTGGCTTATGTGGGTTCTGGAGAGTCAAACTGGGATCCTTTGGCTTTGCAGGCAAATGTCTTAACCGCTAAGCCATCTCTCCAACACCCTTAATTACATCTTTAAAAGTCTCTATTTCCAAATCACATTTGCAGGTACTAGGGGTCAAATCTTGACCATATCTTTTAGGAGGACACAGTTCCCTGCACAGGTAGTTGGCACACACTTATGTATATCTCTTCAGAGGGTTCCAAGGGAGAGAGAGGGGGAGGGTAATGCAAAGTTCATCTCTCTCCATCCCAACAGGTTTTTTTTTTTTTTCTGTTTTTTTGAGGTAGGGTCTCAATCTAGCCCAGGCTGACCTGGAATTCACTATGTAGTTTCAGGGTGGCCTCAAACTCATGGTGATCTTCCTACCTCTGCCTCCTGAGTGCTGGGAATTAAAGGCGTGTGCCACCACACCTGGCCCAATAGGCTTTCTTACGGATTCTTTTTCAAGATAGGGTCTCACTTTAGCCTAGGCTGACCTAGAACTCACTCTGTGGCCCAGGCTGGCCTTGAACTCATGGCTATCTTCCAACCTGGGCCTCCTGAGTGCAAGGGTTAAAGGTGTGCACCACACCTGGTCTCCTTAGAATTCTTTAAGCCATGGGAAGTCAAGTTTTTCATGGAAATGGTCCAAGGAGCAGACCACCCCCCAGCCTGGAATCCCTCACATGAGAAACCAGAACAAAATTATGCAGCCCGCAGGCTGTGGGCCTGGGATTCTGAATCCAGAGTCAGAGTCTTCTGTGCCTGTGATGTGGCCCGGGATGATCAAAGAGGCCACATCAGGGAGTGACCCTCTCCAGGCCAGCTGCATGGGTGCCCACGCTGTGAGGTCAGCACATCTCAGGCTCTCACTGTTCCTGGCATCATGCTGGCATGTGGAGGCCTCCGGTGTAGTCTTCCATAATGGTCACCTGATCCCAGAGCTGGTGGGCACACAGCCTGAGATGTTTATGCTCTGATGACCAACTGGCCTGACAGACAGACAGCCTGGTGATAAGAGAAGACAGAGGAGGTCACTGGGGGAGGGAATGGATAAAGGAATCCCCTTTCTCCCAGAAGTGCTTATTTGCTTGGCTGGGGCCTCTGCATGACAGAGTCATTCCCCAGGGATTAAGTTTGTAGTGTGGAAGCTGGGTCTCCACAGGGGGTAACAGAGCTCCATGGAACTTAAATCATGCAATTAGCCTCTGGTAACATTTCTTCCACATTCATGT
The DNA here is from genome assembly GCF_020740685.1 of Jaculus jaculus. Classification (NCBI taxonomy): domain Eukaryota; kingdom Metazoa; phylum Chordata; class Mammalia; order Rodentia; family Dipodidae; genus Jaculus; species Jaculus jaculus. The sequence continues at coordinate 23,800,015 of NC_059102.1, read as the reverse complement.
CATATCTCCATCACTTCCCAACCTCCCTCCACCCCTAAAAATTTCAGCCACAACTGGTTTTATAATACGTAGTCCTGAATCTTGTCTAATTTTCTTGGAAAAGTCAATTGAGAGAAAGCCCTTTTCTGGCTCATCCAGGCCGAGCTCAGAAGCTTATTTTTCTAGGAAGCCAGACCCAGGTAGACCTTGCCTTCTGCTGCTCTGAGCAGCTGGGATTCTGGACTGGGCCTGCACTGGGTGTGTTCCAGGTACTGAACAAGTGGAGGAAGGACAGCACCGTGCCCCTGTGACTCAGGGCAGTGATGCTTTCGCAGGAGGCAAAGATGCCGATATCACTTCTGTTTTGGGATAACTGCTTTTCTGCAAAGGACATCGGAGACATTTGATGGCCTTAGAACTTGGATTTACTGACTCCCAACCAACTGCCACTTTAACCATAATGCAATACCTATCAGTTTTACTACAGGACAAAGGTCCTAAATAGTGTATTTCTGGCCAATGAGAAGGAGGCTAAGCCTTCTCCTGCAGCCAATGAGGGACGTTCTCTGAGTTGTTAGGCAGAAAAGAGCCCTATGGGTCATGTCCTCACTGTGCCTCAGCTAAAGTTCCCGACTGTCTCCTTCACATTCAGATGTGCATCCAGTTCCATGAGTAACCACATTATTTTTAAACAGCATCCTCCAGCCACTGTCCCTACTGGTTGTTTTTCATTTTTTCAGAGACAGGTAATCTATTGTGGAGCTAAAATTGATTGAATGGCTGCGTTCAAACATCTGCAGGGGTTTCAGAGTGCAAGCAAAAGAATATATTCTGGTTTTGAAAGAGGGACTGATGAATAGATAGATAAAGGGCGGTAGAAAAGAGAATCAGGGAGAATAGAGAGAGATAAGGAAAAGAAAGAAAGATAGCATTGGTGGTTTAGTGGTGGGCACAGCTGCCTTCCAAAGAATGGGACCTTATAGAGCAGGTCAGACCTTGAGGGTTGAGAGAAGCTGTTCAGTCTCAAAAGAGCAATTCACCAAGAAACACCACGCAGCGGGGTTAGAAGCTCAACTCCAGGAGCCACAGGGACTGGGCTCCTTTACTCACTAGCTAGGTAAGTGAGGGAATTTCACCAAGCCTTAGTTGTTCATCTGTAAAATGTACATGCGTTGTGAGAGCTCAACAACAGTAGCACTCAAGAAATGGCAACAATTGTTTTTTTTGTTGTTGTTGTTGTTTTCAGGTAGGGTCTCACTGTGGTCCAGGCTGACCTGGAATTAACTATGTAGTCTCAGGGTGGCCTCAAAGTCTCTGTGATCCTCCTACCTCTGTCTCCCAAGTGCTGGGATTAAAGGTGTGCACCACCACACCCAGCTTTTTTTTTTTTTCTTTTCCAACAATTGTTATTAACACCCAGACAACAGCTGATATGTTAGGGCTTATTTTGTCAGTGGATTAATGTTTGTTACTAATGAACAAACTATTAGATTCTGATTGCATCAACATGTCTGCTGACAACTTAATGGCTTCATTATTTGACAATTAGAGTTGCCAGGACACCAAAAGGGCAGAACTGAATCTTGCTCAAGCCCAGGCTGACGTGGAACTCACTCTGTAGACCCAGGCTGGCTTTGAATCCACAGCGATCCTCCCACTTCTGCCTCCCAAATGCAGGGATTAAAGGTGTGCACCACCATGCCCAGGGAATTTTGTTTTTTAAAATAAGATGTCATATTAATGTACTCTTCGTTGTTTACAGATACTAGTTTTTATTAATTTTTATTTTTATTAATTGAGGAAACAATATTCAGAGTAAAAAATTCAAATGGTATGTATTTCAATTACTTCTGTTTCAAATATTGAGATAATAAAAGGCCATAAGAGGGAAAGGCTATTGCCATATTGCAACTTTTTTTTTTTTTTTTTTTTGGTTTTTCAAGGTAGGGTCTCACCCTAGCTCAGGCTGACTTGGAACTTACTACATAGAGTCTCAGGGTGGCCTCGAACTCTCAGCATTCTCCTACCTCTGCTTCCCAAGCGCTGGGATTAAAGGCATGCGCCACCACACCCCACTCATATCCCAATTTCTACAGGTATTTACTGTAGAAATTTTTTTTTTCAGAAATGTTCTATACGCCTTGATTTTATGCAAACTTAGGCATAAGGCAATGCTCTTGAGACACTTGCATTTTCCCTTGATATCTCTAGGAAGTGTGTCTAGAGCTGGACAGAGGTCCATGTTGGCTTTATTTGCAAGTAGGGGCCATGTTTGTGTGAGCAGTTCTCCATTGCTTAGCACTTTGGTTATTTCTGTTTTTGCCATTATGAGCAACGCCACAATCAATTCCCTTGTGCACATAGCTTTGATTATAGCTGCAAAAACAGATAGAGTGAATTCCTAGAAGGGTTACTGTCCAGTCAATTTCCCTTCTCACATTTTTTTGTGTTTATTATTCTTATTAGTTTAGCTTAGAAAATAAGGGTTTCATTCTGAAAATTTTACACATGTAAATCTTTGTGTCATTCTCTCCTGTTTCCCTTCTGTCATTCTTCCGATGTGCCCTTCTTTCTCCTGCACCATGCTGCAGTGTTAATAGACAATTCATGTTCAAAGAAGTAGTGACAGTGTGCCCTTCTGCTTTCACTACTGTGTGACAATACCTGTCTCACAGCTTTGCCAGACCTGGGCCTCATGAAACTTTGCCATCTACTAGTCTACGTGATGGAACGGTGTGACAAGGGCCTAAGCTAGAGAAGGACACAAGTGACTCCATATTATGAACCCACACAAGAAAGTTCAGCTTAGCTGGTACCTTAGGATATGATCTCACCCACACTTGAACTTTATGCTCAGCTGGCTTTAACACACTGGGTCACAAGACAAGATGTTTTGCTCACTGTTGCTAAATGCAAGTTTTAGCTTCTGTATTAACTGCTGCTCGCTTGCAGTTGCAGGAGAGGAAAACGCAGGGAGGGGAGATTCCAGAAAAAGTTCCCGTGTTTTCTAAAATCAACTGAAATTAAATCTTGGTTTTGTAAGATTATGATTACTAAACTTCTGAACTGTAAAACTAAGATGTGAAATCTTGTGCTTATCTCCTATAAAAGGGGCCCTAAATATAGCTTGGCACTCCATCCAGGCTCCCGAGTCCTGGATGTAGTGGACGGCTAATAAAGATTCCTTTCCTATTATTTGGTGTCTGTATGGTCTTCCTTGGGGGTCCTTACCATAGCAACCGCATCTGCAAGGATGCCCTCTGCAGAGAGGGATGCTCACCCACTCTGGAAGGTGGGTGAGGTCTCCTTTGAGGGGAGGGTCACAGGGTTTCAGATGGAGCACCCAACCTCTGCTCTGCTATTTAGTGTGGTTTAGAAGGGATGATCTGTATTTTTTTTTTTTTTTAAGATTCAGATTCACATCTTTCTTCCTTCATCTTCTTTTTTATGAGGCTGAGTCTCATTCTGAGCTGGAACTCATTCTATAGCCCAGGTTGGTCTCGAACTCACAGTGATCCTCATACCTCAGCCTTCTGGGTGCTAGAATTATAGGCATGAGTCACCCACCACACCTGACTTCTATGATGATCTCCAACAGGTTCTTCAAGCTTCTCTGTCTACAAAGTGGTAGTATTAAATGAAGTAACACACCCGAAAACTACAGAGTCAGAGCTTGGAACTTGGAACATTAATTAATTATTATTCACAATACAAGAAAAGCTAGGTGTCAATGTCCCTGCAGAATTGAGAATGACACAAAAGAGATCCACTTCTCTTTCCTGCTCCTTCCTACCCCCTCCCCCAGATTGCTCCATTTCTTTACTTTTTATTATTAAAATTTAGATATCGCCTCCTGATTTTCTGATTTGTTTACACATCTGGGTAGAGATGGGCAGCAGGGTTAAATCGCAGGCATCACCAAGCAGGAGACCTCCGCTCCACGCTCTATGCCTCAGGTAGTGGGGAGAGGGGTGCTCTGGGCATAGATGGACTCATGTGAAGTCTTGGACTTACCCTTTGAAAGCGTGGTGACCTTGAGCAAATTCTAAAGCTGAGACTCAGTTTCCTCAGTTATAAAACACATTTAACAGCACTTATCTCATGGGGTTACTGTGTAAGAAAACCCGTGGAAATATTTGGCAGGCGAGCCCACTCTTATTAAAAGGCGCTGAACAAGAGCTTCCAGGCCTGGTCACTCCGGTGAAGGAGGGACAGGATGCTTCTGCAGAGGGGAAAAAAGAGCCACTACCAGCCCAGTCCTCCTGGTCACACTCTGCTCTGTGAAGTGGGAAGCTCCTGCCACGGTCTTTGTGCTTATTTATTTATTTGAGGGGGGGGGGGGACAGACAGATCAAGAGAGAATGGACATGTCAGGGCCTCCAGCCACTACAAACGAATTCCAGATGCATGTGCCACCTTGTGCATTTGGCTTACATGGGTCCTGGGGAATCGAACCTAGGTCCTTTGGCTTTGCAGGCAAGTGCCTTAACCTCTAAGCCATCTCCCCAGCTTTTCTTTCTGTATCTTTTTTAAAAAAATCACTCCCAGGAAAGAAGTGAGAAAAGCTAAATTCAAAGAAACATTTTCAAAGAAACATTTAATGCACTTAATGTGTGACTTGCAAAAGAGAAATGCTTGGGCTGAGGCAGGGCTCAGTAAACTAGCTTCATGTTTCTGTCCCAGAGGCGCCCTTCCCTTCAAATCTGCTCCAATTCAAATCAAGTTATAATCATGAAAAAAAAATGCCTTGTGGATCTTGCATTTGTCTCTAGGTTTGTCTTGAAAATTTCAAATTTATGGATAAGGTCCAAGAAAAGTCCAATGAACACCCACTTACCCTTGTTTTGAATACCCATTGCTTTCCGTTTTGTTAAATGTGACTCAGAAAGCTACATTTATTCAGCGCTCCCTTCTCATCCCTCCCTTCCCTTTGCTCCTCCTCTCCTCTCTGGTGAGAATAAAGGGGAGATACACTTAATAATAGCACTATTGTGCCTTCCAGCCCCATAGCTCCTCGGGGGTTTTAAATACCTCACTCTAGTTGGCTACAGGATTAGGACGCAAAGAATCACTCCTGTAAAACCTCAACACAGACCACCTTTGGCACGGAGTATACAAGACACATTATCTCTAAATGTCACAGTAACTTTGTACCAGGGCCTCAGTACTCCCAATTTACTGAGCATTTGTTAACTGACCCTCGGGCTATCTTTCACTGCTCAGTTGCAGTCTAGATTCATAGATCTGTCTTTGTGATTCATTTTGATTTCTGGGAAAGTTAGCTTCAAGTGACTTCCTTCCATTAAGGAAGTTTGAGGATAGAAAGAAGATGGAATGCCTTGGAAGGTCAGTCAAGAATTTAGTGATGCAAACTAACCACAATGAATCTGATGAAACCCTTCATAGCCTCATATTTACCTGAGAAGAATTTGCTGTCACTGAAAACAAAACAAAACAAAACACCAAACACAAAACTGTGATAATCTGATCTTTACGAATACGAGGAAATGGTAGTATAATTTTGAGAGGGAGAGAGAGGGCGGGGTGGGGGGAGAGAAGTGAGATCAATCTCAAGGTAGAATGGCGAAAATCAAGAGGGCAGTTTCCTGAGGCAGATGGGGAAACTCTATCGAAACGCAGGCTGCAAGGAAAATAAACCGTTTTTCCAGGGAATACCATTAGTTGCCAGTTTCGGGGAGCCCGCTCTGGAATTTTCCTCCCTGTCTGCTACAGGCTGGCGAGACCGCCGGCACACCGCCTAGGCCACGGGGCAGCTCTCACGCGCCCTGGTTTGCCGGGCACCCCGGCTGCATCCCGCGGTCACGGGGTCTAGCTTGCCCGCGGGCGCTCCTGGACAGCCGCCTTCCCAGGTCTTTGCCCAGTTCCTGGGAGGTTCAGCCGGATCAGGTGTTTCTACGACCCCACACATGAATCCGCACGTCAGGTAGCACACGCGGAGCAGCTCCTGGGCCTTCAAAGGAGCACTTGGTGGGTGCAGGTGGCCCAGACACCGGGCCCGGCGCCCGCCCGCGGGCTCCTGGGATTTACAGAGCTTCGGAGGCGGCGAAAATGGATGCACGACGATGCCCACCAACTCGCCTTTATTCCTTGTAATTCCGCGCAGTTGTGCCAGTAAACGAGACGGCCAGAACGCATGTCTGGTTCTGTCTGCGCACGTGGGGTCTTGGCAGGGCCTTTTCAAGTGCAGAAAAAATAAAGGGACCCCACCTGCCTCTCTGGGGACCCTTGACACGAGCAGCTGGAGCTGCCAATATGGAGAGCCTCGGGCTTGACCATCGGAGTCCCGAGGTTCCGAGTCCCACCGAGTTGGGGGGGGGGTGCATAGGGACATCCAGACTTGTTCCTGGAGCGGTGGGGTCCCCTCCAAGGCCAGTAGCTGCGGCAGAGTTCCAGCCGCTCGACGCAGCCCAGCCCCGCGCTCTGCCCGCTGGCGAGGTGCGCGGACGCGCCGGGTCTGGGTCGGTCCGGGCGCCCGGGAAGGAGAAGGTAGCGCGGCGGAGGGTCACCGTGTCGCCGGCGCTTTCGTGCGGTGTGCTGTGCCGCCGACGCCCGGCTCGCGACCCCGTGGGGCTCACGGGGGCTGGTGGCGACCCGGCTCCCCGGCTCCTCCCCGTGCGCAGCGGCTCCCACCGGCCGGGAGACGCCCCCTGTCCCCGGTCCCCTGGTCCCCCGCCCCCGCTCGGCCAAGGCCACAGCAGCGCGAGTGGTGGCGGGCGGAGGAGGCGGCGCCGCGGGGACGGCCTCCTCCCCGCCCCTCGCGTCTCCTCCCCGCGCCACCGAGAAGGACAAGGGGACTTGGGCACGGGGACCCCGGCCAGTGAGCGCCGGTGCCTCGGGACCGCCCCTCCCGCGCGCTCTTTCTCCGCGAGCCGGGGACCGTCTCGTCTCGTCCCGCATGGTGCTGGCAGCAGCCATGAGCCAGGACGCGGATCCCAGCGGTCCCGAGGCAGCCGACAGAGATGCCTGCGTGGTGCCGGGTGTCCAGGCGCCCCCCGCGCCCCAGGGCCCGCGAGGGATGCAGCAGCCGCCCCAGCCGCAGGCCAGCCTGCCCCAGCTCATCCAAAAGTAAGAGGGGAGCACACCCCAGGTAACCCCTTTTGGGGTTCACCTCCCGGTCCTGGCCCTCTCTCTCTCTCTGTCTCCTGTGTCATCTCTCCGGGCAGGGTCCGTGTCTTGCTGGCTCTTGGTGAAACTGGTAGAAAGCGCTAAGTTATTTTGGGGGGAAAATAGTTTTGTTTTTCCTTCTCTCTCTTATTTTCACTTGAGGCATGTTGCTGGGTAGTTTGAACCTAAATAGTACAAACTGAGAGAGTGGAGATGGTCCCAAGACGGCTTTTCATCCTTTGGTCCCCAGAGGCCGCCGGCGCGGATGGACAGTGGAGCTGGACAGTGGAGCGCAAGGGCGCGCGTGCGAGCCGCCTCCACGGGCGACCCACGAAATCACCTTCCAGGGTGCCCTGGAGTCAACTAGTGACTCCGAGGCGAAGGGGGAGATGAGGGTTTGTAAACGACGCACTTGGGTTTGTCCTAATCGTAGACTTTTCCACAAGGCCCTTAAAGAGTTCTCAGCCCCGCTGCAGTTTTTCACGACTTGAGTCTTAAGTTTCCGCTGTCTTTCCCAGTACCTGTCTAGGTTGGGATGATCAGAGGGTCCCTAGAAGCTTCTTGGGCCATTTAGGGGTTGGGGGAGAACATAAGAGCAAAATGGAGATACTTGATTCCCTCAAAATTGTGTTTGGAACAGGGTAAGGCCTAGGATGTTGGATTATTTGAAGCATCGTTATTTTCCTAAAGATTTGGCCAGCTCGTGATGAGGTCCTTAAGAGTAGCTTGGGAAGTGTGGGGAAATGGAAGCTAAGCGCTCCACAGAAACCAAGCGAAAGTAGGGAAATGCAGGGAGCTTCAGTAGAACAGGGCTGAAGTTTCCCAGCTCTGCCAGGCTGATGTTGGCAGTTACATAAACTGTGAGGCTGTGCTGACAGGGCTCACCACCGAGAAGGGCGAATGGAAGTAGATGGCCGGTGAGGTATATGCTGTTTTAGAAAACCGAGTTACGAAATTTAAAAGAAAAAGTGAAAATTCAACTTTGACATCAATCACATTGGTCTCACATTTCAGAACAAAATGGTTTCCTATACTGGGTGGTTGAACTGAAATGCCATTAATTTTTTTTTTGTTTTACGTTTTTTGCTGTTAAAATTTGATGTTTTATATATAAACGTTCACTTGTAGTTTACAACTTTTTAAAAATGGAAATATTTCTTAGTGCTTACTTTTCCTGTTTTGCAAATCATTTTAGCAAACATTAAATATCACTGACAGTTTATGTACCGCAATACTTCAAAGTTGTCTATAGTCCCCATCAGAAATACAAATCAACAGCGAAAAATTATTTAAATCTAAACTTTATTTGCTAAAACATCCAATTTGACCATTTATTAATTAGGAGATATCCGTTGACCTTCTCAAACCAGTGTCACTAAACCAGTGTCTTGGACCTTGAAATTGGCCTGTGTCATGAATCTATCGAAATTGCTTTTGTTCTGTAATCTCACAGCATTTAGTTTTAAGTAGAAGAAACTGAAAGCTTTTTATTCCCAGAAAAATCTTTGTAGATGGCTGTTTGATTATGAAGTGTTACCAGGCAGAAAATGAATTCCATCTTGTACAAATGGACCATTTAAAATCTATTTTAATTATTTTATATAATTAATAATGTAATCTATATGTTTATCCCCTACTTTAAATATTTCATCTGTGGGATATCTTGTTTGAAAAGATAAGAAGGAGTCTTTCCAAGATGGCCTCTGGTGCTTGCAGGCCAGGGTGCAGTCCTCAAGGAGTGCCCATGGCACTGGTGACAGATCCCGGGTCTGTGTTCAGGGCGGGTGAATGTGCCCATGGGATATGATGTCTGGGTGCTTATGTTTCAGAGCTTTTCTTTGTAAGGAGGGTTTGGGGTTTATGCTTCTCCCAATCCCTCCTGAAATTCCGCTGGAACCAGGCGCAACACAGCAAATGCTCTGCAGGTCCATCTTTAATGCGCTGAAACTTGAGCAGGTTATTTTGAAACTACGTTTGCATAATTTAATCTGAGCAGCCATTTCTATGTCGTTACGAGGTGCTGTTTGCACCAACCATCTTCGAGATATGGTAGCGGGAAGCCTGCCTTTGGCCGCAAGTGAATTGCCCTCCTCGGGGGTTTGGAGATTTCCATGAGCTACAAGATGTGGATAAAATTTTTGCTGACTAAAACATATTAGATGTTATGAAAAATCTCTAGTTTTTATAGATATTTCAAAGAGATATATGTAATTCTTAAGATGTTCCGATCTTGAAATGATGGGGATATCAATCTTACATTGCAAAGCATTTGGGGATTAAAAGTCCCTTGTCACCTTTTAGGGTCCGTGTTTACTGAGATGGCTTTTGTTTTGGGTGATCAGCAACTTGGGTAACATCATAATAACGATCATAATAAAAATCTATTTTTGTTCGCAGGCATTCTATTTGGTCTTAAGACCTGCTCTGAACTGCCCTTAAGTACTCAGCACATGCAGTGTGATGATGGATAATCACACTTCCTTGGGTGTTTACTTTACCACAGTCCATCTCGGTACTTGGGAAGGTTGGTCTTAGTTAATTTCTGTGGAGTGCTGTTATTCTAATCAGGTGTGTTTAGTTTTCTTCTCACTGCATTCTCAGCTTCAGTTTAGAGTTACCTGTATTCTTTCTGCTCTTGTATGTCCCTAGCCTCTGGCCAATATAGCCTTACCTGTAAAGATGATCAAACAAATTACCGTCACATATATCTAGTATCTTGTAAGTTTTTTGTTTGAAATGTGGATTCTGCAAATTCCCCAATGTAGAGCTATTAGTATATGAAACATTATTTAAGGCCTTTAGGCAGCAAGAAATATAAACACTTTAAAAAAGATGAATGTAGGAGACCACAATAATTTAAGGACTTAAACAAGATATGCATTTATTTTCCATATCAGGAGAAGAAAATGTTGGTGCTAGTGAATGTTTTATAGGGATTTACCTTCTCAAACATTCATTTAGGCTTACTTCCAAAATTATTTTAATTGTGTGATTTAAAAGTCATACATAACCCTTGGTTTATAAGAAGTTATTAACCTCAATGAACAATGATCAGATATTTAAATTTTAGATTGTAAGTTTCTGAACGTCTGTCAGAATGAAAACAGATTGTCTTACGTGAAATGTGAACAACAGTGGTTTGATTGGACTACAAGGTATATACCACTAGTCAAGGTGAAAATTAACCAAACCAACAAACATTTAAAATTATTTACATGTGTGTGTGTATGAGTGTGTCAGGGTCTTTTACTACTACAAATGAATGCCTGTCCAGCTTTACCTGGGTGGCTGGGGAATTGAAACCAGACTGCCAGGCTTTGCAAGTAAGTGCCTTTAATTCCTGAGCCATTTCCTCAGCCCATACATACCTTCTATGAAGTAAATCACGTAGATAATTTTTCTGAATTATTTGACTTGCTGCAAGATATTTCTGAGTACTGCATGGCATTAAGTTACATAGTTAATTTCAGTATGAATTATAATTTTTACTTTTCTAGATAATTTCTATAAACAAAAAAAGTGTGCAAATAGAAAGCTTTTTTTTTTTTTTTTGAGGTAGGGTCTCCCTCTAACCCAGGCTGACCTGGAATTCACTATGTAGTCTCAGGCTGGCCTTGAACTCAACAGCAATCCTTCTACCTCAGCCTACTTATGTGCTGTATTAAAGGCATGTGTCACCACACCTTGCCTAGAAAGTTTTTTAAAAAAATTTTATTTATTATTTATTTATTTATTTTGAGAGAGGCATCGAATGGGTGTGCCAGAGGCTTCGGCCACTGAAAATGAACTCCAGATGGATGCATCACCTTGTGCATCTGGCTTATGTGGGTCCTGGGGAATTGAACCTTGGTCCTTTGGCTTTGCAGGCAAGCACCTTAACTACTTAGCCATCTCTTTAGCCCTGGAAAGGTGTTTTTTTAAAATGTTTTATTTGTTTATCTGAGAGAGAAGAGGGAGGGAGAGAGGAAGGCACGCCAGGGTCTGTAGCCACTGGCAAAGGAATTTCAGAAGCATGAACCACCTTGTGCATCTGGCTTTATGTGAATACTGGGGAATTGAACCTGACTACTTAGGCTTTGAAGACAAGTGTCTTAACTGCTGAGCCATCTCTTTAGCCCCAGAAAGGTTTTGTTTAGCATTTCATAACTAGTGTTACCTGCATGCAAGTGTGGGTTTATGAAGACAGAAACACAGCTTTGAATCCTCGTGTAGACTGTAGCATTAGCATAGGGTCGCTGCATTTCTGTGTTTACTCAGCTAAGGGCTCCCCTGACTCATGTGGATAATTTAACAGCACTCCTTCACAGAGGGCTCTCTATGCAACTGTTAGGGTGTGACATGTGCATGATTTCTAGGTGATGTCCACCACTTTGATGGACAGGCTGATAATTATATCCACAATTAAGGGGAGGAAATAAAATAATTGCTAAAAAAGGACATTACCAAGCCGGGTGTGGTGGCGCACGTCTTTGATCGCAGTACTCAGTACTCGGAGGCAGAGGTAGGAGGATCGCTGTGAGTTTAAGGCCACCCTGAGACTACATAGTGAATTCCAGGTCAGCCTGAGCTACAGTGAAACCCCCTACCTCCAAACACACACACACACACACACACACACCAAAAAAAAACAACCATTACCAGCTGGGCGTGGTGGTTCATGCCTTTAATTCCCAGCATTTGTGAGTTCCAGGTCAGCTGGGCTAGAGTGAGACCCTACCTTAAACAACAACAATAAGAAGGGGCGGGGGAGGGGGTGGGAGTACTTCACAGACATATTTGATCCTTCTCTGGAAAGAGGATGGAATTTCTAACATCTGTACTAGTTTCTAACATCCTTTTGAGCTCCCCCCTTTTAAAGAGGGAATAGCATACATTTGTAGAAGGAATTTTGAAAATTTTAAACACCGTCTTAAACTGCACATAAAATAAGCATTGGGCCGGGGAAAACATCCGAGAGGATTGTTTTCCCGAACAGGGAAGGACAGAGGACAAGGTTTTTCTTAACATTCTTAAAAGTTTCTTTGCTTCTCTAGAAAGTTAAAGGTAGTTTTTAAAAGGCATTTTTGCTGGAGGGTTTTAGTTTTGCAAATAGTTTTGGTTAATAGGAATAGCCATTGAATTATGAGTTTTTCTCAAATTGCCCGAGAGGTCAGTATTATGAAATGTAGAACATTACTTCCATTAGTCACAGTAAATGAGGACATATGGTGCTGCTCGGGTGCCTGTGCTGAGGGGGAGAGAAGGAAACACTGATCCCTTTTCTTCTATACACTTCTTGTTTCGTTACATCCTTAGCAACTGATCAGATTTATAATTTAAAGAGCTAACCTCTACAAGTTGGAAGTGAACTCTAAGATCTCTCTACCTGTCCCAATAGCCAGTGGCGGGGGGGGGGGGGGAACCCCAACCAGACTGACTTGAAGGTGAAATACTCAGCATTACCCAGTTTCTTTTTCTCCCCTTGATTTATTTTTCTTGCAGCTGCACGGTCCTGACTCCACTTTAAACTATTTTTTCTTTCCCCCCTTGAGTAAACAAAACCATATAGTTTAAATTAACAGCTTCGATAAACAAAATACATTACAATGCAGGGAGCTAAGGTGTCACTGAAAGATAGAACTTAAAATAATTTCACCAAACATGGGAATGGAAGTCGTTAACTCCAAAAAGAGGTTCCTAAGCGGGAAGTTACCCCAGACAAACACTTGAAGGAGTCTCTTGTGGCACAAAATGCTACTTAACGGCTCTGCTTCCTGAATGGTGATACTCTAGTTTGGGATGATCTAATCAATATATTTTTTATATTTTAACAGCAAAATTTTCTATGGATTCATTGTGGGTGTGAAGTGGAACTTGTAGGGCTATTGAGACTATATCTTAAAAATCTTTGCAGAAATTAAAATGACTTGGGATATATTTCAACATCAGAGAAAGATGACAATTAGCAATCAGTGGGACAGCACACAGTTCCTTTTCTGGTTAATGAACCTGGGTGATTTTGGTAACGTATGGGTTATTCTAGACACTTTATAGTGCCGCTTCCTGCCTGTGAGCAGACAAGGACATCCTGATTCGAATTAAGAAGACACATTAAAAGTTTTTAAATAGTTATTTATCTATTTGAGAGAGAGAAAGAAAATGGGTGTGCCGGGGCTTCCAGCTGTAGCAAACGAACTCCAGACGCATGCACCACTTTGTGCATCTGGCTTAGGTGGGTCCTGAGGAATCGAACCTTTTTGCTTTGCAGGCAAGTGCCTTAACCAGTAGACCATCTCCGCAGCCAAAGAAGACATATTTTTGAAATTGCAACAGGAGTTGAGTTTCTAGCACAGTTGGTGGGCTGATAGTTTGACTGTCTCAATGGGTGGTCTCTGTTTAAATTTCACCTAATGGAGGAGCTAGATAAGTTTCTGTGGCGCAGGGAGTGTGAGGACAAGTCATTATCTGCAGCTGTCTGGGGAGGTAGTAGAAGGGAAAGACCCTAATCCCCAGATACTTGGTTCACGTGTGTCAGGTACGTTACAGATATTCATCTAAATGATCACGCTTCCTTCCTTTCTACAGCTCCTGCTGGAGTTTAGAAGACAAGCCCGCTGATGGCTTACAAGGCAGTCTTCCAGCGTGCTGACAGCGGGTCGGTAGGGGAGATGGCCCACGCTGATGCTAGATGGGCTTTATGGGTGAAAGGAGAGCAGGCAGGCCGCTTGCTCGCGATGTGTTAATAACTTGCGGCTCAGTTTGCAGAATAAATCTTTCCATGTGTTCAGAAACAAAAGGCTGGGGGCGCACATGTGTTCAGGGAGTGGTTATCACCCCATGAAGATAGTTTTCACGCTGCCTTTTCCTTCTTTAATGTGGGTATTTGCTTTAAAGATACACCCGGCCCATGTGCTCCTGCCTTGACTTTGCATCTGCTTTCTCTCCATCACACTAACCACCCATCACATCTCAGCTCTGAAGCGCACTGGCAAACTCCTTAGGGCTGTCGGGACATCTTAAACACTTTTCCCTTTTACAGCTTCTCTGTAGACTCATTCTCGACTATGTTTTTGAATTTCATTAGGTCCGTCTTTTATTTATTTTTGATTTTGTGTGTGGGCGTGCACGTGTACTCTAGGGCCTCTTGCCCCTGCAAATAAACTCCTGGCGCCTCTTGCCACTCCTTCCTTCCAGCTTTTGTGGGTGTGTTGGGAACTGAACCTAGCCTGGAAGGCTTTGCAAGCAAGCACCTTTAACCACTGACCTGTCTTTCCATCCTGTAGACCCATCTTTAAAAAAAAATTGTTGCTGTGGGACAAGGTCCTATGCTTGCAGAGGAAGCCCACTTAACCACTAAGTCATCTCTCTCCAGCCCTGGGACAATATTTCATGTAGCCCAGGCTGGTCTGGAACTGGCTGTATAACCAAGGATGGCCTTAAATTTCTGATCTTCCTACTTCTATTTTCTTTAAAAAAAAAATTATTTGAGCCAGGCGTGGTGTCACATACCTTTAATCCCAGCACTCGGGAGGCAGAGGTAGGAGGATCGCTGAGAGTTTGAGGCCACCCTGAGACTACATAGTGAATTCCAGGTCAGCCTGAGGTAGAGTGAGACCCTACCTCGAAAACAAACAAACAAACAAAATTATTTGAAAGGAAGAGGTTGATAGATAGAGAGAGATGGGGGGGGGGGAATGAATGGGCACACCTGGGCATCTAGCAAATGAATTCCAGAAGCATGCGCCACCCTGTGCATCTGGCTTACGTGGCCACTGGGGAATGGAACCTGGGTCCCTACGTTTCACAGGAAAGCACCTTTACTACTGAGTCATCTCTTCAGTCCCCTACTTCTATTTTCTAAGTGCTGAGATTTTAGACATTTGCCATGATGGTCCAGCAACAGACCTGCTTCCTCCAGTGTCAGGAGTGGACAACAGGATATATCTGCCTATGTGAGTGTGTGTGTGTGAGTGTGTGTGTGTGTGTGCGCGTGTGTGTGTGTGTATGCAACACATAGGGGTAGATATATGGGTATAGAAGAAAATAAACAAAGATATCATTAATTTTACTAAACTTCCTCTTTCAGTTTATTTTAGTACCTTATTAAGCAGAACAACTTAGGATTAGCCTAACATCATCCAGTGTAAAATGAACACAGCATCTTTAGTTTAAATTAATTCTTGGGTTTCTGACAAGGAGGTTCAGAAAGGAGAAAATCTTTGGATTCAGAGTGGGTGGCTCGGACAAGTAAATTAACCTTTCCAATACGGTTTCCCCAGGGATTGGAAATGAGGGACAGTTTCTGACAAAAATCAAATTAGGTGAGTCTTCAGGAATGTTGCTGAGTGATCGTCAACGTAGAAAGCCTTCCTCTGCATCCCACACGCACTTGTTAGAGCCCATCTCCCTCTTCAGCTACCTTGCAGCTGTGGCCACAGGTACATATTTATGAGACTGATCACCCACTAAGCAGCCACAGAAAGAGAAGTGAATACTTTCTCTAGTGTTTACAAAGAATATTTGCATCTGTGACATAATTTGAAATCAGAAATACAGATGCCAAAGCTGGTAAAAGGAAGACATTTTCCAATCTTTAACATTTTGGAGCATTATAAAACTAATTATTTTAACATGTTAATGATTTGGGGAAGTTAAAGTAAATCCTTGAATACTGTTCTCAATTTAAGAGATTGAATCTACAGTTTTCATTTGTCTAAATTGGATGCATTTCACACAAGCAGATGGGAATATATTTGCCATTGGCTTTATGGGCAAAAGAATGTAAACATAAAATGAGAAAGTGTGTCATCAGAGTGGCTGAGCGCCCACTCCGTATACAGGGATGTGCAGTCAGTTACTTTCATGGGCTGCAGAGACCACCTGACACTTGACCCGCTAAACTCTCTAAAAGCTTCATTGACAGCTTCCATAATTATAGACAATAAACCATGGTAATTCTCTCCCCACTCCCACATTTCCCCTCACAAATCCACTCTCCATCATAGCCCCTCCCCCTCTCAATTAGTCTTTCTTTTATTTTGATGTCATCCTCCTTTCCTCCTGTTATGAAGATCTTGTGTGGGTAGTGCCAGGCATGCCAGCTCTTGAATATCCAGGTCATTTTGTATCTGGAAGAGTGCATTGTGAGCAGCCCTACCCTTCCTTCGGCTCTTACATTCTTTCTGTCACCTTTCACAATGGACCCTGAGCCTCGGAAGGTGTGATAGAGATGGCTCAGTAAACATTCTTTTCTATCTTACAAAACTTGCAATTTCCCCCAAGCTGGGCCTCAGGTTTTCATGTGTTCTTGCTGTATCCAAAGACCAAAGGAAAGTTTCCATGTCCCTGAAGGACAAGTGTGCCTTAGCCAGAGCTGTGTCCTCCTCTAGTAGGCATGGAGCTGTGGGAAAGCTTTGATATTGGAAAAGACCTATTTAATTTTATATTTTATTTATTAGAAAGAGACAAAGAGACAGGGAGAGAGAGAGAGAGAGAGAGAGAGAGAGGGAGGGAGGGAGGGAGGGAGGGAGAGAAAATGAATGTACTAGGGCCTTTAGCCACTGAAAATGATTATTTGCTTTGTACATCTGGCTTACATGGGTACTGGGAAATTGAACCTGCGTCCTTTGGTTTGTAAACAAGTGCCTTAACCACTAAGCAATCTTTCCAGCCCTCAAAAAGACATATTTTAGACCAGGCATGTCTAATCTGTTGTTTGTGGGTATGTATCCCAAGATAGCTGTTAATGTGGCCCAACACATTTGTAGATGACAACTTCATGTTGCAGCTTTAAAAAGTTGGGCATCCCTGTAAACCTTGCATAAAAAAGAAGGTGAAAGCTAGGTGTGGTAGCTAATACCTTTAATCCTAGCACTTGGGAGGCTGAGGTAGAAGGATCACTGTGAAGCCAGTCTGGACTAGAGTGAGACCCTGCCTCAAAAACAACCCCCCCCCCCCAGAAAACAAACAAACAAAAGAAGAAGTTGACTTGTATGATTAAATCTTGGTGTATATACTTTAAGTTATATACACAAATGAGGATGAATAGAAAGATATTTTTTGAAATGTTGCAGAGAAGAAAAAAGAACCACTGAAATATTGTTCATTTGAGAAAATAAATCATATGTCTGTAAAATATATATCATCCAGCCATTAGAATATCATCTTGAATTTGATATGAAATGAAGTCTATGTAGTAGCAAATAAACATGTAGAAAGCATGTGTAAAAGCAGTCCCTGTTTCTATTTAAAGAAATGTGTGCTGGGCGTGGTGGCACACGCCTTTAATCCCAGCACTTGGTTGGCAGAGGTAGGAGGATCGCTGTGAGTTCGAGGCCACCCTGAGACTACATGGTTAATTCCAGGTCAGCCTGAGCCAGAGTGAGACCCTACGTCAAAAAAAAAAAAAAAAAAAAAAAAAAAAAAAAAAAAAAAAAAAAAAAAAAAAGTATGTGAGTTGTATGTGCCAGCATCTACAGGCCTAAAAAACTTGAAATATCAAGATGTCTGCAGTAGTCCTAACTCTGGATCATACAATTAGAGTGCAATTCTAGTTTGTCTTTCTATACATTTTACTTTATATAGATTTTCTCAGTGAGTGTGTTTTGTTGCCATTAGAGACTATTTCAACCCCCCTCCCCAAGGAACAGACATTTCACACTGGCGTTGCTGCATTGTCTATAAGATTACACTGCCCTTGGCATCTTGGAAGGCATCTGGTAGCTGTTTTAGTTCAACTTCCTGGGAAGACAAATGAACATGAGAGAATTGTGTCAAATCGCACAGTGAAGTGGTTGGTCATGCTGGGATGAGAACCCCTCTGTTTCATCTGTTGTCCTTTCTGCTAGGCTGCTTTTGTTTGTTTGTTTGCTTTTCGAGGTGGGGGCTCACACCAGCCCAGGCTGACCTGGAATGGAATTCACTATGCTGTCCCAGGCTGGCTTCAAACTCACATACATCCTCCTACCTCTGCCTCTCAAGTGCTGGGATTAAAGGCGTGAGTTTTTTTGGGGGGGGGTAGGGGTGGGAGTAGGGTCTCACTCTAGCTCAGGCTGACCTGGAATTCAGTATGTAGTCTCAGGGTGGCCTTGAACTCATGGTGATTCTTCTACCTGTGCCTCCCAAGTTCTGGGATTAAAGGTGTGCACCACCACGCCTGGCTTACTATTTTTCTTTCATTTCTTTTCTTTGTATTGTTTGAATCAAACTCAGGCTAACCTGGAACTCACTCTGTATTTCTGTAATTCTAGAGCTGAGGCTGGCCTCAAGCTCATAGAGATCCTCCTGCCTTAGCTGCCTCTGAGTGTTGGGATTAGGCTACACTTTTTTGTTTTTTTCAAGGTAGGGTCTTACTCTAGTCCAGGCTGACTTGCAGTTTACTATGTGGTCTCAGGCTGGGCTTGAACTCATGGCCATCTTCCTACCTCTGCCTTCTGAGTGTTGGGATTAGAGGTGTGCGTCACCACGCCTGGTGAGGCTAGTCTTTTGATAGTATGGAAGTGGACAGAGAAATGAAGGTCATTTGTGAATTCATCATTTGTGCACTGGCTCTCATCTGCTCACCACGTGACCAAGAAGAGCACTCGTGTGTGTGTGTGTGTGTGTGTGTGTGTGTGTGTGTGTGTGTGTGTTATCTCCTTGCCTTGCTTGAATTTTGTGTACACAGCAAGAAACGGGGTCTCTCTGGGGCATCTCGTGTTTGCCTTCCTGCCAAGCAAATGCCAGGCTTCACACGTTCTACTCTTCTTGAGTCAAGATTACTTCATTCCAGGTCTTTCCTAGGAAAACCCCGAAGATCTGTCTTCCTTTCATACCCAGGCGCCTTCCCTTGACACCTGTCAAGCTAGGCTGTAAAAATGGACTTTTTAAGGTGTAAAAGAATAGCTAATATTTTATTAAAAGGGCAGAAAGCACATGCTACTCCTCCTAAACCAATGACAGGAATGCCTGTTATCATTTCTGCTGCCTCGTCTTTCACTCTGTTACAAAGTTGTTTCTGCCAAGGACTTAAGTTTGGCTGTATTAGGATATGGTTTATGTTGGGAGAACTATGTTTCTGTTACTGCTGTTATTTTTCAAAAACTTATTTATTTAGTTTGTTTTTTTAAGGTAAGGTCTTGCTCTAGCCCAGGTTGACCTGGAATTCACTATGTAGTCTCAGGATGGCCTCAAACTCACAGTGATCCTCCTACCTCTGCCTCCCAAGTGCTGTGCCACCAAACTTGGCAAATTTTATTTATTTTATTTTATTCACAAGTGGAGAGAGACAAAGAGAAAAAGAGAGAGAGAGAGAGAGAGAGAGAGAAAGAAAGGGGTACACCAGGGCCTCTAGCTGTTGCAAATGAACTCCAGAAATGGCATGTGCCACTTTTTGTATCTGGCTTTATGTGGGTACTGGGGAATTGAACCCAGGTTGTTGGGCTTTGCAGGCAAGCATCTTAACTGCTGAGCCATCTCTCCAGTCCCTTCCTTGTTCTTGTGTGTGTCTCTTCTCACTCCCCTCCCCACTGAACTATTTAAAAATAAGTTGTATAAACGTAGCTAAATAAATTAATCCTATTTAAATAATTTTTTCCTCAACACGACGCATGTGTGTGTGTGTGTGTGTGTGTGTGTGCGCGCGCGCGCGTGCTTGAACATATCCGTGGAGCTGGGGATCCAACCCAGGGCCTTGCTAGGCAGGTGCTGTGCTACTGAGCCACAGCTCTGGCCCCCCAACACTAGATTTTTAACTTCCTATCGTTTTCAGACGAGATCAGGCCCATTCAGGGTGGTATGCCATAGACCTTTAGTTTTTAGAGAAAAATCTCTCATATAGTTGGGTTTAAAGCCCCTGGTTAGGTTCACAAGTGCATTTGCTTATGGTATCACTTTATCTTAGTCTTCCAAATGTTCCCACTTCTTCCTCTTTCTTTCTTTTTTCCATTTTTTTTTCTTTGAGATAGGGTCTCACATTAGCCTAGGCTGACCTGGAACTCACTCTGTAGTCCCAGGTTGGCCTTGAACTCATGGTGATCCTCCTACCTCTGCTTCCTGAGTACTGGAATTAATAGCATGTGCCACCATGCTTGGCCTCATGTTGTTGGAGTTCCTCCTCCTCCTCCTTGTCTTTCTACTATTCCTTTTCTCCCTCCACCTCTTCCTCTCCCCTCTTCCTCCCCCCTTCCTCCTCTTATTCCTTTATCTTTTTCTTCTCCTCCTCCTTTTATTTATTTGAGAGAAAGGGGGAGAGAGAGAAGGAGCAAGAGGGAGAATGGGTGCACTGGGGCCTCCAGCCACTGCAGGTGAACTCTAGATGTGTAGGCCACCTTGTGCATCTGACTTACATGGGTACCGGGCATCAAATCTGGGTAGTTTAGCTTTGCAGGCAAGTGCCTTAACTGTAAGCTATCTCTGCAGCCATCCTCCTCCTGCTCAGTATATTTTATTTATTTATTTTCAAGGGGGAGAGAGAGAGAGAGAATGAATGAACAGGTATGCCAGGGCCTCTAGCCATTGCAAATGAACTCCAGATGTATTCACCACTTTGTGCATCTGGCTTTATATGGTTACCGGGCAATCAAATCCAGGTTGTTAGGCATTGCAGGCAAGTGCTTTAGCCACTGAGCTTTCTCTCCAGTCCACTCCTGTTCTTCTTGATCAAAGATTTCAGGCTAGTGGTCTTGAAGAATGATGCCCGATGTCAACTTGTCTTCATGGCCAGGTTCAGGATATGCATCTTCATAAATAGTGATGTGTGCCCAGCAAAAGTTGATCCCTTGGCTAACATAGTGATCACTAGGTCTCTCTAGGACACAGGAACATTTTCCTCTTTGTGATTGACAAGTGGTCTGTGTGGGGTTTTGTCATCCCAAGAGATTTCTAGTGGTTTTAATGTGACTGAATTTTTAATAAATACTCAGTGACATATATGGAACTTAAAAGAAATATTGTTTTTAGAAATGAGTTTGGACATTTAGTTGAAATCAAACAACCTTGTAGATATAATTGGATTCTACTAGTCCATAGGTGTTATATTGAGACTACGAATGTTTGTAGACCTGGCTTCATGGGACTCGACCCATGGCCCAGCTACTTCCCACTTAGCTTGGCAGAAGGTATTCTGTCCCCACAGGGCATTGTCATATCCATCCAAGGTGACTATGAATCCCTTTCAAAGCTAAGGCATTGAAGTGTTTTCTAGGATAATTTTTTATTTGGCCATGAAAACTTTTTTAGTTGTTCTGAAGCTGTCTTGACTCTGTGTAGAAACTTTTTCTCCTTCCCTTCCCTTCCCTTCCCTTCCCTTCCCTTCCCTTCCCTTCCCTTCCCTTCCCTTCCCTTCCCTTCCCTTCCCTTCCCTTCCCTTCCCTTCCCTTCCCTTCCCTTCCCTTCCCTTCCCTTCCCTTCCCTTCCCTTCCCTTCCCTTCCCTTCCCTTCCCTTCCCTTCCCTTCCCTCCCCTCCCCTCCCCTCCCCTCCCCTCCCCTCCCCTCCCCTCCCCTCCCCTCCCCTCCCCTCCCCTCCCCTCCCCTCCCCTCCCCTCCCCTCCCCTCCCCTCCCCTCCCCTCCCCTCCCCTCCCCTTCCCTCCTTCCTCCCTTCCTTTCTTCATTTTTTTGTTTTGTTTTGATTTGGTGATAGAGTCTACCCCTGTAGCCCAGGCTTATCTCAGACTCACAACAATCCTCCTGCCTCAGCATTTCTGTCTTTTTCTAAATAACTATATGAAGCGGATGTTAAAAGTGACCGATGACTTAGTCACCTCGCAGCTTACACTGGGTGTGTCTGGAGCTGGCCTGGGTCCGCTCATGCTTTTTAGATTTAAGTTACACTCTATTTTTGCCTGTTCTAGTTTTGTATGCTGATTTTCATACAGAAACTATGTGTGGGTGGGGAAGGTGGGCATGTGTCAGAATCAGTAGCAGGTGTGCTCCGTCTCCGTGTACCCAACCCAGCTCCGCCACCACCAACCGCGAACCCAGTGCCCGCCTACCCAAAGGGCACAACAGTGATAAAGGACAGGAATGTGGGCCTCACTGAGGGCTTCTGCATGCCAGCCCCTGTGCAGAGGACTTCACGGGCTTTAACGCCACTTACTGCTTTAGCTCAACAATAGTCTTGTGAAGTAAGAGCTGTTACTCTCCCCACTTTCTAGATGAAGGAGCTGAGTCACAACCTTACAGTCAGTCCTCTGGAAAGCTGCAAGGAAAGCTTACAAAAGCACGGGTGGGGCCTGAGAAGGGAGAATGTCATGGAAGCCCAAGTGATCAAATCATTTCTGGGTGAATATGTGTGTCTATAAAACCCATTTGCTTAGGAAAATATACTATGGAAAAACAATGACTGAAACAAATCAGAAAGTGGGTCAAATTTAATTTGAGGGGCTGAGAAGATAGTTCAAGGGTTAAAGGTAATTTCTTGCAAAGTCTATGGCCTGGGTTCTATTTATTACCCAGTACCCATGTAAAGCCAGATGCACAAAGTGGCGCATGTGTCCAGAGTTCATCTGCAGTGGCAAGAGACCCTGGCATGCCCATTCTCTCAATCTCTCAATACACTAAAATCTTTTTTAAAAATTTCAAATTTAATTTGAGACAAACTGAGCAGTCTAGAAATAAGCTTTTTACTTTTTGTACCTTTAGTATGCCTTTGGTTTAAAGTGAAATCTGTATTGCAATTTAAATTCCATGAACAAATTTGCCTCTGGCATTTGATTCACTGATCTATTGTGCTTACTGTGCATGTTAGGTGAGACCTGAACTTGATGCTCACCGAGCAGAGAGTGTATAAACACTTGTAATCCCTCAGCATGTGCTGAAATAATAATAGATAGGGTAGTTTAATTTGCAAAGTGAGTGCCAAGTTCTATCAAACCATTTTTGAACCAATTCAGAAAACCAGGATTCAGCAATGATTCAAGCATCTCAGACTCTATTAATAGCAGAAGGAATTCCTGCCTTGAATCTTGGCCACTCCGGGCTCGCTGTGGCTTCAGCCAGAGCTTGTTGAAGCGTCTTTGCAGGTGAGATTGCGGGTGCTCTCATCTTTGAGAAGCCATGGGGAATAAAAACTACAATGACGCGAATCAGCAAATCGGAAATAATAGTTTCCTTTTGATCTGAAAAAGGGTTTACAGTGACAGTCCTCAAAAGAAGTGGCCTCCTCCAAGCAGAAATTCAAGAGTTCTATAATTCAGTGGTGCAATGATAATTTATAAAACTAAAAGATTTCCCCCCAGGTTTACAGAGGTAGAATTGAAGGCCCTGAAGCTGTACTTAACACATCCATCAGCATCAGACAATGGAGATTACAGACATTTAAAAATATTTATCCATTTATTTGAGAGAAAAGGAAAGAGAGAGAGAGAGGCTGGGGGGCGGGGGGATTGAGCATACTTCAGGACCTTCTGCCAAAGCGCCTGGACTCCAGACACAGGTGCTACTTTGTGAATCTGGCTTTAAGTGGCTTTAACCGAACTCAGACCATCAGGCTTTTCAAGCAAGCACCTTTAGTCACTGAGCCATCTCTTTAGCCTGTTAACGTATTACCCTCAAATTTGTTTCTGCCTTGGTAATTTAATCCTCAGAGCACTGTATCAGCTAATCTGCCTTTCATTGCTCTATGTTAGTTTGTGTTTTCTAGAGTTTTATGGAAACAAATCAAATTATGCACTTTTTGGCAGAAGTAAACTTTTTTTTTTTTTTTTTTTTTTTTTTTTGAGGCAGGGTCTCACTCTATCCCAGGCAAACCTGGAATTCACTGTGTACTCACACGGTATCCTGGAACTCACACAGTCTTCCTATCTCTGCCTCCTAAGTGCTGAGATTAAAGGAGTGAGCCACCACTCCTGGCTAGGGATAAACTTTTACGTAGCACAATGATTTCATTTGGAAATAATTTTTTTGTGTGTATAGTATGTGTGGTGTGGTGTATGCACATGTGTGTGTGTATAAATGCACACACCGGTGTGTGAATTTAGAGGCCAGAGGAAAACTTCAGGTAAGCCTCTCTAGTTCACCTATGTCCTGCCTTGAATCAGAGGTCTGTCCCTCAACCTGGAACTGGTGGACACATCCAGCTTTTTCTTAAATAAAGATTTCCATTTATTTATTTGTTTATGACGGGGAGGAGGGAGAGAGAATGGGCATGCCAGGGCTTCTAGCTACTGCGAACAAACTCCAGACCTTGTGCATCTGGCTTACGTGGGTCCTGGAGAATCGAACCTGGGTCCTTAGGCTTTGCAGGCATGTACCTTGACCATTAGGCAATCTCTCCAGCCCCACCCAGCTTTTTATGTGCATTCTGGGGAGTTGAACTTGGCTATCTACACCCTCATGCTTAAGCAGCAAGTACTCTTAACCACCTAGCCATTTCCTTAGCCCAGAAATAATATTTTTAAATTTTGTATTAAAAACATACATAACACCTCTGTCCATCTTTTGTTGTCACCACAAAATACCCAAGCCTCCATTGCTTTATGAAGGGCTTCATTTAATTATGGAGGTGAAAGTACAAAATCTAGAGGCCTCATTGGTTTGGCTGCTGGTGAGGCGCTCCTTGGCTGTGTCGCCCATGGCAGAGAAGTTGTACAACAGCAGCCTGAAGAAGATGGCAAGCGTGTGGGGTGGCCTCCAGTCGTAGTAGCTTGTTCTTGGGGGGACTGATTGGGAGCCCAGGAGGACTATATTAAAACTTTCTGGGGCTGGGGAAATGGCTTAGCAGTTAAGGCACTTGCCAGCAAAGCCAAAGGACCCAGGTTCAATTCCCTAGGACCCACATAAGCCAGATGTACAAGGGGATACACACATCTGGGGTTCGTTTGTAACGACTGTAGGCCCTGGAGTGCTCTCTCTCTCTCTGTCTCTCTCTCTCTGCCTATTTCTCTCTCTCAAATGGGAATGCAAATAAAATATTCAAAAACAACTTCTGAACCAGCATCCCTTATTACCTAAATACCTCCCACTAAGCCCCACCTCCTGAAGGCTCCACTGTTACCACACTATCATGTCATTGTATGGGTACACAATATTTTGCTTATCCGTTTGTATATTGATGGGCATTGGGTTGCTCCACTTTGGGCTACTGTGAATAGTGCTGCTATGAATATTTGTGTACAAGTTTTTAGTTAAGCATCTGTTGCCAGTTGTTTTGGGGATGTATCTTGGAGTAGAATTGTTTGGTTAAATGGTAATTCTATGTTTAATTTGTTGAGGGACCTCCTGATTACTTTCCAAAGTGCACTATTTTACATTATATAAATACTCATTATCATTATTATTATTATTTTGGTTTTTCGAGGTAGGTTCTCTCTCTAACTCAGGCTGACCTGGAATTTGCTATGTAGTCTCAAGGTGGCCTCGAACTCACGGCCATCCATCTACCTCTGCCTCCTGAGTGCTGGGATCAAAGGTATGTGCTACCACTCCTGGATAATACTCATTATTATTACTCCTATACTACTACTATTTGTTGAGACAGGGTCTCATGTGGCCCAAGCTGGTCTCCAACTAGTTATATAGCTGAGGATGACCTTGAATTTCTAGTCCTCCTGCCTTTACCTTATGAATGCTGGGGTTACAGTATACACTACCATGAGTGGTTTACACAGCACTGAGGATTGAACCCAGGGCCTTGTGTTTGCTACCAACTGAGCTAGATCCTCAGCATCTCTGTTATTAGTTTTTATGGCCAGTCAATGGGCATAAAGTGCTATTTCATTGTAGTTTCAATTTGTATTTCAGTGATAACTAACGCTTTTGAGCTTTTCATACAGTTGCTGGCCATTTGTACATCTGCTTCAGATAAATTTCTATTCAAGTCTCATCAATTTTAAAATAGAATTGTTAATGCTGCATTACATTTTATTTTCTAGATATACCACAGTTATTTATCCCTTCATCTGTTGATAGACATTTAGATTATTTCCAGTTTTGAGGTTGTTACAAACAATGCTGGTCTTAACATTCCTATGCAGCATTTCTTATAGTTTCTCTTGGGTTAATAACTAGGCTAATGATAATTTAAGTTTTTAGGAGCATAAATGTTGTACATAAAAATAATTATTTTGGTGAAACCTTTTTGAATTGTTTTCCTGTACCTTTGTTATTTTCAATTTGATTTACGTATATGTATGTGTGTGTGCATGTGTGCATGTGTGTGTACACCAGGATCTTGTGCCACTACAAATGAACCCCAGATGTATGAGCCACTTTGCAGTTGTCTTTACATGGGTACTGGATTATATTGAACTTGGGCTGGGAGGCTTTACAGGCAAATGACTTTAATGGCTAAGCCATCTCTCTAACCCTAGTGTGGTAGTTTTATCATCAAGCATTGCTATTTGGTAAAATTAAAACTACGGATTTTATTCAGATTTTACCTGTGTACAGAAAGGATTCACTTTTGGAGGGGAAGAGGAGGATGGTGGGAGGGGATTATGATCATGGAATATTGTCAGTATGTACAGTGGTTAGCAATAAAGGTTTTTTAAAAGTTCCATTTTATTTATTTTTTAATTTTTAAACTATTTTACTTATTGATTCATTTGAGAGAGAGGCAGATAGGTAGACAGATAGAAAGATAGGTGGGTGGATAGAAAGGGTACACCAGGACACCCAGCCACTGCAAATGAATACCAGATGCCTGTGCTACTCTGTGCATCTGGCTTTATATGGGTATTGAAGAATCATACTCTGGTCCTTCGTCTTTGCAGGCAAGTGCCACTGAGCAATCTCTCCAGCTCATATTCCTTCCCTGCCCACCTTTTTTCTGGCTTTTCGAGGTAGGGTCTTCCTGTAGCCTCTGCCTTCCAAGTGCTGGGATCAAAGGTGTGTGCCACATACCTGGTGAATTTTTTAAATTTTTATATATTTTTTTTCTGAAAAGAAAAGCTTCTTTAACAAATATCAAGAGAAGCATCAACACATGGGCATTAATATATCTCTTCAAAGTATTTGAAAAGCACATGCTTCTTTATCTTAATTTCTGGGGTCAGTTAATCATGAGCTCAGTTTTTCTTTTATTAACGAATCTTTTCCCCATATTTTTCATCTGACAAACAAGTATTGCCATGGAAGTTGGCATGGAAGGTGATTAAGGCAATGCCACCACATGACTTCAAGCTGGAGAAGATTTTGGACTTATCTACCTCGGTTGTCTTGTGATACAGACAAGGAAGTCAGCTCTGGAAAGGAGACTGGATTGTCCACTGACTAATACTGAAGAAGTTACGGGAAGCGGGGGGAAGGCTGCTGCCTGTGAGGGTAACTGGAAGTCCCTAGTCATGAGGTCTCTGCACAGGCCACTGACTTGGCGGTGGCAACACCATGCGCTTGCAGTGTTAGGGTGTTCGTAGGGTGCTTGGTTTCCTCCTCAGTTATCCCCTCTAGTCCTCCTATAGCCCTGT
Organism: Jaculus jaculus; assembly: GCF_020740685.1. Lineage (NCBI taxonomy): Eukaryota > Metazoa > Chordata > Mammalia > Rodentia > Dipodidae > Jaculus > Jaculus jaculus. The sequence continues at coordinate 23,772,550 of NC_059102.1, read as the reverse complement.
GAAGAAGGTAGGGATTAAGAAACGCATAGTGGCTCAGGGTCCCCTAGCCAGTGACCGGAATGTCCAGGCTCACAGCCAGGTCTTCTGCCTTTTCCGACATGCACTCCCTCCTCTTTTCTTCTCAGCCCCTTTCCTCCTGCCGTGCCTGCTGCTACTCACTCCGTTCAGGCCACCACACCCACCCTTAGGGCCAGACCTGGGCCCTGATATTTCACCCCCATGGACCAGTACCACCTTCAGCTTGGCATCTGGCTGCTTGAGGCCATGGTGGCTTGGAGGACAGACTCAGCCTGCTTAGCAGATCCTTCCAGATCCATTTCCACTTAACTCACTATCACTGGGTTTGCTGTCTTAGGCTGCTCTCTTGTTTCTCTATTCTTGCCTATACCATTATCCCTTTTCCTTGACAGAACATTCTAGTTTCATCCTCGTGGATTTTGCTTAAACCTCTCCTCTTTCAGGGAACATTCCTTGAGCCCAAGTAAGAACAGAGGCCAGGTGACAACCCTCTTCTGTGATGCCCTGTGACCCCTGCAGCCTCCATCCCATGCTTACCTCTTGTTTCTTTTCTCCTAGAGAACTCCATAGTCCTGGCAGGCAGGGCCAGTGGGATCCAGTTTGCTATGCTCAGCACCTCCCAAGGTCCCTGTCAGATGGTTTGTAGACTTCCAGCTAATTGACTTGGGTGAGAACTGTGTGGCACCAAAGCTCATTCCTCGCCCCACCCCATCTTGTGCTTCCTTTGGGCTGTGTGGATGACAGACTGGTAGACTGGCAGACTAAACAGGCATTTTGGCATAGATTTGGAAGGTCAGACACCCCACCTCTGTTTTCTTTCCATATCCAAGCAGTTTTCTGCTGGGGTTCACAATGAGCACTGGCTTACGGGTCACAGTGTTAAGTTTCACTGTTTAGATGATGGAAGTGTTGGGTAATTGCTGAGATCCACTGAAAAGACAGGAGCTATAAAATGATCTCATTTCATAGGGGCATCTTAAGATTGAATAGCTGAATAGGAAGTACTGTTCCAGTTTGATAGGAGTGGGAGAGGAAGGGGGTCTGCGGGTATATAATTGAGTCTCCTAAAAGGTCAGATGAAAATAACAGTAGGGTAAGTGGAAGTAATGCTGCTAAACAAAGACCTGGAATGTGTTCAGTTGTATGATGAGGAAGAGATAACAAGATTTGGTCTAACTCAGAAGAGATTCCCAATGGAGTGTTAGGTCTTGTGTCATGGAAAAACACAAGACTCATATCAACTGGGGATGAAATAGTGAATGGCCAGGGGAAATGTAATTGAACCTTCTCTTCATACATGTTCTACTAGGTGACTGGCATTCATGTAAGTCCGTCATATTGGGCTGAGGTCTCAGTATGTGCAGGCATACAGGTGACCATTGGGGACACTCCTTAAACCCTGCTGTATCACAGCTCAACAACAAAGGCTTCTGGGTTACAAAACACAGGTTTTAAGCCCAAGTGAATATTCTACTTATTTTTAAAACTTTCTTTTTCTTTTTCTTGAGGTAGGGTCTCACTACAGCCCAGGCTGACCTGGAATTCACGAGGTAGTCTCAGGGTGGCCTTGAACTCATGGTGATCCTCCTATCTCTGCCTCCCGAGTGCTGGGATTGAAGGCGTGCAGCACCATGCCCTGCTAAAACTACTCTATTTATTTATTTGAGAGAGAGAAAGGGGGAAGAAACACACCCAGAGAGAGAGAAAGAGAGCAAGAGAATGGGCACACCAGGACCTCCTGCTACAAACTCCAGTTGCATGTGCCACTTTGTGTATCTGGTTTTATGTGGGTACAGGGGACTCGAACCCAGGCAGTCAAGCTTTGCAAGCAAGTGTCTTTAGCCACTAACCATCTCCCCAGCCCCTATTCTACTTATTTTAACCAGTTTCTAAAGCAATGCAGCTCAAAACAGTTGCAGCAGTGAGATGCTTCTTTTGTCATAAGCAGCTTGTTTCAATGACGACAGCTGACTTGCGGCAGCTGAAATAAAGCAGTTGTCTGAAAAATGAACGACTGCTCACGATTTCTCAATAGACCCACTCAGGCCGAGAGCCAGTACAAGTCGCATGGTTTCTCAGTCACGAGGGTTACGTGCTAGCACTCCCAGCTTTTACATGGGTGTTGGGGATTCAAACTCGGGTCCTTGTTCTTGTGCAAGCACTTTACGTATTGAACCAGCCCACAGGGGAGGGTGTGTTTTTTTTTTTTTTTTTCAAGGTAGGGTCTCACTCTAGCCCAGGCTGACCTGGAATTCACCATGGAGTCTCAGGGTGGTCTCGAACTCACGGCGATCCTCCTCCCTCTGCCTCCGGAATGCTGGGATTAAAGGAGTGCACCACCACACCCGGCTTGTTTTTTTTTAAATTCAGAGATTTGCCAACCCCAACCTTGCTTCTGTCTTAAGATCAGTTACTAGAAGGCACTCACTATATCTTTAGTGAATGACTTAGAAAACTGTCATAAAAATACCAGCTGAGGCTAGAGAGATGGCTCAGCAGTTAAAGGTACTTGCTTGTAAAGCCTGATGGTCTGGGTTTCATTCCCCATTACCCACATAAAACCAGATGCCCCAAGTGGAGTATGTATCTGGAGTTCCTTTGCAAAGGCAAGAGGCTCTGGTATGCCTGTATCTCTTTCATTCTCTCTTCTTGCAAATAAGTAAATAAAATGTTGAAAAGAAGTAAAAACACTAACTAAAGTGATTGTCAGGTGTCTTGTGAGCCCACCTAAGATGTGACCCATATGGGCTCTAGAATCTGAGATTTGGGATGCGGGAAGGTGAAGGGTACAAGGCGAGGGGCCAATAGCCTCTGCTCCTGCATGGTCCTTAGAGGTGGAACGCATCCCTGTGACTGCTCTTTTTGGAGCCTGCCTCTGACAGCTGACCTCCAGCTAGACTCTGTGGATTGAGATGTGAGTTGTAGATTTGCTGTGGTCTTCTTGCACATGGGTGGAGGGCAACAGGCTGGGTTCAGTTCCTTGAATCAGAGGCAAAAAAAAAAAAAAAAAAAAAAAAAGAATATAGCAATTGCATTTTGGGCAAAAGCAGTCCAGCCAATTAATTCAGCCCCATGCTCCAAGACCTACTTCATGCATAAATGTGGGGAAATTTCAAGACTATATTATTAAAGAAGAAAGCTTCGAATAGAAAGTGGACATAGGGGACGGAAACATAGATCAACTGACTGAGCGCTTTCCCAGCCTGAAGCCCTAGGTTCAAGCCCTACACTGGGAAGTAGAAGTAGGAGGATCAGAAGTTCAAAGTCATCCTTGACTACATAGCAAATTCAAAGCCAACTTGAGTTAAAAGAGACCCTGTCTCCTAAAAAGTTCATAACGTTGGCAATTTATTTTTTTTGTATGAGAAAGTAGTGTGGGAGAGGGGAGATAAATTTATATTTATAATTGCCTCCAGGACCAGAGGGCCAACTTCGAGAGGCGTTTGAAGTAGGGGCAAATTAGAAGACAAGTGTTTGTGCCACCTGGTCTCAGACACTGGGAGGAGACCACAGAGAGAGGAAAGCTGGGGAAGATGATCTTCAGTGATGCGGTGTGGAGGGGAGCCAGCACTTGGCTGTGGTGCCATTAAATTCCAAATCAAATCTGTGTTTTGTTAGAAAGGCTGTAAGGGGATTAGGAAAGGGAAAGTACTAAGAAGCCCCTCCCAGTCCAGTGACCTTCCATTTACTGATTCAAGAAACTATGTGTTGTCAACAAAGGGCCAAGCTGACCTACGACATTTTAAATCTGAATATTTAATACTGAGAGGGAAGTGTGCATGACTGCTGTGAGAAGGCAGGGTAGACGAGTGGGCCCTGGAACATATGACTATTTCTCAAAAGAAAGAGCAAAATGTAAAAATCCTATAATGTAAGCTTTGAATTATTAGTATATATTTTTTATGGGTTTTTCTCTTCAATAAATAGTTTTTAGCCCTGACCACTGAGCAGTCTTGAAATAATGACTGACCTGGTAGCCATGAACTCCTATAGCATTCAGATGCGTGTAGAGCAATTTCCACTGAACAGGAACCAAGAGTCTTTAGGTACATGGCTGATTTCAGATCTGGGACAGAAAACACACATGAAAACAAATGTCTTACTGCACCAGACAACCAAGGAACTATGAAGCACCACTGCATCTCATCAAAAGGACTCAGAAGGCAACTTGAAGAGGCTCCTAGTGGCCAGATCTTAAAACAATTTGAGCATTAAATATATATAGACTGGGGAGAGTGCTTGCTATGGAAGCCTGAGGACCTGAGCATGGATCCCTGGCACCCATGCATGAATGACGGGCATGGTGACATGCTCCATGGATCCCAGTCTGGGAAGACAGAGACAAGAGGAATCCTGGGTGTGGTGGCTTGATTCAGGTGTCCCCCATAAACTTAGGTGAATGCTAGGTTCCCAGTTAATGGAGATTTGGGAATTAATGCCTCCTGGAGGGAGTGTATTTTGGGGGGTGGGCTTATGGGTTTTATAGCCAGTTTCCCTATGCCAGTGTTTGGCACATTCTCCTGTTGCTATGGTCCACCTTATGTTGGCCAGGGGGTGATGTCCACCCTCTGCTCATGCCATTGTTTTCCCCTGCCAACATGGAGCTTCCCCTCGAGCCTGTAAGCCAAAATAAATCTCTTTTTCCCAGAAGCTGCTCTTGGTTGGGTGATTTCTACCAGCAATGTGAACCGACTGCAACAGTAAAGTGGTACCAGGAGTGGGGTTGCTGCTAGACAGCTGACTGTGTGGCTTTGGTCTTTTGGAGTTGATTTTCAAGAGGAATGTGGAAGGATTTGAAACCTTGGCCTAAGAGATGCCTTGCAGTGCTGTAAGTTCAGCTTGATGGGCTATTCTGGTCAGAGCTGAAAGACCTGAAGGCAGTAAGAACTATGGACTGTGAGGTTTGGATTATGAGGGTGAGAAAGAGCTTTGCTTGGACTGGGCTAGCAGTTTGTGTGAGAAGCTTGCTCTTATGCCTGTGTCCTGAGAAGTTGTGCAGGGTTGCTTTGCATAGAAATGAACTGGTGTGTGCAGAGGGATATGACACAGAAAGAAAAATCTTTGGATGAACCGTTGCCCATTCAGCTGCAACTGAGAGATTATAACCTTTGAGTCTGGGCTACCTGACCTGCGCTGGGGCAACTAGAAGAATGTAGACTCTTCTGAAGGGTCCTGAGTGCTCAAGGAGTGTCCTGTTTTTCAAAGTCTGCTTTATTACTCCCTGGATTAACAAATTGGCACCCTACCTGGTATTGTGGAGTATAAGAAATGCTGGAAAGAGGGTCATTGAGTTTGCAACACAGTCTTGTGTTTTGGAAATGGCCATGGGCAGTGTGAAGTGGGTTTGCTGGTTGCCTGCATAGAGACCCCATGGGGCCATGAAGATGAACCATGGCTTGCAGTGGAGACCCAGTGGAGATACTGGGACCATGAAATTGCTGCCAAGGAGCTGCCGGCCCTGATGAAGTTTCCCAGGACTGTGAGTAGCCTAGCTGGAGGGGCGGAATTGGAATGCCAGAGACTTGTAGCTGGTTAGAATTATTGGATTTGAAGATTTGTCACTGGCTAGAGTTGCTTGACTTGAAGCTACAGAGTTTGATGTTTTCCCTGGTTGTTTTATATCTTGTATTAGTTGAATGTTTCTTTGCTATGCCCAGTGCCATCTATTGCAGTGTGAATATTTATTCTGTGCCATTATGGGTTTTTTGAGGTTAGTTTTTGGTATTATGGCTCAGTTAAAAGATCTTGAACTATGGGGATGTATGAACATCATTAGAATTGATAAAAGCCATGGGGACTTAAAGTCAGACTGAATGCATTGTATTTTACATCATGTATGGATATAAGTTTATGGGGGCCAGGGGCGGAATGTGGTGGTTTAATTCAAGTGTCCCCCATAAACTTAGGTATTCTGAATGCTAGGTTCTCAGCTGATGGAGATTTGGGAATTAACGCCTCCTGGAGGGAGTGTATTGTTGGGGGTGGGCTTATGGGTTTTATAGTTTCCCCATGCCAGTGCTTGGCACACTCACATGTTGCTATGGTCCGCTTTATGTTGGCCAGGGGGTGATGTCCACCCTCTGATCATGCCATCGTTTCCCCCTGCCATCGTGGAGCTTCCCCTCGAGCCTGTAAGCCAAAATAAATCTCTTTTTCCCAGAAGCTGCTGTTAGTTGGGTGATTTCTACCAGCAATGTGAACCAGACTGGGGCTCACTGACTATCTACTCTAGCCAACTTGGTGAGCTTTGGGTTCAGTAAGACACCTTGTCTCTGAAAATAAGGTGGAGAAGGATTGAGGAAGACACCTCTGGCTTCCACATTTGCACACACATGTTCACGTGCACCCCTACACATATGAATACACACACACACACACACACACACACACACACAAATACTGTCTTGACACATATGAAATATGTTAATTTACCTGAAGGTAAAGCAAGAAAATGGAAATGCACTAAATAACTTCTACCTTGATGGCATTAGGACTTTTGTTGCCTTCTGTGGTGGTTTGAATAGAATAGATGGCCCCCAATATATTCAGTTATTTGTTTGTAATTTGCATCTGCAGCCACCTGGCTGGAGGCAGTGTCACTGGGTGGCTCTTAAGGTGTGGTGGTGGGTTTCAGATTTCAATCTAAAGATATGCAAAGTGTGCCTAGCTGGAGTTCCTGAAGTGTGCTGTGGCTTTTGACCTTTAGGTTTGTACTTCTCTCTCTCTGCTTGGTCCTGTGAAGGCAGGCCAGCTTCTTCTGCCATTATGGAACTTCCCCTGAATCTGTAAGCTTCAATAAATATCCCTTCCTCCATAACTGTGACTGGTCAGGAAGTTCATCTCAGCGAACCTGAAGCTGTCTGCTACACCTTCTCTCACCTGGAGCTTTGGGATGAGAGAGTTCTGGGTTAGAGTGACATGGCTGTTCTTGTTGGGTGGCTGTCCATTCTTGCCCTTGCCTCAGTTTATTTTATTTTATTTTATTTTATTTTATTTTATTTTATTTTATTTTATTTTATTTTATTTTATTTTATTTTATTTTAGTCAGTCTTATTTGGTTGTTGTCAGGGTGACATGAGATTGTCTGTGTCATGTTTAGCGCTGCCTGTTGGGAGTAAGGCTGCACTAACTGGGCTTTTAGAAAGGAAGTGCAGAAGCGCAGCTCATACGGTATGCAGATGCCCAAAGCTGGGCTGGGGGCGGGGGCTTGGAAGTGGCCCCAGCACTTTACTGTTGCCCTATAGTCTTACCTATGTTTGGAATTGTCATTGCCCAGCACTCTGAGGGGGTGATTTTTATACCCGGTCATGTTTTGTTTCATCATGTGGCTTGCTAGGCACAGGGAGCTGGGACAGAGCACCTTTGGTAGGTGGGAAGGTAACTACCTGGATGGCCAGAGGCCGGTGGTAACTTTTATGTTTGTGTTGATATAAAAACTCAGATCTCAGGTTGGAGGAATGGCTTAGCAGTTAAGCCGCTTGCCTACAAAGCCAAAGGTCCCAGGTTCAATTCCCTAGGACCCATGTAAGCCAGATGTAGAAGGTAGTGCATGCGTCTGGAGTTCATTTGCAGTGGCTGAAGGCTCTGACATGCTCATTTTCTCCATATCTGCCTCTTTCTCACTCAAATAAATAAAATATAAATAAATATAAAAAAATGTTAAAAAAAAAAACAACCTTAGATCTCACCTCAGAAGCAGTGAAGTAGCTTATTCTGGACCCAAATATGACTGATCATGACCCAGGAACATGGATTCAGGTTACTCAAATACCACGTTCCAATGTGGTAACTATTTTACGAAGCTTTTATGAGCCTGAACCAAAGAAAGTCATCAATCAAAGCATTTTTCAAATTCACTGGTGGAAACATCAGGTAGGTGAGTTATGACAAAGTGGGAAAATCTTTGTTATAGGCCTTACATGTCATCTGATAACATTTTTGGACTTTAGGTTGGTGGAATCTAAGGGGTATGTCTGTGTATTCCAAACAGGGGTTACCTGATCATCACAGGGGTGTGTTAGGTCAAATTTAGAGGTGGCAATGCATAAGCTATTACGACTAAAAGGTAGAGTGAAGTAATTTGGCTCTGAACATATGGATGTATAACATTCTAGTCGGTCAGTCTTACTGATGGTTAACACAGGCAGGGCATTTTTTTTCTCCCTCCCTCCTTTCTCTTTGTCTCTCGCTCTTTATTCCTTCCTTTCTTTTTGTTCTTTGTTTCTTTGTTTTTCTCTTTCTCCCTTCCTTCCTTCCTACTTCCCTCCCTCCCATCCTTCCTTCCTGTTTCTTTCTTTTCTTTCTCTCTTCTTCCTATTTCCTTGTTTTCTTTCTCCTTCCTTCCTTCTTCCTTGTTTTTTTCTTCTTCCCTCCCTCCTTTCCTTCTTCCCTCCCCCTTCCTTCCTTCCTTCCTTCCTTCCTTCCTTCCTTCCTTCCTTCCTTCCTTCCTTCCTTCCTTCCTTCCTTCCTTCCTTTCTGTTTCTGGAAACTTCAGTTCAGATTTGTCCTTTCTGAATCAAATGCCACAGTTTCTGTCCTCTCTACCTCATTTCCCTCTTAAAATCATAACCCAAGTTTGCCATTGTCACTGAATTTCATTCCACACAGGGCTCCTAGATCCTGCCGCCCTTTAAGAGTTACTGGCAGATGTGCGCAGTTGAGTCCCTTTGTCACCTGGGAAGTGTCCAGAAGCCATGCCTTGCAGTGCCTCTGTGATCACAAACTGATCACATGTGGCCTTTGATCTCTGAGCTACTTCCTCCCCAATGCATGTGACCTGCCAGTTGCCTGGGTTTGGGTGTGAGTGCGCGGCTGGCCCAGGAAGGTGAGGCCAGAGCGAGCCCTGATTTACGAACTGTCCAGATTTAACTGAGGCCACAGCACTTTTATTAATAGAACATGCTGCATTTCCTTTTTATAAAAATATGGAGATCATTGCACTCAGGAAAATGCCTGGTGACTTTCTGTCTTTAGGGCATGTTCATCACCAGGCTAAAATTAAAAGTGAAGTCAGGCCCTTCTTGAGTCTATTTTTAACCCAGTTTAGCATATGAATGTGAATGTGAAGTCTTTCTTTAGATCTCCCTTAACTCAATTACTTACTTATGTCAACCATCTCTGCCTCAAATTCCAGAACAGTGGCTGGGTCTGCCTCTAGTCCACAGGCCACAGGGGAAGTTAGTTGTGCCTGGGAGTTTGTGTGTCTTCCATGGAAGCTTCGTGTATTCTGGAAGATTGAGCAGGAACAATCATTATATAGAAAGCAAAGATCGTGGCCATGCTGTGATGTTTGGCTATGAAAGTGGCACCTATATATTGTAGGAGGCTCCAAGTTGGTATAGCCACTTGGGTAGAAGGGGAGTTTCTGGGCTGTAGGGGAGACCTTGTCATTCAAGCCCAGAGTGCGAATGGCCCTGGCCTGGCATACCAAGGGAGACTGGATGACAGGTGGAGAGGGAGGGAGAGGAAAAAATACCTAGCAAGTGTCATTCCTGCCCAGGGCAGAGAGTTCGCGATGAGTGATGAGAGTGCCGGGGAAACTTTTAGAAACCTTTGCTTCAGGTCTCCCTTGGAAATCTTTTAACATCTGCTCTTTGAGGACAATGAAGAGGGAGAGAAAGGTTCAACCAGAATGCAGCCTAGTGCTCAGGATTCTTTGGTCCGAAGTTTCACTTTGAAGGCCAGGCTGCTGGACAGGGTTCTTTCCTGAGCTTCTTAAAGCAGTTTTATTCATGTATACATACATACACACACATATATATATATCACTTTTAAACAATCCATTGATCATGCTGGCTTTGATTTAAAAAAAAAAAAAACAAGTTTTTTGGGGAGCTGGAGAAATAGCTAATCAGTTAAGGTGCTTGCCTGCAAAGCCTAAAGACCTAGGTTCAATTCCCCAGTACCGACGTAAGCCAGGTACACAAGGTGGCGCATGTGTCTGGAGTTCCTTTGCAGTGGCTGTATGCCCTGGTGTGCCTATCCTCTCCCTGTATATATCTGCTTCTCTCTCTCTCTCTCAAATAAGTAAATAAAGAAAATATGAAAATAGTTTTTTTTCTGAAAAACATTACTTACTTTTATTGTTTTAAAAAGCCTGTGGTCTTTTTTAATAGATTTTGTTTTTTTAGATTTTATTTTTATTTATTTATTTGGTTTTTCGAGGTAGGGTCTCACTCTAGTCCAGGGTGACCTGGAACTCACTATGTAGTCTCAGGGTGGCCTTCGAACTCACAGTGATACACCTACCTCTGCCTCCCAAGTGCTGGGATTAAAGGTGTGAACCACCATGCCCTGCTGAGATTTTATTTTTATTTATTTATTAGAGACAGAGAGAGGGAGGGGCAGGGAGGGAGAGAATGGGCATACCATGACCTCTAGCCACTGCAAATTAACTCCAGATGCATCTGGAGTTACATGTCACATGTTACAGTGCACCTGGATTATGTGGGACCTGGAGAATTGAACCTGGGTCCTCAGGCTTCACAGGCATGTGCCTTAACCACTAAGCAATCTCTCCAGCCCAAGCCTGTAGTCTTTTTTTTTTAAAAAAAAATTTATTTATTTGCGAGAGAGAGAGAGAGAGAGAGAGAGAGAGAGAGAGAGAGAGAGAGAGAGAGAGAGGGGGAGGGAGGGAGGGAGGGAGGGAGAGAGAGAGAGAGAGAGGGAGGGAAAGAGAGAGAGAGAGAGGCAAATAGCAAATGAGCACGATAGGGCCTCCAGCCACTGCAAATGAACTCCAGACACATGTGCATTTGGCTTTACGTGGGTCCTGAGGAATTGAACCAGGGTCCTTTGGCTTTGCAGGCAAGCACTTTAACCACTGCACCATCTCTCCAGCCCCTTGTAGTCTTATATCTCCTTTCCCCTATCCCACTTTCCCTCAAGACTCTCCTCAGTGGGGTTGTTGGTGTTCATTGTTGGGTAATTAAGGTCTCAGTCAGTCTCTCTGGGGTGGGGGGCTATGCCTCAGGATGTTTCTGCCCACCTGTGGCTCTTACGATCTTCTCACCACCTCTTTCACAATGATGCCTTGGCAGGCTTTTTTTTTTTTTTTTTTTTTTTTTTTTAGTAGTCTGGTTTAGTGTTGAGTTCTCTGTAGTTCTATTACTTATACATAATTATGGGTTACATTATGACATTTTCATACTTGTATATCATGTACTTTGATCATATTTACCTCCATGTTACCCTCTCTCCCACCGATCTTTCCATTTCACTAATAGAATAGACCCCCCCCCTTTTGTTTTTGTTTTTCAAGGTAGGGTCTCACTCTAGCCCAGGCTGACCTATAATTCACTATGGAGTCTCAGGGTGGCCTCGAACTCACAGCGATCTTCCTACCTCTGCCTCCTGAGTGCTGAGATTAAAGGCGTGAGCCACCATGCCTGGCGGTCCCCCTCTTAATACAGGAATTTGGGTTGTCTAAGTAAAGGAGCTATTCTTGGCTCTCGGTTGGGCCATAATTCAGGATTTAAGATATCAGATATTCACAGTCACACAAAACTTCCACTGAGTCAGTGGCCTTCAGGTTCTTGTCTTATGGATTTTATGAATGAAATCCACAGACCACAGAGGGTGAATTTTAGAAAGATTTTATTATAGAGATTATAGGGGTTAAGTGAAGGGAAGAAGGCAGAGCTCCTGCTGGGAGGAAAAAGGGGTTCCTGGAAAATGGGAAAGCTCACCTGGTATCTCTGGGATTTTTTTTAAAACATTTTTGTTTATTTTTATTTATTTATTTGAGAGTGACAGAGAGAGAGAGAGAAAGAGAGAGGGAGAGAGAGAATGGTACCTCCAGGGCCTGCAGCTACTGCAAATGAACTCCTGATGCATGCACCCCTTGTACATCAGACTTACGTGGGTCCTGGGGAATTGAGCCTTGAACCAGGGTCCTTAGGCTTCACAGGCAAGTGCTTAACCGCTAAGCCATCTCTCCAGATCTTTTATGGTAATTTACTGAATGGGGGCTGATTGAGCAACTCAGGTGTCCAGGCACCACCAGGTTTCCAGGAAAGAAAATATTCCTACTCATATTCTTTCTGTCTCCAGCAAGGAGCAGGAAGGAGGACTTTAGGTAGAAGAGATAAGGAAGAACCAGACTCTTCCCCCATAGGCTAGAGGACATTTCACATCTTTTAGTCTATTTTCAGGGGTCCTGTTATCTCACTTTTACATGTGTGTGTGGGTATGTGTGAAGACCAATGAGTTTAATTAGAGTTGCATATAGGTGCATGAGTCGGGGGTACAAGGTCCTCGGCTCAGTCCAGTGCAACAGAACAAATAAATAAAATAATATTAAACTGAAATGAGATTACTTTTGTTACTTTGCTGACAATGAAGTTGCTTATGACTGGAGAACTGTGAAAATGTCTGTAGATATAGTGTGAGAGGGGAACATTGGGAAGGAGTGTGTGTGTGTGTGTGTGTGTGTGTGTGTGTGTGTGTGCAATCATATATTGGGAAATAAGAAAGCTACTTAAAAACAAACTCCACATACTATTTGCATTTTTTGTTAAAAGCACTCAAAGTGAAATATGATGTGTTTAAAGGCAACCACCATCTGTCTGAAAATGCTCTGAGGGGCTTTTTGGTTGTCAAAATCGCTTACTTACATGCTATTGTGTTTCTTTCAAAATAAAAATCCTTTGGTTAAGTTAAAACATGTTGAGGCTTAGCAGATTGTTTTCAGGTCTATGGACTTTGTACCTTCTTGTGGTGGTGGTAAATTCTAAGGGGCTGTTTCTACCAGCTAAACACATTTTGGGGTCTGGCCAATTAGTGAAAGGCAGGATTGGCCATAATACTTAGCACATAGTACCAATGGATGCCCTGTTTGCTTCTAGGTAAGGCTTAGGGCTTGGCAGGGGACTGATAAACTCATGGTTAGAGTTGCTGAATAATGTACCATTTCTTGAAATGATTTCTTTTTGCCCCATTTAGCTGTTCTAGATATTTTTGACTTGATTCTCTTGTTGGTCATGATTCACCTTTAGTCATTCTCATGATTCATCCCCTTGAAACCATTTTGTTTTACCTTGTTTGGTTGTTCCTGAGGGAGGGAATATTTTTGTCTTGTTTTTCACTTGCTTCAAGTTTACATCTAGGAGTTTCAGCAATGGGTCCATCTCACTCTGTTCTTTCTCCCAGGGACCTTTGTTTGGTAAATGGATAAGGAGGTGAAAACTGTGACCCATCCTTAAGTTTTTTCCTGGTAGGTCTGAGTCTAGGTCTCTCACAACTGGACCATGTCTGTTTAGAGCAGGGCTTCTTGAATATTTTCTACTCATGACCTTTTGGCCTGAGAAAGTTTTACATGGCCTTGTGCATTTAAATATGTAAAATTAGCATAAAAAGCAAACATTTATTGATAACAAATAAGAAATTTATTTAAAAACAGTTCTTCACTATACATACATAATTTTGCCCTTTATTAAAAATGAAATCAGGGCTGGAGAGATGGCTTAGCAGTTAAGCGCTTGCCTGTGAAGCCTAAGGTCCCCGGTTTGAGGCTCGGTTCCCCAGGTCCCACGTTAGGCAGATGCACAAGGGGGCGCACGCATCTGGAGTTCGTTTGCAGAGGCTGGAAGCCCTGGCACACCCATTCTCTCTCTCTCCCTCTATCTGTCTTTCTCTCTGTGTCTGTCACTCTCAAATAAATAAATTGAAAAAAAAACTTAAAAAAATGAAATCAATTTTGCATGTTAATGAGATAGGTATTTTTACATAATAAATCTTGGCAGCATGCTTGCCATTGTAGGACATACAGCCTCTCAGCATTTTTCAGAGCTTATGGGTATATTTGATTTTATAATCATCAGTGCTAAGAGTACTGTTTTGCAGAAATATGTAGTATAAAATGGCAGAAATATGTTTAGGGCTATTTCAGAAATTATGATTTTTTTTAGATGAAACTTAAGTTAGCAACTCAAAAGCAGTTTTAAAACTCAAACATTCTGGGGCATAGAAGGAACATATCTCAACATAGTCAAAGCTATCTATGACAAACCTACAGTCAATATAATACTAAATGGGGAAAAATTTGAAGCTTTTCCACTAAAATCAGGAATAAGACAAGGGTGTCCACTGTCCCCACTTTTATTTAATACAGTACTAGAAGTCTTAGCCATAGCAATAAGGCAAGAGACTCTCATAAAAGGGCTACAAATTGGAAAGGAAGAGATCAAATTATCATTATTTGCAGATGACATGATTCTGTACATAAAGGAGCCTAAAGACTCAACCAGCAACTGTTGGAGCTGATAAACACTTAGCAACATAGCAGGATACAAAATAAACACAGAAACCAGTAGCCTTCCTATATACTAAGAACAGACATGCTGAGGATGAAATCAGGGAATCTCTCCCATTCACAATTGCCTCAAAAAAATACATAAATAAAGTGCCTTGGAATAAACCAAACAAAGGAAGTGAAGGATCTCTACAGTGAAAACTTTAAAACACTCAAGACAGAAATTGCAGAAGAAACTAGGAAATAGAAAGCCATCCCATGTTCTTGGATTGGAAGGATCACTACTGTGAAAATCTACACATTTAATGCAGTCCCATCAAAATTCCAATGGCATTCTTTATGGAAATAGAAAAAAAATTCCTAAAATTCATTTGGAAGCATAAAAACCTTCAGATATCTAAAACAATTTTGAGCAACAAAAATAAGGCTGGTCGTATCACCATAGCTGGTTTTAACCTATATTACAGGGCCATAGTAACAAAAAGAGCATGGTACTGGCAAAAAAAAAAAAAAAAAAAAAAAAAAAAAAAACCAGACACGTGGATCAATGGAACAGAATAGAAGACCCAGATGTAAGTCCAGACAGCTACAGCCACCTGCTCTTGAACAAAAATGCCAAAAATACTAATTGGAGGAAAGATAGCCTGTTCAACAAATGGTGCTGGGAAAACTGGATATCTGTATGTGGAAGGATCAAAATTGAGCCTTATCTCTCGCCATGCACAAGAATTAAGTCCAAATGGATCAAAGACCTTAATATCCGACCCGAAACTCTGAAACTGCTAGAGGAAAAAGTAGGGGAAACCCTTCTATGTACTGGGAGTGTAATCTGGTCCAGCTGTTGTGGAGGTTCCTGAGAGAGCTAACAGTAGTTTTACCATATGATCCAGCAATAGCACTCCTAGGCATAGATCCTAAGGACTCGACTCATTGCTTTAGAAGTACTTGCACATTCATGTTTATCGCCACTCTATTCACAATAGCTAGGAAATGGAACCAGCCTAGATGCTCCTCTACTGATGAGTGTGTAATGAATATGTGGTACGTTTATGCAATGGAGTTTTATTCAGTGGTAAATAAAAATGAAATTAGAAATTTGCAGGGAAATGGATGGACCTGGAAAGGATTATACTTAGTAAGGTAACCCAGGTCCAGAAAGCCAAGTGTCACATGTTCTCTCTCATATGTGTGTATTTTTTTGGACAATGGAACACCCACAAACCATAGATTGTTACTAGAAAATTTTCAGTGCCAGGGATGGAATACCTTCCAGTGAGTTGTTGGTCAGGGAGGTCCCTGATACCCTAAAAACATTACAGTCCATTGTCATGGCCCTTGGTTTCCCACCAGGAATAGATGGTAAGACCTTATTGCTGAAGACTCCACATACTTGGGCTGCAAGGTCACTGAGAAATCCTTGTGGAGCTGAGTTGAAAACCTCCTCCATGTAGACCAGCTGACAGAAAGCTACATTGTATGCAGTTCAATAGGAGAGAGAAATCACCAGTGGAGATACTCAACAGTGGACACTGCAAGCCTTAAATTTGGCCAGCCAGGCCAAATGAGCCAACAGGTGCAATAGTGGCATGTCTGTTATGGAGGAAACCAACCACTCTCTCATTGGACTGGAGGCCTGCTCCATGGGAGGGAGTATATCCCTGGTACTGAAATACCTATGACAGGGGAAGTCATGTTCTCTAGAGTTGTAACGTCTGCTGCTGTCTAGTTAAATGTTATACCATATTCATCAAGCTTCCTGGTAAGCACTGCTCTTAATGTTCATACCCATATGTTAATACTACTCTCACTTTTGGTAGAGAACCTCCTATTTTCAGATGGCAGTGACTTTGGGATGACTCAGAAGTCATCATAGTGCTGACAAGAAGTTACAGAAGAGTGCTCAGAACTGAAACATCTCTATCACACCTTCCAAGTCTCAGGGCCCATTGTGGAAGAGTTGGTAGAAATAATGTAAGAGCCAAAGGAAGGGCAGGACCCCTCTTCCAGTCACAAAATAGCCTGAATATCCATGACCTCACAGTGCCTGACACTACCTACACAAGACCAGAACACTAAGGAGGAAAAGATGATGACATCAACAATAAAAGAGAGACTGATTGAGACGGGAAGGGGATATGGAAAGTAGAGTTGAAAAGTGGAATGTCGGGGGGAGGGCATAGGGAATTACCATGATTTATTGTCTGTAATTATGGAAATTGTCAATAAAATAAAATAAAATTTAAAAAGATCAAGCATTTTAAGACAATACAATCCCAAGCTATGTTCATTTGACACATGCTGAAGAATGATGAAAGGATAATACTAGAAGTTTTTATTTTTTATAATTAAACCATTATGTTTCTGTAAGAGCAGAAAACTTGGTACGTACAGTAAAAATACTACAACTTATAATTTATACTGGTCTGCAGCTTGAGCTGTGTTTCAGGCCATGCAAAAGGCATTGTGTGTTGTGACATCATGTGCAGTGCAAAGTGCATGGGTCGTGGGTTCAGAACCAAGGTGTGAAGTGGTGTGATGCGGCACGGGAGCAGCCAGAAAGACCCTGGATTCAGCAGGTGTTCGATTTTTTTTGTTGTTTTTTTTGAGGTAGGTCTCACTGTAGCCCAGGCTGACCTGGAATTCACTGTGGAGTTTCAGGGTGGCTTTGAACTCATGGCGATCATCCTGCCTCTGCCTCCTGAGTGCTTGGAATTAAAGGTGTGCACCACCACGCCCGGCCATGTGTTTGATTTTGAGTTAACTTTTGGTCATTATGGATGCAAAAACCTTTTACTGTTGCCGATTTTTTTTGTGACCCACGCCCCCAATCAGTTATAGGCCTCTGCATAGGGTTGCAACCCACAGTTGAAGAAACTATACTTTAACGAGAGAGAGAAAATGTGTGAGTGTGTGTGTGTATGTGTGTGCGTGTGTGTGTGTGTGCGTGTGTGTGCATGTGTGTGTAAGACCCCAAACATTGGTTTTGTTTCCTGCACTCTGTGATTTGTGTGGCATGACGTGGGTAGGCCTGGAATGCCATGCTTGGCTCAGTAGCAGATCTCCATCACAGCAGACCGAGGCATGCTCAATCCCCTCCCAGCACACACTCCTTAATTTGAGGCCACCCTCAGATGACAGAGTGAATTCCAGGTCAGCCTGGGCTAGAGAAAGACCCTACCTCAAAAAACCAAGGAAAATCTCTCTCAGGTAACATTTAACTGCTGTAGAACCATCCCCGTTGCGTTTCCTTCGGAGGGCTCGTAGCATTGGAAAATACAGCTGGCTTGCATGAACACGTGGAAATAGTCTTCTCTTTCTTCAGGTTTTATGCATAAAAGTACTACTGTAACAATGTACAGAAAAGTTTTGCAAGAAATAGAATATTAGCAATAATCACCATGTCAGACTCACTTATTTGTCTATTTTGTGATCATTCCTTTTATTTTTGGTCATGTTCATGTAAGTTGAAAAGTATGGTAAAATGTTGTCACTTATGAAGGTTGTATTCCCAACACAGACTCCCAGAGGATGCCTGCAAGTGCAGATGGCACTAAACCCTGTGTGCGACGGCTTGTGCCCGTCGTGTCGCCTCCTGATACCCAGAGCCAATCTGTCCCTCTGTGCCTTAGGGCCTGCTCTGCCTCCTTTGTGTCACCGTTGTCATTGGAGTTTTTATTACGTGAAATCAGAGTGACTTGGGTACAGACAGCTCAGTACTGTGACAATGGATCTGAAAACCCAGATTAGCTACTAAATAACCAATGGACAGGTAGAGTATACTCCCCTGGACCAAAGGAGAGATTTACGTCCCGGGCTGTACAGAACAGGACTGGGAGAGATTTCATCATGCCACTTGTTGCAGTTACTTTCACGTTGCTGAGACACCACCTGACCAGAAGCAGCTTATGGGAGGAAAGGGCTCCTTTCAGGCTTATATGATCCAGGGGAAGTTCCATTGTGATGGAAGCAGCCAGCTCTCTTCCGCAGATGCATTCACACCAGAGAGAGAAAAGCCACCAGCAGCAAAAACATGAGGAGCCAGAGTTCATACTGGCTCTTTACACTCAGCAGAGATGGAGTCAAGATCCAACTCCAGTGACATACCTCTTCCCCAGCAGGGCGCTGCCTGCTGGAGACAAGTTGCAAGCTCAATCTTAACCAAAAATACCTCAGGCTATGGGGGCATACATTACATTCAAACCACCACACTACTCAAAATAGCATACATGTTATTTTATTTTTAAATATTTTATTTATTCAGTTGAGAGGGAGAGAGAGAGAGGCAGATAGAGAGAAAGAGAGAGGCTGGGCTGGTGTGCCAGGGCCTCCAGCCATTGCAAACTCCAGACACATGCGCCACCCTGTGCATCTGGTTTTAGGTGGGTACTGGGGTATCAAACTTTGTGGTCCTTAGACTTTGCAGGCAAGTGTCTTAACTGCCGAGCCATCTCTCCAGCCCACAATTTAATTTGTTTTAATTTTTTAATTGACAACCTCCATTCATACACACAATATACCCTGATCATAATCTTCTACCACCTCTTTTGTTCACCTTCCTCTGAACACCTTCTTCTACCCAACTAGCCCCTCTTCTATTGGATGTCATACTTTTCTTTTGGCTCTCATATTATGCAGGTCTTGTGTAAATAGCTCCAGCCACTGTGAGGTCATGAATGCAACAGCCACTTTGTGTCTGGAAGACAGCATTCCAAAGCACTCCTCTCCGTCCTTTGTCTCTTACATTCTTTCCACCACCTCTTCTGTAATAGTCCCTAAGCCTTGGAGGGGTGATAGAGGTGTGTCATATAGTGCCGAACACTCCACTGTCACTTCTCAGCACTTTGGTGAGTTTTGAGTCTCCCCAGTAGTCGTTGCTATGTTCTCTAAACAAAAGTCAGCGTAGCATTAATATAAGGGCATAAATATAAGTATCGAGAGGGCAATTTGGTAGGCAGAATATACTTATTAGCCAAACCGTACCAGTAACTTTCTCCCAGCTCTTGTAATCTCCCCAATCATAGGCTTTTGAGTAGGTTTCAAGTACCAGGCAGGGATTCTTTCCCATGGAGTGGGCCTTAAATCCAATCACAGAGCAGTTGGTTTTCCCCATCAGAGACATGCCACCATTGCATCAGTTGGCACAATTTTAGCATGTAATTTAAAACTTAAGAATTATTTATTTCTGGAAATTTTCATGTAATGTTTTCAGACTGTGACTGAAAATGTGGAAAGCGAAACTTCAGATAAGGGGATTCCTGTATCACACATAGTTTTATATTTTATGTTCTTTTTTCTTGAGTATATACACTGAATTTATTATTTTTTTCATTTAGGAACAATAACTTAAAAGGTAAAGAAGGGTCTCAGTATTATAGATATTGGAAAAAATGACTATACAGTAAATAAAGATGAGTGGTCACCCAGCCAATGGGAGTATACAGTCAGCTAACAGAGCTGGCGTATGTGTAAATCAGGCATCATACTGCATTCTCATTTGTTTCCCAAACATGAAAGCAGGCTAATTCAAGCTAGCTCTATTAACTGTATTTATTCTTCCATCTGAAGTTAATATTTGAATGTAACGCATAGTTCACACAGCTCTAGCTTTCCACTGACGTTTAAGAATCCACCTGATGAGACAGGGCACAGTGGCACATGCCTGTCATCCTGGCAAATTTGAGGGCTGCATAGTGAGTGCCAGGCCAGTAAAGGCTATACAGTAAGACCCTGTCTCAAAAGAATAAAATAAAAATTCACCAGGTGATACTTACACCTAGGCAAATGTTAGAATTTATAGTAATTTTACCACTTACAAACTTCAAGATAATACTGGGTGACTTTTTCCCTCCCAAAGTATAAACAGGTAAAATAAGAGCACATACAATAAAAACCCCTCCAATTAAGAGACATGTCATAACATGAATGGAGCAAGTCTCAACAGTATGCACTTGCACATAAAAATGAGAAGAAATGGGTTGGAGAGATGGCTTAGCAGTTAAGGTGTTTGCCTACAAAGCCAAAGGACCCAGGTTTGATTCCCTAGGACCCACGGAAGCCAGATGCACAGGGTGGCACATGCATCTGGAGTTTGTTTTCAGCAGCTGAATGCCCTCGGGCACCCATTCTCTCTCTCCTCCCCCCCCGCCCCGCCCTGTGCCTCTTTCTCTCTCAAATGAATAAAAAAAAAAAATTTTTTTAAATGAGAAGAAACACAACCTTTAGGAGAGCCACCCTCAGTTCTGGCTTAATGCTTCATATATTTTGTTTTCTTTTTTTTTTTTCCAGGCAGGGTTTCACTCTAGCTCAGGCTGACCTGGAATTCACTATGTAGTCTCAGGGTGGCCTCGAACTCACAGCAATCCTCCTATCTCTGCCTCCCAAGTGCTGGGATTAAAGGTGTGCCCCACCACACTTAGCTTATTTTGTTTTCTTAATGTTCTGTTAAAAAATATTTTCCTTGAAGTTGCATCTTCATAATTTATTGATTTTATTATTATTATTTTTGGAGGTCTCATTCTAGTCCAGACTGACTAGGAATTCATTCTATAGTCTCAGGGTGGCCTCAAATTAAGAGCAATCCTCCTACTTCTGCCTTCCAAGTACTGGGTTTAAAGGTGTGCACCACCACACCTGGCCCAGTTTTTAAAATGTTTTATTTATGCTTACTTATTTGAGAGAGAGAGAGAGAGAGAGAGAGAGAGAGAGAGAGGAAGGAAGGGAGGGAGGGAGAAGGAGAGGGAGAGGGGGAGGGAGGGAGGGAGAGGAAGAGGGAGAGGGGGAGGGAGGGAGAGGGGGAGAGGGGGAGAAGGGAGAGACGGAGAGAGGGACAGAGGGACAGAGGGAGAGAGGGAGAAAGGTAGATAGAGAATGAGTGCACCATGGCCTCCAGCCACAGCAATGAACTCAACACATGCACCACCTTGTGGATCTGTCTTAATGTGGGTTCTGGGGAATTGAACCTGGATCCTTTGGCTTTGCAGGCAGTGTCTTAACTGCTAAGCCATTTCTCCAGCCGTATTTTGGTGTTTTTGAAGTAGGGTCTCACTCTAACCTGGATTGACCTCTAACTCACTTTGTAGTTTCAGGCTGATCTCAAACTCAAAATGATCCTCCTACCTTTGGCTCTAGAGGGCTGGGGTTGAAGGCATGCACCACCACATTTGGCCTTCATGGCAGCTTGACATTCTGCTGAGTGCGGCTTGGTGATCTCCTGAAAGTTAGATAATTATTCACCTACTGCTAGGCAGTTAGGATCCTATATTTTCACTCTCCTCAGTACTGTAATGGACTATTTGCCAGGAGTGGAATTACTATGCGTGTTTTTGTTGCTCTTGATATCTTTGCCATATTGTTTTACAATAGAGTTGTACTGGTTTAAAAAACCAAAGTAGCATTTGAGGGTTAGTTTCATCCTCACGTAGTGGGCTATGGAGCCAGTCTGCTTGGGTTGATCCCAGCCTTCCATTTGCCACTTACCAGCTGTGTGCTCTTGGACAAGTTGTTGGGCCTCCCAATGCCTGTTACTCTCTGTGTGAGGTGGAGGTGTTATGACTTGGATCTGGTTTGAGTGGGCTCCCAGAAGTTCCTGTGCTGGAAGTGTGCTCCCCAGTGTGGTCATGTTGCGAGGTGGTGGAGCCTAGGTGAGTTCCAGTGGGAAAGTGAGTGATTAGTTCATTGGGGGTACTTGCTGCCCTTGATTTTTTTTTAATGAGAGAGAGAGAGAGAGAGAGAGAGAGAGAGAGAGAGAGAGAGAGAGAGAGAGAGAGAGAATTGGCATGCCAGGGCCTCCAACCACTGCAATTGAACTTCAGACACATGTGCTACCTAGTGTGCATGTGTGACCTTGCGCTTGCATCACCTTGTGTGCCTGGCTTACATGGCATCTGGAGAGTTGAACATGGATCCTTAGGCTTCGCAGGCAAGCACCTTAACTGCTAAGCCATCTCTCCAGCCCTGCCCTTGCTTTCCTTATGGGACCCCAGTTAGTTCCCATGAGAGAGACTGGCTACCGAATCCCTCCACTTCCTGTCTCATCATTTTTCTTTTTCTTTCCTATGCCATGTTGGAATACAACCCAGGAGGCCTTTAGCAGAGGCTGACTTTGAGCCTGTAAAACTGTGAACTAAATAAACTTCCTCTGTATAATGCATCCAGCCTGAACTGTCTTGTTATAGCCGTACAGCAATGCCTGTGCAATATGCATTTCCCTAGTCCAAGATTAAAAAAGAAACTAACAGAAGTAACATGATACTTAGAAATATTTTTACATTTCTCTCTTCCTCTTCCTCCCTTTCTCCTCTCCAAAGGCACTAGGTTGCCCAGGCTGGCCTGTAACTTGCACAGTCCTCCTGCCTCAGCCTCTGACCTCTCAGGTGCTGGGATTACAGGTGTGAACCATCAATCCTGGCTCCTTTTAAATCTTTTTTGTTTTTCTGGAAAAGATATACTTTTGTCTCTCTCTCCATGGTATACTTGCATCTATGCAGCACCCAATGTGCTTCCCTACGGAGGGGTGGTGTGGGGCTGGCCTGTGGTGGCCAGACACAACTTGGGGTATCCCCCTCCAACAATTTTCTGCCTGCTCTTATTTGAGCTAAGGCCTCTTGCCAATCTAGGAGCTTGCTGGTTTGTTTGTTTTTTTTTTTTTTTTAATGTGAGACCCTCATGCTTGTATAGGAAGTGCTCTTCTTGAGTGCTGAGCCATGGTAAACATTTTTAAATATTAATTTATACAGCAGAGGCATTCATACCACTTATAACCCCCTTCCTTGGGCTTTCATTTGAGAGAGACAGAGACAGAGACAGAGACAGAGAGAGAGAGGGAGAGAGAGGGAGGGAGAGGGAGAGAGAGAGAACGAATGAACATGTATGGGTGCACCAGGGCCCCTTACCACTGCAATCAAACTCTGGATACGTGAGCCACCTGTAATGGCAGACTTTGCAAGAAAGCTGCTTTAACCACTAAGCCATCTTGTCAGTCCTTTCTTAGCCTTTTAAAACAAAATGGTCTTGTGTCCCTTTAGGGTCAGATCTGATGGTCAGAATGTTAGCTGGACCTGAGGTGTACAGGTTTGAATTTTGGATGAGGAATTCAAATTCATACCTTAGGGATAAACTGTGGAGTATTTGGGGGTTGTAGACTTGGGTGGCTGTTCTCAGAGCACCCTGGGTTTGCTGATGGCCTTCACCCGGGCAGTGAGTTAGGTGCGTCCCGTGGCCACGGTGGGACGAGGGCGATGATCAGGAGCCGGGAGCCGTGGGTGGGGTGGTGGTGATGCTCCATCGGGCAGAGGTGGCCAGCGCCGGGGTCTGTGGCTGAATCTGCCCCCTTCTCCTTAGCTCTGTGGTTTTCTGCTCAACCCACTAGTCCACCTTCACGAAGTGTCAGCGAGCCTGTGAAAGGCGACGTCACCTCTGCCAGGACCCTGCGTGGAGGCTGTTCCTCAGGTGATCACCTCTCCCCTTCCCCCCGCCGCCCTGGCCCTGGGCCCCGGAGATTGAGGGGTGTCAGGGGCCGCCTCCCTAGCAGCAGGCGAGGGCTTGGGTCCCCAGCACCCTGCTCCCCTGCAAGATGCTCTGGCTACAGTTTTTCCAGCTTGGAGACCTTTGCAGGCTTGGAGGTGATAAGGGCTCCTGGAGAGGTGTCCTAGGATGGGAAACCTACTCTCGCTCTCTTTCTCTCTCTCTCTCTCTGTATGCATCAAAGCCCCCAGAGTGCTGGGTTGTACCTTGGACTTGTACCTTGCCCATGTTTCATTCAGCTCAACTAATGGTTTCTATGCCTGCTCCTGATTTTACTTGTTCTGGAATATGAAGCTCAACTCTGAATTTTGTCACCCTGCACCCCCACCCCCATACAAATGCCCACTACGTAATACTGCCAAGTATATACAACCATTCCGTTGTTGTATTTGGGGTGTTCTAAAAAGAGGTTTAAAAAATATGTTAAACGTCTTTCACCTAAAATTGTTGCCACATTGTTATAATCTGTTATAGGTTGGAGGGTGGAAAGGGGTTAAACCATCTGATACATTTCAAATGGGTTTCCAAATGGCTTGCAGGGGTTTACCTGTGCTCAGGTGTGTTTCAGGGGGGCCTTGCTGGTACCTGGTGTTGAGGGTGCCCGAGGACGTGAGGGCTGGTGCAGGTGAAGGGGGCTCCCTGGATTCTAGCTGATGAAGGATTCAGAGCCTAGAGCCGCGTTCTGTGACCGTCTCCCTCTCTGTTCTCTTCCACTTGAGGACATTGGTGGACTTGGGGGCCGGGGAGAATGAGGCTTGATTCTTTGTTGGATTGAGGCAGTTCTACAGGTTATATGGGATTGGTGTACATAGAAGGCTGTTCAATTGTCATGTTTACATTACATAAGATGGAAATATCAGTTGGCATGTGTGGCACACCTTTTGGGGTTGCCCTTCTCAATATGATGAGGAGAAAGTCTGCTCATGCAGAGGCTTTTCCGGTGGCAGCGTGAGAACTGCCTTCCTGAACCTTGCTTCTACACTTAACTCTTCTTTGCTTGTTGGGGTGCTGCTTGGAGAGAGGGCCTCTCTCCAGTCGAGCATTCTAGAACTTCTCTGGGCTTTAGTGAGAAAGGAACGGCATCAGGTATGGTTCACGTTTGAGTCATCACGATCTAAGCTGCTGGGTTCTGAGCATCCAAGAGACATTTGTTGCACATGTCAGTTCCTATGTTCTATTCTGGCTCTCCCAGCCATGGGCATTGCCTGTGACAGGAAACCTTTAAAGCCGGGGCTGCTGTATTTACACTCCTGCTCTCAGGTTAGAGGGGTCAAGTGACCTGTGTTTTAAACACAAGCCAAGCATCTTCTGAGAATTACTCTCAATCCATAGCCCATTTTCAGATTTCAGATGCAGGCTTGAATTATATAATCTGTAGTTGGACATTTTTGTGACGGTCACAAAAACTTAACAATGTCTCTCAAGTCTTTGTGGATCATTTCGAAGCTCGCTGGATTAATGTTGAGTCTTCTTAATCCAAATAATTTTAATCGCATTAGAAAGATTGCACATTCACTAGCTGGTAATAAGTGCAGGATTTAAGACCGAGTGCTGCTGAAGTCCTTGGATCTAGTGGACTCTGATAATTTTGAGGCTGTCAGTGGACTATGTTCTTGAGGCTCTTTCTTGATTTCATTTGTCCTTCTTGGAATTTGAAATAATTTAAACCAATAACTCCAGGATTCACCCACCAGTGGACATGCCATATGTGTCTGTGTGTGTGTATATATAGGTATGTACACATTAGTTCTAGTTCTTTCTGTTTTATTGCCTACGGGAGGAAATTGAAATATCATCTCACACCTGGTTCTTGAGGACTTTGTCACCAAACCATGAGGACAAAAGCAAACAGAGCTGAAGCATTTAACAATGTTTCAAGATAGGATAGGATTCTCTATCCATAGACCATTGTTGACTGCCAGTGATGCGTTAAGTGCTGACAGTTGTAGGTTGCAAATTATGTGGCAGGAGATGACCAGCGGGCTTCAGTACTTAAGGGCTTAAGTGGAGGAGGTGGGACTTGAAGGAGCTGTGAAGCCGTGAGAAGGTGGAAGTAATGTTATTGAAATTATCCCCACAGGAGAACATGGCAGGAAGAAGGGAGAAACAAAGCTTGCTTTGAAGATTAGAGTTTTTTTTTTTTAATTTTTAATTTATTTATTTGAGAGCGACAGACACAGAGAGAAAGACGGGTAGAGGGAGAGAGAGAGAATGGGCGCGCCAGGGCTTCCAGCCTCTGCAAACGAACTCCAGACGCGTGCGCCCCCTTGTGCATCTGGCTAACGTGGGACCTGGGGAACCGAGCCTCGAACCGGGGTCCTTAGGCTTCACAGGCAAGCGCTTAACCGCTAAGCCATCTCTCCAGCCCATAGAGTTTGTTTTTTTTTTTAATAGAATTTAATGAGAAAGAATTGAATACGATGGTAAGTTAGGTTTAGAAAGAGCCTCCAACAGGGTATGGTGGCACATGCCTTTAATCCCAGCACTTGGGAGGCAGAGGTAGGAGGATTGTCGTGAGTTCAAGTCCACCCTGAGAGTACAGAGGGAATTTCAGATCAGCCTGAGCTAGAGTGAGACCCTGCCTCGAAAAACTGAGTCAGACAGCTTGGTTCCCCAGCTCGGGTTCTCTCTCCAGCACTGTAAACACCATCTGTTAGTAATAGCTGACAGCTCTTGCTGAGCATTGCACACGGTCCTCCCTTGAGTCCTAGGGATCCTAACCTTTCAAGTCACACAGACCTGGGCTCACATTAGGCAATGTCACTAGAGGTGGTCTGTTTCCAAGGTCTCCGAGCCTGGATTTCATCATGGATGACAGGGAAATGAAGGTTTTGGGGAAGGAAACGATAGCTGCTGTGGGCTTGAATTTCTCAGATCTGCGTAGTGGGGTAACAAAATCCCTGGGAATCAGAAGGTGTGATCATAAGACTCCTTCAGGGAGAATGTTGGGTTGCCATCTGCAGTAGGAGATGGTCAACACAGATTCTAGGTACTGGATTCCTCCTGGAGCAACTAAGAAATAGGCTTTAAATTCCAGATGTGGGCCTGCATTGCTCTGAGAGCTGAATGCCTTTCTCTTTGTTTTCTAAAATTTGGAGGGTAAAACCAGGACATTGCCATTAACTGAAACGGCGCAGGATCTGGTGCCAGAGGCAGTGCATTCCAGGGCCTGAAGTGGGGGTCCGCTGAGTTACCAGTGTCCTCCTGCCAGCCCCTGCTTCCTGCTGCTGTTGACCGTGTATGTGTGCCTTGCACCTCTCAGGAGAATAGGTGTTTGAAAGCAGTGCACTTAATTGTCTAGAAGGTTAAACAATTCATGAATTGATTTAACCAGGGCATTTAACAAACATGACAAAAAAAAAAAAAATCAGTGGAAGGAAAGCTGTTCTAAGATGAAATGCTGATTAGAAATGTCACTCGGAATTACAGGAGCAAAGCCACTTAGTACTGCCCAGACCCAAGTCCCTGCCCCTCCAGAACTGTTTTTGGTGGTGGTCTGCCCTCTGTGATGTTCTGTGCTTGGAGAGTTCTCCGTATGTCACGTTGTCCAGTCGAAACCTATAGAAGCACCTAAGAGCAATTTCTTGTCCTTGGTTATGACAAACCTATTTGTTTTTGTCCTTGACTCTTTGACATAATGAAACTTGGCTTCCTTAGAGCCACCAAATGCTAATTTAATGTAGGTTTCAAGTTTGGGGGAACAAAAGAGGCACAAACAAAAGGAAAAATTTTAAATAAGTGTGATTTGTCCAAATATGTGAAAACTGTATTCAGATTTGAATCTCTGAACATTTTCTAGGCTTTCAAATAAGGCCAAAAAAAAAAAAAAAAAAAAACCCAAAAAACAAAACAAAAAAAAACTCAGATTGGTGCTATTTGCAGACATTTTTGATGCTATTTTGGAAAAACTGGGGTGTCAACCATTATTTAAGTTTTCAAATTTTCTAATAGTCACATTAGAAACCAGAGGGTCTTGAAACAACTGGAGCTGGTTGTTTTTGTGGGCATGTATTTCATATGTGTTTTCATAGAATGGCTATTTGTCTAAAGACAAGGCTGTTCACTTGGTTGATAAAATAATGGCCTGCCAGATCATTTTACTTGAAGCAAAAGGGTTTCTTGCTCTGCAGCACTTATTGCTGTCCAGACTAAGCCACAAACCACTACATTTCCAGCTTATTGAACTAAGAGAGAAGCATTTACACAACACATATGTGTGTCAGGAACTGGTTTAGCTGCCAAATGATAAATGATGGATCCTTATGGGTGGACCAAGCTTACAGTCTGGTGAGAGGACACATAAACCAAGACCCATGCAGATAATGATAGAAGTATAAACCAGGATAAATGACAAATAATATGAAGAAAGGATTTCTTCCAACTGTGATAAGGTGTAATAAGAGAGAGAGAGAGAGAGAGAGAGAGAGAGAACTGCAAGGAGGGAGGAAGGGGAAATAAAGCTATGAGAATACCTTTGAGTTTATACATACAGAACAGATTCCTTTTTTAAAGAAAAACTAAGCAAGAGTAAAGAGGAAAGATGGGGCTGGAGAGATGGCTTAGCAGCTCAGGCACTTGCCTGCAAAGCCAAAGGACTCAGATTTGATTTCCCAGTACCCACGTAAGCCAGATCCACAAGGTGGCACATGCTTCTGGAGTTTGTTTGTAGTGGCTGGAGATACTGGCATGCCCACTGTCTTTCTCTATCTGTCTCTTTCTCTCTCTCTCTCAAATAAATACATACAAACATATATATATATATATATATATATATATATATATATATATATATATATATATATTTTTTTTTTTTTTTTAGAAAAGAAAGATAATCATGTAAAACTGTCTGGTGTCAGAGCATTTAAACACACTAATTTTCCATTGATTGGCTACAAAGGAGTCCCTGATTGGGATTCTATTTCAGGACATACCTGATCCCACAGCCACATTGAGACAGTGCTCTTGTAATCTGGTTCCCTCAGTGGTGTCCCTGGTGAGGGGCCTCTAGAGTGGAAGCTACCACCACAAAGCTCTGATAGTGTGACCTCCCCTGTTGTTCATTTCTGAGAAGCACAGTTTGGCCTTAGAGATTACCCATGGATGTGGTCTGGTTCCACCCTCTGGCATGCCACCAAACCCTCTGGTCATGAGCGTGGCTTTGCTGAGTCTTGGAGACTTGATTTCCAAGTCAAGAACGTAAAGGAGTTGAGCTTGATGGCTGTAAAAGGTCTTCTTAGGTCCAGGTTCTAGTGGGCAATGGGAGGATGTTTTGGGAGACACTTTTTGGAGTGACGTAGTAGAAGGTACACTGGGCCGGGAGTCAGGACACTGCAGGCTCAGCAACATCACAGATGTCTGGACTAGCTCAGCCTCCATTCTTTTTTGGTTTTTCAAGGTAGGGTCTCACTCTGGTCCAGGCTGACCTGGAATTAACTATGTAGTCTCAGGGTGGCCTCGAACTCATGGGGATCTTCCTACCTCTGCCTCCTGAGTGCTGGGATTAAAGGCGTTAGTGAGTCACCAGGCCTGGCTTCAGCCTCCATTCTTTCTGAGCAGAGGCGAGTTCACACTCAGATACAGACAGTGAATTGGCACACAGGTGCTCAGTCCCAATCCAGTATACTATGCTGAGTAGCCTAACAGACTTAGGGCAGGCATCTTGACCTTCTTGAGCCTTAGTTTTCCAGTCCATCAAATGAGCCTCCAGGAGATGGCTTAGTGGTTAAAATGCTTGCTTACAAAGCCTAAAGACCTACATTTGATTCCCCAGTACCCACGTAAGCCAGATGCACAAGGCGGCAAATGTGTCTGGAGTTTGTCTGCAATGGCTAGAGGCCCTGGTACAGCCCTTCTCTATCTGCTTCTGTCTATTTCTCTCTCAAATAAATAAATAAATATTTTTAAAAATGAACCTCCAGGCTAGGGGAGGGCAGTGTAACTTTTCATGGTAGATCTATAGGATGACAAAAAGAAAAACCCAAGTAGACCCTCCATTTCTTTTCTTTTTTCAAAATGTATTTATATGTTTGAGAGAGAAAGATAGAAAATGAGGGAGAGAGAGAGAGAGAGAGAGAGAGAAAGGGTATGCCAGGGCCTCCAGCCACTGCAAACAAACACTAGATGCATGTGCCCCTTGTACATCTGGCTTACGTGGGCCCTGGGGAATCGAATCAGGGTCCTTAGACTTTGCAGGCAAATGCCTTACCTGCTAAGCCATCCCTCCAGCCCAAGCCCTCCATTTATGATTTACAAATTTGCCTCCCTTCCTCCTAAGGTTGGGCCAAAGGTGTCTAATGTCGGCAGCACCATGCCAGGCACCGAGGATGGACTCATTCTGCCTCTGCCGGCCTTTCCTTCTTACTAGCGGTCATTGTGGCTTCCGTGAGGGTCACTACTGAGCGGTGACATCCGGTGCACAGTCTCCTAGCTCTGCTGTCAGTCATGCTTTCCTCGAAGCACTGTTGGAAAAATCCTTTGAGAGCTCTTGAGCCCTTTTGGAAGGCCAGGTGCAAGGCCTGGCAGGTGACAGGTGGTCCTGGAGGTCTGTCTGCAGATGGGCTGACTTCCAGGGAGGAAGTGGCTGGGGCATGGCTGAAGGTTGCTTTCCCTGAGGTATCGACAGATGGTGGCACATACCTACAAGTTTCCCATCTAGAAGACAGACGCAGTGCAGACGGATCCCAGGAGTCGGTCATTTGGCCCCGGCCATTCACAAACCCTGCCCTGTCGGAGGTTCATTTCATCCCTGGACCGACTCCACCACGGAAGTTCCTAGCAACGGGCACAGGAGGGCAACGCTGCTTTCCGCTGACTTGAAGAACAATGATGCAGGCTAATTCATGAAATCCAGAAACTGTGAGCCATGGCACCTGTTGTCACGCTGGCTGCTCTGGAAAAGAGCAAGGGTTTGCTTGGCAAAAGTCCCCGAAATGTCCTTGTTTGGGGGGAAGCCAGGGAGTGGGTGGTGGGTTTGTTTCTTGGGTGTGTCTCCTCTTTCCTAACAGATGTGCTAGAGGAATTTCAGAGTGGGGAGGGATACCCGCCTGGGGACAATTTCCTGTCCAAATGGTCCATTCATAAATCGCCTCCTCTTCCTTCTCCAGAGAGCACCCCGCCACTGCCGGCTTCCCCCCATCTCAGGGCCGTTTCTCTCAGAGGGGGAGGAGGAGCCTGGGCATCTCACAGGGCCAGGCACCTCCTTCTCCACACTTCATCTGTTCTGCTCCCTGGCTGCCCATGATAGATGGCCTGGGCCTCACTTGCCGCGACGGGTGGTGTGTTCAGCTGTGAGCTGAACCTGCCAAGGGTGTTTTGCCAGCTCCAGGACTGACACACGCAACTAACCAGCCTGAGCTCGGTGCACTACTCCCCATGGCTTGTCGCCTGGGGTGGGAGGAGTGGGTGCTGAAGGAAGGATCCCACCCACATCCCATCACTGGGTGTCAAGTCCTTCTCCTTGGCCCCAGCTTTGCTGCACCTAGGCTAGGGCCCACCCTGAGGCTGAAGGAGGGGAGCGGTTCTGGAGGGGAGTGGTTTGCTCAGCTGTTCTTAGACCCTACAGAAAGCCACACCCTCCTTTTTCTTTCCAGTTCCTCCGGAGTGATCCCCTTGTCCCCCAGTTTCCCTTTGCACCCCTCTTCTACCTCTTTTCTTAATCTCTGTGATTCTGTCCTCACATGTGACTTGCACCAACAAACAGAAATTACTGAGTTCTGTGTGGCACGTCTCTGTCCTGTGGGCAGCCACTTGGTGGGAGAGAATGGTTTCCTTTTTCTCAGCTCCTCAGTGGCCATGCAAGGACAGCCTCTGAGCAGATGAAGAAGTGTCTGCTGAAGGCATCTCACTCCCTTGTCAGGGCTGTCCACAAAGCTGGTGACCGAACTGGCTCTGAACCCTAGGAACATGCTGTCTCCCTCTGCTGTCGCACTACGCCTCCTCTGACATGGGGTCTGCCCCAGTGTCCCCCTCAGAGATTTCCAAGAGCATCTTCACAGTCACCTAGCCTTGGGCTTCAAGAGATGACACGGAGGAGATTTTAGGGAGCCCCGACTGCAATGATTTTGGAGGCAGCATGGGTTGGAATCAGTACAGTCCCTGCTGGGTCTGTCTGCCTCTGGGCTCTGGCCTGAAGTGTTGGTGATACTGGAATTACATTTACAGTTGCTTTTAAGCCCTACAAAGACAAACCTTGGAAGGTTAGAGCCTGCTGTAGCTGCTCTGCTCGGGCTCAGCTCAGGATGAGGAGTTATCATAGTTCATTCTTAACACCTTATTTTGAAATAATTTTAGATGTACAGAAAACTTGCAAAACCACTACATAAAGTATTATCCATATTCATTTCCTTTCATTGACCCAAGTGTTCACATCTTGCATAACCCTGATGCATCCATCAAAACCAAGAAAGGAACATTGGTAACAGGAGCTGGGCTGATAGCTTAGGACAGAAGAGTGCTTGTCTTGTAAGCGTGAGGACCTAAGTTCAATCCCCAGAACCCACGTAAAGAAAGCAGGGCGTGGTGTCATGTGCTGGCGCTTGTCCCGTGAAAGGTGGACCGTGTCTGAGGAGTGTCACCCAAGCTTGTCCCCCGGCTTCCACCCATGCACACACATACATGCACATCTGTACACACATGTGCACCCACACATACACATGCACACGTACACGCACAACGAGAAGAATATTGGTACAATACTAGTAAAGTTACAGACTTTAAAAAACACTCATCAATTTTCTCACTAATGTCTTTTTTCGACTTCAAGGTACAATTCAGGACCCCACGTGTTATTGGGTTGTCACAGCTCCCTAAGTCCCCTTTGCTGTGTGACCATGCCTTCATCTTTTCTGGTCTCTCATGACCTTGGCACTTTTCAAGGATACCGACCTGTAGGGATCAGCTCGCTTTATCTGTCATGGGGCAGATAAGTATTTCGGGCTTTGCAGGTCAGATGGTCCCAGTTGTAACCAGCCACCTTCACTGTCGTAGTACAGCCGCAGCCGTAGATGAGCGCCAGTGAACGAGCAGGGCTGTGTCTCAACATGACACCACTTAGGAAGTGGAGCATAGGTTCAGATTTGGGCTGCAGGCTGTGGTTTGCCAAACCTTGTTGGAAACAGTTCTTGGGTTCCAGTTTGCTTGCCGAGCACTTGTTAACCAGAAGGGGGGTGCGCCATCACTGTTCCGCACTTGCTTAAGGAGGTGCCAGCTGCAGTATTTTTCCTTTGTAATTCAGAATATTTCTGGAGGGATTCTGTAGGATTATGCAAATACCCTGTTTCCTTTCAAACTTTCACCTGCTAATTTTAGCACCCATCAGCAGAGCTTGACTGCCTGTTCTAATGGTGTTTTTCTTTTTCTTTTTTTTTTACTTCACTCAGTCCTTTTACATTTAGTTGGATTTTCCTGTAAAGAACCACTACTTATGTATTTATTAATGTTTTATGTCAGCAGGACTCAGGTACTTTCTTTACATTTTGGGTTAGGATGATCCAAGCTTTAAACTCTGGTCTCATGAAGCTCTTCTGGAGAGTTCTTATCGGGCTGAGATGGAGAAGGGGACGCCTACTCCCAAGTGGGCTCCTTATCCTGCACATGGCAGGAGCTCTCTGTACTTTTATTCTTTTTCCTTAATCTAATAAAGTCTCTTCCAGTCTTAAAACAATTTACAATGAAGAACATGGGTCTTGTCATGATGTGTTCATTTTCCTCTTGGTTAGCAGTGTCATGAAGTCACATGCTTGAGTCAGATGTAGTTCTCTTGACGTTTAGGGCCACCAAAGCAATCCCCTACCCCAAAATGTGGGTGAGGAGGTTGAGGAGGTGACTGAGTGAGGAGCTTGCCACGCAAGACTGAGGACCTGAGTTTGGGCCCTCAGCACCTGGTGAAAGTCCAGGCATCGTGGTGCATACCTGTAGTCACAGTGCTGAGCAGCGGGGAAAGGAGGACCCCCGGATGGGCTGGGGATGGAGCTAGCTGAATTGGTGAACTCTGGGAGAGTTCAGTGAGAAATGCTGTCTCAAAAAATAAAATAATGTGCCGGGCACTCAGGAGGCAGAGGTAGGAGGATCGTTGTGAGTTTGAGGCCACCCAGACTACATAGTTAATTCCAGGTCACCCTGGACCAGAGTGAGACCTTACCTTGAAAAAAACACCCCAAAATAATAATGATAATGTGAAAGATCAACTAAGGAAGTCAGTCATCTGACATCAATTTCTGGCATTCACAGGCATGTGCACACCTGCACACCTGCACATATATGTGCAAACACACACATACAAACATACATAAGCACACACGCCACATGACTATACACTCAAAAAATGTGGGTGAGGGCTGGAGAGATTGCTTAGTGGTTAAGGCATTTGCCTGCAAAACCAGAGGACCCATGTTCAAATCCCCAGGACCCACATAAGCTAGATGCACAAGGTGGCACATGCGTCTGGAGTTTGTTGCAACACCCATTCTCCTTCTCTTTCTGCCTTTCTCTCTCTCTCTCAAATAAATAAAACCTTAAGAATATTAAAGAAAACTTAAAAAAATGTGGGTGAGACAAATATCTAATATCCAAATAAAATATTTGAATGATTGTGGTGGATTTGTCTTTGTCTTTTTATTTAATTTTACTGTTTTTGTGTATGTGTGTGTGCATATGCTGTGGATCAGAGCCAGGGCCTCGTGCATACCAGGCAAGCACTCTACCGCAGACCTGGTCCCCAAGATCCTGCCATCTGGATTTTTATTATAAAAGCCTCCATGCCAGCTCAACAGCTTACCTGAGAGGCAGTGGATTTCCCTCATTGTAAACAACAAGTGGGTTCACCCATTACTGAGATGAGGCCAGGGAGAAAGCTATTAGTTTGGGAGTCACTGTGTGAGTCTTTCCTGACCTTTCTGAGAGCTGTGACCAGTGGGGGCTTGGCAGTTTCCTACATGACCTTATGGGTTCATTGTCGTCTTGTCCTTGGCAGACCTGTTAAAAAGAAGTTATTTTGAAAGGCTATCGCTGCTTGTACATTTCATTCCATCAAGTGCTCGGCATGTTTCACTGAACTGCCAGAGGCCGCTGAGATAGGGTTGAAAAATGTCCTATGCCCTTCTGAGTGGTGGGTGATCTATTTTTGACTTGGAGACCAGTGACAAAGCTGTCTTCTGTCAGGCCCAACTCGCTGGGACTTTCTTGTTTTCTGTTCTTTTGTTGACAGCTGTGTATGTGTTCAGAGCAGTCATGCGGTGGCTGGAAGATAGCTCTGGCATTTAGACACCTAGATAGGAAGGCTACAGTGGAATGTGTTTTTCTTGCTATTTTGGTTAGCAAGTTCCTGGTAGTCACTAACAAGAGAAGAAGCGAGACAGCCAGCTTTAGGTTCAAAAGGTTCTAAGAGAGAGACATTTTACTATTGAGGGATTTTAGTGCCTGGAAAAGGAAGATGGAACATAGAGATTGGTTAGATGTGGGATCGGGTTAACATAACCAACAATATTATCGTGGACAAAATTCTTCTGTGGAAAACTCATGCTTATTCTCTGAATGATCCCTTTTTTTTTTTTTTTTTAAAGTTTTTTGAGGTACGATCTTGCTCTAGCAGAGTGTGAACTGGAATTCGCCACATAGTCTCAGGGTGGTAACCAAAGGCTGCCTGAAGGCCCAGCTTCTTGCATCTACATTTATAAACTTTTCTTTTTCCTTTAGTGCTTGGGGTTGAACACAGGGCTTTGCACATACTGGGAAAGTACTCTGTCACTGAATATAATCCCAATTCCTTCCTTCCTCCCTCCCTCTGTGTATTCCTCCCTTCTTCTTCCTCTCTTACTCTGGGATTAAACCCACAGGTGTGTGTGTGTGTGTGTGTGTTAGGCAAGTACTCTAGCACCGAGCTACCTTCCCAACTGAAATTATTGATTGAGTGCAGTGCTGGGGGCTGAGCTCAGAGCCTGTGCTTGGTAGGCAAGCACTCCAGCCCTGAGCCTCGTCTCCAGCCCTTTAGTCCTCTTCTCCCTTGAGACTTCTTTCTCTGCTGTCACAGACCCATTTATGCTTTCATGCAATCATGTATATATATATATATATCTTATGTATATTATCTCTCTCTATACATATCAACTGTATATGTAGTTGATGTATGAGAGAAAACATGCAATATTCATCTTATATGCTTTCTTGAGTCTGGCTTATTTCACTTAACATGATGAACTATGGAGAACCTCTGTTTTAGTGTGCTTTTCTTTTTTAATAAAATTATCTTATTTTAAATATTTTATTCTTATTTATTTATTTGAGAGAAAGATGGCGGGGGGAGGGAGAGAGAGGAAAAATGGGCATTCCAGGGCCTCCAACCACTGTAAATGAACTCCAGATGCATGTGCCACCTTATGCATCTGGCTTATGTGGGTCCTGGGGAATCGAACAGAGGTCCTTTGGCTTTGCAGGCAAACACCTAAACCACTAAGCCATCTCTCCAACCCATAGCGTATTTTTCTTTATGGAAATTGCAATTGTATTTGATAGAATTAGGTTTATATAATTGTAATTTTCCGCTGTATGTGTCTTTCATTCTTTTGTTTCTGCATTTAAAAATTTTTTTTGTTGTTTGGTCTTCTGTTTCATTTAATTATTTGCAGGCAGAGAGGGGACATGGGGTGGGGCCATTTTGCTGCTGCAAATGAACTGCAGACGCATGCGCCATCTTCGTGCATCTGGCTTTACACGGGTCCTGGGGAATTGAACAGAGGCCATCAGGCTTTGTAGGTAAATGCCTTTAACTGCAGAGCCATAACTCTATCCCCTGTTATTTGATCTTTCTGGATCACTTTTTTCTATTTTTGTTTTAGTGGCTTGTATGATGTGTGTGATGTATACATGTGTGTGTATAGATGGGCACGCCATGTATATGCACGTGGAGACCAGAGAGCCTCAGATATTCTTCCTCTGTCACTCATCCACATGTTTGCTTGCAAGGAATCTTACTGAACGCGGTGCTACTGTCCGCCTGGGCCCAGCAATTCCTGTCTCTGCTCTCCTCAGGACTAGGGCTCTAGGTGTACATGGCCACACCTAGCTGGTTATGGGGCGCTGGGGATCGTGCTTAGGATAGGCAGTCCCTCTCAGGTTCTGAAGATGGGATTTAGGTGAGGCAGTCCCTCTCAGGCACTCATGCTCCTATGCCAAGCACACTTACCCACTGAGCCATCTCTCCAGGTTTTTAGTACAAGCTCTTGCTTTTCCAGTACTGTCCTGGTCAACCATCTAGTGCAAGACTCCTTGCTATCAAAAGGAGGTTCTCGGGCTGGAGAGATGGCCTAGCAGTTAAGCGCTTGCCTGTGAAGCCTAAGGACCCCGGTTCGAGGCTCGGTTCCCCAGGTCCCACGTTAGCCAGATGCACAAGGGGGCGCACGCATCTGGAGTTCGTTTGCAGAGGCTGGAAGCCCTGGCACGCCCATTCTCTCTCTCTCCCTCTATCTGTCTTTCTCTCTGTGTCTGTCGCTCTCAAATAAATAAATAAATAAATAAAATTAAAAAAAATATTTAAAAAAAAAAGAAGGTTCTCAGCTTCCCCCGCCACAAGTGCTGACCTGGAATTTACTATGTAGTCTCAGACTGTCTTCAAAACTCACAGCAATCCTCCTACCTTGGCCTTTTGAGTGCTGGGATTAAAGGCATGTGCCACCATGCCTGGCAGTTTCTTAATTTTTTTTAATTTAAAATTTATTTATTTATTTATTTATTTGAGAGAGGGAGAGAGAGAATAAAAGGTAGATAGAATGAGAGACAATGGGCGCATCAGGGCCTCCAGCCACAGCAAATGAACCCCAGATGTAGGTGCCACCTTGGGCATCTGGCTTATGTGGGTCCTGGGGAATTGAATCTGGGTCCTTTGGCTTTGTAGCTGAGCACCTTAATCGCTAAGCCATCTTCTCTCCAGTCCCTTAAATTTTTAATTAATTACTTAATTTGTGTTTTGTGGTACCAGAGATTGAACCTTGGACCTCATCAGGCATGCGAGACAAGCATTCTACCACTGAGCTACATTCACAGCCCTGAGACTGAAAATTAAAGAAAAGGGAAAGCTGAGTCATGTCTATTGGCCAGGAAAGCAGTGTGGTACTGAATGGACATAAATCAAAGGAGCTCAAAGTGTATCTTCCTTTCCCTCCTTAAAATGTCATAGCTACTTTTTTATTCTATTTGATGAACATGGTCAATGTGGCTGAAATCATCCATGATATGTTTGAAGCAGATTGATTAAGTCGGATGGTGAGACAGAACACTTGAATCATTCCTAGGGTCATTGATGGTTTTACGCATTATTAGGGAGAAGCATAGTTACACCAAATTAAATAGAGATATCTGATCCAGACATCAGTTCAGTAATTTCATGGGAAAAAAATCAACCTAAATGAGC
This sequence comes from Jaculus jaculus, assembly GCF_020740685.1. Taxonomy (NCBI): domain Eukaryota; kingdom Metazoa; phylum Chordata; class Mammalia; order Rodentia; family Dipodidae; genus Jaculus; species Jaculus jaculus. The sequence goes on along the minus strand of NC_059102.1, from coordinate 23,734,358 downwards.
AAAAAATGTTTTGGTGTTAACTCGATGTGATGGTATTACAAGTTTTCTCAGTTAATTAGTAACACATATTGTAGGACAAATGTTTGAAACAGAAATCTTATTAATTTATTTATTTTTGTTTTTTCAAGGTATGGTCTCACTGTAGCCCAGGCTGACCTGGAATTCACTATGCAGGGTGGCCTCAACCTCACAGCAATCCTCCTACCTCTGCCTCCTGTGTGCTGGGACTAATGGCGTGCGCCACCATGCCTGGCTTTAGAAATCTCACTTTTTTGAGTAATGGACCAGAAGCTGATCTGGAAGGCCTCAGTTTTCCACAGCATTTGTGACCTTGATCGGGTCACTTCAGCACTGTGGGGCTGGAAGTGCAGAGTGTGGTTACATACTTTACAGGAGGAAGATTTCTTTCCTGTTCACATTTTTAAGAAATATTTTATTTATTTACTTGTGTGTGAGAGAGAAAGAGGTAGATAGGGAGAGAGAGACAGAATGTTCATGCCAGGGACTCTAACCACTGCAAACAAACTTCAGATGCCTGTGCCACCTTGTGCATCTGGCTTATGTGGGCACTGGGGAATTGAACCTGAATCCTTAGGGTTTGCAGACAAGTGCCTTAACCATTAAGCCATCTCTCTAGCTCCACATTTTTGTTTACCTTAACGGTAGGATTTATATTTTAAAGATTAAACATTTAACATATATATAGAAAAGAACAGAAATTATAAATGCATAATTTGTTGAACATTCATCCTTCTAACCAGCCTCTGAATTTGAAGAAAAAACATATTTAAAGAAAAACACATAATACATGTTCTTACGCATGTGTGGAAGCCCACTAAGTTGTTTACAGTAGAGCAGAGGTTCTTGGAGTCTAAGTGGGGACAAGGGTGAGAAAATAACGACTGACAAATAGGAGTCAGAGGACATAGCTAGTTGGGGAGGATTGGTTATACTCTAACACAGCACAGCAGGTATGTGCAGTCTACAGCAATTTACTGTGCAAGTCAAAGTAACTACAGAACATCATTGTGAGGGTTTCCAGCACACAGAATTGGTCCTGGTTGAGGAGATGAAAATGCAAATTACCCTATTTGATCACAGCACATTGACAAGTATCAAATTATAATGCTACACTGCATAAATGAGCGAATACATATCAATTAAAATTTAGAATATTCTTTTTTTTCTTTGCATAGTCCTGGGGATTGATTCCAGGGCCTTGCACATTCTAAGCAAACATTCTGCCATTAAGCTACACCCCCAGTCCCTTCCAGTAAAAATTTTAAAAAGAAATAAAACATTATTAACACCCTAGAACTGACCCCTTGTTCTTCCTTTGCACCATGAGTGTTAACCTTAAATGTAATGAGAGAAAAAAACCAAAGTGAAAATTTATAGCATTTGGAAACCTAACAGATTAAAAAGCTGAAGAATTATTCATTTGGAATCCTGCTAATTCAGTCTATAGCCCCTCATCTGCAAATCTCAAATCCAAAAAATTCTGGAAACAAGTTCTTTGTGTTAATTTTTGTACAAAATAGTTTGACAGCCAGGCATGGTGGAGCACACATTTAATCCCAGCACTTGGGAGGCAGAAGTAGGAGGATCGCTGTGAGTTTGAGGCCAGCCTGAGACTACATAGTGAATACCAGGTTAGCCTGGGCTAGAGCAAAACCCTACCTTGAAAAACAAACAAACAAACAAACAAAAAAGATAGCAAAGGAGAGGCTGTTTGCTCTTTTTATTCATCCATGTACTTTGCTGAAGAAATGCTCACATTTATAGTACGATGTGGTCCTGAACTTATAAGGGTGATGAAGGAAAAAGCAGTTAGACAGTTTGAGAATTGTCTTAGAGAGGAGGCTTCCTAGAATTCCCTCTCTTTTGGTCCTGTTGGGTCAGCTTCCCTCTTAGCACAGCAGGCAGGAGCTCCAGACCTGTGGCCAACTCCCTTTAGAGGAGGTGAACATCAAGGAGCGGGGCTCACCCGTGGTTTATAACATTTTGTGCTCTGTATGCAAGAACTCCATGGTGGTGGTCTGTGCTGGAAGCGTGTCTAAAACTCTGAGGTTTTTTTTTTCCGAGTGAAACTCTGTGGAGATCGTTCCTGTGGCTTCTGGTCCCATACTGTGTCCTTTTCGGACAGTGAAGGCATTAGTGATTCCACCTACAGAACAGAACACACAGCTTGCTAGGAACCTGAAGTAGCAGTGTTTCTATGACTTGGTATTCTTGATGTCAAGAGCTGCAACCCAGCCAAAGTCGTAGGCTAGAGAAAACTCTGGATTGTAAATATTTAGGTCGGTTTTTCATCTGATTTTCAATTTGCGTTTTTCATAATGAACTTCTCCATGTTAGGTGTTTCCAGAAAATGGGTATGAAATAATACTTAAGTAGAACCATAAGGTCAATAAATTGAATGATATTAGTTATTTTAATACCCTTGATAAATAATGTCAAGCGAACAACTATGGTCATTTTAATTAAAATCATATATATATATATGTATATAATTTATTTGTTTTTGTTGACAACTTCCATAATTGTAAACAATATTCCATGTTAATTCCCTCTCTCCCCCAACTTTCCCCTTTGAAATTCCATTCTCTATCATATCTCCTCTCCCTCTCAATTAGTCTCTCTTTTATTTTGATGTTATCATCTTGTCTTCCTGTAATGATGGTCTTGTGTAGGTAGTGTCAGGCACTGCAAGGTCATGGATATCTAGCCATTTGGCCTCTGGAGGAGCACATTGTAAGGAGTCCTGCCCTTCCTTTGGTGCTTACATTCTTTCTGCCACCCCTTCCAGAATGGACCCTGAGCCTTGGAAGGTGTTATAGAGATATTTCAGTGCTAAGCACTCCTCTGTCACGTCTTCTCAGCAGTATAGTGCTTTCTGAGTCATCCCAAGTTCACTGCCATCTGAAAAGAGAAGCTTCTTTAACCAAATGTGAGAGTAGCATTAATGTATAAGTGTGAACATGAAGAGAAGTGCTTACTGGGCAGTTTGGTGAGCATATATACATTTAGCCAGACAGCAGCAGACATTACACCCCTAGGGCTCATGACTACCCCTGTCGTAGGTTTTAAGTATCAGGGATGTATTCCCTCCAATGGAATAGGGCTCCAGTGCAATTAGAGAGTGGCTGGTTTCCCCCATAACAGGCATGCCACTATTGTACCCATTGGCACATTTGGCCTGGCTGGCCAAATTCAAGGCTTGCAGTGTCTCTTGTTGAGTATCTCCACTGGTGATTTTTCTCTCTCCCATTGAACTGCATGCGGTATAGCTTTTTCCAGCTTTTTGTCAGCTGGTCTACATGGAGGAAGTTTTCAGCTCAGTTCCAGCAGAACATTTGGTAACCTTGCAGCCCAAGTATGTGGAGTCTTCAGCAATAGGATCTTATCATCTACTCCTGGTGGGAAACAGAGCCTCAACAATGGCTTGTAATATTTTGGGGGCATCAGGGACCTCCCTGGCCAACAACTCTCTGGAAGGTATCCCATCCTTGGCACTGAAAATTTTCTAGTAACAATCTATGGCTTGTGGGTGTTCCATTGTCAAAAGAGTAGGTTTCAATATGCCTTATATATATATATACTCTTAAATTTTGTCATATATTTTATATTTAGTTATTTTGTGTATACAATTCAGTGAGATTAAATACATTCATAATAATGTATCACCACTCTATTTCCTGAATTTTTAATCATCCTCCCAAATTGTACCCATTAAACAATAATTTTCCATTCTACTTCTTTCTCCCAGACCCCATTAATTTCTATTCTGCTTTGTGTCTCTATGGATTTTAAATATCTCATGTAAGTTAAACCACAAAATATTTATCCCTTTGTTTAGTTGTCTTATTTCATTGAGCATGTTTTCAAGGTTCATTCATGTACAGGGGATTTCATTCCTTTTCATGGCTACCATTCTACTGTGTGTATGTTATATGTGTATACTATATTTGTTTATACATTCATTTGTTGATGGACATATACTACCTTTTGGTCACTGTGAATAATGCTTGTGGGAACGGTGGCATACAAATATGACTGAGTTTCTGCTAAGCTTAATAGAACTGAGCCAATACTTTTGGGTATGTACCTAGGAGAAGAATTTCTGTACTATGAAACATATAACAAAAAATGTGTTGAAAATTCAAGTGGTAAGAGCTTGTCCCTTTGTATGGTGGGATTTGGAAGTGGGATCATTGGGAAGCTATTCAATCACGAGAGAAGAGACCTCATTCATCAATCAGTGCCCTGTGAAAGGCAAGCAATGTGGAAGCATTTCTCTTGTCATCTCCCTCCCTTTAAGTGAGTATCCAGGAAGAAGACAGCTGTCTGAAAGCCAGGAAGAATGTCTTCACTAGATACAAGATCTACATTCAGGTTTCTTGCTTTTGGATTTTCTAGCCTACGTTTGAAAAGTGTGTGTGTAAGCCACAGAGTCTATGGAAATTTGTTGTAGCTGTGCAAACTAAGACAATATGATAATTTTACATTCTTAATAGCAATGTAAAGAATAATTCCATTTTCTCCACATTCTCAAAAAGTACTTTTTTTGTTTGGTTTTTGAGGTAGGATCTCACTGTAGCCCAGGCTGACCTGGAATTCACTATGTAGTCATCTCAAGGTGGCCTCGAACTCATGGCAGTCCTGCTGGGATTAAAGGCATGTGCCACCACGCATGGATCAAAAAAAAATTAGTTTTTATTTTTGTTTTGTTTTCTGAGACAAGAGCTAGAACTTGCAATGATGCTCAGCCTCCCGAGTGCTGGGATTACCCCCAATGTGTTTATTTTTAAAATGGCTGTTCTAGTATAAACATGAAATGTACCATTTAGGCTTGTGTGTTTGAATAGTTGGTCTCCAGCTAATGATGCTATTTTGGGAAGTTGTGGGACCTTTGGGAGGAGGAAGGAGGTTGCTGCAGGCCATCTTTCATGAATTTTTTTCTCAAAGTTTTATAGTTTCAATTTTCAGGTTTAGGTCTTTTATGCTTTTTAAAAAAATTTTGTTTGTTTATTTTTATTTATTTATTTGAAAGCAACATACAGAGAGAAGAAAGAGGCAGAGAGAGAGAGAGAGAGAGAGAGAGAGAGAGAGAGAGAGAGAGAGAGAGCACACCAGGGCCTCCAGCCACTGCAAATGAACTCCAGATACATGTGCTACCTTGTGCATCTCCTTACATGGGTCCTGGGGAATGGAGCCTCGAACTGGCATCCTTAGGCTTTACAGGCAAGCACTTAACCACTAAGCAATTTCTCCAGCCCATTGCCTTTTTTTTTTTTTTTTTGCATACAGTATAAGGTAATGGTTCAACTTCAATCTTTTGTACATGGAATAATTTTTTCCAGAATTATCTACTGAAAAAGACTGTCCTTTTCCCCATTGAATGGTCCTGATATACACGTTGGAAGTTAATTGACCATGTTCATAAGTTTTCTTCCCTGGGCTCTGTTCCATTCTGTGGGTCTGTGTGCCTGTCCTATGACACTGCATAATGACTCTAGTACTTAGCTTCATAGTGCATTTTGAAATCAGGCAGAGCAAGTGTTCTGAACTCCTCCTCCTCCTCCTTCAAGATCATTGGGCTTGGGCTAGTTGGGATCGGTTACTTGTAATTCTTTATAAATTTTAGAAGGAATTTTTCTATTTCTGCAAAATATGTCATTTTATGAGAATTGCATTGAATCTGTTGCTCACTTGATAAGTCTGACTCATGAATGTGCGACTTCTTCCCACTTTGTTTGTCTTTGATTTCTTTCAGCAGTACCTGGTAGTTTTCAGCATGCTTGCTTTTCATCTCCACTGTTCAATTTTTTCCCATATTTTTAAAGTTATTTATTTGCAGGTGTGTGTGTGTGTGTGTGTTTATGTGTGTGTGTGTGTACTCCCAGGCCTCTTGCTATGGCAAATGAATGCCAGATGCTTCTACTACTTTTTGCATCAGTCTTAGGTGGGTAGCTGGGGGAATTGAACCCAGGCTAGCATACTTTGTAAGAAAGCACCTTTTAACAATCTTCCCATCCCCATATTTTATTTTTGTGATACTATTATAAGTAAAATTATTTTTATGATTTTCTTTCTTCCTTTTTCTCGAGGTAGGGTTTCACTGTAGCTCAGGCTGTCCTGAAATTCACTATGTAGTCTCAGAGTGGCCTTGAACTCATGGTGATCCTTCTACCTCTGCCTCCTGAGTGCTAGGATTAAAGGTGTGTGCCACCATGCACCCTGCATGATTTTCTTTTCTTTATTTTCTTTTTTTTTGAGGTAGGGTCTTACTCTAGCTCAGACTGACCTGGATTTCACTATGTAGTCTCAGGGTGGCCTTGAACTCATGGTGATCCTCCTACCTCTGCCCCCCAAGTGCTGGGATTGAAGGCATGTACCACCACGCCCAGCATGATTTACTTTATGGATACAGTTGCACCAGTAATGTTTGTCTTTTTGTGTCCTGTGATTTGATTAGTTGCTCATTAGCTGTAACGAGAGAGAGAGAGAGAGAGAGAGGGAGAGAGGGAGGGAGAGATATTAATTTGGGGATTTCTACACATAAGATTATACTATTTGTGGCCAGAAATAATGTGGCCTCTTCCTTTATAATTTTTCTAATTGCTGTGGCTAGAATGTCTAGTTTTATGTCGAGTAGTAGGCCTTTTTGTCTTGTGCCTTATCTTAGGAGAAAATCTTTATTTTAGCAATATTAGCCTGGGGGTTTTCATGTAAGAGTTTTATCATGTGAGAAAGTTTCCTGTTATTCCTAGTATATTGCAGGTTATTTTTATTTGTATATATTTTCAAGGAGAGAGAGAGAGAGAGAGAATGGACATGCCAGGGTCTTTTGCCACTGCAAATGAACTCCAGACACATGCACTACTTTGTGTATCTGGCTTTATGTGGACACTGAGGAATCAAACCTGGGCCTTCAGGCTTTGCAAGCAAGTGCCTTTAACCACTGAGCAATCTCTCCAGCCTGAGTTTTATTTGTTAATCATGAAGAGGTATTGGATTTTTGTAAAATGCATTTTATGCATCAAGTAGATGATCATATGATTTTTATCCCCTATATTCTGTTGATGTGGTAAGGGTATACTTAATTGACTTTTTATGTTGAACTATTCTAGCATTCTGGAAATAAGTATCACTTGGTCATGGTGTATAATTAATTAAATACATTGCCAACTTCTGTTTATCAGCATTTTATTGAGGATTTTTACATCCTATTCATCAGGAATACTGTAATGTAATTTTCTTCCTTATAGTGTCTTTTTCTGGCCTTAATATCTATCATGATGATTTTATCTTCATAGAATCAGCAGGATGCTATCCTTCCTTAACAGTGTTTGGAAAAGCTTCAGAGGGATTCATGTTAATTCTTTTTAAAGTGCTTGGTAGAGTTGATGCTTGAAACCATCTGGCCCAAGAATTGCCATTGTTATGAGGCATTGATTCCTGATTCAGTGGTCTTCCTTGTTACAGCTTTTCTTATACATTGTACTTATTCATGGGTCAGAGTGCAAAGCAGTCTCTGTGTTTCTAGGCATTTGCCCATTCCAACCCTGACCATTACTATTTATTTATTTGTTTATTTAATTGCTTAGTGCTTGTGATGGTACCTATGGTCTTGCATATGGTAGGCAAATATCCTACCACTGAGCTACATTCTCAGCCCTGAACATGACCATTCTAAACTGAACTACTGGTAACTTAGTTACTATTTTCTGTTTTTTTTTTTTTTTTTGAATTGCTTTCTTGCCTAAGAATAAAATTCATTATAAATGGCATTTTGTTTCTTTCAAAGTAGCAAGGAATATTAAAGTTTTGCTTCTATAGAATGTTGATATATATTCTGTTTTTGTCCCATATTTAATAACACTTTTGGCTATATGTCTTGTGACTCATTGAAGATAGGAGCTCATATATATGATTATCAAGCTACATAAAATGATTCCAACATATCAATGACATAATTTTGATTCTATGGCCGCTGTGAAGCTTTTGGTAAAATATTAACAACCAACAATTATCCTCACCCTTGGCAAACTGACTTTTGTTTTTTATATGGTCTTTAACCTATTTAATTTCTGCAACAGAATGAATCAAGGATATATTTGGCTCAAGTCTAAATTTCTCAAGTTTGTTTTCAGTAACTGGGTCAGACAGAGCGATGAGAAACACCAGATCTGTGTAGTGTAAGAGCTTTGTAACTTTCTTTCATACTCCACACTAGTCCTCAAGAGTGGGGGTTTTCTAGAAGTCATTCATTCCACAAGTACTTATGAAGTACAGGCCATGTGCCAAGCCCCACCACAGCCATAAGAATCCTGCTGTCAATAGCTTCATGTTTTTGAAGTGAATCTCCAAACTAGACGCAGCTCTGGGGAGGAAGGGATTTATTTGAAGCTTATAGATCCAGGGGGAGTTCCTCTGATGGTAGAAGAAGCTGGTCCCTTTCACAGATCCAAGCAGAGAGAAGGACCACACAGCCAGCACCACAAACAAGCAAGAGTCACACCAATAGCAAAACAGCAGGGACCCAGGCGGAGTTTAAGCACTCTGTATAGCTTTGGGCTAGAAATCAGACCTACCCCCAGTGACACCTCCTCCAGCCAGGTGGCTGGAGACAAGGTTTTGAATAAAATCCCCTGAGCCGGGCGCGGTGGCACACATCTTTAATCTCAGCACTAGTGAGGCAGAAGTAGGAGGATCACTCTGATTTCAAGGTCACCCTGAGACTACCTAGTGAATTTCAGGTCAACCTGGGCTACAGTGAGACCCTACCTCAGAACAAGCAAACAAACAAAACCACCTGAGTCTATTGGGGGGACATAAATTCAAATTATCATAAATTCCCATAACACAACACACAAAACAGTGTGCTATGCACTGGGAGAACCAATGTGGTGGTTAATCTCTTGTCAACTGACAGGATTTAGAATAATCTTGGAAACACTGGTCTTTCTGTGAGGGATTTTCTAGATTAGCTTAGGTGAGGTGGGAGGACCCACCTAATCATGGGTGGCAGCACTCCATGGGCTAGGTTCCTGGATTGTATAAAAAGGAGAAAGATAGGGCTGGAGAAGATGGCTTAGTGGTTAAGGCATTTGCCTGCAAAGCCAAAAGACCCCAGTTCGATTCCCCAGGTCCCACGTAAGCCAGATGCATAAGGAGGCATACGCATCTGGAGTTTGTTTGCAGTGGCTGGAGGCCCTGGCATGCCCATTCTCTCTCTCAATAAATAGATTAAAAGTATATATACAAAGGAGAAAGCTAGCTGGGCATTTAGCATTCATTGTGCTATCTACTTCCTCCCTATAGATGTGACATTGGTTTCTTCCTCCTGCCACCATGCTTTCCCCACCATGAGGGACTCTGTCCTCTGGTAAAACATCTGGGAGAGACAGAAAGAGGCAGAGAGAGAAAGAGAGAGAGGGAGAATGTGTATGTGTGCCAGGGCCTCCTACCATAAGCTATAATTCTTTTCTTTCTTAAGCTGCTTCTGGCTGGGTATTTTGTCCCAGCAATGAAAAAGTAACTGATACAACCAAAAAGCAGTGATGAGCCTCAAAAAACCATGATTCTGGCAAACGATTGTAAGGTGAGAACCTTTCATCCTGCTTCTACTAATGACATGAGAGCATTCTCAGGCACTGTTTGCTTGCTGGAGCAGGTTGGCTCTCTTGTTGGGAGCTTGAGGAGCCCTTTTCAAGGGACAGGGGACTGTGGTGAAGCAGTAGGTAAATTTATGCAGGGCCTTGGGGACTTTCTAGAATTGTATGTGAGAACTGGCATTGTCTCCAGAGATGACAATATGTCAAAAGGGATATCTAACCATTCCAAAGTAACAGGAGGCTGGATTCCATTCTGTTTGAGGAAAGACGGGGGAGAAGATGTTTGCATTCTGAGTACGTCTGGTGGAAGTGATCAGCCAGTGAGAGTTTGAGTTAAAATAGTAATTTTCTTTTCTTTTCTTTTTCTTTTTCTTTTTTTTTTTTTTTTTTTTGAGGTAGGGTCTCTCTCTAGCCCAGGCTGACCTGGAATTCACTATGTAATCTCAGGGTGGCCTCAAATTCATGGTTATCCTCCTACCTCTGCTTCCCCAGTGCTGGAAAATAGTTATTTTCAGACCACAGACTTGCTGATGTCAGTGAACTGAATTTTATCATAAGCGATTAGGCCCTTCTATGTCATCATACAAGAAGCCAACTGACTGGAGAGATGGCTTAGTAGTTAAGGTGCTTGCCTGCAAATCCAAAGGACACAGGATCAATTCCCCAGGACCTACATAAGAAAGATGTATAAGGCGTTGCATGTATGTGGAGTTCGTTTGTGGTGGCTGAAGGCCTTCGCACATCCTCCCTCTCTTTCTCTCTCTCTCTCTCTCAAATAAATTAAACAAACAAACAAAAAAAAGCCAAGCAGTGTTTAACTTGAGAGTTCTAACAATTTTGAAATACACTCTGCCCACATTTGTGAAGGATAGAACTGAGTGACCAGAGGCCTCCTTCAGCGAGTCAGATGTGTCAGGAAACATCGACCAGGACAGGAATGTGCCCCTGCGCCGATGGCCCCTGTGCCTCTGCTCTTGACTTTATTCCTGAGTTCTTTATTTTGGAGTTGCATTTTTGGGGAGCTGCCACAGATGAATTTTTCAGGTATCGCCATTTCAAAGGGTTCTTAAAAACTCTGCCACACCTGATTGAATTTCATTGGGATATCCCCAGGCACTGAGTGAGATGACATCCCGGCTGTCAAAAGTCTTGAAGTTTGCTGGCCCCTGCTGAGTGGTGACCCAGAGTCCCCTGCAGTTTAACTGAAGTGCTCTATGGCTTTGTGGACTGGAAACCCAGGATTGGAAACTTAACTTGAAATAAATAATTAAACTTCAGCTTTCACAGGTGCAGAGGGCATAAATAACCTAACTGCACACTGCCCAGGCATTCCATATCATGGGCCATTTAGATTTATTGCCCAGGCACTGACTCGTAACTGAATACGTCAGAACGTACCTCCTGCCTGGAACAGGGGATGCTGCTATTTCGGAGCGGTGTGCTTGCCTGTCCGCTGGAAGGCTGCCTCACCCTCTGACACTGCTGCTAGAGACCCTGTGTTGGCCTGATCTCTGGGGAAAGTGTATCTACCCCCTGCGCAACACTGGAGACAAAACCCCCAAGCCATGCCCTCTGTGGTGAAATGAAGGAATTATCTATGGAAGGCGGACCTGGCAAGTGGTCCATTTAACCAGAACCATTTGGGGAAGCAGATGGTGGGAGTGGACGTTGAAAACATTATTCTCAGTGTCATGAGTTTGAACCTGAGACCATGTGAGCATTGAGGAGCGGCTGACAGTGGGTGTCAATTTCTGCTTCCACAGCAATCTTGTGAAGGGCACTCAGAAGTAGCAGTCCATTTTCTGGTGACCAAAGGTGAGGCCACAACTGTTGGCTATAACTCTGTCTGCATCCTTCGTGTGGCTTTGCTCATGGCCTGGGTCTAATAGTGGTTTGTTAGGTGAACAACCGGAAGAATGTTGGCGATGCTTACTTCCTGAGTGTGGTACAGGGCCACTGACAGGAAGCTCCTGGACCAGTAGTGTCCACATCACATGGTAGATAAATAAGAATGCAATTCCTCAGGTCTTGTTCCAGACCTACTCACCAGGTCTCTAGAGTTCCAGGAATCAGTTAAACAAACCATTTAGGGAATCTGGTACCTGCTGAAGTTTGGGAATAATTGGCCAGGAGTTTCTTTGGCCAGGGAAGTAATTTAAGAATTATGCATGAAGCTGAGTGTGGTGGCTTATGTCTTTAATCTGAGCACTTGGGAGGCTGATGTAGGAGGATTGCTGTGAGTTTGAGGCCAGCTTGGGCTACAGAGTAAGTTCCATGTCAACTTGGGCCAAAAAAAAAAAAAAAAGGGAAAGAAAAGAAATTCATATATAAATGCAAGCATTTGTGTGTGCACACACACTCCCCTACACACACACACACACACACACACACACACACACACACACACACACACACTCATTGCCTCCCCTCAGTGGGAAGTCCTACAGCCCGTTGCAGGAGAGTTACATTTTCAATTCTTAGATGTGCAAGTCCATCCCATCCCTAGGGCTTCTCACTCACACTTTAAAGTATTTTTATTTCTTTATCTGAGGCTGAGTGGGAGAGACAGAGAAAGAGAAAGAGAAAGAGTATGGGTATGGGTATATCAAAGCCTCTTGCCACTGCAAACAAACTCATATTACTTTGTGTATCTGGCTTTATGTGGGTACTGGGGACTTGAACCCAGGATGTCAGGCTTTGCAAACAACCACCTTTAACCACTAAGTTATCTGTGCAGTCCCTCAATTACCCATTAGCTTATCCTCTGCCTTTTTTTTTTTCTTCCAGAGCTAATATTTCTAGATTCTTTGACTGGTCACTCTAGGGAAGTAAGGGTGTGGGGGTAGGAGGCATCCTTCCTCTTGATTGTAAGAGGAGGCTGCACTGTCAGGGTAGCATTTACTGAATACCTAATGCCATGTGCTGGGCTTAGGCTGCAGGCAGACGCCATAGTCCTGTATCCAGAGCCTCAGGAGCTCCAAGGGGGCAGACATGAAGATGAAGAATCATCCCGTAGATGCTGCAGGTGAGGGTGGTACCCAGGACTATATCTGGGAGAGTCCCGATGTGTCAAGGGCAGACCTGGGTTGAGGGGGAGGAGACAGCGCAGTGTGGAGGAAGGGCTGTCCAGGCTGGGTCTTGCGGGTTGCGGGTGGCAGGGTGACGACGGGAAGGCAGAAGGGAAGCCGAGGTGGAGGGCGGCACGCTGGGAGTGGAGCTTGTTAAACGGGCTTCTTCAGCTCTCATGCACTTTTCTTTCCACTTTTGAAATTGAGCTGCAAATAACAGTGACTCTTAAGTACAGTTTAAGGAATTTGGGTTTTGTTTGTTTGTTTGTTTGTTTGTTTTTTTCCAGGTAGAATCTCTCTGTAGCCCAGGCTGACCTGGAACTCAGGCTGGCCTTAAACTCCCAGTAATTCTCCTACCTCTGCCTCTCAAGTGCTGCAATTAAAGGCATATGCCACCACACCTGACACTTTTTAAAATTTATATATTTTTAAATTTACTATTTGTTTGAGAGAGAGAATGAATAAATAGGGTACACCAGGGCCTTCTACCACTGCAAACAAACTCCACATGCATATACCACTTTGTGCATCTGGCTCTACATGGACACTAGGGAATTGAACCCAGGTCATCAGGCTTTGCAAGAAAGTGATTTACTGCTGACCCATCTCTCCAGCCTATACCTGTTACTTTAAAAAATATTTTTATTTATTTATTTTCAAGGAGAGAGGCAGGAGGTAGGGAAACAGAGAATGAGCATGCTTGAGCCTCTGGCTTTAGGAAACAAACTCCAGACACATGTGCTATGTTTTTAAAATATTTTACTATTTATTTGAGAGAGAGAGAAAGACACAGGGGAAAAGAGAGAGAGAGAGAGAGAGAGAGAGAGAGAGAGAGAGAGAGAGAGAATGAATGGGCATGTCAGGGTCTTCAGCCACTGCAAATAAGCTTCAGATGCATGTGCCACCTCGTGCATCTGGCTTACATGGGTCCTGGGGAATTGAATTGAGGTTCTTTGGCTTTGTAGGCAAATGCCTTAACCATCTCTCCAGCCCACATGTGCTATTTTGAGCATCTGGTTCTGTAAGGACACTGGGAAATCAAACTTTGGATGGCTGGCTTTGCAAGCAAGCATCTTTAACCACTGAGATATCTCCTTAGCCACAGTTTGAGGAATTCTTACATGTATCCCCATCTCCATAACTGTCACACAGGCCAAATACGGGACTTTCACAGCCCCCTGGAAAGCTCCCAGTGCCTTTCCTAACCATGGCTCCTGACCCCAAAGGTAGTCCCTATTCATCATAAATTAGTTTTATTGAGACATTTTTTGACTATAAATTTCTTGAACTAAATTGAGCCTGTCCAATCAAAGATTACTAACAGGCTGAATATGACTTCAGATGATGTGGTTTCCCATCCATGTAGTATTTTTATTTTTGCCAATGTTTCAAAATTGGAGGATTGCACACAATACTCAAAGATCTGATGGGGACTGGAGAGATGGCTTAGTAGTTAAGGCGCTTGCCTGCAAAGCTAAAGGACCTTGCTTCAATTCCCCAGGACCTACGTAAGCCAGATGCGCAAGGCAGCACATGCATCTGGGGTTCGTTTGCAGTGGCTGGACATCCTGGGTTGGCCCATTCTCTCTCTCTTTCTTGCTTTCTCTGAAATAAATAAATTACAAAAAAAAAAAAAAAAAAAAAAGATCTGGTGCCCTTGGGCACACAGCCTTCCGCAGCAGGACGGGGCTGCAGAGTGGGAGGCCCGACCCTGGAGGCAGAAGACCCCCTCCTACTGTCCCCACTGCCCGCCCGCGGAACCTGTGTTTCCTTCCTGGCTTAAGTGGCCCTTGAGCTTGTGGTCCATGCCTTCACGTACTGTTTCCATTCTCAGTTTGGGGCTCCCAATTTGGCTGAGTGTGCTGGATGATAGTGTGTGCGTGCGTGCGTGTGTGTGTGTTTGTGTGTGTGTAGCGTGTGTCGTGTATTTGTATGCAGATACATGTATTCCGTGCACATTCATGCAGAGGCCAGAGAACTTCACATGACCTCTTCTATTGCTCTCCAATTTATTTCCCTGAGACAGAATCTATCACTGAACCTGGAGCTGGTACCGATTTTTTTTTTTTAGGTTAGACTGGCTTACCAGTGAGTCCCAATGATCTTCCTTCCTACCCCCTTCACACTGAGGTCACAGGCATGTGCAGCTGTGCCCCACTTTTATTTTTTCTTCCTTCAGTCCTTGGGGTTCATTGAGTGCTGACTATGAGGTAGGCATGTGCCAGATGTTGGGATGCATGGTGCTCTTAAGTAGGACTGATGGCCGCATTGTTGGTGAGCTGCTCTTGCAGGAGGCCAAAATGTGGCTCAGCTCTGCTCTGTGGTTCTGCTTCTTTCCATCCCTCGGGGCACCATGCTGCATCCCCAGTCCCCTACAATCATCACAGACCCCTTCTGCAAACCTTTACTCAAGTTCCACCCCTTTGAAGAAACTTTCGTAACCAATCCCTTCCTCCCTGGCTGCTGCCCTCCTCTGAACCCTCAGGAGCACACTGTGTACACCACTGGTCATTCTGAGCCATTCATTCCCTTACGCTGAGGATCAAAAGGTCCTGTTCTTAAACGATTGATGGCATGCCCTTGGGGCAGATGAAGCCTTCTATTTCTTTTGTGATCTTTCTGTGTGTGTGTGTGTGTGTGTGTATTCAAGTGTATGGGGACGCATGCATGTCATGGCACATGTGTGGAGGTCAGAGGTCAAGCTTGGGTGTTAGTCCTTGCCTTACACTTATTTGAGGCAAGGTCCTCGGGTTCCTCACTGCCTACACCAGGATAGTGTCCCTCAAGCTTCGAGGGGTTCTCCTGTCTCCTCTTCCTATCTTGTGGGCATGCTGGGGTTGCAGCTGTGCAACTGCATCTGGCCTTCGTGGCTTCTGGGGCCTGAATTCAGGTCTCCGCTCCTGCACAGCAGGCTGCTACTCACTGAACCAACTCCTCGGACCCCAGCCCTAGGACTTCTTGACTTCACTCTTCGATGCCTGAGCATGCAACAGGCACCAGGGATTACAGGCAACGGGAGGGGAGTCAGGAGAGCCCCGGGTGGTGGGGGGCTTCAGGGGAGGAGCCTCATCTCCTTCCAGTAAGTGCCCTCAGTGGGGAGCCTGGTGGGAAACCTGCCTGTCCTTGAGGCGCCAGCATCCTTGAGAGAGCGAGAGCGCATTGACACCCTGTGAGGAGGCCACTGACATGGCCTTTGGCCACAGGCATTCCAGACAGTGTCATGTGAGGTGGCACTGGAGCTTCTCCCCTTACAGCC
The DNA here is from genome assembly GCF_020740685.1 of Jaculus jaculus. Lineage (NCBI taxonomy): Eukaryota > Metazoa > Chordata > Mammalia > Rodentia > Dipodidae > Jaculus > Jaculus jaculus. The sequence continues at coordinate 23,718,414 of NC_059102.1, read as the reverse complement.
TGACAGAGCGTCTCTCGGGACGGCAGAAGGTTCACTGAAGACACTTGGGTCTTGGAAAGGAAGGTGTCACTTTGATGGCCATTCCCTCAGCTTTCTGCCACGCTTCATTGAAAGCTTTGGGCACCTGGCTCTATCCCACTTTTAGCTCCTGAGGCAGTGGTACTGATTGCTAAAAGCAGCTCGGTGGCAAATAACCCCACACTTTGAAAAAATGCTGTAGATGCTGGCCAAGGATGGTAAACTTTTCTTAGTAGACTTCTGTCCCCAGTCCAGTCAGCCCAACTGCCACCATGCACACGGGAATGGCAAGAAGAGCCTTCGGTTTAAGGGCACTTAGCAAAGCGCCGCCTCGTTTATATTTGTGGGTTCTTTTATATGTCACTTGGTGTGCAGGGTTCCAAGAACAACTTGGCCTCTTGACAGGGAACATGATAGAATGTCAGGACCTAAGCTAATGTAAAATATGTCTTGTCCAGCCAAGTCATGCACAGGCAATACAAGAAGCCATCGGTCATTCACACGTCTGTACCATGTGGCCGAGGGGCTCCAGTGCTGGGACTCGGCCTCTCCGGAGCTATGTGATGATGGAGATACAGCACACGGTGGCTTCTCATGTAGAATGTGCTGATTTTGAAAAGCAGGAGGGCATGTCTTTACAAAGAGGCACCATTCTCAAAGGGCACTCATTTCTCTTCTGTCTTCTCCCTAATACTTCCTTCCCTCTCTGTTTGTCCCTTTTCCTTTGCGCCCATTCCCATGTCTGTATCTTTGTGTTTGTCTCTTGGGCCTTTGGCACCAACACCAGACAAGCTTGGCAAGGCTTATTGATAGTACATGCTTCCCCCTAAAGACCTCAGCTTCAGATAATACGATTAGGAGAATGAAAGATTCCATTCAACCTTCAGTCTTGGGCCAGTTAGGAGGCACCATATTGGTTACTATAACATGATTGTTGGGCAAAGTCATAACAGGGGAGCTGTTTTGAGTATGCTGCCAACAGAAGACCCAGCAATCGGAGGGGTGGTTGTCATCTGCTTGATAAGATGGATGCAGACCAATGACCCAGGCTTAGTTTTGAGGCTGCCCTTTTGCTTTCATGCCTGAGGCTTCCTCTTCATACACTGTGACAGAGGCCGGAAGCCAGAGGCGGGTGAGTGGATGGGTGGACAACAGAGATCCATTTGCTTTCCCTGGGAGTGGGCATTTTCAGTCCCTGTTACAAAGAAAAATGTTCTCTTTGTACATGTGCACGTGTGCGTTTGTGTGTTTTCATGGGACGTGTGAATACAACAGCATGCGTGTGGGAGCCAGAGGACGACTTTAGGGGGGCTGGTTCTTCCACCTCCTTTGAGGCTGGGTCTCGTGTTGTTTGTTGCTGCTTTTGTCTGGCTAGCTGTCCCACACCTGCCACGGTGTCCAGTTTTCATTTTCTACATGGGTGTTGGCATTCCAAACTGGGGTCGCCATGCTTGCATGGCAAGCACTTTACCCTCTAAGCCATCTCCCCAGTCCCCAAGATAATGTTCTGTGCATGTGAAATCTGACACAGGGACCTGCGTCATTTTGGGCTGTGACATTTTCCTTTGTGATCATTTCCAACTTCATCCCCAATGGTTCTTTCTCACAGTCACAGACTGTGAAGAATTCTATTTCCTGCTAGCTTTCTCCAGCCTGGAGTTCACAGTTGGGTTGAACGCTGAGCCAAGCTTCAGTTGAGAAGCCCGAAGAGTTCCCCCCTTAGAGACCAGTCAGGCCCTCCAAATGGCACATTGCATCAGCTTGGATCATGAGTGATGTGTTAGTTGGTCCCGTCAGTTTCCTAGTGAAAACTACAAGCCAGAGCTCTCACTGTGAGCATTTTACAGTGCCCTTCTGACTAGGAGTTTGTCTCTTGAAAGTTTGGGTCTAGACCTCCTTGTCCCTATCTTGGGAAATGATTTCCCTGCTAGAATTGTTGGGTTCATATGTGTGCATGTCCATGCACACACACATGCACATCTGCCCATGCTGCCCCATTCCAGTGGGAAAGGGAGACAGTGATTTCATGGTAGCTGTCTTTTTGATGAATGTCCCCGCGTCCACCCAGAGAGGCCATGACATTCTTGCCTTCCCCACTTGATAATCTGAAAATCTTCTGAGCCAGGCTGCCTTGCTACAGGCCTTACTCTGGAATGCCATATCGGTTCTACATTTAAATCCCCGGGGCCCACGTCAGTTTACAAGAGGCTGCAGGCTTGAAGCCGATAAGGCAGAGCACTGACGGAAGGCTGTTCCGAGAGCGCGTGCCAGGAAAGACCCAGTCCTTGGTGCTACGGCCCCAGAGCCGCAGAGCTGGGCAACTGCATGTGAAGCATGATGTGATCACACTGTCTTGTTTCAGCCAGCCCCCGCTTTGCCTTGTATCCACTCACACATGCGCTTGCTTTCCGTGGCTCCTCATTTGCCCCCCTGAAACGTGCACCCCAGTGTGCTCAGCTCTTCTCTCTGTTTTCCAACCTTTGCTGGTGAAAGCAGCATGTTGTGCCCAAGTATTCAAAGTGTTCGTCTTCCCACCAGTGAGGGGTTCCACTTCGGGATTCCACAGTTCTGCTTACTTCCTTTAAAGCTGAGCGCGTGCAGGGTTTATGGCTCCCTTTGGGATGGGAAGGGTCTACCATGCTTTTTCTTGGCTGGGGTGGGGGGCGGTTGGATTTTGCTAACCTAGACGAGCTACTGATGGGATTTAGAGTTCCATCCACCTATCTGTCTTCAAGGAGAGTTCTAGATCCAGGCTCCCCTCCTTGGGATCAGATTCTATCATGTACTCAATCACTCTGTACCTTTGCCCAGGTTGTTAACATCTCTGCATCCCAGTTTCGTCATCAGGAACAATAACGGGACATTCCACGGGAGGCTGTCATGGGAGTAAATGGTCAGCATTGAAGGACCTAAAATGGAACCCAGCAATTAGGAAGCACCATGGAAGCGTTGTTTCATGCATAAGTCTTAAGAGCTCGAGGTTTTGGGGGGCTATTAAGAATAAAGACACTGTAGGGCTGGAGAGATGGCTTAGCAGTTAAGCGCTTGCCTGTGAAGCCTAAGGACCCCGGTTCGAGGCTCGGTTCCCCAGGTCCCACGTTAGCCAGATGCACAAGGGGGCGCACGCGTCTGGAGTTCGTTTGCAGAGGCTGGAAGCCCTGGCGCGCCCATTCTCTCTCTCTCCCTCTATCTGTCTTTCTCTCTGTGTCTGTCGCTCTCAAATAAATAAATAAATAGTTTAAAAAAGAAGAAAAAAAAAAGAATAAAGACACTGTGAATGTTTGCATATGGGTTTTTGTTAGAGCACAAACTTTTACTTCTCTGGTGTAAATGTGCAAGGATGTGATGGAGAAGGGGTGGCAGATGAGTGTGACACAGCTGTCACGTTGCATCCACAGTGAGGAAGAAGAGAGAGAGCCATGCCGGGCTTCACTCACTTTCCCCTTGTTTTCAATCTGAGGTCCGAGCCCGTGGAGTGAACAGTGCCTCCCACGTTCCGAGTGGGTATTCCTGTCTCAGCTAAACTGCTACGTTTGTCTCCTAAGTGATTCTACATCCTGTCAAGTTGATAATCAAGATTAACCATCCCATGTACTTCCTGCTATAAGTTTACATTGTAATCTCCCCTCCCTCCCTCTTTTCTATATTTCAGGCTCCCATGTAGCCCAGGCTAGCCCCGAGTTCCCTATGCAGCAGGGGATAATGATGACCTTGTACTCCTGCCAAGGGTTAGGAGGACAGGCGCATAGCGCCGTGCCCAGCCTGTGCTCCGCTCTTGGGCTTGTAGCAAGTGTTGTATTACTGTTAGCTACGTTAAGACGGATCACTGGCTTTTGCGTTGTGTCCAGCACTGTGTAAGGAGGGAAGGAGAGTCAAATGGTATGGTGATGGGTCTTGTCTGCAAAAAATGTTTAACTGTGAATATTACATAGGTGGAAACAAGAGCCATTAGACGGTGCGGTCAGTTTGTTAAAGGCTGAAAAAACAGGGGGTAGAGGGGATGATGGAGAAAGTGAGAGATGAAGATAGAGCAGACTTTGGGAAAGAGTCAATCATATAGGTGCCACTGGAACCCAAGACTTGGAATTTGATGGTATTTGTATTTGAGAAAAATTTTAAAATACTTAGATTTGAAGAAAAGCCATCAATGTTTTACATGGTAAATATTTAGTCATAGCTAAGGAGTATTGAAATGCCATTGATTCTTTTGAAAGTGCATTGCATACTTATAAGAAGATAATCCAGAGCTAGGTTTAGGTCTGTAAGACTAGCTACTCAGGTGGCTGAATCAGGAGGATGAGAAGTTCTAGGGCTGCCCGGGATACACAGAGTGATGTGCAGGGCAATGAAGTAAGACCTTATCTCAAAATATAAGTTAAAGAAAAAAAAAACCAAAGGGCTGAGGATGAAGGTCAGTGGTGTATTGTTTGAGGCCTTGGGTTTAATCCACAGGGGGGAATCGAGGGAAGGAGTGAGGGAGGGAGAGAGAGAAAAACTCCTGAAGTAGTTTATGCTTGCTGAGAAGTCAGCATCCCACCACTGGCCTTGGCCACATCCTGTCCTGGGCTCTCATGGGAGGGTGGGTCTTCTGGGTGCAGGTCAGTGTGTGGAGCGCAATCCCAGGTCGCTCTGACACTGCTCTAGGCAATTTTTTTCTATGCTTTGTATGACAAAAATGTTTTGAATGAAAATTATGTAATCAGCCAGGTGTGGTGGTGCACGCCTTTAACTCTAGCACTGGGGAGGAAAAGTAGGATTGCCATGACTTCAAGGCCACCCTAAGAATACATAATGAATTCCAGGTCAGCTTGACCTACAGTGAGACCTTACCTTGGGGAAAAAAAATGTGACCAGTGGTCGTTATTTTCTTGATTTTTTTTTCTTTAGTTTGTAATAAGAGAGTGATTGAAAAAGGTTCACCTGGGCTAGAGAGATGGCTTAGCAGTTAAGGCACTTGCCTGTGAAGCCTAAGAACTCATGTTCAAACCTCCAGGTCCCATGTAGCCAGTCACACAGTGACGTAAGTACGCAACATCACACATGCACACAAAGGGGCACACACCACTGGACCTCGCCCTCAGAGGCTGAAGGCCCTGGCATGCCCATTTTCTCTCTCTCTCTCCCTCTGCCTCTTTCTCTCTCTCAAAATAAATAATAAAAATATTAAAGAAAATAAGAGTCCACCTAAGTTTTAAAGATGCTACTAAAATTCAGTAAAAGCTTTCACAGCTGAATTAATTGTGTAGCCTAACAATCAACATTATTGCATCTTGCAGTTGGCTGCTTTACTGTATTGAATTTTAAATGCAAATAAAAGCTCTAGGTGGTCACATCAAATTCTGTTTCTTTGTTTATTACAATTACTATTATCACTATTTCAAATCAGCTTAAACCCAAGAATATATATGACTACAAAGATTGGAGATATAAACTGGGTTTTAGGTGGGATTAAAAGATTCTGAACTGGGCTGGAGAGATGGCTTAGTGGCTAAGGCATTTGCCTGCAAGCCAAAGGACCTCGGTTCAATTCCCCAGGTCCCATGTAAGCCAGATGCACAAGGTGGCGCATGCATCTGGAGTTCATTTGCAGTGGCTGGAGGCCCTGGTGTGCCCATTCTCTCTCTCTCTCTCTCTCTCTCTCTGTGTCTGCCTCTTTAACTCAATCATTCTCTCAAATAAATAAATAAATAAATGAATGAAAAATTTAAACATTTTTTAAAAAAGATTCTGAACTGTTATGAATTTATTTTCAAAATCAGTGTGTACAGCTGGGTTTAAGCTTGCATGTGAATCTGGAAGCTGAGAGTTCTCCATTTAGCTATCACATGAAATGCCTTTCTCATGCTAGGCAAGTGCTCTACAACTGAACGATATTGGAATCCAATATCATGTTTATTAAAAGAGAATAGGGCTGGAGAGATGGCTTAGCGGTTAAGCGCTTGCCTGTGAAGCCTAAGGACCCCGGTTCGAGGTTCAGTTCCCCAGGTCCCACGTCAGCCAGATGCACAAGGGGGCGCATGCGTCTGGAGTTCATTTGCAGAGGCTGGAAGCCCTGGCGCGCCCATTCTCTCTCTTTCCCTCTATCTGTCTTTCTCTCTGTGTCTGTCACTCTCAAATAAATAAATAAAAAATAAAAATAAAAAATAATAAATAAAAGAGAAGTAATAGAAAAATGTGAGGGCTGGAGATGGCTTATTGGCTAAGGCAGTTGCCTCCAAAGCCAAAGGACCTATGTAAGCCAGATACACAAGGTGGCACATGTGTCTGGAGTTTGTAAAAAAAAAAAAAAAAAAAAAGTGAATTGGAAACATACGTTATTTTAGCTGAATAGTATCTGCAATGATGGTTTAGAAACCCAAACCAACAAAAATATTGGGCTTTGTTTAGAACTGCTAATGCTTGATGATTTTATTTTTAATATTTTTATTTATTTGCTAGTAGAGCAAGTAAGAGACACGGAGAAAAAGTGAGTATGGGCTCACCAAGGCCTCTTGCCACTGCAAACTAGCTCCAGATGCATGTATTATTTCTGCATCTGGCTTTATGTGGGTCCTGGGAAATCAAACTCTGGCAGGCAGACTTTGCAACCAAGGGCCTTCGAACCACTGGGCCATTACCTTCCCAGTCCTGCTTTGTGGGGCACAGGTTAGGGCCCTGGGCCACTGAGGGTTAAAACAGGCCTGAGCTTCCAGGCATGGCTAAGGACCCCCGGGGCTACAGGAGGCCACTCCCTCTCCAAGCCCGGGTCTGCTGGACCTCCAGAGACTTAGGGTTCCCTCATAGCTCTGTGACCTTTGGCCAGTTGCCTAGGAAACTCCTTATCAGCAAGCAGCCTTCACGTAGCCCATGCCCCGTGACCCTCTTCCCGCCACTACGTAGATCACCGTAGATCACCTTACTCCGTATGTGCTGGTGAACATTCCTAGTTATCAGCAAGCAACCTTTGAACCCACCAATACCCTTAGGACCCTCTTCCCACTCTCTCTCAACTGCTTATAAAACCTCAGTCCCCTGACAAATAAAACGAGCTGTTCTCTGAAGTTGTCTCCTGCAACTTGCCTGACCGTCTCTAGGGAACCAGGACCCAGAGGACCCAGGGACCCACACTGCTTGATGATTTTAAAAGCAGATAGCTTTTAGTGATTAAAAAAAAAATCCCCTAGAGTCAATTCCCTGCCTGATTTCTTGCCCTGGGGTGTCCTACATTGTGTTTCCCCACTAAGGTGCAAAGATCAGGAGCAACGGAGGCCTGTGACCTAGAATGAAGCCCGTCCTTGTCAGCTTGTAGCTGTGTGGCTTTGACCTGTATCACTTTAGTAGCTGTGCTCTGCTTTCCTCTCTGCAAAATGGTAGGGTTTTGTGTTTGCTGATGATGCACACGACCCATGCAGAAGGCCTGGCGTAGGCTCTGGCGGGTGGAAGGTTCTTAAGAAACATGAATCTTTGGTTTTTTTTCACCTGCCACAGGTGGCATCTATCTCGAGGATAGAGGATAGCCTCGCACCTGGAGGAAGGAGCACAGGGCTTCATCCCTTTGGTCCTTTTACGATCCCCCCTCCCCTGGGCAGTGCAACAGTGACAACATAGACTCCCAAGGGAAACTTGCACAAACATGGGGCATCCTCAGATGTGCGGTCCCAGTGGTGAAAGCTGCAGGGGTCCAGGCCAGTGTGGTGAGTACTGGAAGAGCAATCCCCAGACATGCACAAATGGTTCCCCTCGGATGGAGATCCTGGGATTCTGCAGCTGTTTGTCCTAACTGAAGATGTTTGGTTGTGGTCGTGGCTGTTTATAGACCACTTTCCCCCTTCTTCTGCCCCTACTCTGCCTCCTCATCCCGGTAATTGCCAAAGAATGTGGTCCAGTTCTTTGGGTGGCTTATGAGAGCCCTTTATAGCAGTCAAGAAGGAATTCTTGGTATTCTTATCATGTTTAAGAGATTAAACTATTCTTATGTAAGACACAACTCATGTTTAACAGGAAATACGTTGAACTGACCCAGGGAGACTCTGGATGACTCTTTACAGGACTATTTTGTGTTGTAAAATGAACCTGTTGCATGTTAAGGGCCAAAGAGCATCTTAATTTTCTGCAGTTTCATCTGCCAAGTGATAAGGTTTTCTTTTCCTTTTTTTCCCTTTTTTTTTTTTGAGGTAAGCCCAACAGACTGGCCTTTTTAAAAAATATATTTGTTTATTTGAGAGAGAGAGAGGATGGGCACACCGAGGCCTCCAGCCACTGCAAATGAACTCCAGACGCATGCACCACCTTGTGCATCTGGCTTACATGGGTCCTGGGGAATCAAACCAAGGTCCTTTGGCTTTGCAGACAAGCACCTGATTACTAAGCTGGCTCTCCTGCCCTCCCTTGTTTCAATGCACTCACATGTGCACTAGAGAATTGGCACAACAGGGCCTCCAGCTACTGCAATCAAACTCCAGACACGTGCACCACCTTGTGCACATGGGCGACCTTGTGCACTTGAGTCCCCTGTGCGTCTGGCTTACATGGGACCTGGAGAGTCGAACATGGGTCTTCAGGCTTTGCAGGCAAGTGCCTTAACTGCTAAGCCATCTCTCTAGCCCTTCTTTTCTCTTTTTAGAATAAGTCTATTTAGTGATAACTTCAGTGATTACTATTTAGTAATGGGAGGGAGCATTTTTTTTAAAACTTAAATTGGGGCTGGAGAGATGGCGTAGCGGTTAAGCACTTGCCTGTGAAGCCTAAGGACCCCGGTTCGAGGCTCGGTTCCCCAGGTCCCACGTTAGCCAGATGCACAAGGGGGCGCACGCGTCTGGAGTTCGTTTGCAGAGGCTGGAAGCCCTGGCGCGCCCATTCTCTCTCTCTCCCTCTACCTGTCTTTCTCTCTGTGTCTGTCGCTCTCAAATAAATAAATAAAATTTAAAAAAATAAAAAAAAAACTTAAATTGGAAGTATATCAGATATCCAGTTTATGAAAGTATCTTACGGTATAAATAATCTCAGATGTAGATTGTTGGGTATAAAATGGAGCTTAAAGTTTATTTTATTTATTTATTTATTGTTTTCTGAGGTAGAGTCTTACTCTGGCCCAGGCTGACCTAAAAATTGCTACGTGGTCTCAGGGTGGCCTCCCGAGTGCTGGTATTAAATGCGTTGCAACGCCACACCCGGCTTTTAAAGTTTATTTTTGCTAACCTGATATTCCAGAATGTATTTTATTTTTATAATATTAGCTGCATAGCTAATTCATTTATACTGGAAAAAACTTATCAAAATACATATAGTTTAATCAAGGCCAAGAGAAAATGCCTCATTTTTAAGTTTTGTTTTTTTTTTTTTTCCTGGCTTTGTTGCCATCCTACTAGTTTATTTCTTGGAGAAAGCTAAAACATTTTCAGACATCAGAATGAGTTGTTGTAAAGGCCATCATGACATAGCCAAAGCCTGAAACACATGAACACCTGATTGTCCAGTGTCAGATGATGTGCATCGGTGGTGCCAGCTTCACTGGCAGAAGATCTTCACTTTTGCATGGGATTCCTTTCTTTAAGAGGCCTGTGCAGGTTTACTGTTATCACCATGTTAATGTGTGTGTGTGTGTGTGTGTGTGTGATGTCATGTGTGGAGGCCAGAAGACAACTGCATGCCAGCCCTTGCCCTTACCTTGTTTAAGGCAGGGTTTCTCATTGTTCACGGCTCTGAACATCAGGAGAGCTGACCCGCAAGCTTACTGTTTCAGCTTCCCTTCTTGCCCTAGGCATGCTGGGATTACAGCTGCTAGCTAGCATTATAGTGTTCAACTTTACATGGGTTCTGGGGACACAAACTAAGGTACTCATGCTTATATGGCAGGTGCTTTACCCATTGAGACATCTCCCCAGCCCCCATTTTGAAATTCTTGATAATCTGAAGCTCACCTTTTGTTTGGTTTATTCTTTTTATTTTCTATTTATTTATTTGAGAGAGAAAGAGGGAGAGAGAGAGAGAGAGAGAGAGAGAGAGAGAGAGAGAGAGAGAGAGAGAATGGGCATGCCAGGGTCTCCAGCCACTGCAAATGAACTCCAGATGCATGTGCCCCCTTGTGCTTCTGGCTTACATGGGTTCTGGAGAATCAAACTGGAATCTTTTGGCTTTGCAGGCAGACACCTTAACTGCTAAGCCATCTCTCCAGCTCTGAAGCCCACATTTTTGTTTTGCATTGGACCCTAAAAGTGATGAAACTGGTTTTACTTACTGGCTACCTGGTAATTCCGCTCTAGCTAGTTTTTGAATTTGGAATTTGTACCCCAATCCTAACAAAGTAAACATTTCAAAACTCACTCCATACATGAAAATTTGAGGGCCAGGCTAAAAAGCTTTTGCCTAGATACATTTCAACTACTGGCAAAATTCTAAGTATTGGATTAGCAGTGTGTGTTTGAACCTTTTAATTTTGTCACAAGCAATGCAAAACTAAAATCCTACTCCTTACCTCTCCTTCCCTCCCTTCCTTCTTTCTTTTCTCTTTCATTATTTGAGGCAGGGTCTCATTCTAGTTCAGGCTGACCTGGACCTCACTGTGAAGTCCCAGACTAGCCTACTTCAGCCTCCTGAGTGCCAGGATGAAAGACATGAAGCACCGTGCCCCACACGCCTGGCTCTTAGTAGTTTCTGTTAAATTCAAATTATTCATGAAGGCTACCCTGAAGGCTCAGATTTCAAAGGATTTTTACTTTTTAATATTTATAGCACTGAGTTTGAGTCTTTAAAAAATATCCTTGTTCATTTATTTGCAAGCAGAGAGAAAGTTAAGTGAGACAGACAGAGAGAGAGAGAGAAAGAGAGAGAGAGAGAATGGGTGCACCAGGGCCTCCAGCCTCTGCAAACAAATTCCAGATGCATGTGCCACTGTGCATCTGGCTTTATGTGGGTACTAGGGAATCAAACCCAGGTCACTGCTCACCCATTTCTCCAGCCTGAGTTTGAGTCTTTTACAGGCAAGAGTTTTTTTTTTTTTTCAAAATTAAAATTTTTTTAAATTTTTTATTAACATTTTCCATGATTATAAAATATATCCCATGGTAATTCCCTCCCTCTAAAATTTTTTTTAAGAGAGAGAATTGGTGCATTAGAGCCTCTAGCCACTGCAGTTGAACTCCAGATGCATGTACCACTGTGTGTGTACGCATCACCTTATGTGTATGATCATCTTGTGCATCTGTGGGTTCTGGGAAGTCAAACATGGGTCCTTAGGCTTTGCAGGCAAGCACCTTAACCATTAAGCCATTTCTCTAGCCCAAGAGTTATCTTTGTCATCAGGGAAAAAGAATAGACTTCTAAAAAATTCTGTGAATTTTGCTTCTGATTCTAAATGGCAGTCTTGGGAATTGTAAAATTGGGGCTCCTGTTTCTGAAGGCAGCCACAGAAAAGTCCGTGACTTCCAAGAAGTTGCCTGGAGGCTGCAGGAGGGAGGAATGTTGAGGGTGGGAGGGTCTATTTGTAGCAGAAACCTGCAGTGGGTGTTTGTCAACTTAGGGATGATATAGGCCCATGAGCCAATTTTACATGAGGCATTGGTAGAATTTTATTCTATTTTAAGACGTTGGCTACCAATAGCTCTTTCTTTGCTTCATCTTGGTTTTTGATGGTTTCTTTTTGCGTCAGTTCCAGGTCAGAAATATGCTGCTGTTGGCCCACAGTGCAGCCCGCCTTTGGGCCAGGACAAGGCTGTCTTTTTGATGCGGGGTCAGGTTCAATGTGAGATAACCAGCTTGGGATTCTGAACCTGTGTTGATATGTCATTCCTGCTGTACAATGTGGCTTTGCTAATGCCCTCCTGCTGCTTGTGAAATGGCCAAGATTTAAATGCTGGGATCAGGAGTCAAAGAGCCAGGGGATGGCTCTGGCATCTTGATGCCGCACACCTGCCTGGAAGAGGGCGACTCTGTAACGGCTCAGCATGGCAGAGTGGACAAGCAGTCCACTCTGGGACAGCTCTTGTTTATCTGCTCGAGTTCTGTGGGGAGAAATATTTTGGCCAAAAGAGTGATTTAAAAGATAAAGTATAATTTCAGAAATTAAAAGGCTTAAAGTAAGGCTGGAGGGATGGCTTAGTGGTTAAGGCATTTGCCTGCAAAGCCAAAGGACCCAGGTTCGATTCCCCAGGATCCATGTTAGCCAGATGCACAAGGGGGCACACATGTCTGGAGTTTGTTTACAGTGGCTGGAGGCCCTGGTGCACCCATTCTTTCTCTCTTCCCCTCCCCTTTTCTCTGTCAACTAAATAAAAATAAATATTTTTTTAAAAAGGTTCAAAGTAGAACCAATTCAAAACATATTTAAGAGGTGGTGTGTATGTATACATGTGTGTATGTGTACATTGCTGTGTTTGGGGGATTGAACCCAGGGCATCTCCTATGCTAGGCAAATGTTCAACCACTGAGCTACACCACCAGCCCAGTTGTTTTCTCTTTTTTAAAAAAAATTATGTTGGGGGGCTGGATGGATGGTTTAGTGGTTAAGGTGCTTGCCTGCAAAGCCAAAGGGCCAAGATTCGATACCCCAGGGACTATGTAAGCCAGATGCACAAGGTGGCACATACATCTGCGGTTTGTTTGCAGTGGCTGAAGGCCTGGAATACCCATTCTTTCTCTCTTTCTGCCTCTTTTGCTCTCTCAAGTAAAAATTAAAAGAAAAAAAAATTTTGTTTTTTTAAATTTATTTATTTTGAGAGCGACAGACACAGAGAGAAAGACAGATAGAGGGAGAGAGAGAGAATGGGCGCGCCAGGGCTTCCAGCCTCTGCAAACGAACTCCAGACACGTGCGCCCCCTTGTGCATCTGGCTAACGTGGGACCTGGGGAACCGAGCCTCGAACCGGGGTCCTTAGGCTTCACAGGCAAGCGCTTAACCACTAAGCCATCTCTCCAGCCCAGAAAAAAAGATTTTTGTATTCATTTATTTGAGAGAGAAAGAAAGAGAAGACCCACACACAGGACACACATGCACACACAGGATTGTTATGCCAGGGCCTCCTGCCACTACAAACTCCACATGCATATGCCATTTTGGTGCATCTGGCTTCATGTGGGTAATAAAGAATTGAACCCAGGCAATCAGGCTTTGCAAGCAAACACCCTTAATTGTTGATCCATCTCTCCAACCCTTGCTTGAAGTGCCAGAGCAGTGGTCAAAATAGGTAGGTTGTTTCCCAGTTACTTGGAAATGTAGCCAAAACATCAAACAAATAACAAGAAGTATAGAACACTTATATAGCGTGTGCTCCGTGTGTGTCCATGCCTGCTTGTGTACGCTCCTTTTATCTCCATTGCAACGCTATGAGGTCGTTCCCACAACTCTATGGGATTCTGAGTAAAGTGGGTCTGCTTACAGCTAGGCTCATGGAGGCATTCCTGGTCCTATGGATAACAAAGGGGCAGAGGAGCTTGGGACCTTGGCCAAGCCCACCAAGAAGATACTTGAGCTGTGGCAACCTTGAGGAATGGCAGGAGACCCTTCTTAGGGAGAAAAGTGTCCTTTGATTCAAGAGGCTTATGAATCTGGGTCATGACCCTACTGGGATGTAAATATATTCAAAGTCCTTGGTGTGCAGTAGAAAGGTTTGACTTGGAGGTAGATCTTTGGCTGCTGTTTCGAGTACCATGATTCCATCAAAGAAGGCTGTTGTAGCACTGATCCTATCTCAAGCTGTGCTTTGCGGGGTGGTGGTCATGCTGAGCTAACCATTTTGGCCTGCCAGGCCCCTGGAGCCACTGCAGGGCCTCCAAAAGACCTCTGAGGTGCAATCTGAGGCACCCCTGCATGATCACATTACGTGAGACCAAGAACTTCTATTACTGGAGCTTTTGGGGAGCCCTGCTGATGAGAGCAGCTATGGCTGCTGGCAAGTGGAGATGCTTCTGGGAGATGTTGGTGGCCCAGGCCAGTGAGAACCTCTGGTGAAATCAGAGAAGAATGCTGGGCTGGGGGATCCTTCCTGGTAGTCCCCAACCCCACAGAACTTTTGAGGAGGGACCACATGGTCCATTCTTCAGCATGCCTCTCAGTGAAGACTAAGAAGAATCATGTGCCATTAGTTGACCTGGTTGGAGATCCAGTAGCCCAGGTTGAGGGGCTCTAGCTGGTTTTGACTGACAATTGGCTCTCTGGCTTGTGGTGGAGGGATTCTCTAGAAAAAAGAATTACCATTTTGGTAGTGACCTTCCCAAATGAACTTGAGAATACCATTGATCAAGTCAGTTTTTAAACATATTTATATTGTTAATATTTCTTCTGCTCTCTCTCTCTCTCTCTCACACACATCTTTACCAGTTAGTTCCCAAATGGAAATGTGTCCATCCACTTAGCTATCTGGAGCACCCTTATGTCAATGTTTTAGGAAATCTGGCACCAGACATTGGTGCAGCGCCTCTGGTGGGTCATGCCAACTCCAGCTTTTCTTTGTGGTGTTTGGCTTATTTGTGCATGCATCTTGGCCCTTCACTGGATTGAAAGTTTTCTCATTAAGTCATGGTAGGGTTAGGTTTATGCTGCAGCCACAATGTCCCAGAGGCAAAAAGGATTTCTCTCAATCAGGCGTGGTGGTGCATGCCTTTAATCCCAGCACTTGGGAGGCTGGGGTAGGAGGATCATTTTGAATTTGAGGCCAGCCTGGGCTATAGAGTGAGTTCTAGGTTAGCCTGGGCTACAGTAAGACCCTGACTCACAAAAACAAAAACTACAATGATTTCTTAGTCATTCCCATTCCTACATGGAATTCCTACATGCATCCATTGTCCTACATGAGTACTGAGGGCTGCTTCATATGGCCCCTCAAGGACACAGGGTGCTAATGGGAACATGTGGTCCTTCTTGGTCCCCAAGACAGGGAAATAGTATGAAAGTGTCTCAGACTAGCAACTAAGTGTTTTAGCTTGGAGGTGGCATTATTTCTGCCCACAGCCCATTGACCAGAGCTGACCACGTGGGATATTTATCCATGTAATCCTCATGTGTGCCTAGAAGAAAACAAACGGAAAAGGTGGAAGCCCCACAGCCAGTTTATGATAATCTTGGTTGCCCATTGACTTGAAGCAAAGTTGTCCCAGGAAGTCTTACGTTCCGGTTTGTGCAGGTGAGGTGGGGTGTGGGTAATGAGAGTGAAACACAGGGCCCTCCATCTCCATGGATTCTGTGCCCTCAGACTCAACGCATGCAGATTGAAATATCTGGGGGAAAAAAATTGCATCTGTATGGAACACAAACTGACTGTTTTTTTCCTTATGATTCCCTAAACAATATAGAAAAGCAGGGTGGGTCCATGGATCCTCGGGCCCGCGGTTCCCTGAAGGTGTCCAGGCAGCCACGGAGAGCGGGGTCTTGAGCAGCCGTGAGCATGAAGGGTTGTACACCAGGAGACGACTTCAGAGAGCAGTTCTGATTGTTCAATAGGGAAATGGGTTTATAAGCAGTTGAGAGTGGGAAGAGGATCCTAAGGGGATCGGTGGGTTCAAAGGTTGCTTGCCTAGAAACATTCATTCCAGGATGTAGGGAGAGAGTCAGGTGATCTACGTCCTGGTGGGAAGAGGGTCGCAGGGGGACGGGCTGTGTGAAGGCTGCTGGCTGACACCATATAAGAAGTTTCCTAGGCAACTGGCCATAGGTCACAGGGCTATGGGCAAAGCCTAAGTCCAGGTGTCTGGGCTTGGAGAGGGAGTGGCCTCCTGTAGGCTGGGGGTCCTCAGCTGTGCCTGGCAGTGCCCAACAAAGCAATAATTTATAGAGTAGTTACAAAGCATTGTAAATGGTTTAAAATGCTAGTATATGGGAAGATAGGCTTGGTTCTACATAAGTACTATGCAATTTTATGTAAGGGCGTGGGCACCTGTGGATCTTGATGTATTTACAGGGTGTTGGAACCAATCCCCAGGGATGACTCTGTGTAGTACCAACTTTTTGGTGTGGAAAATGCAATTTAAGCATCCATTATGAAGAAAGTCTGTCATTTCTCTTTGCTAGTAATGGAGGTAGAAAGGTAGATGAGTGGATAGGGGCAGAGACAGCTCTGTGAGAAGTCACCAGGTGCTGGCATCCCGGGCAATGTTTGCCTTCAGTTTTTGCCATGGATTAAGTGCCTTGGTTGGGAAACAGCCCCACCCATGAGCTCCAGAGAGCCTGCCCATTCCTTCTCTGCTGGCCTATGCGGAGATAGCCTGGATTATTCTTTTTAAAAATGCACTCTCTACCTGCATTCATTGCCATCATTGAAAGAGTGTGCTTTGGGGTTGGGGTGATCTGAGCACTTCAATATTGTGAGGTGTGAGTTACACTTCAAATGAGAATGGGAATGTAAGTACAAGGAACCATGTACTTATTGAATCCGTGGCTGGAGTATGGGGCAAAATACAGAAACTTTTTATTGGTGATGGTGCCTGTGCTTTTTTTCTGTGTTTTAAAATACTAGTTAACTGAGCTTTTATGATGATGATGATGACAATGATGTTTGTATTCTGCCCGAAGAAGCATCTGTTTGCTGGGCTGATGTCAAGTTTGTTCTGTGTGTCTTGTGGTGGGTATCTACCCCTGTGTTGCCATCTTCAGATGCAGGTTTCTGAGGACAGAGTTTGAGATGCCTGCTCCATTTCCTTTCATTCATTTCTATTTACTTACTCATTTATTCAGTCTGTATATGTGTACAATATGTGTGGTTTGGTGGTGGTGTGTGTGGCATATGTAGGTGTGCGCGTAAGCCAGAGGAGAAGGTTGGTGTCCTGTCCCCCCCACCCCGCTCCTCACTCAGCTGTGTGTCTCCCTGAGTCCCTCACTGATTCCAGAGCTTTTCAGGATCCTCAGTGATCTCCAGCCTCTACTCCCCATGGGATTGGGATTGCAGGAAAGTGTGGCCACATGCATCTGTCTACGTAGGTGCTGGGGAATCAAACTCAGGTAGTCTCAGGCTGCCTCGGGCCCTTGTGCTGCACAGAAAGCACTCCTACCTGCTGAGCCCTCCTCCTTCGGCAATGATGAAGCTGGTGAGGGAGTCCACAGGAAGTTACTGTATTTAACTCGCCTTACTCGTACTTTCTAGTTTTTACAAGTGCTGATGGGGCATAGCTCGTATGTTTTCCCTTCACATCTCATAAGTAATATTGTACTGCCCTCCTCTCCCCTCTGCCTCCTTCCTTCCCTTCCTCTACTAACATTTCATTCTGTTCTAACAGTGATAAGCTGCAGGAAACGTAAAGAATGTGATGGCTTTACTTAAGGGTGACAAGTGCAAGTGCCCCCTTCATATCTGCAGGGCCTGCTCTGCTGGTGCCATCTTTGTCTCCTGGCTACCTGGAGTGGCACTGAGCTGGCAGTGGAGAGAGTGCAGGCTTTTAGGTTTCCCAGAGCTGTCTGAATCCCACCTCTGCCCTGGACAGAGCATGCGGCCTGGGGCAGAAAGCTTAGGTCTTCTTCCCTGTGCTCTGTAGTGGATACTGTTGTCTGTTGCTCACACACTTCCTGGACTGTGAAGCCCGCAGAAGGCTTGCATTCTCTCTCTCTCCTCTGTGTGCGGGTGGGTGCAGTGGGGCACGCCGCACCCATCCCACCCAGTGCTACTGGGGCTTCGACTTGTGTAGTTGCATGGACGGTCTTCCTCGCCCACAAGCGTCCTGAGCTGGCCCCACTCGCTGCGTGAGGAAGGCACATCAGTCCCAAGCAACCCCAGGCAGCAGTTCCTCTGGACTAAAAGATGGAGCAAAACAATTCCCTTTGCATTAAGGCTGCTTTGCAGAGAAGATAAACATTTGGGGAATCAGGTAGACCCTCAGTGCATCACGTGCTGATGTCCTTGGAGAGTGGGAAAAAAAGACGGAGGTGAGCAGAGGGAGAGAGGACGAAGAGCCGGGGACAGAGGTTTGGGAGGATTGCCAGGCTGTGCCAGCCCCTCTGGCTTTCCAAATAGAGAAGGCAGCACTTCTCTTTGTGTTCCTCAAACTTTGCATGGAGTTTCTGTCCTACGCCATGAGAGGAGTTTGAATGCTGGTGTCACCAACCTCTATGTCATAGTCAGCTCCAAAGCAGACACAGTTTTGGGGAGGAAGGGGTTTATTTCAGGCTTACAGATCCAGGGGAAGTTCTATACTGGCAAAAGAGGCTGGTCCCTTTCACAGATCCAAGTAGAGAGAGAAGAAATGACCACCAGGACCACCAAAAGCAAACACCCACCCACCAGGAACCCCAGGCAGAGCTCAAGCACTCCGCATACCTTAGGCTGGAGTTCAGATCCACCCCCACAAACTCCTTAGGGCTGGACCCCAGGATCCGCCCACAGTGACACCTCTTCCAGTCAGGTGGCTGGAAATCTAAGTTACAAGCTTTAATAAAACATTTGAGTCTGCTGGGGGACATAAATTCAAACTACCACACTCTAGTTTCTTGAAAATACTTTATATTTTATAAGCAATAGGTGAGTTCAGAATTAAAACCAGTGAAACACCTTTGTGTTTCTTGAGAAGTATTGAGCAGTAAGCAGAGGGTCCATTCATCCTGCTCCAGTTGATTCTGCTCTTCAGAACTGTAATTGCTGGGAATAGTTTGTGCGACATGATTCTAGCCCCTTTCTTTGCATTTATATTCACACACATGTATATACACATAGACAATTTGTTTTATTTTTAGCATAGAGTATTATCTTACATGTATTCTATAACTTTTCCCCATTTGTAGTTAGATGGTTATATGTTGTTTATATGTCCCTTTGTTTTCAGTTATATGTTTACATGTTAAAACATATACTTCTACTTCATTCTTTTTTTTAAAAATATCTTATTTATTTTAAGAGATAGAAACAGGCAGATAGAGAACACGAGTGTACCAGGGCTCCTAGCCACTGCAAACAAGCTCCGGATGCACATGCACCAAGTTATACATCTGGCTTATGTGGGGCCTGGTGCATCTCCTTCATTCCTATTAAAGACTTCAAGAGATTTCATAATATGTGTATTTTGCTTAAATAATACCCAATTAATAGACATTCAGTTGCTATTGCCCCATCTTTAACTTTCTGTTGCAATAGTGCATGGAGGTGTGTGTGTGTGTGTGTGTGTGTGTGTGTGTGTCCCCTCTTGTACACATGACACAGCTCATAAGTAGCCTTCTAGTAGAAAGGCTGAGCCCCAGGACACGTGCATAAGATACTTTTGTACATTCTGCCAAGTTCGGTTCCAAAAAGGCCATTCTGAGTTGTACTCCCACTCCCAGAATAGGCGATTTACTGTCCCACACCCTCGCCTACTCTGAAGGTGAGTCCGCTTTGCTTTTCCTACGCGCCACAGTGAGAAGCGCGCAGTCACGTGTTCTGAGCAGGCGCGGTGGGGGGCGGACTCCTGTCTCAGCTGCTTTTCTCATCACTTAACAAAACACCTGGCCAGGAACTTAAGGAGGAGAGGCTAATTTTGGCGCGCGCTTTCAGAGCAGCCCAGTCCTTGATGGTGGGAGCTTGTGGCAGCTGGTCCCTCGCAGGGACAGACAGGAAGCAGAGAGCTCCATCCGAGGAAGGGGTCACCTTAAAGGTCCACCCCATCTGCAAGCTAGACCACACCCCCAAAGTTTCCACAACTTTGCAAAAAACAATGCTACTAGAGACTGAGTGCTTAAACCCACGATCTATGGGGGACATTTCAAGTTCAGACCTGAACAGCACACTCCATAGAGCTCTTGTTCTCTTGTATTTCCTCTTCTATTAATTAATACTCCTAACTTTTGCTTTTTTTAAAAAAATTTTTGTTCATTTTTATTTATTTGAGAGTGACAGAGAGAGAGAGAGAGAAAGATCACGCCAGGGCTTCCAGCCACTGCAAACAAACTCCAGACGCAGGCGCCCCCTTGTGCATCTGGCTTATGTGGGTCCTGAGGAATCGAGCCTTGAACCAGGGTCCTTAGGCTTCACAGGCAAGCGCTTAACCACTAAGCTATCTCTCCAGCCCCCTAACTTTTGCTTTTTAACGATGTGGATTGTCCTACAAAAGGGAGCAGAAAGCAGGGAATTGCCTGGGCTCCTGAAAAGAAGCAACGTTCCCATATCGACTCCAGCTTGAAGTAGAAGGGTCTGAAGAGCAGTGGAGCTGGACCCTGGATGTTCTGCTCTGGCCACTGTTGGCGTGCGCTCCCCCACCCACCCTGGGCACATGCTGCCGCCGGGCATAGACACATGCATGCGCCACACATACCACGCCACACACGCACGATCTAAAAGAAATGTGGGCTGTCTTTTTTTCTCACTGACCTATAGAAATTCTTTTTTTTTTTTTTTTTAGTTTTTATTTTTTGGTTGTTGTTCATTTTTTATTTATTTATTTGAGAGCAACAGACATAGAGAGAAAGACAGATAGAGGGAGAGAGAGAGAATGGGCGCGCCAGGGCTTCCAGCCTCTGCAAACGAACTCCAGACGCGTGCGCCCCCTTGTGCATCTGGCTAACGTGGCACCTGGGGAACCGAGCCTCGAACCGGGGTCCTTAGGCTTCACAGGCAAGCGCTTAACCGCTAAGCCCCTATAGAAATTCTTTATGCAACATGCTACTCTATTGTTGTAAATGTCTTCTCTCAAATACTGCATTTCGGTTCATTTATAAATTGGTTTTATTTTGCTTTTATGCCTTCTGGGTGTAGGTGCATGTACTTCTAGATTTAGTTTTTGTTTTCCTCTGATCACGTGGAATTTTTTAATTTTTATGAATTCTAACTTGTCAGTCTTTTTCTTTATTGTATCTGAATTTTGTATCGTGTGAGGAAAGTTTTTTTTTCCCCCCATCCTAGATTATAGGCTTATCCTCTGTGTAACTTTTTATTTTTACAATTTTAAAATTTTATTTTTTATTTTTTGGTTTTTCGAAGTAGTGTCTCACTCTGGCCCAGGCTGACCTGGAATTAACTATGTAGTCTCAGGGTGGCCTCGAACTCATGGAAGATCCTCCTATCTCTGCCTCCTGAGTGCTGGGATTAAAGGAGTGCACCACCACACCTGGCTTATTTTTTTAATTTTTATTTTTCATTTATTTATTTGTGAACAGAGATAGAAGACAGAAAGAGAAGAGGGACAGGGAAAGGGAAAGAGAGAAAAACAGAGAGAGATCATGGGCATGCCAGGGCCTTCAGCTGCTGCTGGAAGTAGGTCTCACTCTAGCTCAGGCTGATGGGGATTCACACTGTCGTCTCAGAGTGGCTTTGAACTCATGGTGACGCTCTTTCCTCCTGCCTTCCAAGTGCTGGGATTAAAGATGGGCACACCACACCCAGCTTGCTTAACTTTTTACAGTGAGATGTTTCATCCAGCCTTGTTATTTTTCTCTTTGTGTCATCACCTATAAATGAGAATTATATTACATCTCTCCTGAAGACTTGGTGAGTTCCAGGAACATGGGGTCCTGCCTCCCCCCTTCCTCCTTGCCTTATTCTGCTACTGCAACATCACCAGAGTTTGAGTGTCTTAGACAACAAGCCTGCCGCCCGCCCGCCCTCCCTCCCTCCCTCCCTCCCTCCCTCCCTCCTTCCTTTCCCTCCCTCCCTCCCTCCCTTCCCTCCATCCCTCCTTCCTTTCCCTCCCTCCCTCCCTTCCCTCCATCCCTCCTTCCTTTCCCCCCTCCCTCCCTCCCTTCCCTCCATCCCTCCTTCCTTTCCCTCCCTCCCTCCCTTCCCTCCATCCCTCCTTCCTTTCCCTCCCTCCCTCCCTTCCCTCCATCCCTCCTTCCTTTCCCCCCTCCCTCCCTCCCTTCCCTCCATCCCTCCTTCCTTTCCCCCCTCCCTCCCTCCCTTCCCTCCATCCCTCCTTCCTTTCCCTTCCTCCCTCCCTCCCTTCCCTCCATCCCTCCTTCCTTTCCCTTCCTCCCTCCCTCCCTTCCCTCCATCCCTCCTTCCTTTCCCTCCCTCCCTCCCTCCCTTCCCTCCATCCCTCCTTCCTTTCCCTCCCTCCCTCCCTCCCTTCCCTCCATCCCTCCTTCCTTTCCCTCCCTCCCTCCCTTCCCTCCCTCCCTCCTTCCTTTCCCTCCCTCCCTCCCTCCCTTCCTTCCATCCCTCCTTCCTTTCCCTCTCTCCCTCCCTCCCTCACCTCCCTTCCTCACTCCTTTCCCTCCCTCCCTCCTTTCCCTCCCTCCTTTCCCTCCTCCCTCCCTCTTTTCTTTCTTTCTTTCCTCCCTCCATTCCCTGCTCTTCTCCCTTCCTTTTTTCTCTCCTCTCCTCTCCTTTCCTCTCCCTCCCTTCCCTTCCCCTCCTCTCACCTCTCTTCTCCTCCCCTCCTCTCCTCTCGTCTCCTTCCCTCCCCTCCCATCCTCTCTTCTTCTGTTTCACAGTTCTGGAGACTAGAGAGTCCAAGATCAAG
This sequence comes from Jaculus jaculus, assembly GCF_020740685.1. Classification (NCBI taxonomy): domain Eukaryota; kingdom Metazoa; phylum Chordata; class Mammalia; order Rodentia; family Dipodidae; genus Jaculus; species Jaculus jaculus. The sequence goes on along the minus strand of NC_059102.1, from coordinate 23,696,073 downwards.
GCTCTAGCATATAGGGTGTCTGGTAAGACCCCACTTCTTGGTTTTCAGAGGTTCCTTCTCACTGTGTCCTCACCAGGCAGAGGAGGCAAGGGAGCTCTCCTGGGGTGTCTATTGTATCAGCTAATCACCTCCTCAAGGCCCCACCTCCTAATACCATCACACGGAGGGTTAGGGTTAATGTGACTTTTGGAGGGTGGGAGACCCAGACACTCAGGTCATAACGTCCTTTCCAATGCTGCACAGACAAGCATACTTGGTAGGCTCCTTCTTTACTGGTGAGAAGTTAGGGCACAATGCATGGGGCTGGGGAGGCAGCTCAGCGGGTAAAGTGCTTGCTACACAAGCATGAGAATCCTAACGTGAGCCCTCAGCATCCATGCAAAACCTGGGAAAGGTGGTTCATGCTTGTTTCAAAAAATAAGAAGGAAGCCGGGCGTGGTGGCACATGCCTTTAATCCCAGCACTCGGGAGGCTGAGGAGGGAGGATCGCTGTGAGTTACAGGCCAGCCTGGGACGACAGAGTGAATTGCAGGTCAGCATTGACTAGAATGAGACCCTACCTTGAAAAAAAACAAAAATAAAATAAAGAGAGAAACTGAGGAAGATACCCAGTGTCAACCTCCGGTCTCTTTGCACACACACATGCACCAAGCCACACACTCACACCACACACACGTGTGCTCACACCACATGCCAAGCATACACACAGGTTTGTTGGATGAGTATAGAAATGTCAAACCCAGAGCTGTGAGATAGCTTTGCCATTAAAGCACTTGCCTCAAAGCCAAAGGGCCCAGGTTCAATTCTCCAGGACCCATGTAAGCCAGATGCACAAGGTGGCGCATGCATCTGGAGGTCATTTGCAGTAGCTGGAGGCCCTGGTGTGCCCATTCTCTCTCTTTCAAATAAATAAAAAGAAAACAAAAAAGACATGTGAAACCCACACTTTTTTTGTGATGTAGAGTCTGCCTGCTGCTACCTCTGTGACCTCCTGACAGGCAGTTTGAATGTCTGCTTTTCTTAATGCTATTTCCAGTGGGCCCAGTACGTTCTGCCAAGAGCCCAGACAGGTGGAGGTGTGCAGTTGTCTGTCCCTGTTTGGGTCTGTCCAGGCGTTGTCCTGCCAGTCGTAAATCACGTCTGTGCAGATGGTGCCTTTTCACATGACCAAAGGGCACATCAGCAAGCCACTCAGCAGCCTCCCTAATTGGTGTCATCTTTAAAGACAGCCTGTGGCTTCCGACTCCAGATTTGCTTGTGAAAGCGTTTCCCTGCGTCTCAAGAAACATCTTAATGAAGCCTGGCGGGCAGGCCTTCCCGCACCGGCCCATTTTGACATGCTATAAAACGGAGGCCTAAAAATAGGTGTCACACAGATGAAGGCAGCTTATTGCAGACCTTCTCTATAAGCTATACCTGCAGCCCAGAGCACTCAGTGAGGAAGGGAACCCATAAATCCTCATGCTGGAAGGAGGCTTGTTGGGGTGTTTCTCCTTGTTTGAAGAGCTCCCTCTTTGGGCACCTGCCCTCAGCTCCCCCTCTGACCACTGCTTTTTCTTTGGCTTTGCATAATTCAGGTGTGCGTGTGGGGTCTGAGAAGTTATGTTGATTGTGTAAGGAACACCCGCTTCTCTCAATGACAGCATTGCCTCGGGCAGAAGTTAGCTATGTGAAGTGACTAATAGAGAGATGTGTCTCAGGCGTAAGAGCAGGTATTTGAAAAATCAGTGCTAAGATGTTTTATTGCTTAGAGCGGTTTTAGGCTCATAGAAAAATTGAGCTGAAGCTACAAAGCTTTTTCGGTATCCTCTTGCTCACAGCTTCCCCATTATCAGGGCCCCCACCACAGTGTATGGGCCCTGAACTTGATAAATCCACAGTGACAGCAGTATAAACCCAGCCCACAAAATTTATAGTAAGACTCACTTTATTTTAAATTTTATTTATTTATTTGCAAGCATTGAGAGAGGGAAAGATAGAAGAGAGACAGAGACAGAGAGAATGGACATGCCAGGGCCTGTAGCCACTGCAAACGAACTCCAGATGCATGTGCCCTTTGTGCATCTGGCTTATGTGGGTCCTGGAGAATCGAACCTGGGTCCTTTGGCTTCACAGGCAAACGCCCTAACTGCTAAGCCATCTCTCCAGCCCTGTTTTTTTTTTTTTTTTTAAATATATTTTATTTGCAAGGAGAGAGAGATAGAGGGAGGGAGAATGAATGGATGCATCATGGCCTTTAACCACTGCAAATGAACTCCAGGTGCATGTGCCACTTTATGCATCTGGCTTTAGGTGGTTACTGGGGAACAGAACCCAGGTCTTCAGGCTTTGCAGCCTAACCACTGAGGCATCTTTCCAGCACTCACTGTGCTTTTTTGTTTTGAGGTAGGGTCTGGCTCTAGCCCAGGCTGACCTGGAATACACTATGTAGTCTCAACTGTTGTTAACTTGTCTGTGTCATTTCAGTCACACCTGGGTAATCCTGAAGTGTGGGGTGACAACACTTACGATAAGCCTAAGACTCTTGACAAAGGAGCTGCAGGGGTGCGCACATCCATCAGCTTCCAGCAACCCTACGGACCTGGCGTCCTGGGAGGGGTTAGATGTCCATAAAGATTCAGGAGACCTCAGGCCAGAGAACCCCAACTTTGGGTCCTTGTCCAAGTTAGGACAAGGGAAAATCGCGAATTAGGAGATTTATTTTTAGGGAGTGGTAGGAGGGAAAGCAAAGCGGAAGAACCCGAGCCACGAGAAATCTCTACCTTTGCAGCCCGCTGGGGAGGCTAGGGAAGTGGAGGGGAGTTGGAGAGAGCCTACCTTATCCAGAGAAGGGTCAGAGCACACCTATGCGGAGGCACAGCAGCCCCCCCCTTCCCAGCCCCCTGGGCAGCGGGAGGGGAGACCAAGAAGATCCCTCTCTCATGGGAAAGAGCGAGCTACAAGAGCAGCGAGAGGCCAAGCGGGTCGGAGGAGCCACGAGTTTACAAGAGGTGCCAAGAGGCTCACACACGTGCTTCCGGCCCATTTATATGGATCAGCTGTCCAATTGGGATGAGCCCCGTCGTGGCGCTCAGGTGTGCAGAGGAGGGACCTGATTGGTTGGTGGCACAAGAGGCTGACTCAGGAAGGGTCAGCGCACAGGTGGGAAGCTGTCGGCCGAGCGGATGCTGGCAGCCATCTTGGATGAGACTGAAAGAGGCACGAGTTCTAGTCTTGCCAGGGCAGGCAAGGTGGCCTCCATGTTTCTGTAAGCCAGGCCCCAGCTTACTGCCTACCAGCAAAAAAAGCTACCTTATTCCTAATCGCTGTCAGTGTGTGGTTGGATGAGTACCATCAAAAGCTTTATTGAGGTATTGTACATGCACCATAACTATGTACTTCCAAGCCATTTTCATACACAAGGAGAAACTGTGTACTCATTAACACCTCCCTTCCATTCCCCACCTCTCCCCTTCCTCCATTCCTTGGCAGTCATAATCTATTTTCCATCTCATGGATTTTCCTGGTCTGGATATTTCATATAAATGGAATCATGTAATATGTGGCCTTTTGTGACTGGCTGCTCCACTTAGCGTAACAGCTGTCAGGGTCAGCCGTGATCTAATGTGTACCAGTACATCGTTTGTCTGTATAGCTGAATAACATTACGTTGTGCAGACTGACCACATTTCCTGTATCTGTGGATGGACGTTTGGTTTCTCCCCACTTTTTGTCTGTTAGGAATTATACTGCTATGAGCATCCATGTGCAGGGTTTTAGTGGACACATGTCTTCAGTTCTTTTGGGTCTGTACAGGAGCGGAGTCCACATTTCCATTGAACATTTTGAGGAATGATCTCATTGTTTTCCAAAGTAGCTAACCCGTGCAATTCTGTTAGCAATGAATGAGGGTTCTAGTTTCTCCCCATTCTTTTTTTTTTTTATGTTGTTGTTTTTGTTTTTTATTTTCCAAGTCAGGATCTCACTCTAGCCCAGGCTGACCTGGAACTCATTATGTAGTCTTAGGCTGGCTTTAAACTCAAGGCAATTCTTCTACCTCTGCCTCCTGAGTGGTGGGATTAGAGGCACACTGCCACGCCTGACCCCATTCTTGCTACTTTTACTATTGCTTGTCTTTAAAATTTGAGCCATTTTAGTGGATCTGAAGAGCCATTTTATTGAGGTTTTGATTTCTTTAATAACTAATCACATTGAGGGCCTTTGCCTATGCATGTTGGTCATCTGCATCTCTTCTTTTTTTCTATTTTTTTTTTTTAGAGAGAGAGAGAGAGAGAGAGAGAGAGAGAGAGACAGAGACAGAGACAGAGACAGAGAGAGAATTAGTGTGCCAGGGCTGCAGCCATTGCAATCAAACTCCACACATTTGAGCCACCTAGTGGGCATGTGTAACCCTGTGGTTCCCTCATCTTTGTGCATCTGTCTAATGTGGGATCTGGAGAGTCAAATATGGGACTTAGGCTTTGCAGGCAAGTGCCTTAACCACTAAGTTGTCTCTCCAGCCCCATCTGCCTCTCTTCTTTGCAGAACCATGTATTTAAATTCTTTGCCAAGTTTTTTGTTTGGGCTATTTGTCTGTGGTTTTTTGTTTTGTTTTTTTTTTTTTGTGTGCTGGCAGATTGAGTCAGGGCCTGAACATGCTCAGCAATTGCTCTACCACTGAGCTACATCTCCAGCCTATTTGTATTTTCTTTTTAATATTTCTATTTATCTTCAAAGAGAGAGAAAGAGGGAAAAGAGAGAGACAGACAGAACGGGTGTGCCAGGGTCTCCAACCCCTGCAAATGAACTCCAGATGCATGGGCTACTTTGTGCATCTGGCTTTACATGGGTATTACAGAATTGAACCCGGGTCGTTAGACTTTGCAGGCAAGCACCTTGACTGCTGAGCCATGTCTCCGTGCCCTCCGTTTGTCTTTTTATGGAGCTTACCATACCGTGCAAAGCAAGTCTCTTCTGAGGGCAGCAGACAGAGGACATAGAATCGCATGCTCCCCTGTCCTCCTGACCCAGGGAGACCTGCCAGGTGTACTGATTCCTTCCTCCTCCTTTACAACGTGGGGAAGACAGGCAGGCGAGTCCCATTTGCTGGTGTGTGTGTGGAATGCACTTGCTCATGGGGCAGCAGTCAAAAGCACAGGCTGAGACTTCACACTGGCGATGCTCTGGCAGCCACAGCATCTGCTCCCACGGGCTGCAGGCCGGAGCCGCCCTGGGCTGCCAGCTGTAGCAGTGCAGTGGTTTTGCTTCCGGGTTGAGGAGGGGGCTCAATCCCTTTAGCGTGAGTGGAGGAAAGGGGGTCAGGACTCAGTTGCTCAGTGTCCTTCCATCACATCTTTGGCTTCTCCTCCAAAATAGCTACCTTAAAATGCCCAGCAATGTCCCTGCCTCCATGGGTGTGCTGGGTCACATTATTGTCCTGCCAGAGGCCGGGCACTTCAATACCTACAAAGGGTACATTCTTTCTTTGTAGCCAAAGCAGATATTTTTGCTGCGTGTGAATCATCTGAGGAGTGAGAATAGCAGGCCGAGAAGACAGGATCATCATTATCACCACGAAGCATTTGTCAGGCACCTACCTAAGTGCACCAGGTTTACAGAGCTGGCCCCCAGCAACCTCGGCTCCGGTCTGCTGTGACCTTGTTAGGAAGCTGACCTCCCAGACCCTCATGGTGTGCCAGCCGTCTGGGGTTTCCCAGAATGAAGTCCAGTCTGTCTCAAGAAGTTTTAAATTCTGTGGGTAGAGAAACACATGTGGACCACCTAGCAAGGAGGACTGTGATAAACCCTGTCACTGAGCTGTTAGTGTGGTGACAGACACGCTCTGTGAGCCTTTCCCATCCGCCTGGCTAATCATTCTGACCCTGGTTAAAGTCACAAAATGAGACCATGGGTGTGTCAGATATGAATGGACAAGTGGCCCCAACATGTTGGGGTCAGAAAGTCCTTTCAGAAGTTAGTGGAAGCTGTAATTCCCACCTCTGAAGAAATCCTTAGGAGTACAATTTGTGGGATTTCACTAGCAGTTTCATGTGTTTATATGGACATACTGAAACCCAATTGCAGACCCTTGCAGGGACCTGTAGATTCATAACATCTCTTTCAGCATTCCTTCCTTGAAGAGTTTTCTCAAATCCCAGGTTAAGTTACATTACTCTTGTTAAGATTATTTTACTTCTCAGTTATTTTGTTAAGAATCTTTGACTTTTAAAACATCACTTATTCCAGGTGTCCATAAAGAACTGTGGCATATATACATAATATATTATTCAGATCATAGAATGTTATCCACAAAAATGAATGAAGTCCTATCATATGTAGCAATGTAGGATCGTATATTAAATGAAATAAACCAGGCCTGGAAAGGCAAATTCTGCAAGATCTGACTTACATATGGAGACTAAAAAGCTAATCCCACTACAGGCTAGACAAGAGAGATAATATGCACCAAAATTTACAGTTAAATAGAAGCTACAAGTTCTAGTGTTATAGATGACAGTAGGATGGCTACATTTAACAAGAATTTACTATATTCTGCGGTTGAAGGTGTTTGCTTGCAAAGGCTGCTGGCCCAAGTTCAATTCCCCAGAACCCACATAAAGCCATACAACGTACTGCATGCATCTGGAGTTTGTTTGCAGTGGCAAGAGGCCCTGATGTGCTTATTCCGTCTTTCTCTGCTCACAGGTAAATAAATAAAAAATATGACAGAGAAAAGAATTTACTATATTACTAAAATATATTAAATAGCTCTAACATGAAGATGATTAATGTTTGAAGTTATAGAAATACTACTCTGTACCCAAAACCAAAAGTAAATAAAGAAAAACTCTTTAAGGGGACCTAGGGTAGAGCTCAGTGGTAGAATACTTGCCTAGCATGTGCAAGACCTTGGATTAACCCACAGTGCCACCAGAACAAACAAACAAACAGAAATACTACTGTGACTTGATCATTCCATAGGATATACCTGCACAGAAATATTCCTTTTCTATCTTTATAGCTAGTAGAAATTTAAAAATTCATCGGCAAGGGCTGGAGAGATGGCTCTGTGGTTAAGACACTTGCATGCAGTGCCTAACGACTTCTGATTCTCCAGCACCCACGTGGAGCCCGATGCACAAAGTGGTTAGCACATGCATCTGGAGTTTGTTTGTAGTGGCTGGAGGCCCTGGTGCTCCCATTCATTCTCTTTCTTTCCTTGCACATAAATAAGTAATTAAAAATATTTTAACTTTAATCCCAGCACTCGGGAGGCAGAGGTAGGAGGATCGCCGTGAGTTTGAGGTCACCATGAGACTCCATAGTGAATTCCAGGTCAACCTGGGCTAGAGTGAGACCCTACCTCGAAAAACCAAAATAAATAAATAAATAATAAAAAAAAAAATCACTGGGGCTGGAGAGATGGCTTAGTGGTTAAGGCACTTGTGAAATCCAAGGACCCAAGTTCAATTCCCCACTACCCACATAAGCCAGATGCACGAGTTGATGTATGTGTCTGGAGTTTGTTTACAGTGGCTACAGGCCCTTGCATGCCTATTCTATCTGTCTGTCTATCTATCTATCTATCTATCTATCTATCTATCTATCTATCTATCTATCTATCATCTGCCTTTATCTTTCTCTCAAATAAATAAATAAATAAATAAATAAATAAATAAATAAATAAATTATTTAAAAATTTATTGGCTAAATGTTCTTTATAACCAGGTATTATTTGGATCCACAAACTAATGCTGAAGATAAGTGAGAGCGAGGTACTCTGAATGACCATGCTCTTTTGTACGTTTATAAAATAAAATGGAAGGGCCAGAGAGATGGCTCAGTGATCAACATGCTGGCCTACAGAGCCTAATGCTCTGGGTTCAGTTCCTCAGTACCCACATAAAGCCAGATGCACAAAGTGGCCCATTTGTCTAGAGTTCATTTGCAATGGCTAGAGGTGCTGGTGCACCTATGCTCTCTTTTTCTTCCTCTCTCCCTCTCCTTGCAAATAAATTTAAAACATGGGAAAAGGGGGTGTAAAAGTAGACCTACTTTTTTTTTTCCTTTTGATGTATAAGCCAAGCACCTAAACGTGCATTTTTAACATGCTGCCTTGCTTAGAAGGTGGGGGGAGGGGACTGCAGAGTTCAAAGAGCTGGTTGCAAGGGTGGAGGCAGTGTGACATCCTCTACTCTTGTAAAAGAAATTGGATGGCACGGGGCTGGGGTGGCATGTGTGCAGGAGGCTTAGGGCATCGGCCATGCCAGGGCCCCGGCGACGGGAGGCAGGATTGACAGCCACAGCTTGGTGCCGGTGCTCTGGTGGAATCTGCTGTGTGTGCAACCTCCTTCCTGTCCCCCCTTTTCCTGGCGGGTGGCGGTGCTGGGCAGACAGACACCCTCCCCTTCTCAGGGACAGATGTGTGTTGGCTGCCCCATCTGTCTCTTGCCTGGACTCCTTCTCTGAACACCCCTCCCCCTGCTCCTCCGACGCACCCCTCCACTGGCCTCTCAGTGGAATGTCCTGTCCTGGGAGATTGCATCACCACGGTCCAGCCTCCCGCTCCTGGGGGCGGCTTTCGCCCTGACCATGAGAAGGTTGAGGTTTGGGTTTCATGGCTGCTGTGGGTGTCTCTGTCCTGGGTGGCCTGTCTTAGAGTTGGAAATGGCAGCATCTATGCACCTTCATACTTTTTCCTTCCTCAACTAACTTCAATCAACTCCTTTGTCCTCTCCTGGCTTGGGATCAGCATGGAGGGAGGGCCTCTACTCACTTTTCTGTGGCTCTCAGAGTAGCCTGAGATGTCCATTAGATACAGGCAGAGCCACTGTGCCCAGGTGAGAATGTCGCTGATGCTGCCTGCAGCTTGGGAACTAAGACGCTTTACCCCCTCCTGAAGTGATGGCCTCTCTTACCACTCAGTTGCCTTGTCTGTGAGCTCGGAATATCACCTGCTCCCTTGAGCTTATAAGAGGGTTAAACGACATTGAGAAGGGACCGCAAAGTCAGGGGCTCTCCAAGATCACCCTCACTCTGACATCAGCTACATGTTTAGGGGTCTATGACTTAGTGGAACTAATTGGAAGCTGCTGTCCTCTCACACTTATGATTTATTACAGAAAAAGAGTATCACTCACTCCTGTAATGCCAGCACCTGGGAGGCTGTGGCATGGGTTCCAGGCTAGCCTGTGCTATGGCGAGTTCTTGGTTAGCCTGGGCTAGACTGAGACCCTGCCTCAAAAACAAAAACAAAAGGATAGTTTAAATGAGGGCAGGGAAGAGGTGCCAGGGAGTGTGGTACAGACCATTATCACACTCTCTTCCTGTGAAAGGTCAGCTTACCTACTTCTTCTGGTCAGTCTGAGAGGTAAGTTCTCTGCACTTGGGCAGTTGTCAGTGTTGAGAGTAACCAGGCTCCTTTTCTTTCATGCCCCCCCTCCGGCCCTCACATTCAAACAAAAACAACAATCAAGCAAGCAAAGAAGTTGCCAAGTTTTCTCTGCAGGTTCCTTATCTTGACAGAATGAAAGAAGGAAGACAGGCCATCCCTATGAGAAGGAACCAAGGGGAAGATGGAAGGTGAGGGGAGAAGCTGAAAGCGCTCTTAAAACTCCCACTAGCAGCAGGCGGCTGGATTGGATCTCTGACGTCCTACACTTGTGCACTAGACCAGGGTGCCTCTGCTATGTCCCGTCTTTCTGAAAAACTGCAGAAATCCACCCATTCAGCTAGATTCAGAAGTCAGCCTCCTGTAGTGACGAGGCTGTCTCTTCCAACATATGCCACCACCTGCATCTTGATGCTTAAAGTAAATTTTCAGTAGCTCCTTATGTCAGAAGTTTGTGGAAATGGGGCTGGAGAGATGGCTTAGCAGCTAAGACACTTGCCTGCAAAGCCAAAGGACTCTGGTTTGATTCCCCAGGACCCACGTAAGCCAGATGCACAAGGTAACGCATGTATCTGGAGTTTGTATGCAGCGGATGGAGGCCCTGGCACATCCATTCTCTTTCTTTCTATCTGCCTCTCTCACACACCCTCTCTCAAATAAATAAACAAATAAATAAATTTTTTTTTTTTTTTAAAAAGGGTATTTGTAGAAACCATCCTCTTCCCCTCTTTGTCATCCAGACTGGTTCTTCTTGGAGTTTTCCAAGAGCGTGCTAAGGAGCAGAAAGTCTTCTGTTTGAATGTTTCTGAAGAAAAACCTACCTTTCTGTGTCCATTGCAGAGTTGATGTTTCTACAGGAAACTCTATACTGAATAGCGTGTTCTTTTCAGCTGTTTGCAAAATGTCAGGCTTAAAAGACCCCAAAAAGCAAAAAACAGAAAACCTCAGTACATTATTTTGGTAAGCTTCAGGATGTTAATTTGGCTGTCTAGAATTCTCACCCTTTGCACTTGATGTCAGAGTCAGAGGCTACTTCTGTTTTTTTTTTTTTTTTTTTTTTTTTTTTTTTTTTTAAGGTAGGGTCTCACTCTAGCTCAGGCTTGCCTAGAACTCACTCTGTAGTCCCAGGCTGGCCTCATACCTACAGTGATCCTTCTACCTCTGCCTCCCATGTCTGGCTCAGAGGCATCTAAATCTCTTATGTTCTTTGATTATTATTATTATTAATATTAATTTAGGACTGGGGAGATGGATTAGCAATTAAGGCACATGCCTGCGAAGCCAAAGGAGCTATGTTCACTTTCCAGATCCCACATAAGCCAGATGCACAAAGTGAGGCAAGCACAAGGTTGCACGTGCTCACTAAGTAGCACAGGCATCTAGAGTATGATTGCCATGGCTGAGGCCCTGGCATGCCAATTCTCTCTCTCTTAAAAAAATATACATTTATTTAGATATTTGCAAGCAGGGAGAGATAGAGAGAAGAGAATGGAAATGCCAGGGCCTCCAGCCACTGAAAATCAACTCCATATGCATGCGCCACTTTGTGCATCTGGCTTTACGTGGGTACTGGGGAAATCAAACCTGGATCATTAGGTTTTGTAGGCAAGTGTCTTAATAATTACTAAGCCATCTCTTCAGCCCCCTAAATCCCACATCTTAATTGTTTATCTTCCTTTGTCACATCTACCCATGTAGTAGAAAAAAAGCTAAAAGTTGAACTGATTCACTGAGTTACTCTAAGAGTTAATTGCTGAAGACCTAAAGCTTATCTTTGTCAGCAGATGGAAAAATCCCAAAGAAACTGTCCAGAAAGGGCCCAAAGGAATGATAAGAAGGAAAGACAGTTAGGTTAAAACAAAGTAAAATGGAGTTCACTGTTAGGGCGGCCTGAATACCGAAATGATTGATATGCAAATTGCCACGTCTTGCTGGCTCACTTTCCCCTCCCCTTGGCTATGAAAGCTATAAAATGGAAGCAAAATCTCAGCTGGGCCAGAGCTTCTTTGGAGGCGACCTCAGGCTCTTTGGCCCCCGGGTAATGAACTCCTCTACTTTCACTATACTGGCATTGGAGTGATCTTTCCAGAGAATTTCTACAACACCCATAGTCGTTTCTTGTCTTTTCATTCTCCTTACCTATTTTTTCTAAACAGTGTACCTATTTCAAATAACTGCCTTTTTTTTTTTTTAAAGATAAATCCTTATTCTCTAATCCAGGTTGGACTTGAATTTGCAATACTCCTGCCCCCTTAGCCTCCTGAGGGCTGGGATTATAGACATGTTTCACTACAGCCAATAACTACCACTTTTGATATGAATTAATAATTAGGCTGTATTCCTAATAATAACATTCTTCTCACCCCCTTTTTCCTTTCTTTTTTTTCTGTTTATAATTTATTTATTTGAGATAAAGAGACAAATGAGAGGGAGGGAGAGAGAGAGAGAGGAAGAGAATGGGCACGCCAGGGCCTCCAGCCACTGCAAACAAATTCCAGATGCATGCTCCACCTTGTGCATCTGGCTTACATGGGTCCTGGGGAAATTGAACTGGGGTCCTCTGGCTTTATAAGCAAGCACCTTAACCACTAAGTAATCTCTCCAGCCCTATTTTATTTATTTATTTTTATTTTGAGAGAGAGAGAATGGGTGTGCCAGGGCCTTCAGCTGCTATAAATGAACTCAAGATGTATGCACTACCTTGTGCACATGTGTGACATTGCACACTTGTGTTATTGTATGTCTGGACCTGGAGATTTTTGCACATGAGTTCTTATGTTTTGCAGGCAATAACCTTAACCACTAAGCCATCTCTTCACCCTATTTTTTATTTTTTAAGACAAGATCTCATGTAGCCTAGTTTGGTCTCAAACTATGCAACTAAGGATGACCCTGTCTCCATCAGAAATACTGGTGTTGGGCCCAATTTTTCTCTCTCTCTCAATCTCACTCTCAAATAAATAAAATATTTTTTAAAACGAAATACTGGTGTTAAAGGCATGTGCCACCATGCCCAGAGCTTTCTTCTTTACTACAGGGTATTTCCTAGGTACAACAGTTTGCCCAATTTTAAATATACATATTTACTTGAGAGAGAAAATAAGGCAGATGTATATAGAGGAAATGGTCATGCCAGGGCCTCTAGCCACTGCAAGCAAATTTCAGACACATGCACCACATAGTGTATCTAGCTTTATTGTGGGTACAGGGAAATCAAACCCGGGTTCTTAGGCTTTGTAGGCAAGTACCTTAACCACTGAGCCATCTCTCCAGCCCTAGTTTGCTTAGCTTTTTTTTCTTCTTTTTTTTTTTTTTTCTTTTTTGGTTTCTCAAGGTAGGGTGTCACTCTAGCTCAGGCTGACCTAGAATTCACTATGTAGTCTCAGGGTGGCCTTGAACTCACAGTGATCCTCCTACCTCTGCTTCCAGAGTGCTGGTATTAAAGGCATGCACCACAATGCCCAGCTTGCTTTGCTTTTTAATAACTGTTAAGGGGCAGGAGAGATGGCTCAGCAGTTAAGGTGCCTGCTTATAAACTATAATGACTTGAGTCTGATTCCCTAGTACCCATGTAAAACTAGATACACAAAGTGGTGCACGTGTTTGGAGTTCATTTTCAATGGCTAAGAGGATCTGATATGCCCATTCTCTCTCTCTCACTCTCTTCTCTGTCTCTGCTTGCAAATAAAATGAAAAAAAAAATTTTTTTTGTGACTGTTCAGCCTACTTTTCCCTTTCACCTCTACTATTCCCTGCTGTTTTTCTTTGAGAGGTAATGGCTGACTTCCCTTTCCTGACTCACCCCCAGCCATAGCTCATTCCATAGTCGTCTGTATCCTGTCCTATAAAAATTATTACTTAAAAAAAACTTTCTATTGAAAATTACTATACATATAACAATAATGTATTTTGATCATAATTCCCTACTGTTACCTTCTCTTGTCCCACTTCCTCCACCCACTGAACCTCTTCTTCTTTCTAACTAGTCCCTTTTCTTTTTGGTGTCATTTTTTGAGGGGTCCTCCTCCATCATGGTGACATGTTGGCGGGCCCAGCATTGTGCAGGTAACGACAGCCACTACGTCCTGAGTGCAGCAGCCTCTTCATGTCTGGGAGACAATGTCCCAAAGTGTCTTTACCTTCCTTTGGCACTTGCATTCTTCCTGCCACCTCTTTAGCAATGTTCTCTGAGCTTAGAGGTATGATGGAGGTGTCTTCTCTGACATCTGTGCTGAGCACTCAACCATCATTTCTTCTCAGCGCCTTGACAAGTTTTGAGCCTCCCCAGGAGTCACTGCCATCTGTAAAAAAGAGTTTCTCTGGCTGAAAATTTGAGAGCAGCACTAATCTATGGGCATAAACAAATATTTAGAGGCTCATTTGATGGACACAACGCATCCATTTAGCCAAACAACAATAAGAGAGATCGTCCTCCGCCCCCAAGGCCTATAAATCACCTTCCCAGCCATAGGCTTTTTACTAGGTTTACAGTACCAGGCATGAATTTCCATCTATGGAACAAGTTTCCATTTGAATCAGAAAGCAATTAGCTTCCTTCATAACAGACGTGCCACTATTATACCAGTGAGCACACCTAGCTGGCCAGTTACGCAGCTTGCAGGGTCCACTGCTGGTTAAAACTCTTGATGACAACTTTTCTCCTCCAACAACCTGCACAGCATTTTCCAATACTATTGAATCAGAAAGCAATTGGTTTCCTCCATAACAGACGTGCCACTGTTACACCAGTTAGCACACCTTGGCTGGCCAGTTACACAGCTTGTGGGGTCCACTGCTGGTTCATACTCTTGATGACAACTTTTCTCCTCCAGCAATCTGCACGGCACTTTCCAGCACTATGACAGTTCGCCAGCAGGTAGGAGACCTCTAGCTTGATTTCACAATATCCTGCAACCTAAGGTGTCTTCAGCAATGGGATCTGGCCATCTGGGTCTAGTGGGCAACCAAGAACATTGTCAATAGCCTGTATTGCTTTAGGGGGTTCAGGGACCTCTACAACAAACAACTCATGGGGACATGTCCCATCCCTGGTACTGGGATTTTCCTGAAACAATCTATGGCTTCGGGTGAGCATTTTCTACCCCTGCAGGGTACTTAATGCACAAGCTCTCTCTCTCTCTTTTTTAACTAACAAAGTAGGTTTCCATATGGATTATTCATAATATCTGTCTCAACACCATCTGTTCCTTACAAATACAACAAGGGAGAAACTTGCAAGATGCTAATGTGATTCTATAGCTATGGACAAGCAATAGCTTTTCAGAACACATTGTGTGTGTGTGTGTGTGACTTGGTTGAAGCTCTTCTTAGGACTTCTTTCTGTCCTTCTAGTTCCAGAGCTGGCTCATGGTGTCTTGTCATCCTGTCTCTACCCTTGACATTTCTTCTGGGGGACATTCAAAGACTCCTCTCCTCCTTACCACGTAGGTGGATATGCAGGCTGGAGCAGGCCTATGAGGGAAACACAATGTTCAGAGACAGGTGGTTGGCTGGTGGGATTGTCCATGTGTCACCTCCCCAGAAAGTATGTTTTGGAGGACATTGCACTGGTATACATGACCTCTGGAGGAGACCACCGACGAGGCAAACATGGTGATTTGTAGTAGTCACCAGTGGAATTTTCCATGCAGGGCTGGCTTCTTAGTGTTGTGTATCTTGATTAAATTTGTGGCAAATCAGGGGTGTATCTTCTTTTAGGGTCCTTTGGAATCATGTCCGTGGTTTCTGTTTAGTTCCAGAAATACTGCTGAGCTCTGTCTATATAGTTCCCTCACTTGTGTGTGTGTTGATGCAAAAGACAGCTCTCACCTCAAAGGTGATAAGGGATAGTTTATTCTGGAGCCAAATGTCCCGAGAACACAGATTTAGGTTACCCCAGATTCTGTGTTCCACTGTGTTAACAATTTCATGAAGGTTTTAGAGTTGCAGAACAAAAGAAAGTCATTAATCAGGCACTTTTCAAATACACTGGCTGACCATCGGGTAGGCTGGTTACAGCAAAGCTCCAACATAGGCCTCAGGTGCTGTCTAATGACATTCAATAAATGGCTATTAATGGGCTAAAGGTAGCCCAAGGTAATTTTGCTCTGACTTGCAACACTCTGTCTCTGAGACCACAGGAGCTTGATGAGTCCACTGAGCCTTGCTGGAAGTAGGTGCAGCAGATGGAGCTGTTTTCTGAGAACTTTAGTTGACAGGTGACTCAGCACTTTTTGGTTGCCTTTGACATCATGTTGGTATGCTTTGTAGAATGCCCTGGAACTACTCACTGTCACTTTGAAGATGATTGCTGCTAAAACAAAGTAATGAACAAGTCCGTGCCCCTCAATTTGTGTTGACCTTCTGGAGGAATTTTTCAAAAGAATGTGACAGGACTAGGCAGATATTTCCATGGGTAAAGGGCTGGTCTTGTAAGCATGAATGAGGGATTATAGTACCTGTATAAAATGTTGGGTGTGGGGCTGGAGAGATGGCTTAGTGGTTAAGCGCTTGCCTGTGAAGCCTAAGGACCCCAGTTCGAGGCTCGGTTCCCCAGGTCCCACGTTAGCCAGATGCACAAGGGGGCACATGTGTCTGGAGTTCGTTTGCAGAGGCTGGAAGCCCTGGCGTGCCCATTCTCTCTCTCCCTCTATCTGTCTTTCTCTCTGTGTCTGTCGCTCTCAAATAAATTTAAAAAAAATGTTGGGTGTGTGGCTGGAGAGATGGCTTAGCGGTTAAGGCATTTGCCTGCAAAGCCAAGGAACCCAGGTTTGATTCCCCAGGACCCATGTAAATAAAGCCAGATGTGGCTCATGTATCTGGAGTTCATTCGTTTTAAGTGGCTGGAAGCCCTAGCACTCTTGTTCTCTCTCTATATATATGCCCCCCTAAAATAAATAAATAAAAAATTTTAAATGTTGAGTGTGGTAGGTACCCCATTCCTGTAGTCACGGCACTGGGGATACAGAGACAGAAAGATTCCTGGAACTTGCTAGCTAGCTGGTTAGGTTAGCCTAACTGGGGAGCTGCAGGTTAATGAGAAATCCTATCTGAAAATGAGGTAGATAATGTTTCCTGAGGGTAACACTGCAGATCACCCTCCACACACACACAAACACATGCACACATGCATGCACACCACACACCTGGGCATGCAGGCCGGAGCTAACCAGGATGTGGAGGATGTTTACTCTCATCTTGCTGGTACATCTGGGAATGCTCACTGAACCATATTCTTCTGGTGCTTTTCTTCTTTTTGTCTTACAGAAATAAAAGCAGCCTCTTTTGGACGAGAAGGTGAATATTCTTAGTTTAAGGACAGGTGACATTTTGTCTTGAAATTTTCACTGTAACAGGGGCACACTATTTTAGAGTATCTACCTGTTTGATTGGATTTTTAGAATGGAATAGAGAATGATAAGAGAGCATCATTTGTACCCTTGGAAAAGCTACTCTCCGCTTCATTGGACGATGATCTGCTCTTTAAGATGTTGAAGAAAAGGGTGGTGAGATTGTGGGGAAAAAAGAGGGATGAAGATGGACAAAGAAAATGAGCTCCAAAATTATAGCTGTATCTAAGAAAAGAAATGCATCAAAACAGAAATATAGAGGATACAGAGAACTCAACAGTAAGCTAAATTACTAACAGACCTGCCAAGGCTCAGAAATCGTTGTGTAAGAGGGGATAGGATGGTAGTAAGAGCCAGACAGGGTGGGGAGACATTTCCCAAGGCAGACGCCCCCCAGCCTGCCAAGACCGACTAAGGCCTTAGTTACCCCACAGTGAACACCAATAACCCCACTGAGGAGGGTCCTTAATGAAGCAAGGACTGGAGGAGAGGGGGTTTAAACCTATAACCTATGTAAAAATTTTTTAAAGCAAAAGCAAAAGAAGGTTCCAAGAATTGGCTCTATCAGGTTGTATTGTGAAGTAATTTATTTGCAGAAGTGGTTTTTTTTTTTTTTTTCCTTCTTCCTCTATCTGGCACTGGGCCAAAGTAGTTTGAGTGAGCTTAGAACTGTAGACATCCTTGGAAGTGAGTCTCACCTCTCAGGTATAACTTCCCCCGCATTATAAGTGGATTTGTATCTGTATTGATGTTCAAATTGTAGCCTATGCTTTAAAAACCCATGGGTGGGCTGGCGAGATGGCCCAGTGATTAAAGGTACTTGCTGGCAAAGCCTGATAGCTCGAGGTTCAATTCCCCAGTACCTACATAAAGCCAGACACATAGAGTGTTACATGTATTGGAGTTTGTTTGCAGTGGCAGGAGGCCCTGGTAAGCCCATATTCATTCTCATTCACTTTCTGTCTTCCTCTCTCTCTCTCTCAAACAGATAAATAAAAACCTCTTAAAATATTTAAAACAAGGGCTGGAGAGATGGCTTAGTGGTTAAGGTGCTTGCCTGCAAAGCTTAAGGACCTAGGTTTGAATCCCCATGTAAGCAGCAGGTGGCGCATGCACGTAGAGTTTTTTTTTTTTGCATTGGCTAGAGGCCCTGGAGTGCCCTCTCTCTCTTTCTCTCTCTCTCTCTCAAATAAATAAATAATGTTTTCAAAAAATTTAAAACCATAAAGAAACCCAAAAGCTGAAATTTTAGCATGGATCCAATGAAAAAAAAATCCCTTATGTTCTTATTTCTGAAAGATCCTTATGATACGTAGACCCTACCCCATTGAGACGAGGGACGTCCCTCTGACAGCGGAGAGGACCCTGGTCCCCTGAGCACTGAGGAGCGCACACATTCAAGTTAGGCTGCGTGTGCATCGTGTCACTGCTCTGGTCCAGCTCAGTACTTGCAGTCTTGCCTTGTTTTGGGGAAGAGGTTTGAGCAAGAAAGCATGAGGGTTTTATAATCTGTAACAGGAGAGGGTGTTTATTTCATAGATATTTATTGAGCACCCGCTGGGTGTGAGCCCATTCTGCCACTGTCCTAGACACAGGGGACTCAGCAGTGAACAGAACAGATGCTCCCTCTCCTTAAGAAGCGTGTGTTCATCCACCATGACTGCCTCTCAGAGTACGACTGCTTTGTTAACTCTTCTAGCTCTTGGCCGCTTAGAGGATTTTACATGACAGAAACATGCTTGCGTGTAGGCCTAAGGAAAAAGAAAGTCTAGAGATTGGAGCCAGTTTTCCAACACCTTCCAGGCAGAACTCAGCTTGAAGCTGGATGTGGCCGGGACCCTGGGGTGCGGGGAGTGGTACATCAGCATTGGCTGAGCATCTTGACCCAGCATCCCTGTAAATGGTGGTGTGATTTTAGGGAGATTTTGATCTGGAAATGAGGACTACTGATTCCCACCTGCAGGACTGAACTGTGACAAACAACCAAGACCAGTGGCTCAAACCCCTGGCCTGAGTGTTGGGTGGCTGTCGTAGCTGCTGTGGTTGAAGATTTCGTGAGCCCCGTGTGTTTGCTAGAGACCACAGACAGTAAGAACGCTGCACCCCGAGGACCTGCTGGGCCGGGGATATCCTACCCCAGCTGTGCGGCCTCCCTCTCCCCCCCTGCTCAGGGCCCACGCTCACTCCAGCCTCCTCTGATCCCCAGCAATGCAGACTTGTCTGGGAACTTGGACTCTGGGGCAGCTTGCCATTTCCAGGCCAACTGCTGAGCTGAAACAGGTTCATGGGCAAGGCCAGGGCCAACCAAGGAAGGTTAATCTGTGACTTGCTCCAGAGTTCTAGAAAGATGGCCATTCAGAGTTTTGTAGAAATCATTGCTTACGTGTGTATTTGGTGGTCTTGGCTGTGGGTTGGGGTGTTGGCCTTGGAGGCTTGAGATGTGTTTTGTTTCTGGTGGCACTGTCGAGTATAAGGTAGGAGGCTTGTGTGGTAGAGAGAAAACTAAGTTTCCGTCGGAGATGGGGTGTTTTCATATCAGCCAAACCCGATGGGTTGCACATAGCTGGGTGTTGGGGTTAGCACCAGTTTGGTCTGAGGGTCTCATAGGTGAGCTGAGGTCTGTGAAGAGAAGAAGGGAGGGAGGGACAGGGTAGCTAGTGGAAATGCAGTATGGGGAGCTGTCTTTCTGTAGAGCCGTGCTGATCAGGCAGGGAAGTGAGCCCACCTTCTCTCCTGCCCTTCCCTTGACCAGTTCTGTGGTGGAGGTAGTACCTTTACAGCCACGTTGCCCTTCGCTAGGTGTGGACAAAAGACTGCTGGTCCGGGTTCTATCATACCTCGACTCATCCTGTTACACAGGAAGGCAACCACAGATGACTGTTTGTTTGTTTCTTTCTTGTAAAACGATGTCAAGAGCATTGCTCAGCAAGTACATGGACAGACACAGGAGCTCTTGTGACCCCTGGAAGAAGTTGCAGAAGCCAGCTGGACCTAGCTTGGGAGAACTATCCACAGAGAACCAGACTTTTGGGTTCTTCTGTCTAGAACATATGTCCCCCATTATCCAGAGTTCAGCTTTCTTGACATCTGCATTTGACTTTTTGTTTGATTCTGTGGCATTGCATTGGTTTCATGCCTTTGGCTCATTTAAGATGGTAACCAGACCTATCTCTGGTTAACTGGAGCTTCCCTCCGCAACGCCCAACACTTCCTCCAGCATGCATCTAGAGTTCAATTGCAGTGGCTGGAGGCCCTGGCATGCCAATTCTCTCTTTCTCATTAAAAAAAAAAAAAAAAAAGCGCCAGTCTGTTGGGCTTGCCTCAAAAAAAAAAAAAAAAAAAAAAAGAATAAAGAATACAAACTTTACATATAAGCCTCAAATCCAAGTAATACTGCTGAACTCTTTAGCACAGCTGGCTCAAGAACTCTATTATTATTACTAATTGAGATAGGGTCTTTAGTGCAGTCTGGCCTTGAACTTGATGTGTAGCTAAGGATGACCTTGAACTTTTGATCTTCCTGCTTCAATCTCCCAAGTGCTAGGATTATAAGAATGCATCACCATGCCCAGTTTTACATGGTGCTAGGAATGCAACCAGGACTTCACGCATGGGAGGCAGGCACTCTCCCAACTGAGCTACATCCCTGTCCCAGCCAAAGTCGCTGTCTTTTAATGGTTCTTAATGTTGTCTGTGCCAAAAGCATCTGAGTAGTTGAAGGGAGGCTCTGGTAATGTTAATAGAAAACAAATAAAAAGTTTCGGCCATACCACCCTGAACAGATCTCATCTAATCTTGAAGTTAGGCAGGGTTGAGCCTGGTTAGTATTTAGAAAGGAGAAAACAAATCGATAAAACCCCAAACTGCGTTGGCAGAGAGCAGAGAGTCCTCTGGTTTCTGAGTAGGGCTAAAACCAGAAATGGCAAAGATTTATTTCTGTTTTCTCCAACCTCATTTTCCAATCCCAGTTTCTACAGTGACTGAGCCACTCTTTGGTGAGCTTGGATCTGGGGACAGCGTGTGAGCTGGGAGCAGGCCTCTCACAGCCGCTGGGGTCAGCGGTATAAGCTGCTTGGTCTTTCCTTGCTGTGATACAGCTGTCCCTCTTAGAGCAGCTCCAGCCTGGGGGACTTCTGAAGACCTCTTTGCTTAATCTCAACTTGTTTGGGGAGCTAGGATAAAAGTGCATTTTCCAGGACAGCTGTGGTGGCGCATGCCTTTAATCCCAGGACTTGGGAGGCAGAGGTAGGAGGATCGCTGTGAGTTCGAGGCCACCCTGAGACTACAGAGTGAATTCCAGGTCAGCCTGGGCTAGAGTGAGGCCCTACCTCAGAAAGAACAATAAGTGCACTTTCCAAATTACTTTTGAGAATTTATGATACCATGGTGAATTTGCTGTATGTATTTATCCAAAATTTAAAAAGTTATTGTGAGCTCAATAAAAGTTTTCACATTCATTCTCTCATTTAATGTTCTTAGCCTTCAATGGCATAAATGAATCTATTTTACAGGTCATTAAACAAAGGGGAAGGGAAGTTGTGTGTCTTAAGAGGGCACAGAGTACTAGTGGAACTCCCTGGACAAATTCTTGTCAGCTTTACTCTAAAGTTTCTTCCTCCTCTGACCTCACAGCCTTCTGACCTGAAGTAAGTATACACACACACACACACACACACACACACACTCTCTCTCTCTCTCTCTCTCTCTCTTTCAGTGCTTGAATTGTCTTTGTTAGAAATATCTTGTGAGAAGACATCAGCTGCTGCTGCTACTGCTTTTTTTTTTTTTTCTTTTTGGTTTTTTGAGGTAGGGTCTCGCTGTAGCCCAGGCTAACCTGGAATGCACTTGGTAGCCTCAAGCTGACCTTGAACTCACAGTGATCCTCCTACCTCTGCCTCTTGAGTACTGGGATTAAAGGTGTGCGCCACCACGCCTGGCTTTTTTTGGGGAGGGGAGATCAGCTCCTTTTTGCCTGAGAGATTTGTTAGTGACCCCGTCTCGAGGGGGCTCTCGGCCCTTTTTTTATTAGGAGAAAGCAGAGCCAATGAGTGGCTGGACCTATCTGTGCTATGCTGCATTTCCTAAATTTGAAGGCGTCTCTCCATGCAGAGGAAATGCAGGTGGCATTACAAGAAGGACCGAGCTGAATGAGGCCTGCCAGTCACCGTCAAGAGCAAGGTCTGGCACAGTAGTCCTTCACGGAGACAGTGGGCCCAATGGGCATGAAGTGCCACACGTGGGTTCTTGAAGCTGACTTGCCTGACGCTCAGAATCTCTAAGGGAGGCACTGAGAGATTACAGTTTCATCAGTAGCCAGCTGATGGCTCAAAAACACTACTACCAATGTGATGAGATGATATCAGTGACCTTGTATAGAAAGTAAAAGAACTTGGAGGACAGTTACTGCTTCATCACATTGATTCTTTTTTAAAAAATATATTTTTATTTATTTGCAGGGAGAGACAGAGAACGAAGGAGAATAGGCATGCCAGGGTCTCTTGTCACTGTAAACGAACTCCAGAAGCATATGCCACTTTGTGCATCTGGCTTTATGTGGGTATTGGGGATTGAACCCAGGCCTTCAGGGTTTGTAGGCAAGTGCCTTTAACCACTGAACCATTTCTCCAGTCTCATCACATTGGCTATCTTTTATTTTTTAAATATTTTTACTTATTTGTAAGGAGAGAGAGAGAGAGAGAGAGAGAATGGGTACACCAGGGTTTCTTGCCATTGCCAATGCAAATCCAGCCCCACATTGATTCTTTTCTTTTAAAATTATTTATTTATTTATTTGAGAGCGACAGACACAGAGAGAAAGACAGATAGAGGGAGAGAGAGAGAATGGGCGCGCCAGGGCTTCCAGCCTCTGCAAACGAACTCCAGACGCGTGCGCCCCCTTGTGCATCTGGCTAATGTGGGACCTGGGGAACCGAGCCTCGAACCGGGGTCCTTAGGCTTCACAGACAAGCGCTTAACCGCTAAGCCATCTCTCCAGCCCCCACATTGATTCTTAAGGTTGGTTCTGGGCCAGAAGCAGTGTCACTGGAGAGGTTGACAGGAACACAGACCCCCAGATCTTCCTCCAGACTGGCCCAGTAGGATCGTGAGGTAGGTGCTAGCCACAGTGTGTTTGGATAAGCACTCAAGGTGATTCTGATGTCTGCTGAAGTTTGTGGACCATACCTTAGAATTACATTTTAAAAAGCACCCTACTTTCTTTTCCACAATGTTGAGATGTACATGTAGCTTTTGAGGAGGAGATAGGAAGATATAACGTGCTTGTGTTAGAAGAGAAAAAGATCCATTAATATGGAGAGTAACTGATTCTCTCATGTTTCCACTGAGGATGACAAATCCACATTGATTTTTTGCTTGCCTCCTCATGAAACCCAGCAGCCAGCATGTGGACCAGAGAACCTGACCGCAGGGACAAATGAGGCATGGGCCTTAATCTCTTTGTCTTCCCTGCGCCAAAAAGAGCCAAGAAGCTATTTTCTCTCCCCAGGAACGCCAGCACCTCCTCCTTGCTGGCGCCAGCGTTCTGCACTCCTGTTATCGACGAGGTTGCTGGGATGGGAACCTGTGCTTTGTCTGTCCTGTTTCTCCAGGGCAAGGCCCAACAGAGAAGACATAACACCAAAAAGTGTCTCCCACCCAGTTTAGCAAAATACCCCCATCTAGTGGCAGCTGAGCCGTCTGAGCACCCGTGATCATAGCTTCTAGTAGCCTATAGAATCAGCTGCTGCTCTGGAAAGGAGGTGCTGGCTACACCCTACATCAGCAGGAAAGGGGCAGCTATTAACATTCACCCTCTTGAGAGGATATGATGGAGAATGGTGTTTCAAAGGGGAAAGTGGAGGGAGGGAGGGAAGGCATTACCATGGGATATTGTTTACAGTAATTGAAGTTGTTAGTAAAACATAAATAAGTAAAAATATTCACCCCCTTTCTGAATGGCTTCTGGTTTCTCCCGCTTCTTTCGTGCTACTCTCTGTGCTTTCTTTGGGTTCAGTGAATTGTTTAGACCACCTGTCATTGTTTGTTCCTTCCTGTTTTCTCAACGTTCTTGCCCCTCGACTCTCAACATAGAGATTTTTTAAATATTTTATTTATTTATTTGTTTATTTACTTATTTAGGGGCAGGGAGAGAGGAGAAGATGAAGATAAAGAAAATGAGCACCCCAGGGCCTCTAGCCGCTGCAAAGGAACCTCAGATGCATGCGCCACCTTGTACATCTGGCTCACTTGGATATTAGGGAACTAATCCTGGGTCCTTAGGCTTCTCAGGCAAGTGCCTTAACTGCTAAGCCATCTCTCCAGCCCTAGAGTTTTTTTTTTTTTTTTTGAGGCAGGTTTCACTCTAGCCCAGGTTTACCTGGAAGTAACTTTGTAGCCAAGGCTGGCCTTCAACTCACGGTGATGCTCCTACCTCACCCTCCCCAATGCTGGGATCGTTGATACGCACCACCACTCCAGGCTCAGAGATTTTTTTTTTTTACTATATTTTAACTTCCCCCTTATTAGGGATGAACACTTAATTTCTTCCTTTATCTTGTACTGTCTCCTTTCCTCTTCAAAAACCTCTTTTACTTTTCTCCTCACCCCATTTGAGATATTTCCAAATTCCTTTGGGAGTACAGAAGAGCCTCTCATCTTGAGCAAGTCAGATTCTAGACAGCCCAGCGCAGGCCTGGGTGAGCTGGGACCAGGGTAGTATGAAGAATTTCCCTGGTCAGTGGGCCAGTCGCAGCCATCTCGGGAGCCTTGGATGTCCTCAGATTCCAGCTCTTCTCCAGTGACTCTGGCCATTGGTGATGTGTGAAACACTGTGTTTTCCGAACTTCTTTCTTGAATCAGTAAAAATAGCAACAGGAGACACTGTTTCTTGAGGGTGCCGTGTGTTCTGTCTAGATCATTGGTTCTTGGGCTTCAGCAGGCATCAAGCACTCTAGAGAGCTGTTCACACACAGGTAGCTGAGTTCACCCCATGTTTCTGACTTGCTAAGTTTGTGGTGGAGCCCCAGAAGTTTCAGGCCTTATAAATCCCACGTGGCGTTGATGCTGCAGTCTAGAGGCCATACCAACAAACACCACCCCACACCATCCAGCAGGAACTCAAGGGGTTACATGGCTTCATCCTTGCAGTAACCCTGTAAGTGAGAAACGACTACCCCATCTTGCATATGAGGAAACAAGGGCTATGAGCGAGAACATACCTGAGGTCACGGAGAGCAAGAAGCAGGACCGGGATTTGAAGCTGAAGTCCCAGTGGCTGATATCTACCATCCAGATGCCCTGTCTTCCAGTTTGGGGACGAGGTACTTGGGATTCCCTTTACAGACTTGTCACAGCATGTAAGACCACAAATAGCTCTTAGTTCCTTCTCATATTCCAGTGCCTTAACTATTTGGGCATGGGAACAGGGTCCCCCAGAATTTCACATCTTCACGAGATATTGATGCCAACAGGTAGATGCTCTGCTCTTTGCCCCCAGATAGCTTCATGTTTCTTGTTCAAATGTTTGCTGAGAATTTCCTTCGGAAAGGTCCCCTAAGGAGTGATGTCTTTTGTGCTGTAATGGTCTTTGACATATTTCATATGAGAGCTGTCATTGTAATAGGATGAAGGACTGTCTTGCTCTGGGGATGGGGTGGGGATGGGGAAGGCAGAAAGATGCATGGATGGCTTGCAATCATCTTATCCATGCCACCCAGCTCAGCTCATCCACTGCCCCAGTTGTGAAGTCGCTCCTCACAGACTGCATTGCCCAGGCTCCTGCTGGATTTGACTAGTGTCAGACCCTACAAAGGGACCAAGGTAGAGGAGAGGAATGCCCCTCTTCCTCTGTTACTGCATGCAGTGTTTAGAACCAGATGTCCCCATAAAGTTGTGTGGTTTGAATGCTTGGTCCCCAGCTGGTGGAAACTTGGGAGGTGGAGCTTTGCTGGAGGAGGTGTGTTTCTAGAAGCAAATTTAGGGCTGTTATAGCTTGGCTTCCCCTTGCCAGAGCTCAGGTCACTCTCTTACTGCTGTTGGCAAGAAATGATGTCCAGACTCTGCTCTGCCATCTTTTCCTGCCATCACAAAGCTTCCTCCAGAGACTGTAAGCCCGAATAAACTCCTCCCATCAGCTGCTGAGGTGGATAACTACAGCTCTGCATCTCTGGCAATGGCTAAGCATCATGTCATCTAGAGTTCTATTCCTACCCTTGTTCCCACCATTGTTTGCTTCCTCAGCCATGTAACAGATTCCCTGGATTAAATTCCTTCATTGGGTCCTGACTGATATAATGAG
This sequence comes from Jaculus jaculus, assembly GCF_020740685.1. NCBI lineage: Eukaryota > Metazoa > Chordata > Mammalia > Rodentia > Dipodidae > Jaculus > Jaculus jaculus. The sequence continues at coordinate 23,670,059 of NC_059102.1, read as the reverse complement.
GCCCCTTACCACCCTGCCCCTGGAGGTAGTCACTACTGTATTCTAATAGGCCTGCACTCCAGAGTACAGACGTTTTACTGTTTTTTTGACATTTGTATACGTATATTAAAATTTGATCATTAGTACCCATATTACCCCCCCTTACTCCCACCTTACTCTTCTCATCACTTACCTGTGACAAAGCCTTGGAAGAGAACGACTCCTCTTCCCCGGCAACCATTAACTGCCATGAGCTCATCAGGTAGGTGAGTGGCCTCCCAAGCCTCCTTCCCCATCTAGAACAGGATGTTGACCAGCCCCGTCATGTGCAGGTCTCATGTAGCTGACCACATCTGCTGTGAGTTCCTGCGTGCAATGACCTTGCCATGTCTGGATGTCAGCGTGTCACAGCATGCCTCCCTGTCCTCTGATTTACATGCTTTCTGTCCCCTCCTCCTGTGATGTTCTCTGAGCCCTGGAGGGATAATGTCGATATCTTGTTTAAGGCCAAACACTTACCAGTCGCTCATTATCAGCACTTAACCAGTTATGATTTTTTGCTTGACCATCTCCCACTGCCAAATTAATACACACACACACACACACACACACACACACACATACACACACACAGACAAAAGCTTTCTTGGCCAGAGCTGAGAGCAGAACTGGTCTGTGGACATGAATATAAATATTTAGGAGGCACTTTTACAACACATCTGGTCAGCAGGACATCAACAGAGCCTGGAGTACAGCTTGTTAAGCATAGACTGGAGGGTGTGTATCAGTCATGAGCCACACCACACAGCTCAGTGCCTTAAAGCAACATTGATGATTTCTCATGTGTGTACCGGTTACAACTTGAGCTGGTCTCGTTTGGGCTCGGTCATTGCCACACTGCGGCCAGGGATTGCTGGTCTCATCATACTCAGAAGAGGCTGAAAAAGATGGGCTTTCTCTTTCTCCACGTGAATATTACCCTCAAAGTGGTTAACCTGGGCTTGTTCACAAGGCAGCACTTTCTGAGACAGGACGGGGGAAATTACATTGCGCCACTTCCTGTGTATTCGGTTTCTAAGACAACTAAGAGCCTGGTCCAGATGCAAAGACTGCAGGAAAAGGCTCTGAAGGCCTCATAGCTATATTGAACCTACCAGGAAGTGAATGTTCTCATTACAAAATATTCTTTATTACCGCATTCAAGAGAGGTGTGCCTAAGCACAGCCTCCTAGTAGATTTAATCATTCAAGGTCCCCAAATGGGGACCAGCCCACTCCTGTCTCAGAAAGTGCTGTCTTGTGAACAAGCCCTGGCTAACCTCTTTGGGGGTAATAATGTTCAAGTGGAGAAAGAGAAAGCACATCTGTTTTTCTTAATTCTTGGTCTGACCACCAGATGGTGGCATTGCTCAGTCAAGTTAGATTCATTAAAGAAAGGCTTGCAGGAAATCCCACCTGAAGATGCCCTTGAAACCACAGTAGTCTTGAGATGTTGCTGCAGATTGCGTTGCATCACGATGGATATATTTGGCACACTCATGACATTAGCATTATTTCATTCAATACAGGGATGTAAATAAGGCTCCACCAATACTTGCTTTAGCCTTTGCGCCTCTATAGTTGTTTGTAGATTGAAAAACACCAATGTGAATGACTTGCTGAGTAGGTCTGTAGTTTAGTTTATTGCATTGTGTCAGTGACAATTTCCTGGCTTGATAACCTAATACAATTGCGGTCGTTCCTTGTTGTCCGTGGAGGATTCATTTCTAGCTCTTAGCAGAGGCCTGCAACCACGGGTGCTACTGAATTCTCTACATATGCATTTCATAATTTATGAATTTCATGATTTATGAATTAGACATGGTAAGAGATCAATAACTGGAAATAAAATGGGATGGGCGATTACCAAGTAAAACAAGCCTTACTGAGGTGCCAAACTGGTTGACTAGGTAACCAGACCTGCTGTTAGGTAACTCAGTGGTGGCTTATACAGTGTGGACATGCTGCACGAAGACGCGGCCCACATCCTGTGCAGTACAGAGTAGCGTGACACTCAGAATGGCACAACTTGAAACTCACAAACTGTACTCTGGAACCTTCCTTTGCTCAAAGATGACTAGAAATTGTGGGAAATCAGAGAATGCTGTATGTATGGGGAAGCTAGTGATAAGGGCACAGCCTTCTCTGCACTATGTTTGATAGTTCTTATGAATCTATAATTATTTTGGAGTAGAAAGATAAAATACAACAAAGAGCTCCTTGAGAAAAAAAGCCACTATTTGGTTGTGTTACTGGTATTTTCCATGATCACTTGGGAGAAGAGAGTTGAGCATTAGCTTTTTTTTTTTTTTTTTTTTTTTAAACCACCTCCTTTTCTCTTTGGGCAGAGTGGCATTGGTGGCCTCTCTATGCCAAAGTACTGGCTGGGCCAGCCCAGCCACTGTGATGACCAGTGTGAGTGGGCACATGCTCACTGTCTTCTCTGGACCCAGAGATGTTTGTTCCAAGTGTCTTCTGATCATCCAGGGCTCTGGCTCTGAAGGAGAACCATTTGGTGACATAGGGAAGATTCAAAGGAAGTTTGTACTCACTTCTGAGAGAACGCTCACTTCTGGAGGCCTGAGGCGCTTGTCTGAGGCCATAACTTAATGATAGAATCAAAAGCTAAAAGGTAGAATACTTTTTTCTTTAAGAAAAAGCAAAATTCTGTGTTGGAGAAATGGCTTTGCACTTAAGGAGCTTGCCAGCAGAGCCAAAGAACCCAGGTTTGATTCCCCAGGACCTACGTAAGCCAGATACACAAGGTGGCTCTTGCTTGCTTCTGGAATTTGTTTGCAGTGGCTAGATGCCCTGTCATGCCTATTTCTCTCTCTCTCTCTCTCTCTCTCTCTCTCTCTGCCTCCTTCTCTCTCTCAAACAGAATTTGGCGGAAGAGGGAGGCAGAAAGACTGTAAAAGCTATAGGTTGAGACATCATGCCCACAGGTATTCCCTCCCCCCAAAATGACTGACTGCTGTTCCCACAAAGCATAAACCACAACCCCATAGGGAATACCTGCAACCCCACTGAGGAGTGTCCCCAGCGGAATGGGGGCAGGGACAAGGGAAAAGAAGGTACCAACATGTGATGTATTTATACAAAATATGGTGTTAATAAAAATAATAATGAAGAAAAAAATAATATGAGAAAGTTTTAAAAAATTCTTAGAATAGACGTACTGTACAAAGCAATGGGTTTCATTATGGTATTTTCATGTATGCATATAATGTATTTGGTCACATTTGTCCTCCCGTAGCCTCCACCTGGCCCTTGTCTCTGGCTGCTTCCTCTTCCCAAATGCAGGACTTGACTCTGAATCTGTCTGCCTTGCTTTTTAAATAGACTCAGAAAAATAACATTTTCCAAGTCAAGGGTCCCATGTTCAAACTCTAAACTGTCATCTCTCAAGCCCGTATTTAGTGACTTGCTCTGTTAAAATGCAACTTAAAACACATAATGTTCACATGGTGTCTGGAGAGAGAAATGAAGATTTCTGCCACGAGTATGTGGAGAAAGCAGCGTTAACTTTTCTTTTCACCCATCAATGAGAACACAATGGGCAGCAACAGGTTTAGTTGTTCTGTGGTAAAAAAGGCATTTCCTGAGATTGAGTCACAGGGCAAAAGGAGACTTTGTTATGTTTTGCTGACCAAAAGAACGTGAGAACTTTTCAACTAAAATGCAAGTAAAAACTGGAAAATATAAACAGCACTCGGCGTGCGTTTTCGGTGCCCGGCACCAGGCGGGAGGCTGTCGTGGCCGTGGAGCCCAGCCCGCGGGCACCGAGCTGCCAGACTGCCTCGGGCGGCCACGTTCCTTTGAGACAGGGTGTGCAACATGGGCGTTTCTGGAAAGGAGGGCTTGCCCAGGCCCGATTGCTCAAGAAAGGGTCGGGAAGAATGACTGGACTCAGGCTCAAGGTGGAGGTGGAGGGTAGCACTGTGTGGACACGTAAAATTGCAGTGAGAAACGGGGCTTCTGTGATTGCACTTGCTAGCTCTGTACCCTTGTTTACTGCTTCTGCAGTCTGTTTCTTGCTTTGTGTGTGTGTGTGTGTGTGTGTGTGTGTGTGTGTGCGTGTGAGTGTGTGTGTGTTATAGCTAGTGCTCATTACATAAAATTGGCCTTTTTTTTTCTCTTTTGAGGCAGGGTCTCGCTCTAGCCCACACTGACCTGGAATTCACTATGTAGTTTCAGGCTGGCCTCGAACACAGAAATCCTCCTACCTCTGCCTCCTAAATGCTGGGATTAAAGGCATGCGTCACTCTGCCTGACTGAATTTGGCCATTTTTCTTGTAGCACATAATTCCATGTTTTTCATCATTTTTGCCATCCTTTCATCACTCTGGAAGGAGGCCTGGTACGTATTAAATGACCACTCTCTTCTTCCCCAACCTCTGGTCACCTCAAATCTGCGGTCTGTCTGCATGGACCTAGCCTCTCTGGATGCAGTGTCAGCCAGCAGATGGTGTTTTGTGGATGGCTTCCTTCATCATGCATCATGATTTGTATTTTGAAATGTGGCAAGGACTGAACAAAAATGTGGTTCACGCCCTCATGGTGTTCAAGAAGAAAGGCTTGCACTCCATTGATTCTGATATTACACAGCGACGTATGATACAGTCTCTGGAGCAGAAAGATGCACAGTGTGCCTTCGGTACATATAAGCCAAGACAAGAGGGAAGATAGGGACATGAGGGGAAGAGGGACCCCACTAAACTGAATGCCTTTCTGAGTCTGAACTTCGTCACTGGCAATAGGAGCCCTTGGAGGTTGTGGGGGCGGGTGGCGCACTCCGTCTTGCTCTTTAGGAACACAACTCTGGTGCCTTCCTGGAGCACCTTTGCGTCTAGGAGAGGTGGGTGGGTGTTGGGAGGAGGGGAAAGTTGGAAGACTGCCATCCTCACCCAGGCCAGAGTGCTGGCCAGGGCATTATCCCAGGAAACAAGCTCTGTCGGCAAGGGGCTGCATGTGTTCTAAGTCAGGGTGTAAGTAATTAAAGGCAAATTGTAAGTAATGACCCGACAAAGGAAGGCACACAAATTGTATTCTGGTCACAGCTCAGCTAACAGTGAATCCCATTTTCTCATCTTGCCCTTGTGCCCCAAGCCAGTCACTCAGGGATTCTCAGTATCTAGTCATGCTGGAAACTTAATTCAGACGTCTTGAAACTTTTCAGGAACTAACCAGACTGGCCCTTCACCCTTGCCTGTGCTGGAGTAGCACTCGGGACTATAGAAGTTGTCCCCATTTTACAGATGAGGTACTCTGAGATTGAAGGGTTGGTCACGAAGTCTTGAGTGGCAGGGCTAAGGCTTGAGCCCTGTCTTCTGGTTTGAAGAGGGTGTGCACTACTCAGGGGCATGCCCCTGCTTCCTCTTGACCCAGTCTGCACTCTTTTCTGCTGAAGTTGGGGAGGCTTCCTCTACTCGCTCTAATTCTTCCTTAGATGTACAGTGCAGTTCCTGCTTCTCCTTTTTCCAGCTGTTTGCTTGGGCAAGCTGAGGAGAGTTTCAAGGTGGGGGTGACATTGTCTCTGAGGCTTGTCGTCTCTCCTCTGCCACGACGAAGAGCTCGATGCTTGCATTTTCTGCCTCAGCCCTGTTGCATCCCTGCTGCAGCTCCGGGAGCAAGGCCGCCAGAGGCCTGCGGTGTGAGAAGGAAGCTAGGACTGCAGTTTGGCTGTTTCTCTCCCTCACCACAGGCATTTTCTCATCCAGACTCGGATGGAGTTCCTGGTGGTTTTGTGTGCACAGCCTCGGGGAGATTGTTGGCTATGTTCCCAGGAACCGCATTCTCTCTGAGAAGCCAGAGGTGTGTGGCATCCGTCCGAACACTGTAAGCTGCTGTCTCCCTCCTCTGAAGTTATTGGTCTATACAAAGGAGTAGGTGCTGTGGATCTGAGAAAATCAGTGACCCATGTGGGGGACCATTAATCTCTCAGTTAATCCTCGGTCATACAAGATACACAAGAAGGGGGAGGGAGAACCAACAGTCTCCAGAGGATAGTCATACACAAAATCTCTCAAAGAACTCACTTCTAAACAAAAAAGAAGAACAAACAGAAAAACAATAGAAGTCCTCTGTTGTTTGTTTGTTTTATTTTGTTTTCCAACAAAAACCTCAGAGCTTGCCTAAATGAGCTACCATTTCCATTCCCATAGTTAAGTATATACATACACCCACCTCTCATGATTTAAAAAGCACTCATTGTACAACCATTAGCTCAAATGTTGCCCTAACGTCTATCAGCACAGTATCCTTGTGAAGTTTAGAAGTGTATAAGCAAGCATTTATTATGTACCTAGCATATGGTGAGTATTTTGTTATTGGAGGGGGAGACATGTAAGATTTAACCCTTGCTCTGAAGGTTTAATTGAGAAGATGTCATCTGAGAACATAGGAAGAGCAGTTATACCCTATGACCTACACCATGCTGAATTTTAAGGAAAACCATGTAAGCATTCCCAATTAGCATCAGAAATGAGGCAAGGTAATGTACCACCACTGCTTTCAGCATCATGGTGGAATATGTCACCTATACAACATGACCAGAAAAATAAATGGAAGGGCTAGGAATATTGCTCAGTGGTTAAGGTGCTTGCTTCCAAAGCCCACTGGCCTGGGTTTGATTCCGCAGTGCCCACATAAAGCCAGATGCAGAAAATGGCACATATTTCTGGAGTTAGTTTGTACCAGCAAAAGACCCTGGTGTGCCCATGCTCTTTCCCTCTCTCTTTCACAAATAAATAAAGTAAGAAAAAAATCCTTAAAAAGAAGACAAAATAATAGAACATAAAAGGCCAAGTTCTTGTTCTAGGAAGATGATATGTTTACGCATTTTCAAATCAAGAACTTTCAAAAGTAGAGAGACTAGGGGATAGAGAGATGGCTTGATGGTTAAGGTACTTGAAAGCAAAGCCAAAGGACCCAGGTTCAGTTCCCCAGTGCCCACATAAACCCAAATACACAAGTTGGCACATGTGTCTGGAGTTTATTTTCAGTGGCTGGAGGCCCTTGTTTGCCAATTTTCTCTCTCTATCTATCTATCTATCTATCTATCTATCTATCTATCTATCTATCTATCTATCTACACACACACACACACACACACACACACATATGTATGTATGCCTCTTTTGCTCTCTTTCTTGAATAAATAAAGATATTTTTAAAAGAGAGGCCAATAGAGTTGCAGGTAAGGCATCAATGCACAAAAAGCCATAGCATTTCCGTAGTACAGCAGCAGCCTATAGACAATGTTACAGAAATAGTCTGTTTATTTATTTATTTATTTTGGTTTTTTGAGGTAGGGCCCCACTCTAGCCCAGGCTGACCTGGAATTCACTATGTAGTCTCAAGGTGGCCTTGAACTCACGGCGATCCTCCTACCTCTGCCTCCCAAGCGCTGGGATTAAAGGTGTGCACCACCACGCCCGGCAAATAGTCTGTTTATAATAGCAACTAACTGGAGGGTTACTAGATGTAAAAATTAAAGCACACTTAAGACTTTAGTGGAGAAACTCATAAAATATTATCAAAGTATACAATTTATGGTTAATGCTATGTTCAAGGATAGAAAACTCAGTAGCATAAAACTATCACAGTTCATATAATTTCAATAAAAACCCCCAGTGAATTTCTCTTACAACACCCACAAAATCTAAAATTCATTTGGGAGGAAGATATATTAATAGATTTGATACTTTTGGGAGTAAATTAAAAAACTACCAAGGCGAGCCAGGCTTGATGGTACACGCCTTTACTCCCAGCACTCAGGAAGCAGAGGTGGGAGGATTGCTGTGAGTTCAGCCTGGACCAGAGTGAGACCCAACCTCGAAAAACCAGAAAAGCAAGACAAAACAAAACCAAGCAAACTGCCAAGGCGATCAAGAAAATTGACTAGGGAAAAGGAAAACAAACCCAAGAACCGCCATGACTTGAGCACAGGAGACCTGTGGATTTTAAATCAGTGGGGAAGGCTGCACTCTCCAGTGACTCATTTTGATGCAACAGTAGATTTTTTTTTCCCTCTATTGGTTTTTGTTTTGGTTTGGTTTGATTGTTTTGGGTTGTTTGAGACAGGGTCTTACTGTGTAACTAAGGCTGGCCTTGAATTTGCAATCTCAAATACTGAGATTCTAAGTGTGCACTCTCATGCCTGGCTTCCAACTGGGTTTCTGTAGAAAAAAAAAAATTATTTATATCTCACAAAGACATAGCCCAGCTAAAATTTGAAATTCGAGCCTTTAATCTTGCAAGAAGATAATCCTAGTTGAAGATCTTTAGGGCCTCAGGGGTTAGAAAGAATTTCTTGTGGAAAGATAAAGAAAAAAATGTGATACACAATAAAATACTCTTCACCATAAAAAATGAGAGGTGGCTCAGCAGTAAAGGCTCTTGCCTGCAAAGCCTAACAACCCAGGTTCAATTTTCCAGTACCCACATAAAGCCAGATACACAAAGTAACACCTACATTTGGAGTTTATTTGCAGTGGCTAGAGGTCCTGGAGCCCCATTTTCTCTCTCTCTCTTCTCTCTGTGCTTGCAAATAAACAAATAAACTTTTTTTAAAAAAAGAGCAAAGTCCAATCATTTGCAGCAACATGAGTGAACCTGGAGGAATTACGTTAAATGAGCTAATCCAGGTCCAGAAAGCCAAATATCACATGTTCTTATTCATATCTGAATGATGAAAAAGTTGTTCTCATGGACAGTGAGAATAGGGGGTTGGGGATGTTGCTCAGTGTCAGCGTAGATGTCTAGCTTGTGCAAGGCCCTGGGTTCAACTCTTGGCATTGCAAAAAGAATACCCAATAAAACAAATTGAGAATAGTTTCAAGAGGCTGAGAAGAGAAAGGGAAAAAGGTAGGGAATAAATGGTGAATGTTATAAAACTATAGCTAGGGCAGAGGATTAATTTCTAGTGTTCTATCCCAAGAATATACAGTACATTGTGCACCCGTAGGTGATAATTCTTCACCTTTAGCAAGGCTATCGCTTCGGATGTAGAGGTGCACTCAGATGGTGTCTCTGGACGTGATTCAGGGGAAAGGACAGATCAAGGATATTAGGTTCATCTGTAACATTAAAAACGACAAAATGTTACAGTTGATTAATTCTGAATGATACAAACATGACAGCTTGTTAGAAATATTTATTTATTTCAGTGCTGAGGATCCAACTCAGCACTGAAAGCATATATGACTGAGCCACATCCGCACTACTAACTATTTTTGTACTTAAAACATTTTTCAGGGCTGTAGAAATAGCTCAGCCAATAAAGTGCTTGCCTTGCAAGCATGAGAATTAGAGTTCAAGCCTGTGTAAAAACGTCAAGCGTGGTGGCACACATGTGTAATCGCAGTGTGTGGGACATACAGATAAGGAGGCTGTGGTTTGAATCAGATGGCCTCGTAGACTCGTGTGTTTTGAATGCTTTGTTGGTGTCAGTTTGGGAGGCGGAGCCTTGCTGGAAGAGGTGTGTTATTGGGGCCGAGCTCAGGGGTGTTATAGTCAGCTCCCTCGTGGCAAAGTTGGACTCATTCCCCTGCTGCTATTTTCCACCTGCTGTGACAAAGGTGATGTCCAGCCTCTGTTCATGCCATGCTTTCCACTGCCCTCATGAAGCTTCTCCTCAAGACTGTAAGCCAGAATAAATCTTTCCCTCCCACCATCTGCTTTTGGTCAGGGTGCTGCGTCACAGCAGTGAGAAGGGCACTACCATAGGTGGATCCCTAAAGCTTGTTGACCCATCTAGCCTACATGGTGAGCTCTAGGCCAATAAAAGACTCTGTCTTTTGTTTTTTTCCACCTTATCTTCTGGATTCCACATGTATGTACATGCATACATGTATACCCACACATGCATACACCTGCGCCCATGTGAACACACACAGACTTTTTTTTTATTTTGGTTTTTGGAGGTAGGATCTCAGTCTAGCTCAGGCTGACCTGGAATTCACTATGTAGTCTCAGGGTGGCCTCGAACTCACGGTGATCCTCCTACCTCTGCCTTCTGAGTTCTGGGATTAAAGGCGTGCGCCACCAAGCTCGGCTTCCACTCACAGACATTTCGCACAGAAACACAAAGCAGTCGCCAACCTCTGCATGCAGTCAGGCCCCAGAGTGTTGTCTCAGCATGTGTGTGCAAGCTGTGTCCAAGGGGCTTGTCACTGGGGAATTCCAAACAGGAGGACAGCGGAAATGCTGATGTGCTCAGGGTCTCCTCCCCTGAGGGCTCTCACGCTTTCTCCTACCTGTATCTCAAGTGCTAGAGGAACAGACAGGAGGAAGGCAGGCATGGGAAGTGGAAGGTTCTGTTTGAGCATGGGGGAAGAGATCATCATGGAATTCACACAGGCCCTGCCTGCCTTCACTTAAGCCTGACCTTGCTGTTTCCCCATGCGAGGGCCTTACCGTGATAAGGGCTCTCACTACCAAGTAGCAAGTTTTTAATTAGCTGAGACTTCATCTGCTGACAGCTACGTGTTGGCATGATTGGCCTTGATTATTGCTCTGACGTCAGGAGGCCTGACAAGGAGCCAAGAGATACGCCCGAGGACAGAGAATGAAGAGGAGGGAGGGTGTGATGGGTCCCTAGGGAGGTACCAGTATTTTGACCAAGATGGCTCTCTGAGAGCTGGGAATGTTGCCTCCGTTGCAGTTCTCGTCTGAGAAATGAGTCTGAGCCAATAAGAGCAGAGTGATACAGAGGACTGTTTCCTTCTTGCTCACAGAGCTTTGAAAACAGAGAGAGGGGAAGAGGGAGCCATAGCTTTCCTCTAGGATGAGTAGGTATAATTATAGCTATCTCTGCTATCTGCCCATGCAGGGTGCGTAGGCAAAGTCTTGGTTATCTTTAGTCATTTGTGTGTGTGGACAGACTCTTCAAACTACAGCATGTGCCTGCCAAGCAGGTCAGCATGCTGGATGACAAGAAAGTCACAATGGAGATGCAGTGCATTTCTAATGGCTTTTCTGAGAGAAGAATTTATTTATTGATTTATTTGCAGAGAGAGAGAAAGAGAGAGAGAATATGAGCACACCAGGGCCCTCTAGCTGCTGTACATCAACTCCGGATGCATGTGCCACTTTGTGTATCTGACTTTATGTGGGTCCTGGGGAATGGAACCTGGGTCCTTAGGCTTCATAGGCAAGCTCCTTAACCACTAGGACATTTCTGTAGCCCAAGAAGAATGGATCTTAAGCTGCTCAGTTTAGAATCTTGAGAGGTAGTGGTAGCAGGATCAGACTGGAGTGTAGCCCAACACTGCATCCAGCTCAATCTTTCCATTGTATGGGCAGAAGGAATTCCTCATGTCTCTGTCATGGTATGGTTCAAGTCTTTTCCTGTGTTCTTCGTTTCTTGGAGAAGAGTGAGTTCTTCACTTCACTTAGCCAGTTCCTTTTTGTACCTTCTGGGTTTTCCCCAGCCCTGACAAGGTAGATTGAGAAATTTAGTGGCTTCAAGGGCTCCACTCTGTGTTACATTGTTTTATAGAACGAACCCACTGCAGCTGGAGCCATTGTAGTGGAAATGGTTTGTAATCTCAGCACTCAGGAGGCTGAGGCAGGAGGATCATGAGTTCAAGGTTGGCTTGAGCTACAAAGCATGACCCTATCTCAAAGAAAAAAAAAGCTGAGGGCTAGAGAGATGACTCAGCAGTTAAGGCGCTTGCCTACAGAACCTAATGACCTGAGTTCTGTTCCTTGGTTCTCTTGTAAAGCTAGATGCTCAAGGTGGCACTTGCAGCTGGAGGGTTTGGCACGCCCATTCTCTCTCTCTCTCTTCTCTCTATCTCACTCTGCTTGCAAATAAATGAATATATTTTTCTTTTTAAAGAGGGAGAGAGACAGAGAGTAGAGATAAGAGAATTGGCCGCCAGAGCCTTGGCCACCACAATCCAACACCAGACGCTTGCGCCACCTAGTGGGCATGTGCGGCCTTGCGCTTGCCTCACCTTTGTGCATCTGGCTAACTTGGAGAGTAGAACATGGGTCCTTAGGCTTTGCAGTTAAGTTCCTTAACCGCTAAGCCATCTCTCCAGCCCAAATAAAATATTTTTAAAAATAATTTTAAAAGCTGAAAGTGCCATGCTTTAAAAATATTTATTTATTTACATGTGTATGTGTGTGTCATGCTTAAAAAACAAACAAACAAACAAACAAACATATTCTCCAAAGCTCAGGCTGTGTGGTTTGACTCTGACTGAAACTAGCTTGTTGAAGTACATGAGGAGAATGACCTCAGTGGGAGAGGCCTTGAGATGACGGGGTTTGCACAGCACAGTCAAGACAGGGGACCTGGGAAAGTGGGTATTTGCCAGTGGTGACTGAGTCATTCCTGTTTTCAGTGGTCTGTTTTGAAGTCTTCTGCTTTATAGCAATTGTTCTATTTTGTCAGGAAACTATACCAAAAATTAGTAGTAAATGAAGTTTCTGTTTAAATTTATTTGCATTAAAATAAAATTGCTTTCTGGGCTGGAGAGATGGCTTAGCGGTTAAGCGCTTGCTTGTGAAGCCTAAGGACCCCGGTTCGAGGCTCGGTTCCCCAGGTCCCACGTTAGCCAGATGCACAAGGGGGCGCATGCATCTGGAGTTCGTTTGCAGTGGCTGGAAGCCCTGGCGCGCCCATTCTCTCCTCTCCCTCTATCTGTCTTTCTCCCTGTGTCTGTCGCTCTCAAATAAATAAATAAAAAAAAAATTAAAAAAAAATAAATAAAATTGCTTTCTTTAAGGCTGTGCAAGCTGGGCATGGTGGCACATGCCTTTAGTCCCAGCACTGGGTAGGCTGAGGTAGGAGGATTGCCATGAGTTTGAGATCAGCCTGAGTTCTAGGTCAGCCTAGGCCACAGTCAGACTGCCTAAGCAACAACCACCACGAACAAACTCTGTGCAGATTTCTTTCTTTCTTTCTTTCTTTCTTTCTTTCTTTCTTTCTTTCTTTCTTTCTTTCTTTCCTTCCTTCCTTCCTTCCTTCCTTCCTTCCTTCCTTCCTTCCTTCCTTCCTTTCTTTCTTTCTTTCCTTCTTTCTTTCTTTCTTTTTTTTGGAGGTAGGGTCTTGCTCTAGCCCAGGCTGACTTAAACTCACTATGTAGTCGCAGGGTGGCCTTGAAGTCATGGTGATCCTCCTACCTCTGCCTCCCAAGTTCTTGTATTAAAGGTGTGCACCACCATGCCTGGTCAAGTTTTGTTTTGTTTTTTGTTTGTTTTTTTGAGGTAGGGTTTCACTCTAGTTTAGTGTCTGACTTGGAATTCACTCTGTATTCTCAGGGTGGCCTCAAACTCAGGGCGATCCTCCTATTTCTACCTCCCAAGTGCTGAGATTAAAGGCGCGCACTGGCTCCCGATCGGATTTATTTCCTTAGTCACTACCATTTGGCTTCTTCCAAGCCTCTTTCCAGGGAAAGCCTTGTATCCCTTCCTTCCTTGGGGTTCAGGTCTTCAAAGGTGTTGTGCATAAGATTTTGCTATTTTAGCAGCTTTGTTTTTAGAAGCTTTTCCTTGGGAAGCCACAGTGGAGTCTGATTTTAAGTCTTTTTAAAAATTTTTTTTTGTTTATTTTTATTTATTTATTTGAGAGTGACAGGCATAGAGAGAAAGAGGCAGATAGAAAGAGAGAGAGTTTGGGCGCTCCAGGGCCTCCAGCCACTGCAAACGAACTCCAGACGCGTGCGCCCCCTTGTGCATCTGGCTAACATGGATCCTGGGGAATCAAGCCTCGAACCGGAGTCCTTAGGCTTCACCGCTTAACTGCTAAGCCATCTCTCCAGCCCATGATTTTAAGTCTTGATGTTATTAATTCCCATGTCATGCCTTTGAGTTGCACGATTTCATCAATATTAAGGGAATCTTTCAAAAGCACAGCCAGCCATGTGTGCACATACCTGTGTGGGGCTCTTTCTTTAATGTGTAGAATCATCAGATGGAAGAGAATGCCAGCGAGCTCTTGGGCTCCCTCAGCATAATCAACCAATGCTGAGAAATTGTTCAGATGTTTGTGATGTATGAAGCAGAGGGGTTAAAAAAAATCAAATTTGCTTTTTTAAGAAATAAAAATAAATGGACATGAAAGCTATCCTCAACCACCTAGAAGTCTCGAAGACTTTGGATTAGTCATGTGATTTCATCAGACTTCAGTAGCATTATCCATCAACTGAGTATAACCCTAATTTACTCGTCCAGAGGCAGCATATAGGACTGCGAAGAACCCTTTGGATTTTGTGCTTAAATACATGCAGGGCTTATGGCACCAAGTATACCAGGTGCAAATAGAACACTGCTCACGTTGAACTCGGGCAAGGAAATTGGAGGAGAGCAGACATTCTCCCAACAGCAACCTTTAATTTCCTTAAAGACTAATTATTATTTCTTGTTGTTGGTCTTGCGAGGTAGGGTCTTGCTCTGGCCGAGGCTTTGGCTCACAGTGGAGTTCACTCTTGGTGGTGTGTTTGGGGAATGCATGTATCCATCACTGGAGTCATACAGCTGCTTTCGCTGCCTTAGACTCCCCGGGGTGCTACCCCATCATCCTTTCTCCCCCAGCAACACTGAGCATTTTACCATTTCTGTTCCAGCCATTTCCAGAATGTTTCCCAGTGTGCTGCATGTATGACTGGCCTCTTTCACTTAAGAATTTGCCTTTCAACTTCTTGCATCTCATGTCATGACTTGATGGCTTCTTTCTTTTTAGCGCTGAATAATAATATTCCATTGTCTGGATATACCACACTTACTTATCCACTCACCTACTGAAAGAGCATCTGAGTTTTTTCTAAGCTTTGCCAATTATGAATAAAGCTGCTATTAATATCCACATGCAGGTTTTTGTCCAGTCATATGGTCTAGTAGAAAGAGATAAAAATATGCTTGTGTTTTTTTTCCAGTCATTTAATTGTAAAGTACTGCATACACATAAAAATAGAGAAGCAATAGGGAAATTAAAAAAAAATATTTACTCATTTGCAAGTAGAGAGAGAATGAGCATGCCAGGGCCTCTTGCTACTGCAAATGATCTCTAGACACATGGGCCACTTTATACATTTGACTTACCTGGATACTGGGGAATCAAACCCAGGCCTTCAGGCTTTAACCACTGAGCCATCTCTCCAACTCCAGCAAGAGGGAATTTAGTGAATAAAGCAAACAGAAACTTCACGAGGTCTCTGAGTGTGAACCTTAGCATCTGAGGCCCTAAAGCACACTGGTCTAGCCCAGCCTCCTTCCTCGTGGTTTTACTTTCTCTGTAGCTTGGGGCCTTACACATTTCTTTGTACTCTAAAAATTATACTTGACAAAGTCTAGAGTTTATATTAACCTTCATTTTCTTTTTTTTTTTAGAATTAGGCAACCACTCATACCCATTCTCACTTCTATTTATTTATTTATTTATTTATTTGAGAGCGACAGACACAGAGAGAAAGACAGATAGAGGGAGAGAGAGAGAATGGGCACGCCAGGGCTTCCAGCCTCTGCAAACGAACTCCAGACGCGTGCGCCCCCTTGTGCATCTGGCTAACGTGGGACCTGGGGAACCGAGCCTCGAACCGGGGTCCTTAGGTTTCACAGGCAAGTGCTTAACCGCTAAGCCATCTCTCCAGCCCTTAACCTTCATTTTCTATTTTATACTACACTCAGATTTTTTGAAGAATCTTCTAACATCTCCCAACATATTTTCTCTGAGGTCATTCCAATTCTATATTTTGAAACACTTCACTCTACACAGTTGGTAGTAATGTCACTTTGTCATTTTCTTGTCACTTTCTTTGCTCTTCATTCTTTTCTGTGTTTCCAGCCTTTCATGTGCGGTTGCTTCTTTCTGCATAAAACCCAACCTTAGACTTCTCTTTGCTGGTGGTGAACATTTTCATGTTTTTGTTCCTACTTTTTCTTTTCTAAAAAACATATTTTTATTTATTTACTTATTTGCAAGCAGAGATAGTGAACCTACCTATAAAATATTGTTTTTCGGGCTGGAGAGATGGCTTAATGGTTAAGGTGCATGCCTACAAAGCCTAAGGACCCAGGTTTGATTCTCCGGGTCTCATGTAAGCCAGATGCTCATGGCAGTGCATGCGTCTGGAGTTCCTCTGCAGTAGCTAGAGGCCTTGGCATGCCCGTTCTCTCTATCTTTCTCTTGCCTTCTCTCTGTCTCTAACAAATAAATAAATAAATAAATATTGTTTTTCTTATAAGGCAACATTCACAGGTCCCAGGAAGTATGACCTGGATATCTTTGGGGGCCATTATTCATCTTCACATATTAGTGCATAGTTTGCCCATTGCTTTCTTTCAGCATGTTAAAGGTACTCAGTAGTCTTTTAAATATATTTATTTACTTACTTACTTGAGAGAGAGAGAAAAAGACAGAATGGGCATGCTGGGGCCTTTAGCTAGTGCAAATGAACTCCAGATGCATGTGCCATCTTGTGTACCTGGCTTACATGGGTACTCAGGAATTGAACCTGCGTCCTTAGGCTTTGCAGGACAGAACCTTAACCATTGAGCAATCTCTCCAGCCCCTCAGCAGTCTTTTGCCTTTTACTTTTAATGTTGAAAAATGCTTTTCCACTCTGCTGTTTTATTTAGGGTAATCTTTTTTTCTTTAAGTTTTTCCCTTAGCTGGGATCACAGATAACTATTGGTGTTCTTTATGCTAAACATTTATTCTGCTCAGGCTCCTTTTGGAAATTCTCCAGACGTTACCTCAGTCCCCATCCCACTGTTCTCTTCTGGGCTCCCGAGTAAATGCATGCTGGCTCTTTTCCCACTATCCTGCATGTCCTGAAGCCACTTGTGACCTTGATCTTGAGTGTCAGCTTGACAGGATTTAGAATCACCATGGACATAAATCTCTGGGCATGTCTATGAGGGATTTTCTAGATTAGGTTAATTGAAGTGGGAAGATCTACCCTAATTGTGGGTGGGCCATTCCAGGGGCTCTGGTCCTGGGCTGAATGAGGATGAGAAAGATAGCTGAGCAGCAGCCTTCACTGCTTTCTGCTTCCTGACTGCGGATGCAATGCCGCCAATCGCTTCGTGATCCTGCCATCGTGCCCTCCCCACCATGGTGCACTTTGACCTTGAACTGTAAGCCGAAATAAACCCCTGCTCTGTCCAGTTGCCTCTGGCCAGGTTGTTTGGTCACAGCAGTGAGGTCGTGGCTGAGACAACACCTTCCTTCTGTTGTTGCTATGTGTTTGCTTTTGTGCTCCGAGTAATCTTGGTTTGGTGACCTAGCCTCTCTTAAGGGGTTGCCAAACACTTCAACTACATTTTCATTTATTTTTGTTTTTTAAAAATATTATATTTTTATTTATTTATTTGAGAGAGAGATATATACAGAGGTAGGCAGGAAGACAGAGAGAATGGGCGCGCCAGGGCTTCCAGCCACTGCATACGAACTCCAGATGCATGCGCCCCCTTGTACATCTGGCTAACATGGGTCTTAGGGAATCGAGCCTCGAACTGGGGTCCTTAGGTTTCACAGGCAAGTGCTTAACCGCTAAACCATCTCTCCAGCCCGTTTTTTTTTTTTTTTTTTTTTTTTTGAGGCAGGGTCTCACTCTAGCTTAGACTACCCTGGAACTAACTTTGTGGTCCCCAGGTTGACCTTGAACTCACAGTGATCCTCCTACCTCAGCCTCCCAGGTGCTGGAATTCAAGCACTATGCTTGGCAAGATTCTCATTTGTAACTATATTCTTCTTTCCTAGAAATTCTCTTTGTTTCTTTCAAAATCTACTCAGTGCAGATCATAGGTTATTGTTCCCTACAGACATTTGAAAGCTCAGTGCTTCCCTTTTATGTAGTTAGCACATAATTCTATCCTGTCTGTATGATTAGTACATGTTAACTAGCCCATCTGTATGATTAGCACATAAAACCTAGCCCATCTGTATTGTAGGCTGGTCCAGGTTGTTGTTTAAACAGGATTCACTCAAATTGCCTTATTTCCTTGAACTACTGGTTATCCGTTTCCTTATATACATTTTGCTAGTTATTGTCCTTAAGAAATTATCTGTAGAGCGGCTGGAGAAATGGCTTGGCGGTTAAGGCACTTGCCTGCAAAGTCAAAGGACCACAGTTCGATTCCCCAGGACCCATGTAAGCCAGATGTACAAGGTGGCACATGTATTTGTAGCATTTGCAGTGACTGGAGGCCCTGGTATGCCCATTCTTTTATTCTTTTTATCTCTATCTGCCCCTCTCTCTCTCAAATAAATAAAAAATAAATATTAAAAAATATTTTTTAAGGGCTGGAGAGATACCTTTGTGGTTAAGCGCTTGCCTGTGAAGCCTAAGGACCCCAGTTCAAGGCTTGGTTCCCCAGGTCCCACGTTAGCCAGATGCACAAGGGGGCGCACGCGTCTGGAGTTTGTTTGCAGTGGCTGGAGGCCCTAGTGCACCCATTCTCTCTCTCTCCCTCTATCTGTCTTTCTCTCTGTGTCTGTCGCTCTCAAATAAATAAAGAAAAAATGAACAAAAAAATTTAAAAAATTTTTAAAGAAATTATCTGTGGAGCTTTCCCAAGACCCGGAAGAAGTGTATGCCCCTCCCTGGAGCAGCTTTTGAGTCATGATAGAGGGGCATTGCCCTTTGCACTGTGTGACCTTGGGCTATATGTAAATATGCCTGTAGCCACATCTTCTCAGGTGTAGTTTTCTCCTCCTGTTTTCACTGCTCTGTTGAGGTTTCTTCCTGGGTCCTGGGGCTAGGAAAGGACATCAGTTCTGGTTCATTCTCATCTTGAGTGCGCAGTCCTTTGGACCAAGCTTCATACAAGCAAAAGTCCTTTGTGAGAGTCTTTACATGGGATGTGCTCTGGGCGTTGGCATCTATCACCATTATGCCACCAATGTATCTAATGAGAAAATAGCCTGACGTTTGTACTAGTTATTTTTCTCACTGCCGTGACAAAGTGCTTGACAAAAGCAACTCAAGGGAGGAAGAGTTCATTGTGGTTCGCAGTTTGAGGGTGCGGTCCATCATGGCAAGGGAGTGTTGGCAGGAGCCCGAGCTTGCTGGTCCCATTGCTTTTGCAGTCAGGAAGCAGAGGGGACACCAGAGCTCAGCCCACTTTCCCCTTTGCTTTCTGGCAGGCCTGCAGCCCATGAGTAGGTGCTACACACATTCAGGGTGGGTTTTCTTTAGTTCAGGTAAACCTTTCTGGAAACACCCTTATAGAAACACCCAGAGGTATGTTTCCATAGTGATTCTAAACCAGCCAAGTTGACAACACAAATTTACCATCATAACACATCATAGCACTGCCCTGTCTTAGCAGAGGTATCTTTGTAACTAACTCTTAACTACCTTTTTTTTTTTTTTTGCAATTTCCTTTTTTAAATATTTTATTTTTATTTATTTGTTTGACAGAGAAAGAGAAAGGAGGAGAGAGAGAGAGAATGGGCATGCCAGGACCTCCAGCCACTGCAAACAAATTCCAGACACATGTGTCCCCTTGTGCATCTGGCTAACGTGGGTCCTGGGGAATTGAACCTGGGTCCTTTGGCTTTGCAGGCAAATGCCTTAACCGCTAAGCCATCCCTCCAGCCCTGTACAGATTCCTTTTTTTTTTTTTTTTTTGCTTGTATGTAGTATGTATGCAATGTGGTATCTGTGGGGGTGTGTGGTGTATGTATATATATGTGTCTTTGTGCCTCCTATTGCTTATCTGTGGTGGAACGATCTTGCCTTCTGTGGCTGGAGCAGAACATTGGGTATTCCATTGCTCTGCCACCTGCTCTTGCCTTCATGTGACTTATTAAGAGTTGTTTGGGGGCTGGAGAGATTGCTTAGTGGTTAAGGCACTTGCTTACGAAGCCTAAGGACCTAAGTTTAATTTCCCATTACCTACATAAGCCAGACGCACAAGATGGAGCATGTGTCTAGAGTTTGTTTGCAGTGGCTAGAGGTCCTGGTGTGCCCATTCTCTCTCTCTCTCTTCCTCTCTCAAATAAATAAATAAGAGTAGTTTTCAAGGGGAGATCAGAGAGGGTAATGGGGAGTAAATATGATCAAAATATATACATATAGGAAGTTGTCAAATGACAATAAAAATAGATTTAAAAAAAAGAGTTGTCTTCAACCAGAGTTGAGATCCAAATAACTCAGACTATCTCACCCACCCTTCTGGAAAAAAGAAAGTGATTCCATTTTTATTGTATATAAGGTTATGCATGAATGTTTAACAATGATATTTGTCCTTAGGAAATTATGGAACTTAAAGGGCAGAAAGATCAAGAGAATGTTGGACCACAAGTTGGCATTTGTTTTACAAGCCTGGTAGCCACCAGGGACGCTAATGTGGTGTAGATTCTGGACAAAGGATCTAGATGGTTGCCGATTGCCCATTAGCATTATAACTTGAAAACCCAGCTTGATACTGCTTGCTAATTCCTCCAGGGGTAACTCATTACTTGGTTACTAAGTTTCATGTTTGCCTTGAAAAAAAAAACAATAAATAGTCAATGAAGGAGAATTGCCCTCAGCTGTCTTCCCGGCCATCCTGCCTGGTCCTGAGCTGCCCTGTGGTGGCCAAGGTCCAGATTCTTCTAGGGTGGCTGTGAGGGCAGCTGGCTGTGACAACATTAGTCAGCAATGTCTTCTCTCTTGCCCGGATCCTTAACGTTCCAACGTGTGTCTGTGACCATGAAGGCGGGGTTTTGCCTCTGGCTGTGGCTTAGGATGTATCAGTGGATAAGTTCAGGCCACTCGTGGATTTGTGAGTCTAGTCTCTGGCCTATCCACAATGTCACGCTTGGACCAGTTGGTGCTGGATCAAGATTTCCAAACTTTAGATTCCAAATGTCAACCAACTATGAATTTGTGACCAGTGGGTCCTTAGATCCCACATTTGGATAGAAACTTCTGAAATTATCATCAACGTGAGGAAACCCCTTTAGGTCATTTGTTGAGTCCTTTTCCTCCAAATGTTGATAGTCTAGACCTGTGCCTGGAAGTCAAGTAGGGTCACCTGTTGAGGATGCTTGGAAGTGACCCAGCTGTGACATTTACCGTCCCCTTGTGCATGGGGTTTGATGTGGCCCATATAACCCTCGCCTCTTCCCTCCTTACACCCCATTGTGCAATCCCTCCACTCTGGGTCCTGGCAGTGCGTGTGACCTTCCCAGCCAGAGGAGGACTCTGTCATTGGGTCAGAGAATGGAGTAGCTATGCTTCTGTGTTTAAGACTCAAAGTGCAAAGAGCCTGCTGGTGGGAACTAGTCCCACGACCTGTCACCAGATTTTATGCGATTTTATGATTGATTCAGGAGCTATGCATTGGAGCAGACCTAATTTCCTGGAAATTGTTTCAGAACAGTAATTGGCGTTTGAGTAACTGAAACTTTGGAGTGTAAGATGTATCTCTTTGCCAAGCCTCTGGAGACTCCCTGCTCTGCAGAGCTCTTACACAAGCAAGGTCGGAGAACTTACTAAATCGTGCCACTGAGAAGTCAGTAAAAGCCCTGGCAAACAATGGCCAAGGGGTCTT
This sequence comes from Jaculus jaculus, assembly GCF_020740685.1. Lineage (NCBI taxonomy): Eukaryota > Metazoa > Chordata > Mammalia > Rodentia > Dipodidae > Jaculus > Jaculus jaculus. Next base: position 23,648,544 of record NC_059102.1, on the reverse strand, counting down.
TGAGGGGAAACAGCTTCTTCCAATTACCTTTGTTTCCTCAGCAAGAAATAGAGCAGACACTGCCAAAGTTTCAAGTTGCCCCCTCTTTCTTGGCAAGCTACAGGGCCGTTAGCCTCAAGCCCTCCAACTGACTCCCTTAACTACAACGACTCCTCTCTGGCCTGGCTCAGGGTATAGAACCCGCCACCTTCTGTGGTGATTTCTGCTTGCTTATTCTTCCTAGCACACACTTGGTGCAGGTCCTGGCTCTCCAGTTGTAGCCCACACATTTTGATTGCGACCAAAGGTGGCTTTTATACTTGTTATGAAAGATCAGTACCATGTGACATGTGGCCTGCTTTATAGCTTTTCTATCTTTGTGCTGTGGTGTTTGACCATGGGGAGTAACGTTTGCTGAATGTCATACTCTTGCCATTCCAACTTCCATTGAAGTACGAAAACAAAATAGCAGAGTTTCTTGTCTTGTTTTCCTCCTATTCTAGAGGCCTCAGAAAGAGCTCCCAGGGTGGGTCAAGTGTGAACATACCAGGACTGTGTACTTAGGAGCCATCCATCCCATCCAGTTGCTTTCCTTTGTACACATACACACACACACACACACACACACACACACACACACACACATGCATGCATGCAAAAGAAACCGATACAATGTTAGAGAATGCCTGCTATGGTAACATGGTATCTCTGAGGATAGCTCTCGGTCTTCTGTAAAAGAAGGATGGGAAGGAAGACAGTGTGAAGTGCTGGGCGCTGGGCTGTTGTCTGATGGGAGGTGGCACTGAAAAGTAACTAGGGTCCTAGAAGACATTTGGCTTTAGCTACTTTACCTTAGCACTTCCTCAGTGCTTGGTGTCCCCAGACCCTTCAGAGCTCACACTTCGATGTTATCAGAAGATACATTACAGCTTTCTGAGTTCGGGTGTGTGGGGGGTGGGGGGGGTTGTTCTCTAAGTCCAGAGTGAAGGGATAGATCCTACTGTGAATACTTTGTTCAACAATATTGATCCGTCCGACCCTGTTGCTGATTTCTTATACGTGCATGTGGAGAGACACATGTGCCAGGTATGGTTACAGGAGCAGTAAGAGACAGGCTCAAGAGTCTGCTCGACTGGCATTTATATTATAGGGAATGGATGGGTAATAAAGCACAAGAGAAAGAAAACAAGAAGATCATTTCCTACTGGCAGAGGTAGGCTAAGGGAAGGGGACAGAGAGTGGTCATATACCCCACCCTCTTTGAGAAGATGACAGAAGCCTCTGAGTCTGGGGCTGGAAGAATCAGCCACATGAACATTAAGCAACTCTGTCTGATAGAACTTTCTGCAAGCTGGGAATCTTCCATGCCCTTTGTCTGTTGTGGTGGCTGCTAGTCTCCCGTGGCTGTTGAGGACTTGAAATGTGGCTAGTGCCGTGGAAGAAATTTAAAATTTGACTTAATATGAGTTAGACAATATTACTGATTATTAGTTTGATTTAATATGAGTAAGATTTGGTATTATGTAGTAATTTAATTTAGTGCTGGGGAGATCACTCAGTCAGTAAAGTACTTATCTTTCAAGCAATAGGACGACTGAGTTCTAGCCCCTAGTACCCATATGAAATGCCAGGCATGATGGCACATGTGTGGAGACAGTTGGATCCCTGGGGCTTGCTGGCCAGATAACCTAACCTAATTGGTGAGCTTCAGGCCAATGAGAGACTCTGTCTTAAAAAGGGGTGGATGTGCCAGGCATGGTGGCACACGCCTTTAATCCCAGCACTCAGGACGCAGAGGTAGGAGGATTGCTTTGAGTTTGAGGCCACCCTGAGACTACATGGTGAATTCCAGGTCAGCCTGAGCTAGAGTGAGACTGTACCTCAAAAACCAAAAAAAAAAAAAAAAAAAGGTGGATGCTATTTCTTAGGATAATACCCAAGATTGTCCTCTAACCTCTACACACATATGCCACATACATACAGAAGATATGCATACCTATGGTATGCAAGCCTACCACACACAAAAATATCATATTTACATTGATACATGTACAGATGTTCTATTGGACAGCCCTGCTCAGGTTGAGAGAATAATTTGTGCAAAGCTCCTGAAGATATGGTCACCTTGCAGATCCCGGATGAGATCTGTGCCTGGAAGGTTTGTTCAGCTTTTTTTTTGGGGGGGGTGGTTCGAGGTAGGGTCTCACTCTAGCCCTGGCTGACCTGGAGTTCACTATGTAGTCTCAGGGTGGCCTCAAACTCACGGCGATCCTCCTACCTCTGCCTCCCGAGTGCTGGGATTAAAGGAGTGCGCCACCACACCCGGCTCAGTTTGTTCAACTTTTGAAGAGCAAATCTGCAAGAGTTAATGCTGCTTCCTGCTTCTGTTTTGAGGGTCCCCCGAGAACCTACAGAGGAATATCACTCAGCCAGACGGAAATTAAAAGCCCCACACAACAAAGAACCAGTTTCCTTCCCTAGGATGGGCTCATGCCCACGTTATCTGACTCACCACTTGGACTAGTTTCCTCTGCCAGTGGGCTGGGACTGGCCTTTGTGCAGGACGCAGCCTTCCCAGAGGCCAGGCTGGTTCGTTCTGGAAGGAAACACCGCCATAGACAGACTACAGTCCTGCTGTACCTAACCTCTGCCATTGCTCTTTCAAGGGCTCACTTTATATTTGCTGCTTCTTAGCTGTTCTGTGGGCCCGAGACCTTATTTTGCCTGTAGTAAGACAGTAAGATGACAGGGTCAACTGTGGTTTTAAAGAGAAACTGATACTTAAAGAGAGTTGATCCTTGAATTACCACTTTATTTGAAAAGGTTAAGGAAGAAAAGGAAAGAGGAGAGAAAGGAATAGAGAAATTTCTATACTTCTTATCCAATAATTGGGTTATTCTAGGCAGCCACTGTCTTATCCCAGTAGTGGAAAAAGTGGGGAGGGCCATGGCAGGAACCAGCTCTGCCCACCCAGCATGGCCAGAGAGTCGGTTCCAGCAAGATTCCCAGGAGAACGCAGAGACAAGGTAGCCAATCCTGGCTCAGCGTGCTGAGGATTAGAGGAGGCCCTGCTACAGAGCCTCTAATCCTGGCCTGGCCCGGATTTGTCTTTGGTTACTATTCCCTTTGTGTTCGCATCACCAGAAGAAAAGAAAAGCCAGTTGCCTAGTGCCGCCCTGACAGTTATCTTGAACTGAGCAAAGAGGATCAAGATATTTAATTGGAGACTACAGAGCCAAGCCCACCTCCGTGGGCTGAGTGGCACCGTGCCTTTTCCCCTGGGTCCTCGGTGATTATTGCAGGGATCTAGAGCAGTGGCGATGGTAGTGGGGTGGGGCACGAAGTACAAGAGGGAAGGGCAGCAGCTATAGACGGCAAGCTCAGCATGTACCAAGGTGCTGGCGACCTTGGCCCTCTGGTGGGGAAGTCTGAGGCCATAAAATGAACATCTTTAGTCTCTGCAGAATGCACCAGTGTCTTCCACCTTCTTTTATCGTCTGCCTGGATCGTTGCTGTGAAAACACATTGCAACTGTGTGCATTAGCCTTCGTGTGAAGACCAACATGCCTGTACCTCGTCCGTACACTCACTTCTACACAGGCCTCGTCTTTTCAGAGTGTGGGTCTTTCCTGCTATAGGCCAGATGCACAAGGTGGTGCATGCATCTGCAGTTTGCTTGAAATGGCTAGAGGCCTCAGCACACCCATTCTGTCTGTCTCTCTCTCTCTCTCATAAATAAATAAAAAAAAATTTAAGGCCAGGCATGGTGGCACACACCTTTAGTCCCAACATTCAGGAGGCAGAGATAGGAGGATCGCCATGAGTTTGAGGCCACCCTGAGACTACATAGTGAATTCCAGGTCAGCCTGAGCTAGAGTGAGACTCTACCTCGAAAAACCAAATAAATTAATAATAAATAAATAAAAAATTATGATCTTTGCACTTTCCTGAGGAGAACGCTGAGGCTCCAGTGACTGAATGCCTTACACGAAGGGCCAAAGCAAGTGTCCTTTGAAATGTGGTCTGTGGATTCTGAAGACCTTGTCTTCTTCTAGAAACCCCCAGTAGGCAAGGTGAATCATATTGTGACTAATTCAGTCATCAGAAATAATTGCTGTAGGCAAGGTGCGTTCCAGGTGTGAGGACAACAGACACAGGGCCAAGTGCGAATGCAGGAGGCCCGTTCAGAGCCTCACTAAGACTGTCTAGATTGCCCCCGCGGAGCAGTGGACAGTCAAGACAGGGGCCTCGCCGTGGGCCCTTGCGCAGGTTCCTGCACCCGGAGCCCGGCCTGAGCATCAGCCATTTTGTGTATACGCTGTTATATCTATTACGTATATATGTAATATGTGTATAACACACACACACATATAATTTTGTTCAGTGGCATTTAGCATGCAAAATAGTAAGAGGGTAGTAGTAACCATCACGTGTGTGTGTGTGTGTGTGTGTGTGTGTGTGTGTGTGTGTGTGTGTTGTGTACCCCAGCAAGCACGTAGAAATCAGAGGGCAACCTCAGGGTATTGGGCCTTCCATCTTGTTTGAGGCAGGCTCTGTTTTGCCTCTGGGAATGCTACACTAGCTATCCTCATACGTTTTTGGGTTTTGGAATTCTCCAGATTCTGCTTCCCATTGCCGTAGGCACATTGAGACTACAGACGTGTACATTAGTTGTGTCCACTTCTACATGGGTTCTAGGGACCCAAACTTCACTTGTCAGGTTTGCACAAAAGCACTTTTTTTTTTAAGGTAAGGTCTTGCTCTAGTCCACACTGGCCTAGAATTCACGATGTTGTCTCAGGTTGACCTTGACTCATGGTGATCCTCTTACCTCTAGCTCCCACGTGCTGAGATTAAAGGTGTTCACACCATACCCAGCCAAAATATTGTGTGTTTTTTTGTACTTTAAAAAAAAGTGGTAAGGGCTCTATCCTTTGAATATTTTTATTTACTTATTTGCAGGCAGAGAGAGAAAGGGGGAGAATAGGCACATGAGGGCCTTAAGCCACTTTAAACAATCTTCAGACATATGGGCCACTTCGTGCATCTGGCTTTACGTGGGTACTGGGGAATTGAACCTGGATTGTTAGGCTTTGCATGCAAGTGCCTTAACCATTCAGCAATCTCTCCAGCCCTACAGAAAGCAGTTTTAACCACTGAGCCATCTCCCTAGCCCTGTGTCCACTTTTTAAATGTTTATGTCATATCTCCTTACACTTCTGTGAACTTGACACTCGGGTTTCGAGTCACAAGGAATTGGTAACTGGCTGTGAGTGGTGATGAACTGAGTGGGTGATGATGCAAGATCCAGCCCACATCTTGAGCTTCCAAGACGAGCACCCGTTGTGCTCAGTGGTTCTTAACCTTCTCTTGTCTTTGTCTAAGGAGCTCTAGACCCCTTCTAGTTTTGTCCCTTGCTACATTGGTTTCATTAGCATCCCCTCCAACTTTCACTGATGATCATTACACCACCCCCTGCAAGACATGTCTGTAGGTATGAAAGCAGTATTCTCCTTCTTCACTGTGGTAGCCGAAAAGACCTGGAGCACCAGGCATAGCAGTGTTCACCTGGGCCAGGCAGCTGGGGATGCAGCTAGCAGAAGAGCAAGGACCTGGGCACAGTCCTCAGCAAAATAAAAGCAAGACAAGACAAAACAAAACAACAGCCTCACCTTCTTGAGCCAGGTGTGCGACATGCTCCCCCACCCACCCCCGCTTCTTCTAACCCAAGTTATTCATCTCACCCTCCAGCCATCTCTGTCTGTCCAGAGGAAGAGCCAGGCAAAGGCATTAGAGGCTGAGTTGACTGTCTCAGCTGCTGGGCCTTCCAACATGGCTGTGAGTTCGTCTCTGATGCTCAGGCCGGGCTCCGGGTGCAGGAACCTGCGCAAGGGCCCACGGCGAGGCCCCTGTCTTGACTGTCCTCTGCTCCGCGGGAGCCATCTAGATAGTCTTAGTGAGGATCTGAACGGGCCTCCTGCATTCGCACTCGGCCCTGTGTCTGTTTCACACCTGGAACACACCTTGCCTACAGCAATTATTTCTGATGACTGAATTAGTCACAATATGACTCACCTTGCCTACTGGGGGTTTCTAGAAGAAGACAAACTCTTTGGGATCCACAGACCACATTTCAAAGGACACTTGCTTTGGCCCTTCAGGTAATGCATTCAGTCACTGGAGTCTCAGCATTCTCCTCAGGAAAGTGCAAAGATCATAATTTTTATTTTTTAGTTTTTTGAGGTAGGGTCTCACTCTAGCTCAGGCTGACCTGGAATTCACTATGTAGTCTCAGGATGGCCTTGAACTCACAGTGATCCTCCTACTTCTTCCTCCTGAGTGCTGGGATTAAGGTGTATGTCATCATACCTGGCCTTAAATATTTTTATGTATTTATGGGAGATAGAGATAGACAGACAAACAGACAGAGAAAGAATGGGTGTGCCGAGGCCTCTAGCCACTGCAAACAAACTCCAGATGCAGGCACCAGCTTATGCATCTGGCTTATGTGGGCTCTGAAGAATCAAACCTGGGTCCTTAGACTAGCCATCTCTCCAATCCAATTTTTTTAAAGCTTCGAGATTAAGAGAATGTGTGGAGCAGACAGGGTCATGCATACCTTGTGCATTCACAGTCCACATGTTCTCTTATACCTTGCCCCACCTTCCTTGGCTGGTAAACAGTTGGTACTCAACATGTGCTTACTAACACCAAACTGAATTTCAGGTTTTTAAAAATATTTTATTTTGTTTATTTATTTGAGAAAGAGAAAGAGGGAGGGAGAGAGAGAGAGAGAGAGAGAGAGAGAGAGAGAGAGAGAGAGAAAGGGAGAGAATGGGCACAGCAGGGCCTTCAGCCACTGCAAAACTCCAGACACATGTGCCACCATGTGCATCTGATTTACGTGGGTCCTGGGAAATTAAACCTGGGTCCTTAGGCTTTGCAGGCAAGTATCTTAACTGCTAAACCATCTCTCCAGCCCCATCAGGGTTTTTATTTTTATTTTTATTTTTAATTTTTTTTTATTTGAGAACGACAGACACAGAGAGAAAGACAGATAGAGGGAGAGAGAGAGAATGGGCGCGCCAGGGCTTCCAGCCTCTGCAAACGAACTCCAGACGCGTGAGCCCCCGTGTGCATCTGGCTAACGTGGGACCTGGGGAACCGAGCCTCGAACCGGGGTCCTTAGGCTTCACAGTCAAGCGCTTAACTGCTAAGCCATCTCTCCAGCCCTTATTTTTATTTTTTGAGCTAGGGTCTCACTGTAGCCCAGGTTGACCTGGAATTCACTATGTAGTCTTAAGCTGGCCTCAAACACACAGCAATCCTTCTACCACTACCTCCCGAGTGCTGGGTTCAAGGCATGCACCACCATGCCTGGCTTGAATTTCAGTTCTTTTTTTTTTTGGGGGGGGTCTTTTGAGGTAGGGTCTCACTGTGGTCCAGGCTGACCTGGAATTCACTATGTAGTCTCAGGATGGCCTCGAACTCACCACGATCTTCCTACCTCTGCCTCCCGAGTGCTGGGATTAAAGGCATGCGCCACCACACCCAGTGAATTTCAGCTTTTGATGGCCAGTTTGTGCATCATCCTTTTCAGATGGGACCTGGAGTACTCTAGCCTCTGGGTGGGATCTAGGAGCACACCATTAGAAGGACTCATGCTAAGCTTCCGCTCTTCTCCTAGGCCTCATTGTCCAGGGCATAGATCAGCCTTTCAAAGTCAAGGTCACAGTGTATTGTGCCACGGCACTTGCTGTAGCAGACACCGAGTGCTGACTGTGCCAGGTGTGAGGCTGCGTCTGTCCCTGGAGGTGGGCCCAGTCCTCCCCCTCTTCTGTGGCTCTCCCAGGTCTCCCCTCTGAGTGTCTCCCCAGGGCCCAGTGGGAGCAGAGCCGTTGACTTCCGCTCAGGAGATGTGTGTCCTGTAGTACTTCTCCAGTGAAAACCTTATCCTAAGAAAGTCCTACATACGAAGAATGAAGACGAAGACTGAGGAAGAGTGAAATGTGCAACCTCTGATTGGCACTGAGCCTTGCCCCTTGGAGAAACCTAGTAGACCAGGGATGAACCAAGGCCTGAGCAGAGATGTAGCTGTGGCCAGATTGGCTGCTTCTCATAGGTCAGGATCTGGGACTGGCGCCTTTAGGTGTCTGGGACTGAGTCAGTGGCCGAGAGCCACCAAGGCCGGGGCAGCCTGTAGGTTGTGACTAAATTAGGAAGAGGCACCCTTGGGCTCTCCTGGGAGCTCAGTGGGGCAGATGGGCAGTGTGGTGCCTCTGGTGGGCAGCTAAAAACAGGCTGTTCAGAAGCATCTGGACACCTTTCTCTTTGGCTTCTCAATGGGCTGTGGAAACATGGCATTCCAACCCTGGAAGGAGGGACAGCCCCCGACACTGGCATACCTGTAGGTGGTGAGAGGGAGATAGTCTTCATCACACCCCTCCCCTCTAAGGCTCCAAGTAAAGGAGGAGAGCCTAATATGCATTCATGTTATAGTCACTTATAAGCTCTCTTAAAAAGCATACTCTAAGGCTAGTGAGGTGGCTTAGTTGGTAAAGTGCTTGCTGTGAAGGCCTGAGGATCTGAGTTTGATCCCCAGCACCCATGTAAAAGCTGGGCATGGTGGGGTGTACCTGTCACCCTAGCTCTGGGAGGTAGAGACAGGAGGATTCCTGTGGCTTTCTGGATATGTAGTTTAATTATAGGTTTGGTGAGAAACCGTTTCAAAAAAAATAAGGTAGGGCTGCAGAAATGGCTTAGCAGTTAAGGCATTTGCCTGAGAAGCCCGGGGACTCGTGTTCGAATCTCCAGGTCCCATGTAAGCCAGATGTACAAGGTGATGCGAGTGCAGAAAGCTGCACACACACACAAAGTGGTGCAGTCATCTGGAGTTTGACTGTAGTGGCTGGAGGCCCTGGCATGCCAATTCTCTCTCACATTCATTTAAAAAAAATACACACACACAAAAAAGGCAGAAAGCAATCAGGAAGACACTTGATGTCAATTTCTGGCCTCCATACACATATACTCTTTCTTTCTTATGCGTGCACACATGTACACACATGCACACACATTCCCCTCCCCCAAAGCACATCATTGGTCACTTTTTGAGTGAATTATAATGAACACAGGGTATCACAGGTGAACATTGGACTGTCCCACAAGGTAAAAAATGGGCTGATGGTCACATAATGTAACTTGGCAATGTAATAATGGCACATTTTAATTTAGGAAACCACATGGAGGTTTAATTTGGTTCAGTAGTTTAAGTGTGAGATTTGAAACAAGAAATTAAAATTTGTAAGAGAATGGTAGTTCCTGGAAAGACAATGAATAGGTTTGTGAATAATTAGACCATTTTTTTTTAACGACTAAATCCAAGTTGGGGATACTCAGCTGGTAAAGTGCTTGCCTAGTCTACATGAAGCCCCAGGTTCAGTCCCTAGCGCTGCATAAACAAGTCACATTCCTGTAAGTCCAGCTCTGAGATGGTTGGGCAGAAAGATCGGGAGTTCAAGGTCAGTCTTGTCTCAAAGCAACAACAAAAAGTCAATCCCATGCTTTGACTCTAAGCAACATCACCATGAAGGGGCTTTTTTTTTTTGGAGGAGGAGGAGGAGGAAGAGGGAAGGTATTTTCTGCAGGATATGGTAAAGGCCTTAGCTCCCCCCCCCAACATCACCACGATTGATCTTTCAGGCATCCTGATCTCTGTTCAGTAAATGCTAGTTGCCACCAGTCTTCCTCCAAGTTCTGACAAAATCTCTCTGGCAGTTCCTATAAAGGGCAACAATGTCCCAGCCAGTTCCTGGAGCACAGGAGAATCTCATTTTCCTGATCACAGGTGTCAACTTCCCCCGGGCAGGTGGGGAGATGGCTCCTCTCGTTCTGTCTCCAATTCCACAAAAATCAAAGATGCCGGGGTGTGCCGGAGGATTGCTGGCTAGGAGTTTGTGTCGGTGCGGTTTAATGTGGCTACACTGCAAAAGGTTCCTATAGGTATCTTCAGGATCAAATTGTCACCCATGAACCCAGTAAAAAGCAAGCAAGCAAACAAATAAAAGATAATAAGAAACCACCACTACGAGCCACAGAAAGCCAGGGAGGTGAGCCAGGCCGGGGAGGCTTTGGAACGTTCTTAAAAATCTTCGGCAGGATCAGCCTGAAGACTGCCTCCTTCTGAGGCGTTCTCAGGAGACTCTGCATAGGGCTGGCCTGGGTGTTGATATGTGAAGAGGCTGAGAACATGTGGCGTAAACATGGGCTGATATTGTTTGCCATTTACACTCGGCGTGTGTAATGCAGCAGGAATGGCTCCGGGCGCATGTGACTCCCCTTGCAGACCGTAGGCAGTGTCTGGGGCCGCTCTTCCTCTGCTGCTCGCTCCGGCTCCGTGACTGGTATCCCCTCCTCCTCTGCCCCTTCCCAGACTTTGTGAGCGTTTCGGTGGAGGCTCGTCATGATTGGCGTGCAGAAAGCTGGTAGAATGTTGTTGGAATTTTCTAGGGAGGCACATGCGCGATACCCAAAATGACTCCCAGCCTCGGTGGCCGCAGTCAGCGCTTCATGCCAGGTGCCCTGGTCTGTTTCAAAAAGGTAAGGTTGCATGACATCACCCTACCTCTCTCCCCAGCCCAAGGGGGAGGCCAAGGGGTTTCTTTTTATTCTCTGGTCCACACAGTACTTCTCACCATGTCCTTGGCGCTTGGCGTTTGTGCATGAGTGTGCGATTTGTCGCTACCTCCACCCCCTCCTGTTTAAAAGAATCTTAATAAATGATTCCCAACGGCCGTTTAACATGTGACCTAAAGCGGCACCTCATGACCCCAGTGAAATCAGCAGTTCCAATGACGGCAAGTCTAGATGCTCCTTTTACACCGTTTCCTAAACTTGTAGAAAGAAAAGTCGCGTAGCTACTGGAAAACAGATTGCGTCCTCACCATATCTGAGGGGACAAGAAGGGGACACGCTCAGAATCTCAAAATCTTAGGGACATGGGGGGGGTGGTCTGTTCAGGCTGAGGTGCCCGGGGTGGGAGGGGGGAATGGATGGAATTTGTCAGCGATGGAAAAGGAACGAATCTAAACGTCTTGGCTCAGTTGAGTGCAGACTCCTACTCCTGCTGACTGGGGAGGGGACTGTGCAGTTACAATGCAGGGACAGGGGCTTCTGTCGAGACAACTCTTACACATAGTTTCCTAGTAAACAAGTGAGTGTGTGAACGTCGGTAGCGAGGTTTTGAAGACATGTTTGCATACGGAGGTGGTGATCACTTAGCAGACTCAAGTGCAACCGAACATGACTCACCTAGTTTTTTTAATCCGGTGTAATTAAAAGTAGCTTCGGCACAGGCAGTGAGGGAACACTGAATTGTCTGCTTGCAAGTGTGTAAAAGCAAGTTCACACTCATAAAATGACATGGGCGATATGTGGGAATGTCTTTTAACATTCAACATTTAAAAGAATCCATTACTTACTTTTGCTGTTGGTTTTTACCTCCTGTTTTTCCTTCCTTCGTTTTGAATTAACACCCACCCCCGCCCAACCATAGCTACTTCACAAAGATGTCAGAAAACTGAAGGGAGAAAGTTGGTATTTTCACACACTTGCCCCTCCCCCACATGCATACGCCAACAGCTGTCATATATGATTGTGTGGAATTTGATATTTTGGACAAAATGACTTCCTTACTTTCCATAGTAATACAATAATCAATTTCACCATACAAGACTGTGTACATGTCAAGTCTGGACTGCTCCTAATTAGCAATGCATGGGCTGGCAGGGGAGAGAGCTGCGGGGTGGTTTCAAGTGAAAAATCCTCCTTCAAGTTCTAGCCATGCCAGTCTTGGCCAAGGCAGTTCTCAGTCTCTTTGGATTGCTACCACAGGTTTACTTTGTGGTGTTCTGAGAATCAACCACGGATGGCACGTGCAAATGCAACCGAGATGGGCCTGTCCCTCTAACCGTTGCTGTTTCGCTTTTATCTGCACTCTGCAATAACTTTCAAATGGCCACAGCTTTCTTTGTAAGATAGAGGTCAAAGCCAGAAGTAACTTGCATGTAACATTCTCCGCCTGGCCAGGGTCCGGGAGGGTGGGGGCCACCAGGCTTTTCTCAGCTATACTTAGAAAGGAACCAGAAACTTCTGTTCATTTTTGGGACGCATACTTTCTCCATAGTTTTGTAGTTTATTGACCCAGCCTTAATGGTCTCATTTAGTCTAAAGAATGTGAAGGTATTAAACAGTTTCATATGCTGTTGATATAAAGCTTATACTTCATGATGAAAGTGCCCATCCTGAATTACCCTAGGCCTAGAGACAGCCACAGACTCATTCAGGAAGCAAGCATTTGCTCTGTGCCTCTAATCAAAACCATGCTGAGGTGAACAGTTAGGAATTTGAAAGATCTAAGGATGTGCAAAGTGTTCTTAAGGCACCTGTAATTTAGAAGGTGAAAGTCCGCCTCAACAAGCAAGTGAGTGCCACCTGGCTTTCTGTGGCAGACACTGTATGTGTTCTCTAGATGACGCTACACATACACACACAAATAGATTTTATTGAATTTCTTGAAAGCTGAATGAGCATTGATCGACTGGCCTGCCCTATGGTATCATTCTGTGGGTTTATAAACATTTCAATGTTTATCCTTTAGGTAATTAAAGGCAAATAGTTATACTCTGGAGTGACCAAAAAAGGCTGGTGAGACCTAAATAATAATAATAATTGTAATAATAATAATAATAAGGGGCTGAAGAGCTGACTTAGTGGTTAAGGTGTTTGCCTGAAAAGCCAAAGGATCCGAGTTCGACTCTCCAGCACCCAAGTAAGCCAGATGCACAAGGGGACGCATGCATCTGGAGTTCGTTTGCAGTGGCTGGAGGCCCTGGTGCACCCATTCTCTCTCTCTCTCTCTCTCTCTCTCAAACAAATAAATACAATATATTTAAGAAATAATAAATTGATTTCATTACTTTATAGATTGATGGTTTTCGGTCTTAGTTTCATGATAGTTCTTCTGGGGATCTTTTACTATCCCAGGGTTTGGGTCTTTAGTTTTTGGAGATGGGACCCAAACATCCATTCTTTGAAAAATTCCTTAATTCCGACTTTGAGGCCTATTGACATTGACAACTTTATCAAAGACCTCTTTTTTTCATATTTGTGCATGCATGTGTGTGATGTATATGTCTGTATATACACATATTCACGTGTGGGTGGCCTTGCACGTATGTGTGCATGTGTGTAGAGTCAAGAGGACAATGTTGGGTGTATTCCTCAGGAGCTGTCCACCTTGTTTTTTTGAGACAGGGTCTCACACTGGATCTAGAGTTCACCACTGTCAGCGGGGCTAGCTAATGAGCAAGCCCTGGGGATTTTCCTGTGTCTGCCTCCCCAGCTCTAGGATGGTAGGTGTGTGCCACCATACCTGGCATTGTTTCATGAATGCTAGGGATGTGAACTCACCACCTCGTGCTTGTGTGACAGGCATTTTACCCACTGAGCCATCTTCCCAGCAACCCCCAAACCCTAATTTTTTTGTTTTGTTTCTGAGGCAGGATGTCACTGTATATCTCAGGCTGGCCTGGAACTCTCTGTGTAGCACAGGCTGGCATCAAACTTGTGATCTACTTGCTTCAGCCCCCTGAGTTCTGCATATCACCATGTCTAGCCTGTGTGCTTGATTTTTGTTGTTGTTGTTGTTGTTTTAGGTAGGGTCTCACTGTAGCCCAGGCTCACCTGGAATTCACTATGGAGTCTCAGGGTGGCCTCAGACTCACGGCAATCCTACCATCTCTGCCTCCTGAGTGCTGGGATTAAAGGCGTGCACCACCATGCCTGGTCTTGTTTGATTTTTTCTTTTAAATAGACTGGGCCTTTGAGGGTGAGTATGGAAATAGACTTATCATAATGCTGGTGGTATTCAGCTGAAACACTTGGGCTTGTAAAGGCTGATCCTCTGCTGTCTGAATTAGTAAACAGTAAAAATTAGTGAACGGGGCTCTGCTTCCCCCTGTGCAGCAAGCCTCATCATGTGACATGGAGCCAATCAATCTACAGACACAAGCGAAGGCTTCTGAGCCTTGAGCGTTTTTATTCCAAAGGTTGACAGTGTTGATGGGGTCTCATAAAGGGAGGTCCCTTGACATGTGTCCCTTGAGGTTATATTTGTAGCATCTGCAACCCTACAGGCAGAGAAGCCCCTTCTTATATACTTGGTGGCTGGATTCCTAGAGATGAAGAGCATTTTCAACACCTTTGAGTTCAGCATTCTCGAAGCATGGCCTGAGTTTGTCTGAAATACCGATTCCAAGGCTCAGCCCCAGACATGCTGAGGCCGACACTGGGCCGGGGCCCAGCCAGCATCTGCGCTCACTGTTCTGGTGCTCTGTGCGGTCTGTGGCTTGTTGCAGTCACGTCCCCTTTCACTTCACAGCCAGACGGCTTGGGGGCTGAGTTTTCTCCCCAGCCCAGGACCGGGACCAGAAGCTGAGCTTTCATCCTGAACTCTCTGTACCTGTGTACCTGATTGTCCCAACAGGTCCATATCCCATCAATGACTGCTTGAAGAAAATGCTCACTGGGCTGGGTATGGTGGTACACACCTTTAATTCCAGCACTAAGGAGGTTGAGGTAGGGAGCTTGCAGTGACTTTGAGGCCAGCCTGGGCTACAGAGTGAACTCCAGGTCAGCCTGGAATACAGGGAGAGCCTGCCTCAAAAATAAATAAATGTAAAAAAATAACTAAATGAAAAGAAAATGCTTACCACCCTAAAACCATAAGGTAAAAAGAAACCCTAAATGCCTCAACTAACTCTCTCATTTTGCAAATGGGAAAATTAAGGTCTACTTCAATATCAATGACTTTGATAAAATGTACACTTGCTTGTGTCAGAGCTAGTAAAATAGCAGTTTTATTCACAGTCAAGTCAAGGTCTCCCTTTCAACTAGCCTGTCCTGCCTCTTTGGTTTCAGAATGATCCCATCTAGTACTTATTTGGCTTTAAAAGCACATTGGTTAAAATGCACAGGTTAATAGGTAACTTTAGGAAAAGACCAAACTAGTTCGAGAACATTCAAATTAGTCTAAAATCTCATTTTGGTGTAAAATTGGTCTGGGTTTTATAACCATGCTGTCCATTTACCAGTGATACACACTGCTGAAAAGAAAACCCCATGACTCGGGCAGCATGCCTGCAGCTTGCGTTTGGTTTCTGAACCGTGGAGACTGCACGCATCTTAAATCACACGCTGAAATGGCATTCTCTGCAGATTGAGTGAAAAGGGAAAATGTGACAACAAGTCTGTTTGTTGAATATTTTACAATTTTATACTCAATGTGATTGGTAGTGTTTACATAATTCTGACAGTGTTCAAAGACTGAATCGAATCCAAATTCTACTCAGAGCTTCAGCTTTCAAAGCTTTGTAGCAATGCGCGTGCACCCCCCCCCACACATGCCATGTAGCCAGGAAAATAAATTGAGAATGTGATACGCAACTACTGTCTGTGTGTGCACACACACACACACACATGCGCACACACAGTCGTACATAAGGATAAGAACATTTATTGGTTGTGTATGCCTGCCAAGTGCTAGGCACTGTGACAAGGGACAATACATATAGTTTCTGCTTTCAAATGATCATGGGGTAGTGGAGGAGTCAGACAGATGATTCAGTAGTCACTTCTGAGGGGGTAGTGTGGGAGATGAGAGAGGGAAGCTGAGGCAAAGTGGTGAGGCCTTCTGGGGCACGTACAAGAGGCCCCCAGTGCACTCTGGGTGGTGTAGGAGTCAGAGAAGGCTGCCTGAGGAGGTTCCAGGGGAGCTGCAGTTTGGAGGATTGTGGTTCTTAGGTGAAAATGACGCAGGAAGAGGGACTTGCACACACAGAGGCATTGATGCTTTTGTGTACATGAGTTCCACTGGGGTAGCATTGCAATCTCTGAAAAGCCTTAATGTTTCGTTCATGCCTATAAATACTACAGAACTTTGCACAGGCCTTTTAAAATACAGGTTTCAAAAAGCTCATTTATTTATTTATTTGCAATGAGAAAGAGAGAGATTGAGAGAGAGAGAATAGGTGCTTCAGGGAATCTAGCTGCTGCAAGTGAACTCCTGATGCATGTGCCACTTTGTGCATCTAACTTTACGTGGGTACTGGGGAATTGAACCCAGGTCATTAGGCTTTGCAGGCAAGTACCTTAACCACTGAGAAATCTCTCCAGCCCTTGATTTTTTCATTTCTGAAGTCTCAGATGTTCTTCCCTAATACAGTATCTTAGCTGAAAGGTCTCCATAACTGAGAAAAAACTCCAGAGGCCAAACCAGCATCCTGGATTTTAGCCTCCATAACACCAGTGAAATATTGGTGACATAGATTTTCTGAAGAACTATGTATCAGAAAAACCAACTCCAGCCCTTGATGGATCCTAAGTCATTTCACTATGAAAGCAAGGAACATCGTCATGGAGTAGGGGAGTTGTATACTGAGACACTCTGGTGTTTCATTCACTAAATCTTTACTGGTAGAGCTGAGAGAGCTGCTGTTCTGGACCACTTCTCCCAGATAGCAGGGGGAGAGGAAATTAAATTATTTCATCCTGGCTGGCCAAACCAGGATACATGCATTACAATGGCTTCTTTAAAAGTATTCCCAAGAGTTTAAAGACAGCCTGCTTTGTGAGACTAATAAAAGTAGTCGTTCGGATTCTCATCATGCCTGGCAGAGCACCTGTAGATCCTCTTTGATCTTTACAACAGTCTTGTCCAGCGGCAAGCAGAGCACATATTGGTGTCTCTGTTTGATGGATGAAGAAATGGAACCTTATAATCATCAGATTTCAAAGGCAGAAGGGACCTCAGAGGTCCTTCAACCAGCTTTCTCATTTTACCAAAAAAAAAAAAAAAAAAAAAAAGAAAGAAAGAAAAAGAAAAAAGAAAAGAAAAGAAAAAAATTCCCTGAGATGACCTATAGTCACAGGGAGCAAACCATGGCCTGAGGGATGGGTGGGGCTTCGGTTTATACTTAACTGATTTTTCACTCCCTCACGCTAGGTTCAATGTTCTGTTAAAAGAAACTTGGGAGGACATACATTTGTTTACTTTTTGTTTAAAATAATTCTATATGATGTCTTGTGAACACGTACATACAAGAAAAGATTCATTCTTATCCTTTGTAACATGTAGGCAGATTCTGACATGGAGGGATTGGTGGATACACTAGCCACCCATAAGTGTCTATGGAGAGAAGAAGGTGGAATTGGATCGAGCAGAGCCTCAAAGGTGATGGCAACTATCTGTATAATTACATCTACATATATACATGTGGGTGGCATAAGACACTATGGAGTCCAGGCTGGCCTCAAACTCTCTCTCACCCTCTTACCTCTGCCTCCTGAGTGCTGAGAGAGCAAGTATGTGCCACAATGCCTAGATGTGCAGATAATAGTAGCACAAGACTGATTGGTAGGTAGGAAGAAAGAAAGAAAGAAAGAAAGAAAGAAAGAAAGAAAGAAAGAAAGAAAGAAAGAAAGAAAGATGGATGGATGATAGATCTATCTATCTGACATCTATGTATGTATGTATCTATCTCTCTGTCTTTTTTATTTAAAAAGTATGAGTTGGGCTGAGAGATGGCTCAGTGGTTAAGGCACCTGCCTGCAAAGCCTAAAGACCCAGGTTAGACTCCCCAGCACCCATGTATAACCAGATGCACAGTGGTGCATGCATCTGGAGTTCCTTTGTAGCAGCTGGAGGCCTTGGCACACGCATTTTCCCTCTGTCTTTTTTCTCTATCTTTCTCTGCTTACAAATAAATAAAACTATTTTTTTTTTAAAAAATGACATAGTAGCATCATGTGTTCATTTGATGTGGTGGGCAGTAAACTTTTTAAAACAATTTTTAATATTTTATTTATTTATTTATTTTATTTGAGAGAGAGAAACAGAGAGGGGGTTGAGAGAGAGAGAGAGAGAGAGAGAGAGAGGCAGATAAAGAGAGAATGGGCATGCAAGGGCCACCAGCTGCTGCAAATGAACTCCAAACATATGTGCCACCTTGTGCATATGGCTTACATGGATCTTGGGGAATCAAATCCAGATCCTTTGGCTTTGCAGGCAAGCACCAACAGCTAAGCCATCCCTCCAGCCCAAATTTTTAGGTATTTGTTATGCCCTTGCAATTTTTTCATTTTTGTTTTAAAAAATATTTATTTATTTATTTATTTGAGAGAGAGGGAGAGAAGGAGACGAAAATGGGCATACCAGGACCTCTTGCTGCTAGAAATAAACTCCAGATGCATGCACCATTTTGTGCATCTGGCTTTATATGGGGAATTGAATCTGGTTCATCAGGTTTTACATAAGCAAGTGCCTTTAACAACTGAACCATCTCTCCAGCTCCGACCTTTTAATTAATTTATTTTTTGAAATTTATAATGCTTGTGTAAAAAAAATGTCTACTTCTAAGATCATCATTTTATGAAATAAGGATATTTTATTTCATTTTATATAGGTTCTCTTACTTAACTTGGAGTTCGCTGATTTAGCTAGACTAACCAGGGGTCTGGGTTTTTCTGCCTTCCCAGCGCTAGCTTACAGGTGCATAAGTCTGTGTCTAGCTTTTGTATGGGTGCTGAAGATCTGAACTCAGGTCCTCATGTTTGCATAGCATGCAGTTTACCCACTGAGCCATCTTCCTGGCCCTTACAAAAATATTTTAAATACAAAAAAGAAAAAAAAAAAAGGAAAATGGTATGGTATGGAAGGAAGGAAAAGAAAGCCAATATATAGTACTTAGTGAAAGTTGACCTAAATTCTCCCTTTTCTTTGGGGGCACTAGTCAAACGTGTGCTTTTTTTTTTTTTTCTTCATCTGAGACATTATCAATTCCCTTTTGCACATTGTGGGTTCTTCTAATAACTGTGGAAGGAAAGGCAGTCCCCTCCTCTGCCCATTATAAAACCACTAACTGCCCCTTTGTGAGAGTCGCAGGCTGCCTGATAAGAGGGGTGAGGAGTGCACAGGACCCAGAGGAGGGGAAGTCGGCCAGGGGTGCAGTTTTGGAAGCTCCCTTAGCAAACCAGCAAACGTGTAAACAGAGAGAACACTGACTCCACAGTTCAAAGACCCTTACTTAGTCAAGTCCCTTAGTCAATGAGTGATCTCAGGTGGTTCCCCCACCTTCCTCAGTCTAGGTCTCAGACTTCTTTTTAAAAAATATTTTATTTTTATTTATTTATTTGAGAGAGAAAGATACAGAAATAGGCAGGTAGAGAGAGAGACAATGGGCATGTCAGGGCGTCCAGCCACTGCAAACAAACTCCAGATGCATGTGCTTCCTTGTGCATCTGGTTTACGTGGGTCCTGGGTAGTCAAACCTGGGTCCTTTGGCTTTGCAGACAAGTGCCTTAACCACTGAGCAATCTCTCCAGCCCACAGACTTGTGTTTTTGAAACATGGTCTTGCTGTCCAGCTGTGTAGCCCAGGCTGCCCTCAGACACTCAATCCTTCTGCCTCAGTGTCCTGAGCCAGGATTATACATTGTGCCTGACCACTAGGCTTCTTAATTTAAACTGGAAATGGTCATGTCTGACTTCAGTACCCCTGTGTCTGTTCTAGAGATCAGTTATCTGATAAAGGGAAAACAATAACCTGCCCACGTGAAAAAGGCACAAGCAAGGAAAGATGGCAGGATTATTAGTGCAGCTACAAATCATCCCACGAGCTGTCACGGTGACATGAATCATCCCGTGGGAATGTTGTGGCGAAGGCCAAAACATGGGTTAGCAGCATTGACCCGGTAATCTCGAAATTAGTCACAGAGGCCTACCCAGGGACGAGCCCGAGGCCCTCACTGTTCGCCCACAAAGACAGCACTGCCAGCAGCGTGCAGGCCCCTTGGAGGAGAGGGCTTCGCTGCTGACGGCTGCTGGGGCCTCATCCCCAGACCTGGGATGCACGCGGGGAGACCTGCTCACCACCGGCTCTCCTTTACCCAAGTGCGTGGCATTGGATGACTCACCGATTATGCTAACCTGGCCAGCTTTCACTTTCTTCCTTCTCTAGAATGAGTAGGTTGTGATCCCAAAAGCCTTGTTTTGCTCTTCAAGTCTGTAATAATTATCCAGAATTTCAACTTTTAGCCTCTGCAGGACTGGAATATCGCTCTTGGCATCTTTATAATCTGGCTTTTAGGAACTTCCCTATGGTTCATAGCCTGACCCAACTTCTGAGAGTGTTACAATGGAGTTAAGAAATTTCTTTTTTTTTCTTTTTAGTTTTTCAAGGTAGGATCTCACTCTAGCCTAGGCTGACCTGGAACTCACTCAGGCTGGCCTCAAACTCTCAGCAATCCTCCTACCTCTCTGCTTCCCAAGTGCTGGGACTAAAGGCGTGTGCCACAGCGCCTGGCAATGGAGTTAATAATTTTTTTTTTAACCTCTTAACTACCATACAATAATTGGACATATCATGGCCTACAGTGTGAACTTCAAAAGAATGTATACAATGTGGACTGATAATCAGGGCTTGGTTAGCCTTTCCATTTTCTTACCATTACTTGATATTTGGAGCCCTTGAGTTCCTTTTGTCTAAATAAAATATATAATAGATAAACTGTGAGCTAATGTGTTGTATAAAAATATGGATGGCCTTGTGAATGTACATTGCTTCTTTGCACAGGGCCATGCTGAGCTTTAGTATCATTCCAGATTTTGTACATGCTCTGCCAAATCGAGCCCTAGAGCTGAGTGTTTACAACTTAGGAGACATTCAGCTCCCAGGGACAGCAGAGGGGCAGGACCCAGGCAAGCCCCGCGCCAAGCATCACACATGACTGGATTTCGCCTTATGTAAAGATGTGTTCAAATTTGGAAAACCTTCCCTTGCCTGGTCATGAGCCTTCTCACTGGGTTACATTTTATATCTTAACGCAAAGAAGAGCCAGCATAGTCATTACTCAGTCTGGAACGCGAACTCAGTTGAACTGGGTGTGGAGTTAAATTCCTGAATTGCTCATTTGGGAAACCATTGTGTTTCTTGTGAATGAGTTTGGTTTTTATCTGGTTGGGGCGCCACGGTACCCTGGCTGTGGCTGTTGGTTCCTTCTTGTAGGTGGCTGGATGTCACCGGGAAAGAGGCTGTGCTGAGTGGCCCGTGGTCGTACTGTGGGAGCTTCGGTTGCCCCTTGTTATTCCACAGTCCTGCAAACCCGCTGTTGCCTCGTTTCGTCCCCACAGCCTTGGTTGTCACCCTCTCGGCTTTTGGAGCCCCACCCCCTTCTTTCTCCTCTCTGAGCAGCTGCCCACCCTTACCTTCTAGTCCTCCTCTCTCCAGTCGCATCTGCGTTTCCGGTCACCCTTCTGTGTCTCTAGGGGAGGTTATCTTCCTGGGCAGAGTTCCCCTGCAGCCTAGACTGAGGTTGCCAGTGATGAGGACAGCAATGACAATGACTGTACTAATGATAACAATGGTTGCCTACGGTGTGGTAAGAATAGTGCTGCGTAATATACATGCCTATTAACTCTCAGAAGGAGCCTCTAGCTATATCCACCTTCCCTTTAATCATGAGAACCATGAGCCTTACAGAGGATGAGTATTGGCCCAGAGCCCCGGTTTGCAGATGGCCAAAGCGTAATTCTTACCTTAGTTGGTACTGACTCCGAGACCTGTGTTCTGTCTCTGGAAAAAGCACCCGCCTCCCAACATACACACACGTTGTAAGGCATAACACAATCAAATTTATATGATGAGTGTTCCATTATTACAACTGAACAATGTTTACTCATTTTCCCCTGATTATTAGTGGCAACCAGATTAACCAAAAATGTGAATAATATCACTTCCTACACAGAGGACTATTTTCTGAAAGGAAAATATTTGTTCAGGTCACATAGGAAATGTCCTTTCCAATAATGTTCTGCGGATGCCTAACAGTTCACAGAGATGGCTTCTTACTTCCATGACCTTCATGCTGTAAAGTAGAAGAGTGAACCTTCTTATAAATGGGCATATTACTGAGAGGCTGAGGCAGGAAGACTGCTGTGAGTTTGAGGCCAGCATGGTCTACATCAAGAGTTCCAGGCCAGCCAGGGATATATAGCAAGACCTTGTCTCAAACAAAACACCCAAGATAAATCAATGCACTGAGGCACAGAGAGGTGAGGACTCTCTTCTGCTGTCATAGAGCTGATAAGAATCCAGTTGAGCTTGGAACCTAGGATGTCTGCTTCCTACCCCCGATTCACAAAGGACATTTCTCAGCCCCATAGACATTCACTGTGTGCTGC
This sequence comes from Jaculus jaculus, assembly GCF_020740685.1. Classification (NCBI taxonomy): domain Eukaryota; kingdom Metazoa; phylum Chordata; class Mammalia; order Rodentia; family Dipodidae; genus Jaculus; species Jaculus jaculus. The sequence goes on along the minus strand of NC_059102.1, from coordinate 23,626,269 downwards.
CTACCCTTGGTTTTGTACTTCCCTAAATAAATATAATAATAATTATCCTTCTCAGTCTTATTTTATTCAATTCTTTGGTTAAAAGTAAACATGAACCTAGGGCTTGGGGTTCAAGGACTTTCCTGAGCCCCTAACTTCCTGTTTCACAACCAGACCCCACCTCCCAATAGGCCATTCATAAGCCTAAGGACCCAGGTTGTGTTCCCTAGTACCCTCAAAAGCCCGATGCACAAGGTGGCACATATGTCTGGAATTCATTTGCAGTGGCTAGAGGCCTTGGTGTGCCCTTTCTCTCTCTCTTTCTCTCTGCCTCTCTTTCTCATAAAGACATACATACATACATAAAATATTTTTTAAAGTGTTAAGGAGTATCTAACCAATCACTGTGACTAGGAAGATATGGCTAACCAAGGGAATGTGTTGTGACCAGCCTGGTCTGAGACACATGGGCACTACTTTTTCCATTTCACAGATGAGGACATTCTGAGGGTAGTAAACGTTGAGTAAAGTTCCTCTAATCTCAGGTCCACTAACAAGCAGATGGAAGCCCAGATCTCTGACCCCAGCCCATCCTCTCACTGTCTGATATGTACCACTGATGCATCTACATGGGCTTGATAAGTCTAGAACCTGTTTGAGTCTTTGCTCAGAGTTTAGGGATAGACTTCAAATGAAAATTTGCTAAGACTTTTGAAATCGATGTTGTGAACCTGTCCCTGCTGCCTTGAGCTCACCTCGGTCAGTGTTCATTATTGTGAGCTGATCGCTCTCCCCTGCCATCTGGGCATCTTTATGTTCCCATACCTGGCAGCTTTGCCTGGCTCCTGACAGATGCTCAGCCCATGTGGGCTGAAGGCATGAACTCCTTAGGACCCATATGGTCCTTAGATGGAGCCCTGGACCCCATGTACATCACACTCTTCTTCCCACACTGGATATATTGCAGAACAAAAACCTTGCTGGGTGTGTTTTAAGTCGACTTCAGTGATGGGCTCTTAGGAGCTCTGGGTCTCTGCTTGGGTAGGTGTTGAGTGTCTGCAGGGTCTGTCTCCTTCACCCTGGAGCTGCTTGTCAGGCTCCCCATGGAGCAGCATTCCTGCTCCTCTCCCCAGTTCCTCTGTGGTTTCGTCTGGGCCTTGGCTGAAATGTGAGGGGTGGTTTATTTCCTTGGGTCTCGCTACCTTCTGAAAAAGACAAACATCCTCCAATGGAGAGTGAAGTTAGCATAGATTAAATGGGGTAAGTGTTATTAATTTAGGGAGAATTTCATGGATGTAACCCTCTTTTAGCCAAAGACTAGTGGGAGCTTGACACTGGAGTGCATCATCTTTGTCTCCTTAGGATCTGACCTGATTCCCAGTTCCAGATATGGGTTCCTTTCCACTGAGTGGATCTCTTAGCCAATCAAAAAGCCACCAAGGCTCAGGGAATTTTGCAAAAGAGAGGGAAGAAAGATTGTAAGAGCCATAGATTGGGATGTACTACCCAGAGGCATTGCCTCCCCCCGATAAGTGACTACTGCTCCCACAACACATAACCCACTGAGGGGGGCCCCAGTGCAATGGGGGCAGGGAGGAGGGAAAAGATCATACCAACACATGATGTATCCATACAAAGTATGTCCTTAATATTAATGTTACTTTTAAATTTATTTTGAGAGAGGGGGGAAGGAGAGAGAAAGAGGCAGGAAGAGAGAGAGAAAGAGAGAGAGAATGGGCACACCAGGGCCTTCAGCTACTGCAAACAAACTCCAGATACATGCACCCCATTGTGTGCATGTGCAACATTTTGCACACTTGTGTCACTGTGTCTGATTTACGTGGGACCTGGAGATTTGGGCAGGAGTTCTTAGGTTTTGCAGGCACATGCCTTAACTGCTAAGCCATCTCTCCAGCCTATTCTTAACATTAAAATTAAATTAAAACCTTTCTGGATTTCAAGTATCCTAACTGCTTTTCTTTTGCTCCTCCCCCTCCTGCCTTCTCCCTCTCCCCTTCTCTCTATCTCTGCCCCTCTCCTTGCCTCTCTTCTTTTCACTTGCTCTTCTCTCTTTTCATTTTCACTTTCTCTTCTCTTTTCTTTTTTCTTCCTTCCTCTCTTTCTTTCTGTCTGTCTTTTTTTCAAGATAGTGTCTTGCTCTAGCCCAGGCTGACCTGGAATTCATTATGTAGTCTCAGGCTGGCCTCAAACTCTCAGTGATTTTTCTAACTCTGCCAACCAAGTACTGGGGTTGAAGGCATGCACCACCACGCCCGGGATCACTGTGTAGCTCTGGCTGATCTCAAGCTCACAGGAGTCCTCCTGCCTCTGCTGCTAAGTGCTGGGATTGCAGGAATGGGCTACCATGCCCAGACCCAACTCACTTCTTCTGGCCAAATACTAATGCACCATTGCATCTCGCTTGGAACAATGAAAAGTGAAAGTGTTCGGGATTAACCACGGGTGCTACCAGGCTGGGACAGCTGTCCCACTCTCCCCGTGAGAACAATAGAGAGCACCTCATTTCCACACAGTGCAATCGAATCACTAGGGACAGTTGTCTTTTCTAAATTGCTTAGATCTTCCAGCATTCTACGGGTAACTATTTCTTCACGTTGTAGTCTAGTTTTAAAACTCTTCAGGGAAATACTGCCTTAATTAAAAAAAACAAAAAACAAAAAAAAAAACCTTTCTAAACAAACAGAGAACCAGCGTTTTTAATCTAATTATACACTGTGAATTCTTTGTAACAATTAATGGCTCAGAAATGAAATCTCAGCCCTGGGGCAGTTCAGCCTCACAGTGGCCTGGGTGAATCAGAGCACGCAGTCTGCTGCATTCTTCTGGGACTGTGGATCAGGCTAGGGTGATTGTGTGACAGACAGCACCATCACTGTGGGCCAGCTATGTAGCCCACAGTGCCATTCTCCCTCCTTCCCAGATCCCAGGAGGCCTGCCAACACGGCTGTAAACGCGGCCGCTAGCTGCACATGGTTTCGGGGAGATCTGTAGTCCTGGGCCACCCACTCCCTAGACAGGAGTTTTCACGCAGCCATTGTTACCGCTGGAGCTTGGGATGGGGCAGGGTTGTAGAAAAGACCAGAATTTTCCCTTCGCACTCAGTGAGTGACTTGCACAAGTGAAGTACTCAGTACCTCTCTGAATGGAGGTGTGAACAGAGTCGTTTTGAGAGAGACAGTCGAGAGGCTTTTCAGAGAGACAAGACCATTCTCTCAGTCCCTGGAAGCTGGGTTTGATGATCTGGATTACAATTAAGATATTGACTACCAGCTGTCGATGTGGTTTAGGACAAGTCAATTTCTCTGCGTACTTATTAAGAGGTGGGATGAGTTGATCCCTAAGAGTCTGTAGCTCTTCTCTGTATGCTGTATGCTGTCTGGGTGCTGGAAGCTGAGGTTTTGCTGCCTGGGTAGCCTTAGCCCTTGGCGAACTCCCAGAGGCTCTGTGGATCCCTACTCAGGTGGTCTGCACTCCTGAGGGTCCCTGGCAGTGTCAGATATGCCCACAATATGCAGTCACTCCATGCCCACCTCTTTAAATGGAATAGCCCTTCATATCTAAATTTCTTGAGGGTGGGGATTGTATTCATTTCCTGTTGGCTGCTGATACAAATCACCAACATTTAATAGCTTTCACAAGTCCAAAATCAAAATCAGTCACTAGGTCTAAAGTCATGGTCTAAAGAGCTAGTTTTTTTTTTGTTTTTTGTTTTTTGTTTTTTTAGTTTTTGGACTAAGTTTCCAAGGCTGCCTGCATTTTCTTGGCTCACGACCTCTTCCTCCACTTTTAAAGCTAGCAGCACAACCGCTTCTCTCATTCCTCATATTGACCTCCATCTCTATATGGTCTGTCTTTCTCTACCTCCAGCCTCACCTGTCTTCTCTCTGATCAAGTTTCTTAGTTTAACCGTACCTGCAAAGTCCTCTTTACCAGGTAAAGAAACACAGATTCTACGAATTGGAACATGAACATATTTGCTAGATCATGATCCGATTATCCACTCAATGTCGAAACCTGTAATTAAACAGAGAGAAGTGAGCTGAAATGCTTATACTACAGTGGGGTGCCTGCTTGTGTGTTTAGCTGTGCATCAGCAAATTCCATTTATTTTGCTCTTTGTTAAAAATATTTTTAATTTAGTTATTTTCAAGGAGAGAGAGAAGGAATGGGCACGCCAGGGCCTCTGGCTGCTACAAACTCCAGATGCATGCAGTACTTTGTGCATCTGGCATTATGTGGGTCCTGGAAGTTGAACCCAGGCTGTTAGGCTTTGCAGGCAAGTGCCTTATCTGCTTGGCCATCTCTCCAGCCCATGTTCACCTTTTCAAACTGTTCAAGACTTTACTCACAGAAATGTGCACACGAAAGAAGCGGCCACATCTCACAGCCACCGGGTTCTGGTACGACACAGCCATCAACCTCCTTCTTCATTCTGTTCGCAGCTGTCAGCCTCCGAGTGTGCTGGGAAAATGCAAGAATCTCTGAGACATACTTGATTATTATTTTAGAGCTTGATTTTTCACCGAAATGGGAAAGAGTAACAAAGACATTTTTTCTCTGGTCTAAAATATGTTTTGTACTTGTATCTGAGTGTGGGTGTGCCTGATGTTCTAAGGACTCTCTTCAAACAAAACAGTAAAACTGCCCATGAAGATCTGCTGCATGATTGGGCTATGCATCTAAATGTCAAGCTATTAACTTCATTTATTCTCTCTCTCTCTTTGTTTATGCGTGTTTGTATGTGCAGGTGCACACACGTGTGTGGTGTGTATATATGTATGGGCACATGTGTCATGTGTGCATGTAGAATTCAGAGGACAGCATTGATTTTTCTCTTGTTGCTTTGCTGCTACGAATGCCGGACTGGCTGGTCTGGAAGCTTACAGATCCTCCTGTCTCTGCTTCCCATTCCTGCAAATGCTCTGGGATTGTGGATGCAGGTGCTGCTTGCTTCCACTGTGTCATGGGTTCTGGTTGTCAGACTTGCACCATAAGTGTCCTTAACCACTACGCAGTCTCCCCAGCCCTTCTCCTCCCCGCCCCCTTTTTTTTTTTATTAAGATAGTGTCTCATGTAGCCTAGGCTGGCCTAATGTCCTTTGTAACCAAGACTCACCTTGAACTACTGATTATCTGTGGAGTACAGGCATACACCACCCTCATACAAGCTAGGGTATGAACTCCTACACACTGAAGACTTTAGGGGACCTGGGGAGGTGATTGGTAAAGTGCTTGCTGTGCAAGCATGAAGACTGAGCTCAGACCCTCGGCTCCCACGTAAAAGCTGGGCAGCGCAGGCCTGTGAACCCGGTGATAGACAGGGCAGCCTCTAGGGCTTGCGGGCCAGCTAGTCTAGCCAAACTGGTAAACTCTGGGTTCAGGGAGAAAAGGCACATCAGCAAATAAGGTGGAAAAAAAATAAGGTGGAAATGATTGAGGAAGACACACACATACCAAACATGCCAAAAAAAAAAAAAGGGATTTTTTTTTTCCTTAATAGAATAATCTTTTGCTCATCCACAACTTGGGTTTAAAAGAGATATTCAGCACTGATGAGTCATATGTTGAATGAAGAAAGACCGTGTTAGGCAAAACACAAGTTAGGAAGAAAATCTAGTTATAGGTTTGGTTTCTTGTTGGATCTGAACAGACAAGTTCTGTGATGCAGCCACCTCCGAAAAGTGTGTGTTTCCCACTGCTGGTCTAACTCAGCATGACTGCCTTTTCTAGACGGGAAGATGGTGCTTCTCATATAGAACTTTTTGTTTGTTTGTTTTGTTTTTTTCCAAGGTAGGGTTTCACTCTAGCCCAGGCTGATCTTGAACTCACAGCAATCCTACCTCTGCCTCCTGAGGGCAGGGATTAAAGGCATGCACTGCCATACCCTGTTTCACGTAGACTTTGTAAAAACTTTTTTTTTTGTTGTTATTTTTATTTAGTTGAGATTGAGAGACAAAGAGGCAGATGGAGAGAGGGAGAGAGAATGGGCACACCAGGGCCTCCAGCCACTGCATACAAACTCCAGACACGTGTGTCCTCCTTGTACATCTGGCTAAGGTGGGGCCTGGGGAATCGAGCCTCAAACCAAGGTCCTTATGCTTCACAGGCAAATGCTTAACCACTAAGCCATCTCTCTAGCCCTCACGCAGACTTAAAAGTCAAAGGGGGACCCTCCAGCAAGCACCCCATTCAGCCCAGAATGTAAGGTTAGAAAATAGAGCTGACGTCTCTGGGAAAAACAAAACCAACTTTGTCTTCCCCTGGTCATGGAAACCACATTGGCACCTCATTATCGCCTTGTTAGTAAGGACAGTCTGTGTGGTGGACAAACCTGGGACGAAGGGTTGGCTCTGTGTGGTCAGGGTTTTGAGTTAAGCTTAATTGCTCTTCTAAAGTCCAGCTACTTAATACGACCCAAGTCAAAAAATTTTTTTTAATTTTATTTATTTATTTGAAAGCGACAGACACAGAGAGAAAGACAGGTAGAGGGAGAGAGAGAGAATGGGCGTGCCAGGGCTTCCAGCCTCTGCAAACGAACTCCAGATGCGTGCACCCCCTTGTGCATCTGGCTAACGTGGGACCTGGGGAACCGAGCCTCGAACCGGGGTCCTTAGGCTTCACAGGCAAGCGCTTAACCGCTACGCCATCTCTCCAGCCCCCCAAGTCAAAATTTATCATCAGGGCTGGAGGGATGGCTTAGCGGTTAAGGTGTTTGCCTACAAAGCCAAAGGACCCAAGTTCGATTCCCCAGGACCCACATTAGCCAGATGCACAAGGGGGCACATGCATCTGGGGTTAGTTTGCAGTGGCTGGAGGCCCTGGAGTGCCCATTCTCTCATTCTCCCTCTTTCTCTGTCAAATAAATAAGAATAATTTTTTAAAAAATTATCATCAGATGGCCCTTTCTCTCATATTCTTGCTTGCATAAACAATTAGTGCCTCCCGACTCTGTTGCTGCCACAAGACTGGCACTGTGCCATGCTCTACCAGTTGGCTGCCCCCTTCAAAGGAGAAAAGGTCAATGACACCTTTAACCCCAGTCCTCCCTTTCCTGTGTTAAAATGCAGCTGGCTTGCTCTGCACTCTGAGCTCAGCAGGACTGCTAGCAGGGCGGCTCTTGAACAACTCACAGAAAGTTTTTGATTGTCACACAAATGGGAACCAGTAACAAAGTCGTTTTTATCTGGCTCTGCAGTATGTTTTGTACTTGTATTTGAGTGTGGGTGTGCCGGGTGTTCTGGAATCTCACTTTAAACAGAACAGGAGAACAGCCCAGGAGGATGGATGTATGGATCAAAGAGCACCTAGAACCTTGAGCACTATTACTGGGTTGTTTTTTTTTTCTCCTCCTCAAAGCCTGGTGGGAGTTTGCATCCCATGTGCTCTTGGCCCCGTCCTCACCAACAGCGAGTGTGCAGAGCAGGTTACCAATCTCCCTCAGCTGCATGTAGGTTCTTGCCTCGCACGTTTGGGATAACAGTGACCTATCCTTCTGGGTGTGGTGGCGCACGCCTTTAATCCTAGCACTTGGAAGGCTGAGGTAGGAAGATTACTGTGAGTTCCAGGCCAGCCTGAGACTCCATAGTGAATGCCTGGGCTAGCGTGAGACCCTACCTAAAAAAAACAAACAAAACAAAACAAAACAAAAACTATACTATGGAATCGAAAGAGCTACACATGGCACACAGGAGCATCACAACATTACAATCATGAGGAAAATGTGAGCGTCTCCCCCACTCCTTCCCTCCCCCCCCCCCCCCGCCAGGCAAACCTAAATGGAAGATCTTTTTCCTCAAAGCAGCTCCAAAGGGAGGGAGTTGTGGTGTGCCAGCCTCCAAAATGAGATTTGTGTGCTGTGCCACACACTTCTCTTGTCTGGTTGTCTTTCCTCCCTGGAGCCCACCCCCAGCCTTCTCTTTTCCACCTCATTATGTCATTAGATTTCGCAGAGCAGAGCAGGTGACAGTGCAGGCCAACCAGCCCCAGCTGCGCCCCTCTCCGCGCTCCCCTTAAGGAGCGGGCTGGTGTGCAGCCGGCAATCCACACCAATCCCCATGGCAAATTCCAGTCCCCTTCTTCCCCTTCAGATGTCTTGGAATTCCAGTTCGCCAGCATCCCAAACACATTTCCTGATTATACCCGCTTCCTGTAAGAAGAACTTAAGACCCAGAAAATATGATTTACCCAAGAGCCTTGACTGTGGTAACTACACATCACTGACTTTCTGGGAAAGTCTCTTTCACTTATAGAAGATATGCTTTCATATGGGTCTAGAAAACAATATAACCAACCTACGTAGGTCACAGGAAAGTTGTGGCAGACAGAATTCCTCCCCATAAGATTCTGTGACAGCAGACCACCACCTACTACCTCCAATTTAGATTTTTCCATTGGTAAGGTTGTGGTTATTCTGTATACTACTGGGATTAAGAGCTGGGTTGTTATTCTTGGATGTTAAATGAGGATTACTGAAACTGTGTTTGCCACAAATATACATACAACTCCTTCTGGAATTTTGAAGCCTGCTCCCCCTACCAACATTGGAACACATGTCATTACGTTTGTTTGCATTTTGTTTTGTAACAAACAATGTGGTTTATCATAGTCAGGATGGTGTTGATCATTGGCAATGCTGAGGTATGGTGAAGAGGTAGAAACCCAAATAGGATTCAGTATGTTTGAATGATTGTTATCTTAGGTATGGCATGGGACACAAGTTTTTGAATATGTTCAATGTTACAATAATAAAGTAGAAAGTTAAACACCAACAGTAAATGATTATATAATATCTCATTATGTAGATCTATCATGATTTATTCAGATCAATGATTACATAGTATCTCATTACATAGATATATCACAATTTACTCAGATCAAGCTTCAGCTCCCTGCTACTGAGTTTGGACTTTTAAGAAATATTATATTAGACATTTTTAGGTATCAGATTTTTTCTTAGGATACCTTTATACAGTTGAATCATTGAATGAGAGAATATGGCTGTCAAAGTGCATATTCCTGACTACCTTTGATCAAAACTGTATGACTTTAGAGTATAATTGACATCATTTCTTTTCCTTTGTTTTGAGACAGGGTCTATCCTGCTTAGCTTGGAACTTTCTATGTTGACCACACTTGTCTTCAACTTGAGCCATTCCTCCTGCCTCTGCCTTTCAAGTGGTGACATTACAGGCATGGGCACCACATCCAGCTAATCCTATGTCTCTTCTATTTTATTTGTTTGTTTTTCTTTTTTGAAGTAGGGTCTCACTTTAGCCCAGGTTGACCTTGAATTTACTCCATTGCTCCAGGCTGGCCTGGAACTCACAGCAGTCCCCTAACTTCCTAAGTCCTGGGATTAAAGACATGCACCACCATGCCTGGCCTTTTCTACTTTACCTCCCCAACACTGAATATTGGGTTTTTGTTACTACTCTTCTTATTTTTTTAATATTAGCAATTTTGCCATGCAGCTGTTGTTTTGATGGTTATATCTAATTATCAAGGAGACTAGCATTCCGTCTTGTCTTTGTTTTCTAGAGTATCTGTTTTTTTTTTTTTTTAAATATTTACTTATTTGTAAGCAGAGAGCAAGAAGAGCCAGTGAGTGAGAGAGACAGAGACACAAAGAGAGACACACACACAATCTGGGCATATCAGGGCCAACCTCCAGACACATGTACCATTTTGCGCATCTGGTTTTATGTGGGTACTGGGGAATTGAACCAGGACCAACAGGTTTTATGAGCAAGTGCCTTTAACTGCTGAGCTGTCTCCTTAGCCCCAGGTGTTTTGTTTTGTTTGTTTTGTATGTGTGAGCACTGGGGTTCACAGTCACTGGTCTGTAGGACCTATTTAGGAGGGTCTTGCTTAAGTAGTAGGAAGGGTCACTGCTCGGCACCAACAGCCCTTGGGAACCCTCACTGAAAACCCCAGTGCATTTGGATTTCTTGTCTTCCTGCAGCGCTGCCAAGCTCCTGGACAAGAACCCCTTCTCCGTCAGCAACCCGAACCCTCTGCTCCCTTCGCCTGCCAGTCTCCAGCTGGCCCAGCTACAGGCCCAGCTAACCCTCCACCGGCTGAAATTGGCACAGACAGCAGTCACCAACAACACTGCGGCCGCCACCGTTCTTAATCAAGTCCTCTCCAAAGTGGCCATGTCCCAGCCTCTCTTCAACCAGCTGAGGCATCCGGCCGTGCTCGGTGGCCCCCATGGCCCCACTGGGGCGTCTCAACATGCTGCCACCATACCCAGTGCGCGGTTTCCCTCAAACCCCATTGCCTTTTCACCTCCCAGCCAGGCGCGAGGCCCAGGGTCTTCAGTGAGCCTCCCCAGCCAGCCTCCCAGCGCCGTGATGGTGCATCCTTTCAGTGCGGTGATGCCGCAGACCCCCGCTCAGCCGGCGGTCCTCCTGGGCGTCGGGAAGGCTGGGCCCGCACCCGCTTCGGCGGGATTCTACGAGTATGGCAAAGCCAATCCTGGCCAGGCCTACGGCTCCGACACAGACGGTCACCACGGCTTCCTGCCAACTTCGGCGTCCGCCTCAGGCAGTGTGACCTATGAAGGGCACTACAGCCACACAGGGCAAGATGGCCAAGCTGCCTTTCCCAAAGACTTCTATGGATCCAGCGCTCAAGGGTCACATGTGGCAGGTGGATTTCCAGCTGAGCAGGCAGGGGGCATGAAAGGGGAGGTCGGGGTGTTGCTGCAAGGTACAAACAGCCAGTGGGAGAGCCCCCCTGGATTCTCTGGCCAAAGCAAGTCTGATCCCAACCTGTGGCCCCCGCCCCCCAGCCAGCCCTATGAGCTGTATGACCCTGAGGAGCCCACCTCCGATCGGACCCCTCCATCCTTTGGGGGCCGGCTTAACAACAGCAAGCAGGGGTTCAGCGGTGCACGACGGAGGGCCCAGGAGGAGCAGGCGATGCTGTCCATGCGGCCCCTGCAGGCTCATGAGCTGAATGACTTCCATGGGGTAGCCCCCCTTCACTTGCCACACATCTGTAGCATCTGTGACAAGAAGGTTTTTGACTTGAAGGTGAGTCGCCCAAAAGGGTCTCAGAGCCAGGCTGGATTCTAGCTGCTTGTAAGCAATGAACTCATTTGGGGGACTGGCAGACCAAACTTGGCCACCAGTACTTTTGATTATAATCATAGATAGTAGAATGCAAGGGGACTTCAGAAATGTGTCACAGTCCATCCCTTGCTTGAAGGCAGGTAAGAGATTTCTTCTGTTTACAGATGAGAAAGCAGATGTTGAGGGAAGACAGAAGACCCCACCCAGCTGTAGAGAAGGCTCAGGAACTCATTTCCTGCCTTCCTGTGGAGAGCTTTCCTCTATGGTCAGCTCGGAAGCTATAATTCCCCTAGTACATATGTTGTACTGAGTTTGAAAGGGGAGGAAGTAAGAAGTTTGGGTCAGGGGTAAGAACAGTTTTCAGATCATGCTAGAAGGCTCGTTTGCAGAACGTGCCGTGCTCGGGGCCGGGCTCAGGAGACCTCCCCAGTAGTTGTAAAGTGCTTTGCAAACAAAATCATGTAAGTATGATTTTTGCTTCAAAATGTATTGATGATGTAGCAAAATGTCCCAAAGCAGTAATAATATAATAGCAGGCTGAAGATATTGTTCAGTGGTTAAGGCGCCTACCTGCAAAGCCTAAGGACTCAGGTTTGATTCCCTCAGTACCCACATAAAGCCACACACACAGTGGCTCATGCATTTGGAGTTTGCTTGCAGCAGCTGGAGGCCCTGGTGTACCCATCCTTTCTCCTACCCCTCTCTCTCTGCTTGCAAATAAATAAATAAAAATATTTTTTAAATGTGCTCCTAGTGAGTAACATAATAAAAAAAATAATATAATAGCTAACATAGATTGACCCTTCTGTGTGACAGGGGTACCTCTATGAGGTTCATACTGCTTTTGTTTGCTTACTATATGCTTGCTTTTTGAAATAGGGTTTCATGTATAGCCTAAGCTGCTCTTGAACTCTGATCATCCTGCCTCTCAGAGTGCTGGGATTAAAGGCATGTGTTACCATGCCCAGTTAACCAGTTAAAGTAGACACTGTTATTATCCTCATTTGGCATATGAAAAAAATTAAAGCCCATCGAGAGGAGATGACTTGATGACTTGTCCTGGGTCATTTAACTAGAAAGTGACAGTGTAGTGATTCCAACTTGGGTCTGGCCACCCCTGAGCCTGCTCCTCTGGAGAGCTCTTCTTAAACCATTGTTCCTTCATCTAGTCCTAGAGCATAACATGATGGGAATCTAGTGGGAATCACAACACAATGTGCCCTTCATCTCTGATTGGGTCACATCACTCAGACGTGTTTCTGTGACTTGGGTGGGACACACCCTCTCACCTCCATTCTTGGGGTGCTGTTGACTAGGAGCTGCTCAGGGCTTATCCCCAGGCCAGAGAGAGGTGAGTGGGGTCTCTCTGTGAAGAAGGAGGAATGAGAGGTCGGAGGAGGTGGGTCCAGAGGGGAAGAGGGACTCTGACATTCACATCTGGGCAGCCGTCCAAGATGGGTGTGAGGTGTCCAGATGAGGAACTGAGGAGGTAGGAGACACTCCTTGGGGTGTGGCAACATTATGGAGGAACAATAGCCCCTGTGAGGAGGAGCCGGAGGGTGAGAGAGACAGAGGTGTGCAGCGGGGGTGGTTAGCTCTGGGTGCTCATGACTGCCTTCAAATTCACCCTCTCCTCCCTTGGACTCCGTTCTACTTTGATCCTTTCTTTGTTCTCCTTGCCTAGGACTGGGAGCTGCATGTGAAAGGGAAGCTGCATGCTCAGAAATGTCTGCTCTTCTCTGAGAGGTAAGTGCTGTCCAGGAGAGCAGGCCCTTGCATGTGCCCAGCAAGCATCCACTGAGCACCTGACACATGTCACACTCCAGGCTGGGCGCAAAGAAACCACAGACAACCAACCAGACCAAGACACTGTCCTTAAGGAGCGTATGGTTAATGCAGACACAAGCTAAACAAATGGACAAGCGCACTAGATGGTGCTCCTGACATTAACGCCAAGCAGAAATCAGCACTGGGATGGGCCAGGAGGAGTGTGTGTGCCTGTGTGCATGTGGGCTCCGAGGTGGTCCTTGCAATCCAAACAGGACAGTTGGGTGAGACTTCACTGAGGACACCTCAGGAATGGGCAGGATGAATGCAGGGCTGTCTAGGGAAAGAATATTCCTGGCACAACTTGCAACAGGATATGAAGGTTTGAAAGGCCCACAGATGTGAAATGGGGGGGGTGTGTTCCTTAACATCCATTGTGACTAGGGCCAGACAGAGGAAAGGAGCCAGGGAAGGACCAGGCCCTTGGCTATTGTGAAGCCTTTTGGCTTAGCGGTGTGACTAGAGTTGCTAAGGGGTTAAGCGAAGGAGTGATGGGTGCAGGTCCCACTCAACAGGACACGGGGGGGGGGGGGGGAGGACAGGCCCAAGAGGCCAGTGATGAGGTGGAGAAGAGGATTTCTAGCCTCAAGATATAGAACAGACAACTGGGTTCACTGTCTCGAAATGCATGCGTTCACTTATTATTCACAATAACCAAAAGGGAACAACTGGGAGGCCCAGCAGCAGATGAACAGATAGGTGAGACGCGGTCCACTCACACAATGGATGTGGCTCAGGCTTGCCGGGGGAGGGAATCCTGACACACACCGCCATGAGCGTGCACTTGAAAACACTGTGCTGTGTGGAGCAAGCCAGGCACAAAAGGACAAATACTGGATAATTCCACACATAGGGCATATTTAGAGACAGCACCCTTGAGACAGAAAGGTGGTTCCCAGGGGCTGCAGGTTGTTCAGAATGGAGATTCAAGGTTGAAGGGGTACAGAGTTTCAGTTTTGCAAGAGGAGGTGCTCTGTGGGTGGGAGGTGGCAACTGTACTTATTGTCACTGAACTGTGCAATTAAAAGTGGATAAAACAGCAAGACTTATGTAATGTGTGTTTTATAGCAATGAAAAATAATGTTTTTATGGGGATTGGAAATGGCTCAGTGGGTAATGCTCAGTGCTTACCAAGCAACACGAGTTAAGATCCCCTTGCAAAATGCCAGGTGGGGTGATGTACACCTGTAATATCAGTGCTGGCGCAGCAGAGGCAGGAGGCTTTTCAGGCTTGCTGGCTAGCTTGTCTAGCTGAAATGGCGAGCCCCAGGTTCAGTGAGAGGCCCGGTGTCACAAGGTAAGGTGGACAGTGATCAAGTCAGATACCTGCCATCAACCTCTGCCGTGCACCTGCGCCCACATAAGCACGCAGACAGATGGACATGCCTGCACACACTCAAACACATCACACATAGCTCGTGATGTCTATAAAGGTTTCCCTTGTCTGTGTTCTTTGTTGTGGTAAAATTCACGTAAGACTCTCCATTGTAAACATGTTTGAAGTTTACGATTTAGCACAATGGGAAGGATTAACTCTATCTACCCATTATTCTCTCTCCTCTCCCCCTCACCCAGACTTTGGGAACCGCCTTTGAAACTTAGCGTAGTATTTGGAAGATTCATCCACATCATAGTGCACACTTCCTTTGTATGGCTGACTCGCATTCTCCCATATGTACATAACATGTTTTGCCCATCCGTCATCCTCTGATGGACATTTGGATTGTTTTCTCTTTGTGCCGCTATGAATAATGCTGCTGCAAGAAGTCTTGCGTGAGACTTTTAAAATTTTTTAAAAATATTTTATCTATTTATTTGAGAGAGAAGCAGAGAGAGAGAGAGAGAGAGAGAGAGAGAGAGAGAGAGAGAGAGGGAGAGAGAGAGAGGGTGGGTGTGCCAGGGCCTCCAGCCACTGCAAACGAACTCCTGACGCATGTGCTACCTTGTCCATCTGGCTGTGTGGGTTCCTGGGGAGTCAAACCGAGGTCCTTTGGTTTTGCAGGCAAGCGCCTTAACCACTAAGCCATCTCTCCAGCCCATGCATGAATTTTTTTATTCAAGCATGTTTTCAACTCTTTGGGGTCTACTTTTATGGCCCATGGTGATCTTTTGTTTAACTTATCAAAAAACTGATTCTCCTTCTCACCTCTCTCAGTGCTGGCATCCGCTGTATACTTGCTTCAGCAGAGGGGACACTGTGTACCTCCCCCAACAGCACGGCTGTTTATAACCCTACTGGGAATGAAGGTGAGTGGAGGGAGCCTTGAGGGCAGCTGTCTGCAGAAGTCAGCTACCTGCAGGTTCACTGTGTCCTCTCTTTAAGAACCAGGACTTCTCTGATGTCCGCTTCCTATGCATGTGTAAGGCAAGCAGATCCCAAGTATTAACACATGTTTGCCTGGCTGTCTGTACCCATCAGTATTCTCTGGGATAGTTCAGACCCACAGCCAATTACACTGAGCCCAGAGGTATCATTATGCAATCACTAATAAATAGGGTAAGAGGAAATTTCCAGGTTTCTCATCTCATCTTCACTTTCAAAAGTACTAATCATGGCTTTGGACGATAAAGTTCATGACTCGGTTCTTACCTGGTGTGTGTCATTTTTCACTCAGATTATGCCTCAAATCTTGGAGTGCCATACGCAGCCATTCCAGCAAGGTCCTTTGCTCAGTCAAATCCCACGTTCCCTACAGCTTCCTTGGGGACAAATGTGAGTACAAATATATAGTCTCCATTGTTGAAGGTATAACCATTAGCATCATCAAGTGTGTGCAGGCCTGAAGGTCCAGGGGAGGTTGGATGAAGCTGAAGTTATATGTTTTTCAGAAAAGTGGCTAGACAGATGCTGAGAGATGCTCATGCTATCCGACCAGTACTGGAGCACACACATGACAACCCTGCTGTCAATTCTTTGTGTGGTCAGTTTTTTTACTAGTGTCACTATGTAGCCCTGGTTGGCCTGGGACTCACTATGTGGTTCGGGCTAGGCTTGAACTTGTAATTATCCTTTTGTCTGAGCTTCCCAAGTGCTGGGATTACAGCCATGCGCTACTGTACCTGGTTTATTGCCTAAATTTTTAAAATTGAAGGCACTCACAGACTTCTCGCATTCAAGATTGATCTATGCTTTTATGCTTTGTGTGTGTGGCTTCTTGTCTGTGTGGTGGCAAGTGTGTGTTCACGTGCATAGAGAGGCATAAGTGTTGGTCCTCAGGTCCTGCCCTCTCTTCTTCCTCTCTCCTTACCTTCTCCTTCCTTCCTCCCTTCCTCCCCCCCTCCCACCCTCTCTCTCTTTCTTTCTTTCTTTTTACAATTTTTTAGAAAGGGAGAGAGAGAATCGGCATGCCAGAGTCTCAACCACTGCAATCAAACTCCAGGCACTTGTGCCACCTAATGGGCCTGTGAGAGCTTGTATATGCCTTACCTTTGTGCATCTGGTTTACATGGGATCTGGAGAGTCAAACATGGGTCCTTAGGTTTTGCAGGCAAGTGCTTTTACTGCGAAGCCATCTCTCCAGCCCCCCTTTCTTTCTGCCTTTCTTTCTTTTTCTCTCTTTCTTTCTTTCTTTCTTTCTTTCTTTCTTTCTTTCTTTCTTTCTTCTTTTACTTTTCTTCTTTCTTTCAAGACAGGGTGTTTTACTGACCTGCAGCTCACCAATTAGGCTAACCTGGCTGGCCTCCTGTCTCTACCTATCCAGCTCTGGTGTTACATACAGGTGCATATCCTCACACCCAGAATTTTTAGGTGGGCTATGGGAATCAAACTCAGGTCCTCATGCTTGTGAGAAAAACACTTTATCAAATGAGCTGTCTCCTCAGCCTCTTAAACTTTTTTTGTTTTGTAAGAATTTTTGATATCTTACTTTAGAGGATCACTTCCTATGAGAGGGTGGTTCTGAAACTTGAGCAGAAAGGGAAAGTGTATGTGACATTAAGGACTAACAGTTGCTGACCCCACAAGGAGCTAGTTGGATTTGATTTTCTTTGCCATTTTTATTTTATTTTATTTTTTGCTTATGTGTATAATGTATAATGTGGGGGGTGTGTGTGTGTGTGTGTGTATGTGATATGCACATGTATAAGCCTATGTAGAGTTCCATTCACTTGCCTGTTGTGGGGTATGCTTGCCTATGATGGCTGGAAAAAAATGTCTGGTGTCTCGCTTCATTGCTGTTTTGCCCAACCTTATTTGACCTGGAGTCTCTTACTGATTCTGAAGCTAGCCATTGTGCGTGCGTGTGTGTGTGTGCGTGCGTGCGTGTGTGTGTGTGTGTGTGTGTGTGTGTGCGCACGCGCGCATGCGCTCCTCTGCTTCCCTATGGGACTGAGGTTTACAGGTGCATGTGGCCATGCCCAGATGTTTATGTGGGTCCTGGGGATCTACCTCAAAGTGGTCTTTCAGGTATCCTCAAACCCTCATACTTACACAGGACGTGTTCTTAACCACAGAGTCATCTCTCTAGCCCCCTGGAGTTTTTCTTTTTAATGTTTTACTGACAAACTTCATACATATAGACACATATCATGATCCTAATCCCCTCCCCCACCATCGCTTTTCCCTTCCACGGAAGCCTTCCTTCCAGCTACTTTCTTTTCTAGCTTGATGTCATCATAGATGTGAAGGGTGACATAGAGATGTCTTGCTTCATGCTAAATAACACCACTATTAATTCTTCTCAGTACTTTGGCGAGTTTCAAGTTTCCCCAGTAGTTGCCCTCATCTGAAAAGAGAAACTTCTTTAACCAAAAGTGAGAGTAACCCCAGCGTGGTGGTGCATGCCTTTAATCCCAGCACTCAGAAGGCAGAGGGTGGCTGTGAGTTCAAGGCCAATGTGAGACTACATAATGAATTCCAGGTCAGCCTGGGCTAGAGCAAGTCCTTACCTCAAAACAAACAAACAAACAAATAAATGAAACAAAAAAGTGAGAGTAGCATTAATATATATGCATAAACATAAGTGTTTAGAGGGCAATTTGATGGTCATAATATATCCACTTAGCCAGACAACAGCAGTTGTGGCGTCCCTGGCCAACAACTTGCTAGAAGGTATTCCCACCTCTGGCACTGAAATATTCCTATAATAATCTATGGCTTTGGGCACAACATTATCCACCCCCACAGGATACGTCTTTTTTATTAGTTATGGACATACTCAGTGTGTAAACAGCACACGTTGGTACCACCCTTACCCTCATCCCTGTCCCCCCCCGTCTCCTGGAAGGGACCCTCCTCATTGGGGCTGCTGGTTATCCCATGGGGATTGCCCCATGGGGTACTTCTGACCAAACTATTCAATTTGTATATAATCTAGCAAAGAAGCAGGTTTCCATATGGCTTCTTCATGACATTTTTAATCTCAGTTACTCCCCTCCTCCATCCCCTCCCCTGACCCCACTTTAACTATTTCACCCCCAGAATTAAGTCCCTCTAGTATACTCTCCCCTTAGCCCCTCCCCTCGTCCCTTCCTCATGGCCCCCTTTGTCCTTCTTTCTTCTGTACGGTTGTGACAGCTCTTTCTTTAGATTCCAACCCTTCCCTGTGAGTTCTCCTCTGCATGCACTCTCCCCCTCCCCTGTCACAAGGAAGGTGGGTGGGAGTCAAAACCTGCTGTAAAGCAAAATTCCCCAGGCACAGCCCTGCTAGGGGGCGCCTGTCCAGGGCTGCAGCTCTGCAGGGGTCCCCATGGCCGCTGAGTGCAGCTGCGGCCGCTTTCCCTGCTCACGAGCTGCCCTGGCACTCCTCCACGCACGTGCTGTCCCCGCCACGGGAGTGGGGGATCCGTGCAAAATATGAGAAAAGCCAGCCTGACAGCGCAGCTTCTGGGCCCTTGGGGAGCGAATGAATGGCGAGATGGGGAGCCAGACGTGAGGCCCACCTCGCCCAGGTTTCTGCTGACCCATGGCTGTTTATCCGTGATAGCGAGTAGGAGAACTCTGGCAAACAGTACCGGTCTGGAAGCCCGTGTTTTGGTCAAGTAGAATTTTTGTTTCATTTACTTTTGTTTGAGGTGGGATCTCGTGTAGCTTAGGCTGGCCTGAATACGTAGATGAGGATGACCTTGAACTGCTGACCCTCCTGACTGTACCTCTCAAGTACTGGGATTAGAGGTGTGCACCACCGTGCCTGGTTGTCAAAGAGAATTTTTTTAAAAATGTATTGTTTATTTTTTCAGGGTTTTATTTATTTTTTTATTGACAGTTTCCATAATTATAGACAATAGACTATGGTAATTCCCTCCCTCCCCCACTTTGCCTTTGAATCTCCACTCTCCATCTTATCCCCTCCCCTTCTCAGTCTCTTGTTTTGATGTCATTTTATGTATTTTTAAAAGAGCTTTCTTCTTTAATATTTAGAGCATTTTTATTTATTTATTTGAGAGTGACAGAGAAAGAGGCAGAAAGAGCGAGCGAGCGAGCAAGAGAGAGAGAGAGAGAGAATGAATGGGTGCGCCAGGGCCTCCAGCCACTGCAAATGAACTCCAGATACATGCACCCCCTTGTGCATCTGGCTAACGTGGGTCCTGGGGAATGGAGCCTCGAACAGGGGTTCTTAGGCTTCATAGGCAAGTACTTAACCACTAAGCCATCTCTCCAGCCCCATTTTATGTATTTTTGTCAAAGAGAGTTTTTTGTTTCCCTCACACAATCTCATCACTGAGAACCATGCCTAGGTCAGTGGTAGCCTTGGGTCAGCCCCAGGAGAGTACTGTCCTTGTGAGGCTCAGATGGACAGAGTGTGTGGTAACGCTTTGCACACTGTCCTGTATGTGAGACGTAATAGTGACTGTTGGTGAGCAAAGACCCCTTAGCTCCACAGTGGTGGGAAAACCCTTCTAGTCAAGGTTGGCCCCGTCAGCTAGCTCTGTGACTGCGGTGACTGAGGGTGGGTCGTGGTACCAGTGTCACCTTGCACCACTCTGCCTACCAGTCATCCCTGCTTCTTTTTAGATTGTGTGTGTGTGTGTGTGTACATGCATGTATTCATGTCTGCACATGTGGGTCTCTGTGCATCCAGGTGCACATGCATGTGTGTGTGGAGACCAGAAGTCAAGGCTGGGGGTCTTCCTTCATCACTCTCCACTTGTATTCTTGGAGGCAGAGTCTCTTGCTGAACCTAGAGCTCACTGATATGATTAGACCAGGGAGACAGTGAGCCCGAGGTCGTCCCTGTCTCCACCTCCCTGGAACTGCGGTTACAGATGCGTGCCGTGACACCTGGCATTTTACAGAGGTGCTACGGATGCAAACTCTGGTCCTTATGCCTACACAGCAAGCCCTTTACCCAGTGAGCCATCTCTCCAGCCTCCTTAGATGTTTGGAGGTTCCCATGAAAGCACCTTCAATGACACACAAGCCGGACAAGCACAGGCAATGGGATGGCCTGTGTGGATGATGATGCTGATATTGTTAATCCTCAAAAGCTCTGATGCAACTTCCTCTGAAAGGTGCAGAGTTTACCTAAAACATTTTGCTTTCTACATAGGAAGTGAGCAGGTGATGGAGGTCTAGACATTATAGAATGATAGTAATGACAGCAAACATTTCTGTGGTGCTTAATGTGTTCTTAGCATTTTCATGTCATATTAGCTCATGTAGTCCTCCAGACAATGCCATGAGGTGGGTGCTGTATTATCCTTACCATACGTTTGAGAACTCGAGGCCTAGCAAGACTTAGTGCCTTATCTAAGGCCATGTAACTGGTGAAAGGAGGTGGTTTGAAGCCAGGCAAACTGGCTCTGGGAGCCTCGGTTTTTACCACTGAACCAAGCTGCCCGCCATGCTTTGAGGACCTCAGAGCTCTCTTGCTCGTTAAGATTCTTCTCCTTAGCAAGTCCCTCTCCCTTTTGCATATGGCCTCCCCATAAATGGTTCCAGGGAATATGAAAGCTACCTTGCTCTTCAGCCAGCCATGGAGCAAGGCGAAAAGACCAGTCACTTGGGACATCCAAATTCTTCTGCGTGAAGGCAGCACTTCCCAAGATGAACACAGGCTGCTAGAGGCATTCCCTATAGACGCCACAGAAGGGGAGAAGCATCACTTCGTTGGCTTATCATCATAAATTTTGTTCAGTCTTGCTGGTCACATGTACCTTCCTGAGGATATGTGGAGGCAAGGACAAAAACCTGTCCAGGCACTTCCCGCATTTAACATTGCTTTGCTCTGTATCCTTCTGTTAGATTCTAGAATCAGGGTAGCCACTTCTGGCAGATGGAGTTGAAGGCACGTAGAGTTCTTTTTTGAAAAACCTGAAATACAAAAATACTGACATTAGCAGAGAAGCTGAGAAATTAATGCACTGCTGAAAAATATTTTGTAACTTATTGTTGATTTCTCCCCGCCACCTACAAATACTGACCTTCAAAGACAAGCAGATACATCAGAAGGTGGGTACTGTCACTGAAAGAGACTTTGCCAGGTTCCAAGAAGGACCATGAGCTTTTTTTGCATAGTATACATTTCTCTTGCCTTACTGCTTATTGCAAAAATTCACATGGAGACACAATCCTGAGTGTGGGCGTGAAAGTGCCCCTTGGAGATCCCACAGGGGCTGCGATGCTTTTTCCTCTATTAGCATACCCTAATCATGTGCCAACATCTGGTTTAATTTTTTTTTTCTGATTCTGTTTCCATACATCTTTTCAAGAAAACATTTTGTGGAACAAAACCAGGTATAGCCAGGACCTTGCCGCTGGCCGACTACTATTGTTTGTAGAGCAAAGAACAGTCATTGTGTCTAAATCTCCCTGTTTTTCAGCAGAACAAAGCGACACAGGGCTGAAGGACTGAGGAACATACCAAATGCCACAAAATCTAAAACCACCACAAAAACCATCTGTCACCACCACGGGCCCTTTTGGCAACAGCTGGGCTGAATTTAGACTCCTCTTGTCTCTGCTGGAGTCCAAACTTCTCCTCTCCAATTATGTTTTGACAGAGACGGGACACTGGAGTGACAGTTGTATGCTGTGTTTGCTATTGGAACATGATTTGTGTGTGTCCCCAGTCTCTCCCACCCCAGCCAGGGTCCCCTTTCACTTGGGCTATGCCATTTGACAGAGCCGAGGTGTCTTCTCCTTGGCCCGCTGAGTCGTCATAAACAGAGTAATCAGGTTTCTTCAAGGGACCGTCTGGACCTTCTCAGGCCATAAATAGTTTCTTTGCGCCTGTCTAAGATGTGTTTTGCCCGTGACTGTCCCCACAAAACCACCTTGAAGTTTTCACAGCCACCTTCGTGTTTATGTAGTGCCTGATACAAGTGGACTTCACTGGCTTGGGACGAGGCACAGTTTTAAATTGTTGTCTTTCGCATCAATACACTTACTTGGATGAAGAAAGTCACCGGGACCGAAGGAAACATAAATGTCTGTAGAAAGCCAGAAGTTTAAGTCACAGGTTGTCCCACAGATTGCTGGCTGTTTCTAGAACATTTGTCTGTCCTGCTTGACATTCCACGTCCACGGCTCAGAGCAGACCAGTGTCCTGACGTCTTTGAGCATGAAGGCAGTGATGGTGCCTGTCCTGTTTGTTGCCTCAACACTATAGCTCTCATTTCTCTGCCCCTCAGCAAGAGAGACCTGCTACATTTTCAAAGAGAGGAGATCTGGATAGGTTTTATTTTCTAGGTTCTTTTTCTTTTCTTTTTATTAATCTTTGATTTTTAATAAGATATTTTATATCCCCCTTTTTGTTTGTTTATTGATTGACTTTTAAAATTTTTATTTATTTATTTTGGGGGGAGAGAGAGAGAGAATGGGCATGCCAGGGCCATTAGTCATTGTAAACGAACTCCAGACACATGCACCACCTTGTGCATCTGGCTTACATGGATCCTGGGGAATTGAACCTGGGTCCTTTGGCTTCACAGGCAAATGCCTTAACTATTAAGCTATCTCTCTAGCCCCCCCTTTTTTTGAGGCAGTGTCTCACTGTAGCCCAGGCTGACCTAGAACTCATTCTGTAGCTCAGGATGACTTCAAACTCACAAAAATCCTCCTACCTTAGCCTCCTGAGTGCTGGGATTAAAGGCATGAGCTACCATGCCTGGCTTATGTTGACTATTGTTTTTCTTGTTGCAAAAGTAATACAGATATAGTCTAAAAATAATTCTAACTCTGACAGAAACATAAAAGATAGAAAAATCCTACTTTGCAAAGAAACCTGAAGGTAAACTTGTGCTCCATACAACTGTGTATCTCTAGTCAGCATACAGGTGCCTAGAGCAATATATGTAATTCCAGTCTGGCCTCAAACTCACAGTGATCCTCCTACCTCTGCCTCATGAGTGCTGGAATTAAAGACATGTGCAACCATGCCCAGTTTATAACCTTTTATATAATTTGCTATTTTTCACTTAACATAGCTCTTAGTACTTATTTTTTTAAAAATTTGACACAGGCTCTCACTGTGTTATCCAGGTTGGCCTAGTTCTTGTAAACCTTCTGCCTCAGCCTCCTAAAAGCTGTGATTTATTGGTATGTACCAACATGTCCAACTTTCTCAGTACATATTTTAAATTTCTAGACACTTTCCCATATCAAACATAAAAACCTATCTTATTTTATCACATCACATATGATCTTTTCACATTACGTCATCAAGCCTGTGGTTGATAGATTTTTCAATGAGGTCTTTTAAATATTTTATTTATTTGTCTGAGAGAGACAGTAAAAGAAAGAGACAAAGAAAGAGAGAGAGAGAAAGGAGGGGAGAGAAAGGAGGCACGAGGGCCTCTACCCACTGCAAACAAACTCCAAATGTGCCACCTTGTGCATCTGAGTTTACATGAGTCTTCGGGAATCAAACCCAGGTCCTTAGTCTTTGCAGGCAAGTGCCTTAACTGCTGAGCCATATCTCCAGCCCCTCCATGAGATCACTTATTTATTTACATATTTTCATTTTCATTTTATTTATTTAAGAGAGAAAAAGAGAGGGAATGAGGGTACCAGGGCCTCCAGTCACCACAAACAAACTCCAGACATATGTATCACCTTGTGCATCTGGCTTACTGAGGACTCAAACCTGGGTCCTTAGGCTTTGCAGGCAACATCAGCTGCTAAGTCATCACTCCAGCCCTCAAATCGATCACTTTTCAGTCACAAATCTATCACGAGTTAATTGGCCATGAGTTAAGCTCATCTTCTCCCAGACCTCATTGTCATGACATTCAGTGTGGACTGCATGACCTCCAGTTTGAACACTGCAGTGATAAAGTTGTTCAGCAGGCACACCCCCCAAGATCCCTGGACAAGGGTGGCCCCAGCAGTGAACTGACTCTAACTCAAAGCTTATGTATGCGGTAGAAGCAGATGTAGAATCCACACCCATGTGCCATTGGCCTTGTGTCTGCCATACAAAACTAGGTCATTCAGGAGGCAGGAAGATCAGGAGTTCAAGGCCAGACTCAACTTCATATAGTGTGCTTGAGGCCAGCCTAGATAAATGAGACTCTCATGAAAAGGAAAAGAAAGGGGAGGGAAGGATAGGAGAAGACAAGAGGAAGGGAGGAGAGAGGAAGGGAACGAAGAGAGGAGAAAGGGGAAAGGAAAAGAAATCAGTCAAAGAGTCAGGTTGTAGCACTGAAGTCACATACTGAAGGTCAAATCTACAAACCTATGACCTGCCGCTGCTGTGAGCCCACCAATAGGCTACGCTCACCGCCCAGGTCTGCTGCCCTGAGCCACCTCCTTATTATAAGTCTAACTTATTTGAACTGGGCCTCTTCTTTGAACTCATGCACAAAGCCTGTTTCTACATGCATACAAGGGTGAGGAAAGGTTGTATCTTCAGAGACAAGTCTGTTTGCTCCTTTCACATTTCCACCCAGCTATAAAAAATGTGTGAGGGACTTGAGAGGTCTGGGACCTGGGAACATGACCCATTAGACGCAGCATAGGAGCCCCAGCAGGAGAAAGCACCCAGCTCGGGCCTCTGATCCCATGTGGGGGCACTCAAGATTAGCGCTGGCCTGCTGAAGCCTCCTCTAGCTGAGAAAGGGTGATTGTCCCTTTAGGTTGGTAATTAGGGCTTTGGTTACAGCCCAGACACCTTAGCTCTTTTAGAGCTCTGACCTTGGCCTGGAAAGTTTCAAGTGCACCTGTCACTTTTGTGCCTCCTGGGAACTCAGCACCAGTCAGGGTGGCCGGGTGTGAACTGAGCCATCAGCACCTCACATCAAAAACTCATGTTGGTAAGATCGAGACGTTTGCCTGGAAGCCATCTGCTTTTCAGCTCCAGAGCTCATATTTTAAAATGTATTCTTGTTACTTTTAATATATTTCAAACTTACAGAAAAGTTACCAAAAAGGCATAAGGAACTTCTGTATAACTTACCCAGACTCAGTATTCTTTTATATCTCTCCCCATTCATTTCATCATCTTTTCAAGACTTCTATATCTATATACCTATAGGTCTATTATCTATATCTATCATGTACCTCTATCATCTATCTAGCCACCATCTATATATCTCTATTTATCTATCTATCTATCTATCTATCTATCTATCTATCTATCTATCTATCTATCTGACTATCCATCTATCTTCTTTAGTCAGTGAAGTCTTTTTCCCCCAAATCTCATTTTTTTCTTTTTCTTTTTTTCTTTTTTTTGGTTTTTCAAGGTAGGATCTCACTGTGGCTCAGGCTGACATGGAATTCACTATGTAGTCTCAGAGTGGCCTCGAACTCATGGCAATCCTACTACCTCTGCCTCCCGAGTGCTGGGATTAAAGGCGTGCGCCACCACGCCCGACTCCCCCCAAATCTCTTTCAAATACCTTGAAGACATTGTCCATTTCACCTCTATTTCAGCATGATTTCCCAAGAGCATGGACACCCTCTTACTTAATCACAGCAATATTTCCCCCCACTCCAAGATCATCACAGCATATCCTTTAATTGTTGGTGGAAAGAAGGAGATAAGCATTTATTTCTGGGAGCCTGTTGGAGGCCAGGCATTGTACCTAAACACTTGACTTACACTGTGGCGTTTCAAGTCTGTGGAATCAGATTTTATTCTCTTGTCTTTACAGACAAGCAAATGTGGGTTGGCAGACTGGCCCACACTTAGTTATGAGGTTGCAGAGACACAGGCTCAGGTCTGCGTCCCTCTCTCCCATTGCTCTCCCTCTGGTACCTGGTGTCTGTAATGCACACACCTGATGTAGGTGTGTTCTCCGAAAGGCCAGAGACGTGTGTGTCTTCAGCTCCTCTCAGTGTGTCTGCTGTCTCAGCCCTTTCTGGCACCATGGCAGCAGTCAGTCAGAGAAACACAGCTCATAAACAAGGCACTTCTGCTCCGACCTTATCAATAGCACTATAAAGATGAGATCACCAGCAACACATGGAAGACTGAACGGCCTTGTGGACTCGCAGGGATGAGCAGCTGATCTCATGGAGAGGGAGGACAAATGGTACACTCCCCAGGACAGTGGGTGGAAGACGCGACTTTTCTGTTTACGTAGAGCTGAGCCCAGGTGCGGAGTTACCATTATCCTGTACCTTAAGGCTTTGCTTGGCAAGGCTTCTGGGAGGACCACAATTTGAGAACTCTGAGTCACATAAGCAGAGATAGTTTACCTCTAATAAGGCTTTAAACATTTCAACCATCTTCCTCATTCCAGATAGTGAGTAACTAGTGTTCAGAAAGGGAAACTGGTTCTGCAGCTAATCAGTGACTAGATGGGGACTGGAACCTGTC
Organism: Jaculus jaculus; assembly: GCF_020740685.1. Classification (NCBI taxonomy): domain Eukaryota; kingdom Metazoa; phylum Chordata; class Mammalia; order Rodentia; family Dipodidae; genus Jaculus; species Jaculus jaculus. The sequence goes on along the minus strand of NC_059102.1, from coordinate 23,599,665 downwards.
ATCCCCTGCCTGTGCTGAGATTCTTCCTACTATATCAAGGAAGCTCAGAGCTTTTTTAAACCCAAATTCCCTTCTAATACTTATTCCTACCTCAAGCACCCACTATCCCACATTCCATCCATGTTTAGAAAGATCTTATCTGTGAAGATATTAATGAGTAATTACCTAGTTACACATTTTTACTAATCAAGCACGGAGACACACCAACCACATTTCTGATATTAAGTGAACATTGTCATGGAAGTTGCATGTAACTGCTAAACTGAGCAGAATAATCCAAGCTTCCCTTAGCACCAGAACAAAGATCTGGGCAGGGAGCACTCATGGACAGGGAAGGTAAGGAAGGTACAAAGACAGTCGGATTGGTTGCACATTGGAGTTTGCCTTACCAGAACCTGGGCCTATCACTTAGCTGCCTATAATGGGCTGAAGTGATGCTGTTGTGATTGGTATGTAAGTATACCCCTAAGTTAGGCTTTCAGGATATTTGCATACTAAGTCAGATGGCAGTGTGTTAGCTAAGGACTGTGAGTACACAGTCATCCTCATGCAAAATTTAATTTGGGCTGGGTGTGGTGGCACATGCCTTTAATCCCAGCACTCTGGAGGCCAAGGTAGGAGGATCACTGAGTTTAAGGTTAGCCTGAGAGTACATAGTAAATACCAGGTCAGCCTGGGCTAGAGTGAGACCCTACCCCCCCCAAAAAAACCCAAAAAATAATTTGACACAGTATCCGTGTATTGAAGCACAATATTACGTCAGTCTTTAGAATATCAGAAGTATTGTTTAGCACCCTCCAGAAAGCAGTCTGTCCCCCTTATCCTTAGTTGAGCTTTGCACAATTTCAGTTACCCAAGCTCAACTAAGGTCTAAAAATATTAAATGGAAAATGCCATTCAAATTCATAATTTTAAAGTAACTTTTATTATACAATATTGCTGCAATTGTTCTATTCGTTATTATTCACTTTTTATTGTGTCTAATTTATAAAGGAAACTTAATCATAGCCATGTATGTATAAGGAAAAAGCAGTCGAAATCACATTTGGTACTATCCATGGTTTCATGAATCAGGTTTGGAATATATTCCACAGTGCTAAGGGAAGGGCTCCTGTATTGTTAACGTCAAAGACCTCTTGGGTGTGTTAGTGAACCCAGTGTGTTAGTATAGTGAATTACTACATAGTATCATGCTGCTTGCCCAAAAGCATTTACAGTTGTCAGGGCCCTCAGGGAACAAACTTGACTCCAGATACACCACCCAGGGATCTCCCTTCCACTCTTTGCCCCCTTCCCTTCTCAGTCAGCTCTCCCATGGAGTGTAGGGCAAATGAAGCCATGCTTGTATAGGTTGTTTCAAGAATATAGTGATAATACTCATTGATGCTCCATGCTTTATGAATCAAACTTAAAAAAAAATATTTGAGAAGGAGAGAAAGAGGGGGAGAGAAAGACAGAAAGAGAGAATGGGCACACCAGAGCTTCTAGCCAATGCAAACAAACTCCAGACGCATGTGCTGCCTTGTGCATCTGGAGTATGTGGGTACTGGGGAATTGAACCTGGGTCCTGTGGTTCTTCCACTAAGCCATATCCAGTCCTAAACACGGTTTTGAACCTAAGTCAAATTCAACCACCACAAGAGTACTTTAGATCAAAGATGAAAAAGAACTTAGACTAAACTTTTCTAAATAAAATGTTGGCAAAAGATTTTACTACATGAACGAGTTCTTGTTAGGAATTACCACATGCCCTGAAACCAAACCCAACCCAGAGCAAATCATTAACACAGCGATTTTCTAGATTCATGGTTCCATGGAGGTTTCACTTCATGGCTCAGTTAGAAAATGAGCATCTGATAGGGTGGCTCACTGGGGTCTGTGGCCTCCAGCCTGAATCTTGGCCCTCTGAAAACCTGTTTGTAGTTTATCACTTGGGAAGCCCCAAATTGAGATAATGAACTGGAAGAATGCTAAATTCACATGGATACCTTAATAAATGACAGCATAGGGATTCATGAACGTCCATTTCTATTTCTGACTAAAAGAGGAAGGGTGTCTCTGGAATGTGAGTAAAACCCTGGTTGAGACACATTCATTTTAGGCCTTCAGCACTGAAGTGTATTGTGTGGATGGGTCTCTGGTGACTGGCAGCTGCGAAGTTTTACTTTCTGGGTGGCATGTTCCTGTTTATTCTGCTGTGCTCAGATAAGGCCTCCAGAGTGGTTCTTTTAGGCCAGAGTAGACAATGAGAAAGGCGCTGGTCCTCGTGCTTGGTCACTAGGCAACTAGACAGGCTGGAGAGAGACCTTCTAAAACCACTCCACATGCCCACGTCTGTTCTGTTGTCCAAGCACATGTTACCCAGACCAATCATGCAAAGTCACACAGAACAGAAATGTGCTATGTTCACAGGAGACCAGGTGGAGTGCCCAGGCCCAGCTCTCCTGGTGATGAACTCAACCAGCCCCTTTGCCCTATTTGAAAGCTCAGCTGGCTGTGCCTTTGGACTACTCCAAGGGAAGGCAACAATCCCATCCTGCCTCACAACAGCCCTCTTGTCCCCCTTCCTGCAGAAGCGTTCAGGCTCCACAGCCCAGGGTCCGAATCTGCCAGCTGTATACAGTTCATTTGCACTCTGTGGGGTGAGGAGGGGTCCTGCTGAGGGGAAGGGACATGGGCTGCCAGAAACCCGGCTGAATCCAGTGCTCATCTCTGGGAAAGTGCTAGACAGGTGGACACTGCTGAGGGCGGAGTCTGCAAGGGGCACTGGAGTGTCTCAATTCAAGGCTGAGCCACAACAGGAAATTCTTTCCTGATGTACTGTCCTCAACCCAGATGAGACAAATGTGGGCTGTTTCACTGGTCGAGTTGCCTACCTGTCAGCCCTTGTTAGGGATGAGAATTCAGTCATTCCCCATCTACGTTCCAAGCAAAGTCAGACCCACATCAAACATAATGCTGGAGTTCACTTTATAGTAAACACGAGGGCTATGCATGTATAGGTCATGCTTATTAGAGTAGGTTTCCAGTTTGGAAAATTGCATCCTTCTCTTCCACATAGGGTCGGCATATGTTTCCTAAATCCTGAAACTTCTGGTGATTAATGTTGATTAAGGCTTGACTAGACCTAATGGACATACTTCCTCCCCTAACCCCGTCCCCCAGGAGCTTGGATTAGGCCCATGTTTGGCTTCTCCAAGATGTGTTCCTTCGATCTGCCTTGGGAGACACCTGGCGGGGATGGAAGCAGGGCTCTGAGCCCCAAGGTTTGACTAGAGAGGCTCCTCCTTTATTTGTCACGCATACTTAGCTGGAGAGCAGGTTTTTATTTGAAGAAAAGATCCCAAATCTAAAAATCAGATTTAAAAAACCACTGCCCTAACCCACAGGTTGGTGCTATGAATGCCTGGGTATGGGTATTTAGTTCCCACAAACTTTTCTATGTTCCTTTTACTTTCTAAACTGGGATTTTTTTTTTTTTTATTGCAAGTCAAGCAATATGAGGTATATCTGAAACAGGTTCAACATGTTTGCCCTTGTTCCCTTCCTGCTCTGCCTCTGAGCGTAACCAGTCTTGACAGCTTGATAACTGTCCCACGCCTTTTCTCTCGGTAGTGTGTTTATAGCCTTTAAATTTCCCCATTGGGAAAAAGAAATCAAACATACAAAACTGAAGAAGGTAGGATAGTTAGCCCTGAGTGCCTGTTACCCACTTCTGATCATTACCAGAAAATGTACTAATACTCGCTTTCTCTCATTCTTGTGTCGTTTAATTATAGAAAGTGACATTTTAGTATGCACACTAATTGGCAACCAAGCTTTCACTTGATAATCTGTTTTAAAAATATGTTATAGGCCGGATGTAGTGGTGCATGCCTTTAATCTCAGCATTAGGGAGGCAGAGGTAGGAGGATTGCCATGACTTTGAGGCCACCCTGAGACTCCATAGTGAATTCCAGGTCAGCCTGGGCTAGAGTGAGACCCTACCTCTAAAAAGCAACAACAACAACAAAAAAAAACAAAACAAAACATCTTTCATAGGCTGAAGAAATGGCTTAGAGGTTAAGTCGCTTGCTTAAGAAAACAGGTTCAATTCTCCAGGACCCACGTAAGCCAGATGCACAAGGTGGCTCATGTGTCAGAAGTTCATTTGCAGTGACTAGAGGCCCTGGTGTGCCCATTCTCTCTCTCTCTCTCTCTCTCTCTCTCTCTCTCTCTTTCTTTCTCTGCCTCTCTCTTAAATAAGTAAATAAATATTTTTTAAAAGATCCCATGTCTGCACACTTGCCCTCTCCTTTTACTGGTCATGAAGCTTTCTGTTGTATGCCTGAACCATCATTTACTTAAATGTTCCCCAGCTGCTGGATGTACAGACTGTTTCCAAAACATTTTGCCACCCCATGGAGTACTCAGTAAGTGTCCTTGTACATGTCTTTGTTTATTGATGCAGTTTTCCTCTCTCTTTTATTTTTTCCTGTGAGATAGATTGTTGATGCAAAAACACAACACAGCTCTCACCTCAAAGCAAACCAGAGGCAGTTTATTCTGAAACCAAATAAGAGTGACTGTGGCCCAGGTTTAGGTTTACAAATTCCATTTTCCAATGTAGTAGCAGTTTTATGAGGATTTTAAAAGAATGGAACAAAGAAAGTTATAAGTCAAGACTTTTTAAAAAATGCATTGGCAGAAACATCAGGGTTATAGCCATGTGTTATAAGCCTCATATGTTATCTGATGACATTCTTTGTCTTTGGATGGAACCTAGGGGACTGTTTATACATTCCAACAGCATTTATCTCATACTCACAAGGATGTTTGGTCATTCACAGAGGTGGGCAATAAGAGCTACTTAGGGGCTAAGAGAGCCCGAGATAATTTGTCTCCAAAGCTATAACTCTCTAATCATAGTCTAATCAAGTTTCTCTAATCATAGTCTAATCAAGTTTCTGTAAATTTCTATTTATTTATTTGAGAGAGAGAGAGGGAGAAAGGGCATGCCAGGGCTTCTAGCCACTGCAAAAGAACTTGAGACGCCTGTGCCACTTTGTGCACCTGACTTTCACTGGGTACAGGGAAATAGAACCTGGGTCATTGGGCTTTGCAGGCAAATGCCTTAATTGCTTAACCATCCCTCCAGCCCTAATCATAGAAGTTTTAATGTGTCAATCAGCCTTTTTTTCTGAGAGCTTTGATTCATAGGACCATGGACTATACTTTTAAGTTTTATTTAATATTGAGATAGTGTATCTTGAAAGGTTGTAGATATAGAACTCATCACTAGGAGTACATGCATCTGCCCCAAGTAGCATCTGAGGCCTTATTCCAGCCTTGGAAGTAACTGCTTGGTAGAAATTTGAATCCTTTTTAAAATATATGACATAGTAGTGGTATTTATGTGTAACTATAAATGGACTTCTTTCCTGCATTGAGTTTTTGTTTGGTTGGTTGGTTTTAGGCTTGGGGTTTTGTTGTTGTTGTTGTTTGCTTGTTTGTTTTGAGATAGGGTTTCACTATAACCCAGGCTGACCTATAACTCACTGCTGGCCTCAAACTCACAGAGATCCTTCCACCTCTGCCTCCAGAGCGCGGGCATTAAAGGCATGTGCCACCACTCCTGGCCTGCACTGGTTTTGTAAATGACCATTTTTCAATCATTGCTTAGGGGAAGATGGCCTTAGGAAGGTCTGTACTAGAAGGGAAGAGGGAACTTCCTTTTAAAGACTCACCACTGCTCTTTGTCCCAGCAGTTTGCACAGCGGAAAGGTGCTGGACGTGTGGTGCACATCTGCAATCTACCAGAGGGCAGCTGCACTGAGAACGATGTGATTAACCTGGGGCTGCCCTTTGGAAAGGTCACTAATTACATCCTCATGAAGTCAACTAATCAGGTAGGCCCAAGCACATTCATGATGCGGGTAGATGGACATGCCCTGTATACCCATGCTTAACATAAAGAGGCAACACACAGCTGATTTCTTTTGGCATGACACAGAGGTTTATGTTGGTCGTTTTGTCTCCCTGGCTCTACATTGCCCTACTTATGCTGGGTACAGGCCTTTCTGAATTGCCTAGAAGGGAGGAGGAGAGTCACTTTGGCATGAGGTGCTTGCTAATATAGAAAATCTAATTGTTAGCCTCCAGATAAAAATTTAAAGACTCGAATGTTTTTGCTGTGTTATAAACCTCCTGAACTGCTACTGTCACATCTAAGCTTATCACTTCTGGTACTTGGCTGTGAGCCAGCCAAGACCTAGGAAGTGGTGTCTTCACTGGTTCCTGCTGTCCATGTGTGAGGCCCTTGGGTTTCCTAGCAGGAGAGCAGAAAGGAGTTGAGGGAGGCCACACGGATCCAAGGACCTGGGAATCCTGAACCTATGGGAACTGACCGAGCCCATGGGGACTGTACAAGTTTGTCTTCATTTTTAAAGTCAAGGGGAGAAGAGTATATTATAAGAGGAGGATGGTCAGAAGTCAGTATACTTTGTCTTTATTTTAGTAGCTATTTTTGCTTTAGGAATCCAATGGAGGAATTCTTTCCCCAGTGAAGGTGTGAACTCTGGAAACTCAAAAACCTAGTAGATCATTAGTGGTCTTCCCCCTCAACCTGGAGATAGAATTCTGTCTCTGTGCTTGCTTTTTGGGGGTTCTATTCTGGATAAATGTATGAAAAGTCAGTTTACAACATTAATGCAATGACCCTGCCTAGATTAATGTTACCCCAGTGACAGCTTGAGGTGTTAAATGTTTAGATCAAGCAGGAGGGCGGTATAATTTGAAATAAAACTCTGAAGCATTTTGACTTATTAGTGACACACACTCCACACAACTGTGAAGACGTGAAGAAAATTTGTACATCTGAACTCAACCAGAACACGGGGGGGGGGGACTGGGGGGTTGGGGAAGAAGAGGGGAGCAATGAAAATGGGAAAATTAGGAGCTCACAACAAGGACTCCCTTGTCACAAGGCATTTTCCCCCCACTTAACCTATAAGGACTGACATGGGTACAAGGCAGTATAGTATCAACAAAAGAAAGCTAAGAAATCCTAACAGCCAGGAATTTATCACAACAGCTACTGGGTAAAGATAAGTCTATCCAAATAGTCTGTGTAGATATTCTGTAGACACAGATGGAGTGGAAGAGCTCATTTCTCTGTAAGGGTTTCATACGTACAGTTAAATGAAGAGCAAGAGGCTGTGTCAATGTAGTCCGGGGTCTCCTTTCTCCAACTCACAACAGCCTGGTATTTCTTTGACTCTATGGGCTTATGAGCCCCTGGTTGTTTTTTTTTTTTTTTTTTTTTTTTAAAGGTAGGATCTTGCTCTAGCCCAGGCTTACTTAGAATTCAATATGTTGTCTCAGGCTGGCTTTGAGCTCACAGTGACCCACCTACCTCTGCCTTCTGAGTGCGAGGATTAAAGGCGTGCACCACCATGCCCGGTGCCCCTGGGTTTTTGAATACATTTCTTTCTTTATAAGACATGGGAGAGCTCAGGTAACCTGGGGCTTAGACCTCTGGCTGTTACCACCACCAAATAGCAATTCAAGGCTGCATGTGCAATAGCCCCACTGGGAAGTGCGTTAATGGAGCCTCCCATCCCAGGAAGCCTTCCATGGCATGATATAACCAGAATGGACATAATTAAGAATAGTGTTTAGTAACCATGGAGAGCAGGAGAAGGGCCATCCTATAATGAGCTCTTTTGGTAAAGTCAATAAAAAGTTCTCTTTGAACAGATGGGATCAAAGAGAGTTCTTCCTTGTACTGATGTGTCTCTTTTATTGGGATATAAAACATATATTCAGGAGTGCATGTAGTACACTACTGTGCAGTGAGTGGCTCTATAAATACTTTTACATGTGTATCTCCATATAACTAACACCCGGGTCAAAATGTAGGGCATTTCATTCAGAATGCCTATACACAGGCTCTTTCTCCTGTGAAAGTACCTAGCTGCAAAAGGTCCCAACAGCCCAGAAGCCAGCCCATTACAAATGGCTTCAGTTAGACGAATCAGTTAGAATTGAGAATTCAGGTCGGCTTCACGGGGTGGAATTGAAAACTTAAACTGAATGGGTCAGGGCTGGTAGACCTCATCAGGAAGCTGAGCAAGGCATTGAGGAGCAACATAGATGAACTCAGAGCAAAGGTAGTATTGGATGGTTTTGAAGGCCATCAAGGAGGCCTGAGGGCTGGAGAGGAAGGAGCTGGGCAGAGCAGCAGAGATATGAGTCCCAGGGGCAGCAGGCCGATCACATGGGCTTTTAGCTTTCCATCCGGAAAATGAAGCGTCATCACTGGGGGGTCTTGAGCACAGAAGTGGATCTCTGCTACTGCTTTGCTGAAATTCTTTTGTGCTGGGATTCGGAGGCCAGGATGAAAACCAGATCATTTATGAGGTTTTCACAGTAACCCAATAAATGGGTGAAGAGTTAAAACAAACAAACAAAAGTTATAGGGCATTTCCAGAACATCAGACTTCCCTAGGGCTCAACCCAATCAACTTACCACCCCCACCCTGGAAGGAAGCTGGACTTTAATCATTTCTGTCACCATCAGTTATTTCCCCTGTTCCCACTTTACCTGCATGGAGTCATACCTTGTACTGAACTTTGTTGAAGGTCAGTAAAATCAAATCCAGTGTATCTCCATCCTGTCTTTCCTAGGCTTTTTTAGAGATGGCTTACACAGAAGCTGCCCAGGCCATGGTCCAGTATTACCAAGAAAAACCCGCTGTGATCAACAGTGAGAAGTTGCTCATTCGGATGTCCAAGAGATATCAGGAATTGCAGCTAAAGGTAACACATCCTCTTCTTCATTCGTCCTTCGACAGGCGAAGCTGAACTTTCCCATTTGCCAGGCATTGACCCAAGTGATGCTTGGGAAGACAATAGGGATGATTAACAGATTGCTCATTACTGTTGAGGATGATGCTTGGAAAGGCAAATTACAGCATGGCAAGAAAATTGTTTAGTGAGATGAGCACGATGCTTGTGACTAGCTGGGAGCTGAGGAAGACTTTTCAGATGATGATTACAGAAGTCTTGTGGGAGAAAGTAAGAAGGGAAAGATGGTTGTGTTTTGATGAAGATAATTCCAGGCATAAACCCATGAATATAATTTCTTTCTACCCATTTAGACCTCAATAGCTTTTTCTTTTTCCATCACTTTTATTTTGATCTCTTGTTCTCTCCTCCCTCCCCTGTAGTTATAGCCTCTTATTTTATTTATTATTTATTTATTTATTTATTTATTTATTTATTTATTTATTTATTAGGAGAGAGAGAATAGGCATGCCAGGGCCTCTTGCTACTGCAGATGAATTGTAGATGCATGCACCACTTTATGCATCTGGTTTTATGTGGGTAATAGGGAATAGAACCCAGGCTATCAGGCTATGCAAGCAAGAGACTTCAACCACTGAGTCACCTCTCCAGCCCCAAATTAGGTTTTTTTATGGCATGGGTACTGGGGGATTGGCAAAGGTCAGCAGGCTTTGCAAGCAAGTGCCTTTAACCATGGAGCAATCTTCCCAACTCCACAGTTATATCTTAGGTGCCTTAGAAATCCTTCATTTTTATTATTTTTACTTTTGAGAAAGCAAGAGAGAGAGAATGGGCATGTCAGGATCTTCTGCCTGCTGTGAACGAACTCCAGACATGTGGACATTGCTTGCTTGTGCCACTCTGCATCTGGCTATGTGGGACCTGGAGATTTGAACATGAGTTGTTAGGCATCATAGGCAAGCACCTTAACAGTTAAGCCATCTCTGCAGCGTGCCTTAGAAGTCCTTCTAAGCAACATTTGACTGACTTGGCTACTAACAGAACTCAGATGAATCCAGTCAGTCCCAAAAGGGCTTTGTTTTGGTACATTTTTATTTTCTTCATACTAAGATGTATAATATCTTTGAGAAATTAATTACTAATCATATATTATGCAATTTAAGAACTAATCTTGAACGAGATGTTATACATCCTGTAAAACCACCACCAGGTCTGGAGACATGGCTTATCATTTAAGCGCTTGTCTGTGAAACCTAAGGACCCTGGTGTGAGGCTCGATTCCCTAGAACCCACATCATGTTAGCCAGATGCATAAGGGGGCACATGCATCTGGAGTTCGTTTGCAGTGACTGGAGGCCCTGGCGCGCTCATTCTCTCTCTCTCTCTCTGCCTCTTTCTGTCTCTGTCTGTCACTCTCAAATAGATAAAAATGTACAAAAATTTTTTTAAAAAACCACCACCAAAGTTGAGTATGGACAGTACCCAGAAGCCCCTGGGTCCATGCTAATATCCTTGTCAAACATGTTGTCTTGGGGAAAACACACTTGATCATATAACCAGGCAGTACATGAGTCTCTGGGGTTGGAATTGCTGGGTTGCAAGGTATGCTAACATTACTGGAAAACACAGAGCTCTTTCCAAAACCAGTGGGTACAATTTCACATTCTTCCTGGTAGTAAAAGGACATGCAATGGACCACATTCTTGCTAACTTTACCTTGTCTGGCTTTTTAATTAGGGAGTGAGGATAACGGTTTTATGTTTTTATTTTTGTTTTGTTTTGGTTTGGTTTGGTTTTTCAAGGCAGGGTTTTGCTCTAGCCCAGGCTGACCTGGAATTCACCAATTAATCTCAGGGTAGCCTTGAACTCATGGCGATCCTCCCACCTCTGCCCCCTGAGTGCTGAGATTAAAGGTGTGCACCACTACACCCGGCAGTTTTACTTTTTATTTTCCTGATGGTATTAACAGGGAGTGATTTTCACGTTTCTTGCCTGTTCCATCTGGATCTTCATACAGGGAAAGTTCTCTTACATCATCTGCCCATGATTTTCTTTTTATTATTTTATTTTTCTAGAGAGAGTGAGAGAGTGAGAATTGGCCCACTAGGGCCTCAAACATTGCAATCCACCTCCAGACACTTGTGCCACCTAGTGGACATGTGCAACCTTGCACTTGCCTTACCTTTGTGCGTCTGGCTTAGATGGGATTTGGTGAGTGGGACATGGGTCCTCAGGCTTCACAGGCAAGCGCCTTAACCACTAAGCCATCTCTCCAACCCATTTAATTTTTTTTTTTTTTGCTTTCTTTTACATTGTGTCTTCTTGTTGATTTGCAGGAGTTCTCATAACTGGGCCACTTAGTCCACTTGGATTTATTATAACTAGTGCCATATTTGTGCTTAAATCAACCCTTTTGTTTTATGCATTCTAATGTCCTATTTCATAGGAATTTTCCCAGTTCATTTCCATGTTTACTTAGAATCTAATTTGTTCACAACTCACAGCTACTAATCTGCCCTTCATCTTCAAGGCTGACATCATCAGTGGTTGCTTCTAGCAAGGACCAGCGTTCTGACAAGCCTCCATCTGTACATGCGCAATAAGTCAGCCAGTTTCCCAAGTCCTCGTTCTGCTTTGCTTGCATTACGCCTTCTACTGCCAACAGTTCTGCTTCAGGCACAACCTGGATTTTTTTTTTTTTTTCCTAATGAAAGTGTCATTAAATTAAAGCCCAGCTCTGTTTTGTACACAGCTGGTTCCTTTTCTCTCAGATTCTCCCTGAGGATTGGAAGCGAATTTCTGCCCTAAGTTCCCAGTGGAGCTTTGGTCTCCAAGTGAATGTCATCCTGAGATTCTAATTAGGATGAACAGCAGTAATCAGTTCCTTAAAGTACCAACACATGGACATAACCTTCCCGGGGAGATTGTTAGGGGTGGTGCAAAGCTGTGGCTCAGGTGAGCAGGGCTCGCGTTCAGTAGATAGATGTTTACTGAATGTTCACTGTGGGCAGGGACTGGGTGGGGGGCCACAGACACAGAGGGGCAGGCTGGTGAGGAGCCCAGTCTGGTAGGAGAAGAGTCACAGAAACAGAGCATCCCTGTGACCTATGCCAGACTGGAAAGTGGTGGTATCATCCAAGGCTCTATCCCTTTCGGCTTTGAGGAGCTTAGACACCGTGCTTAACCTCCATGAACCTCCGTATCCAGATCAGTTAAGGACTACAACTGATTTTACCAATTTTTTCCCATACACTGTCTTTTGTGTTTCACAATCACCTCATCCCATGAGGTGTGAAGGGTGGCTAATAATAGTAATTATAAGAGTACAACGTGAAATGTACCTTTAATTGAGTCCTGGTACTCTGGGACAAGTAATGCACAAAGCACTTTACATACATTATCTACTTTCATCCTGACGTCAATCCTGCCTGACGGGTGTTATTATCTCAGTTTTACAGATGAGGATACTGAGGCTAATAGAAGTTCAGTAACTTGCCCAAGGTTGTAGTTGTGGAAGATCCATGACTGAAACCTGAGATTATTTTGGTTTTGCACCAAACATTGCACATTGTCACATTGTGTTGTTATGATCTCCACCATGCAATGTGACAAAAACAAAGAAATCAGGTAATTTGCTCTGCCAGAAAGTTGCACAGTCAGTATTCTGACAGAGCATCTCAAACTTCATTGTATATGCAGATCACATGGGCTCTTGTCAAATCGCATTTCTGATTCAGGAGGTCTGGGACAAGGTCCAACTGTTCATGTCTAACAAGCTGTCAGGAGCTGCTAATGCTCCTGGTCCACAGTGAACACCTTAAGTAGCAAGGCTCTACAATGCATTGTTTTCTGATCATTAGTGTCGGTTTTCTGCTTCTCAGGCTGCCACACTGCCTTTGAGGGTGACTTTCGACATTAAAACTATGTGAGAATGCAGGCTCTATGGCCCCTGCATTGACATAAATGAGCGTGGGCTGGCACGCTCTCTCTCTCTCTCTTCATGTAACAGAAAATTGTCTCAACTAAGTCTGTTGACTTAGGTAAAGGAATTTATTGGCTTATGTTATTGAACAGTTCAGGAGTGGTTGTGGCTGCATGTATGGCTCGATTCAAGGCCCAAATGAGATCATTAGGACTTGGTTTCTCTCCATCTGCCTTCTGTTGCCATGGCTTTGTTTTTATGGGGATGGGGTGCTTCTGGGGATACCCCTTAGTAGCTCTAGGGGCTCTCCTCAGGGTGGCCTTCCGCTGTTCTGGCGTCTCTTATCATGTTCCATCTCCTTCAAGATGAGCCACACTTTTCCTTCATAACTTCCACAGAACTTCTGAGAGTCTTGTGACTGGAGTAGCTTAGCACATGTGCCCGTCCCTGAACCATTGATGTGCGTCACCTGCTGCCACCTCAGGGCCGAGGGCGAAGGCTCACCTGGGCTTCCAGCGTGAGAGGGAAGGAGCGGCTGCTGAGGAAGTGGAAGGCAAAACACTGTATCCCGGTGCTGCAGCCAGGTTCACACTGCTGACAGAAAACTCCCGACCAAGAGTACCTGGTGGGAAAACAAAAGGGCTTAGTTTGGCTTACAGACTCAAGGGGAAGCCCCATGATGGCGGGGGAAGTGATGGTATGAGCAGAGGGTGGACGTCATTTCTTGTCCAACAACAGATGGACAACAGCAACAGGAGAGCGTGCCAAACACTGGCAAGAAGCAGCTGACTACAGCACCCATAAGCCCGCCCCCAACAGTACACTGCCTCCAGGGGGCTGTAATTCATAAATTGCTATCAGCTGGGGACCTAGCATTCAGAACACCGAAGTTTATGGGGGACCCCTGACTCAAACCACCACACCCTGTGTCTGTAGTCCAGACGCCACCATACCACGGCCCACCAGGGTAGGCAGAGTTTGGGAAAATTCTAATTTGTTCTCCTCCTCTAACTTTACTATTTACTTGTCAGGCAAAGTAGAGGGGCTGCACAAAGTATAGAGGAAAGATAGATTTTTAAGGGTTTATTTTTTAATTTTTTTTTTTTTTGAGGTAGGGTTTCACTCTGACCTAGAGTGACCTGGAATTCACTATGTAGTCGCAGGGTGGCCTCGATGTCATGGCGATGATCCTCCTGCCTCTGCTTCCCAAGTGCTAGGATTAAAGGCATGTGCTACCACACCCAGCTTTTCAGGTATTTTTTAAACTTTTCTTTTGATAGCTTATTCCTCATCCCCAAATCTTATATTCTTTGTGGCAGGGGTTCATTTGGTGCAACTCTGTCTCATAATAGGTGTGCATCAAATATACAGAATGAATAAATAATGAGCCAGGTGTGGTGGCTCACGCCTTTTGTCCTAGTACTTGGGAGGCTGAGATGGGAGGAAAACTGTGAGTTTAAGACCAGCCTGGGGCCACAGGAGTGGGTTCCAAGTCAGTCGGGGCTAAAGTGAGACCCAGCCTCAAAACAAACAAACAAAAAACCTAGCCAGGATGAATGAGGAAGAGAGTCACTGAAGGAACAATATAAAGTGTTTATCTTTTTGTAGATCTGGGACATTTGTGGAGTTGTCCTATTCACATTTCTCATAGAATCACATGGCTTTGGTATTGACTTTAAACCACTGTCTCTCACTTTCTGTATCAGATAATTGTCAGAGGGTTTTGGGGTCCATGTCCCCAGAGATTCTCTTGCAGTAGGATCGAGGTAGGACTGAGATTCCCAAGAGGTCTGTGGAGAGAGGGCCTGGTTTCAAAGCCACTGGTCTGGTCACAGTGGGTACCCCTGGCCTGGGAAGCAGTCTTGTTACTGTTCTCACTTTGAAATATTAAGTCAGTCAATTGAAGATGGAGGGTCTTCTATGTACAACACAGTGCTAATAGCTGAGGTGAATATAAGACATAATTCTCATAGAATTTACTGTCTAATGGGAAGACATACTATTTCTCCCCACCTTGTTTATAGCTTCATTTTCCATTCCTAGCTGCCCTAACTTTATTTTTTTTTTGTTTTTTGACAATTTCATTCATGTATATATTGTATTTTGATCACATATATTTCCATTACCCTCTCTTATCCCCCTCCCATTCCAGCTGAACCCCTTCTTCTCCCCACCAGTTACCAGCAGCTATACCATTGAAGAAAATGACCCCCCCCTTTGCTCCCATTAACTGCCATTAGCTCTTCAGAGAGGAGTGGGCCAAATGAGCCTCTCTCTACCCATGGAACATATGGACTGGCTCTGTCCTGTGCAGGTCACCGCAGCTGTTGTGAGCTCATGAGCACAATGGCCAAAGACATGTTATTCTTGTGCAGAAGTTATTTGAGATTTAAACATGTGTGAGTAAGCATGGAAACTACTAGAAAGAAGTTCATCAGTAAAAGACAGTCTGACAGTGTAAAGAAAGGGAGGTTCCTTGGAGGATGGGGAGAATTTGCTGCACAGAAATGAGGCTTCTAGGGAGGAGTTAAATGCTCAGTAATGTCAGAAAGGATTGGGGCTGCCTTGACAGAACATAGCTTTGATGCGTTCCAGGCTCATTTGGAAGGGCTCAGCATCTCCCCAAGCCTCGAGGGGTGAAGCCAACAGCTGCAGAGCTGTCAGAGAGCACAAACCCACCCCCAGGAGCTCTTTCATGTTGGCCAAACACTCCTCTGCTCTCACTGCTGTACTTCGCCACACCCTGAGGCCTCTGGTGGAGGCCAGATGGGTCTCATCATTCCACCTTCATAGGTGGAGGAGGTGAGTCTCCCACAGGCACTAAGCTGTGACCCCAGGGCCCCGGCAGTAGGAGGGCAGAGGTAGGGCAGCTCTTGCTGCGTTGAAATTCCAGCTTGTGGTACCTCTAGGACACGGTGGTGCTGAGAGTGTCACTTTGTCTTAGAAGCAGCAGGATGTGTTGACAGTGAGCACTGTGTCTGGTCCCCGGTGTGTCTGCTGGGCTGTATCGGTACTGCCATGGGATGGCAGGTTGGTGACAAGTGAGATTTCCTTGACAGTCACATCTGAGATGGGGAGGGAAGGTGGAGGCACAGAGGCAGCAGGATCAGGCAGGGTTGTTAAGGACTGCCTGTGGGATTCCGCATGCCATTCACCCCTCTTTCATGTAGTCAGAATTTTCTATAATAAGATGGTACCCATAATTTCATCATAGACTGATTGTATTCTCTCCCATGTCAACTTTCCTGAGATGATGATCACAGCATTTTTCCATCTGCATCCTTTATATAAGCACAGGATGCAAAGGCCAGCTAGAAAGGAAAATCTTTGGCCACTTCTTTCCTCCTTTCTTTTTTTCCAAGGTAGGGTCTCACTCTGGTCCAGGCTGACCTAGAACTCACTATGGAGTTCCAGGGTGGCCTTGAAATCACGGCAACCCCCCTACCTCTGTCTCTCGAGTGCTGGGATTAAAGGCGTGCGCCACCATGACCGGCTTCTTTCCTTCTTTTCTGATGACACTTGGCAGAGTGCTTGGTCCAGAGAGTGCCAAACAATTATTAGTTGTTACTTAAAACAATGATCCTCAGAAAGGGGCCATGGTTTTGTTCATTCTAGTCTCAACATGTAGTACTTGCTGACTATTGTAAATTATTTTTCTGTAGCTGCCTCCACCCATTTCTCCAGCCAGCCATCGTGGAACAGGTATGGGGGAGGGGACCCATTACACCGAGGTTCTTCCTATGTGAAGGTAAATGACCTCAGTGGGGCTGTGCAATCTCAGAATAAATAACTCCCATACAACACTGGGTTAAAAGTGGGCTCAAAAGGAGTGTGTGTTGGGGAATTAAGTATATGGGATATTTAAGGTAAGGAGTGGCTCTTTTCAGCCCCCAAACACTATTAATTCATTACTGTGACTCCCGGGGCTCAGCGGGAGTCAGTAGAGGATGACTTCATCTGTGGTACCTGCTGGGCCTCTGCTCTGCTCATCAGGGCAGCTGGGAAGAGAAGGGCAGGAAGCTGCCTGTGGTAAGCAAGAGCTTCTTATGCTTCTGGCCTTGACATTGGATGTCCTGGGATTTCTGTACAAACCCTGTCTGCTTCATCTTCTCTCTCACGAGGCCATCCTCCTCCTCCCCTCCTCTGGGTTTCAAAGGGTCAGGAGGAAAGGAGGTTCCAGAAGACCAGAAAAAAGCTTGGACCTCAAGGATTCCTTGTACAATGGTACTTCCTCACCCAACCCCTCCGGGAACTTTTATTTTTGTATTCTGAAAGGTTGCCATGTTCACATGGGCGGGGGGAGGGGCATGTTCTTTAGCTTATTCCAGGTTCCAGCTTGTGGAGCCAAAGATCCGGGACTTACATAGAATTGGCCTCCTAACTGATGCAGATCTAGTCTCATGGATGCGGTCCTGATGGTTCCCATTGGCTTGTCCAAGCTCCAATGCTCATTTCACTGCACAAAAGTAGTCACTGACTTTCAAGGTGGACAGGCAGGAAAAGACCAGATCAATGGGGTTCATGTTTAATGTAATCACCTCCAAATAAGTCTTCTTGCCTACCCCAAGGGAGTGCCAGCAACCTTGGCTGGAGGACAACGATTTGGAGTAGGTGGGGGCATCTTGGGTAGCAGCTTTCTTCTCACCCCAGGTGACTAGCTATTGCCTCTTCTTTGACCATCCTTGGACTCTGCAAGGCTTTGGTCCCATTCAAATAGATGCAGTGCCAGTTGACAGTGCCTGTTCTGGGTGACCTGGTTACTTGCAGGTGGCATGCTCATGTGCTGATAAATAGAGTCAACCTTCATATCTACTATCAGACATAAGGCACAATTTGTCAAAGTTGTGAGGTATTGGGTCTTTTCTCACACAGAGAATGGACTGGCTTATTGTACCCATGCTTCTTCATGGCTCCGAGTCAGGGTCTTCTCTCTGACTTCTCTGTGCTTCCTGAGCTGAAGATACACCTTCTCTGAACATGCATATCTCCTCTCTATGTCCCTGGCCACTCACTCTGCAACTTCAGGCACTGTCTCCTCCATCATCATCTTTACTAACTGTTTCTTCCAGCCCAACCCTCAGCCTTGGCAGTGACAGGTTAGCTGTGCAATGCAGAGAACATGGATGTCTTGACTCAGTTACTGTGTACCTTTGGACCTGGACTTCCCAAATACTAATGTTTGAGTGGCTCTTAAAGTTTCATGCTTTGTAAATTACATGGAAAAATAATTTAAAAAGAAGTTAATTTCACTTCTTACTAAAATTCTTCATCAAAAGTTGATATAGTAGCTGGGCATGGTGGTGCATGCCTTTAATCCCAGCACTTGGGAGGCAGAGGTAGGAGGATCACCATGAGTTCGAGGCCACCCTGAGACTATAGAGTGAATTCCAGGTCAGCCCAAGTGAAACCCTACCTCGGGGAAAAAAAAAAGTTAGTATGGTAGAGTTATGGTGTTTAGGCCTTTTAAAAATCTGATAGAGGGCTGGAGAGATGGCTTAGCCACTAAGGAGCTGGCCTGCAAAGCCAAAGGACACAGGTGTGATTTCCCAGGACCCATATAAGCCAGATGCACAAGGGGGCACACACATCTGGAGTTTGTTTGCAGTGGCTGAAGGCCCTGGTGCACCCATTCTCTCTCTTTCTCTCTCTCTCTCTCTCTCTCTCTCTCTTTCCCTGCTTATTTCTCTTTCTCTCTCTCTTAAAAATAAATAAATAAGAATAAATAAATATTTTTTAAAGTCTGATAGAATTCACAAATCATAAAGCTCACCCTGCTGGACATGTTTTGTTGAATGAATAAATTCTGTAGTCTTTTTGGAAGATGCTCCTGTTCTTTTCTCATGCTTATGATTTTTTTTTTAAACGCATTGTCATTTTCCATTCTTGGGGGTTGTGATTTGAGGATTGAGCTTGGTTCCATTCTGGCACATTCTACCACAAAGTGGCTCTGGACAGAGCTGAGTCTATTGTTGCCTGGCATCCTCAGCTGTGAAATATGCCACACAGCTTTCAATGTCCACACCACCAATTTACTTTGAGCATCCAGTGACCAATGTGGCCGAACACACTGAAGTGTATTGGGGAAAATATTCAATTAGCAATAATGACACCTTGAGTAAACCTCACTAGCTACACATAGCAGTTAACTTCTTATTGCTCAGGCAGAATACCTAACCAGAAGCAGTGTATGGGAGGAAAGGGTTTACTTCCAGCTCATAGTTTCAAGGGGAAGTTTTAGCATGACAAGAAAAACATGGCAGAGCAGACAGCTGGGTATGACATCTTGTCACATCTGCAGTGAGGTACAGTAAATAGGGCTAGACTATAACACCCCAAGACCTGCCCATAGTGACATCCCTTTTTTTGCAAAGCTCCAACTCCCAAAGGCTCCACCAGCTGAGAATTAAGCATGAAGCTTAATTACAAGCACATGAGGATATGGGAGCATTTTTATATTCAAACCATACCACTGCATTCAAGCTATCGATGCTAAGGAGTCAGGTATTGAAGAGACGTGGGGCACACAGAAAGCAACTTAGCTAAAGTGTCTGTTGCTGAGTCCTTACTCTTTTTATCTTTATGACCTTTATGACATATTCCAGAAGTCACCATCTGCACATAACAAAATGTGGCAGGTGGTCTTGGCATTATACAGGGTAGAAGTTCTGCTTTGGCCTGAGTCTGTTCTGTTGAGACACATATGGAAGATGGAGGCTGCAAGTCCCTTTCCAAGTTGATGGTATCATTGTTCTGACTCCCTTCTTGCAATTTTACTTATTTTTTTGCCTTTGGAAGGAGGAAGGAGGGGATTAACAATTGCTGCTTGTCCCTAGCACAAGGACAGTGGACTCCTCCAGCTATTTCTTGTTGCAGCTGAAAGGATGTCACACTTCTTGCATCACCTCCACCCCATCACCTCCATCCTAGTCCATATTATGCTCGTGTGCCTCATCTCTTGGATTAGAGCTTTTCTGTTTCCTGAAAAAGGCACTTCCCACCTCTTGTGGAGTGGGCAATGGAACACCCAAGTCATGGCTGCTTTCTTCTGGTATTTGTGAGGCTGTCTCTGATCTGATGGTGAGCTCTCTGACTTTGCCTAGAAACCCGGGAAAACTGTGGCGGCCATCATCCAGGACATCCATTCCCAGAGGGAGAGGGACATGTTCCGGGAAGCTGACAGGTGAGGCTTTGGGTCTCAGGGCAGAACTCTGGCAGTTAGACACCTTTTCAGTCTTTTTTTTTTTTGCCTGTTTTTTTAAATATTTTATTTATTTAAGAGGGAGAAGGGGAATGATTGGGCACACCAGGGCCTGTAACCACTACAAACAGACTCCAGATGCATACAGCACCTTGTGTATCTGGCTTTTGTGGGTACTGAGAATTGAACATGGGTCCTTAGGCTTTGCAGGCAAGCAACTTAACCACTAAGCCATCTGTACAGCACCTTATTTTTTTTAATTTTTTTTATTTTTTGGTTTTTCAAGGTAGGGTCTCACTCTAGCCCAGGCTGACCTGGAATTCACTATGTAGTCTAAGGGTGGCCTCAAACTCAACGTGATTCTCCTACTTCTGCCTCCCAAGTGCTGGGATTAAAGGCGTGTGCCACCATGCCTGGCCCCTTATTCTTTTTTACTAAGGAAATTTGAGTCTCACCATGGCCTACCTTACCCCTTCCCTCTGGTCCCTCTTCCGATGAAAAATGCTAGTATAGTCCAAAAATGCTGTTCAGGCTACCGCAGGAAATGGAGAGCTGCTAGGCTTCCTCTCAGTTGTAACTCCTTTGTTGGAAAAGTACATGGCAAAGGATCAGTTAATACCTGACCCTTTGGAGCAAGTCTGCACTCTCCTGAAGTGACCTGAATATATGTGTCTCTTCTGTTAGGCCTGGCCCTTGATTTTCATGAGCTGAATGCAGTAGGAATAAGAACATAGATGGTCAAAACCCACCCAGTTACTTGTCACTCTGGGCATTATTACTTTCCAGTTCATAAGTTCATAACTCAGCTACAAGTTGACCATCATCAGCCCTTTGAAGAGTCAAAGTGGGAAACAGCAGGAATGAGCTGTGGCTGTCCCCAGACTGTGGCTCTTACCCAGGGTGACCACAGAGGGCGCTCTAACCTCACCTTACAAGAGCCCAAGCTGTTTTCCATCTTCCTCAAAGCAGCTTAGTCCTAGGAAAACACAGATCGGAGTCCCTCTGACAGTGAGGGCGACTGGTTGTCCTGTCTTTGAGAACCAAATGGAAATGCCTGTCCTTTTAGGAGATCAAGTACACAATTCAGTTTACTAACCAGCCTTCAGAGTGTGTGTGTGTGTGTGTATGTGTGTGTGAATGTTCAGGCTTGGGATTTTTGCCTGTCTGGTTTTTATTAATTTAAAATTGTGGTTGTTTGGGCTTTTAAATGATGTGGATAAGGAGCATACCACCTGTAGTTCTACTGTAATGGGGCATGGGAAGAGTGAGGATGTCTCGTTCTGTTCCAGGGAGGTCTGTCTCGTTTTCTGGGTTTCAATTTCTTCATTTCAAGCATGAGTAGGTCAGATTTTTGAAACCTCTTCTAAACCCTTAGCTGTCTTCCTAATTCTTTGTTTTGGGGATCTCTGAGCCTGTCCTCATACTCCAGCCACTCTTCAATGATGAGCATCCCTCTTTCACACTCAGGATCTTAAATTGAAAAACTACAACTAAATGAGAACAATGGGAGCTAAGTAGAGGACTGGTTTCAAATCTTCTAAGCAAGGGGCCCCCTAACTGGATCCCAGGTTAGACAGCTTTTCTCAGACAGGATTAGGGCAACTTCACCACCAGTCCTCACGCCACAGCGCCCAGGAAGAGAGTCTACTGGGGTCTGCTTGTGAGCCGGGCTCACTTCCACGAGGAAGACAGAGCTGAGTCAAGCCAATGCAATCATCCTTGGAAGTTCCTAGGAGCAGACTGAGGAGGGGTAAGAGAGGGGTTTAAGGAACATCGTTCCTCCAAGGAAGGCAGGAGGGAGGACAGACTTCCTCCCGCATCATTCTGTGCAGTGCTGGATTGTGACTGGACAGTGTGCAGCTGGGTAGGTGTGCCCCATATATCTGCAGGAGAAACTGTATGTCTGCTTGCATCTGGCCGGGGCGGAGTATGGGATGTGCACATTCCGAATGCTCTTCCTTCCTCTCTTGCAGATACGGCCCAGAGAGGCCACGTTCTCGTAGCCCAGTGAGTCGGTCACTGTCTCCCAGGTCCCACACTCCAAGCTTCACCTCCTGCAGCTCTTCCCACAGTCCTCCAGGCCCCTCCAGGGCTGACTGGGGCAATGGCCGGGAATCTTGGGAGCACTCTCCCTACGCAAGGAGGGATGACGAGCGAGATCCTGCTCTCTGGAGGGAGAACGGGGAGGACAAGAGGGACAGAACAGACATGTGGGCACATGATCGCAAACACTACCCCAGGCAGCTGGACATAGCTGAGTTGGAAGAGAGACTTGAAGGAGGGCGGGGCCACCGAGAAAAGTACCTGAGGTCTGGGTCCCCCAGCCCGCTCCATGCTGCGTCCACTCACAAAAGTCGAGAAGATGGTTACTATCGGAAAGATCCCAAAGCCAAGTTGGATAAGTACTTAAAGCAGCAGCAGGATGCTCTGGGGAGGTCCAGGAGGAAAGAGGAAGCCAGACCACGGGAGAGCAGGCACCCCCACCTGGAGGACTCGGGCAAGGAAGATGGGCAGGAGCCCAAGGCTGTTAGGGCCCCTGAGGAGGCCAAGTCCAAGCACAGTGAAAAAAATAAAACCAAGAGACCTGATAGAGACCAAGAAGAAGCTGATTATAAAAAAGAAAGCAAAATGGCAGAGAATGAGGTAATGATGCAATTGTTTCCCCAGGTAAGGCAAGGCACGGAAATAACCAGCACGATGTATGATGACGTGCATTTGTTCAGTGAGGAGCACGTGAACATTACCTGGCTGTTGGCTTTGCGCCAGGCACTCTGCTAATCGCATTATATCAATGATATCACTCAGTCCTCGTGGTGGCCCTATGAGGTTGGTACTAGCATAACTGCAGAGGAAGAAACTGAGCCATGGAGAACTATATTATTTGCCCAAGAAGAATGGTTTGGGAAATGGAACAGCCAGAATTATATCTAGCAATCTGACCCCAAATTTCGTCATGCCTTATTGCCCTTTCTAGTAGGGAGGGATGTAATGGAAAGGCTTTCTATAGTCCTGTGTGTCCAGGGTGGAGTGGCCCTGAGGTGTTGGCACCCACAGAGTCTGCCAAGGGAGATTAGATCTTTAGTCCATTCTATCCTCCTGCCAAATCCTAGAACCACAATGAGAGGTGGGAAAGGAGAAGCAGGTACCACCCCCTAAATTATACAAGGCGCCCAGGGCGAGGTGTGTTTCTCTAGATAAAGGGTTTTAGTTTCATTTTAATAAAGGCACATGGCAAGCAGCTGGGCTCTTTCAGTGAAGTGCCTTCTGCATTTCTTCCATTCCCAGGGGAGTTACAGGCAAACCTGGGGTACCAGGTTTGAATTATAACTTGACTTTCTCGATTCTTCTTGCCAAGACCTCCTGTATTTAAGTAGGTGTGGGATGATAGAGGTTTAGGGGATCTTTTAAGAGTATGTGAGCTGGGTACTGAAGATGGATAAAAGCTAGATTTGTATTCTTGGTAGAAACTATCACAGTGGCAAAAATGAAGACAAAGACCCTGGAGATATTCAGTATGGCTATATCTTCGGACATAAGAAAAGAGACCATTTTTGTTTTTATTTAGAGAACACTTTGTTGGTTTCTTTAATTAAGCTCACATAGATAAAACTTTATATATATAACCTATGATTTTAATATATTGTCTTAAATATGTGGAAGATAGTTAAGCTTAATATTTCTAGGTTGATATGGTTGCTAATTTCTATATAATGGCAACCCAGCACAGTGTATTGGGATATGTTTTTCCAAAATTGACAGCAGAACTAAAGTTTCCCAAAGTTAAAATTATGTGTGTGTGTATATATTTATAATTATATAAAAAGACTGACCAGGTGTGGTGGTGCATGCCTTTAATTCCAGCACTTGGAAGGCAGAGATAGGAGCATTGCTGTGAATTTGAGTCCAGCTTGGGACTACAGAGTGAGTTCTAGGTCAGCCTAGGCTAGAGTAAGACCCTACCTCAAAAACAACAATCACAAAAAGATCAATAATAGCAGTATGTTCTGCATAAATGACAGCAACCACTTTGCCAGGTTCTGTAGTCATCCAAATACAATGGCTGAGACATCCAACATATTCCATTAAAAAAAAAAAAGTTAAAAGGGCTGGGAAGATAGATAGCTCAGTCTGAAAACTGCTTCCTTCTTCAGCATGTGGACTTGGGTTCAATGCCCAGAACCTATGTAAGCTATCCGGTGTGGTAGTGTGCCTGTAGCCCCAGCAGAGAAAGGCAGGTCCCTGGGGCTTGCTGGCAAGCCAGTCTGTCCTACCTACATGGTGAGCTCCAGGCCAGTGAGAGATCCTGTCTCATAATAAGGCGGACAGCATTCCTGAGCCTGACTCCAAAGGTGTCTGGCCTCTGCACATGTGTACATTTAAAAGAAATTAAGAACAAAATTCCAGAAAACATCAAAGTTCTATTGCTGGAGCCATTTGTGCACTTTCTCTTTTATTAGCTTTTATTTTTATGTTTTCCTTCGAGGTAGGGTCTCACTCTAGCCCAGCCCAGGCTGACCTGGAATTCACTATGCAGTCTCAGGCTAACCTCTGCCCTCCGGAGTGCTGGGATTAAAGGTGTGTGCCACTATGCCTGGTTTTTATTAGCTTTTTATTTATTTATTTAATTTTTTTTTTGAGAGAGAGACAAAGAGGGAGAATGGGTGCACCAGGGCCTTCAATTGCTGCAAATGAACTCCAGATGTATGCACCCTCTTGTGCCCATGTGTGACATTGCTCACTTGTGATACTGAACGTCTAGTTTATGTAGGACCTGGAGATTTGAACATGAGTTCTTAGGCTTTGCAGGAAAGCACATTAACTGCTAAGCCATCTCTCCAGCCCTTTATTAGCTTTTCAGTCATTATCTAGAAAGAAAACATTTTAGAGTAACATCATTAAAAACAGCTCTGATAAAACCTGGTCACTTGGGCTGGAGAGATGGCTTAGCAGTTAAGCGCTTGCCTGTGAAGCCTAAGGACCCCGGCTCGAGGCTCGGTTCCCCAGGTCCCACGTTAGCCAGATGCACAAGGGGGCGCACGTGTCTGGAGTTCATTTGCAGTGGCTGGAAGCCCTGGCGCGCCCATTCTCTCCTTCTATCTGTCTTTCTCTCTATGTCTGTTGCTCTCAAATAAATAAATAAAAAGTGAACAAAAAAAAAAAACACCTGGTCACTATTACAAAAAGATACCACTCTTTAAAGTCATAACCCTGATATAAGCATGTAGTGAACACATGCCAAAGATTTTATTCAACTCATTCATTATATCTTATAAACCTAAGATATAAAAGTCAGCTCAAAGGGGACTTCAAAGAGTGGGTAACTTACAGAAGCAATCATGAAATGGATTTGCTAGTGTGGAACTATCTTCCACAGAGTTCAGGAAGCCAATTTCCTTTTCATTGGGTAAAATTCATTTGCATCTCTAGGAAGGAGAATCATCTGCATTACAATTAGTGATCAGTTGTCTGCAACTTACAGAGTTATAAACTCATGAAAGAAACCCTTGAAGAATGTACTAGACACATGCCCAACATTCTGTTTAAATGACACCCAGGGTTGGGCCCTGCAACAGGCCTGTAAGCCCAGCTACTCAGTAGGCTAAGGTAGGAGGATCACAAGTTCAAGGCTTACTTAGGGCTACAGAGTGAGTTCAAGGCCAACCTGGTCAACTTAAGGAGAGCTTGTCTCAAAAATAGTTTTAAAAGGGGGGTCTAAAGCTCAGTGGTGGTGTGCTTGCTTAGTATTTGGGAAGCCCTGGATTCAATTCCCAGTACTGAAAAAAAAAAAAATGGCAAGGGGACAGAAGGAAGGACATCCGAACTGGGCATGGTGGTGCACTACTTAAATCCCAGCACTCAGGAGGCAGAGGGAGGTGGATCACTGTGAGTTCAAGGCCACCCTGAGACTACATATTGAATTCCATGTCAATCTGGGCTAGAGAATAAGACCCTACCTAGGGAACAAAAAAAAAGAAAGAAAAGAAAGAACATCCAATAGTCCCTTTTGCCCATTTCAAAGGACTTGAACTAGGATCCAAGAGCCTGGGGAACTGCTAGGAGTTTTTAAGAGAATATAGCTAGTCCTCCGTAATCCACTGGTTCCATATTTGTTGGTTCAACCAACCAAACATCGAAAATATTTGAGAACAAATATGTCTGTACTGAACACACAAAGATTGTTTTTTCTGGTTGTTATTCCCTAACAAGGCAGGATAACAATATTTACATAGTATTTACATAGTATTAGGTAGAGAATGTACATGGGTTATAGGCAAACACTACGGCCATTCTATATAAGGGACTTTGGCATCTGCAGATTTTAGCATGCTAAACAAATCCTAGAACCAATATCATGTGGGCACTGTAGAGTAAGTATTTGTTCAGAAATGTTCAAGGTGCTGGTGACAGCTCAGTGCCACAAGCAAAGAGCAAACTGGCAGGGGCTCAGGCCCAGGCCACCTGCTGATTGCTAGTCTACAGACCCTCTGTCTCCCAAGGCAGAAAGGCCAAGCTGCCACTTTGCACACTCACACTCACTTCTGAAGCTTGTCTTTGGGAGCCTTGTTTATCTCCCAGTTTTCTCACTCTGCTTTCATCAGTTTGCCTAACATTGTCCACTTGAGGGTTGATATAGCAAGGGTTCTTCCAAGAGCCCCTGAAGCAAAAATATTCTCCCCAGGTCCCTTGTGTCTATCCCATAATTCTGCTCTCCTAGTTGGTTCTGCTTCTCTACAGCCCTTGAGTGGGTTCGGTATGTCTTTGTTGGGTTTCTGAGTTGATGGTTTCTGTGGCTTTTGAGCCAGCTAACCCAGCTCTGTGTATTAAAGTAAAAACACAAAGTTTCCTACACCACTCTCAAGTTCCATATCGAGAACTTGGGAAAAATTTAGATGCCTTTAATAGTCAGACAACGGGAGTCAGCACAGAGAGGAAGGCAGCAGGCGTGAGACACTGGGCACTCCTCTCCTACAGGGACTTTGCCAAAGAGCCCCCTAGCAGCCCCACTTGCACTCACCTCTTTTGTCTACAGCCATGGCCACTGCCCAAAATCTCAACATTCCTATAGCAGTCACCTTCTGGTTGTTGTGACAAAACACCCAACCAGAAGCAGCTTATAGGAGGAAGGGGTTTATTTACAGCTTATAGTTTGTAGGGGAAGTTTCATCATGGCCGGAGTAGACAGCTAGGCATCACATCTTCGTATCAGCAAGGAGGAAGTAGCAAGAGAGAACTAAGCACAGCAAGCAGGGCTGGGCTGGAACACCCGAAGGCCCACTCCCTGTGACTCACTTGTTCCAACAAGGCTCCACGTCTCACAGGCTCCTCAACCTTCCCAAGTGGTGCCACAAACTGTGGATTAAGTATTCAAACACGCCAGGCTATGGAGGGCACTTTACACTCAATTCACTACCATCCCAGTCCACTTGCCTCCCCTCCTGGCTTTCCTGTGTTCTGTAGCACTGATCACTTAATACCTTCATTTCATATAGTGTCTGTTCTTGGCCCTCAACCTCTGAGCCTGATCTCCACAAGGCAGAGATTCTCATCCTTTGTGTTCATAGTCTCTTGTTTGTGGAGCAGGGCTTGGCACAGAGTGAGTGTGCGATAAGTATCTGTTGAAGAAGGGAACACCAGGCCCAGGCTCTGGAGGCAAAGTCCTGACTTCTGAGAACCGGGTCACGCTGTGTTTTCTACCTCAGTGGTGTTTGTTAAGCGCGTGTGGTCACGAGGCTGCTGTTGTGTTTTAACGAGCTTATGCACATGAGAGGCCCTCTGAGATCTCTGGAGAAGGTGCCCAGGTGGAAAAGCCGGTGTGTATTTTGCTCAGTGTTCATGCACGGTCAAGCCTGTACACGCGTTCCAGCCCTGACCCCAGCAGCCTAGAAGAAGGAAAGAAACCAAATTACTAAAAACGAACCCAGAAAAGATGTGCCCCTCCATCCTTCCAGAAGGGAGGGATCAAGGATTACTGATATATGCAGGGAAGGCAAGCCAGGCAGCTGGTGGAGAGATGTGTAGGGTGAATGGGGACCACGAAGCACGATGGGCCCCTGCAGAGCAGGGAGGGGGTGCCAGCAGCCGGGCAACGTGAGGCAGTAGCTGCTAGGTTGGAGCACACGAAGTCTACAAGGCTGGGGGACTCTCCCACGCCGGAGAAAGAGCACAGCCCAAGCTGCGTCCATGATCACCTGCAGCCAGGGTGTTACAGAATGTAACCCTCATATAAATAACCCACAAAAAGCTGGGCGCAGTGGTGCACACCTTTAATCCCAGCACTCGGGAGACAGAGATAGGAGGATGGCCGTGAGCTCGAACCACCCTGAGTCGACATAGTGAATTCCAGGTCAGCCTGGACTAGGGTGGAAACCCTCCCTCGAAAAACAAAAATAAATAAATAACCCATAAAAGTAAGAAGAAGAAAAGAAACACCACGTGTGCTCAGTCAGGACCCAGTCAGAAACCTCAGCCTGATGGGAGACAGGCGCCATTCACTCACTCCATCCATCCTTTTAATAACTAGTGTCCACAGAGCACCTAGTATTCCTGAGGGAAAGTAAACTGACTCCTGGTCTTGTGGTACTCAGAGTCTAGTAGAAAGACTTGCTAAACCAAGTCTCTTCAAATGCACAAAGGGCAGTGTCAGAGCAAAGGAAAGAGAGAGGTGTAAGATGCTGTTAGTGCCTCTGGTGGTTCCAAGGCTTCCCTGTTACAGTTTGAAGGATCCCTAAATATTTTCTGGATGAAAAGGAAGGAAGTCAGGCAGAGGGGTGAGTATTTGCAAAGGCCCTGTGTGTGGCTAGACACCAGCATTGCTGGAGCAGAGTGCACCGACCTAGCATGTTGGGAAGCGTGAGTGATTTGCACACAGGAGCCGCATTATACAGGGCTTTGTGAGCAGGTTAAAGATTTTTTTTTTATCTGTATCTTTAATGAGAAGAGAGGTAAATGAAATTTTGGTGCAAAAAATCTATAGCAAGAATATAATTGTCTTTCCATTTTAAAAGAAGCTTCTTTTGATTTCCTTGGCGACGGTAGATTTGGGGAGAGGGTAGAGAGGACAGAGGGGAGGTAGCTGAGCCTTCCATCCATTGGCCAGGCTCTGGGGCGGCGGAGCCTCCCTGTAGTGGTTGGGACCTAATCTCCTGCTAGCTGGGTTGAGAAGCTAAACATGATTTGCATTAGACTGTTCCCCTGAAGCTGCTGTTCTTTAAAAAAAAAAAAAATTATTTGAGCCACGTGTGGTGGCACATGTCTTTAATCCCAGCACTCAGAAAGCAGAGGTAGGAGGATCGCCAAGAATTCGAGGCCACCCTGAGACTACATAGTGAATTTCAGGTCAGCCTGAGTTAAAGTGAGACCCTACCTCGAAAAACAAACAAACAAACAAACAAAAATATTTGTAAGAAGAGAGAGACGAGAGAGAGAATGGGTATATCAGGTCCTCTAGTCACTGCAAAGAAACCTCAGCTACATGGGCCACTTTGGACATCTGGCTTTATGTGGGTACTGGTGAAGTGAACTCAGGTCATTAGGTTTTGCAGGCAAGAGCCTTAACCACTGAGCCATATCTCCATCCCCCTGTTGTTTTTGACTAGAGGTAACCCAAGGCAAAAGAAAGAAGTCCTGAATGGCACTGCCTTGCTTCTTTGCAAAGGTCTGGCTGGTGAGATGTTTCAGGCTGGCTAAGTCCCCAAGAATGTTCCCTTCCCTGCCAGTTTAAACTGAAAGGGACATTTTACTATATTGACCCAGAAGCATATCTACAGAAACTGCTTATAAAGGGTAAGGCTTATTTATTTTGACAAGGGAAGACCAGGAATAATTTACTTGGAAACTCAGGAAGAAAAAGGAGTCAGACACAGTTAGCAAGCAAGAGAGAGAGGGAGAGAGAGAAGGAAGGAAGGAAGGGGAAGGAAGGAAGGTGTAGCTTAATTGGTAGAGCCCTGCCTAGCATCATGAAGCCCTAGAACTACATGAACCCAGCATGGTAGTACATGCTTATAATCTCAGCACTCCAGAAGTGGAGACAAAATTAGAAGCTCAAAGTCATCTTTGGCTATCTAGCTCGTTTGAGGCTAGCCCGAGATTCATGAGAACTTGTTTCAAAAAGTAGCATAATATAAGTAAGTAAATGAATAAACAAATGAAATAGGTGGTCACTATTTGGTAGATGCTGTCACTAGAAAGAAATCCGAGCTGCTCTTCATTTGGGTTCACACTCAAAAGAGAGAGCAAATTTTTCAGTGGATTCTAACGCTGCAAGGGGTTGAGGGTTTTTAACTGTCCCTGTCCAGTAATAACCAGTTAAACCATTCAGGCTTCAGCTCCTGCTGCTGCTAGCCCGTTTTCAGCTCAAGGGGATGTATCTATACATAATTAGAACTTCAGCCTTTATGTTGAACCAACCTCAGTCAAAAATGTTGAGAAAATATGTCTTGCCCCCAAGGAAGCCCGTGAGTAGTCACTGATGTGATCACCAAAGGGAAAGGCATGGATGAGTACCCTGCAGAAACTTCTATCGTGGGAGTTGCCAAGACTTTTCCACAAAGGATCTGGTAGGAAATATCAGTCCATGCAGACCAAGAAGCAAAACTGAGGATTTCATGTGGGCATTTATAGAGGCACTTAAAGTGTGTTTTAATTCAAAAGTACAAAATGCAACCTTGAGTTCACAGACTAGAAAAACAGGCAGTGAGTCAAATTTGGCTTGTGATTATCAGTTGCTGACCCTTGTGATAAGGCTAGTTAGTGGCCCTAATTCTCCAACCAAACACCTGCTTTCAGTTGCTTAGTTTCCCAGATGTGGGTCACTACCCCGAGGACATTAACCGGAGGAGGAATCAGGAAGGAGGAAGGCAAGGGAGTGTTTACCTGGGCAGTAGTTCTGGGATGGAGACTGTGCAAAATAGAGACTGGAAGGCTCTGGCTGGATGACTTCTTTCTACCCATAAGGGGCCCCAACATGATTTTATTTTAATGGTAAAGATGGTCACTGGGGGAGATGTCACCATAGTGGTCAACCCCAGGATCTCACCTGCCTCAGTTTATCCTTGACTTTTTGTACTGACCCTCACTGCAAAAGCACCCCATTTGCCAGGGATTTCTGTCCCCTCAATGATATTCTCATTCTGTGAGCTCTCTTCACTCCGCGGGCCTACTCTCTGTTGACCTCATTTGTTCTATTGTTTGGTAAGGCTGGAAAAGAGGAAGAGGAGGGCATGGAAGACAGTGCCCAGTCAGTGAAAAGACAGGAGAAAGGGACAGAGTCTGCCGACCCAGAAAGCACAAGGACAAAGAAGGTAAAGTTGTCCCAGGTCTCAGTAGTATTGTCACAGCAATCATCAAGGATAAGTCACAGGAGTCCCTGTCCTACCTGGCAGTGGCTGCGTGCAATGCGTGTGAGTCCTTACCAGTGGTTCCATGAACAGCCCCAGGTACCAGCACTTCCTGGAGGAATGGCTTTGCTGGGATCTTGGGCTATCTTTATTGGGGAGACCTTCAGCCACATGTGTGGGCTCCACCTCCCTCTCTAGTAACTTGGCTGTGCTGCTAAGAGAAAACATGTGCCCAAAAAAAGACTCAGGCTTCGGAGCCAGCCTCCCAAAATAGTCAGGTCCCTTACTGGGTAGGGGACACTGATTTGGGTACTTGAGCTGGGTACCCTGACCTCAGCAGACCCAGACCCTGAGATTAACAAGACATATCTTCTGTACTTTGAAAACATTATTTTACTTATAAAGAAAAACTCTGTAGTAGTCTTTCTGAGCTGGGCTTCCACCCCCCCCCAAAAAAAATAATGTCCTTGGACTATGGCCAGCTTTCTGGTCAGGGGAAGCTATTCTCCTAACCCATCTGCTGAGCCCATGGGCTGCTGGGAACACCCAGGAGAAAGTATAGGAGGGTCAGGTGTGAGAACAGAAGTTATTGTGCTGTGGATGGAGGTTGGACCTTTGCTGAGAGAGGGAACTTGAAGGAATTCTGTGATTAACTTTACCGCAGTTACCTTTAGTAATACCCCCTATATACATGAAAACATGCCCAGCAAGTATTTGATGTTCATAACTTATTCATTCATTCGAAAACCATCTACTATGGGCTGGACAGATGGTTTGGTGGTTAAGGCACTTGCCTACGGAGCCTAAGGAACCAGGTTCAATTCCCCAGTACCCATATAAAGTCAGACACACAAGGTAGCACATGTGTCTGGAGTTCCTTTGCAGTGGCTATAGGCACTGGCATGCCCATTCATTTATCCTCCCCCCCTCCCTCCCTCCCTCCCTACCTCCCTCCCTCTTTCTTTCTCAAATAAATAAAAAATATTTAAAAAAAAAACAAAAAACCCATTTATCAAACACCTATTATGTAGCAGAGGTTGAAGTTCCTTGTGTCATTTTAAACATGGTAGCCTGAGCATTAAGGGCTGATCCCTCAACCTGTGCCTTTCTGAGCATCACCCTAAGGATGAGGCAGTGATGTGGGTCCCAAGTGGCTCCCAGCTCCAGGTTCCCCAGGTAGAAGGAAGAATCTCCAGATCTTTCTAGTTTGAAGGCTCCTGTGACTGGTACTTGTGTCTTCCGCTCAAATACTCTCAGCACCTTCTGACTTCTGTTCTGCGTTTGTGCAGGAGCAAGACTTGGAGAGTGAAAGTGAGGCTGAAGGGGAAAGCTGGTACCCCACAAACATGGAAGAGCTGGTCACAGTGGACGAGGTGGGGGAAGAAGAGGATTTCATCATGGAACCGGACATCCCAGAGCTAGAAGAAATTATACCCATTACCCAGAAAGACAAGCTCTGCCCTGAAATATGTCCCTGTGTGATAGCCTCCTTAGACTTGGACTCGGACAAGGATTTCACGAAGGAAGGAGACACCATGGGGAACGGGGCTGCAGAACTGAGCCTCAAGCTGCCCAGACAACTGCCTCCTGCTTCCACGCGTTGTCCCAGTGACACGGCCGTGGAGATGCCTGGCCTAAATCTGGACGCTGAGCAGAAGCCAGCTGAATGTGAGACAGGCCTCTCACTGGAGGACTCAGATTGCTACGAGAAGGAGGCAAGAGGAGCAGAGAGCTCAGATGTGCGGCTGGCCCCTGCAGCCCCGCAAATGTCTTCCCCTCAGCCAGCAGAGGAGAGGGTCCGCGAGGCGAGCCCCTTTCTCCACGACTGCAAGGCCAGGGGGACCCCTGAAGATGGGGCTTGTGAAAGCAGCTCCCTGGAAGAAAAAGCCAGCCCCCCCACTGAAAGCGACCTCCAAGGCCAGGCTTGCCAAGGCATGTTGACCGAGGGTAACTACCGCTCCTTTCCCCGCGGGTGGTGGGGCGGTCAGACCCCAGCTCCTCAGCACGCGGGCATGCGCACGCTGGAGTGGACAGACGTGAGCTTTCAACTCACCTTAAAGCTGAGGCAGAAAGTCCTGTACTGACAGAAGCAAGCCTCCGAGGCCTGGTTAAGTTGGTACGGCTTTCTGGAAAATGGTGGGAAAGGAATTAGACAGGGGAATTGCCTGTGTTCTGAGAAGAAAACGTCAGCCAGGCTAGACTTCTCTGCATTTATGGGCGCTCACGTGAGTGTGGACAGCTAAGGTCAGCTTGGGTTTGCAGCAAAAGGAGATTTTGGATCAGCCAGCCACCCACCCCTTCCTGCACAGTGGCGGGTCCCTTGCCTTTATTTCTGTACCGGGAGAGGAGGAATGCGGGGAGAACAAGACCTTATAGTAAAGGGTATGGCTTGTTTCCCTTCTTACTATCTCAGATCCATTTTGCTCCAAGGTCTGATAGTGATTTCAGAGGCAGCTCCGCCTCCACCAGAGGTGATATTGTGTCTATGCTGGGCACTGTGACATCATGAACTAGAGAGTTTAAAATAGGCTAAGCCCTGGCTTCTCTGCCAAGTGGAAACTGAGATCTGTCAGGGCTTGGGGCCGGGGGATGGGGGTGGTGGTGAGTAGCAATGAAGATTTTTACAGTGAAAATAACTAGAGATTCATTTTACAAAAGGCTTACAGCAACCACCGAGGTTGAAGTAAGAGACACAGGGCAGTTGAAAATATAGAAGAAAGGTGAAAAAAGTAAACATTTTGACCCAGAGCCTTGTGGGTGACTTGAAGGCTTGGGCTTTCCTCCATGTCAATCTGACCTGAGCTGTTTTTCACCTGCTGGGATCTGAGTCTCCATAGCAACTCGGCCATGATTAACCTGCTTGTTGCTAGAGAAATGAAGAGGCCCAGCCTGTCTAGAGCAGGCACCCCACTCTGATGGAACCCCTTTCATTCCATGGTATAGGTCTCAACATGTGCCAATCAAGTGGTTTATTAGCTTACCCAGCGTTTGGAGTTTGTGTTTAATAGCACTGCTTCCCAAGCCTTGGGTGAGAATGGCATTGCCTTTTTGGCCAGCCTTGGTGGATGTCAGCACAATTTTTTGACCTTTAAGAATTCTTCTTTCAGAAGATACAGTGACACTGATTTTGGGTGTAATAGAGGGTAGTTTGTCCCCAGTGAATCCATTAATAGTCTATCCTCCCCAAAGCCAAGTACAAAGATGTGCCAACTTTTATTGTGTGTGGCATTCTTTTGGCAGTAAAAAAGGCTCTTAATTATAGTACTTTGGTTCTAATTAGCAGACCCAGTCCCAGCCCCATGGGATTAAGCAGACCAAGGGACAATTCCCAGTCACATAGTGCAGGGAATAGAATTGCAGGGACTCCTTCAGGCCTGCTGTGTTTCGTGAGTTTATTTACTTATTTGCTTGGGCTCATGTTTTGCAGAAAACTCCAGGTATATGGAAATGAAATCTCTGGATACGAGGTCACCAGAATTCACTGAAGTGGAGCTGAAAGAACCCCTTTCTTTGCCTTCCTGGGAACCGGAGGATGTGTTCAGTGAACTTAGCATTCCTTTAGGTAGGTGGGGAAAATGTTCTTCCTGAAGGTCAGCTCCAGGAAATGTCAATTCTGTGACAGCTCCAAGGAGCTTGCAAAGGTTCCTTATTATTCTCTTGTTATTGTTGCTTTGGTACATGTAATAACCTAGATTCCCAAGATGCAACTTTCAAGCTTTTTGCAATCTCAGGGTCCCATGGTAGGCCTGATGCTCCATGGGACCAGGACTTGAATGGCACAGTAGAAGGCCCAGGGCTAAGAGAAACCCGTTTTGTCCACCTGGGGATGTTTTATTCTTGAAACACAGATACTTTATGCGCAGGGGCCCAATGGTCTCTATATAGTCAACTAAAAGAACCTTCTCAGCTACCATCTTCCAAGATCTTTGTCCCTCTGTCACAGAACACCCCAGAATATTTTTTCCTCCTTGAAAGACCTCCTTTTCTGAGGCACTGAGTGATGTTGGATAGACTGTCGGCAACAGGTAAGGTAGTTGCAAAAGGAAGCACAGAGCCCAGGAGACCCAAGTCCTTAGACTTCCTTTTTCATTCATGGATGGTCTTGTCACCTTCGACAAGTCTTGCCCTCCCAAGCTTTAGTCTCCTCATCAACAGGGAATTGGACCAATCAGTGGATTGTCAATAATGAAGGTGTTGGGGTTGTGATGGGGTGCACCTAAGCAGAGAGGTCTTTGATCTCTGCATTGACTGTAGAAGCAAAGAAATAAAGGACAAAGAGCAGTGTTCAGAGGGAGAGCCTGGGAGAGTCTCACCTCTTAGGAAAGTCTCCCAAGGAAGCATGAGATGTGAATGGCTACCTGGTCACCATAGTCATGAATCTGGTCACCCAGGGAGGATGCATCAGTGTGGAGGGTCACTATTTCCCTCCAACCTTCTCTTTTTCTTTTTTAAAAAAATATATTTTATTTATTTATTTATTTGAGAGAGAGAAAGAGGGAGAGAGAGAATGGGCAAGCCAGGGCCTCCAGCCACTGCAAATGAACTCCAGACACGTGCATCCCCTTGTGCATCTGGTTTACATGGGTCCTAGAGAATCGAACTGAGATCCTTTGGCTTTGTAGGCAAATACCTTAATCGCAAAGCCATCTCTCCAGCCCACCTTTTTTTCTTTTATTATCCCTTAAAAAAATAACTCTTTACTGTTTCTTTACCTCAAGTGTATTGTTTTGGTAGTCAGATTTGGCAAGCAGCAAACTTTTTTTCTCTTTATCTCTTTACTTTTTCTTTTCTTTCCTTTTCTTTTCATTTGGGATATTTGCTACCTAATGTCTCCCAAGGCACATACACACAAATATTCCTTTCAAACGGACTATGATGAAAACCAATGCTACAAAGCCTGCCTCTCAGAAGCTACAGTTCGTTCATGCAAAAACACTGACTGAACTATGTCACTGGGAAGTGCAGCCTTGGGGAACTGAGAGTGAACCACATGTCTCCAGCCAGGCAGGAATTTAGAATCAGACACAAACAAACAGAAATGAAGAGTGAATCCTGCTTCCTTATTTATTATTATTTTTTGTTACAGAAACTACGAAAGGTTATCATAACAAATTCCAAGAAAATAAGAACCAGATAAAGTCAATGTTGAAGGCTTATCTGGTCCCATGAGTCCGTCCCTCCCCAGCCTTACAGGTAGCTACTGTTATGCCTACAGATAGATTTTCTCCCACAAAAACAGTATGCATGTTATGTTCTGTGATTTTTTTATAACATCAGGTTATATTAATCTCTTCATTCTGTATACTAGCAAACATTCTTTTGTTGTTTTTTTAAAATACATTTTTTAATTTTTTTTTTATTTGAGAGCGATAGACATAGAGAGAAAGACAGATAGAGGAAGAGAGAGAGAATGGGTGCGCCAAGGCTTCCAGCCTCTGCAAACGAACTCCAGACGCGTGCGCCCCCTTGTGCATCTGGCTAATGTGGGACCTGGGGAACCGAGCAACACAGGCAAGCGCTTAACCACTAAGCCATCTCTCCAGCCCTAAAATACATTTTTTAATATTTTTATTTATTTGAGAGTGAGAAAGAGGCAGAGAGAGAGAGAGAGGGAGAGAGAAAGAAGATGAATTGGTGTGCCAGGGCCTCCAGCCACTGCAAACAAACTCCAAAGGCATGTGCCACCTTGTGCATTTGGCTTATGTGGGTCCTGGGGAATCAAACCAATGTCCTTTGGCTTTGCAGGCAAACGCCTTAACCGCTAAGCCATCTCTCGAGCCCCTATTTTTGTTTCTTGAGGTACAGTCTCATTATAACCCAGGCTGACCTGGAATTCATTATGCAGTCTTAGGCTGGCCTCAAACTCACAGCAATCCTCCTACCTGAACCTCCCGAGTGCTGGGATTAAAGGTGTGTACCACCCGACAGAGAGAGACAGATAATGGGTGCTCCAGGGCCTTTAGCTGTGGCAAATGAACTCCAGATGCATGTGCCACCTTGTGTATCTGGCTTTATATGGGTAGTGAGGAATTGAACTTGGGTTCTTAAGCTTTTCAGGCAAGGGCCTTTATTGCTGAGCCATCTCTCCAGCCCAACAGCCCAACGAACACATTCCTTTTAACCACTGCAAAAATTCCATCATAAAATCTGTATCAGTAATTGCTGATCTTTTCCTCTACTGCTGAGCACTTAGGCTGTTTCCTGTTTTTTCCCCCACTATGAGAACATGGTAACAGCTAAGCCCTTATTTATCATCACTTACCATGCAACCTTCCTAGTGCTTTGCACTCATTACTTTCTTTAACATCTCAAAACACTGATGAGGCAGGTGGTATATAATAGTCCCTATTTTATAGGCAAAACAGTCTGAGATGTAGAATTACAGAACTCGTGGTCAGAAAAGACTGGAATGAGGATTCAAATTCTAGTAGTATGTTCTTTCCCTCTGTTCCCAGCTGCCTTCCAGATGTGCCTGTTCTGTTCGCTTTGTGTGCATGCCAGAGTTCCTGTAGGACAGGAAGCTAGCCACGTGGGGGGTATTGTGAGGCCATAGGTATTTGCATTTAAAATTTTTATAATTGCTACTAAATTGAGCTCTGAAAAGATGATAACAGCTTTCACTGCCACCTTGAGGGAGAATTCCCACTCCCCACCTCCTTGCCAACCTTGGGTATCAGTTTTCAATCTTTGCAGCCTGTTAGGAAGAAAATGATATCTCATTTTGTATTTCTTAAATTTATCTATATGGAGGTGAAATCGGTATACAATGAAGTGCTCCTATTTAAAGGATGTGGTTTGATCTGTTTATGCGCCCATACTGCATTGTGGATTTGAATACGTCATTTTGGATTCATTTACCTGGTGACAGACATTTGGGTTGTTTTCAGCTTGGGCTATTACAGATCATTTTCAGATAGCTTAGAGGACCATTACCTAATTGGACCCCCTCCACACATACACACATACCCAGGAAGGGCATGGCACTGTTTTCTCTGTTTGACAGGTGAGCAAACTGAAGTCCAGAGACTTTCTTCAAGATCACACATCAATTTCAGGACTTCAGGATGTGTTCTGACCACTTTGCCCTGTCTTCCAGTTCAGACACAGTATAGACGACTGCTCTTATGCTAAAGTTACAAGCATGGACTGGAGCCTCTAATTTCCTGGGTTCAAGTACCATCTCATCTGCTGCTTGATGGCTGAGAGACAAAGAGCACCATGTCTACCCTCCCTGCTTTTCGTTATCTATAAACTTGGGAAATAATACAACCTATTTTGTAGTTATTTAGAAGAGGGAATGAGTGGATATGTGCAAGATCTTGGCCCCTTCCTGTAGGAGGAATTTAAGGGATTGAAGGATTGCTATTCATTCATGAAATATTTGTTGAGACCTACTTTGCCTCCTCTCACGGAACTTGCTAACCCTTCAGAGAGATTTCCAGAAACCTGAGAGATAAATGTTCAGGCTTCAGATAGAAGTGTGCAAAGGTGAAATTCAGGGTGCCAAGAATTGGGATAAAAGTGGGGTCCAGTCCTGTTGTTAAGGGACTGTGGTGTTCGTGGTTGGAGCAGGACACACTGCCCATGTGATTCAGGCCAGCTTTTTGTGACCCTAGCCAGCATGAACCTGCCAAGGCCTGCTCTTACCAGAACCAAACAGCATCGCTGGCAAAAAGCAAGCTTCCCCCTCTTTCCAGCCCTGGATTTACTAGGATGACAGAGTCATAATTACCCATGCCAGAAGCTATTATTAGTAGGCGAATGCAGCTTTAATGACAGTACTTAATAGAGGCTGAGAAAATGGAGGGCTCAGTAAGTAGACTTTGCCAGGGCTGTGGCTGAATATCCTGGTGCTGCCACTTCAAATCCCCATATTCAGGCTTCCTATGGCAGTGGTTGTAAGCAGCGTGGTGCCCATGTAATGCCTTGGTTATTTGTGGAGTGGGCTTCTAGCCCTTTGAGAGTCCTCCTATCCTTGCTCTCCCCCCCCCCCACAACCCACCCATGCTGTCTTTTAATTCCTGGTATTGACCCAACCCACTGGGAAAGAGGTAGCTGCCAATCTGAGGAGCTGGTTTCCCAGGCAACCTTGGAAAAGGCTGAGGGTAGGTGAGAAGGCTGGCATTTGGACATTGGCTTCTGTGAACACACGGGTTCCTAGACTAATGTGTTTTTCTGAGTACCAGGCCAAATGACAGTTGCTTCCTCACAGTACCCTGTGTGGCCTTATTATTCCCGCTTTACAGATGAGAAAACCATCAGGTTCCAAGTTTGCAGCAGAGGACCAAGACAGATAGTTTCTTGGGCCCAGTCTTTTATTTATTGCCAAGCTGCTAGTGGTGGGATTCCAAGCTCCCTTTCCTCTTACTCCACGTCCAGCTTTCGCAATGGAGGACTGAGATAGCCAAAACCTGCTCTCAAAGAGGTTACATAGAGCTGGGCGTAGTGGCGCACGCCTTTTATCCCACCACTCGGGAGGCAGAGGTAGGAGGATTGCCCTGAGTTCAAGGCCACCCTGATACTAAATAGTGAATTCCAGATCAGCCTGACCTAGAGTGAGACTCTACCTCGAAAAACCAAAAAATAAAAAATAAAAATGAAGAGGTTAAATAATGTACCTGAATTCACCCAGCTTACGTGAAAGCATTAGCTAGGGAAGTGACAGCATCCCAGACAGAAGATTGGTCTCTGAAGCGCTGGGGCCTGGGCCCTAAATGCCATTTTCTCTCCACTATCTTATGGCTTCCAAGCCTTTTTGTTTCTGGTGGTAGAAAGCTTTGCTCTGGTGAAATCCCATCCAGACCTCTACAGATGGTAGTTGCACCACTCTGGTCGAAAGGGCTGCCCTGTCTCACTTCAGCTTCAGGCTCTGTAGCTGCTCCTGAGGCAGCTGTGCCCCTTCTGGGTGTCCCAGGACAGGCACCAAGAGGTCTACAGTGGAATCTGTAGGGCTGTGTTCCTGGCACTGCCTAAGGGGCCCACCCTTCAGAGTCTGGGATAAGACAGTGGGCATGGCTCTGATCAAAGCCCTGTCCCAGTGGCTTTGCTCTTGGACTGTGTGAGCCTGAGTACCCCTGGAGCAGCAGCCCACACAAAACTGTTTTTGCAGCAGCAGAGGAAGGAGGCAGGTCTTGCTTTAACAATCCTTCCCCAGCAACAGCCT
Organism: Jaculus jaculus; assembly: GCF_020740685.1. Taxonomy (NCBI): domain Eukaryota; kingdom Metazoa; phylum Chordata; class Mammalia; order Rodentia; family Dipodidae; genus Jaculus; species Jaculus jaculus. Next base: position 23,559,259 of record NC_059102.1, on the reverse strand, counting down.
GCGGCCTGTATTGTGAGGGGGAGAGGAGAACAGGCCTCCCCATAAGCCCCCCACTAATCAAGCTGGGGCCATGTGTCCATTCTCTGCCCTGAGGATGAGAGAGGGAGAAGGAAAAGGACATTCAGCCCCTGTGAGCAGCTCAGCTCAGTGACAGCCTTTTATTTTTGACTGCTGAGGGCTCTCTGAAGGCTACATGGCACTAAGGGAAAACCCAGGTCCCAAGCCACAGTGTGGCACTCGGACCTGGCAGGTTGCTCCCTTCTCCTGTCCTACCTCTGCTTTCCCTTTACACTAAATAGTGTTGTTTTTTTTTTTCAAATGGAATAACAATGTTCTAATTGCAAATCTAGGCTGTGTCTTCATGGCAGGATCTCCTACGTACTGAGGACAAAGTGAAGGAGGAGAAGGGCCAGGGTTGTGGTCAGGAGTCAGGCTCAGGGGTCCTCAGGTAGTGGAGATCTTGTCTCCTCCCCTGTGAAAAATTGCCATATTCCTTTCTCCCTTTACCCAGCGTGGCCAGTTGTCCCAGCGTAGCCCAGTCTAGGACAGGAGAGGGGGACAGCCTAGAACAGCTGCCACGTTCTACTTACACACAGGACAGGCCCTCATCTGGCAACCGAACCTGACCACGCTTAGCCCTAGCTCTTGTGGCCCATGGGCTCCTGCTTCCTACAGCCTCTCTTTCTCTGCTTCCTCACAGAATGTACCCATCAGACACTCTGGGTCATGACATGTGTTCATCTTTGGGTGAGAAAACTGAGGCCCATGGGCTGGCCAGCTCCCTCACCCCAAGTTATATAGGTTCTTAGCATCTGGCCTGGACCCCTCAGACTTGGCCTCTTTTCATTTTGTGTCTTCAGGAAGAGGACTGGGACCCCAGGAGACTGGCCAGTCACCAGCACTTGAAGGACAAATTCTCTAGCTGGGATGTCTCTAGCTGGGTGGGAAGACATGCTTTCTTTCCATTGGAGTCAAAAGCCCTCCCCACACCAAATCCTGGACTTTTTATGTAATAAGTCATAAATTGAGTGCTGTTAATTATTTCATAAGTTGCGAGGAAGGTAGAAATGTGTATGATACATTATTATGTGAGAAAGGGAAGACAAAGAATTACATTTAGGGTATGATTAAAACTTCTGGGGAGAGGACTGGAGAGATGACTTAGTGGTTGAGGTGCTTGCCTGCAAAGCAGTTAAGGACCCAGGTTCGATTCTCTAGAATCCATGTAAGCCAGATGCACATGGTAGTGTATGCATTTGGAGTTCATTTGCAGTGGCTAGAGGCTCTGGTGTGCCTCTTCTCTCATTCTCTCTCTCTCTCAAATAAATAAATGAAAAAACAATAAAGTACTTCCGGCAGCGGTGGGGCAGGGAGGGGGGCAGTCCTGCATATGGATCAGTCCCATGGACAGAAATATTTGCATTGGAGTGACTAGGTGACTTTTCCTTTCACTTTTGTTTTAGATTGTTCCTGGGGGGGGAGGGGTCCCATGGTGCATGTGTGGAGGTCTGAAGGCAACTTTACATGTCAGCTCTTGCCTTCCACCTTGTTTGAAGTAGGGGTTCTCACTTCCGCCGTTCACCCCTGCATTTGCCAAGCTAGCTGGCCCATGGGCTTGTCCTGTTTCAGCCTTCCTTCTCACCGTTGGTGCGCTGGGACTGCAGACACCCGTGCTTCAGCGTCAGCCTTTTTACGTAGATTCGGGGGATCTGAACTCAGGTATTCACGTTCATACAACAAGCACGTCACTCATTATGCCATCCCCCCTGCCCTATTTTTCTTTAATGAAAATAATTCTAAAATAAACAAAACAGAACAAATTCTTCCAGAATCTTGGTCACAATTGGAGGGGGGAGGGCAGTATAGACATGAAATCCAAATAAAGGTGGCAGAAGCCTCCTTCCTCCTGCTATCCCTGGAAGCAGGCAGCTGACGGAGAGCCTGAACCTGAGAGTCCACCTTGCCCAGCACATCGGGTATTCACAGCCCTCTGTGAATCACTTAGGCACTGATGCTCTTTGTGTCTGTTTTGCAAATGAGGAGTGTGAGGTGAGGCGTGGAGGAGCTAGGCAATCCTCCAAAGTCAACAGCAAGAGAGGGGTGGAGCTCGCTCTTATTTGGATCTTCTGTGGCTGATGGGACCACAGGCCTCCATCTCTTTCCTAATGCTGTCCATTCCCCACCCTTCCCAGGCGTGGAGTTCGTGGTTCCCAGGACTGGGTTTTATTGCAAGCTGTGTGGCCTGTTTTACACAAGTGAGGAGGCGGCGAAGGTGAGCCACTGCCGCAGTACTATCCACTACAGGAATTTACAGGTAACTGCCTTCCTTGCTGGGGCCCTTGCAAGGCTCCCCAGTCTCCACATGCAGCCCAGGCACCCAGAGTCTGACTTGAGCTCCCACTCTTTAGTCTGCTTCTGAAAGTCTATGTCTCCTCCTAACACATGGAGAATGAATGCCTGACTTTAGCAGGCTGTTGCATAAGTGTCTTTATCCCATGGGCAGCCAGAGCATTGCCTCCACTTTGGTACCACACTACATTTGGGCTTGATTTTTGCATACCTCCCTAGCTAGACTGAGCATAACGCAAGTTAGGTTGGTATTTTTCTGACGTATGGTATGTCTGATCCCTTCCCACCAGGCCTGGGCACTTTAGGTGCAGACATTTCTTTTTCTCTTCCTCCATGCAGGTACCCTGGTTACTGGAGAATACAAATCATGGTTGTGTCCAATTTAAATGAATGGAACATAGCAGATAATGGTCACAGGTAGATCATGCAGTGGCCACTATTCTAGATACTGAGACTACAACAACAAAGACAAAATCCTTGTCCTAATAGAGCTTCCATTCTAGCATAGTGAGGGGGTGGGGATTTAGCTCAGTGGATGAGCACTTGCCTAACAAGCACAAGGCCTTGGGTTCAGTCCTCAGCACCAAGGGGAAAAAAAGCTACGTGATACAGGATGAAAACAAGACACCTTCAAAATATACTATATGCTGTATATCGTCTGACCTAAGGTGCCACAGTTTGTAAGACAACATTTTTCATTTGTTCGTTCTTCAACATCATGGGTATTGAACCAGGGTCCTATTGAACACATAGTCTCCCTCTGAGCCACATCCTCAGCACAATACATTTTTAAAAATTTTATTATTTGCAAGGGGGGGGGTGTGTGAAGAATGGACATGAGATGGTCTCTTGTCACTGCAAATGAACTCTAGATGCATGTGCCACTTTGTGCATCTGGCTTTATATAGGTACTGGGAATTCGAACCTGGGCCATCAGGCTTGCAAACAAGCATCTTAACCACTAAGACATCTCTCCAGCCCCCAGTACATTATTTCTGAGACCAACTAGAAATAGCAGGGCTACAAATTAAACAAGGCTGAGCCATCTCCTCGGCTCCAAATATGTTTTTATTTTTATTTTTAAACATTTTTTATTATTTATTTGAGAAAGAGAGAAAGATTGAGAGAGAGAGAGACAGCAAGAAAGAGGCAAACAGAGAGAGAGTATGGGAATGCTAGGGCCTCCTGCCACTGTGAGTGAACTCCAGATGTATGCACCACTTTGTGCATCTGCCTTTATATGGGTACCTTAAAATCAATGAACAATACTAATATGGTCTTCAATACATACTCACCTAATACATGCAAATTAAGTTTTGATGATCAAATTCTGGTATAGACTGGGTTTCACATACCCAGGTGTAAGCACCTCAAAACACCTCCATTTTCACTGTAAGAGCCAGGTTTGAATCACAGCCAAGTGGTCACCATGTTGTCTGTCCCCTGGTTCCAGACCAGACTTTCCAGCTACTGTTAGGTTGTTAGTGACTGACCTAGTGGTTCTTAACCAAGAATGTGAGCTCAAATCATGTGGACAGAGTTTTGAGCATACATGTAACTGGGTCAGATATTTAGGAGAGTTGGGGTAGGCAATAAAGTGTAATTTGAGAAAGTTCTTGAACCGATTACAATGTGCGCGTGTAGTTATGAAGCTCTTACTTGTTTTATGTCTGAGGAAATGGAGGCTCTAAGAGAAGCTCTATGATGTGTTCAAGGCCATGCAGAAGTAAGTTCCTGGGCCTAGGATCAGAATCACTTGATTCTTAATCACTTGCCTCTTTTTACTCTACTAAGTTAGTCTTGGAAACTGAAACCTATAATGTCCTGGCCTAGGTCACCATTTGTAAGACTGTCACTGGCTGTGCCCAAGCTCAGGTCATTTAATCTTCTTGATTTCCATCCAGAGAGCAGCTGCTCTATGACCTGGCCAGCCACAGGCCCATCTCCTCTGTGTGTGTGTGTGTGTGTGTGTGTGTGTGTGTGTGTGTGTGTGTAAGTGTGGTGGGTAAAGGCCTAGCTTGGTGAAAGGCTCAGGCTGTCCTCTGTAGAGCCAGCTGAGGACAGTCATCTAGCCCCAAAACCTCATCATCCTCTCCCAGACCTAGAATAGCAAGCTGGAAGGGTAGAGATGAAATGGTTCTGATTTTCCAAACCTTGGTCATTGTCTCAGGTGGCCTGTTTTTAAAATGTGGCTTCCTGGACCCCATTTACTACCTGCTTGCTTATTGTTTCTGGGCTAGGCCCAGGAATCTGCATTAAGTTTTTTCAGTACTGAGGGTCAAACCCAAAGCTTCATGCATAGTAGGCAAACACTGTAACACTGAGCCACATCTGGCCTAAGAATCTGCAGTTTAAAAAACCTTTCCAGCAACTTCGAATGCCTCAAAATGAGAATCTTGTCTTTTCTTAGTGGAATTATGCAGCCTCCAAGGAGACCACATAGCCCAAGATCACTGTCACTCAGAGAGCTAAGAAGAGTTCAAGGCCTGATTTCTTTCCCCTCAGGGCAGTGGCCTGCATTGTGTTCAAGGCTTCTAGGAGAAACCCGGGGAGCCTCTCCTCCCCACAGCAGGCCAGCACCACTCCTGTGGTCCACAGACACATGACAAGTAGACATTGCTTAATCCCTTCAGGCTGGCCAACTTCAGTTCAGGTTTCCCTGGCGCACCTGTTAGGGATCCAGGAGCCTCAGTCACAGCGTTTCCAGCTAGGGTTTCTGTCAGGGGCCTTGACAGAATGCCTCTGTTCCCACAACTTCGCCCACCCCACCTCAAACTACATGTGTGAAAAGTGAAGAATTCAGGCCCAAGCAGGGAGTGCTTGCTGGCTCTTAAGTCAGATAACTTGTAAAGTTAGCACCCACCAGGAGGCCTTGGGTGGGGGTCAGGGATGCCTTGAGAGGCAGGCGCAGCTGGAAGGTGCCCTTGTATTCTTCCAGTAACCTTTGCTGTGCCTGCTTCTGGTCTTGGCCCTATGGGAACCTGCCCGGAGTGACCTGGAACAGCAGGTGGAGGCCATGCTGGGTAGTAAAAGTAGACATTTGCTGGCGACAGGCCCTGCAGAAGAGCATGCCCAAAAGTAGGTTAACTCATTCACTCACTATCTTCAGCTTCTTGAGCCAGGCAGAGGAGAAACAGGTTTCTCAGTAGCAGACTCACCCGTAGGCATCCACAGAGGCCTCTCTCCCCATCAGGAGGCAACCACCTCCGAAAGCTAAGCAGTCTCCCGGGATGAGGGTAAGGAGGACATATTGCCCTCACTTAGCAGATTAGAAGCCTAGGGCAGAGAGGGATGAAGAACGTCCCCCAGTTCCTACCACTGGTTCTGTTCATGAGAAAAGATGCTATTCCTGAGTGTTTACTGCCAGGGACTGTGCTGAAAGAGTTGTGTGGTCTCTTGTCAGCTTCACAGCAGCTCTGTGCAGGGTTGCCATGGTTACTCAACACTATACAGATAATCAGGGATATTCAGTCACTTACCAGTGGAGAGCTAGGATTTGAACTCAGGTCACCTTTTCAGCTAAGCCTGCATGCTTAACCACTGGCCTGGATCTGACCCTTCTGGCTCCCAGTACATTACTGTGGGCATTGCCATTTTATCTGGTGCCATCACAGTCACAGGACCTCTCTTGGGGCTCCAGGTCTTTCCCCATCTTGTCTCACCACACTGGTCCTAAACATCTCAAAGGCAGCCCCAGCTGGCTCTCTGGCAGGGTCAATCATAGCCCCGAATGCTTCTGGACTTGCAGAGGTAGCCCCCAACTACACAGCAAACATACCATTTACACTCCATCGAGAAACCTCCAGGACCTGTCCCTGGAGGAAAGAGGTTGTTGAGGGTCTCTGATGTCAAAATGAGCCCGTCCAGGGTTTCTGTGTCCCTCCAGCTTTGCTCCTTCTGCTTTTTACACATGGACGTGCTGGTCTTTTAGAAAGCAGGTAAGAACTGTCATGCAGCCCGAGTTTATGTAAACCAGGCATTTAGTAAGTGCTTGGCACCGAAGGTGGCGTGGGAAGTGGCTGCTGTTGTTAGTGTCTGTACGTTTTACTTTTTCTCCAAGAGACTCACATCATTTGTACATGAACATAATGAGGACCTGTCCACCCAAGAGAATGGGGTAAAGAGGGAGGTGCTGAGGAGAGGGACCCCAGGCGCACACACCACCCCCTCCAGGCCACTGCTAACATCTCCCTGCTTCCTCTGTGCTCTCTCCACAGAAGTACCTATCCCAGCTAGCAGAGGAGGGCCTGAAGGAGACGGAGGGGGCCGGCAGCCCGAGCCCTGAGGACGGCGGAATTGTGCCACACTTTGAGAGGAAACGGCTCTGATGCTACAGCTACTGGTGCTGTCTCGGGAAGTTGGGCAGAAAGGTCTGCTGAGGTGGGAGCCACCCAGCCTTGGGGACAGGAATGACACCAGAGAGAAAGGATTGTCAGCCAGGCAGGGCATGGTGCTTGGCCTTGTTTCCAGAAACCTCGTTAAAATGCCCCCAAAGTTTCTCCCAAGACCCAAGTCACCCTGGCCTGTCCAGTCATCGAGGGCCACCAGCTCCTTACACACTCTAGTTTCTTTCCCACAAACTTTCAGTTTGCTCTTCTCCCTTCCTCTTGCCTTCTGTGCCAAGAGTCATTTCCTTTTCATAAAATCCAATGTCTCAGGGATTGTCAGTGTTTTTAAAGTTTTGATAGGATATGACAGCTCAGGTGAGCTGAACCATGAGAGGAGAAGGCCGGGCAGAAGTCCTTGCACGTGGGGACCTCGTCACTGAATCTCCAGCACTCTTGCAGCCCGGCCTCTGTGCGTCCCATGGATAGGGAGAGAAGAGTTGGGTCCTGTGGTTCTGAGACCACTCACCAAAGAGAACCAGCTGGCAAACATGGGAGTAGCTTCATTGAGTTTCCTCAGCTGGACTTCACTGGCTTGAAAAGCCCCTGTTTTTCTTTCTTTTGGAGGGGGAGAGGAAGGTGGTGTCTGGAATTAAACCCAAGGCCTTGGGCATTTTAAGTGGGCACTCTACAATAGAGTTACATCTCCAGCCAAAAGCTCCCTTTTTAATAGAATTTTCATTGTCTCAATTATTCTAGGGCTCTACCAGGTTTATACTTTAAAGTAAAATCCAATTAATTTTATAGAGAAAATAAGAGCTCTTTATTGTGGGAGCTCTGATAGGCTCCATCCAAACTCCCTTGCTCCCTCTTGATTGCAGAAGGTGTCAGGATTTGTCCTCCTCAGGACAATGCATTTGGTCTAGGTTCGCTTTAATTAAAAACGACAACAGCTGTATGTTCTTCCTCCAGCTAAAGTGCAGTTGGTGTGGGCCAAGGGTACAAGCTGGCTTCTGCAATTTGAGGCATTGGTTTGACTCAGAATAAAGGAACGGCCATCTGACCTTGACTCACCCTGGGTGCCTCTGCTCTGGGGTCCAACTGACCTCACCTCGGGGCGGTTTCTAAATGATTCCTCAGCGCCAGAGAAAATAAGAGAGGACCAAAGAACAGCATTGGTGTGCCGGGTGTCTGTAGGTAGGTGGGCCCATTCTGACAACACAGGGGTTGGAAGGGCTCAAAGGGGTTGACCACAGGTACAAGCCTCGAAGTGAAGATGTTGGGAAGAAAAGATAGAGTCAGCCACCCACCTTACACAGGTCATATGGTGTTGGTGGAAGCTTTGGGGACAAAGATGCTGGGAATGAGGTTCTACCGGAGCCGTGGAGGGCAGGGAGAGCCTGGTGCAGTTTCCATGGGCTGAGATGTTCCACTGTAGGCTCACTACATGGCTAAGCCTGAGAGAATGAAAGAGAAGCAGATGGCTTCTGATGTGGGTTCTGTTCCTGGGTGCAAGTAGGCAGACTGGGCAGGGATCGTGTGGGTTTTCTATTCCTTGGTGCAAGCAGGCAGACTGGGCAGGGATCGTGTTTGTTTTTTTTTTTTTTCTTTCCCCCTTATACTGTATTCTGCACTCTGTGCAAATGCAATAAGGGTGGGGAAATTATTTAGTTCAACAATTAACATTTTATTAGCAAGGAAACTGAGGCATATAAATGAAACAAATGCAAAATCTGAAATTAACCATGTATAAACCTTGGTTCTCAGAATTTTTGGGAACCTGAGAGAGGAAAGAGTTACGACAAGGAGGGGAGGAAGACAGGTCTGTATAGACTGGGTGGTGAGAAGTTGGAAGAAGCAAGAAATAGCCCACCATTGGGCTATCTGGGGAGGGCTTCAGGAATACTGTGTCTCAAAGAGAAAAGGCTGAAGATTATGGCTTAGCACCCATTGTTCCTCTGGCTCATTCCACCCAGTTTTTAAACCCAACATTCTGATCACCAGCTAAACCCCTCATTTCTTAGCAAGCTTTTAATCCCTTCTGGGAGCAGCTGTTTGGCCACCTCTATCAGAGGCCAGAACCTTGCTCCCCAAGCTCAGTGGGAGCAGACTTCCCCAGCTCCATTGGCCCCACCTCAGTAGTGTTTCTATGGAAATCCACACGGCCCAGTTCCCAGCTCCCTTGTTAGTAGATTGACCTCCATATGGGACAGCAAGAGGGAGGATGTCCCTGGAAGGGAGAGAGAAGAGGCAGCTTCTGCATTCAGTCAAAGCCTTCAGTCTAAAATCACTGGACCCGGTTGTTGTGGCACATGCCAGTAGGAAATTGCTGAAGTGGTGGAGGCAGGAGGATCAGGAGTTCAATGCAAGCCGTGGCAACACATTTAAAAAATAAATAAATATAGCCAGGCGTGGTGGCGCACGCCTTTAATCCTAGCACTTGGGAGGAAGAGGTAGGAGGATCTATGAGTTCAGGGCCACCCTGAGACTACATAGTGAATTCCAAGTCAGCCTGAGCTACAGTGAGACCCTATCTTGCAAAACCAAAATAAATACATTAATTAATAAAATCATTGGAGATTCTATACATGTATGTGTTTATATATATATTTATATGTTTATTTTTATTTATTTTTTATATAATTCCATTGACATGGCCCTTCACTGACCTTATAATTTGCACTTTTGTTCCTATGTATGTCACATGCAATGCAATATTAAAGCAACCAGGAAAATACTGATTTCTTTTTTAATTCTTTTCTTCAGCGTTGTGTCAACCATTTTAAAATGTTTCTCCCTGGAAAGATTGCCCAAGAGCAGTCATTGCCTTGCATAACAGCTTCACTTGGGTTAATAGAACAGAAGGCCTATTTAATTTTCTCTTCATTGTTAACACCCAGAATAAAATATATCCAGGTGGTATTCCCGATGAATTTGGCAAACTTGATGTTGGTGTGAGCAGCAGCTCTTAGTATCAGTGTTTCCTATTCTTGGACAGTCCGAGGCTGTGATCTATAAGATTATACTTGAACTGGACCAGAGTTTGTTTGGTGGCTTTTGGAGAAAAAGAAAAGCTTTAGTTAATTTAAGTTTGAACTTGTAAAGTATTTGATTTTTTTTTTGAGTGTCTTATAAATTGTTATCACTTTTCCTGATTTGTATAACTGACTGCAAAGTGTTTGTTTTTACAAAATGAAAAAAAAAAGAATTTTTAATAAAGAGACTTTGAAAGCTTGCGAGTGCGTGGCCATGTGCAAGTGTTTGTCCATGTCTAGTCCGGGGTAGCTCACAGAGCCCTGGGCTGGATGTATGCGCAGGAACACGTGTGAGTGCCTGCGTGCAGCCTTGGGTGTTGACACCAGGTGCTATTTACCTGTGTTAAGACAGAGTCTCTCATTGGCTAGGAACTCACCCAGTCTTCCCTCCCTTCCTCTCCCCACCACTGGGATTATAAATGTATACCACTATGCTTTTATTTAAATTTTTGTATTTATTTGTTTGCAAGCAGAAAGAGAGAGGGAGAGAGGAGGGGTGGGGGAGCAGGCATGCTAGGGCCACTGCAAACGAATTCCAGATCCATACACCATTATATGCATCTGGCTTTATGTGGGTACTGGGGAATAGAACCTGGGTCATTTGGCTTTGCAGGCGAGCACCTTAACGGCTGAACCACCGCTCCAGCTCCACCCCCCCCCCCTTTAATATGAGTTTCTGGGACTCAAACTCAGGTCATTATACTTGCAGACAAGCACTTGACCAATGGAGCCATCTACCTAGTCCTGGCATTTGGGCCATTTCCTGAATCTCAGATGTTTTAAAGGGTTGTGAAGAGCTGACAAAACAGCTTCCACACAGAACTCTGGGTAAGACACTCGAGAGAATCGGGTTCTCCGTCGTGAGGCTTCGGGATGGGATTGAAGAAGAAGGCTGTTGTCCCTTTTCAAGGTCGGCTTCCTTACAAACCCCTGATTTTGCCACCCGGAGCTTCTTGGCCTCCTTCTGACTGCATCCAGTTTTCCTGAACCAGGGTCAGGTGATGACAAAGATCTGGTGGTCAGTGCTACAGTGGACATAACAGGCCTAAGCAGAGGCCTGGCTCTGTTACTATCAGCCCTGTGACATCCTCGGGCCTATTTCCTTGGGCATGAAAGGAAGTAGTGATGCTAATCGCCTCTAGGGTTAAGCTCTCTAGGTGAGAGCATTTGTACACAGCAGGGCACCCAATCATTTTGGTTTTCACAGTCTGTGCTGAATAGTAGCCCACTTTATTACAGGAGGTCTTCCAAAAAAACAATGCCAGTCTCCCCCGCTCTGCTGGCCAGTGCTTTGAATGACCTGGAGCCTTCCGTAGGTCCTTTCCCATGGTTGGCAGTGCTCCTGAGTCAATGGGGATGGGCTGAGACGCCTAGACCCACAAGGCAGAGTGGGGTCACTTGTCATTACTGGAAATAGATTATAGTATAGATCTAAAAGCACTTCCTGTGGCACTTCTTACTGCCCCACCCTACCTCCATCCTGTGGTGACTAGCCTTCAGTTCCAGAGAGGGTTAGGGGACACCCTTCCCTATACTTGCAGTCTGCGCCCTAGCTGGCTAAAACAGAGTATGAGCTTGTCTCGCTATCCCAAATTCAGTGTCCTGGATGATTCAGAGTGGCCCAGTACCCAGTCCCAGCATATTGAATGACAGGCACAACTCGGGAAGGCACTGCGCACGCTGCCCTCCGTGTCATGTTGGCACAGGTCTTTGCAGTGTAGATAGCTTGGGATCACTCCCTCCATCCTGAGCGGCCGTTGCTCCCCCATGCCTGGGTGTTCCCATCTGCTCCCTATGTCCCTGGGGGCCAACAGCCTGCCTCTAACTCAGTCAGCTGGACTGGAGCCCTGATATTCAGATTCTGCCCTATTCCCCAACCTGTCCTCAGGGGTCAGCTCCTGGCTGCCATGGCTTAGTATTCCGTGGTCAGGCCACTTGGATAATGGCCTTGGCCCCTGTGTGGTCTGAGGACTCTGTGCTCTTTGAACAGCCAATCACAAATGCTAACTGACTACCTAGGCGGGTCCTCAATAGGTTCCCACTCTGTTTTCCCACAATGATGGCCTTGCACAGGCACCTAACCCAAATGCAACCGCAAGCATGTTAGAACAGGATGACTCCAGAGACTCTAGTCTTGGTTCTGTGTGTGTGTGTGTGTGTGCGCGCGCACGCCTGGGGGCATGTGGAGGCCAAAGGACAATCTCGGGTGTTATTCCTCAGATACACTCTCCATCTCTGTTTGAGACAGGGTCCCTCATTGGCCTGGAGCTCACTGAGTCGGCTAGACGGGCTGGCCAGAGAGCTACAGGGAGGGGTGTCACTGTCTCTGCCTCCTTGGTTCTAGGATTAAAGGCTCATGGTCCCTGGTGTTTTACATGGGGATGAAGGAATCAAACTCAGGTTGCTTTCAAGGCAAGGACTTTGCCAATTGAACTCTCTGTCCACCCTTCCTGAAACCCCCTTTTTTTTTTTTTTTTTTGCAACATGGTCTTGCTATATTGCCAAGCCCGATCTTGAACTCCCGAGCTCAAGCAATCTTCTCCCCTCAGCCTCCCAAGTGCGGGGACTCCAGACACATGCCTCTCTGCCCAGCTTGATCCTTCTTTTTGCAAGAAATAAAAGGCCTAGCAAGAGGAAGTGACTTGCCTAAAGCAGCGTAACTTCTTGAATTGCTGATCTCCTGGGTAGTGCTGCTGAGGCCACCCAGAGAGTCATCAGATTATGTTGGGAATCCTCCAGTTTCAGTCCTAACTGGACATTGGCAGCCAGCAAGGGACTGAAGACAGATCCTTGATCTGAGTCACTTGGAGGAAGCATTAGCCAGAACTGCAGATTCTCGGCCTGTTATGGAGAGTTTGATCAAGGTCAAGCCTGGGTATTTTAACAATCTTCTGGGGCATTCAGGGCAGGTGGTGTCCACTGATCACACTTTGAACAGTGCTGTTCTCCATGACTACCAGGGACTTCCCCAGAATCTCCTAGAATAGAAGGGACATTTACTGGGCTTGCATGAAGGAGTGATCTGAACAGAGAACATTCAACGGAAGGGTCTCTCACGTAGAAAAGCTTGACAATGGGGGTTATAGGAAAGGTGACCAGCTTGGCCTTGGTAGATGGATACTGTGGGAGCTAGTTTGGGGGTAGTCACGAGACCAGGGTGAGGGCATGGGAAAGGTTTGTTTAGTGGATTTAATAGTTACTGCCCTTGGTCAGCCAGTCAGTCTTTCAGGGTTGTCGCTGGAAATGAGAGGTCCTTAGTGAGGCCCTTGGAGATCCAAAGTCCAGTCCCTGAGGTCACACTGCCCAGTCAGTGATCCTTCTGAGGAGATGGCAGGGCTGGATAGCATGGGCATGGCCAGGACCACGTCACTGATCAGGGACCCTGGTCACACGCGTTTGTCTCACTTTCTTGAGCTAATACCGTGCCCCTCACTAGTCCTGCTGATTCCCGAGCCCCTCTGTGGGCCTGTATCGACTTTGCAAGGATGTTGTCCCTTCGCCTCTTCCCAAAGCCAAGAGGCAAGCATTCTTCCCATTTACAGCAGCGGAAGTTGGGTGTGTGTGTGGGGGGATAAGCTGTGAGCGGGAGAGCTAGACACAAACCATGATTTTTTGTTTGTTTTGTTTTGAGACAGGGTCTTGTTATGTAGCCCATGTTATCAGGCCCCAAATTTATATTCCTCCTGCCTCAGCTTCCCAAGTGCTGGGATTACAGGTATGGGCCACCACTTTGGGCTTCAAATCATGCTCTTAGCCACTATCCTCACCTGCCTATCTCAGGGCTGGCTGACTTTTGTTCCTAAAACCTTTGTATGTCAAGAGCAGCCTAACTTGGCTGTATTCCAGGTAGTTGTGACAGATATATTCATTACTAAATTCCAGAAAGTGATTGTTCCAACATCTCCCCCTTCCTAGAAAGTAAGTCAACCGAACGTTCCCCACCTACAACAAGACCAGAAAAGCAGGCCCAGGTAGGAGCAGAAGAAACACTTCCCACTCTGGAGATCTTGCCTGGGAACTTGGGTCTTTAGGGGACAAGAAGGGCTGGATGAGAAGAAGGAAGGCCTTGGGGCTGCTCCACTTTCCCTGCTCCAGGTGAGGTCCGAAAGGAAAGCCCCTGTTCTCTGTTGTCAGGTACCCTGTGATTCAGAAGGCATTCCCTGGGCTGGAGAGATGGCTTAGTGGTTAAGCGCTTGCCTGTGAATCCTAAGGAACGTGGTTCGAGGCTCGATTCCCCAGGACCCACGTTAGCCAGATGCACAAGGGGGTGCAAGCATCTGGAGTTTGTTTGCAGTGGTTAGAAGCCCTGCCCATTCTCCCTCTCTCACTTTCCCTCTCTGTCTATCACTCTCAAATAAATAAGAACAAATAAAAAAAAATTTAAAAGGCATTGCCTCATGACCCCATAAGGCTAGCAAACACTGTGCTTTTGACCTCCCCTTCCTCAGTGAAACTTAGTTGTTTATTTACTTCCTGCCTCTTTCCACCACGAGTCAGAGGTTGTATAATACAGGCCAGGTGCGAGCAGATTAAGACAACAGAGAACTGTAGATTGAAGGCAGCAAGCATGTGATCAGTCAGAGCTGACAGAGGATTAGTAAGTAAACATGACATGTGCCTGGGAACCTCCTGGAAGCCAAGGCAACAGGAAGAAGACACGGTGGCTGAGTGTGGTGGCGCACGCCTTTAATCCCAGCACTTGGGAAGTCAAGGTAGGAGGACCGCTGTGAGTTTGAGGCCAGCCTGAGACTACATTGTGAATTCCAGGTCAGCCTGGACTAAGACACTATCTCAAAAAACTAAAAACAAAACAAAACAAAACAACAACAAAAGATCTAGTTCCTCCTCCTTGTTGGAATGGGCAGTTTACCCAGGAGAGATTGTTCTAGCTAGGGTCTGCGGGTACTTTGACCTGCCTGTGGTGTGGGCAGAGGCTCTGAAAGGTGTCAGTGCCTGACAGCCCAGTGTCGAAGAGGAACACAGCGGAGACCCTTCTGGAGGGGACGTTAGAATGGTGTAAAATGACGCTTTCCTGTGTGCAATAGTTTCTGTCAAGGTGGCATCCCAGGGTCCAAAGGCTCACACCTGCCCAGTCTACCTCACAGTAAGCATACTGGCCTGAATCTGTGGAGCTTTTGTTTCATTTTTGTTCTCGTTTTTTGAAATTTCTCACTCCTGTTGATTAGCAAAAATTCTGGGACCAGTGTCCATAAGACGAGGAAGAGGGAAGTGTTACCCCTCGAGCGCCGTACCACACTGCCGCCGTGAGCTCCGGGTCAGGTCCTTGCCCATCTGAGCTCTGGGAGGAAACCTTTCCAGCATGTACTCCCCAAGGAGTCCCCCCTAAAGGATGACCACAACCTGCTGAGCAATGCTGATTTCCTCAGGGGAGCCTGGAAACTGTCTCATAACCTGTGTGGTCAGGTGCAGCCTGGGGAGCACAACGCAGGGGCGACCTTGTTTGCAAGCCTTTGAGAGGGAGAGCTTTTTGGTTCAGAGACAGGTCACTGGGGGGTCAGGAACCTTGACTTCCTGGGATCAAATCCACAGTGAGGCTGGGACATGTGACCTCATCAGCTCAGGCTTCCCACATGGCCATCTGATGTGTGCTTGCCTGAAGCATTAGGGCGAGAGCAAAATGGGATAGAGACTTGCTGTCCTTCTCCGTGGAGTGGCTGGACACTTTCCTCCTTGAATTCTCTCAAATCCCTCGTGCTGCCGGCCACAGTCCTGGGAAGGACACCGTCATGTTACCATCTCTCCACTCCCGGTGAAGAACCCCTGTGGGGTAGTTTTCCTCAGGTGCTGCCACCCTGGTCTTAGACTCGTGTGTTTTTCATATGCCTTAGCTTGTGGCTCAATGTACACTATTTCATTTTTACCCTATCCCCTTCCGCTCCCCACAAGCCTCCATTGAGACCCATTCCCACTCCTATTTCACTGGTCCCCAAACAAGTCCCTTCTCAGCTGCTTGATTTTGCAAGTGGCTTTTCCACTAGCTACCCAGGATCACCTGTTTTCTCACTACTTGACAACTAAACATTCTTTCTTGTTCTCCTCATGAGTTACCTTCTTTAGAAAGCCTTGACTCTCTCTGCTGCCCTCAAGGTTTTCCTCCCACTGTGCTCCAGATCCCTTTGTGCCCTACCCTAGAGCACCATCATACTCAGGGCCCTGCTCTCAAGACCTTATCATGTTGCTCTGTGATCTAAGTTTGCCTTCCTTGTTTGCCTACAGGCCTAAGAGGGAGACAGCAGTCACTGAGGCTACAAAGGCAGGCCTGTGTGCATGATGGGGTCGTGATTAATGACTACTTGTTGAAGAGCTTTTGCCCATCCCTAGGACTGACTGGGGCAACAGGTGCCCGAGCCTCGGACGCAGCAAGGACTGGCCTACCTTGTTGTAGCAGCAGGATGGACCCAGGAACCATCCCCCCACAACCCTCTACTTTGTCCATCGTTCCCCTACCAGCATCCCCTACGTCAGGGCTGGCTCCCAGCTCTGATGAGCTCATCACTCTGCTTGTGTCGCCCAAATCTTAGCCTTTTAATGCAAGCCAGATTCCTTCGTAGCCACAGAGCTGGGCCTCCAATGCGGGCTTCATGGCCCTGTGTCCCCAGGGTCACCCCTCCCCAAACCTGTCTGTCCTCACTCTGTGTCCCCACCTAGCCAGGCTCACCCAGTTCCCCAGAACCTTCTCAGGCAGAGCTGGGAACAAAGCTGTGTTTATGACACTTGTGTCAACACTGGGTGGATGGCCTTGGTTCACCCTGCACCTTGGAAACCACACCTGCCTGCCTAAAGCCTACACCTCATTAATGCCTCTTGCACACCGAGGAGCTGCAGGGAGCCCCTGCCACCACCCCCTCTGCCTAGCTAGAAGGCACTGGGGAGTGTGATGGGGGTGGGGGACAGATAACATGGAGTGGAAGAGCCCTGGGAGAAAGAGACCTTGGTCTAGGTTGATTGCCTTGGCCAGGTGATTAATAATTAAACCTAACCTGTTTTGGGTGACACACACTTTCAACCAGAAATTTGCAGACCCTTGCTGAGAAACAGCCTCTACAGCTTCCCAGGGGCCCAACTCTGGAAGCTTCCAGGGAATAAGGATTCAGGATTTAAGGTCTCCACATCCTCCGGTAGAAAGCCCTTCTCCATTTTTTCTCAGGCTCTGAGCTCTGAGCAGCCTGACGGCTGGGGCACAGCCAGCCTTGGCTGTGCTGTGTGGTTGGATTTGCAGTTCAGACAGGATTACGACTATACCTGTGTTGACACCCAATTTCCCTCAGAGCTCCTGAGTACAACCACTCCCTTCCTTACTTATATTCCTACTGCTGGGTGCCTTGCACAGGGCAGGGCACACTCACCCTGCCTCTGACTGGCTTGCTGCCTGAGGCTAGCTGAGGAACAACATTCAGCTCAGAGAGGTGGGGACCAGGTGGCCAGGCTGCAGCCCACCCCTAACTTCAGGGACCTACCAAGTTCTCCGATGGGACCTTCTCCAGCAATAAGACCTCCCACTGTCCAGACTCCACCTTCTCCTTAACACCCCCCCACACAGAGGGGGATGACCCATACTCTGGGGTAGAAACCTGTGGTCAAAATGGGGCTCCCTCCCTCTCCCCCTCTTCAGGCTCATCTTCCCAGCTTTGCCTTTATTTTTCTAAGATCCTTGGGATGTATGATCTCCCCAGAGGCCCCCCTTTTCTCCTTTCTCCTAGCTTCACATGCCCCCAGTCATAAGACCTTCTCTATCCAGTGGAGGCCACTCTTTGCTCATGTTATTCAAAGATTTGTGGGTAGATTCAATGGGGGAATGGAGGTAGGTACGGAGCTCATCCCCACCGTTTCCCTGGCCTCAAACAAGCCTGGAAAACCCAGCCTTCTTATCTGGGATGAGACACTTCCACCAGTTCTCTGCAGCCAGTGGTGGTTTGATTCAGGTGTCCCCCATAAGCTTAGGTGTTCTGAATGCTAGGTCCCCAGCTGATGGCAACTTGGAAATTAAAGCCTCCTGGAGTCAGTGTATTGTTGGGGGTGGGCTTATGTTCTAGCCAGCTTCCTCTTGTCAGTACTTGGCACACTCTCCTGCTGCTGGTGTCTGCCTGATGTTGGCCAGGAGGTGATGTCCTGCCTCTGCTCATGCCACTTATTTTTTTTAGCTGCCATCATGGAACTTCCCCTCGAGTCTGTAAGGCAAAATCAACCTTATTTTCCCCCCACCACACACACACACAAGCTGCTCTTGGTTGGGTGTTTTCTGCCTGCAATGTGAACCTGATTGCAACACCAGCATGTGGGAATCGGGCTCCTGTCCTGACACTAACTGGCTGGGTCCGCTAACAGGACCACTTCCCTGCCCCTTCCTTGGGCATCTTCATCCCTGGAGAAGTGCAGCCGTGCTGGGCTTGCCTCCCTCCGTCCCTCCCCGTGCGATGCAGTGCGGCCCAGACAGGCTTCTGGCTACAGTGCGAGCACATGCGCACTTCGAATGTTGTCGCAGTCAGGTTCACATGACTGGCAGAAATCACCCAACCAAGAGCAGCTTGTGGGGAGAAAAGAAATGGTTATTTTGGCTTCTAGACTTCAGGAGGAAGTGCCATGATGGCAGGGGAAAACGATGGCATGAGCAGAGGGTGGACATCACTCCCTGGCCAACATAAGGTAAACAGTAGCAACAGGAGAGTGTGCCTGTCACTGACAAGGGGAAACTGGCTATAACACCCATAAGCCCGCCCCAACAATACACTGCCTCCAGCAAGCAAATTCCCAAATCCCCATCAGCTGGGGACCTAGCATTCAGAACGCCTAAGATTATGGGGGACACCTGAATCAACCCACCATACATATGCATGTGTTTGTGCAAGTGGTCAGATGTGTACATGTACAGGCACACATACGAAGCTTGCGGGGAGGTTTTACCTGCTGAGCCTTCCTAGGATCTCAATAATAGGTAACGCCCCCTCCCTCCCTTGCTGTGGCTCTATGCACCCACCTCCAGTGCCTGCTATCCTTGGTTCCCGCCTAACAGCTATGCCCGTGGGACAATTCAAAGCTTTTTTTCTTCCTTCCTTCCTTCCTAGGTAAATGAAGTACTATCTGCCACGTGTCTCCTTTTCCTTTTTCTTTTTCTTTTCCTTTTTTTTTTTTTCCTATTGAGAAGATCAGTCTAAATCAGGCTTGAGAAAGAACCAGAGTAGATTGCCTGGGACATGACTGGCAAAGATGGCTGAGGCTGGCTCCATGGAGGAGGAGAAGAGAGGGAGAGAAAGAGAACAGTTTTTTTTTTCTTTTCTCGAGAGCCTATTTATTTCATTCAGTTGAGAGTTAGGCATGCAGAGGGAGGCATATGGGCAGTTGTCAGGTATGAGAGACTTGAAAACCTAAAGAAACAAAAGCAAAGACTTCACGGCACCATGCTGTGGAGTAGAGATCTGATCTCATTTCATGTTCTTTGGGCAATCCACATATTTTTTAACCTAAGACAGCAGTGGTTTATTAATTATAAATTTCCTTTATCTTCTGCAAAATTTAAAAACATTTTTAGTTTAATTTTTAAATATTTATTTGAAAACGGAGAGAGAAAGAGAGACACAATGAGAGCATGTCAGGGCCTCCTGCCAGTGTAAACAAGCTCCAAATGCATGTGCCATTTTGCACATCTGGCTTTATGTGGGTGCTAGGGAACTGAACCTGGGCCTGCACATTTTGCAAGCAAGCACCTTTAACTGCTGAACCATCTTGCTAGCCCTAAATTTTAGTTTTCATTTTTAAGCAGAGAGAGAGAATGAGAGAGAAATGGGCACACCAGGGCCTCTTACCACTGCAGATAAACTTCAGCTGCATATGCCACTCTGTGCATGTAGCTTTATGTGGGTCCTGGGGAATCAAACCTGGGCTGTCAGGCTTTGCAAGCAAGTACCCTTAACCACTGAGCCAGTGCTCCAGCTCCTTTCTTTATCTTTGTCTTTTGGATAGGCTTAAAAGAAAATAACACTTTCAGTCCAACTCTGACAAACAAATCTTTTTTTAGACACATCGTGGTTCAGCTATGTTAAAATGTGAGATGTGTGTGTGTTAAAATACATGAATCTAATACTTTCAGTTTAGACTGTTTCAAATGCAACAATTTGCTGGAGCTGGACTGTGTGTGGCTCTTACACTGATTTAGACTACAGATATGTTTGGATCCTTTCTTGCCCTGTGCCCTCCTGATGTCTACTCTCCGAGCTTGACACATGGAAGGATTATTCACTCAGCTACATTAGATGAGGCAATGACATAGTCTTAAGGAATTGTAGCAAGTCCTCTCTCAGAGTCTTCATAGAACTTTTTTTTTTCATTTGAACGTCAGTTTGAAATGTGGATAGAAAGTTAGGCCACACTCATGCCCCCCGCCCCCCCCCCCCCCCCCCGTCCCTTACCGTACCAGTCAGCCATTGAGGTAATCACACTGACTTGGTTTCTGTCCCACTGTGTATGTTTAGGCTTGTGACAGCCTTGGTGCCAACTTCTCTGACTATCCCAGGCTCTTGAGGAGAGTCCAGAGGGAGCTTAGTGCACAAAGAGCACATTTGTGCCTGCAGACATGGGGGTGGCCCTCAGCGGTTTTTAAGAAACAAATTGTGGTGGGAATTGAAAGCATGGGGGTCGATCACATTGCCCTCAAGGGAAGAAAGGAGGTTTGTGGCCGAGCCCCCAAATCCTACCATCACTTAAGGGATGTGCAAAGGAATCTGAGAAGCAGCCTTCAGGAAATTATGAGGGAAGCTGAGAAAGTATGACATCAAGGAAACCTAGGGGAGCACTTAAAAAGGGGTAAGGGGGGCTTTAATCACCAGAGCAGAATGTTCTGGTAGATAGCACTGCATTTGAGCAAATAGCATTTTAAAGCTGCATTGCCTGGAGTGACCATAGCTTGTTTTCATCAGTTGCAGGCTGTAGATAGTCATTCTCCATCCTAAGTTCTGACATTGGAATCCCCTCTGCCATGCCTTCTACCAATCACCCCATGAGACCCATTGGCTTCCAATTCCTGTGCCAAGCCTGACAAAGATAAGAAACTGGTAAAAGTCATATGGTACCCCTGGCGAGAGTTGCCACAGAAGGAAGCACCAATCTCTATAAACATACATTGACCAACCTGGGCTTTGGCCACCTGTTCCCGCTGAATTAACAAACTGGCTGCAGCAGCTGGTGTCCTGGGGTGGTGGAGAGCAGGTCTGTCCTAGGATCCTCCTGCTTTCAAGTCCTCTCCTGCCTGGTGCTGGCTTCCAGCTCCCTCCGGCATGGCCCCAGGCCTCTGCTGAAGCACTTACCACCTACTTATCCTACGGAGTCACAAAGTGTTTGCTGTAGCCTGTCCTTTCCCTCTTCCTCCTGCAAGGAAGTCATCACTATTTATGGAAGTCCATTCCCTGTGATTTGATAGGCAGAGCACCATTCTTCCCATTCTTCTCAGACACGTGTTTATGGGATGTAGACCTAAGCAATGAGAACACTTCCTCCTTAGCCCCTGGGACTGATTTGGAGAGAGGAACATGATCCTGATGGGCTCACTAAACTCTTTCTCATGATGTAGCCAGCACCGTCAATAAGATACACTGTGTGCCGAAGTTGCTGGCTGTATGTCAGTGGCTGGTGTATAGACTACACATGTTTGCATAAAGTCAACACTAGTTTTGCAGTGATGCTGAGACATTTGGTGTGTTTTTTTTTTTTTCAAGGCAGGGTCTTGCGCCAGCCATTCATCAGTTGGTGCAGACTGTGGATAATCATTCTCCATCCTAAGTTCTGACATTGGAATCCCCTCTGCCATGCCTTCTACCAATCACCCCTTGAGACCCCATTGGCTTCCAATTCCTGTGCCAAGCCTGACCAAGATAAGAAACTGGTAAACAGTCATTCATGCAAGTCACTATATATCCTCAGGGCGGCGCAGCCAGGCGCTGCGGTAAGATGTGACTGCGCCTCCATCTTGGCCAGGCTTGGCTCAGGAATTCGAATCTAGTACGTCTTGAACCATATGAATATGTGCAGTTCATGCTTTGCCCTACAGTTGCTGAAGTCATGTGCCTTGGGGGCTGGAGAAATGGCCTAGCAGTTAAGGTGCTTGCCTACAAAGCCTAGGGACTCAGGTTTGATTCCTTAGTGCCCATGTAAGCCAAATGCACAAGGTGGCACATGCATCTGGAGTTCATTTGCAGTGGCTAGAGGCCCTGGCACATCCATTCTCTATCTGTCTGTCTGTCTGTCTGTCTATCTATCTGCCTCTTTCTCCCTCTCAAATAAATAAATGAAATATTTTTTTAAAAGTCATGCGCCATGGATGTGTATCAACGTGAGTGACCTTACTAGAGGTGTTCAGAGCACACCCTACATGGCAGTAGCCCATGGTCCCATGCTTCATGTGACTTGGTGCCCAAGATGCAACTCTTGAGAGGACACCATAACGAAATAAGCTGGGGATGGGTGCATCCTTCGAGATTCTCAATGCGAAGTAGTGTGCTGAAGGTCCTAAAGTCACTGGTTACTTTTGTCCTTTCTATCTTCTGCTATTTCATCTTGTGATCTTTTTGCTGCAAGGAAAATGTGCTTAGCAAGCACTCTCTTTTTTTTGGTGTTTTAGAAATTTTTATTTGAAAATGTTTCCTCTTTTCTATTATTATTATTAGTTATGTACACTGTGTATACAGCCATGTTGGTACCATCGTTAGCCTCCTCCCTGCCCCCCCCCACAGGGACCCTCCTCACTGGGGAATATGGGTCATGCATTGTGGGGTTAGCCATCAGTTATGGGTAAGAGGCAATGTCTCTGTGTAGTGTCCCACCATGTGGCCCTAACAATCTTTCAGTCCCCTCTCCCACGAATTTCCCTGAGCCATGTTGGGTTCATCTTAGGTCTACCTCAGTGATGAGGTCTTGGGAGCTTGTGTCTCTGGATATCTGGTTTGGTAGGAGTTGAGTGTTCTCTATCTCCTTCACCCTTGCGCTGGGACCAGGTCCACCAAGAAAACAGCACTCTTGCTCATTTCCCCAATTACTGTTGGTTTCAGCTGGGGCCCTGGTGAGGTGCGATGGGCTGATTCTCTCCTCTGGATCTGCACCCATCTGAAAAAGAGAAGCAAATTCTCCAATGGAGAGTGAAGTCAGCACCAGATAAATGGGATAAACATTATTATTTCAGAGAGAATTTAATAGATGTAGGCCCTGTTGTAGCCCACAATTGGTGGGAGATTGATAATGGAAAGTGGGCCCATTTTCTGGATATGGTTCTGACTTGTTTACCAGAACCAGCTATGGGTTCTGTTCCAGTGAGCTGATCTGTTAGCCAAATCAAGAGCAGTTAGTTACCCACCATGGCTGTGTGCCATCATTGCACTTGTGTGAGCATCACATCAGGTTGTTTACTGATGAGTAGCTTAGACCATGAGTTGCTTGGACAGATGTTGGTCATTTTCTCCAAGTCACTCATGTAGCACCTTGTGGTACTAGATGAGCTGTCTGGGGACTGACTCTCTTCCAGATTCTAGCCAGGTCACTGCATGTTCCATACCAACAGCATATGATGTCTTCAGCAATAGGGTGTTACCATTAACCTTTGGTGAGTCATCAAGTACTCTGACAGAAATCTGTCTTGTTTTGGGAAACCTTGTAGGTATATCTGGTCAACAGCTCATTGTGGATGGTAGCCACATGCTGGTACTGGGAGTTATAGGTCAGTGCCAAAGAAAAGAAGGAAGAAAAAGATAGGTAATATGAAAGAGAAAGAGAGAAATGAGAAGATTAAGGTTAGTCTTCATCATACTCTCTCCAGGGCCTTGTGGTTCAGGTGTTCCTTCTAAGGACATGATGAAGATTCAACCATTTAGTCTGTCTTTTAGGATATAGAATTTTATGGTACCATTGCCATTTGGGTTCAGTTTTGTGTCCCCCCCCCCCCGCTTACCTTCCCCTCCTGTCCCACCCTCCCTAATGTCCGGTCCTTGAAATGGTTATGAGGTATGTCAGCATCTCAGGTAGATTCAGGTTAGGAGCCATAGATGAGTAAGACCATGTGCCAATTGTCTTTCTGTGATTGGGTGAGTTCACTGAGAATGATCTGTTCCAGGTTTGGCCATTTTTCTTCAAATTTCATTGTGTCATTTTTCCTTACTGCTGTGTAGAATTCCATCATGTAGATATACCACATCTTGGTTATCCATTTGTCTAATGATGGACATCTACATTGATTCCAGCTCTTAGCTATTATGAATTGAGCAGCTATAAACATGGTTGAGCAAATCTCTCTGAACTGAGGCATGGAGCTTTTAGGGTAAATGCCCAGTAAGGGAATAACTGGCTCTGTTGGTAATTCTGTAGTCAACCTTTTTAGGAGTCTCCATATTGCTTTCATAGTGGTTGTACCATCTTACATTCCCACCAACAGTGTTCCTATTTCTCCACATCTTCACCAGCATTTATTTTCATTTGACTTTTTAATGTTTGCTATCTTTCCTGGGGGTAAGGTGTAATCTCATAGTTGTTTTAATTTGCATTTCCCTGATGACTAGGGATGATGAATTTTCTTAAGTGTGTGTTTGCCATTTATATTTCTTCCTCTGAGAATTCTCTGTTTAGTTCTCTGCCCCATTTTGTGTTGTGTGACTTTTCATTGTTTAGGTTTTTGAGTTCTTTGTAGATCCTAGAAATTAGGCCTCTGTCAGTTGTCTTTCCAGCAAAAATTTTCTCCCATTCTGTGGGTTGGCTCTGCTTATTGTATGTTTGTCTGTGAAGAAACTTTTCAGCTTCATGAGACACCAGTGGTTGAGTGATTAAGTTCCTGAGCTACTGGAGTGTTGTTTAGGAATTCTTTTCCCATTCCTATATCAAGGAAAGTTCCTCCTAGTTTTTCTTCCAGTAGTAGCAGAGTTTCTGGTCTTATATTGAGGTCTTTGATCCATTTGGACTTGATTTTTGTATGGTGAGATGTATGGATTGAGTTTCATTTTCCTGCATATGGTTATCCAGTTTATCCAGCACCATTTGTTGAAGATGCTATCTTTTTCCAACCTACAGTGTTAGGGCCTTTGCCAAATATCAAGTAGCTGTAGTTGCTTGATCCCGATTCTGTTCCATTGGTCTATAATCCTGATTTTAGACCAGTACCATGTTGTTTTTATTACTATGGCTTTGCAATATAGCTTTAGATCAGGTTTGGTGATACCTCCAGAGGCGTTTCTTTTTGCTGAGGATATGCTTAGATATCTGAGGCCTTCTGCCATTCCATATGAATTTTGAGATCATTTTTTCTCTCTGTGCAGAAAAATATTGGAATTTTTATTGGTATTGTATTAAATCTGTACATTTGGCAAGCACTCTTAATAAATAGTAAGTTAATCACTGTATTGGTTAATGTATGTAATCTAGGGATGAGTTAAGATATATGAGAGGATATGTGAAGGTTACATGCAAACACTATGCCATTTTACATGAAGGACTTGAGTCCTCGTGGGTCTTAGTTTCTATTAGAAGGTCCTGGAAACAATGCCAGTAAGAACTGAGGGATGGCTATGCCATAAACTGCACAAAAGCAGAGACTGTGTTTCCCTTCTTCATTGTAGTATGCCCATGGCTTGATATGTTCTCAGCCCATTAGACGCCCTTGAATCATGAATGATTGATGCGCTCATGGTCCCCACTCTCTCTGGCACTCTATATTTATAAACCTGAGCTCCCCACAGTGCATTCTTTATGCTGTTTTGCCAACATTTCAAAACAGTTATCTTCTCCAAATGATATGTTTTTCAGGATGTAGTGAGACTTTAGGCATTTAAATTTGTTCCCTCAGTGCATAGGGCTCAACAAGCACAACTGTTTTCCATTAACCCAGATTCTTTGAAGCCTCCCTTCTGTATGGTTTGGGCTGGAAAAGAACCACAAGTCGGCCCTTCCCAGAGGTTTTCATTTAGGCCTGGCTAACAAAGTGCTAATGCCAACCTCGGAAAAGGGAAGGGCAAACAGGAACTCTGTGCAGGCTCTGCCATGCTGGGGCGGTTGAGCAATAGGGAGCTGAGCCACCTCCACCCTGGTGGGAGAGTGCTCCTGAGCTCCTGGCTCAGCATGGGCTCTTTCTTGGGGAAGGGTTTGTAGCAGTCCATTGCTGGAGCTACTCAGCTATCTCATCCCAGTGAAGATTTTTTTTTTTCCAAAAAATATTTTAGGAGGCTGGAGAGATGGCTTAGTGGTTAAGGTGCATGCCTGCAAAGCCTAAAGACCCAGGTTTGATTCTCTAGGACCACATAAGCCAGATGCACATGGTAGTGCATGGGTCTGGAGTGTGTTTGCATGGGCTAGAGTCCCTAGCATGCCCATTCTCTCTCTACCCTCCCCCCCCCCTCTCTCTCCCTCTCTCCTCCCTCCTGTCTCAAATCAACAAAATGTTTTTGAAAATTAAAAAAAAAATTAGTTGTTTGCAAGGAAAGAAAGACAGGAAGAGAAAAAGAGAAAGTGCACCAGAGCCTCTTGCTGCTCCAAATGTACT
Source organism: Jaculus jaculus (assembly GCF_020740685.1). Taxonomy (NCBI): domain Eukaryota; kingdom Metazoa; phylum Chordata; class Mammalia; order Rodentia; family Dipodidae; genus Jaculus; species Jaculus jaculus. Next base: position 23,533,028 of record NC_059102.1, on the reverse strand, counting down.
CCAGATGCATGAACCATTTTGTGCATGTGGCTTTACTTGGGTACTGAGGGATTTGAACCTGGACCAGCAGGCTTTACAAGCAAGAGCCTTTAACCCCTGAGCCATTTCCTCAGCTCAGAGATTTTTTTTAAAGTGCTTTATTTTAGGGGCAGAAGCAAGAAAAAGACTGAAAATATCCCACTCTGCATTCTGCTGAAAGGACCGATCAAGCACAGCCCACTCCCCATGAGCTAATAATTATTTTTAAAAAGACAATATTTTATGACATAAACAACTTATGTGACATTCAGCTATCACTTTTTAAAAACAAAATATATAAAATCTTGGAATACACCAGTACATATACATGAACATTTACAGTAGATTTTAATGGTAGAAGTCACTTTGAATCTCAACTATGTAAAATGTTATTCCTCAAAAACAAAGTTAGCTTTTCTCATTAGAAGACCTATATTACCAATGAGCTATATACTCAATGATTACTTTGAATTTCATCAATAAAAATTTCATAGAGGGCTGGAGAGATTGCCTAGCGGTTAAGGCATTTGCCTGCAAAGCCAAAGGACCTTGGTTTGATTCCCCAGGACCCATGTAAACCAGACGCACAAGATAGTGCATGCATCTGGAATTCATTTTCAGTAGCTAGAGGCCCTGGCTCCTCCATTCTTTCTCTCTCTTTCTCTATTTCTTTCTCTCTCACTCTCTCAAATAAATAGTTTTTTTAAGTTTCATAGAAACTTGTTAGCTTCAAACTCTATGTGTCTGACAGTGAGCCTAAACTTGATTCTCCTGTCTCCACAGCAATGTCTTAAGTGGCCAACTGTGGCAGGAAGGAAGGGAGTATAAGCAGATTCTTCCAGTAGCCACATGGTCATCAGGATTTTGTGGGAGCTCTGTGGGTTCTATGTACGAGGCCCTGAATATACTCTTGGTACGAAGCAGAAATGCAGACATGGTTACTGCCTTTAGGGAGCTTACCATCCAGAACAGGTCACTGGAAATTAGCCAGCCTGTGTGTACATGTGGATAAGATATTGAGATAAAGTGACCCCTGATGGCTTTGGGCTTTTTAAGGTGTCAGCTTGTCAGTGGGTCACCTTGGCCAGGGCATGTCTGCCCAGAAAGGCTCTGCCTGAGCAATTCCAGAAGGTGTATCAGGAAGGAGGATCAGGTGAGCATCATGAGACCTGAGGGGAGAAGCCAAGTCCGGAATGTCAACCAGGATAGGGTGGTGCTGACATATTGGTTCAGGCAGGAGGCCAGACAGTCAAGCAGCCCAGCATATAAAAATCAAGATGTGGCCTTCGTAGCCATGCTGCTGGCTAGTTAGTGGCCTTTCCTCTTCCTCTTCTTCTTCTTCTTTTTGTCATTGGCTATTTTTCTTTCTTTTTTTAATTTACTATTTTATTTATTTGACAAAGACAGAGCGAGAAAGAGAGAGAATGAGAATGGGCACATCAGGCCCTCCAGCCTCTGCAAACAAACTCCAGACGTATGAGCCACTTTGTGCATCTGGCTTAAGTAGGTACTGGAGAAATCGAACCTGGGTCCTTTGGCTTCACACTAATCACTAAAGCCACTCTTTACTTCTTTCTTTTTCTTAAAATATATTTTATTTATTTATTTGAGAGAAAGAGACAGAGAGAGAATGGGCACACCAGGGCCTCCAGCCACTGCAAACGAACTCCAGATGCATGCGCCACCTTGCCCCTTGTGCATCTGGCTTACATGGGTCCTGGAGAGTTGAACCAGGATCCTCTGGCTTTGCAGGCAAGTGCCTTAACCACTAAGCCATCTCTCCAGCCTCAGACTCCTTTTTTATGGCAATGGCCTTTTATCCATTCTATAGATAAATAACTGTATCAAGTCAAGATAATGACAAGATATGCAAGGATGAAAGTAAAAGTCCTCTTAAACCAAATGTTTCTCCCCAGACATGTTTCATTAATACTTCAGTTCACATACTTCCAGACTTTCCCCATGCTTATGTTGATACAAATGTGTACATATATGTGTGTATATTTTATAAAGAAAATATTACTGTGCATATTGGTCTATTTGTTTCTAAATATAAGAACTCTTTTCAACAATATATCATATATGTCATTTCAAGTTCATACACAAAATATTCTTTTCAGTGACTAGTGTGGGTATTGGTAATTAACATACCTAGTAATGGTTATTTTGTTGACTTGAAAAAAAAATCTTTTTTTTTAAGATAGGATCTTGCTGTAGCCCAGGCTGACTTGGAATTCACTATGTAGTCTCAGGCTGGACGGAACCCACAGTGGTCCTCCTACCTCTGCTTTTTGAGTGCTGGGATTAAAGGCGTACACCACCATACCCATCTTTCAAAATTATTTATTTATTTGCAAGGAGAGAGAGAGAGAGAGAGAAGAGAAACAGAGAGAATGGGTGTGCCAGAGCCTCTAGCCTCTGCAAATGAACTCCAGATACTTGGGCCACTTTGTACATCTGGCTTTATGTAGGGAATTGAGCCTGGGTTGTTAAACTTTGCAGACAAGTTAAGTGGTTTAACCACTGAGCCATCACTCCAGCCCTCAAATGTTTTTTTTTTTACTTTTATTTATCCATTTTGAGATACAAAGTGAGAGAGAGAGAGAGAGAGGGAGGGAGGAAAGGAGAGGGTGGGGGGGGGGAGGAAGCAGATACAGAGAATGGGCAATTCAGGGCATCCAGCCACTGCAAATGAACTCCACATGCATGTGCCCCCTTACACACCTGGCTTATGTGGACATTGAACCTAGGTCTTTAGTTTCTCAGGCAAATGCCTTAGCCACTAAGCCATCTCTCCAGTCTGAATTTTTTTTCTATTGCAAATTTTACTGAAATGGACATATGTGTCTATAAATCTGTCTTATTTCAATTCCTTGAAACTGGCATTGCTGTGTCAAAAGTACATGTGTAAAATTTTAGAAGATTTTGTCAAATCACCTTCCTCCCCAAATTGTGCCAATTTAGACTTTCACTAGCAATGTATGAACATGCTAACTTTCATACATCCTTGCAAGCACTGGGCTCTACTCATTTTTTAAATTTTTGAATTCCAGGCTGGAGTGATAGCTCAATGGTTAAGGGCATTTGCTTGCAAAGTCTGATGATCTGCGTTTGGTTCCCCAGTACCCATGTAAAACCAGATAAACAAGGTGGTGCATATGTCTGGAGTTCCTTTACATTAGAAGAAGGTCTGGCACACCCATATTCATTCTCTGTCTCTGTCTCAAATAAATAAATAAGCTAATTTTTTAAAAAATTGCATTTCCCCGACAACAGCGAAGTTGAACATCTTTTAATGTTTATTCACCATCTGCCTTTCTTCTCTGAATTCTTTTTAAAATTTATTTGCAAGGAGAGAGAGAGTATGTGTGAGTGAGAGAGAGGGAGGGAGAGAGAGAGAGAATGCATGATCTACTTTGTACATTTGGCTTTAGGTGGCTACTAGGGATTCAAACCCACACCAGCAGGCTTTGCAAGCAAGTACCTTTGACCACTGGGCCATCTCTTAGCCCTTCTCTGAATTTTTGATTTATATTCTTCACCTGTTTTTCTGTTTGGATGTCTGAATTTTCTAAATTTTAATCACTCTGTATTTTAGAACAGACATCTGTCACAGAGTGAAAAACAATGTATTTTGAATCACCCAGGGATGGGGTGGAGTCAGGGTGTACAGCCAGAACTGGGTGCCAGAGGACTGTGTTTGATAAGAGGGTAGTAACACTCTGACTACTAAATGTTGCAAACAATTCACCCAAGGCTGCATTTATTTTTTTAACGTTATATTTATTTATTTATTTGAGAGAGAGAAAGAGATAGATAGAAAGAGAGAGAACGGGCATGCTGGGGCCTCTAGGCACTGCAAGTGAACTCTAGATGCATGCACCACAATGTGCACGTAGCTTACATGGGTACTGGGGAACCAAACCTGGGTCCTTAGTTTGCACAGGCAAGTGCCTTAACGGCTGAGCCATCTCCCTAGCTCTGCCATTTGTTTTGTAACTTTATCTGTGCTATCTTTCATCATGCAAACATTCAAAATGTTCCAGTAGTCATATCTGCAATTCTTTTTTCTTCCTGGCTTCTGGGTTTCCTGTCTTGCTTAAGCAGGCTCCTCATCCTCATGTTACATAATTAGTCTCCTGTGTCTTATAACGCTTTTATGGCCTCGCTTACTTATATCCATTGTGTGAGCGTCTCAGGAACTTGTATTCACAGTAGATGAGGAATGTACATGGCTAGCAGAGTCCAGTTGCATCTCTGACCTTCCCTTTCTTGTCCCTGGAAGTGCATTAGGGAGATGGTTTCATTCTTTTTATGAATTTTTTTTGTTTATTTTTATTTATTTATTTGGGAGTGACAGACCAAGAGAGAAAAAGACACAGAGAGAAAGCGAGAGAGAAAGAGAGAATGGGCGCATCTGGGCCTCTAGCCACTGTAAACAAACTCCAAATGCATGTGTCACCTTTTGCAATTGGCTTATGTGGGTGCTGGAGAGTCAAGCCTTGAACCGGGGTCTTTAGTCTTCACAGGCAAGTGCTTAACCGCTAAGTCATCTCTCCAAACCTGGTTTCATTCGATTTTTTAAAAATATATTATTTGTTTAAGAGAAAGAGAGAGAGGAAAAGAGAGAGAGAGAGAGAAAATAGGTGCACAAGGGCCTCCAGCCACTTCAAATGAACTCTAAACACATGTGCCACCTTGTGCATCTGAATTACTTGGGTCCTGGGAAATTGAACCTGGATCCTTTGGCTTCACAGGCAAGTGCCTTATACGCTAAGCCATCTCTCCAGCCCTTATTCCTTTTTAGGAGTTAAAAAAACTCAGCATGATGGGGCTGGAGAGATGGCTTAGTGGTTAAGGCGTCTAACTACAAAGCCAAAGGATCTGGGTTCAATTCTCTAGTACCCATGTAAGCCAGATGCACAAGGGGGAGCATGCATCTGGAGTTTGTTTGCAGTGGCTGGTGGCCCTGGCACTCACTTACTCTCTCTCTCTCTCTCTCTCTCTCTCCCTCCTTCTCTCTCTCTTTCTATCTCTCAAATAAATAAATAAATTATTTTTTAAAGAAGTCATCATGAGGGCTGGAGAGATGGCTTAGCACTTAAGCGTTTGCCTGTGAAGTCTAAGGATCCCAGGTCGAGGCTTGATTCCCCAGGACCCACGTAAACCAGATGCACAAGGGGGCACATGTATCTGGAGTTCGTTTGCAGTGGCTGGAGGCCCTATCTGCCTCTTTCTCTCTGTCTGTTGCTCTCAAATAAATAAATAAAAATAACCATTTTTTTTTTAAATGTCGGCATGAGATCTCATTAATGTACACACTTACATAGATAATTCAACAGCTTGTTAATCCTGATTATTAATATAAATGTCAAACACTTGTTATTTTTCTATGATGGGATTGCAGATGTTTCTAAATTTCCTGTATTCATTTGCACTTTCTTGTTTACCTATATAAATTACTACTATCTGTGCACTAAAATATATCCAAAGAAATAAGTCAGGAGAGGTGATTTTCATCAGGATCTCCTAGTGGTCCCGGCAGGCCTGTCCTCACGAGGCACACAGGCAGGCTCTGAGGGCAGCCCCAGGTGTCTTCACACTTTCGGCTCTCCTTTCAAGTGTGGGGTCTGATACCCAGCAAAGGCTTGCACTCAATGGCTCCATTTCTCTACAGACTTAGTGTTCATAGCGATGTCAACTCATTGAACTGCGATGTTTATTCTGGCCGCAAATCTATTTCCTGTCTTCCCCCTTTTCTCCTACAGTGGGTAAGCTACATGTGTTTGGGAAAATCAACTCTAAAAACATGAATAAAAGCCAAATGAATTTATATTGTAGGCCAACTCAGCAATGACCAGTAAGGATCATTTCTTCAGGCTTCAACAACACTTTGACACTAACGTGATTGCCCACCACTGCCCCAGGGGTTCCCTGGATTATGTGGTATGACTTCTCAGTAGTATGTGTGTCATTGATTTGATCCTTAGACCAGACCCAGGAATGCTGGGAAATGGCATAACTACACCCACCAGAGCACTTGTGGGAAATGCTGATCTTCCCTCACATCTGAGGTTCAACAATTTGGAGAATATGCCCTTTAAGCATCTAAACTTTCCAGATTTGAAAACAATTTCGCATTCATTTGTTCGTCCTATTTATTTAGGTGTGTGGTGTATGCACATATGTGTGCAGATGTGTGTGCACAGACACACATGAAGAGGCAAGAGGACGACTTTGGGTGTCGTCTGTCATTCTTTGTCCTTATTTCCTTGAGGCAGAGACTTATTGAACCTGGAGCTCACTAGGTTTTGGTTAGACTGGCTTACCAGTGAGCCCTAGTGATTCTTTTAATCCCTGGGGTTACCGTCATGTGTGGCCACACCTGACTTTTCACATAGGTTCTGGGAATCAAACTCGGGTCCCCATGCTTCTGCAGCAAGCAGATTACCCATGAGCCATCTTTCTGGCTGCCAACAGTGTGTTTTCTGACATAATATTTTCTGACATAATATTTTCTGGCTGCCAACAGTGTGTTTTCCCTAAAGCTCTGTCTTGCTAAACTATAGAATGCTAACATTTGACATTTTCTGAGAAAGCCCTTGTGTCAATCCTTCTACAAAGCTCCTAGTGAAGGTGACCTCAGAGTTTTGGATATGTGATGTTTGCAAACCTGTTTGCCCTAGAACTCAATGACTACATTGCTTTTAAAGGTCTTGTTTCCTCTCTAAAGTTTTGCTTTCCCTTTCCTTGCTCTCATGTTGACCTTTTTATGTTCCAATTAATAATCAGTATGTTTATTTGTTTTTTAAATATTATTTTATTTGAGAAAGGCAGATAGAGAGAGGAGAATGGGCACGCCAGGGCCTCCAGCCACTGCAAATGAACTCCAGACACATGCACCACCATGCACTGTGTGTGTGTGTGTGTGTGTGTGTGTGCGCGCGCGCGCGCACACACACGTGTGTGAGATTTATTTATTTATTTGTTTATTTATTTGAAAGAAAGAGACAGATAAAGAGAACAGGAGCACTAGGGCCTGTTGCCACTACAAACTCCTGACCTATGCACCACCTTTTGCATCTAGCTTACATGGGTACTGGGGACTCGAATGTGGGTCCTTAGGCTCCACAGGAAAGCACCTTGACTGCTAAGCCATCCTTCCAACCCAGTATGTTTATTTCTAAAAGCAAAACTCCTTAATTATTACTTATCACCCATGGCAGGAAGCCAAAAATCCAAGCTTACTCTCAGTATGTAAGCTAAGAAAATATGGGCCTATAAAGCTTTCCTCTGAGTTGAGAGAAAAGAGAAAAGATGGCATCAGCTCTTTTGCTCATTCACAAGTCTTTTGGGATTTTTTTTTTTTTTTTCTGGTTCCACACTGAAAAGATATTTTTGCAATAGTGCTGCTTTATACATGAAGGAATGGATACCAATGAGACATAGTGAGTTGGCAAGGGCACATGGCAAGTAACTGACAAATCATGTACTCAAACATGAATGCCTTCCTCACTGTTATGATCCCATGAGGTCTGGCCCTGCTGAGACCAGTGGGGACACTTGGCTGGGGCAGAGCTCCCTAGAGCCTCTCCTGGATGTTGTTCAGGAAGTGTGGGCCAGCTCTTTGTAGACCCTTGACACTTCATGGGGTTTAACCAATTCCCTGATGCACCAAGATCCCTTCTGCTGATGAAGCAGGGCCCTTCACCACAAGGAATTAGCATTTGCCAAATAGCTGCGTTTATATCCAGAGTGCTGGTTTGTTGCAGCTGTGTCCTGCAGGGGATTGTTGGAGCTTATCTTCCCTAGCGTGAGATGTGCTGAGGGCTGTACAATTCTGACCCAGATAGAAATCAGCTGCAAAACACCTAGCCTAAACACACATGCATGCACTCATTCTCCCTCTCCCTCTCGCTCGCTCTTTGTAACCTAAACCAAATGTTACTGACACGTCCTCTCCCCAACAGTCTGACTTCTCAGAATGCTGAGAACTTGGCCAAAACAAACTGCCACGGCCCCCAGGGGAGTCCGTCTCCGGAGGTACTACTGTATCTGTGAGCCTCCTGTCTTCTGCCCCACGTGCCTCATTGTCACATCTCGCCTGCAGCGAGAAGGCAGTGAGGAGAGTGGGCATCAGGCTGCCCAACTGGCCAGGACCAAGCAGGGACCTTGAGCCACTGCACATTAAGAGAACCATGGTGGAAATGGGCTTTCTCTTTTGGAAACACTACCGAGAACTAACCAAAGGCTTTAACCCTCCAGCTGTTCCCTCCGAGGTCCTGGGTCCTCATGGTCCTCACGTGTTTGAACTATCATTCAAGTCCATGAGTGACGGGCCACGCTTTACCTCCCTCCCAGCAGGGAGTCGCCTTCTCTGCTCTCTCTTTCTCGTCTTTGATTAGCACCCTCCTAATGCACTTATCACTTCCCACCACATACAATACTTTTTGTGGGTTGCATCATTTCTACTGGCCTAATCTATATGTTCCTTAGGGGTAGGGCCTCTGTTTATCTTTGTACCCCGAGGCCTTAATGTGGAACGCTTTGTGAGGTGCTCAATAAAATTTGTTGAAGGAGGAACCCACAACCACAAGGCTGAATTCACCTTGAGAGAAGTGACAAGGCATCCAACTTCCCAACTCCACCCATCTGCTGAAAGAACACCTCCACCCCAGCCTCCCCAAAGAGCAATGGGGACAGAGACCTCGAGGGCATGTGCTCCAACGCTTTCATTTCAGAGGCGAGACAAGGAGACTAAAACCCAGTACCGGGTGATGGGCTGTGGATGTGTTTAACTTCATTTAAAGCCAAGGGAACTGAGGTCCTATTAGGAGAATCAACGTTCCTGAAGTCAGACAGGGAGCAGGTGAGGGAGCTGGGATTTAAATCAGGGTCTGCCTCCCATAGAAATCTGTTTTGTCTTGTGAAGAGGCAGCCTATTTGGGTCCTGCCCCTGAAGAGTCTATTGCCCCACTGGTTTCCCAGAAAATGGCTCTTGCTGGCCAGGTCAGGGAGGGTCTAGGCACCAAGACAGGCAGCAGCTGGCTGCAGTCCATTCGAAGCTGTTTATGAACTCTGCAGTCTGAGACCTGGCAGCCCAGCTACCCCAGCTGGGCCTTTTGACAGAAGATCTATCAGGAAGCTCCCCTAATGTCACACAGAGCCTTTGTACACAAGGCACAGAGTTCTCCAGTGAGGAGTTTGTGTTGGCTATGCTGGTGGGGGCAAGGGAAGTGGAGGCCTCCAGCCTTCTGCCAGTGGGGCTCTGCTCCAAGCAGAGCTGGTGCTCCCGCCAAATAGAACCCAAGTGGAAACTTGGGAAAGCAGTAGCCTGGGTGGTATTCAGGGCAGCAGACAAGGAACCCCTCGGGGACTTGAACTAGGGTTTTGTTTCACAAAGCTGATGTAGGCAGTCGAAAACTCAGGCTGGTTTAATCCCTTAATCCCAGTCCTGCTTGTTATTGCTGGGAGGACCTGGGCAGGTTTTTTTTTTTTTTTTTTTTTTTTTTACCTTTCTGAGTTCAGTTTCTTCTTCTTTTCTTTCTGTTTAGCCCAGCAATTCACTGTGTAGTCTCAGGCTGGCATCAAACTCACAGCGATCCTCCTATCTCTGGCTTTCAGTTTCTTCACTTGTGGTACAAGGGGGATAACAGCAGTCACTTGCTGGGTGTGATGAGGTCATAGAGACATGGGGTATGGGGGTATGCAGTAGTTACTCACATAGTCGAGCAGTTAGGAACTTTTGTGAGCAGCCCCCCAGTCCTCAGATTTATGAACTAATAAAAGGCCAGGACTGCAGAGAACACCCAGGCAATAGTGTCGAATGAGTATGGGCTGAAAAAGAGGAAACAACATAATCATGAGCAGACACACATTTAGAGGAACTTTGGCCCAGAGACAGTTGAATGGATGACAATGTGTTTCTAGTTAGGAAGCAGCTAACGGAAGAACAGTATGGAGTTGTTGCTTTGTAAATGTTCTCAACTTAGCATGTGTAATTTAGAATGTGTGTGTGTCTGTGTGGTATATGATATAATGTGTGGTGTATATGTGATGTATAGGTATGTGTGTATTCATATATGCAGAGTGTGTATCTGCATGCAGTATGTGTGTGGTGTACATGTGTGTGGGGATTGTGTTGTCTACAATAAAATTGTAGAGGCTTGTCTTTTGATGATCAATAGTAAAGGAAGGAAACATTTATTATGCAAGTGTAAATATATATATTCATTATGTAAATACACAATTTACCCAATACATAATACACTTATATATTTATTATGTTAAAAAAATATATATTCTATAATCCAATGGGTCTCGGACAAGAGAAATCACTTGTTTATACACTCAATCCCCAGTTGGGTAGCAGAGGTGACCTTGGGCCTAGATCTACCTGACAGTAGCAGGGATTGTGGGCTTGAACCCCAAATGAAGAAGAGACCCATCCTGAATGCAGATAGAGTGAGGGTTTGTTTTGTGTCTGAGCTTCCCCTTGCTTTTCTTGTGGTGGCTCACCCACATAGCTATGCTCTGCTCTGGCTCCTAGACCTGCCACTTCCTGTACCACTTGTTGACACCCTGGTTTGTTTTTGTGAGCTCTTCCTCTGAACCAGGTCTCACCCCAGTGAAGCCAGCTCACTGGGGAAAGAAGGCTGGCCTCTGGACTGAGGTGGAGGGATCAATTCTGGGTAGATCAACTTGCTTGGGTTACCTAGGATCCAGTGTGGCTGGGGACCCTGAAGAAGTCCCTGCCATTGGGGAATGGTGGGCAAAAATGCAACAGCTCCTCTCTTGGCATGTTTACCGTAAAGTAAGGCCTCAGCTGCAAGCATTGTGATTTATTCTACTGAAGAGCACCTGGAATTCCCAGCAAATGAAAGGCATCTGCTTAGGCAAATCAGGATGTGAAACTCTAAGGACAGTCCCAAACAGACTCTTGCACAGAAAAATAGTAATCTTATTAGTTCCTTTATTCTTTCACCAAACATTGGCAAGCACCTATACTATGTCAAATGCAGGGATAAGGCTTGGCTTTTCAGACACCTACAACCCAGGCAACTGAGGATATAGCTTAATTGGTAGAGTGCTTAAGTCCCTGGGGTTAATTCCTAGCACTGCATAAACTTGGAATGGTGATGCACACCTGTAATACTTGGTAGGTGGAGAGGTAGAAATGTCAGGAGGATCAGAAGTTCAAGGTAATAGTGAGTTTTGAGGCCAGCCTGGGCTACATGAGACCCTACTAAAAAAGAAAAGAAAAGAAAAAGAAAAAACACACAAACCAGTTGAGAATCAAATGTGGAAACAAAAGGCTGAATGAGCCTGGAAACCCCCCAGCATGAGAATGGACAGATAATGCAAACACTGGAGAAGGAAAGTTCACTCTTTCTTGGCCTGAAGAAAATGCATAGCTGATGCTATTTTACAAGTCTGAAAAGACCATCCAGGATTCCAGAAGTAAAAGTAATTTCAGTAGCAATGAAGTAGTGTTGTTATTATTTACTGAGTACTTACAATAGGTGACTCATTTTGATGAGCACTTTATAAATGTTATTTCATTTATTTGAACAGCTCTCCTGCAGCAGACACTATTATTATCCCTGTATTACAGGAGATGCAACTGAGGCTCAGAGAATTTTGTTTGTTTGTTTGTTTGGTTTTCAAGGTAGGGTCTCGTTCTAGCTCAGTTTGACCTGGAAGTCACTGTGTAGTGTCAGGGTGGCCTCAAACTCACGGAGATCCTCCTATCTCTGCCTCCCAAGTTCTGGAATTAAAGGCATGCACCACCATACCTGGCGAGGCACAGGGAATGTAACTTGCTCAAAACTGACACTTCATTTGTTGAACAAAGTTCATCTGGGAAGCAAAGGGTCTAGATTTCATGAGGAACCAGAGAGCAAAGGGACAATAAGATGGACTTGTTTTTGAAAGACTTCTGAGATGAGGTAGGGAACAGGGCCCGGCGTAGCCTGCTTGGACATGTGGTCTCACCTGGATACAAGGTCACATCAATTGCCACAGTGGTGGCTGTGAAGAAGTCCTTCCACAGAACAAGTTCCAACTCCTTTCTGGCTTTGCTCCCTGTAGCCCCGGGGCCTCTACTTTTTAAGAGGCCTTCCTGTGCTCTGCCTGCAGAAATTTTATAGTGCTTCCTAAGTTTAGGACTCAGAGAGCACACATAGTATTAATGCACCACCCGAGGCTACTTCCACACTGATTGTGAAAGAGCTAGAGACACTTCACAGGTGGTACTTAAAATATTCCCAGGCCTCTAGTAGTCCCTGGGAGACCCAGCATCGGGGCTGCTATTGACTCAATCACCTTTGAAAGGGAGCTGGAGTCAGCAACTCCTTTCCTCAGCTAGAGGATTCCCCCAGAGTATAGCAATAGCTGCGGTCCTTTGAAAAGTGTTATTTTCTTCTTATGATCATCGATTGTGCTTGGCAAAACTTTGGTTTCAAAGAGATTGTATAGTTTCCAAAAATTAATCCTTCAATGTCCATAGCTATGAGCCTTTGGGTTTGCTAAGGTTGATGGCCTTGGGCACCACAATGGCTATATGACATTAGTCATATATGGCTAATGAAAGGGCTTTTATAGAGGGTCGGTTCCACGTAGTTTTCATGTTTTCTTGAGATTTGTCTCTTCAAAGCATGTTGTGAGAAATTAGCTTATAAGCACAAATATTATACCACTCATCCTCCAGGATGAAACTACGTGTAACCATGGAAAGAGGTTCATGCTATAAGCACAATCTTGGGCCATGAGCCAACCCAGAGATTATATTGGATTGATCACAGGCCTGGGAATCTGGGAAGATGGATGGCTCAGCAGTTAAAGATGCTTATTTGTAAAACCTGCTGATCATAATTCAATTCCCAAGCCACCCATGTAAGTGAGATACAAAAAGTGGTGCAAGCATCTGTTGTTTGCAATGGCAAGAGGCTCTACTGGTGCACATGTGTGCACACATGCATGCACAACTAAATAAATTTTAACTTTTATTTTAAATGCTTGATTGAGGCCGGGCGTGGTGGCGCACACCTTGAATCCCAGCACTCGGGAGACAGAGTTAGGAGGATTACCATGAGTTTGAGGCCACCCTGAGACTCCATAGTGAATTCCAGGTCAGCCTGGGCAAGAGTGAGACCCTACCTTGAAAAACCAGAAAATACACACAAAAAAAAGCTTGCTTGAAAGCCCAGAAAGAACTTGAGGAGAATTTTTTTTAAATTTTTATTTATTTATTTATTTGAGAGCGACAGACACAGAGAGAAAGACAGATAGAGGGAGAGAGAGAATGGGCATGCCAGGGCTTCCAGCCTCTGCAAACGAACTCCAGACGCGTGCGCCCCCTTGTGCATCTGGCTAACGTGGGACCTGGGGAACCGAGCCTCGAACGGGGGTCCTTAGGCTTCACAGGCAAGCGCTTAACCGCTAAGCCATCTCTCCAGCCCGACCTATGTCTTTTGACTATCTGAAATAGAACTTAAAAATTCTCCGACCTATGTCTTTTGACTATCTGAAATAGAACTTAGAAATTCTCCTCAAGGGCTGGAGAGATGGCTTAGCGGTTAAGCGCTTGCCTGTGAAGCCTAAGGACCCCCGTTCGAGGCTCGATTTCCCCAGGACCCATATTAGCCAGATGCACAAGGGGGCGCACACATCTGGAGTTCGTTTGCAGAGGCTGGAAGCCCTGGCGCACCCATTCTCTCTCTCCTTCTATCTGTCTTTCTCTCTGTGTCTGTCGCTCTCAAATAAATAAATAAAAACAAACAAAAAATTTTAAAAAGACATAGGTAATATATATAATGAAACTCAGAACTAGAATTACAAATCAAGCTACTTACCTTCTATTCTAAAACCCTATTTCATTGAATTTGTGTTTTTCAATGTGTGTGCCCTAAGATATTAATAGGCAACTTGAAAAAAAAAGAAAGGTCTGTACACACTGGGTTAAACAAAGTTATGTGTTTACCTCTGATGTTGTAATCTTCCAAGAAGGAAGATAAGTTTTCTCTCCAGCTTCCTTCATCCCAGCACCTTCTTGTGGTAGAACATCTGTCATCTGTGGAGCATTTTGGGACATTGTATGAGGCTTCCTCTCTTAAGTTCAAGAGATTTTAATGATGAGGTTACAAATTTTGTTTAAGAAAGGTTTGGAGGTTCAATTTATATTCTTTTTACTGGCATACCTGACAGGAATGATTCCTGGGGTATCCCAAAATCACATTTCTACCCCTCTCTCTCTCCTTTTACTCTCTTTCTCTCCTTGGTTTTTCAAGGTAAGGTCTCACTCTAGCCCAGTCTGACATGGAATTCACTATGTAGTCTCAGTGTGGTCTCAAACTCATGGTGGTGCTCCTACCTCTGCCTCCTAAAAGCATGTGCTACCACGACCTCTGCCTCCTCAGTAAGTGCTGGGATTAAAGGCATGTGCTACTATGCCAGGCCATTTCTACCTCTTAAAAAGACAACTACTGTTCTTAAAATAAATTTGCTCTGTTTGCTTATTGTGATTACTCTAATCATATCTGACTATGTACCAGGATTGACTTATTGAGGAAAGGAGTCTGGTGGCACACCTGGTCGAGTACCCACTCTGAGCATGAGCCCCAATGTGAAAGCATGGCATTTTCTAAATGCTCTTGATCCTTTTTGGAAAATGACTTGCTTTGGTTTCTAATGAAAAATGTTATATTCTTGCTTTGATATCAAATGCATGTTCATTATTCATGAAATGCATCAATGCACATTCATTATGCATATATGTAAAACATACATAGAATTCTAGGAGTTTTTGCACCCTTTGAGGGCATCAATAAACCATTGATTTGGGACTGGAATTGGCTCAGGTGTTAAGGTGCTTGCCTGCAAAGTTTAAGGACCTGGGTTCAACTCCCTAGTGCCCATGCAAAAGCCAGAGACACAAGGTGACACATGCATTTGGAGTTGTTTGCAGTGGCAAGAGGTCCTGTGTGTGCCCAGTCTCTCTCTCTCTCCTTCCCCCTGCTTCTCTTTGCTTGCAAATGAATAAATATCTAAAATATTTGAAATTAATGATTTATTGCCCTCAAAGAGAACTTTCTAAAAACATCACACGTACATACATGCCCAACACAAGGGACGGTAAGCCTCTCTGTCGCCCCTCTGCAGTACTTTTTTCCTCTTTGAATTGAATTCTGAGTTTTTGGAGGGTGGTTGTTGCCAGCTAGGTCCTGCTTCCATAACAGTTGTGCCGTTGTGCTGAAGGAATGTCAATCATGTCCCTGTTTATGCTCAGCTGCATGGCTTGGGGATTTCCCAGAGCTGTGATCTAAGAATGCCAGTCCTAGGTTTTCTTTCTGGAAGTGGCTTTCCTAGCCTATTGGAGAGAAGATGCAGGGTTGAGAACAGAGGCAGCAGAGGAGCAGAACGGCAGGGCACAAGCAGGGTCTTGCGCGAAGAAAGCAGGGAGCTGCACGTATTAAGATTTCTCTGTATTTGCCTGGAGCTAGATGCATCCATCTCTGGGCCTTAGTTTGGGTTGGTTCACATGACATCTGGGCCTTGCTAGGCATCTCCCTTCCCCTTCCCCTGCACCTGCCATGGGGGTGGACTTCGCTTTTTACTATGAAACTGAATAACAAAATCTGACCTTTGTTGTGGCGTTCCCCATTCTCTTATTTGCTACTATTTATATTTTCTGCTCAAAATAAACAGAAGGGACTGGAGAGATGGTTTAGTGGTTAGGTCGTTTGCCTGCAAAGCCAAAGTACACAAGTTCGATGCCCCAGGACCCATGTAAGCCAGAAGCACAAGGTGGCACATGCATTTCGAGTTTGTTTGTAGTGGCTGGAGACCCTGGTACACCCCACCCATACTCTCTCTATATCTGCCTTTCTCTCTCTCTCTCCAATAAATAAATGAAAAAAACATTAAAATAAATAAATAGAACCTTGATTAGTTCTGTTAACTTCTTTTTCTTTGTGTATCTCCTTATACCCAGCATTTTCTTGAACCCATCCTGTACCCTTTCCCTCTTCTGTATTTCCATGCAGACCTTGGTCTCCTAATCACAACTGAAGATCATTCATTACACTTTTTAAGTGTGTGTTGTATGAGTGCATGTGTGTGTTTGTATGTGTATGGAGGCCGGAGGTTGACGTGGGTGTGTTCCTCGACAGCTCTCCACCCTACTTGAGTCAGTGTCTCTCACTTGAACCCAGGGCTTGATAATTTGGCTAGTCAAGCTTGCCAGCTTGTCCTTGGGGATCCTCTGTCTCGGCCTCTCTAATACTGGGATTACGGACAGGCTGCCATGTCCACAAAGCACATATGTGAGAACTGGGGATCTGAACTCCATTTCTCAGGCTACTGCAATAAACACTTTATCCACTGAGTCAGCTCACCTCATGACTCTTATTTTCTAACAGGAAAAAACTCTCTCATTCCCACCCAGGTCCCCCTGGGTGCTAGCCTTGAGTTTGGTGTTTGTGAGGCAAGCAGACACCGTGCAGACAGCAGGGAGGAGGGTGTAATGGCACTTATGTGCACTCAGTGAGACGTGTGGTCTCGCCAAGGACCCAGTGTTCCAGAAGAATGCAAATAAAGCCCCCAGAGATGCTGTGGAAGGAGCATAGCCTGGCATAATTAAATGCAGGGTGGAGCTGTCATCGCAGCACTGGAAAGCAAGGGGTTGGATGGCCCATGATTGCAAAAGCGGGAGGATCTGAGTTTGCACAAGCTTAGAACTCAAGCCAGGTACAGATGTGGTTAAAAGAATTACTTATGCCAGGCGTGGTAGCACACGCCTTTAATCCCAGCACTTGGGAGGAGGATGGCTATGAGTTTGAGGCCAGCCTGAGACTACATAGTAAATTCCAGGTCAGCCTGGGCTACAGCAAGACTCTACCTCAAAACCTACCCACCAAAAAGAAAAGATTACTTTTTTTTTTTTTTTTTGGTAGGGGGAAGATGTCTTCTTGGAGTTCCTCAACCTGAAATGAACTTGTTTCTAAATTCTTAAAGTAGTAGGAGTGATTTGATAGAATAAGACCCAAAAAACCCAAAAATGCAAAATGAAACCCCCTCAAAGTTGAATTGGGGAAGTAAATCCTCATTAGTCTTCCATATTTTTGGGTACAAGGGATGTCAAAATGTTGCTTCTACTTACTTGGGCCATGCTATTCATTACTGTGTCCTCTTTATGCTAGGAAAAAGACTCTCAAAAATGCCCCATGAAGTTTCTTAACATCATACAAATTCTTTCTACCCCTCCTCCATCCTTCACCCTCATTTTCAGTGCTTGAAAATGGGTGCATCTGATACCAGAGACTCTCCGACCAGCTGTTTGATTTCAATGGGTGAGTGTCACGAAGAATCTATCCAGCCTGGGTGTCAGATGCCTGGATTCCTCCAGTCTACAGATCCCTACAAGGCTGATGCAGGAAGCCTCATTTACACTTATGGCTTTGATTCCAACTGGTTGTGTGGGTTTGGATAGCTCACCCAGTTTCTTTGGATCTATTTCTCCACTTATCAAATGAAGGGTTTGAACTAGGGAATCCCCAGATTGCATTTAGCATAAAAATCCCATGATCATCAGTTCATGTTTAAAGCACAGCATAGGGAAATGGTCAAAATCTATGCAAAAATGCTCCATAAACCTTAGAACAACACAAACGTAAGCTAGCATTACTAGCATGCCTTTCACAGCTCTCTCCAAGGCATACTTAATTTGTGCTAAAGGAGCCACGGCCCTCACAGGAGTTCCTAAAATTCAGACCTGAGTTCCACAAAAGAAGACATTAGTTAAGATGAGTGAAGCTGATGGTAAATTACAATAACACCTGCCAAGTTCTTTGGAAGAAAGTGGGCTAGACTGACCTTTATTCCCCAGAGACCACTCCTTCTCTCTCACTAAAAGGTATGAAAGGTGCTTACTAAAAATCAGGGTTCTCTTGGACCTGGGGAGATGGCTAAGTGGGGAAGGGAATTTGTTGCACAAGCATGAAGACCTGAGTTCAATCTCTAGCATTCATATAAAAATGTTGACATGATTGCACTTGCCTGTAACCCTACAGAGGAGGGCACTGGATATCCTCCCTCGGCCTCTGCACACATATGTACTGGTCATTCCCATCTGCACACATGTGTATATACCATATCCACATATATGCCACACATATTACACATACACACATCAAAAAAATCTTTCTGAAAGAATTACTAGGGTACTTAATCTTTATGATGAGCCAGGAAAAAAAAAAGTCTACAATAGCTTCAAACTTACATGAGTTACAAAAAAAAAAAAAAATTCTGGACTGGAGAGATGGCTTAGTGGTTAAGTGCTTGCCTGTGAAGCCTAAGGTTCGAGGCTCAACTCCCCAGGACCCATGTTAGCCAGATGCACAAGGGGGTGCACGCGTCTGGAATTCGTTTGCAATGGCTGAAGGCCCTGGCACGCCCATTCTCTCTCCCTGTCTCTATCTGCCTCTTTCTCTGTCTGTCACTCTCAAATAAATAAATAAAAATATTTTTAAAAAATTCTGAGGGCTGGAGAGATGGCTTAGTAGTTACTTACCAGCAAAGCTGAAGAATCCAGGTTTGATTCCTGAGGACCCACGTAAGCCAGATACACCAGGTGGCACACGGGTCTGGAGTTTGTTTGCAGTGGCTGAAAGCCCTGGTATGCCCATTCTCTCCCTCCTTCTCTCCCTTTCTCTCTGCCTGTCTCTCAAATAAATAAATACAAAATATATTTAAAAACCAAAAATAGTTAACAAAGTCTGATATATAGAGTTTCATATACTGAAGGGATTTGGAGGCTACAGTAAAAATCTTGATTTAAAAATAGAAGAAAAGAAAAAAATCTGAGCTTTCAAATTTCAAAACGTGCCTGTGGCCAAAGCATGAAAAGGCTTTGAAGAGTTCCAAGGGTAATAACAATTATTTTAGGTGTTTTTGCCTTTCATCTGGGCATTTACAGGCAATTTATCCACATTAACTCGTTAGCACTCCACACCAATCACCACTCTTTTCTTGCTTGAGATAGAGTCTCAATGCTGGGATTGAAGGCGTGCACCACCATGCCCGGCTTTAATTGCTTATTTTTTGAGACAGGGTCTCTTACTAAACCTAGACCTCAGCTAGACTAGCTGGCTAGCAAGCATGAGGGATCTTCCTGCCTCTGCCTCCTCTTTGCTGGGATCACAGGCATGTGCTGATGTACCTGGCTTTTATGTGGGTGCTGGAGAACTCAGGTGCTGCAAACACTGTACTGATCCTGTGTACCTTTACAGCACTGAAACCTGGGGGTCACTTATTGAGAAGCTGAGGTGAGTAATGTCTACCTGATCACATAGGTTTGTGTTGCTACTTCTGAACAGGTGTCTTGTCCTAGGTAACTGTGATGATAGTCTTTTTTCTCCTTGGCTTCTGGAATGAGTCATTCTGAAGGAAAATAGTCATTTTAATTCCATTATTCTGGATAAAAGAATAGAATGAGTTAAAAGGACGTGCTCTTTTCCCAATAACTAAATTAACAATGAGCCATGCAGGGCTTTAAATAACACAAAGTCAGTTCATGAAAAATTTGAATGCAAAATGAAAATATATGCAGTAGCCAGAAGCCTGGGCTCCTCTAGGCTTCAGGTATTACCTGCCCTAAGGTAGAATAATACTTTTTGCCAAGAACACAGCTGGAGAAATTCTGTTCTTTTCACAGAATAGGCAAATGTTTGTCAGTTTATTGGCTAGGCAAGAATCCTTGGCACTTGGATGTTTTTCCATTTCCATCTTATTTAATTTTTCATGCTTTAAAAACATTTAGCTACAAAGGCATAGGTGTCAGGGTTCAATATGACTGAAGGAAGCTTGGTCATAATAGCTGTTGTCTATATTTCTCAAACTGATATTTAAAAAAATATTTTTATTTATTTGAGTGGGGGTAGATAGAGAGAGAATGGGCACAACAGGGCCTCTAGCCATTGCAAAGGAACTCTAGACACATGTGCCACGTTGTGCATCTGGCTTTATGTGGGTACTGGGGAATCAAACTTGGGTCCTTTGGATTTACTGGCAAGCGTTTTAACTGCTAAACCATTTCTCCAGCCCTCCAAACTAGTTTTTAAGTATCTTGAGGAAAAATTTCTTTTTCCAAATAAATAAGGAGACATTAAGTTTTATAACCTGAACACCCAAAATATTAAGAAGATTTGGGGCTAAAGGAATAGTTTAATTTGTTGAAACAAGGTCTTTCCAAGATCCCATGGAATACTCCGTCCCCAACTTTAATTTTTTTGCACTATCTATTAAAGGTAAAATTCATATTCTTTGGAAAATATGCAAATCTGACTGGTGCATAATCAGGTCCTAAGATGGGCTGAAGTTCTTACTGGAATAGAACAGAGGAGCTGGGACTACACCTCCATTTCCTCTCTTCCCAAAACTGGTCAACCACATCCTAAGGTAGATCTTATGATTCCAAATACCATGAGTAATGTTTGAAATGGTGATCAAAAATTATGTTGATGTGGGATCTTGGGGGGCAGTTTTGAGAGATTGAGAACATTGGGTCTTTATCTTGGCTTGGGTGGATGATAATTCAGGAGTCAGGGAGCTGGAAAACTCAATGTGTTGTCACACAAAACTTTCACTGAATCAGAGGTCTCTGGGCTCTTGTCGTATGGATACAATGAATGAAATCCACAGACCAGAGCAGAAGGTTCAAAAAGATTTTATTAGATTTATACGTAGAAGAGAAAGAAAACAGAGTTCTTGCACAAGAGGGGAAGATGAAGTTTGAGAAGCACATGTTGAGACTTAGATTGGGGTCTTTTATGTGAGCCCCCTGGGTGGGTGGCTGATCTTGTCAGTCTAGTCTCGACATCAGGTTTCTGGAGTCAAGATCTCTGGAAAAGGGTTATCTTCCCAGAAAGTTTAATTCTGGAGGAAGGGCCTTCTGGGAGGGGCAGGTGGAAGGACTCCCTAAGGGGGCAGATATAGGAAAAGGCCCGACCCTTCGGACATTTCTAACCTGTAATAAACTGTAATGATCTAGATTTCCCCTTACAGGCACAAGGACATTTCCTGCATTTAATCAAGGAACAAGTTATTCACTTTGGGGCCCTCTCATCCCCAAACTACCTCAATATGAATATTTTACTCCCTTTTAGGACTTGTTGGAGGTAATTTGCTAAACATAGATATTGTTTTATATATCTTTTTTTTAAAAAATGGTAACCATAGCCCATCCTTTTCTCATATATTTTGGGATACTTGTCCAACGAAGCATGAATATGCCATTGGTGCTTAATAAATGTACTAAATGAGTAAAGGAAAGGACTTATCAGGAGTCAGAGGCTGGGGGCAGGCTGGACAAATGAGAGGGTTGAGAACTAAAATTAGGCCTGGGGAGATGGCTCAGCAGTTAAAGGCAGTTGCTTGCAAAGCCTATAGTCTGGGTTTGATTCCCTAGCACCTAAGTGAAGCCAGATGCACAATGTGGCACATGCATCTGGAGTTTGTTTGCAGTGTTAAGGGAAGCCCTGGTACCTCTTTCTCAAATAAATGAATAATTTTTTTTAAAATTAAAAAGCAAGTAGGCAAAGGAAACATGTAGAGAGAGGAATGAGTACAAAAGGAACTGATGGTCACTGATAAGGGGAAAAAGAGAGGGAGCTGTTGCTGAGTGGCTGGGAAGCACTTATTTTTAAAAAGTAAGCCAGGGGTGGTGGCACATGCTTTTAATCATAGCACTCTGGAGGCAGAGGTAGGAGGATCACTGTTTGAGGCCAACCTGGAAGTACAGAGTGAGTTCCAGGTCAACCTGGGCTAGAGACCCTACCTCAAAAATAAACAAAACAAAATATAAAAATGAACATGACAAGGGTTGGAGAGATGGCTTAGCAATTAAAGCATTTGCCTATGAAGCCAAAGGACCCAAATTCGATTCCCCAGGACCCATGTAAGCCAGACGTACAAGGGGCACATGAGTCTGGAGTTCATTTGCAGGACTACAGGCCCTGGTGTGTCCATTCTCTCTTTGTCTCTCTTCTCTCTCTGCTTGAAAATTAAAAAAAAAAAAAAAGTGGAGATGACAAATAAGGTCCATTCAGATGATGGTTATGCCAGGAGACCCCTGTTCAATAGACAGCGATGACACCAACTGCTAGGATCCTTTGCAACTCATCAAAGGGTATTTATTGTATGGGTCTAATAAAGTACAAAGTGTCAGAAACACACAGGAATACATGATGAATGAGACAATGATCTTGTCTTCAACAAGGTCACATTTTTCTTAGGGAGAAGAACCAAGATAGGGAGATACGATAAAATAATACCAAGTAGAATGTGATTAGGGCCTCCAGCTGAGGTACAGGAGGTTAATAATACTCTGATGTGTGGCAGGACAGAAAAATGGATCATATCATGAGTAATGTAAGGAGTGTGAGGGTGGCCAAGAGGCATGGGTAGGATATTCACAGGCAGAAAGCTGGCAGTTAAAGAGAGGCATTTCTAAATGATAAAGACCTACCAGGAGACAGGAAGCATATGGAGCAGCAGGTTCTAGTAAGGGGTGGAAGAGATAGGGCCCCAAAGCCTGGAAACCACACAGTGAGGCCGAGAATGCCTGGCGGAGGTCCTGGCACTCCAGGGAGGCAGAGGGAAGCTTGTGAAGGACTTCGTGTGCACTAGATAATAATAGCACTAGGCAAGGGGAGACTGGGCAGAAAGGGTAGTGAGTGAGGAGGCAGTTCGGTTCCCAAGTGAACATTTAGGTACTGCCCACCAGACAACAGGGAATTCAGGCCAAAAGAGAGACTGCACAAAGTCCTACTGATCATCACCTTTGGAGACAGTGACCTAAAAGACTGGGTGAAAGATGAGCTAAAGAAAAGACAGTCAGGAAGAGGGTTTTTTTTAAAAAAAAGCACAGACCACAACCACAGAGGCTGCTTGGGCTCGAAAAATTATAGCCATGGTTGAGAAGCCCAGTGCTGGAATCCGGAACATGTGAACCCCTGCAGCGTGGCCTGCAAAGTTTCTGAGTCTCTTTTAGCGCTGAAATGGTAACGAAGGGCTGTAAGTTCTCACACGCCGAAAGAAAGTTCTCAGCACCCGGGCACGCAAGAGGAGCCATGGCGTGCACAAAGAAGGAACTAAGCGTGGAGGATGGCTCTCTGTCAATGGAGGTGAGGACCCACCTACAGGGAAGTCTGCATTGGCTGAGTTTGCCCTACGCCCTCCCTGGGAAAGGAATAGGCGAGACAGGTCAAAGCAGTCAGACTTCAGATCCCAGCCCAGGCGCAGTCCTTTTGCCTACGTTTACATCTCCACGCCCGCTTTCCAACCCAGGCTTCCCGCTCTGGGGCTCCTAGGCCGGCCACTTCCCGCCCCCCCCAACCTCCCGCCCCTGCCGGCTGCGCACGCGCTCTGCTGCGCCCCTCCCCGACTTTCCATGTTTCACTTCCCTCCCTTGCCTCCTCAGCTGCAGCTCCTCGGGCCACGATTGGCCAGTCCACCTCCTGGCCTCGGCCAATAAACGCCACCCAGTCGCCCCCGTGTTACTGGGTAGAACAAAACAAAAACAAACAGAGCCAGAGGGGTCAGAGAGACGCTCGGAGGCTGCAGCGGTGGCTTGAGGAACGGGGTCGGGGGCCGGCGGACCCGGGGGCCTGGGTGAGCGGCGGCGGGGGCGGCGGCCCTGAGGGGTCGGTTCCGGCGGGCGCGCCCCGCGCACTCGGGGAGACGGCGTGCCTGGGCGCTGGTTCCCGTGAGGAGCGCCGCACGTTGGCAGGGGGAGGGGGCGCCGGTCGGGTCTCCTCGCGTCGGGGGTTTTTTCCTCGGAGCCTGCAGGCCCGGCCGGGGCCCGTCCTCTCCTCAGCCCGCGGGGGGCGCGGGTCTCCTCGGGTTTGGGCCGGCCGAGGGTGAACCGTGCGCTGGGCACGGGAGACGTGTGCGTCGAGAGCCCGGGGGAGGCGGCCCCGAACCCCCCAGCCGGCCACCCTCACGGCGCCCGCCGCGTCCCGCACTCCCGGGCCTCGGAGCCCAGGCGTGGCCGCCGCCTGGCCCCGGCCAGACGGGCTGGGGCCGTCGGAGGGTCCGGCTCGCGAGGCCGCGCTGGCCAAAGAGGGCCCTCTCCAAAAACAAATAAAAATATACTCCCCTCCCCAAATACCCCCAAAGTGGAATATGTAGCGAAAACAAAGGCAGGAAGGAGGCCGTCTGTGCACACGCAGGCGGAGTGCGTGCGCGGGCTCCGGGGCCCTCGCCCGCCCGCCCGCCCCGAACGCCCCGGGAGCAGCCGCGGTGCTAGCCGCCGCCGCCGCCGCGGGCTTGAGAAGCAGCCACGGGGACGGGGGCGGTTATCCGCTGCTTTAACTTGTGCCTGATTCACCATGGTCTCTGCGGCCGTGGTGTTCTAGTTGAAGAAACCAACGAGCCATTTGGGAAACCACCGTATTCCTTTCTAAAAACAAACAAAAAAATCCCCCCAAATCCCCCCTCCAAAAGACTTTAGCAGCCAGGTTTTAAAATGTAATTATTGATATTTAGATCTATAACGTTCCTGCATTACGGTTTATTGGATTTCCTAGTTCCTATTTCTATAGCATGTTGGAATTATATTTTCGTTGATTTTTTTTCTGTTGTGGTAATGTTAAGGGGAAAATAATTATTAGCATTGCAAAAATAAAAGCTGCTTGGATATTTTCTGTACTTATTGCTTTTGCATCATTGTGTAGAGTGCTGCTAGCCTGACTTCAAGTTGCTAATTAGTGTGATTGTGACTCAGGAATGAATTCCAGGAACATACTAGTTAACATAAGGTCTAAATTTGACGGGGCAGAAATGTCACAGTAATTTTCAAGGCATAGTCACTGGAGAAAAGAAATTTTCTCAATTAAAAGGAACTTTTATAGATTAGCATGAAAGAAATTGAGTGAAGATTTTATTTTATTTTTTTGACTTACATTTTAAGTTTGAGGTAAGTATCTTAAGGAGTGCTAAATGTATTGGGGGAAAAAAGCCTAGTACATGAAAGAGGGTAAAAATGTGGAACATATCCTTTAAAACAGCTTTGTTGCCATCAAGTGTATCTGAGTTCTTGATTGCTTGATCAAATTACTGTCTAAAAAAGGACTATTGTTATAATAACTTGAAACAAATTTGGTAAGTTGTTAGTGATAGTCTTTTTTTTTTTTTTTGAGGTAGGGTCTCACTGTAGCCCAGCCTGACCTGGCATTCACTATGTAGTCTCATGGTAACCTCGAACTCACAGCAATCCTACCTCTGCATCCCGAGTGCTGGGATTAAAGGCGTGCACCACCATGCCCGGCTGTGATAGTCATTTCTTGATAATTTTCTTTTACTTTTCTGTGTAATGGTTTAATTATTTTTGGTGTTGGCAGGCACTATTTTAGAATTTGTCATAATAAGTATATGTTTTAATACATGAATCTCTTTTAATCTTAATTATGTTTCTATGGGGTATTATAGATTTTTGTATTAAAATTACAAGGTTTGGATTCTGGTTCTTCATTTTGCTGCGTTTTTTTTTTTTTCTTGAAAGATCATGAACCCTCTTTTACTGTGAGTTGTGTTCAGAGTAGAATGCCTGCCTCAAGACTGTCCTGCGAGGTACATGAAATACTGAATATCAAATCCATTTTGAACTATAAAGGGCATTGTAAGCTTCAGTTATAGGTATTTCTTTTCATTTATTAAGTACTTTGCAAAAATTTTGTTTTTGAGGTAGGGTCTTGCTCCAGCCCATCTCTGCCTCCAGAGTGCTGGGATGTGCTACCATGCCTGGCCATGAAATAATTTTTCAAACATACTTGCATCAAAAATGTGAGATATACACTGGGTGTGGCGGTGCACACATTTAATCCAGCACTCAGGAGATAGAGGTAAGGAGAATCTTTGTGAGGTTGAGGCCAGCCTGGAACTGAACTACAGAGTAAGTTTCAGTTCAGCCTGGGCTAGAGTGAGACCCTGCTTTGGAAAAAATAAAAACCAAAGCAAACTAAAACAACAACAAAAAGATAAAAAAGAATATAAGACTCAAGTGTAATTTTAAAAGTCTCAAATAGGGCTGGAGAGATGGCTTAGCGGTTAAGCGCTTGCCTGTGAAGCCTAAGGACCCCGGTTCGAGGCTCGGTTCCCCAGGTCCCATGTTAGCCAGATGCACAAGGGGGCGCATGCGTCTGGAGTTCGTTTGCAGTGGCTGGAAGCCCTGGCTCGCCCATTCTCTCTCTCTCCCTCTTATCTGTTTTTCTCTCTGTCTGTCACTCTCAAAATAAATAAAAAATGAGCAAAATATTTAAAAAAAAAAAGTCTCAAATATACATGACACAGCCTTACAAGATGCAATTCATTCACTGAGATGAAACCATGTGGCATTTTCAAAAATCATGGCAAGTATTAAATATTTAGTTCTACAAATTATTTTTGGTCATTTATCTGTATGAGTATATACATCTTTTAATGATTTTTTAAAAATTTACTTTTAAGGAGAGAGAGAGAGAGGAGAAGGATAGATAATGGAGGCTCCAGGTCCCCTAGCCACTGCAAATGAACTCCAGATGTATGTGCCCCCTTGTGCATCTGGTTTATGTTGTTACTGGGGAATTGAACCTGGGTCCTTTGGCTTCACAGGCAAGTGCCTTAACCATTAAGCCAGCTCTCCAGCCCCTATATACATATTTTTACTATTTAATTTTTTACTGATTTTTCCAGGTAGGGTCTCGCTGTAGCCCAATATGACCTGGAATTCACTGTGTAATATCAGGGTGGCCTTGAATCCAATGCAATTCTTCTACCTCTGCCTCCCAAGTGCTGGGATTAAAGGCATGCACCACCATGCTTGGCTAGTATTTTTTTCATAGATAAAGAGTTTTTTAAAAAAAATTTTAAAAAATATTTTTATTGATTTGACAGAGAAAGACTGGGAGAGAGAGAGAATAAATATGAATGAATGGGCATGCCAAGGCTTCCAGCTGCAGCAAACGAGTTTCAGACATGTGCACCTCCTTGTGCATCTGGCTAACTTGAGTCCTGGGGAATCCAACCTGAGTCCTTTGGCTTTGCAGGCAAATGCCTTAACTGCTAAGCCATCCCTCCAGCTCTCTATCAGGATTAAAAAATATATGTGTGTGTGTGTGTGTGTGTGTGTGTGTGTGTGTGTATGTATATGTTTATTAATTGCGATAGAGGCAGAGAGGAGAGAGAATGGCCAAGCCTGGGCCTCCGGATGCTGCAAACTGACTCTAGATGTATGCACCACCTTGTGTATCTGGCTTACGTGGTTCCTGGGGAACCTAGGTCCTTTGGCTTTGTAGGCAAGTGCCTTAACCACTAAGCCCTATATATTCAATATTTTTATTTGTATATGATAGTGGGTTTTATATTTTTTATGGATGTACATAATGTGTTTTGATCATATTTACTCCCATCTTCTCACCCCAACTAATCCCTTCCCATTTTCAAACTAGTCTCCTATTTACATCTTTTATTTTTTTTGTGGCCCATTGAGTTTAGTTAGGGTTATTTACAGGATCATGGTCACCATATCAGTATCAGTGGCTACATTACTGAAAAAGGTCTCTCCCTCTAATATCAACCATTAATTGTATGGTGAGGGATGGGGCCCCATTAGTCACTGGCTATAAGGAATCAAATGTCAATTTATTTTGCAGAGAACTAGAGAAAGACTTTTACCTTTTTCTGTTTCTCAAGTACTATGATAGCATCTTGGTTTTAGCCAAAGGATTATATCATAACTTTAGCATAGGGTATTATTTTTGTTTTAGGAATTGATGCTTGCTTATTTTTTTGAGAAAAAACATAAAGATGATAAATAATGGTATATTTATTGAAGAATTAAAAAAAAAACCAGTTTCACCTTTGAATCGTAGGATACATCCCATATCATTGTATCCAACAATAAATTGAACAACCTAAGTCAGACTGGTATACTAACTAGTATACTGATTACAACTTTTATTTTTATGTTGTGTAAAAATGCATTTCTACAATGAATTTTTGCCAGTCTACATCTCAAAGACAAATAATATTGTTAATGGAATGATTGTAACTGGGCAGAAGAACTTATATCCAACCTCTTTGGTTTAAACAGGGAAAAACATTTAACTAAAGAATATTTCTCAAATTTAATTTGGTTATGCCTTCTAGTAACAGTTTTCATGGACATATATTTTAAAAAATACCTTGATAGCATTTCAGGTAACATTGGATTTCCCTCAGTTAATTGTCCTAAGAGACAATTGATTTTATTAAAACCTTATGACATTAATAACTTTTTTTTTTTTTTTTTGAGGTAGCCCAAGCTGACTTGGAATTGACTATGTAGCCTCAGGTAGTTTTGAACTCACAGTGATCATCCTGTCTCTGCCTCCTGAGTGCTGGGATTAAAGGTGTGCACCCACCATGTCTGGCTAAATACTTATTTGAGTGAGAGAGAATGAATGAATGGGCTGTAAATGAACTCCAGATGCATGCATCCCTTTTTGCAACTGGCTTTTGTGGGTACTGGGGAATTGAACCTGCTCCTTAGGTTTCGCAGGCAAGTGCCTTAATAGCTAAGTCATCTCTCTAACCAAGAGTTTAAAAAAAAGATTTAATTTTTCAAATACGAAAACAATATGCTAAAATTTAAAGAGGAAATGAGTTCTTCATAGAAAAAGCTGAATGAGGCCGGGTGTGGAGCTGTACACTGTTAGTCCCAACACTTGAGAGGCTGAGGTAGGAGGGTAACTGAATTCAACACCAGATTGGGGCTACAGCGTGAGTTCCAGGTCCACCTAGAATGAGACCCTGCCTCAAAAGAAATTAAAAAGAAAAAGCTGACTTACACATTTTTTGTTAGTCTCAGTAATAATAGAGATGTGGGTAATAAAGGGGTAGATAATTGTCTGCTTTCAGATTTGCTGTGGTGTGAATGATAACAATTACAGATGCTTGACCAAAACTGAGTTGTATATGTTTTATAGTAGTTACCATATGTTATTGATGGAGAACTATCCAATATTTTTATGTTCCTAAAGTTTTGGTGTGTATTTCTTTAATTTGAAATAATTATGTGATATTGGCATATGCTAAAATCCAGTGTTTTTTGTCTTTAAAAATATTTTTATGTATTTGAGAGAGAAAATGAGAGAGAGAGGCAGATAGAGAATGGGCGCTCAGGGCCTCTAACTACTGCAAACGAACTCCATATGTATGCACCCCTTGTGCTAGATTACAAGGGTTCCCGGGGAGTTGACCCTGGGTCTTTTGGCTTTGCAGACAAATGCCTTAAAGGCTAAGCCATCTCTCCAGCCCTGTATTGCTTTTTTTTTAAAAATCTCAGATAAACTTGTCAAGAGAATTGGAACCAAATATTAATTAGGTTATCTTTAAAAGTAAAGCACTTAAAAATGGAATTATGTGTTTTTTAAATAATGTGCTTAAGTTGAATTTAATTTTATCAATGTAGAAGATACTGAAACTTTTACTCTTCTCTTTTTAAAAAAATAGGTTCAAAAGGAAGACTTTCATTTGGTAATTAGTTTAATCAGTGCAAGTGAAATTAAGGAAAAATGGATGTAGAAAATGAGCAAATACTAAATGTAAACCCCACAGGTAAGTAATATCTTAAACTGTGTTTTGTGAGCAAGCTTCAGGCCATTCTGTATTTTATGGAAGCATGATAGTAAAACTGTTTGTTATGTTTTGAAGTTAACACATTTTGTACTTTTAAAAAACATTTTAAGGGCTGGAGAGATGGCTCAGAGGCTAAGGCACTTGCTTGCAATGTTTGATGGCTGAGGTTCAGTTCACCAGTACCCACATAAAGCCAGATGTACAAAGTGGTGCATATGTCTGGAGTTTTTTCACCTTTAATTTTAATGATTTTTGTCTCTTCTCATATTCTTTTGGTCAGATTTGCTAAGGGCTTATCAATCTTGTTTATCCTTTAAAAGAACCAACTCTTTGTTTCATTAATTCTTTGGATTTTTTTGTTTCTATTTTATTAATTTCTGCCCTAATCTTTATTATTTCTTCCTGTCTACTGATTTTCAGTTTGCCTTGTTCTTCTTTTTCCAAAGCCTTAAGGTGAAGCATTAAGTTGTTTACTTGCAACCTTTCTAATTTCTTTTTGTTTTTAAGTATTTTTTTAAATTTATTTGAGAGCGGCAGACACAGAGAGAAAGACAGATAGAGGGAGAGAGAGAGAATGGGCGCGCCAGGGCTTCCAGCCTCTGCAAACGAACTCCAGATGCATGCGCCCCCTTGTGCATCTGGCTAACGTGGGACCTGGGGAACCGAGCCTTGAACCGGGGTCCTTAGGCTTCACAGGCAAGCGCTTAACCGCTAAGCCATCTCTCCAGCCCTCTAATTTCTTAATATAGATACTTAAAGCTATTAATTTCCCTCTTAGGACTGTCTTCATTGTGTCCCAGAGATTTTGATATGTTGTGTTCTCATTATCATTTGATCCTATGAAATTTTTTGATTTCCTTCTTGCTTTCTGCATGACCCATTCATCATTTAGTAGTGTAGTGTTTAGTTTCCATGATTTTGTTTATGGTGCATAGCTTTTTTTTTTTTTTTTTTTTTTTGCTATTGATTTGTAGTTTGATACCATTGTGATCAGATAGAGTGCAAGGAATTATTTCAGTTTTCCTGTATTTGTTAAGATTTGCTTTGTGTCCTAACATATGGTCTATTTTAGAGAATGTTCCATATACTGCTGAAAAGCATGTGTATTCTGAAGCACATGGATGAAATGTCCTGTATATATCTGTTAGGTCCATTTGTTCTATGACCTCATTTAATCCAAATGCATCTTCGTTTGTCTTTTGCTGAGGTGACCTGTCAGTTAATGAGAGTAGGATGTTGAAGTTATCCATTATAACAGTGTTTGGTGTTATCTGTGACCTTAGTTCCAATAGCATTTGTTTGATGAAATTGGGAGCCCCTATGTTAGGTGCATATATGTTTAGGATTGATATACCCTCTTGGTGGAGTTTTCCTTTAATCAATATAAAGTGGCCTTCCTTATTTTTCCTAACAAATGTTGGTCTGAAGTCTACCCTGTCAGATATTAGGATAGCAACTCCTGCTTGTTTTCTAGGCCCATGTGTTTGAAACACTGTTTTACATCCTTTCACCCTAAGATAATGTGCATCATTTATAGAAAGGTGAGTTTCTTGGAGGCAACAAATTGAAGGATCCTGCTATTTTTTTTTTTTTTTCAAGGTAGGGTCTCACTCCTTAGGCTGGCCTGGAATTTATTATGTAGTTTCAGGGTGGCCCTGAACTCATAGCATTCCTCCTACCTCTGCCTCCCGAGGGCTGGGATGAGATTAAAGGCATACACCACCACGCTGGGCTAGGATCCTTCTTTTTAATTTAGTCTGCAAACCTGTGTCTTTTGGTTAGGGCATTGAAGCCATTGATATTAAGAGTTATTATTGAAAGGTGTGTATTTATTTTTTGACATTTTTCTTTTTGAATTGAGAAAGGTTTAACACATCTAGGTTTTTTAATAGGTTGATTAAAATTTTTAGTTTCAACATTTCAAAGCCCTGAATGAACATTGACTGGACACATAATTATAAGTAGGCATATGTTACAGTCAGGTTTGAATTGCTGGTAGAAATCACCCAACCAAGAGTTTTCCCACTGCTTGTGGGAAAAAAAAGAGGTTCGTTTTGGTTTACAGGCTTGAGGGGGAAGCTCCATGATGGCAGGGAAAACGATAGCATGAGCAGAAGGTGGACATCACCCTCTGGCCAACATAAGGTGGACAACAGCAACAGGAGAGTGTGCCAAACGCTGGCATGGAGAAACTGGCTATAACACCCATAAACCTGCCTCCAACAATACACTGCCTCTAGGAGGCTTTAATTTCCAATACCTATTAGCTGGGGAGACTAGCATTCAGAACACCTAAGTTTATGGGGGACATCAAACCACATTCCACCCCTGGCCCCCATAAACTGATAACCATACATGTTTTAAAATGTAATACATTTATCAAACTTTATAAGTCTCCATAGTTTTTATCAATCCCAATGATGTTCAAACATCCCCATAGTCCAAGGTCTTTCAACTGAGCCATAATACCAAAAATATCCCCCCACAGGGCATAATGGCACAGAATAAACATTCACATTGCAAAAGATGGCATTAGGCCTAGCAAAGAAACATTTAGACAATATGAGTTTTAAAACAACCAGGACAAACATCAAACTCTGTAGCTTTAAGTCCAACAACTCTAGTCAATGACAAGTTTCCAAGTCCAATAATTCTAACCAGGAACAAGTCTCTGGTATTCCAATTCTGCCCCTCCAGCTAGGCTACTCACAGTCCTAGAAAACTTCCTGTGGGATCAGCAGCTCTCCTTGGCAGCCATCTCATGGTCCCGGCATCTCCCTGGGTCTCTACTGCAACACACAGTTCATCCTCATGACGCCCATCGGGTCTCCATGCAGGCATCCAGCAAACCTGCTTCATACTGCCTATGGCTGTTTCCAAAACACAAAACGGTGTTGGAAACTCAATGACCGTCTGTTTCCTGCATTTTTTATACTCCACAGCATCAGATAGAGTGCCAGTTTGTTAATCCAGGGGGGAATAAAGCAGACTTTGAAGAACAGGACACTCCTTGAGCACTCAGGCCCCTTTAAAAGAGTCTGCATTCTTCTTGTTGCTCTAGTGCAGGTCAGCTGGCCCAATCTCAAAGGTTGTAATCTCTCAATTGCAGCTGAATAGGCAGCAGTTTTGGCCTAAAGATTTCTTTCTGTGTCATACCCCTGTGTTCACACCAGTTCATTTCTTCACAAAGCAGTCTTGCACAACTTCTCAGTACACAGGCATAACGGCAAGCTTTTCACACAAACTGCTTCCAGCCCAGTCCAAGCAAAGCTTTTTTTCACTCTCATAAGCTAAACCTCACAGTCCATAGTTCTTACTGCATTCAGGTCTTTTAACTCTGACCAGAATAGTCCATCAAGCTGTACTTACAGCTCTGCAAGGCATCTCTTAGGTCAAGGTTTCAAATCCTTCCACATTCCTCTTGAAAGTCAGCTCCAAAAGGCCAAAGCCACACAGTCAGGTGTCTAGCAGCAATCCCACTCCTCAGTACCACTTTACTGTTGCAATCAGGTTTGCATTACTGGTAGAAATCACCCAACCAAGGGCAATTTGTGGGGAAAAAAGAGGTTTATTTTGGCTTACAGGCTGGAGGGGAAAGTTCCACGATGGCAGGGAAAACAACAGCATGAGCAGAGGGTGGACATCACTCCCTGGAGAACATGAGGTGAACAATAGCAACAGGAGTGTGTGCCAAACACCACTATGGGGGAAACTGGCTATAACACCCATAAGCCCCCTTCCAATAATACACTGCCTCCAGGAGGCTTTAATTTCCAATAGCTATCAGCTGGGGAGACTATCATTCAGAACACCTAAGTTTATGGGGGACACCTGAGTCAAACCACCACAGCATACTTAAAACTGTTTGGGGGCTTAGTGGTTAAGTGCTGGCCTGTGAAGCCTAAGGACACCGGTTCAAGGCTCAATGCCCCAGGACCCACGTTAACCAGATGCACAAGGGGGCACACGCTTCTGGAGTTTGTTTGCAGGGGCTGGAGGTCCTGGTTCACCCATTCTCTACCTCTCTCTGTCTCAAATGAATAAAAATAAATCAGAAAAAAGAAGTAAAAAAATTGTTTGGGTGATTCAGCTCTGATGAGTTAGCCACACTGAACAAAACTCTGGTGCAGTAATAATTCAGAAGGCTTTCTGACTAAAAGTGTTTAGAGAGCCAGGTATGGTGGCATATGCCTTTAATTCAAGCTCTAGGGAGGCTGAGGTAGGAGGATCACAGTTGAGTTCAAGACTAGCCAGGAGCTACAGAATAAGTTCCAGGTCAGCCTGGGCTACAGTGAGGCCCTGCTAGAGAGATGGCTCAGCAGTTAAGGCACTTGCTTGCAAAGCCTGACATCCTGGGTTTGAATACCCAGTACCCATGTAAAGCCAGATGCACAAAGTGGTATATGTGTCTGGAGTTCATTGCAGTGGCAAGAGGCTCTGGTGCACCCATTCTGTTTCTCCTTGTATATAAATATAAATATAAATATATATGTATGTATGTATAAATAGACAAAAAGTATTTAGTGTTACTTTTGCTATAGATGTTAGGGAATAAGACTTGAGGTATTTCCTAAATAATTTGGATAACTGAGAGACTAGTTATTAAATGACATTTCTTTTTTTTTTTTTTTTTGGTTTTTCGAGGTAGGGTCTCACTCTGGTCCAGGCTGACCTGGAATTAACTCTGTAGTCTCAGGGTGGCCTTGAACTCATGGCATTCCTCCTACCTCTGCCTCCCAAGAGCTGGGATTAAAGGCGTGCGCCACCACGCCCGGCTAAATGACATTTCAAGTAAGGGACCATATGGAACTCCAATATGGTAGTGTTTTTCAGGGGACAATGTGCCCATCTTTTGTAGACTAGAAACTTCATAGAATAGAAACTAATTTGAGTCAATTATGGAGAGATGAAGTACGATTTGGAGATCATGGTTTTGAAAACATGCCCTATTTTGAAGCTCAGTTATTAACTATGATGACAAATTTGCCAATGTGTTGCTTGCTCTCTGGAGTTATTCATCTTTGTAATTAAGTAGATAGTATTTGGACAGTCATTTAAATATACTCTGAGCCTTAGTTTTCATATTTGTATAAATGGTATAATTAGTTTCTGAATTTGGTAGTACCACTATAAGGCTTAATAAATAATAGACATTCTGTAAATAGATTATCTCCCATCAAGATCCTTTGTCTTAATACCTTCAGGTACTCAACTCTTTGTTTACAAGTCTGATTTTTTGGTATTCATATTAAGATAAATTTTATTATCACATTAAACATGTTATGTGACTTTTTCTCAGGAAAATTTGCTTATTAAAAGTTAATGCCTATTTACTTTCCTTGACAATACGAAAAGTAATATTTAGTTGTTATTTATTAGATTGATCCATATGAAGTTGACAATATGACTGTTAACTAATCTATAAAAATGTTAATTTCATATGAGTTGCTATGATCAAATTTAAGACTATGTGGCCTAATAGTAGATACTTAAAATACTTAGTTTTCTCTCTTTGTTTTTCTCTTTAAGATCCTGATAATTTAAGTGACTCTTTCTTTTCTGGTGATGAAGAAAATACTGGTACTGAAGAAATAAAGAATGAAATAAATGGAAATTGGATTTCCGCATCCTCCATTAACGAAGCTAGAATTAATGCCAAAGCAAAAAGACGACTACGAAAAAACTCATCCCGGGACTCTGGGAGAGGCGATTCTGTCAGTGATAATGGAAGCGAAACAATTAGAAGTGGAGTAACTGTGCCCACCAGTCCAAAAGGAAGGCTGCTAGATAGACGATCTAGATCTGGGAAGGGAAGAGGACTGCCAAAGAAAGGTTGGCATATACCATGTGCAGTGAATAAATGTGGAAGAATTGTCTAGTCCTTGTACTGTAATTTTCATCTAAGAATGATAGAAATATGAACAATCATAAGGGTTTTATGGTTTGTGCGTGTGTGTGTGTGTGTGTGTGTGTGTGTGTGTGTATTTACATAGTAATACTAAGGACCATATTATGTTTTCCTTTAACAATATTTTATTTATTTGAGAGAGACAGAGTGAAAGAAAGCACGAGTGTGCCAGGGCCTCCAGCTACTGCACATGAACTCCAGATGTATGTGCCACTCTGCATCTGGTTTTACATGGCTAGTGAGGAATTGAACCCTGGGCTAGCAGGCTTTGCAAATACCTTTCATCACTGAGCCACCTCCTTAGCCCAGGTTTATTTATTTTTGACAACTTAATTTTTTTTTCCCAGCAAAGTAGAGTATATGCTGATACTTTTCAGTTATATATGCATTTTAAAAGAAGTCGTGAATCCATAAGTGTTACTGAATAAATCTGTTTTTTTTTTCACTGTTAATAACAGTATAAATTATCTGTGTCTATACATGTGGTATGTGCCCTATGTTGCAGAGGATAGAGAAGGAAAGTGCCCATAATCATTTTTACACTGCCTTATTATTTGGAGCTTGTGCTTATTTTCAGTTAGACTGGCTGACCACAACACTCCTGTCCTTGCTCCATGTAAGACTGGGGTTAGGCATGCACAGCCATGCCTGGCTTTTTATGTGGGTGTTGAAGATTGAATCCAGGTCTTCATGCTTATACAGCAAGTGCTTACCTACTGAGCCATCTCCCCAGTCCCCTAATTTATATTTTAACATTTTCCTAGATCTGTTTCTGAGTCTTTATAGCTCTGCTTTTTGAGTATTTTGACATTTATGCTTAAACAGTTACTTGTAACGTACTGCTATTTGCATTTGCAAAGTATAGTTTAATGTATACTTTTATACCTAAAGTAAATTTAATGTTCACCTAGTAGGCAGTGTATGTGTGTGTGTTTTGAAGCAGGTTTTCACTCTAGTTGACCCAGAATTCACCTACTTTGTAGTTCAGGCTGGTCTTAAACTCATTGCGATCCACTTACCTCAGCTTCCCAGTGTTGGGATTAAAGTCATGCACCACCATGCCTGACATTTTTTTTTTCTTTTGTTGAATAGTCTTGCTGAGCTTTGCATGCCACATTTTGCTGTTTTTGATGTGTGTGTTTTCTCTCGCTGTCTCTCAGAAATGTCAAGAATTTAGAGCTCAACTGTGGTATCATTTCCCATAAGTTCCTCAATAGGTCTACTCTTCAGATTTTCTAAAAAAATATTTTAAAACCTTTGCCTTTTTAGTTTTTAAGTCTTACATTATTTATTATTTGCACTTGATACTTTAGCTTTAGGAAATAAAAAATACTGGGCTGAGAAGATGGCATATTGTTTAAAGGTGCAAAATGCATACAATCAAATGGGATCTAAATAAAAAGTTTCAAATATATTTTTTAACTGGAAAAACTAGCATAGAAATAAAAAACACAGATTTTTTTTTTTTTTTTTACCTGTTACTTAACACTTTCATATTTACCGTTTCAAATTTTGGTTGTTTGGCAGGCTGTCAGCTTTGTGTTCTTTTTTTTTTAAATTATAAACTTTTTCAGGTGGTGCAGGAGGGAAAGGTGTCTGGGGTACACCTGGGCAGGTATATGATGTGGAGGAAGTGGATGTGAAAGATCCAAACTATGACGATGACCAGGTATTAATTACTTTTTTAATATTCAGAATGCTTGTAAAGCTGGGTGTGGTGGTGTATGCCTTTAATCCTAGCACTCGGGAGGCAGAGGTAGGAGGATTGCTGTGAGTTTGAAGCCACCCTGAGATGATATAGTGAATTCCAGGCTAGAGTGACACCCTACCTCAGAAAAGAAAAGAAAGGATGGCTTAGCAGTTAAGGCATTTGCCTACAAAGCCAAAGGACCCAGGTTTGATTCCCTAGGATCCATGTTAGCCAGATGTATAAGGTGGTACACATGTCTTGAGTTCATTTGCAGTGGCTGGAGGCCCTGGTGTGCCCATTTTCTCTCTCTGTCTTGCTCCCTCTTTCTCTGTCAAATAAATAATATAATAAAAAATAAAACAGGAAAAAATGTAAACTTTTAGTTTTATTCATAAGTTCGTGAAGTGATGTGCATTAATTTATACTCTGTAGCTATCAAATCATATATTTATTCACACAGCATGTATATTAAGATCAGAACTCCGTTTGCTAAGTTAATTTCAGATTAGGAAAACCAGTTAGTTTATAATTATGTGTAATTTTCACTT
This sequence comes from Jaculus jaculus, assembly GCF_020740685.1. NCBI lineage: Eukaryota > Metazoa > Chordata > Mammalia > Rodentia > Dipodidae > Jaculus > Jaculus jaculus. The sequence continues at coordinate 23,495,212 of NC_059102.1, read as the reverse complement.
TGCTTCTAGAGTCAAAAGGATGTAAGTTTAGGGTTAGGATCATTGAATTAGGATTGTTAAATTTATTAGAGTTCACATAGCTACTATATTAGTTGAAAAAGGAGATATGTAACATTTTGAATATCCTATGATATATCTGAATATCCTAAGAATTACAGATAATTAAGTTTTGAGGATATGTGCATTTTTCTCCAGGGTTAATGCCAAAATGCAAATGTATTAATATTTATTGTGAAGTTTTATACATATATATGTTTTTTAACATGTATGATGTGTGTTGGCATGTGTGTGACAGCCAGAGCTGTGTATTAGGTGTCTTCCTCAGTTGCTCTGCCTTTATTTACGTAAGCAGGGGCCTTGTCACTTTAACTCAGAGCTCACTGATTAAGCTCCTCTAGCTGGATAACTTGCCCTGCATATCCCATCCCTTCTTCTCTAGTATGAAGACTACAGGTTGCATGCTGCCATGCTCGCCTGGCATTTACATGGGTGTTAAAAGAATCAAATACTGGCCCACATGTTTGTAGAGCAAGCACTTATCTGCTGAGACATCTTCCTAGCTTGTATACTTTTCAATGAAAAAATTCCAAAAATAGAGATTAGTGTCATAGTCAGCTTCACATTGCTGGGATGAACCTCCAAACCAGACACAGTTTATGGTAGGAAAAGGATTTATTTAATGTTTATAGATTGAGGGGTTGTTCTATAATGGTAGAAGACGCTTTTACAGGTCCATGCACACAGATACTGCCACTAGCACACTCTAGAAACTGCAGGCAGAACTCAACCAACTATTGCATACCTTAGACTAGAAATCAGATCTGCCTCCAAGTACACCTTAGGGCTGAACCCTAAGATCTGCCAGGGTGACACCTCCTCCAGCAAGGTGGCTGGAGATCTCTAATTATAAGCTTTAGTAAACTCCTGAATCTATTGGGAATATCCATTGTAAACTATGACAATTAGTATAATGATCCTGCTTGTACTCAACTTTAAGCTGTATCAGTATCAATGCTTAATTATTTGTTAACTTGTAGGCAACCTTACTTAATCCTGTACCTTTATATACTTTCTACCTTCTTTTTGTGTACTCCCCTGTTCCCAATTCTGGATTATTTAAAATTAAATTCCAGCTTTCACGAAGTTCTTTTTTTTTTTTTTTTTTTACATTCTGTCTTTGAACAGCATAAGAACTGGTGATAAAAAATGTAAACAGTAAAATATCAGGGTATATGGTGATTTCATTGTTTATTGTTTGTATGTACTTATTTACTTTAATGATTGGACATGGAAATATTTCTATGAAACATGAAAAAACTAGATTTAAAATTAATGGTGTGCAAATATTGTGGAATCTGCTTCATATTTATTGTTTTCCAAGTATATGTTGTTAGACTGTAGACAGTCACAAATTGCATAGATATTTTAGTACAAGTTTTTGTGTGGGAGAGACATGGTTTTGTGATTGTCATTTTAATCTTCCTTTTTAAAATTTCAGTTAGAATAGTGCTTTTCCTTAGGTTATTTTTATTATTACAATATTGATTTTCTATACTTTGATTATGGTTATTATAAAAGCTTTGGTTCTTGCTTTCATTATTTATTTTTATTTATTTGTTAGAGACAGAGAGAAGGGAAGAGAGAGAGAATGGACATATCAGGGCCTTTAGCCACTGCAAACGAACTCCAGATGCATGTGCCACCATGTGCATCTGGCTTACGTGAGACTTGGAGAATTGAACCTGGGTCTTTAGGCTTCGCAGGCATGCGCCTTAACCAGCCCTGGCTCTTGGCTTATTTATTTTAAATATTTTGTTGACTTAATTGAATTTGAATTAAAAAAAAGAAACCTTTCAACTAGAGAGAAATAGAGAGAGATAGACACAGCAAGAGAGAATGGCGAGCCAGGACCTTTAGCCACTGCAGACAAATTCTGGATGCATGTATCACTTTGTGCATCTGGTTTTACATGGGTACTGGGCAATTTAACCTGGGTCATTAGGGTTTGCAGTCAAGCACCTTGACTGTCTAGCCATCTTTCCAGTCCTGAATTTGAACTTTTTATCTTGCCTAAATGTGATAACTAACCAGTTGGAATTTAAAATTCCAATTAGTTTATCTGAATACTTTGTCCTTACATATGTCTCTCATCTTCTCATAGGAGAACTGTGTTTATGAAACTTTAGTTTTACCTTTGGATGAAACAGCATTTGAGAAGACTTTGACACCAATTATACAGGAATATTTTGAGCATGGAGATACTAATGAAGTTGCGGTAGGTGTAAAGTTACAAGTATAATTTATTTAGTGTAGGAGAGAAAACGCTATTAGAAGCATGCTTGTATATTTGGGATCTGATGAGATCTACATACTGTGTCTTTTCTGGGGAAAAAATGATACAACCACTATTTTTTTAAAAAATAAATACACATTTAGCCAGGCGTGGTGGCGCATGCCTTTAATCCTAGCACTTGGGAGGTAGAAGTGGGAGGATCACCGAGAGTTCGAGGCCACCCTGAGACTACATAGTTAATTCCAGGTCAGCCTGGACCAGAGTGAGACCCTACCTCGAAAAACCAAAAAAAAAAATAAATAAATAAAATAAATACACATTTATAACATCTGTTTTTGTAACTTATAAAAGATAATTTTAGCAATTTCAGGGCACTTATGGATTGTCTGAAGCCTCTTCATGAGACTCAGTTAAGCAAGCCTGAATGTTCTGGATTAGCTTAAAGGTATCTTTGTTTTTTTTTAAAAAATATTTTTATTTATTTGGCAGAGAGAGGGAGGGAGGAAGAGAGAGAGAGAGAGAGAGAGCGCGCGCGCGCGCGCATGGGTGCACCAGGGCCTCTGCATTGCAAACGAACTCCAGATGTGTGTACCCCCTTATGCATCTGGCTAATGTGGGTCCTGGGGAATTGAACCTGGGTCCTTTGGCTTTGAAGCCAAACGCCTTAGCCACTAAGTCATCCCTCCAGATCTAAGGTCTCTTTGTATCAAAAAACAAAGAACACCAATACAGCTATTTAAAAACAAAAAGTAAACCAAGAGAATAAAATTATGTTTTTGAAACGTAATTTGTGTGAGAATATTTAATGTGTTTATCATTTTTTCATAAAATAAATCTAAAAGGGTAAAATAAAATTATTGTTTTCATTAGGATTATAGAATGAAATACAGTAGAAGTTATTTAAAGACATTTTATTATTTGGATTGTTAAAATCCAGACTGGTCTTTTTTGATTTACATGTTTCATAATGTGATTTGTCTGCTATTTGAGGTTTGTTATCTTTGGATTTGCAGGATTTCAGTTCAAAATAATTACTGGTTTATTGCATTGCCACATGGGGGGAATTTGTGATAGGTGATTCCTACTCTATGCCCAGTCAGCTGAAGGAAATGATAGTAGACAGCTCTTAAAATACAAGGTAAAACATTCTGTTGGAGCAAAAGAGTCATGTGATGGCAAGGACTATTAATATTTGATTGTCCTGTAAACCAGTTGTATCCTGATGAACCAAGGAATGAGCAGTGTTATGGAAGTATAAAATGGAGAACAATCAAAGAGGTGTTTTTGAGGCATCTGATGATGAGAAAGCTTTCCAGGAAAAAGAGTATCATATTTAAAAACATTGTTAAATTATAGTCAGAGGAAAATGAAATTATCAAGATGAAGGAATTACTAACAAGGATACCACTTAGGTAGCTGTGAAAATAGTTCTGGCATTCTTTTAGTGATATATCATGATTTAAAGAACCTCAAAAAAATTTTCAGTAAAGAAGTCCCTCTTAAGTAATGGATTTAGAACTTAGCCTTTAGGTTTATACCACCTGTATTCTACTTCAGGTTATTTTGATCATTAAATTGAGGTAATACAAAATGTCTGTTACAATGCCTGATAACACTGTTAGTGGTCAGTATATATTAATTGCTATTTTCAATGGGGGAAGTTAATTTTATCCCAGCACTTAAATAAAACATTAATCTCACTTTAGATACATGTTAAATTTTTCATGAAACAGTAAACTTTTGTCTTCTTTTTATGAAGAGTGTGTAGATGGCCTATAATCTAAAAATGAATTTCACAATAAATGCTTATCTAATAGTATTCCTAGAAATAATGGTAATAGAATGTCAAGCCAAGGATTAAAGGATTAGTTAATTCAAAACTTAGCAATGGGCTGGAGAGATGGTTTAGTGGGTAAGGCGCATACCTGCAATGCCAAAGGACCCAGGTTCGACTTCCCAGTACACACATAAGCCAGATGTACAAGGGAGCGTCTGGAGTTTGTTTGCAGTGCCTGGAGGTCCTGGCACACCTATTTTCCCTCTCTCTCCCTGCCTATTTCTGTATCTTTCTCTCTCAAATAAATAAATCTTAACAAAAAAAAACCCTTAGCAGTATTTTGTTGTTTAATAAACTATTTTCAGTATAATTCATAGTCTTGGATATATTGATATTCAGGCAGTAAAAGCTAGACAAAGTAGATTAATACTACTATTCTGACTGTGCTTAATAGTTCTATTTCTCTGACTATATCTAAGAAAGGGAAAGATAATATATAGAGGCATAATTTTCCAAAAATAAAACTCCATTGAGCTATAATGACATGCTTTCTAAAATACATTTTTTCCCTATTCTTTTCAATAGGAAATGTTAAGAGATTTAAACCTTGGAGAAATGAAAAGTGGAGTACCGGTGTTGGCAGTGTCGTTGGCACTGGAGGGCAAGGCTAGTCATAGAGAAATGACATCTAAGCTTCTTTCTGACCTTTGTGGGACAGTCATGAGCACAAATGATGTAGAAAAGTCATTTGATAAGTTGTTGAAAGATCTACCTGAATTAGCATTGGATACTCCTAGAGCACCCCAGGTTTGTGTCAGTTTTTGTGTCATTTTTTTTTGTTCATTACTTTCTACACTTAAATGACTATAAAAATAATACATTATCCTAGCAAATTTTAATAGATGGAAGGGAAATGGCATTGTGGTACTGGAGAGATGGCTCAGCTCTTAAGACGCTTGCCTCCAAAGCCTAAGGATCTGGGTTCAATTCTCTAGTACTCATGTAAAGCCAGATATACAGAGAGGCAATGCATTTGGAGCTCGTGAGCTAGAAGCCCTGGCACACCTGTGTTCTCTCTCTCCTTGCAAATAAATAAATAAATAAAAATTTTAAAATGCATTGTAACTTTGTGTATTTTTTTCTAACTTAAAAAAATATAGCTGGGTGTGGTGGCACATGCCTTTAATCCCAGCACTTGGAGGCAGAAGGAGAATGGCTCTAAGTTTCAGGCCAGCCTGGGGTAGAGTAAGACCCTACCTTGAAGAATAAACAAAAAATTTATTTGCATGTATATGTGTGTGTATGGGCACGCCTGGGTCTCTTGATATTATAAGCGCGCATCTGGCTTTACCTGGGTACTAAATTAAATTCTGGCTGGCAGGCTTTGTAAGCATTTGCATTTAAACACTGAGACATCTCCCTAGCTCCTTTTCTAACTTTCTTTTTTTGGGTGGGGTTTCAAGGTAGGGTGTCACTCCAACCCTGGCTGACCTGAAATTCATTATGTAGTCTCAGGGTGACCTCGAACTCATTGCAATCCTCCTTGTACTACACCCAGTTTAACTTTTGCTTGCTTTTATTTTTTTGAGTACTAGGGATTGAACTCAGGGTCTTGCATATGCTAGGTAATATACCCAACCCTCTTTTAAACAGTCTCATTGAGACTGTAAGCTGAATTTTATCTTATTCCTTCCTTCCCCATGCTGTGCATACATTTTAGGTTTTTTTTTTTTCTATGCTTTTTTTTTTTTTTTTTTTTAGTGTGTGTGGAATGTGTTTTATACACGTGTGGAGATGTTCATATATATATATATATATATATATATATATACACACACACACACACACACACACACACACACACATATATATATATATTTTAGAAAATGCATTTCTCTTGACTTTTAGCCATTTTGACAAGTATTTTTGATCATATGTTAAGATAGTGTGCAAAGTATTGGGATTTAATAGCAAAACAGATGTTGCCTTGACTCCAATGGCATTTTAACTTGAAGGCCAATATGGAGTAAGTGCCAAGAGTAATTGATGTTAAATAGGTGCTTTTTGAATATCCTAATAAATATTTTAGGCATTGGCTATAGTACAACTAATTGTTATCATTCATGTATTTAGAAATTGTATCCTGTAAGGGTTTATTTTAGAATTTTTTAAATAGCTCTCTCTCTTTCTTATAGTTGGTGGGCCAGTTTATTGCTAGAGCTGTTGGAGATGGAATTTTATGTAATACCTATATTGATAGTTACAAAGGAACTGTAGATTGTGTACAGGCTAGGTAAGTAAAAAATTTTGCTACTTAGCATTTCAAAACTATAGCATCCTGTGAAATGAAACTTGCATTAATCAGACATTATGGACATGTATTTGCCATTAGTCTATATTCCACTGGTAAAATTATTGGCATGAAATAACAGAAAGAAGACAGTAATAAAATGCTGAAGTGTAGTTGGGTGTTACCTAACATTGCAAGTCACCCTTTTCTGAGCCTCAGTCTCCTTACTTATAAAATGAAAGCACCACATGTACAATGTTTAAAGTCTCTTCCAGTTCTATGATTCTATAGTCATTTAATATTCTAACAAGATGAACAATCTTATTAGCAGAAGAGCCCCATTTATAGTTTTATTTTTTAATATAGAAATCTTTACTTAGAAAATTTCCTTTTCATTTTTGATTTCATTGCTTTTAAGCCAATGAGGTATTTTGGCTCTATGCTTTTAATTTTCTGGAGACTTAGATTGTGTCTTTAGACACGCCTTAGGTTTCCCAGGTCTAGATGTTAACTTTGTAGGGCTACTTTAGTTTTTAGTTGCCTAACCTTGGATGGAAAGGCCTAGATGTAGATAAGTTAGTTATATGTGAAATGTTCTTTTATTGGTGATCATTTATTTTGTAATGTCTTTTTTTGTTGTTGAGCAGTGGAAGTAAGACAACATGAGAATATTAATAATACATTTTTGGTACCTACTTTTTGTCTTGAAAGTTTTCAAAAGTTTATATTGCTTTGGTATATGAAAGTTTTCAGTTCATGTAGGATTTTATCTGTTGATAATTTGCTTAGCCTAGGCATGTATTAAAATTAATTTTTTTTTTTTTTTTGGTAGAGCTGCTCTGGATAAGGCTACTGTGCTCCTGAGTATGTCTAAAGGTGGAAAACGTAAAGATAGTGTCTGGGGCTCTGGAGGTGGGCAGCAATCTGTCAATCAACTTGTTAAAGAGGTATTTACTGGGTATTACAAATTTATGTGCATTTGTGTGAAAGAAAAAACTTATCTACTATCTTTTTTTAAAAATTTTAACTTCAGTCATGGTCAATATGCTAGGGAAACGAAGCAAGTAAGAACAGTAAAGGGCATTCAGATTCGAAAGAAATAAAACCAGCTCTATAGACAGATGACATAATCCATCTGAATCCATAAAATAATTTCGAAGATCTAAACCAAACTAATAATTCAGCAAGTTTATAGGATATAAGATTACCATATACAATTTAGTTCTCTAGTAGTAGCAGTGAATGATTGGAAGTAAATTAAAACTGCATTTACAATAAAACACTCAGAAATTGAACAAAAAAAGCCATATCTTATTTGCTGAAAATTGTAAAAAAAATTGCTGAAAGATAACCCATGTTTATGGATGGGAAGACTTAATATTATTAAGATAAAAATCCTTTCTAGATACGATATTTTAAGAAACTGCCAAGATGTTTTATGATAGGTGAATTACTGAAGAACTAAAATAAAACTACCAGTATATGAGTTTGAGATAGACCTTATTTGGATACCCATATGCAGGGAAGCAAGGGTTAATTAAAGACCATTTTTGAAATCTATTTATGCTCTTATAATCTGTCATTTTGAAAAATACATTGAATATGATGGGAACATTTTACTCTTGTGTTATTTATTTGGAAGCTGAAAGAGAATGACAGAGAATGGGCACACCAGGCTGACAGCCACTGCAAATGAACGTCAGATGCATGTGCCACTTTGTGCATCTGGTTTTTACATGTGTGGTGGGAATTGATCTGGGTTATTGGCTTAGTAGGCAAGGCCTTAACCACAGAACCATCTCTGCAGCTCCAATATGTACTTTTATTTTTGTTTTTTCAAGGTAGAGTTTTGTCCTAACCCAGGCTAACCTGGAATTCACTATGTAGTCTCAGGGTGGCCTCAAACTCAGGGCAATCCTCCTACCTCTGCCTCCCAAGTGCTGGGATTAAGGCATGAACCACCATGCCCAGCAATGATGTGCTTTTTCTTTTTTTTAAAGAAGGCAATAGGAATTATTAGATATGTCTAGTGATAAAATTTTCCTTTTCCTTTTAAGAACATACATAATTTGGAAGTAGTTTTCTGTTTTTTCCTTTTGGAAGATTTTTTTTGGTTTTTCCAGGTAGAGTCTCACTTTAGCTCAGGCTGACCTGGCATTCACTATGTAGTCTCAGGACATCCTCAAACCCACAGCAATCCTACCTCTGCCTCCTGAGTGCTGGAATAGAAGTAGATTTCTTAGTAAAATTACTTTATTCAGTCAGCTAACATTCATTTAGTGTAGTGCCCAGTATATGGAAGATGGTTTTTCTAAGCAGTCTTGCATTCTTAGTTGAAAATTTTAATGTTTATAATCTTTTCCCATTTTTTTCCCCCCTAAAGTCAGAGATGTTACTACATAGCTTGAGTTGGGTACAATTATAAAACTAGAAGCTGAATTACTGAATTTTTTTGATACTTAGTTTCAAATCCTCAGTTGTAAAGAGAAACTATATGAAAATATTTGCCCTGTCTAGTAATGCCCCATTATCTTCCTTTACTTTTTGGCTGCCACTGCATTAATATCTTCCTGATACTTTGTACCACTTTAAAAACTCATGGAGACTGTAAGTTAGTGCCCTCTAGTGGTTTTTTGATTTATATATTTTCCTTTTTATTAGTAGTATTATGATTAACATTTAAAATATATTTATTTATTTATTTATTTGACAGAGAAAGGAAGAGAGAGAGAGAATGAATGGGCATACCAGGTCCTCTAGCCACTGCAAACAAACTCCAGACACATGTGCCCCCTTGTGCATCTGGCTAATGTGTGTCCTCGGGAATTGAACCTGAGTCCTTTGGCTTTGCAGGCAAACACCTTAACTGTTAAGCCATCCCTCCAGCCCTCCCCCCAAATATTTTTATTAGAGCCGGGCATGTGGTGCATGCCTTTAATCCCAGCACTCAGGAGGCAGAGGTAGGAGGATCACCGTGAGTTTGAGGCCACCCTGAGACTACATAGTGAGTTCTAGGTCAATGTGAGCTACAGTAAGACCGTACCTTGCGGGGGGCGGGGGGGGGGGGGAATATCTATCTATCTATCTATCTATCTATCTATCTATCTATCTATCTATACACACACACACACACACACACACACACATATATACACAAATACACATATATATGTGTGTGTATATATATATATCTCCCCCCCCAGCACATATCTACACATATACACAAATACACATATATACGTGTGTGTGTGTGTGTTTATTATTTGAGAGGGGGTGGAGAGCAAGAGAGAGAAAATGAGCCAGGATCTCAAGCCACAGCAGACAAACTCCAGGCACATGTGCTACCTTGTGTATGTGGCTTATGTGGGTCCTGAGGAATCGAAGCTGGGTCCTTTGGCTTTGCAAGCAGGTGCCTTAACCACTCAGCCATGTCTCCAGCCCCTAACACCTTTTTAATAGGATGCATTATAGTCCCAACCCAGGCCTATTTAGACACACTGAAGTTCTGTATTTGCTTCATATCAATGAACCATCCAAAGGTTTTATTTTGAGAGAGAGAGAAGGAGAGAGAGGGGGAGAGAGAGAGAGAGAGAATGAATAGGAAAGAGAGAGAGAGAATGAATAGGAATGGGTACGTTAGGACCTTCAGCCTGCTGCGGAAACCAAATGTGTGTGCCCCCTTGTGGCACATGTGCAACATTATGCACTTGCATTACTGTGCATCTGGCTGTGTGGGAATTGGAGATTTGAACATGAGTTCTTAGGCTTTGCAGGCATGCACCTTAACTGCTAAGCCATCTCTCTAGTCCTGGAAGTTTATTTTTAAATATGAAAAGTTATTTTATGATAGTACCATGATAAGGATGTATGTTCTTACTTGTGACTTGCTGTGTCATTATGTAATTAGTATATTGGATGAATGTAAAACAATTTTAGGCAAGCACAATCTTTTTTCCAAAAATCAGGAATTTTAACATATTTCCACTTTTAAATCTTAACAGATTGATATGCTGCTGAAAGAGTATTTACTCTCTGGAGATATATCTGAAGCTGAACATTGCCTTAAGGAACTGGAAGTACCTCATTTTCACCATGAGCTTGTATATGAAGTATGATAACTTTCCCACAACAAAGAGAATTTTTAATCATCCCTTTAGCACAACAGTAATACTTATTTAATAATACATATTCTTTTTTCTTTTTTTAAAAATTTTTCGAGGTATGGTCTTTCTCTATCCCTGGCTGACCTGGAATTCACTATGTAGACTCAGGCTGGCCTTGAACTCATGGCAGTCCTCTGACCTCTGCCTCTTGAGTGCTGGAATTAAAGATGTGCATCACCATGCCCTGCTGTTCTTTCTGTCTTAAACTATTAGATGACCTTAAAACTTCCATAATCATTACAAATTTATACAGTCATTACACATTAGAGAAGGGATCTGATACATTTTAGGAGCAGTAGTTTCTTATGAGTTAATGACCAAAAATTCGTTTACTATTCAATTTTTAGGCTATTGTATTGGTTTTAGAGTCAACTGGAGAAAGTGCATTCAAGATGATTTTGGATTTATTAAAATCCTTGTGGAAGTCTTCTACAATTACTGTAGACCAAATGAAAAGAGTAAGTATGACATTATTTTGAACAGCTTTAAGGCTTAACTGTATGATTAAGTAAAGCCTATGACTTGTTAGTAAAAGTTTATTCTAGATTTGTTTATTATTATGCCTGTAGGTTTTGTTTTTCTACTGTTTGGGTTTGAAACTCATAAGGATTCTTGGACTGTAGTAACACTTTAGTGCTTTTTTAAAATTCCTCTGTTTCTAAGATAATTTGCTTTATATCTAGGAAAAAAACATTTAAATGAGTTGTACTTCAGTTTTTTCTTATTTAAAATATTTTTTCAAATATTTATTTGAGAGATAACAAGGCAGATAGAGAGAAAATGGGCACGTGAGGGCTCTAGCCACTGCAAATGAACTCCAGGTGCATGTGCCACCTTTTTCATCTGGCTTTATGTAGGTACTGGGGCTTGGAACCTGTGTCCTTTGGCTTTGTAGGCAAGCGTGGATATGGGGAATCAAACCTGGGTCTTTTGGTTTTGCAGACAAGCACCTTCACTGCTCTCTAGTCTCTATTTAATTTTTTTAAAAAATTATTTATTTATTTATTGGAGAGCGAGATAGAGGATGGGCATGGCAGGGTCTCTAACCATTGCAAACAAACGCCAGTTACATGTGCCACCTTGTGCATCTGGCTTATGTGGGAACTGAGGAACTGAACTTGGGTCTTTAGGCTTCGCAGGCAAACACCTTGACTGCTAAGCCATCTCTCCAGCCTCCTATTTAAAAGTTTATGTGTTATTTTTGAAATGTTGATGAGGTTATTTGTTTTGCATTTTTATGCAAAGAGGCAGGACTTTTGCTCAGTGTCTGATGTTTGCCCACTAAAGTTTTAAAGAAACACTCTACCATCAAATTAACTTTATTTTCAAGGTTTAAATTCGACTTATTTCACTTTGTAAACAGTTGGCTTTACGTATAGATACATAAGTAAAAATTGGTTCTATGGCATGTATTTTATAGGTTAACAATTCTGTGTATAATTTCATTGTTAAAGGGTTATGAGAGAATTTACAATGAAATTCCAGACATTAATCTTGATGCCCCACATTCATATTCTGTGCTTGAGAGATTTGTGGAGGAATGTTTTCAGGCTGGAATAATTTCCAAACAACTCCGAGATCTTTGTCCTTCAAGGTACTTTAAATATTTTCTCATTGTAGAATACTTAGTATGTGGGAGATAAGATAGTTTACTTATTCTAACTCTAATAAACATAAAAATCTTTCTGGAAGAGAACCATTTACTGGGAGTTTATGGAGAAACTTGTTTTGTTTCCTTGTAAATCTATATTAAATTTTCTCTTTGTGGAATAGTTCTGTGTGTCAGGCTGTAAGTGGTTTTCATGTGAGTAGGTATTATTACCAAGAATATGATGTATGTGTAATGTACCTTCTCCATGTTTAGATAACTTGTACATGGCAAAGACCAAATTTAAATTTATACTTTTTTTTTTAACGATTTCACAGATCAAAGGCTTTTTCCTATACTGTGTAGCTTCTTTTCCTCATAGAATGGAGAAATAGGACGTTTTTGTCTGTGTATAGGTGTGCAGGCCCATTTCTTTGTGTGTGGATACATGTGTGGGTGTGTGCATTTGTACATGGAGGCCACAGATTGACATTGTTTTCCTTTATGATTTGCTTTTCCACTGTATTTTTTTTACTAAAATATTATTTATTTATAAGCAGAGAGATAGAGAATATGAATGAATGAGTATGAATGGGCACTCTTGGGCCGCTAACCACTTCAAATGAACTCCAAATGGATGTGCCACTTTGTGCATCTGACAGTGTGGGTGTGGGTACTGGGAAATTGAACTTAAGTCATTAGGCATTGCAGGCAAGCACCTTAACTGCTGAGCCATCTCTCTAGCCCAACACCTTATTTTTTTTGTTTATTTTTTCTTACTTATTTGACAGTGAGAGAAAGAGATTGAAAAAGAGAGAGAGAGAGAGGGAGAATGGGTGCACCAGGGCCTCCAGCCACTGCAAACGAACTCCAGACACGTGTGCCCCTTGTGCATCTGGCTAACGTGGGTCCTGGGGAATCGAGCCTCAAACTGGGGGTCCTTAGGCTTCACAGGCCAAGCTTCTAACCACTAAGCCATTTCTCCAGCCCCCAACACCTTATTCTTTTGAGACAGGGTCTCTTATTGAATCTGCAACTCAAGACTAGGCTATACACTACTTGGATAGCAAGCCTCAGGGATCCTCCTGTCTCCACCTCCCTAGTGCTGGGATTACAGGTGTGCACTACCATGCCCAGAATTAAAATGAACAAGCAAACAAACAAAAAACAATTATTTATTCAAGGATGAGAACAAGAGTCAGAGAATAGGTGTGCCAGCGTCTGTAGCCATTGCAAACGAACTCCAGACGCATTGAACCTGGGTCCTTTGCAGGCAGGCGTCTTAACTGCTAAGCCATCTATCTCTCCAGTCCCATACCTAGCAATTTGTGTGCATGCTGGGGATCCAATGTCAGGTCCTCCTGCTTGCACAGCAGACTCTGTACCCACTGAGCCACTTCCCCAGCCTTCCTCCATAGTCCTAATTTTAAGATTTGGAGTATTTAACCACTAGTACTAGCAGAGTAGTAAAACTAATATTTAACAGCTAATAGATTTCTCTAGGTAAGAAATTGGAGGATTGCAGAGGGATCAACCTTATCCAATGTCACAAGGCTAGTAAGTGACAGTCACATTTTAAAAACATTGTTAAAATTTTCTTTTCTTTTTTATTCGAAAGTCAGAGAAAGAGCCTAAGGGCACTCCAAGGCCTCTTGCTGTACTGCAAATGAACTCTAGATGGATGCACCACTTTGTGCATCTGGCTCTATGTGGGTACTGGGGAATTGAATGCGGGGCAGCTAGCTTTGCAAGGAAGTGCCTTTAACTGCAAGCCATCTTCCCAGCCCAGTCTCCCAAAATATTTTGCTTCTGGGACAACACACTATAAATAGCAAAATAGGATACATAGAATTACTAATTTAAGAGCTACTTGATTTGAATCAACTCTTGTAAAACAGGATTATAAATTCAAGGTGGTCATATTGATTACACGAAGTAATGGATATAAAAATGCTTGGAAAAGTTCTAAAGTAAATCCTCACCCAGCTATAAGTAAGATAAGAGGATAAGAACTCAGGTTCTCATGTTTATGCAGCAAACACTTTACCACCTGAGCTGCCTTCGAGACGTGGGACTCATTGTTAGAAAGTGTGTGTGGAGGGCAGGGCAGATGTGTTTTGCTTTGTAGGTGATTACTTAAGGAGTTGATAGGGTTTTCTTGGTTAAACTAAGCTTATAATGTAGTAAGTTGCACCTAAACATGTTTATTTTGAGTACATTGTAAATTTTCATTTTTTTAATTAAAAGTTTGTTTTTATTTATTGGGGCAGGGGAGAAAGAGAGGCAGAGGCTAGCGTAAGCGCTTTAACAACTAAGCAATCTCTCCAGCCCAGCCTCTTGCTGCTGCAAATGATCACCACCTGATACTTTTCACCACTGTTTTTGTTAGGCTGATGTGGGTGGCTTGGGAGTTGAACCCAGGCTCAAAGGCTTTGTGAGACTGCACCTTAGCTAACTTCCCAGCCCCAAGCTTCATTTTGTTCTGTGAAATTTGTTTCAGAAAAATATTTCTTGGTAGTCTCTCTAGAAAGTTTGTTAGCCATTGAGAGAAAAGTGCAAAATGGTTGTAAATAAAATTAATAGTGGCAGTAAAAATGGTTGGAGATGAAGATCTTGGCTTGGTGATGGCACAGTTTGTGTGTCAAATGATAGGCATCAGTAAAAGGCTTCTTGCTGCTCACTGTGTCATCCTTTACCTTGGTCTTAACATAGTCTTAGCCTTTAGGCTCTTCCTTCTGGCCTATTTTTAGCAAAGGTAGCAAGAATCCCAAAATGGAGCATAGGCTAAAATTGGATTTGTTTCCTACATTCATGTTAGTACTTTCCTAAAGCTGAGAAAAATTTGTTAAATATACACATTTTGATTGGTTCTAGTTTGTGTAATTCTCAGTCATGTTAAAATTGTTTGCTGTTTGTCTCCTTGCTTAGTTTTCAAATAATGAGGTAGAGATAGATACATATTAGAGGTAGAAATAAATATTAAATTCTAAATAAAATGTCATTTTCTATTTTTACTTTTTAAAAAAATATTTATTTGACAGAGAAAGAGGGAAGGAAGGAATGTGTGTGTGAGAGAGAGAGAGAGACAGAGAGAGAGAGGGAGAAGGGAGTGTGTGTGTGTGGGGGGGGGGAGGGAATGAATAGGCACGCCAGGGCCTCCAGCCACTGCAAATGAACTCTAGACGCGTGTGCCCCCTTGTGCATTTGGCTAATGTGGGTCCTGGGGAACTGAACCTGGGTCCTTTGGCTTTGCAGGCAAATACCTTAACCACTAAGCCATTCCTCCAGCTCATACTTTTAAGCTCTAAATTTAAATTTATCACCTTTAATGCTAGCCATCTCCCCAGCTCCCATTTTATAAAGCTAAGATGTATTGCAAGGAAAAATCTTTTTCATAGTAATTAAGACATGATGAGTGTAGAAGCAACCATTATGAAGACTCTTTAAATCTTAAATGTATAAGCAAAAACAATGCAGAAAGGATTCAAATCTTTATGTGTTTTCATGTTTTTGTTCTTTTCATTACAGGGGCAGAAAGCGTTTTGTAAGTGAAGGAGATGGAGGTCGTCTTAAACCAGAGAGCTACTGAAACTAAGAACTCTTGCAGTCTTAGATGTTATAAAATATATATCTGAATTGTAAGAGTTGTTAGCACAGGTTTCTTTTTTTTTTTTTTAAGTACTTGTTTTGGGTACAAGGCATTTCTGAAATTTTATAAACTTACATTTAAGGGGAATTTTTAAAGGAAGTATTTTTTTTTCTTTGACGGGATTAAAGGAGAGACAGAAAAGTAACCACTTCTTAAGTGGAATATTGTAATAAGCTACCTTTTTTAAGTGCCATGTTTATGACCTAATCATTCCAAGTTTTGCATTGACGTCTGACTGCCACTCCTTTCTTTCAAGGACAGTGTTTTTTTGTAGTAAAATCACTGGTTTATACAAAGCTTTATTTAGGGGGTAAAGTTAAGCTGCTAAAACCCCATGTTGGCTGCTGCTGTTGAAATACTGTGCTTTGGGAGTTAAAAAAAAATTTTTTTTTGTCTTAAAGAATTTTTAAAAAATGAGTTAAGTCATGAGACTTTTTCATCTTTCCAGGGAACATATTGATTGGTCTTTAAAGACTAGACAGTTAAGTAAATGGTGGCTGGAACATCTATTTTTCTACAAAACTGGAAAAATGAACCCGGTTCTACAAGAATGTACAACAAAATAAAACATGTGAAGCAGTGTTGATTCTTTAGTGGGAGTACGTTTATTTTGTCTTTTGAAAGCTTAGATTTCTTGTCTAGCCTATACAAGGCCCTATGTATAATAAACCCTAACATTTCAATCTCGGGTATTAATATGTAGCCTAGGTTGGCCTTGAATTTAAAGCAGTTCTCTTATCTCAGCTTCCTAAGTACTGAGATTTAAGGCATGTACCATCATGTTTGGCATTTGGGAGTCAAAGATAGCAAGATCACAGCAAGTTCCAGGCCTGCCTGATTTACATAGTGAGATAGACTGTTTCAAAAAGAAACAGCAACAAAAAGACCCCCAAACTTTAAAATTTTATACAGCATAAGGAAGCATGAAACACTTGGGAACTTAGTGAATTCAAACTGATACATTTTATTTAACTTGCAAACATTTAAATCAACAGCACAATAGTAAAAAAAAAAAAACAACTCTTTTAGTATTCTATTAGGGAAGATGCATGCAGTTTAATCTCTTTATTGACCTCAACTAGAGTTCAGTGAAGCTTTTCTAATATACAATAGTTTTATTAAATTCTTAAATTGTTAACAAATAATGGTTAATGTTTTAAAAATTCTCCAAAGACTTAAAGCTTACCATTTACCCAAACGTTTGAGAAAACACAATATACCAATAAATGACTATTACATTAAAAAAAGGTCACATTTCTACCTCTTAGCAGAGCCTAATTTATTGATCAGGCTTCAGAGTCATGGTAATTTAAAGTGTCTAGTGCTTGAAGCAAACCAAGAATTACATTCCTAATTTACAAAGGTAACTATAAGGAATATGTGTATTGTAATTCTAGGTACAGGTACTTTTAGAATTAAAACTCCATAATGTTCACATTTACAAAAGCCCATGCTACTTAGGCTTATATAGGTAACTATAATAAACATTTTCAGGTTTTTATGTAGTACTTGGATGATAAGGACAGTTATGTAATTCTTCTCTTCTTAAAGTTAGTGTACTTAAAAGTATATTACATCGGGAAGCAGAGGTAGGAGGATTGCCATGAGTTCGAGGCCTCCGTGAGAATACATAGTGGATTCCAGGACAGCGTGAGCTAGAGTGAGACCCTACTTTGAAAAAACAAAAGTTGGTGACAGACTATGTGAAGGTTTGTTAAAAGTTAAAGTTTATTCAAAAAATGAGCTTATCATTCCTGGTGTCATTACTGGTCAGCTAGATAACATTAAACATATCACGGTACATAGTTAAAACATTTGTTTTTAATTAGTGCAGAATACTTTATGCCAAGTCTGGAATGTATTTTCAAATTAGATTTTGTATACATGTATAGATACAATGTTTAAAAGAGTATTTGGTTTATGGCAACAGGAAACAGTACTAGGAATCATGAATGTTTTACAATGGTTAAGATCATTTTATAAAAAGAATACCATAAAACTTGATTCAAAGTTCTTTCACTACAAGCCATTGTTTAAATTCATAAATTTCACATCTTGGTTGTTTTAAAATTATATGAATATCCATTTTATTACCAAGTCTTTTTGCATACACAACACTTTCTAGTTTCTAACAGGTAAGGTAGGTGTTTCCTAAGGTGTCAGTGAATTATTTGCCATTTTCTTTTTCTGCCATTTCCTGTTGGCGAACTGTGTCTTGTGCTGCTTGCTGCATTTTCTCCAGTTTTTCCAGAGTCAAAGATTTTAAGGGTAAAAGTTTGGGTTTACACATCACCATTGTGGTTACATCTTCCACAGACAACTGCCCTAAGTTTAATGAGAAATAAAAAAATTAATTCAAGGAAGACTGAGTTGTTTGGTAGCTTGGATTTACAGATAGAATGAATGTCTAAAAACTTATCCATTGTAATGAAAAATTTCTGTTGCTAGATAAGCAGTTACTCTATAAGCAGCATTTCTCAGTATGTCTTAAAGACAAGATCTGAACTTTTTAAAAAAAAAATGTGTATCGAGTATGCATGCAAGTCAGGCACTGTCAGGTGTTCCCAGTTACTGTACTTTTTTTTTTTTGAGGGATTTTTGTTAAAAGGGGTTTCACACAACCTCGAGCTAGCTTACCAACTACTAGCTAGCTAGAAAGCAAGCATTAGGGAATCCTATCTGTGCTTCTTCAGTGCTGGTTTTGCAGGACCGTATCCGACCTGGCTTTTACTTGGGTGCTAGGTATCTGAACTGGGGTCCTCATGCCTGAATAGCCAGCACTTTACGCACCCAATCCCAAGACTTAAAACTTCAAACTCTTTAAGGTGCCATAAACAACATTTTGTACCAAAAGCTAAATTGGAAGAATATGTAATGTACAAAAATACCACAAGGAATAACAGTACAAATACTCAAAGTGCTGAACTCTTAAATGTGAGCTTTTCTTACTTGATTTAGGTTATTTTCCTTCACTTTTGGATCTTAGGATGAACTCCATTATTTTCGTGGAAAATTTCACATTGTACATGTAAAAGGATTTCTAGTTTAAAAAAACAGAGCTTTTTTTGTTATCCTTTCAGAAAAGTGAGATTTCCCTTTATAGCTTACTCATGGAAAAAAAGCATATAGTAAAAATACAAGCATAACACAATAGTTGCAGGTATTTATTAATTTCTGCTAAGTGATAACAACTGTTACTTTATAGGTCTCAAATCTGTGGCCTAAATATGTGTGTTACCCCTACCTTGTTTTGGAAGAACTTCCCGGAACATTGACCTCACTTCTGCCATATGTAGACTGTTGGATATAGCACTTTTTCCTTTGATGAGAAATCAAGTATTAATATTAAAACAATTCCTGAAGAATATTAGCAGAGACATCGTCATTATAGTGTTAAGAAGTAAAACCAAAATTCCTGTAGAAAGTGAACTACTTACTCTGCAGAATTTCCCCATTAGTTTCTGTGGTTCTTTGTACTGAAACAAGGTTGAGATACTATGTGTAAGTATCCAGTCAGTTTATGATAGTGATAATGGGGTGCTGACTTCTATATTTTCCCATTCAAGAGAAAAACTGGTAGGCTTTCAGTTTGTTAAAGAGAAAATGATTCATGCATATCAGCTGAGGAAAAGGAATTTATATGAGAGTCATCTCGGTTCACTGATAATGGTCTTTCTCCTAAAAGGGAAGACTTAAACATGACTGTCAACTGAAAGGGAGGGGTGAAGCAGGTAGGGAGGAAGAGGAGCTAGTAGGCAAATGCTTTCTAACATTCCCACCTTTCTCAGTAGCTAACAGTTCATTTCTACTTTTAATCCTTATAGATACATTTAACAAAAAGAAGCTTAAAGATCAGTTATTGTCTACAGATATCATCTGTAAGAAAGCACAGAAGGGTAAAATAACTCTTGAATAGAAATGAATGCTTCCAGTACTGTTCCTTATTGCTATGATGCTATATTCTAAAGAACCAGCATTTACTTTAACAGTCTGTTGTAAATTTCCAAGCATTATGTGCCATCTTTGGCCAAGGACATTTGCTCCAACGCTCAAGGTGTTCTGAAAAAGTTGTACAATGATCCTTTCCCAGACAGTCCAACCCACTAGTGATGTTTTACCACACTGATGTAACCTTACCATGTCTTTCACAACATCACCACAAAAGAAAGATTTATTATTTATAAAGTGATGCTGGCTTAGTGCTTGCCTTTTCTATTCCACCCACAGACAATTATAATCAAATGAAGCTGCTTCTGGTCTTACTCATTCTAGTTCCACTACTTTGACATTCCTAATAATTTATATCCAAGTTTCTTCCCTCTAGTGCAAATTACTCTGCAATATTTAGTTTCCTGAGAAACATCTAATCTTTCAGCACACTTGTCATGAAAACTTAAACCCCATACTGTTCTGTCAAAGAAAGATGAAGTAGGGAATGGCCCAGGAAAAAAAGCAGCTCATCATTAAATGAAATGTGAGGTAAAAAGACTGTGCAGTTTCTTTAGAATGCATACCTTGTATGACATTCATTGTTGTTATTTAGGCCTGACTGATACCTGACAGTCATAACCTTTTTATTTCCCTCCCAGGTTAGGTTGAAGGCTAGTTAACGATTAACTTTGAATATAGCTACCCAAACCCCCTAGCCTCTCCATGACAGCACAATGAAGACAGTATTCTCATATTTGGCACACATCTGACATATGCCACTAAAACAGAGGGGCATTACTAACCTTGTTAAGTACAAGACACAGCAACTCAGCATTTTTGTATGTATTAGAAAATGCTATGACACTAGGTGCAAAAAATACTTCGCTGTTTTAGACAATGAGCAACAATTAAGCTGCTGTCCTTTGTTTTCTTTTAGTCTATACCTTTACATATCCACAAACTGTCCAGAGGAAAACAATGAAACCTGGTGCTTACTTCTCTGATTGACTAAGCTATTGTTAGTTGAAAGGGTGTGGGGCCAAATGACTAGTACAGTGTGCTGGATCTGGTTTGGGTAAGATCAGTGTCCTTACTTGTCTAGGTGGTTTCAGCTTTAGTAGTGCTGATTCTTCCTAGGCCCCTTAGGCACTGACAGGAGAGAAACAGGAAGGGAAGGGCTAAAATAAGCAAGGTAGTGGTTGGATGGCTAGGCTACACTATTTTGATAATTAGCTGCTCTGAGAGCCTACAACAGGAAGGAAGATTTACTTCCTTCTCCCACAACAGCATGTTACTAGTTGAACCCAAGTGTTTTGTATGGTATAGCATACTCAAGTTGTAGCTGCTTCTAAGCATACTTTCTCAGCAGTTAGGAGACACACACACAAACAGGAACAGATGGATAGAAGGAGATGCAAGAGCTGCTGCTGACACTCATGTATCATACAAGTGCTGTGATCATTCAATAAATGAGTGCCTATCATGTGCCAGATAGTGTTCATCAGTGAGCGGCACACACACAAAACAAGACCTTTGCTTCAGGAGCTTACAGCCTAGAGTAGAGAGAAAAGAAAATACAAGAAGGTAGGATGTGCTACAGAAAAAACAGTTTTAAGGTCTAGGAATGCTGGAGGAGGGGAATCCAATTGCAATAGGAAAACCATGATCCCATTAGGGTGACACTTGAAAGACTTTTGTGGCACAAGTATGTGTTATGTCTTGAAATTGGCAACTGAAGACACCTTGAAGCATCCATCACAAAATTCCACATGAAGTAGAAACATGCTTTTCTGGAATAGGGAAGACGGCTCAGTGGTTAAGAGCACTTGCTATCAAAGCCTGCAGCAGAGGTCTGATTCACTAGTACAATGTAAACCCCGATGTACAAAGTGGCACATGCACCTGGAGTTTGTTGGCAGTGGTGTGCCCATACTCTCTTCTCTGCTTGCAAATGAATAATTTATAATGCTTTTCTTGGCTAAGTTTTAGAAAGGTGTTTATGAAAGGGGAGATGGGAAATGAGATTAACCATGCCGGTTTATCCACAGCCCCATTTTTATGGAGAATTCTAACAGCAGCAGACAACATGGAAGTTAGTAGTCTGTGAGTTTATTACTCTCAACCTTGCTTGCTTCCATTCTCCTTTTATTATCATTACTCATCTTGAAGGACATATGAACCCTGACACAAATACTACTGATCTACACAATCAACACCATATTATTCTTGGAAATGTTACGGATTTTTTTGAGACAATTTTATTGTTACTAAAATTTGAGAAGCCCTGGGAAGGAAAAAAGTTAACAGTTTTTTCAATAGCAGTACGAGTAATTCAAAGCCCAGGGTTCATTATGATGGAAGACAGGGAGAAATACTACAAAAGTTACTATTAACTAAATTATACCTAAATTGATTTAGAAGGATATAAAGGTAACTATTGAAATGTCAAAGACAAAAATGACTCAAACAGACTTAAATATTTAGGAGGACAATTAAAATGCTCTTTAAGTAGTCTAGTGCAGGTGAAAGATTTTAATCTTAGCAATAAGCTGGACTGTATAATCGTGAAGTCAAGAAAAGCTAAAGGAGATGACAAGGACAAGTGAGATTACACATTGCACCCAAACACACACAAAATGTGTTTGGAACTCACTATGTAGTACGTGTTGACTTTGAACACATGGCAGCCCTCCTATCTCAGTCTCCTGAGTGCTGGGATTAAAGACCACCAAACCCAGCTACCACTTTTGTGAATATTAATGGAGATGTTTGCGAAACTTTTAAGAAATTTCTGAAGCTTGGCATGGTGGCTCACACCTATAATCCCAGCACTCTGGAGGCTGAGGTATTCTAACAATGAGTTAGTTTAAGGCCAGCCTGGGCTATAGTGAGACCTCATACAAAAAAAAAAAAAAAAAAATCCCTCAAAACAAAAAGCAAGCAAAAAACATGAAAGACTTGATAGTTGGAAGGAAGTATGGGTAAAAAATGGAATATTATGTAAGTTGAGAGGGTAGAGATAGCTCCTGCCAGCAAACAATGCTATACCAGGCAACAGTTCATAAAACAAAAGCAATTATCAATAATAGAACTTTTGAAAATATGAACACAAATATATGATTTTGTTATGAAAAAGTTTGCTCATGTCATCTGTTGGACTTGAATGTTGTAGACCTGCACAGCTATACCTACTGAACTACCCAGGCTGCTAAATACAGAATAATTTAAATATTCAGGTATGAACCTTAGCTTTGTAACAGCAATGTTTTAACAGACTTTCTCTATAACTTGTATATAATGTTTATTACTCCAAAAGGAGATTTTAGAATTAAAGTGCTCTGGGCACTATCAAAAAACTGAATTATTCATGTACCCATCCTCCCACTATAACGCCCAATATTTATGTACACATTACATTTTTTTTTAAAGAGAGAGTGGGTAAGAGAGAATTGGCATGCCAAGGCCTCCAGCCAACTCCAGCAATTGAACTCCAGACACGTGTGCCACCTTGTACATGTTTGACCTTGTGCTTGTGTCACCTTGTGTGTCTGGCATATGTGGGATCTGGAGAATTGAACATGAGTCCTTAGGCTTTGCAAGTAAGTGCCTTAACCACTAAGCTACCTCTCCAGCTCATATGTCGTTCAATTTAATGAACTAAGACCAAGTCTAAAGTTACTTGTCCAACATGATTAGCTGGTAAATACAGAAACAGAATTTGCACTAGCCCAGATTTGCTTATCTGCCTTACTCCAACACCAGGTCCTGTTTTCAGTTTTTTCTGTACCTGGATGAATGGCTTGGAGGCTCCAAGTAGATTTACTGTGGAGCTCCACCCAAGAAACAAAAGCTTTTAAGATGTTAAATGATAGAGTAGACCACACTGAGTAGAAACTAATGAAGGTTGAAGTAATGTACTATTCAAAATCCACAGGATTGAACATTAAAAAAATTATTTTATTTGAGAGAGAAAGAATAAATAAATGAACATGGGTCTGTCAGGGCCTCCTGTCACTGTAAAGGAACTCCAGGTGCCTGCACCATTTTGCACATCTGGCATTATGAAGGCACTGGGGAATCAAACCCCGGCCATCAAGCTTTACAAGCAAGGCCTTTATCCACTGAGTCATCTCTCTCTAGCCCAGGACTGAACAATTTTAAAGCCACTAATGACCTTCACACAGGAGGCTAAAAATACAATGTGTCAAACAGTAAGCCTTGGGCACACAGCACACAAACTCAGAAACCATTCTTTTTTTTCTTTCTTTAGTTTGGAAACAACCAGACTAATGTATGTGTCTAGCCAGAATGTGAATGTTCTTTTTCTTGCTTCTTAGTTGTTACTTTGTGTTCCAGTTGTCATGTCTGACACCAACCTGGAAAGTTTTAAAGGAGGAAAGCCTGTTTTTGCCTATGGAATTTTGTTCACATCAGTTTTGGGGGGCGGGGGGTGCCACTGCTGCTGCTATGGAGCAAACCCAGGGCCTTGTGTATGCTAATTAACTGCTCCTACCATTGAGCCCCAAGTATTATTTTCAAAGAATATGCCACTGGAACTTTGACATTGCTTTTTTTTGACATTCTAGACTTATTAAATTAGCTCCTTATGAAATTCAGTAGATGCTGTCTAGGACTGAGTTATACCTCCAGTCCCATAGAGAATTTTCACTGCAAATATGAAAAAAGAGATTTTCAGTTTTCAGTAAACAAAGTAGTAATGCTTACTCTCTTCAAGCAATTGCACATGCCAGCAGGGTACTTTGTGTGGACTAACAACCTCTATCTGGAGATGCTATGCCCATGAAATGTTATATAGTTGGAGACCGTAGTAGTTTTTACTCTGCTATCTGGCACCAGCTAGTAGAAAAAGGTTGCAACATGCTCAATTCACTAATTAATTCAGAGTCATGTGAATAAAATGTGTGGTGTCTACTGTTTGAAATGTGCCTAGGCCTCCCTCATAACAGGAATTGTTCTTGGTGGATTTGGATGATGCCACTGGCTCCAGTATACTACAATAGCAGGTTCATAGAAAGGTTCATAGAAAGTGGCATGTACTACTTATGCTGTTTTCTAGTAACTTCTCTTATTTTAAAATTCATTTTTAGTTTTGGACAGTGGTCTTAAAAATACCATGGGCTAGGAGAGATGGCTTGGTGGTTAAGTGCACTTCCTGTGGAAGCATGAGGGCCTGAGACTACCTGTGTTCAAATCTTCAGATCCCATGTAAAACAGCTGGGACATGGCCACCATAGGCTCTGGAATGGATAAAAGAGACAGGCTTCAAACAAGACCAGGTGGAAGAGTGTTAGAGTGGCACACCTGAAGTTCCACTCTAGTCACCACAGGCCAGTGACCCCTGGTGCAGGTAAGCATATGGGGCACCACAAGGCCACATATACCACACACACACAGATGCGCATATATACATGCACAGGCAAAAAAAAAAAAAAAAAAAAGCTAACAATTTACCTTTAGGAAAATTATTTGCTTAGTAACTGCGCTGTGTGGTTAGCTAGTTCAACATTATGCGAAGAGATTTGTTATTTTATAGTTTTTCAAAGATATCTCCTCAGATATCTACACCAAAATGCCTAGTACTATTATTAAAAATCTAAGTTTTTTCTGAATTCTCCAGAAGTCAGAATCAAATTGGACTGCCTTAGGAATTAATAAGCACCATATTCTAGCCATATTATATGTGCTATAAGACAAGCTAAGGTACTTTGTGTACATATGTTTTAGTTAATTCTTTTTAACAGACTGACATGCTCTTCAGATTCCATTCATTAGATATTAGACATAACAAGTAAACTTTGAAAAGATAGTAAGTGAATGGTCATATGCCTGAAACCCAGGTCTGATTCTAAAACCTTAATCTGAGCTGGTATATTATTTTGTCTTCTTGAATTCAGAGTCAACTCAAAATTGTCCCATGAGCAAATTTACAGCTACCCAAGAAAGTACCTATGAAGTACATTATTTAACTTTCAGTAATGACTATAAACATTCCACATCTACCTAACAGAGATTTTACTCTCTTAAATTTTTTTTTTCCTTTTCATCTTATCTTTGAACATGAAAAATAAGTCTAGGGTAAGAGCACAAGAGCTAGGCAGTCTTGGGAGTTTTCCTTTGGTGATTATAAATTCCACAAACAGTGGAATCCACAGGGGAGAGAATGTTCCTAATGAACTAAGTGCTAAGCATAATCTTGATTTTGCAATTTTTAATAGGCTGTGCTTGATGCTACCAAAAAGCCATCACAAAAACATCAGGACCAATTAGAACTTGCAAAAGAATTTCAGGGAGAAATAACATTGGCTAAATTGGATTGTGGCCAGATGGACAATAGTTGTCTTGGTATGTGCTTTGATAACATCAAGATTCATCTGTATTTGAATTGCAGAGCCCACACATCTTTCAACAACACTTTGCAGTGTGCCAAGAGTTGAAACTCTACTGTGCTGACATCAGTACACTACTACAGATTTCACTGCATCAGCTATAAGTTCAGGCAAAGTTGCAGTGCTTTATTAAAGGTAAGTGAGTATATTGCCAGCTCAAGGCACAAACATATACTCTACAGACACAGGAGGATTAAATGCCAAACTCTGGGCTCATGGTATAGATTTAAGTAGCAACTTATAGTAAGGATACAAGTAGTTACACTTGAGAAAGTTCATCACAATTAGAAAAGTGTCAAATGTTAATCAAGCCTCTTGCAAAAACACTCCTAGTTTAACTTCCTCAAAGTTTAATGTCACAGAGGAGAAAAGGAATGGAGATAGTTGTAGATTAAGGTTCAAGAGTAATGTCTGTGTACAATACATAAATTTTGATCACATTCTGATTTGGGGGTTAAGAGAAATAAAAATGATATTCTTGGGCTAGAGAGATAGCTCAATAGGTGCATGTAGATCTGAATCAGATGGTCAGAACCACCATAAATAAAGCCAGGTGGTGTGGTAACCTATTGTAATCCCAGTGCTGGGGAGACAGAGACAGGTGAACCCCTGAAGCCTGCTTGGTGAGTTCCAGGCCAAGGAAAGCCCCTTATCTCTTGCAGGCATATATGTGTACTTGTGCACACACACAGAATCGTTTTCTTTGCTGTAATAACAATTCTATGTTTTCAGTAGAACTACTTCAAAATTCATAAGGGGTTCTGCCCAACAATAGTACCTACAATCTCTTTCCACATAGCAATCAAATAATGCATGAGAAGGAATGACTGATACACACACACACACACACACACACACACACACACACACACACAATATATATATATTTGGTAAATACATATATATCATATATACCAAAATATTAACTGTTGTATATAGGTGAAAGATACAGGAATTTTAATTGTATTCTTTTAACTTATTTTTTTTAAGACAGGATTTGACTATATAGCCAAGGTTAGCTCTAAACTTGTGACCCTCCTGCTTTAGCCACCTGGTTGCATGTTCCACCATATCCAGCTCTTTCAGCTTTTTAATGTCTGCACATTTTCACAATATAACATTGGGCTGGCACAGGATGGCATTGCGTAGTAGACCTCAGAGGGGAAATGTAGGAGGCAGAATAGTAGCGACTATGTTGAATTTCTGATAAATTGAAGATACATGAAACTTGGCTAAAAATGTCTTGGACATCCAGTGAACTTGACAGGCAGATGAAGCTGATACAATCCATTTCTACTTAAGCATAAAAATAGTAATGAAGCTAATCATAAGCAGCAGATACATAATAGGGACTGCCATGAAATATGTAAGTGCTAGGAAGGCTCAGAGGAAATTACTTCGCATTGGGGAGAATCTGGAGCTACCTCTGTGTCTCCAAGGATAACAGAATCATGATACAAAATCTCGAAAGGTTACTGTTAATACACTAAACAATAATTACTTTCAGAAGAAACAAGAGTAGTTCATTTAGCCTGGAGCATGAGTACTAAGCAAGTAAAATTTAGGTAATTTGCACACTCATTGATTGGTTACCTATATATGTATTTCTAAGTTTACCTGAAAATTCTTTTTCTTGCAGCGTTTAGAATCCAATTTGGGATTATCAGGATGACTGAGATCTTGACTCAAACCTACAGAAGGAACTGTAAGAGATAATGTCATAGTCTTGTACAGTTCTGTCAAACATTGAAATAATATTTTAAAGGATATGGTCTTAAAACGATTCACAAGCATTAAATTATTTAGTAAACTGTACACACGCAGGATTAACACAACATACCCTTAATCCAGAACTTCAGAAAGGAAAGAACAACAAACAGAAATTTGAAGACAGGAGGTGGGGAACTAAGCTGTAGAGGTCTCGCCCTGGCAGGGAAGGCCTCATCTCTCTCTCCTTTATACTTGGGTGGACACTGCCTTCCCCGAGTTCCTGAAATCTCCAATATTGAAAGGCCACGGAGTGAAAACACAGTAAATAGGAACTAGTGGGGGCGTGGTCGGGAGCGCCAAGTGGCCTTCGCTGGGGCTCCGCCCCGGGGCCAGCGCTCACACCCGCTAGGGCATTTCCCGCCGGGCAGGCTCAGGCGAGGCCAGGGCGGCCCGCGGGGAACCACAGATGGGCGGAGGACGGAGGGAGGAAAGGAGGCGGGCCGCCCCGGCAGCCGGAAAGAAGTCCTTCTTCCAGCGGAAACCGCCAGAGCTCCCGCTTGTCTTTCTCAGTGCCCTCCCCTCCACCTGGTCCATCCAGTCCCGTTCTGTCCCCCAGATGGACGCCGAGGGACACTCACCTCTCTGGGCAACTTGGGTGCAGAGAGCACCCTGGGGGCGCCGACCGCGGGGACGATTCCCACTTCCTAGCTATCACTTCCGGGGAGAGGGCGTTTCGAAGCCCTCCACTTTAGTTCTCGTAGGTGAGTAATCAGCCGTCCAGGTACCGTAATCACTACGAAACCAAGCGTGCAGCTCCTGACTGCGAATGAACTCGTAAATACTGGGTGTTTGGTCACCGACGGCTTATCCTCCAGGCCTACTCACGGGTGCATCCCTTCGCAGACGACTCCGCCGTCGCCCAGGGAAACGAAGAGGCTGGGCGAAGGAAGAATACGTCACCCTGGAGACAGGAAGCTAGCAAACAATTCTTGCCATTGTCAACTATGGCTGCCCAAGCGTCAACTGTAACTTCCGACAGGGAGTTGTTTCTCTACCCTCCGGGAGGCTTACTCGGTGACCGAGCTAGCCAGCGGCGCCCAGTGGGCGGGAGACCGTGCCAAGCAGCGGAGGAAAGGAAAAGGGCGGAGAGAGGGAAGCTGGGGCCAGTGTTTCACGCTGATTGGACAACTTTCTTGGCTCTGGCTCCGCCCTCCCATCTTTCTTAGCGAATGACGGCCCCGCGCAGGAGGGGCGGGGCGGGGACATCGGAGCGAGAGTGTGTGGAGGGGCGGGGCGAGTGGGGGCGGGGCGGGGCGAGTGGGGGAGGGGCGGGCGGGGGGCGGCGGTAGGGTAGCGTCGCTGCTGAGGAGGAGGAGGAGGAAGGAGGCGAGCAAGGATGGCGGAGTCCGGGCTCCTGACGGTAAAACTGGGGTGGACCAGGCGGAGGGTGCCAGTGGGTCGCTTCTTCCTGCCTGTCTTTCTCTCCGTCGGGCTGGCTGTCGATAGGGGGAGGCCCCGCGCGCCCTGACAGGCGCGAGCCGGCGCGGCTGGGGCGAGGCCTGAGGGGCCGGGGCCCTAGGAGGCACCGCCGCCGCTTTCCGGGGTGCCGTCGCCGGGACTGCTGGCTCCTTGGAACCGGCCCCATGCCTGGAGCCAGTGGCCGGGCGCGGAGAACCGCCGGCTCACTCTGACAGCGCCGGGCCGGGCCGGGCCTGCTGCGGAGAGGGAGGCCGGGACAGCACCCGGGCCGGGGCCAGGGCGAGCCGCGCGAGGGCGCGGGCCCGGGGCGCCGGGCGGACGGGCTACCTCCCGTCGGTTCCCTGGGCCCCCGGGCCAGGGCCGGGGCTGCGGGGCGGCCGGGGTCGGGTAAATGGTTGACCGGGGCCGGGGCGCAGCTCTGGCCGTGTGGGGTGGGGTCTTCTCCTCCCCCAAAGTCCACCGCGCTCTCAGTCTCCTCCCCAAAGACCCCTCGGCGGAGAGCGGCGAAGCGGCGCTGGGTGTGTGGCTGGGCGAAGCGAGCGGCAGCCTCCCAGAGCGTCTGGTTAAACGTGCCTGGTGGCAATCTCTCCCATAGCTTTTAGGGATAGAGGAAAAGTAGTTTAACTCCCCGCCCCTTCCCCCCGCTCACAGCGCCAGAGGGTTCAGGACAAAACGATCCCCCCCCCGCCCCTTCGTATCCATTGTTTTGTACCATCCCCTCCCCCATGCCTAGGTAGAAGAATAATGACTCCAAAGCATTATTAATTTGCCTTTCTCTATTCTTTCCTCTCTCCGCTTTCTCCTCTCCTCCTCCTCTTTCTCTCAACCGAGGGTTTGTGTCAATTGTAGAAGTAGGGGTTTACAAACAGGTGGACTGAATGCCGATTATGGGTTTGGGAAGATGCTTTTTGGGTGTGTTTTTAATACCACCCTTACACTTGGAGATTTTCTTTTTTGTCTATTGATTTGTATCAATATGAGGGTGAGCAGACTAAAAAGAGGAAGCACTGTTTTGCAACCTAACCCCAAAAATATTTTAGAACTCTCTGGGGATGCTGAAGCAAAATGAGGTTACAGATGTGGACTTAATGGTATTTGTCTCCAGCTTTAGTCTCCGTGTAATCTACATTCTTCATAGACGTCAGGAGGTCTCATATCTATCTACTCAGAAGGATTGATGGATCACAAAACTTTCTTGTTGTTTAAGAACCAGGATACCTTTGGGTAACCAAACGTTTTTGTCTTTAAATCAACACTGACAAATAGTTTTCTTTTAAAGTCCTAAATTTACTGGTGTACTAATTTCCAACGTCACTCCTCCATGACAGCAGGGTCCTTATAATTGCTTGTTACTATGTATTTGAAGAAACTTAGCTTTTATTTCCAATTTGTAACATTTGGCAAGCTTATAAGCTTTGGTACTTTTCTGTGTGGCAGTGATAATTTTTAAAAACAAGGTCCCTAAATGAGTATTCTGTACCGAATATGATAAGCCTTTTATACTCATTTGGACGTAAAGTATATACTGTAAAATAATTATGAACATGCATTTGAAAATTAGACTACAAAAAGTATTTTTTTTTGTCTAAGGTTTGTTCACTTTCTAATGACTAATGTCTAACGTTTGTTCACTTTTTAATGACTAAAATGTACCATAAAGATGACATAAAAATCACATTCTTGAAGTCTCAGTTTGAGCTTATGGACACAGCCTTTTCCCTGAGGGCACTTAAATTTTTCCAAAGTGCTTGTTCAGTTTTTGAAGAAAAAAGTATATTTTTCTCATTTGGCGTTTGTTTTCAGATCTCTGGTTATTTTTTTGTCTTTTTTGGTCTAAGAGTGAGTGGCTTTGAGAGCTAGATTAATAGTTTGCACCTGAATTAGTTTTGAGTTTGTGTTTAAACTGTCATATTTGGGAAGTTGATCAGATCCTTTATTTTGGTAATTGTAGCAAGTAAAGATCACATATCAATATGTGAAGAACGAACCAATTAGGAACACCAAACCTATAAATAAATTCTTATACTTGTAGAAATCATGCTTTTAAAATGTTGTTGCGTTAGGCTGAGGATGTAGCTCAGTGGTAGAGTGCCAACTAGGTTTGATTCCCCAGCACCAAAAAATACATAAAAATAAATAAATTATATTTTCTCTGCCTTGGTTGCAGAGTGCACATAAATTGGATTTATTGCCTTGGCTTACCCATATGGATTATGAATAAAATAGGAATGTGTTTGCTGTGCCATTTATGTATCTTTCGTTTCTGAAAAAGGCATACAATTTATGGTTACAACAATACAACAACAACAACAAAAAACCCGAGCAATAAAAAAAGCAAGCAAATAAGTTAAATCAGATTCTTCCATGGGTTCTGAGGTTTATAGTTTGACCTCAGTGCAAGAGTTCTATAATTTGTTTGTACAAGTCTTAAGATATGGAATTTAGATGTAAATACTTTCTATTTCTAATATGAAAATGGATTCTTTATTTGAGATGAATTGGTTAGGCTGTGGCTATAATTTAGCAGTAGAATGATACAGTACTTTTATTTGATTCTTGAAATGTCTCCAAATACTAGGTTGGTAGATAATTTTGTGTATTGCTAGACTTACCATATTTCATGCATTTATATTGCATAGTAGACAGTTTATAATTCAAGGATAATAAACAGCTATCTGTTATCTTGGTATCTCTTATTTTAATTGCTTAGTCTTCTGAACTTTGTTTCATATACATGCCACACTAATGTCAAAGTTATGTCCAATAGATCTTTTTAAGAATTATTTTCTCTGTTAATACAGTTAAATTTTTATATTTACTTACATTTTTTGTTTTGTCTTTGTTTTTTTGAGGTAGGGTGTCACTGTAGCCCAGGCTGACCTGGAATTCACTGTGTAATCTGTGGCCTTGAACTCACGATGATCCACCTACCTCTGCCTTCCAAGTTCTGGGATCAAAGGCATGTGCCACTATGCCCGGCTCTGTCCATACTTTTTAGATTTGAAATTCCTTAGCTACAAGTGACTTATTCTGTGCTTGAATTTGGCATATTATAGAGTATTCTGAAATGTGCTTGTTAATTAGTGCAGGTTGAAAGAAACATGCAGAAATCTCAGACTTTTTAAAAAATTATTTTGAGGTAAAATAGTTTTTATTCAAGTATTCTTTTCTGGTTCCCAACTTTTAGCAACACATCTTTAATTTAGCAAAGCAAGGTTCAAACACATAGAAAAAATATTATAATTACGAAGAGTTCTTAAGCTTTTAGAGATGCTGGTAGCATATGTGCTTCTTGAGAAGTGTGCAGTTCTCATTATCAAGACTTGAAAGAACTAAATTGACTTTACACCATATATCTCATTCCAATTTTTCTGAGTATCAGAGCTGATGACAGAAAGTAATGCATTCTGTAAAAGGTTAGGATTCTTTCCTCTAAAAGAATGAACATGCTTTTTGTAGCTGAACTATAGGAAATCTTAAAAAAGGGGGTATACTAGACCTCTATGTGAAGAATGTCTGACTTTATAAATTATTTTTGTAGTTTTGTCTTTATGTCAGTATGAAAACTTCTCATGTTTTAAAAGTAGGTGGTTTATCCTCCGTTACTCTTTATAAGTTGTACCATTTCCATTAGAAAATTTTGTAGCTGATAAATCTCTCCCCCTCCTTGTTTTTTCTCTTCTTCCCCTCTTTCCCCCTCCTCCTTTTTCTTTCCCCTCTCCCTCTTCTTCTGTCTCTCCTTTTCTCCCCTTTTTGAGACAAGAGTCTCAGGCTGGTCTCAGACTGTACAGTCCCAGACTGGCCTACAACTTAGTCCTCCTGCCACAGCCTCTTGATTGCTGGGCTTTGTTGGCATGCATTTCCACACCAATTTTTCTCATATGCTGGAAGTAATTTGGAAATGTCTTATTGTGACAGATCATTTCTAGTACTAGGGTTAGTTTTATCAGCAGTGAGATTTGGGCTTTTTGTGTTTTCAATCTTCGTGTTGTATAGTACTTACGCTTTCAAGTTTTAGTCTTGCAAAGTCTGACTTTTCTGTTCTGTATTTCTTACTGTTGGGATTTTTTTTGTGTGTTTGTTCTTCTAGGTAGGGTCTCATTTTGGCCAAGGCTGACATGTATTTCACTATGTAGTTTCCGAGTGGCCTTGAAATCCTAGCGATCCTCCTTCCTCTCTGCCTCCCGAGTGCTTAGAGGGTTGAAGGCTTGCACTACCACGACCAGCTTCTTACTGTATTTTTTATATTTACTAATGTCATACTGTTTCTATTGAGTGTCACATATGTGACTCTGGCTCTTTGAAAGCAGAGAAAAATATATCATGTTTTCTGCTTTCAAGTTTTGGTTTGTTGTGTGGACAAGTCAGTAGTTTATGACTTTAATGTGACAAGCACTGCAATAGTTAGCAAATGCTGAGTTAAGACTCAAACTGACAGTGCTTACTGTGTTAAGGCTATCACTAACTGGAATAACAAGTGTGATAGATGTAGGGTTAGAAAAAAACAAGCTTAGATAATTAAGGTCCATCTTTAACATTATGAGGAGTAACTGGATTCTAATAACAATATTTTATTTCCTACAGTAGAATGTCATTAAAACTTATGTTTTAGTGGTTATTTCTTATGTGCCTAGTTTAATATGGGCTGTGAGCTATGTACTCATATTAATGTTGAGGGGCTGTTCTAAATTACTACTTAAAGTTTTTTGTTTTTTTTTTTGAGGTAGGGTCTCACTCTAACCCAGGCTGACCTGGAATTCACTATGGAGTCTCACCACGCCTGGCTACTTAAAGTTTTTACCTATGTGAACTTTAATATTTTAATTACAAAGAGAACATGCTAGCCTAATTTGTGATAATTCCCAGGCAACTTGGATATTGATAATACATTTCAAATTTTTATTTAAATATCCTTTTCTGCAGCACATTATGAGTCACATTAATTTCCCTAGATCTCATGATGAATTTTTATCATGTAAGCATTTAAAATTCTTTTGAGAATAACAAAAACTTACATGTGTATTTAACTTGACAGTGATCATTCTCCAGGTAACTCAGACTGTATGGTCAACAACTAGTTCTAGTAGAAAGCTTTATATGCTCTTATTGTCTGACTTTATGTGGAAGTTTTTGTTATTGTTGAAATAGGGTCTCCCTGAGTAATCTGGACTGGCCTTGAACTGGTCTTCCTGCCTCTCAACCACTGGGATTATAGGCCTTGTGCTACCACACCCAACAATTAAGTAATTTCTCATATAGGTTTACTTACTGTATTTTCAAGGATGTAGTGAGGCTTATTATTCAAGTTTGAGATGTTTCTCTTTTTGTAATTTTTTTAAAAACAATCTAGATTCTTTAAGATCTTCACATTTTAGTAATTACCTTGAATTGTAAAACATTCCATTTAATTTCAAACTTAAATTCAGAGGAAACTAAGACTTTCTGGTATTAAACAGTTTAGGTACCATGTATTCTTTTCTGGCTAAATTCACATCACTCCTCAGGCCTGGGTTCTAGATGACATTTGGAAGACTTTTCATGACTAGAAGATCATGTTTCAAGGGTATTTAGCATCTGTATTTTCATTTATACCAGGCATCCTTTTTATAGTGACTTGCTTAATGCTTTTTTTTTTTTTCTAAAATGCGTGCTTCACGTTGAGCACTGAGCATACCCGTCTTTACTAGTTCTTCACTGTAAAATGTCTAGACCTTGTAGCTTCTTAGTAGAAATTAGTTTTAAATTACTAGTGTAGAGCTTCAAACAAACTAAATAGGCTACTAAAAAGGAAAAGAGATAGGATCACAGTTTTGTTCTTCAACATACATTTCTTGTACTTGGATCCCCTTAGGCCTTAATTTAGGCCTGCTATACTATCATATGATATGTAATTTTTAAAAACATTGGTAAGCCAATGTTAAAAGGACTGTAATTACTCCTAGAAGCCATAAAGAGTTGCAAATAAGAGCAGAGGGAGAATACTTAAAAAGCAGTTGAAACAGCACTGGGAGGCTGAGGATTGCTGTGAGTTCGAGGCCAGCCTTGAGACTAGGTAGTGAATTTCAGATCAGCCTGGGCCCTATCTGGAAAAACAACAACAACAAAAACCCGAAGAAAAGCAGTTGAAAACTGGGTGTGGTGACTTTCTGCCTAAGGTTGAGGCTGGATGGTGGACTTCCAGGCCACCCTGTGCTATAGAGATCCTGTGTCAGAAAACAAGCCAAAAAAAAAGTTGCAAGACATTTTTTTAAAAGATAGTATTTTACATCAGCTTAATTCACAAATGTAAAAATCTTTCAAAATGCTGTTTGTTTTATAAATAGTTTAGTGGTTACCTAGGTAAAGAAGATTTTCATCCAAAATGATGCAATTGAAAGCTTTTAGGGTGAAAGGTTTTGTTATTAATCAGGTGAAACATAGGTGTTAGTATTTATTGGACAAAATAAACTGAAACAGTAATTACCTGAAAGTCTAAGAATATTGCCTTAAATTTCTGGAGGTACGGTTTTATACTTTAACCACTTGTTTCTTTGTTAGCTTTGTAAGATGTAAAATTTTGTAACATGTTTTTCTTGATCAGTGTTGAATGAAAATCCAATCTGTTAAAGTGATGTGAAAAAATGACATAAGTGTTGTTGCTACTTTCATTGTGTTACAGAGAGTCAGCTTTATTTCTCTTGGCATCTTAGTCACCTGGATTGGGAAAATAAGTTGAGGTTACAGTTACTTTTTTACCAGAATTCTTTGGTCAGGAAGAGATAGGACAACCTGAAGGAGACTATATTAAATTCAGAAGCTTTAACTTATGTGTATACAGGATAGAGAATTGAACATTACTGTTAATGGCTTTAGTTCTGGTTAAATGTGTTGCATTTTTAACTGAATATTGAGATCTCTTAAATTCAGTGGCTGTATAAAGATAGGTAGAAAAAAATAGTTATTTTGTTGCTAAAACAAATACTGGTTTATTTTCCACATGTTAATCATAGATCTAAATTCATAGAAGTGGGATGCTTATATACTAGGCAGCTTAAAATAGTAAGGCTTTATGATTTAATCTTGAAGACATTTATTTCTGTGCTTTGGAAGCAGCGATTTGAAATTCTTAATACTACAAATGTGGCCTCATTTCAGAACACCCACTAAGCAACTGTGGGAACTCAGCATACTAAATGGCTAGTAGTGCTGCAATATTTTTATGTTCCCCACCTCCTGTTATATAACAGCTTATAGTAGTACATACAGGATATGAGACAAGAACAAAGTATATTGAAGCCAAAAGAGTATGTGAGACTATCATGCTTTGTTTTGGACACTAAGTCCTAATGGTTAACTGTGGTGATCAGTGAAAGTCTGTTATGAATTGGGGGGCAAGTGTCTTAGGGTCCAAACAAAAAACAACAAAAAAAATTATCCTATTTTTTTTTTTTACTAAAAGTTTGTTAACTGATGTAAGTGCCATGATGCGTGTGTATATTTTGAGCATTTCATTTGTGCCTAGTGTTACACAGCCTGTACACTGTAGCATTGTCACATTGTGAGAACTGAATTTGGTTAGAAACTATTATAAATGAAATCTACGGCTTGGGAAGTGGGAAAGGCACTTGCCATGTAAGGACTTAAGTTTGGACACAGTAGCACATATCTGTAATTCAGGTGCTCTTCCAGTAAAGTGGGAGACATAGACAGGAGAATCCCTGGTAGCATGCAGGGCATCTTGTTGGGTATATGCAGCAGCAAACAACAAAGAGGATTGACACCCAAGGCTATTCTCTGACCTCCGCATACTTACCATGGTATGTGTACACCTCCATCAATCACATGCACATTGTATAAACCCAAAGAATAATATCTACTAGTTAATTTTTGTTACTTAGTTGTAAAGGGATTTGTTAAAAATACTTTCATCAGCTTTTAAATTAAAAAGGGACCAAATTGAGCCTGCATTAAATGTTTCAGTTTCTGTGATTAAAAAAGGACTGACCTAACAAATTTGCTTTAAAAGTCATTTTTAAAACTCTTCTTGGATGAGCCCTGTGAATATGATCTACTGTATGACCAGTTATTTGCAAACAAAACTAAAAACCATCTGGCCTTTTCTCAACTGGAGGTCAGTTATACTTGACATTATATATAGATAGCCTATATAGCTAGCTATATGTCATAATCATATGAGAATGATTATATGGCAAGGTTGAATAGTTGGGGTAGTCTATGAATTAAATTAACATGTAACAAGTTAACAGGAGAAAAACCATAATTCATTACATATTTACACACGAGTCTCCCAAAGTATGAGACTCAAGGATCAAATGATGAAGATATTATAATACCCTGAGCATAGAAAAGAATATGGGCTTTGGACTTCTGAAGGTGCTAGAGTGATGGGCTGAATTTCATGACATAAAGGCTATCTTGATATGTAGATAAAGTCAGATAATAAAAGTTATATCAGAAAAGGCTTAGGGTTATAGGTAAGACCCTGGGATAAATTGCTACCACTGCAAGAAAACAAAAAAATAAAAATAAAAAACAAAAACAACAACAAAAATACCCAGAGCATCCCTCTTCCTGATACTGATAGAAAAGAGGACAGGTTTTCTTTCAGTGTCTCTGTGGTATACAGTGGTCTCATGCCCCCTGCAATAACTGGCATTTTAATTTTTTGCCAGTATGCATTGGAAATTAAAGTATATAATGGAAATACTTAGGTTGTGTATAATCTGTAGGCCTTTGGTAAGAAAGACCATTTAAGCAGTGCTCATAAGTGAATTTTCTTTCTTTCCTTTATTATTATTTTTTTCCTGTTTGGTTTTTTTTGAGGCAGGGTCTCACTCTGGCCCAGGCAGACCTGGAATTCACTATGTAGTTTTAGGGTGACCTTGAACTCACAGATCTTCCTACTTATGCCTCCCAAGTGCTGGGATTAAAGGCATGCACCACCACGCCTGGCTCTAGTAAATTTTTTTTAGTAATGTTTTATGAGGTATAAAAGCTTTTCAGATAATGTTTGATGATATTTGATATTGAGACTTTGTTGCAGACTGTTATAATTTGTACACATGGCAAAGTGATGTACAAGAGAGCTATGATCCCAATTAGGACTTAGGTTACTGGTTGGATAAACAGGAATTTTCAGCTCTTTGCTGTAAACTTGTAAATATAAAGTAATGAATCTTTTCAAAACAATTCCCATTTACTTGCTACAATATGAAATCAATCAGTCTTATCACCATATCTGCCAAACTATTTGATCTTACTCTTTAGCAAGGAGTGGGGAAAAATGAACTTAAAGGTACTGTTACGTGAATTCTTGATATAATTCTTACTTATTTTAGAGAGCAAGAAAGAGGCAGAGATAGAAAGAGGACATAGTTCTTTAAAAAAATATTTTATTTATTGATATTTGACAGAGGGGTTAGAAAGAGAAAATGAATGAATGGATGTGCTAGGGCCTCTAGCCACTGTAAACGAACTCCAGACACATGTGCTACCTTGTACATTTGGCTTTATGTGAGTACCGGGGACTAGAACCTGTCTTGAGGCTTTGCAGACAAGTGCTTTAACCACTGACATTAATTAATATGAGCACATATTTTGATGTGTGGGGTGTGCTTGTCAAAGAGAGAGGCCAACTATGGTTGTTGCTTTCCACTTTGAGGCAGGATCTCTGTTCATAACTGCTCTTGCCAGCTTGCTGGCCTGACTTTTCAATTTTGTCTCTGCCTCCCATGTTCCTGTAGGCATGCTAGGATTACAGAAATACCATCAGCATTTATGTGGGTGCTAGGGATCCAAACTCCCTTACTGCAAGCACCTTTTCCAATGAGCTGTGCAGCACCCACCTACCAGAGAAGTTTATTTTCCATGCACAGAAATTTCTCCAGGCCTCAGGTTAACTTAGCTATGTAACCATGCATTTTTCTGTAAACAGTAGTGTCCACTTTAATATTATTGGGTGTTTTCTTGTTTGGAACAATCTTTTGGCCTACTTTTGAAGATTCCATTTTAAACTCATAAACAGCTTTAAGTTATTTAGAGGTAATAGTTTATTTTTGTCCTTGAAGTTATTTAAAAGAATAATGAACCTTGCAGATCCTTATAAACAACAGCAAAAAGTACAACTGAAATCTTGCTATTCTTAGGTATAAAACATATGATAGAGAGTTGATTTTAAGTAGGATACTGGAAAACCCTCTGTGTGAAACAAGGCTTTGGTTTTGCTTATTCAATTATATTCCACAAGTATTTATTGAACACCTAAATTGTGTATTAAATAAACTCATAATATCTTGTGTTATTAAGCACTTTGTAAAGAAATTGCTTCTATATCTCAGGAACTAACTGTCTAGTATGGTAGGTAAAACTTAAATGGCGATATGTACCTGTGGTACACATCTATAATTCCAACACTCTGGAGGCTGAAGCAGAGGGTTTATGAGTTTGAGACCTGTCTCAAAAGTCCATCATCCCATGTCACCCTAAAGTTGATGAAGATCATCCTTTTACTATATAAAACAGTCATAAGGTTTGCTTGAACTCTTGGGGTATAAGTGAAAATAATAGACTGTTCCCTTTGTTTTTCTTTTACCTTTAAAATGCAAGAGCTACCTAACCTGGCAAGTATAATGCAGGTGTGTTAAGTATTCTGATAGAGGGAATTTTTAAGTGGGAGCACAGAGGAGAGGGTATGTAGAAAAGACTCTTCAATAATTAGAAATAAATGGGAGTTTGCTCAGTAGAGAACTGTAAAACTGTGTTTCATCCGGTAGAAAAAAATAGCTTTTGCTTATGCAAAGTACTGG
The DNA here is from genome assembly GCF_020740685.1 of Jaculus jaculus. Lineage (NCBI taxonomy): Eukaryota > Metazoa > Chordata > Mammalia > Rodentia > Dipodidae > Jaculus > Jaculus jaculus. Next base: position 23,455,121 of record NC_059102.1, on the reverse strand, counting down.
TTACAAAAAGTGGTAGGCCTTGCTATGGTGTGTGAAAAAAGTTCATGTGATCATAGTGCAGAATGGAAAATATTAGGGTTGTGGCAAAAGTTAAGCAGGAGACAGATCCTGAAAGACTTGGAAAGGACTGCTAAGAATTTTTTAGGTTTTATCTCGAGGGCTATCTCCAAGAGTTTTAATTTGAACTGTAAGAACACAGGTTTGAGTGTTTGAAAGGTCACTCTATTTACAGTGTAATGATTGTGTTAAATACAGAATGGAGGTGGATATGGTGAGACAAGTTAGAAAGCTATTGTAGGAAAGAATTCTGAGTACCTTGTTGTGAGGCAGGAACAAGATGGGGAGTAGATGAGGTGAGATGTGGATATTCACTGTACCCTGTTTTGGATACTGGCAGTGACATTGAGGAGAGGTTTACGAAGTCAGGAGACATTTTGGGAGAAGAATTAGTAGGATTTGGTAATGGTTAGGATCTGAAAATTGAGAGATTGAAGGAATAAGCACAACTGCAGAATTTCTGGCCACCTCTCACCTTTTTTGCTTGCTTTCTGCTTAGATGTTATCTCTGTTTTAAAGAAGTCTTTCCTGATTCCTCTGAGTACCAAGTCTGGGTTAAATGTCTTCTATGTGTGTCAACCAATCACTGTTCTCTTGTGTTACTTGGCCTGTATTTACAAGTAAGGACTTGGCCTTATTGATATTGCACATGTAGCACCTTGCACAGTGACACAGTATCTATTAAGTAAATGCTAACAATGAAAGTACACCTGTTAAAATTTTAACATTTGTAACTGGAGAAAATTGGTTTTCTAAACTGCTAATCTTCAGATTCTGTTTTGCAACTTAAAAGTGAATTGGGCTGCAGAGATGGTTCAGCAGTTAAGATGTTTTCCTGCAACATCTAATGATGTGGGTTTGATTTCTCCAGTGCCCCCATAAAGCCAGATGCACAATGTAGCACATGCATCTGGAGTTCATTTGCAGCAGCTGCAGGGCCTGGTGTGCTCATTCTCCCTGTTTGTCTCCTCTCTCTCTCTCTGATTGTGAATAAGTAAATAAATAAAAAAAATTAGGCCTGGAGAGGTGGCTTAGTGGTTAAGTGCTTGCCTGTGAAGCTTAAGGACCCCAGTTTGAGGCTCTATTCTCCAGGACCCATGTTAGCCAGATGCACAAGGCGGTGCACGCGTCCGGAGTTTCTTTGTAGTGGCTGGATGCCCTGGTATGCCCATTCTGTCTGTCTGTCTGTCTTCTCTCTCTCCCTCTCTGTCTCTTTCTGTCTGTTGCTCTCACATAAATAAAAATCAACACAAAAATCTAAAAAAAATTTTTAAAGTATTTTTTCATGACTTTTGAATTCCACTTACAAAAATAATATGTATTGCAACTCTGACCTGAAGTACTATTTAAATTAAGTTCTTTAGAAGCTCTTAGAGGTTAATTTAAGAGAAATTTATTATATTGTATTATACATTCAGTCTTCTTAAGTTTTAATTTGCTTTCTCCACTGTCTGTTTAAATATCAACATAACCAGTCATTGTTAGACTTTTTTTTTTGCTTAATACTTAGAAAGTGATGACCATTGTGTTTATTTAAGAAATGTTCATACAGAGACAAAAGTAAAAAGTAACTTTTCAATATATGTATGTGTTTGTGTGTGTGTTTTATCATGTGTGTGGTATATGCATGTGTATGTGTCCATGACTCTTGAGCCCATTCTTATTCCGACAGTCTTTCTGATCCTGGACTTGCTCTTTTCCCCCTGGAATCTGCAGATTCTTGGGTCTTTGCTCTCCTACAAGACTGGGGTTACTGGTGTTTGTGGCCATGTCCAGCTTTTATGTGGATCCTGGGGAATCACAATCCAGTAGTCTCTCAGGCTTCTTCAGACCCTCATGCTTGCATAGGAAGTGCTCTTAACCTCTGAGCTATCTTTTAAGCCCAAGATTCCTAAAATTTGATGGGTATTTTTTTCTAGACTTAAAGTTCATTTATATTTGTGAATGATTACGTTAAAAGAAAAACCCAACTAAGAAAGAAGCATTACAACATTACAACATGTATATAAGAAGATATTTAGGTCTGAATCCTGATAAATGGTATATAAGTCAATAACCCAATTGAAGTGGAACCCTAAGCTTCAGTTCTGACATGATACCAGTCAGATAACCTAAACTGGTTAGCACAATAGGGGAAATATATGAGATAGTTGACTCAACTTTCATACTGTATGTATGAGCTATTCCTGATATCTGCTCAGTAGTTTTAAGGGATGACACTAAGAGTATATTGATATGTAGTTGGGTTATTCTTATTTTTAGCCATTTGTATGCACATTGTAGTAAGCACCCAGTTTTATGTGTCTTAGTAGTGTTTTCTGTGATAAGTTCTTTTTGTAGTTTTATACAGTGACACATTAAATATATGAAATTTCATAGTTTGTGGAAACTGAGTATCTGAGAGTGTGCTACTTATATGACCTTTGAAGTAAAATATATTTTAGACATGGTGATCAGAACAAGCTAGACACATGCCACTGTGTGGTTATCCTAGATTACTCAAGGGCTTTAAAGATAATTTGGTTTTTGTCTAGTCAATATGTAGCTGGTACAAAATACAAGAGATAGAAATGGAAAAAATAATTGTCCCACTCTCAACTTCTGCTTAGTTTTTCTTCCTGGGAAACCAGTTTTATGTACTTTTTCTATACATAGCTTATAAATAAATGTATATTTTACTCATATGTACATATATATTTCATAAATGGTAGCATACTTTTCCGTAGCTCAGTTTTCTCACTTAACTGTGATATTATCTAACATACAGTGCTTAACAAGCACTAGTGTTGATTATTATTCTTCATCTCCATTCTGAGAAGCAGTGTTATGCCCTCATTGCAGAGGTAGACTCTGGGGCACAGAAATTAGCATGCTTGCAGGTGTGGAGCTGGGAGGTGAATCCAGCAGACTGGTTAAAGGTCTCACTGCTAGCTTATTTGCCATGCAGTACCTTGTCCTTCTCTGCAGGGTTTACATTCAAAACTGTCCCCTAACCCTGTGGATTCCTGAAACCACGGGAAGGCTGAAAAACAAGTATAATATTTATTTACTATCCATATAAAGATATGATAAAGTTTAACTTATAAAGTGGGCACAGAAAGAGATCAACAATACCTAGTAACCAATAGGATGAATAATTCTTACAGTAGGATAGTGGATATGACTAACTACTAAGCCAACTTAGTAGCGTCAACAGCATAGATATCCCTGGACAGAGGGATGATTCCTATTGCTGGTGCAGTAGAGAATCATATGAAACTTTTGTCCCACTTAAAACTTTTGAATTGTTCATTTATGAAATTTTCCATTTGATATTTTTGAAAGTCATAATTGAAGTTTATATAAATAACTTAAAATCATGAAAAGCAAAAAAAGAGAGAGGGTGCTACTGTACTGATTCATTTGTTGCATACCACTGAATACTTACTTCCCCATTCTCTTAAATAACTACATAGTGTTCCAGTAATATCAATTTTAATCTAACCAGGTCCTTGTTGAGGGGCATGTTGGTATTTCTATGTATAGTTAAAAATAATGCTGTTGGGCTGAAGAGATGGCTTAGCAGTTAAGCACTTGCCTGTTGTGGTGGTTTGATTCAGGTGTCCCCCATAAACTTAGGTGTTGTGAATGTTAGCTCCCCAGCTGATGGATATTTGGGAATTAATGCCTCCTGGAGGGAGTGTATTGTTGGGGACAGGCTTATGGGTGTTAAAGCCAGCCCCCCTTGTTAGTGTTTGGCACACTCCCCTGTTGCTATTATCCACCTTATGTTGGCCAGGGGGTGGTGTCCACCCTCTGCTCATGCCATCGTTTTCCCCTGCCATTGTGGAGCTTTCCCTCGAGCCTGTAAGCCAAAATAAAACTCTTTTTCCCAGAAGCTGCTCTTGGTTAGGTGATTTCTACCAGCAATGCAACACCTGTGAAACCTAAGGACCCCTGTTCGAGGCTCTATTCCCCAGGACCCATGTTGGCCAGATGCACAAGGGGGTGCATGCGTCTGGAGTTCGTTTGCAGTGGCTGGAGGCCCTGGCGTGCCCATTCTCTCTTTCTCTCTCTCTCTCCCCCTCCCTCTTTCTCTCTCTGTCTGTCGCTCTCAAATAAATAAAAATGAATAAAATATTTTAAAAAATAATGCTGTTGTCACGTATCCTGTGCTCTATCATTTTGAATATTAGAATCTATACTTATTCTTTATTATCATCTTTTTGAAATTAGAGGTAAGATGTCTTATATTCATATAACTATGAATATGAATGTTCTGTGATATATCCTGAGCCTTTTAATGAGTATATTTAGCTCATCTGTATTTATAGATTAGGGCAACACGTTTATTTCCACTTACAGTCGATAGATTGAGATAAATTACAGCAATGGGAATATAGGAATTTATTTAAAGGTGTAAAGCAGTGTAGCATAAAGATGAAACTATACTTTAGTCTCCCTATTACCCCAATATTTTTTTCTCCGCATAGTCAGGAATGTAACATTTGTATTATATTCCCTTTTTATTTTATTTTTTTTAAGTTTTATTTTTATTTTTTTATTGACAACTTCCATAATTGTAAATAATATCCCATGATAATTCCCCTCTCCTCCCACTTTCCCCTTTGGAACTCTACTTTCTATCATATCCCCTCCCCCTCTCAGTTTCTTTATTTTGATGTCATGCACTATATGCATTATATTTTCTAGTCATATCTTTTTTTAGTCTTGAAACCAATGCTCAAGACTTTTTTTTTGGTCAGTGGTTTTACTTTTTGCTTTTGCATACTTTTTCTTTATAGATGCAATATTCTTTGAGCTTTTACATATTTAATAGTTTCTAACTGTTGTTTCAATCCTGAACTATAGTTCAACTAGGTATAAATTCTTGAGGTGTGATGCTGTCCTTGATGATGCTGTAGTTATTCTTCTGCTGACTGGTAGCATTGAGCACTCTGTATGTGTTTCTAAACCTTAAAGGAATATGAATTGTTTTTATTCACTTCAAACCGACACTGAAGGTGGTTAGGATTTTCTCCACTTTTTTCTTGACACCAAGTGGGCATCCTACAGTTAAGTTTTGACATTGTCTGGGGTGGTGTCAGACTTCAAATTTCTGACCAACCAGCTGTAAGGTCCATCCTTAGGTTCAATTAATTGCTGTAACTGTTCATAAAACTCAGAAAGACACTATACTTGACTGGTTTATTGTAAAGGATATACAACTCATGAACCAAGCTAAGGGTAATATTTGGCAAAAGAGGCATGAATATTTTATACTCTCAGTACATCATCACCTTTGTACCTTTACATATTCATCAAACCAAGTTTCTCAACCTTGGAGTTAGAGATTCTTAAGAAACTTTCATTACACAGTATCATTTGTCAAATCATTGGTCTTTGGTGATTAAGCCATTATCTAGCCCCTCTCACCTATCCTAGAAATATAATTGCAAATTATAGGACTGTTTCTCTTCTCAGATAATTGAAGGTGTTGTATTCTCTAACACTGTTTGAAAACCTGATCTAGTTTCTTAGAAGTTAAATGTAATTTATGTAAGACTACCAGAGTGAACCATTTTGAAAATTTTATTTAGAAATAATGATAGACCCATAGGAAATTACAAAAAGAACTTTTCCTAGCTTCTCTCAATGTTGGCATCTTACATAATTATAGTACTATATCAATATCAAACTGTTATAACACTGATAGGTAGATTATAAAACTTACTTAGACTTTGAAAACGTTCTTTCATGTATTCATTGTTTATGTGTGTAGTTCTACATAGTTTTATCCTGGGTATATAGATTCATTTAAATACCACTACAGTCACAATACAGAATGTTTCTGTGACTAAAAACAAATTCTCCGTTGTCTATCTTGTTACCATCTTTAGAATTACTAAAAGAAGATTCCTAAAGGTAGGTTCAGTACAGAGATGTTGACATGATTTCTATATAATGGAAAGGTTTATTGGGGGAAGAGTGGTTAGTATGCTTTGGAAGAACATGGCAGGGTTCTGACAGAAAGCAAGGCTTCAGTTCCAGAGAATAAAGCATGTTGTCCCTATGTACATTTCTGGTGAGAAGGGATGTGTTTGCATGGACTCTGAGAGAAGTCAAGGAGGCAATGGACTAGTGAGGAGGAGTTGAAGGCCTCTAGTGCTTCAAGGTCTTCAAGAGGGAGGAGCAGTCCTCTTGTGATTCTGCCCTGGTCCTGCTTGAAGCAGGGATGGGGGTTGGGGAATTCAGAAAGGTACTAGATCAAGAAGGTAAATTTATGATTCAAGGTTGCCTTGGCTTGGGCAGCATCTGTTCTCTTAAAGTGGCCACATCTATTTCATAATACCATCCTCTGGGATTCACTATTTTTGTCCATTTCTATGGTTTTATAATTTTAAGAATGCTGTAAAAATGAAATAAAGTATATCACTCTTTGATAGTGACTTTTTCACTAAAAATGATACCCTTGAGATCCAGATTGTTACATTTGTCAGTAGTGTCTTCCTGTTTGTTACTCAGTACTCTTCCCTTATGTGGACATAAAAGTGTTTATTCAACCCCTCATTGAAGGACATTTGCCTACTTTTTGCCATCATAATTAATATAACTATAGAGTGGTACACAGATTTTTTTGTATCAAGATGTGTTTTAATTTCTTGAGAATAAATGCCATGAACTTCAATTGCTAGGTTTTATGGTAAGTGTGTATTTAGTTTTATAAGTCCAGTAACTGCTGTCTTCTAGATTATCTCAATATGTTGTGATATTTCATTGTGATTTTTATATTTTTGCTGGCCTTTGTTGGTATTGTATGTATATGTGTGTGGATAAATATGAAGTTCTTTCATCCTCAGATAAAACATCAGCTTATCAGTCATTAAAATACCCAGTTTTCAATTATTCCTCTTAATTCCTTGATTTCTTCTTTCTTTCCTAGTTTTGAGTTTACTTTTTACTCTTCAACCACTCTAATCTCTACTGTGTGGTCTTTTACTTTGTGTTTGATTTGGGTCCAAATCCTCCCAACTTTTGGTTAATTTAGGAATATGCTTTTGATGGTATTCCTTTCTTCTTGTTGGGACTAAATACCTGACAAAAATCAGTTTAGGGGAGAAAGGGTTTGTTTCAGCTTACAATTTGAGGTTATGGTTAAACATGGTGAGAAAGGCACATTGACAGGAGCGGGCAGCAAAGCTTGTCACTTTGTGTCCACTTTCAGAAAACAAAGCATGATGAACTCTGCTCAGCCAGCTTTCTCCTTTTTATATAATCTAGGACCCTAGCTCATAAAATGGTGGATCTTTCCACCTCAGTTAACCTATCAAGATAATCTCTTACAGACATGTCCAGAGGTTAACATAATATAGATAATCTGTCATCTGAATTCCCATGGGCATAACTAGGTGATTTTAGGTGCTGCCAAGTTGACAATATTAACCATCACAGATTTCCAAATAATATTGGGATAGTATCTGTAGCTTTGGAGATTGGTACTACAAATTGATATCTAACCTTACCAGACTCTTGTTTGGTTTAGGTCTTTCTTCCAGAACATTGCCTCTTGTTCTCAACAGAGTAATTTGCTTATGCTTTTCCAAACCAATAAGATTCTATATGTAATCTCCAAATGAATGCCTGTCCCTTACTCTAGTTTTCTGCTTGAAAAGAGAAATGATCCTTTTCCTCTAAGGTTAACCTTTTGCCAGTATGTTAGATCTTTTCTCACTATTCCTAAAATTCAGTTTGTTTTTATTTGAGGGAGACATAGAGAGAAAGAATTGCTGTGTCAGGGCCTTCAGCCACCTTAAATGAATTCCAGATGCATGCACCACCTTGTGCATCTGGCACCTGGGGAATTCAACCTGGGTCCTTTGGCTTTGTAGGCAAATGCTTTAACTGCAAAGCTATCTTTCCAGTTCTACTCCTACAATTTAAATGACTGAACTGTTTCCTTGGGAATAATTTTACCTGTTTCATATGTACAGCAGTTATTTTCTTATTGCTGGGACAGAACACCTGGCTAGTGGCAACTTGTGGAAGGAAAGGGTTTATTTCTAGCTTACAGTTTTGAGGGGTTGGGGATTTAGCTCAGTGGATGAGCACTTGCCTAGCAAGCGCAAGGCCCTGGGTTCGGTCCTCAGCACTGGGGGGGGAATCATAAAAAGACCAAAAAAAAAAAAAAACCACACAAAAAACAAGGGAACTAGCTTACAGTTTTGAGGGCAAATTTCATCATGGCGGGGAAAGCACAGCAGGAGCAGACAGCTGAGCATCCACATGTCTACAGCAGCAGTACTCCAAATGGGTCTGGAGTATTATATCCCAAGGCCTTCCTCCAGCAACAAACCTCCTCCAGCAAAGGTCTTCTGTTCCAAGGATCCACCAGCAGGGGTGAAGTATGAGGCCTAATTGCAAACACATGAGGTTATAGGGGACATTTTAGATTCAAACAACCATAATGCATATCACCATTTCTTTAAAAGCCGGTCATCCCTCTGTCTAGAAATGTTTATTCTTCCCACAGTGTCAATATATTTCATCATCATCTGTGGATTTCTTATCCTAATCCTTTTTTTGTGGACACCAAAGTCCTGACCTTATTTCAGAAACCTCAATGTAAGTTTATCCAAAATGTTAGTTTCTCCTTCCCATGTTCTCTAATATGAGTAGTAGGTTATGCATTACTGTGGGTCCCTTGCTCTTCCATGTCTACTCATCCCTGTTTTCTTAAAAGTGTCTTGATGTATTATCATCTTCTACTGCCTTAAACCAATGGTTCTTAGTAAATCAGACCTAGTATCACATTTATATAACTATATTGTAATACCCCTTTCAAAATAGTAATCTTCATAATTAAAAATATAAATATAGTAAGGGAAATAAAAGGAAATTTTGTATGTCTTCATGTAAATGCTTAAGTACAGCGACAATTAGAGGGCAATCAATAATTTTTTACATATAAAAACTTGCACATTTGTCATCATTAGTAGTGAAAGTATGAACTGTGTTGTTTGTGACTTAAACACCAAAATCAATATGGGTGTCAGAGACTGTCAGAGTTCATGAGTAAATCTTGGAAGTTTCAGGTTAAAGTCGTTTTCCCTCTAGAATGTAGATGCGCAAAAATAATTGAAAGTTTATATGTAAAATGAAATTAGGCTATAGGTACTTAAAATTATTAACAAATATTTTCTCATCTAGTTATATATCTGGTGGCCATCTTAATGATATGTATTATAGAAAGATAGTTTTTCTTACTTCTAAACTCTATTAAATACCAGTATCATTTTCATGAACATTGAAACAACTTAGAGTAAGTAAATCTGTGAAATTCCTACATAGCACAATTAAAAGTAGTTGGATTATACCTTTATTATGTACACCATAAAATTTGGGTGTGGTTTATAAATCTGGAGCTCCATTAGAATTACCTGGAAAACTCTTTAAATGTATAAATTAATAGTGTTTACCACAGAATATTCATTTGGTTAGCATGATTGGGTTAATTATCACATTCCTAAGCTTTCCAAATTACTATTACTGATTGGTATTGATGAAGCAGTTGAGAACTAAATTATTGCTGTCCTTTAACTATTTTGCTGCCTTCTTCCTGAACCTCTGTTGTTTTCTTAAAACATTCTAAACAATATCAGATAAACTTTTACAAATATACTTGTAACCACACCCCACTTTGCCTTCAGCACTATTTTATTAGTTCCTTGTGTTTGCTTAGAGCAGTTCTTGACAATATCTTCTCTCAATGTTAACTTTAGAGACTATAGCTTGAAAATCATGGTGTCATCGAGATAAAGCCCAAATTACTAAACTTGAATAACAAGTTTTTCAAGATTTATAAGTCACATTTCCAGTTTTATCTTACAGCCTGACTTTAAGTCTTAGGAAAACTGCTCATTGTTCCAGATAGGGGCAGTTTCTCATAGTATCTTTTGTGCTCAGAATACCTTTACCTGCAGTGTGAACTTGTGAGTCCTTATTAAACTTTACACATCATCACACTCTTCCCTCCTCTTGTTTCTTTGTTCTCATAGTTTGATTCTTATATGGCTTTTGAAAGCAAAAATTTTGTCTGTTTTTCTTAGAATAAGCCTCAGATACACAGTATCTGACTCATAAACATTTCATGAATGAGTGTATGGTTGGAAGGATAGTTTGTACCAGATAATCTTTTTTAAAATTATTTTTTATTTATTTGTAAGCAGAGAGGAGGGGAGAGAGAATATGAGAATATATGGGTGCACCAGGGACTCCAGCTACTATGTACCACTACCCATCTGGCTTTACATGTTGGGGAATCAAACCTGGGTCATTAGGCTTTGCAGGCAAGTGCCTCTTCTCTTCAGCCCTGTACCAGATAATTTTACCAAAGTTTTTTTAATGGTACTATATTGATATTAATAGGATTGATAATTTCTTTTTTTTTTTAATTTTGTTTATTTTTATTTATTTATTTGAAAGTGACAGAGAGAGAAAGAGGCAGAGAGAGAGAGAATGGGCACGCCAGGGCCTCCAGCCACTGCAAACGAACTCCAGACGTGTGCGCCCCCTTGTGCATCTGGCTAACGTGGGTCCTGGGGAATCGAGCCTTGAACCAGGGTCCTTAGGCTTCATAGGCAAGTGCTTAACCGCTAAGCCATCTCTCCAGCCCAGGATTGATAATTTCTAGGAGAATGTATATGGATTAATTAATTTTATTTTTAAATTTCGTGTATAAAATAATAGGATTCTTTATGACATTTTCATACTTTTTTATCATTTTAATTTGTTCATGCTTGTCCCTTGTACACCACCTTATTCTTCCCTTCTAATTGGTTACTTTTAAAATTTGATTTACATAACTGTAGAACTTTAAAAATATTTGTTTGAGAGAGAAAGAGGCAGATAGTTTGAGAAATGGGCATGCCAGGGCCTCTAGCCACTTCAATGAGCAAGCTCCAGATTCATACATCATCTTGTGCATCTGGCTTTATGTGGGTACTGGGGTATCAAACCAGGGTCCTTAGGCCTTGCAGGTAAGTGCCTTAACCACTGAACCATCTCTCCAGGCCTAGAGTTTTTAATCTAAAGATAAAACTCTTACATATTCATGGTTTAGCAGATTAAAAGTATATTGCTTGAACTTTGAGATAAACTAAGGTTAGACATAATCAACTGCTACATTAAAGGTTAGTTTATACAGAGTGAATGAGGAGATATAGCCAGATAAATCTAGCTTTATAATATGATGAGAGTTCAGTCTTGATAATAGAGAACCACATGCTGATGTGCTTCATGTTTGAGGTTGCTGTTCATGTCTGATCCTTTGAGCCTGCTACTCTGTTGAAAGGTGAAGCCTGTTGTCTCACCTACTGCCTGGGTACCACATAGCTTCTTGCTTTGTCTAATGGGAAAGAAGACCTTCTTATTTGCCTGATTTCCCACCTTTTCCCCTCATTAATCATTAGGTTTGTGAACAAAAGGGGAAGAAAGCCAGAAGTTTCCCAAGTTTACTTTTAGTGGGTATGAAGTCTTTTCTTTGTATATTTTATTATGCTACTAACATTTACTAACATTTTAAAATCAGCTTCCTTTTTTATCTTTTCCTGTATAGAGGTTGTGCATCCCTAACTTGAACATCCTTACTGCTTCACAGTCTGAAAGTTTGAGCATCAGTGGTGTTCGAACTGCTTCAAATTTTGGAGCATTTTAAGATGTTAGTTCTTTGGATTAGGGATGCTCAAATGGGAAAGCACATGCAAATTTTCTAAAATTCAAAAAACTGAAATCTTAAATCTTTTTTTGTTCCCATGCTTTTGTAATAAGGGATACCAAACCTGTGCAATATACTTGTGGTTTTGAAGTTAGAAAAATCATTAGAATATTGGCATTACTGATACAGTGGTTTGATTCAGGTGTCCCCCATAAATTTAGGTGTTCTGAATGCTAGGTTCCTAGCTGATGGACTTCAGATGGAGATTGGAGAATTAACACCTCCTGGAGGCAGTGTATTGTTGGGGGCCGGTTTATAGGTATTACAGCCAGTTTCCCCTTGCCAGTGTTTGGCACACACTCCTGTTCAGCGTTGGCTAGAGTGAAACCCTACTTCAAAAAAAAAAAAAAAAAAAGGCACTATTTATTTGTACTGGGATGGTATAGTTCATTGGACAACATGTAGTTAGACCTTGTTACATTAGGTTCCAGGTTTAATTTGTCCAGTGGTTAACTGGACATGCTGTCATCAGAGATCATCTGTTGGTTGTAGTAGCTCTACTTAACAGTTGGACAAGGTCTACTTGGACAGTTATTTGGTGTTTATCTTCAGGGAGAGACACAGTGTAAAGTTATTGGCACATTTTCATCACATGATTTAGGCATTTAGAAGTATTTTACAGGGTCCCCGAGAAGAGAAAGGAATAAATAAATGGAGCACAGTGAAGTTGGAAGCAGTGGATAAGCTTATGGAATATCCAGTTTAAAATAAAAGACGTTTTCTTAACTGTGCCTTGTCTGTCTTACTCAAACCTTATTAACAATTATGAAACATTAGATTCCATTTAGTCCTTTTGTTTCACAGTGTCTTGGATCTCCCAGCCTGTAAATGTTCTCTCATTATAGAATGTCCTGTTTATTTTTCTACATGAATGTAAGCACTTTGAAGACAGGAAACAGGACTGTTTTATTTAGTCAGCACTTAGTATTAAGGCTTGACACGTGGGGGAAGCTCAGTAAATACATGTTAAAAGTATGAATGACATAATTACAGTCTTTCTTTTGGTCTTATGTGAATTGCTGTTTAGGAACTGTTTACCTATGCCTTACTGGTATCTTCTGTTCATATCACATTTATCAAAATGTTCAAGTCAATAATTATTTTATGCATTACATTTTTTAAAAAATACATTACCAAGACCATGCTAACAGTAGTCCGGATCCCCTCCTTCCAAGCCCAGTTGGGTTTTTTTGGGGGGGGGGTGGTGGTGGAGAGTAGACTGATGTAGGGACTTTGTCTAACCCAGGCTGACCTGGAATTCCCTTTGTAGTCTCAGGGTGGCCTCAAACTCATGTGGATCCTCTTACCTCTACCTCCTAAGTGCTGGGGTTAAAGGTGTGCACTGCCATACCTGCTTTCAATTTAGTTTTAAATCATTTCTTCTTTATATGTTTTCTAACACTAATGTTCATCTTTGATTTTATTTATAGAAGGCATTTAAGTTTTAAGCAAGTGAATTACAAACTAATGAAATTATATACAAGGAAAGAAAGTATTTGTAATTGTGGCTTTTAAATATGACCTCCAAATTTCAAAAAAGTAATGATTTTTACATCAGCACACTACTTACTAGAATTGGCAGGCTGTCTTTCAGGATTATGGTAACACGACACATCATAAGTATTTTTCTTTATTCTAATCCCACTTAATTTTTTTAAACTGAGGCTCAGTTTTGTATACTAGCTTTAGTGATAAAAATGGAGTTACTGAGAATATGAAGTATAAAGGCAAGCCTTTAATCCTGTTTTAATTAACTTACCCAGAAGATGGGGGAATGGTTACTAGGCTATTCCTGATATGCTTATCATTACTTTTGGAATAGCCATTATTTTAACTAAAGCATATGTGTATGTATTTAAAATAAACCCTTTTATTTCCTGGTACTATTTATTATAAGGCATCTTTTCAGATTAGATGTCATTTGTGAATTTTAGAAATCTGCTATTGAACTAGATTGAGAAATGTTTTCCCTGTGTATTTTGCATGGGAAGTCTAATGTAGGCTTTATATATTTTTTTAGACATGTTTACGTTTGTAGCCCAGCTGTTCATGAAGGCACTACACAGCCTTGGCTAACCTTGAACTTAATTTCATCCTATGTCCACTTTTCACATGCCAGGAATCACAGATCAGTGCTGTTGCACTTATTTTTAAATTATCTTTTCAGTGATTATTTTTTGAAATAGTGATCTTAAAATTTTCTATTTACTTAAAAATGCATACATCTATGAGTACATATTGTAGTTTTGTACTTTCCATTGTGGGCTTTTTGTTTTACATTTTTATTTGAGATAATTTTAAATTCAACATTTATGTAAACAGTACAGCATGGCCCTGTTCCCTTTGCTCTGTGCCCTTTGTTCTGTCTCTCCTTATGATGACATCTTAAGAAAAATGGTATAGCTGTTGAAACCAGGAAATTGATACTGATTAATACTGTTAAATTATAAATTAACACCCTTTACTCCCCTATAGGAGTCGATGGTACTATAAAATTTGATTGCATGTATGGATATTTATAAGCACTGTCACAGGATTCAAACTTTTCATCTTGTAGAAACTACTGCATGCTACCCTTAAACTTCCACCTGAAGCCCAAGTCATGTCAGCCACTGAGTCATCACCACTATAATTTTGTCACTTTATGTGCAGATCGAATCCTAAAATGTGTAACTTTTTGGTTTTGATTGTTTTATTCAGTAGGGTGATTTTGAGAGCCATACAGATGGTTGCTGGCTTGTGTGTGTGCATGCAAGTGCAGATGTCAGGACAGTGTTTGTCTCACCTTCCTCCTTGCTTGAGACAGGATCTCTTGTGTAAACACCAGGCTAGGTAGCTCATGAATGTCAGCATTCTCCTGGCTGCTTTACATTTCTGTAGGCCTGTGGAGATTTCAGATGTATCTTCACCTGGATTCTGGTGGTCCACACTTTGGTGGTCAGGCTTGAATGACAAGTGCTTTTAATTACTGAGCCAACTACCCAGCTGCCCATCTAAGTTCCTTTCATGGAATTCTACCTACAGTGCTTTGCCACTCTTCCCTGTAATCTCAGGCTACACTGATATCATACTTTATGTCTCCCACCTGAGAAACTAGTATGCTGTCTTACCATTTGTATGTGTTCTTGCTGTCTAAGCCCTAATCATGTATGGGTAAGGCTCATATCCAAATACCTGCACTCCTGGATTGAATTTAGGGCTATCAGTCATAGTAGGCCACAGCCTACTGCTGAGCTATAGTGCCACACTAAAAGAATTTCTTCTTTTTTTTTTTGCTTTTGTTTTCAAGGTAGGGTCTCAGTCTGGTCCAGTAATTCACTGTGTAGTCTTGGATGGCTTTGAACTCACAGCAATCCTACCTCTGCCTCTTGAGTGCTTAAAGACATGTGCCACCATGTCTAGCATTAAACATTTTAAAAAGAAAGTCTGCATTTGACAATTTGATGAAATTTTAGAAAGCTTTGTTATTTTCAGTTTTGTTTTTCGAGGTAGGGTCTCTCTTTAGCCCAGGCTGACCTGGAATTCATGAAGTCTCAGGGTGGCCTTGAACTCATAGCAATCCTCCTTCCTCTGCCCCCCCAAATGCTGGAATTAAAGGCACGTGCCACCATACCCAGCTTAAGTTTTAGTAACTTACTTTTTTTTAATATTTGAGAGGTAGAAAGAAAGAGGCAGATAGAGACACAATGGGTACACCAGGGCATCTAGGCACTGCCAGCGAACTCCAGATGTATGTGTCATCTCATGCATCTGGCTTTATATGGGTACTTGGGAATAGAACCTGTCTCATTTGGCTTTGCAGGCAAGTGCTTTAACCACCAAGCCATCTCTCCAGCCCAAATTTTAGTAACTTTTAAAACCTTTTAGGTTAACTAGGTAAGGTGCTGTAATTTAATTTTTAAGTCACAGCACCAAAAAATAAGATAAAAACTACCAGAGATACAGAATTAACAAGTCACAAGTTGAGAGAATTATTATCTTAAACTTCAAAACGTTCAGAGACGACTCCACAAAGATTTTGTTTATCTTTTCAGTCTTTAAGAATCTTGTGCCTCTGATAGTTCTCCTGATCCTAAAGTAATAGCACTTATTGGAGACTGTTTAATCACTGGTTCTCAAAGGCAGTCCTATGGTTTAATTCCTTCAGAATCATTTCATGTAATTTTTAAGTTATTTTTATTTATTTGAGAGAGACAGGGAGAGAAAGAACAGATAGAGGGAGAATGGGCACACCAGGGCCTCCAACTACAATAAACAAACTCCAGACACATGCATCACCTTGTGCATCTGGCTTATGTGGGTACTGGGGAAGTGAACCTGGGTCCTTAGGCTTTGCAGGCAAGTACCTTAACCATTAAGCCATCTCTCCAGCCCAGCCCATATGCTTTTATTTCATGTGTCGTTCACTGTGTTTGTCATGTATTTATTTATTTATTTGACAGACAAAGAGGGAGGAAGAGATAGAGAGAAAATGGGCATGCCAGGGCCTCCAGCCACTGCAAATATACTCTAGACATGTGCATGCCCGTGTGCATCTGGCTAACGTGGGTGTCCTGAGGAACCTAACCTAGGTCCTTTGGCTTTTCAGGCTAATGCCTTAACTGCTAAGCCATCTATCCAGCCCTGTCATGTACTTTTTTTTTTTTTTTGTTTTTCAAGGTAGGGTCTCACTCTAGCTCAGGCTGACCTGGAATTCACTCTGCATTCTCAGGGTGGCCTTGAACTCAGTGATCCTCCTACCTCTGCCTCCCAAGTGCTGGGATTAAAGGCATACATCACCACGCCCGGCTTTCATGTACTTTTTGATGTACTACATTCTAGTCTTTATCAGTTTCATTCTCATTGTATTTAAAGCTATCTGGTTATTAGTTGTAGACAAAGCACTCTTGGTGTAATGGGAAAATAGACTGTGGATGTACACTATCTAATTGGATTCTTGGCTGTGTTACTATTCCAAGATTAAAATGTTAGTTACTTAAAAATGTTCCCCTGCAAAATGAGAGGATTAGAGAGCTTATTACTATTGGAGATTTGCAACATACCCTCCAAAGCTCTGGGAACGTTGCTATGGAAAGATTGTAAGAGCCACAGGATGAGGAAGAGTATCTTGAGGCATTGTCCCCCTGTCTCCCCAGAGACTGGTACATTTATGACCCCACAGTGAATGTCACTAACCCCACTGAGGAGGGCCCTCAGTGGAATGAGGGTGGGGGAGAGGGAACATAAGAGTTTAACCCAATAGGAATATGACCAATATACTGTATGTGCATATAGTACAATTCACAGTTAATAATACTAGAAAGTTCCTGTACTTTACTGTTTCTTTGCATAAATCAAGATAACAGTTTATTCCTCACAGGACTGTTACATATATTAACAAATAAATATTTGCGTGTTCCTTAGGCAGTGCTTGCACATAGAAAATACTTAATAAATGCTATTGTGATATCACATGCTTTTGAACTCTTAATTGTTTTGTGCCATAGTCAACTTGGATTCACCTAATTTTGTTTTTTTTTTTGTTTTTTTTTTTTCCGAGGTAGGGTCTCACTCTAGCCCAGGGTGACCTGGAATTCACTATGGAGTCTCTGGGTGGCCTCGAACTCACAGCAGTCCTCCCACCTCTACCTCCCAAGTGCTGGGATTAAAGGCGTGCGCCACCATGCCTGGCCACTCAAAATTTATTTTATTGACATCTATATTTACAGACAATAAACCATGAAAATTTTCTCCCTTCCCCCACTTTCCTCTTCACGACTCCACTCTCCATCATATCCTCTCCCTTTCTCTGTTAGTCTCTTTTATTTTGATGCCATCATCTTTTTCTCCTATTATGAGGGTCTTGTGAAGGTATTGCTAGGGATTGCAAGGGCATGGATATCAAGGCCAATTTCTGTGTGGACAGTTGCATTTTAAGCAGTGGTACCCTTCCTTCAGCTTGCACATTCTTTCCGCCACCTCTTCCACAATGGACTGTAAGCCATGGAGGGTGTGATAGAAATGTTTCAGTGCTGGACACTCTGTCACTTCTCAGCACTATGTTGCTTTTTGGGTAATCCCAGTGGTTACTGCCATCTGAAAAGAGAAGCTTCTCAAGTGAGAGTACATTAATATATAAATATGAAGATTAAGTGTAGTGCTTTCAGGGTAGTTTGATGAGAATAATACATCCATTTAGCCAGATAAGAGCATGCTTTATAACCCTGAGGCTCATAACCTCCCCTGCCATAGGATGTTGATCAGGTTTTCGGTAGGTGTATGTTCCTTCCTATGCAGCGGGCCTCCAGTCCAATTAGAGAGCAGCTCATTACCCCCAGAGCAGACATGCCACTGTTGCACCTGTTCCTTCATTTGGCCTGCTAGGCTAAACCTGAGGCTTCCGGTGTCCACTGTTTACACCATTGATGACTTCTGTCTCCCATAGGGCTGCATGCAGTGCAGATTTTTCCAGCTTTCAGCTGGCTGGTCAATAGGGAGATGGTTTTCAACTCAGCACCAGCTTGATTTCTCAGTGACTGTGTTGCCCGTGCATGTGAAGTCTTCAGCAATAGAGTCTTACCTGTTACTTGTGGGAAACCAAGGGCCTTGGCAATAGCCTGTAATGTTATGGAGGGAGTAGGGACCTCCCTGGCCAACACCTGACTGGAAGGTATCCCATCCCTGGCACTGGAAATTTTCTAGTAGCAATCTGTGGCTTTTGGATATGCCATTATCCAAAAACGTAGGCTTTTATGTCTTATTCAGAATATCTTGAATTTTTTTAAGCATCTAGATATTTTTATTTTTATTAATTAGCTTTGTGCTCAGTGAATACAGTCAATTTGGTACCATTGTTAGGCTCATCCATGTCCTACCCCCTCCCTCTGGCCCCTCCTTGTTGAGGTATATGGGTTATGCATTCTCGAGTTAGCCCACAGTTATGGGTGGGATAAATGTCTCTGCATATCATGACCCAACATGTAGCTCTGACATGCTTTCCGCCCCCTCTTCCACGAAATTCCCCTGAGCCATGTTGGGTTCATTTTTGGTCTGCTTCAGTGCTGAGGTGCTGGGGATCTCTGGATATTTTATTTGGTAGGCGTTGATATTTCTCTGTGTTGATCTCCTTCACCCTTGTGCTGGTACCCAGTTCACCAAGAAAATAGCACCTTTGCTTGTTTTGCCAATTGTTCTTAGTTTCAGCCAGGGCCGTTTTGAGGTATGATAGGGTGGTTCTCTCCTTAGGATCTACGTCTGTCTGAAAAAAGAGAAGCAGATTCTCCAACAGAGAGTAAGTTAGCACCCAACAAATGAGATAACCCTTACTTTTATAGAGAATTTAATAGGTATAGGCCCTCTTGTAGCCCACAATTGGTGGTAGCTTGATAATGGAGAGCAGGCTTATGTTTCAGTATGGTTCTGACTTGTTTCCCAGATCCAGCTATGGGTCCCATACCACTGAGGGAATCAGTTAGCCAAATCAAGAGTAATTAGTTTCCCACCATGGCTGTGCGCCACAATTACACTTCTGCAAGCATCACTGCAGGTTATTTGTGGCTAAGTAGGTTAGATCATGAGTTGCTTGGACAGATACTGGTCATTTTCCCCCAGTCACCCATGTAGCACCTTCTGGCACTAGACAAACTGACTGACTGGGGACTGACTCTCTTCCAGCTTCCAGCCATGCCATTGAATTTTGATTGACCTTCCCGCCGCACTCAGTCTATTTCCTTGGCCTCACCTAGGGCGTTCCACTCCCTGTAATCTGTTATTTTTATTTATGTATGTGTGTGTATATATACACACACACACATATATACATACATACATATAATATCATCCTCCTAAAGTCCTTTCCTCTCCTCTCTTCCTCATTGCATTTTTAATGATTACTGGCCTCTGCTACCAATTTTTGGTTCCAGGTCATTTTTAGATAGGATCCACATATGAGAGAGAACATGTGACGTTTGGCTTTCTGGACCTGGTTTACCTCACTTAGTATAATCTTTTCCAGATCTATCCATTTCCCTGCAAATTTCATTTTTCTTTACCACTGAATAGAACTCCATTGTGTCAATGTACCACATCTTTATTATCCATTTATCTATTGTGGGGCATCTAGCTCAGTTCCATTTCCTAGCTATTGTGAATAAAGAAGCAATAATCACGGATGTGCAAGTATTTCTAAGGTAGTGAGAAGAGTCATAAGGATCTATGCCTAGGAGTGCTATAGCTGGATCATATGATGAATCTATTTTTAGCTGTCTTAAGAACCTCCACAATGATTTCGATAATGGTTGGACCAGACTACATTCCCACCAACAGTGTAGAAGGGTTCCCCTTTTTCCGCATCTTTGCCAGCATTTATTGTCATTTGTTTTCTTGATGATAGCCATTCTGACAGGAGTGAGATGAAATCTCCAAGTAGTTTTAATTTTCATTTTCCTGATGGCTAAGGATATAGAACACTTTTATAGATGTTTATATACCATCTGTATTTTTTCCTTTGAGAATTCTCTATTCAATTTCATGGCCCATTTTTTAATTGGATCGTTTGATTTCTTATTGTTTAGTTTTTGAGTTCATTGTATATTCTGGATATTCATCCTCTATCAGATATGTAGATGGCAAATATTTTCTCCCATTATGTAAGTTATCTCTTTGCTCTATTCACAGCATGAGATACCAGTGGTTGATTAGTAGTTTTATTTCCTGAGGAATTGGGGTTATATTCAAAAAATCATTGCCTGTGCCAATATGATGAAGGGTTTCCTCTTCCTTTTAGCAGATTCAGAGTTTCAAGTCTGATATTAAGGTCCTTGATACATATGGACTTGATTCTTGTGCATGGAAAAAGACAAGGGTCTGTTTTCATCCTTCATAGAATTTTCCCAACAACACTTGTTGAAGAGGCTGACTTTTCTCCAATGAATATTTTTGGCACTTTGTCGAAAATCAGATGGCTGTAGCTGTGTGATTAACATCTGGGTTCTCTTCCATTGATCTACGTCTTTCTTTGTGCCAGTGCCTTGCTGTTTTTGGTACTCTGGCTTAAAATCGGGTATGGTGATACCACTAGCCTTATTTTTGTTGCTCAAAATTGTTTTGTCTATTCAAGGTTTCTTGTGCTTCCAGATGAATTTCAAGATCTTTTTTTTTTTTTCTATTTCTGTGAAGAATGCCATTGGAATTTTAATGGAGATGGCATTAAATGTGTAGATTGCTTTTGGTAAGATTGCCATTTTTACAATATTGAATCTTCCAATCTAAGAACATGGGATATCTTTCCATTTCCTAGTGTCTTCTGCACTTTCTCGCTTGAGTGTTTTAAAATTCTCATTGTTGAGATTCTTCACTTCCTTAGGTTTATTCCAAGGTTATTCATTATTTTTTGGAGGCAATTGTGAATGGGAATGGTTCCCTGGTTTCATCCTCCTCATGTTTGTTGTTAGTATATAGGAAAGCTATTAATTTCTGTGTGTTTAGTTTATATCCTCCTAAATTGCTGAAAGGTGTCTATCAGCTCTAACAGTAGAGTCTTTAGGGTCTTCTATGTGTAGAATCATGTCATCTGCAAATAATGATATTTTGATCTATTCCTTTCCATTTTGTGTCCCTTTTATGAGTGTCTCTTGCCTTTTTGCTGTAGCTAGGACTTCCAATACTATAGTAAGTAAAAGCGGGGACAGTGGACACCCTTGTCTTATTCCTGAATTTAGTGGAAAAGCTTCATGTTTTTCCCCATTTAGTATTATGTTGGCTGTAGGTTTGTCATAAATAGCTTTTATTGTGTTGCGATATGTTCCTTCTATTCCCAGTTTCTGTAGAACTTTTACCATGAAGGGATGTTGGATTTTGTCGAATGCCTTTTCTGCATCTATTGAGATGATCATGTGATTTTTCTCCTTCAGTCCATTTATATAGTGTATTATGTTTATTGATTTGTATATGTTGAATCATCCCTGCATCTCTGGGATAAAGCCTACTTGGTCAAGGTAAATGATCTTTCTGATGTATTCTTGTATTCTGCTTGCCAATGTTTTATGGACAATTTTTGCATCTGCTCATGAGGGAGATTTCATCTGTAATTTTTTTGTTGTTGTTGTTCTGTCTTTGTCTGGTTTTGGTATCAGGGTGATGCTGGCTTTGTAGAAGCAGTTTGATAGAATTCCTTTCTTTTCTATTTTATGGAAAAGATTTCTTCCCAAATCTTTATTATTTCTTCCTGTCTGCGTATTTTTGGTTTGGCTTGTTCTCCTTTTTTCTAAGGCCTTAAGGTGAAACAGTAAATTGTTTACTTGTGAACTCTCTTAATTTCTTACTATAGGCACTTAGAGCTATAAATTTCCCTCTTAGGACTGCCTTCCCTCTTAGGAGTGCCTTCATTGTGTCCCAAAGGTTTTGGTATGTTGTATTCTCATCATTTGATTCTATAATATATCGATTTCCTTTTTATTTAATGACCCATTCCTCATTCAATAGTATACTGTATAGTCTCCATGATTTTCTGTATGCTCTGTCTTTGTTGTTGTTGTTACTTGTTCCCATTGTGGTCAAATAGATATAAGGGATTACTTCAGTTTTCCTGTATTTGTTAAGAATTGCTTTGTATCCTAACATGTGGTCTGTTTTGGAGAATGTTCCATGTGCTGCTGAGAAAAATGTATGTTCTGCAGCATTTGGGTAGAATGTTCTGTAGGTATCTGTTAGGTCCATCTGTTCCATGACATCATTTAATTCAGTTGTGTCTCTGTTTATTTTTTGGCAGGATGGCCTGTAATTGATGAGAGTGGGGTATTGAAGTGACCCACTACAATTATGTTTGGTGTGTTGTCTCTAGACCTTAAGTCTAATAGTGTTTGATGAAATTGGGAGCCCTTGTGTTAGGTGCATATACATTTAGGATTGTTGGAGTGTTCCTTTAATTAGCATAAAGTGACCTTCTTTATCTTTCCTCACTAATGCTGGTTTGAAGTCTGTTCTGTCAGATATTAGGATAGCAACCCCTCCTTGTTTCTTAGGCCTGTTTGCTTGAAACACTGTTTTCCGTCCTTTCAGATGGACAGTGTCTATCTTTTATTGAGAGATGAGTTTGCTGGAGGCAACAAACAGCAGGATCTTGCCTTTTAATCCAGTTTGAAAGCCTGTGTCTTTTGGTTAGGGGACTGAAGCCATTAATATTAAGAGTTATTATTGAAAGTTTGTGTTTATTCTCACCATTCTTCTTGTTTTGTAGTACTTCCTGATTCCCTTTGCTTTCTTGTTTTAACTGTTATTTGAGTATGGTTTATTTTTTCCTGTTTCCTCATATGCATGCTTTGCCTTCTCTTCAGCGTGAAGGATTCCTTCAAGTATTTTCTGTAGAGCTGCCTTAGTTGTCATAAATTCCTTTAGCCTGTTTTTGTTGTGGAATGTCCTTATTTCTTCTTCAATTTGGATAGATAGCTTTGCAGGATAAAATATTCTTGGTTGACAGCTGTTATTTTTTAGAACTTGGAATACATCATTCTAAGCCCTTCTTGGCTTTTAAAGTTTGTGTTGAGTAATCTGCTGTGGTCCTGCTGGGCTTGCCTTTATAGGCAACTTGCTTCTTCTCTCTGTTTTCAATATATTTTCTTTGGTTTGTGTGTTTAGTAGTTTAATTATAACATGTTGAGGAGATGTTCTTTCCAGGTTTTGTCTGTTTGGTGTTTCTAAAAGCTTCTTGTATCTGCATTGGCATTTCTTCCCCAATTTGGAGAAAGTTTTCTTCTATGATTTTGTTGAAAATACCTACTAAGCCTCTGGATTGAAATTCTTCTTCTACTATACCCTGATTCTAATGTTTGATCTTTCCATAGTGTCCTAGATATCTTGGAATTCCCATTTATATGTCTTTCTGTTTTTTGGACTGTATTACGTCTGCCACCTGGTCTTCTAGCTTAGATTTCCTGTTCTGTCCTTTCACTTGACTGTGTTTTTCAGTGCTAGAATTTCTGCCTGGTTTTTCTTCAGTATTTCTACTTCATTATTTATATCTTGTAGTGACCTCCTTATTTCTTTAAGCTCTTTTCCTGTGTACCCTTGGAATTCCTTCAGGAGTTTGCTTTCTTTTTTAATTCCTTTGTTTTCTTCTTTGATTCCTTTTTATTTCTCTGAGTATAGGTAAAAATCATTTTTTTAAAAAAAATCTTTGTCAGGCATTTCATCTAAAACAGTCTCATTGAGGGCCATTTCTGATGCATTTATACTTTTTGGTGGGATTCGTTTGTGTTTTCTTGTAATATAATGTTGCGGTTTTTGCCTCCTGAATTGATTTGATGTTGGGTTTTTAATAATCTTGGGTGCTTTCAGATTTGGAAATTCAGTTTAATGTACCTTGAGGGTAGAAGTTTAAGGTGACAAGTTTAGCTCTTGTACTCCAGTCCTACCACAGAAGTAATCCTAGGTGTTGTTGAGTTTGCCTGTTATTCCAGTATTCTAATGGGCTGGTTGGAACAATTTACTGGCAAATTCTAAAATTCAACTGAGCAATATACACATTCAATAAAAACCAGCACAGTGTATGCAATTGTGGGGATTGAAAAAAAAAACCAGATAATCTTATAAAGCCAATATCCCTAGGGGTTTGTGTTGCTCTACACCCTTAATCCTGTCAGCTGGGAGGTTGAGATTTCTGTTTTGAATTGGGTTCCAGGTCAGCCTGGGTCTGAATGAGACTGTGCTCCCAATAATGACAGAAGAAAAAGACAAAGGCCCTATGAATCTGAAAGCATCAAAGGCAACCATTGAACCCCTAAATACAGCTTGAGAATGGCAAATCCAACCAAGAATATATAACCCATAGCAACCTGCCCTGCTTCTTCGTCAGTAGGCCTCGTTACCTTTTGGGTTGGCTTCATATCTCACCAATGCCTAGTGCCCACCTTGATCCCTGTGTGTGGTGCTGTGGAGCTGGTGCTGGGTGCCATGCTGCTGGGAGCTGAATTTGTTCTCCAGGGGGTTGCAGTGCTGTAGGTTGGGGGATGGGAGGGTGCAGGAATGCTGTAGTGGTACTGGAGCTACTCAGCTGGTCCAGCCTGAGTCCCTTTCAGCAGCTCCTCTGCTGTCTCCTCTTCAGGTGTCTTGACTTCGTAAGGAGGCTGATGAGGTTGAAAAAAAAAAAAAAAAAAATGTTTGGTCTCTGCTCCTGCACCTGGGTTCCTGGCTAGTGCGCAAATCCAAAGGCCACACCAATCTGGTCCGGGTTCACAAGCTCCTATGTGGGATTCTGGCTGATTTCTTTTTTTTCTGATAGATCTTGGTTTTTCCTGCTTCTCTGGCTGAAAAAAACCTATACACCTTCACTTTTCAGATGAAGAGTGTATTTTGCTGTGGCTTTGCTCAAATTCCTCTGTAGGCTGGATTGGTGTGACTCCTATGCAACTAAGCTACCTTACCCAGAAGTCTCAGGACCATCTTGGATTCACTTTTTACTTTTAACTGTTTGATTATAAGTTACTCAAAAGAATGGCTAATGTGCTTTACTAACTTTTGTAGTTTCCAGTGAATTCCTCATGGCTATACTGTAAATGATAAATATTTGCTTTATCAAGTCACAGGAAAATAAAAATTCTACACTGATTGTTTTTTAGTGGCTTGTTTACATAATGTAAATTGTAACCTAAGGTAATTTACTACTCTCTTTTGTATTTCAGGAATTCTAGTGAATCACTGACAAGTGCCATTTTACCAGCTGGAATGAGCTATCAGAAATGGTCATAGTATGTATTGATCCAACATGTAGCAGGTGGATGTTACTCCATGCTGATTACTTCATGCCAACACTGTTTTGACTGTGTAGATCTTTGTCTCTTCATCTTTGATTTTGGATTGCTGACCAATAAAAGGAGTTCATGTAGTGTTTTGTCCAACCTTGAATCACCATGAGTAGTAGTTTAGGAAAAGAAAAAGACTCTAAAGAGAAAGATCCCAAAGTACCATCAGCCAAGGAAAGAGAAAAAGAGGCAAAAGCCTCTGGAGGTTTTGGGAAAGAAAGTAAAGAAAAAGAACCTAAAACCAAAGGGAAAGATGCCAAAGATGGAAAGAAGGATTCCAGTGCTGCCCAGCCAGGGGTGGCTTTTTCAGTTGATAATACTATCAAACGGCCAAATCCAGCACCTGGGACTAGAAAAAAATCCAGCAATGCTGAGGTAATTAAGGAGCTTAACAAATGCCGGGAGGAGAACTCAATGCGCTTGGACTTATCCAAAAGGTCTATACACATACTGCCATCATCAATCAAAGAGTTGACTCAATTAACAGAACTTTATTTATACAGTAACAAATTACAGTCCCTTCCAGCTGAGGTGGGCTGTTTAGTAAATCTCATGACACTGGCTCTGAGTGAAAATTCACTAACCAGTTTGCCTGACTCTCTTGATAACTTGAAGAAGCTGCGGATGCTTGATTTACGGCATAATAAACTGAGAGAAATCCCTTCAGTTGTGTATAGGCTAGATTCTCTCACCACTCTCTACCTTCGCTTTAATCGTATAACTACTGTGGAAAAGGACATCAAAAACCTGCCAAAACTCAGCACACTCAGCATTCGAGAGAACAAAATCAAACAACTACCTGCTGAAATTGGTAAGCGTCCTAATTACTATTATTTGTAGTATTTGTTATGATAAATTTGTTGAGTACATCTTTTATTTATTTATTTTGAGGTAGGATCTTACTCTAGCTCAGGCTGCCCTGGAATTCACTATATCTCAGGCTGACCTTGAACTCACTGCTATCTGAACCTATTAACCTTGGCCTCCCAAGTGCTGAGATTGAAGGCATGCCCTACCATTACCATGCCTTGGATGTTGAACACTTTTGCATGTCAGAAATTTCCTTATACTTTCCTGAAAACATTTTATTCTAAATTCAGTCATATTTATGTTTTTTTAAACACATTAGTATGCATGACTATGATTATGATATATGATTATGATATGACTATGATTATTTTATAGGCTTAAGTGAGTTACAAGATAGATATACTTAAATTTTCTCACAGCTTAAACTGCTTTAATTTTTTTTTTAAATATTTATTTATTTATTTTTATTTGAAAGTGACAGAGAGAAAGAGGCAGAGAGAGAGAATGGGCGCACCAGGGCTTCCAGCCACTGCAAACGAACTCCAGATGCGTGCGCTCCCTTGTGCATCTGGCTAACGTGGGTCCTGGGGAAACGAGCCTCGAACTGGGGTCCTTAGGCTTCACAGGCAAGCGCTTAACCGCTAAGCCATCTCTCCAGCCCTGCTTTAATTTTTCATTGGAAAAAATAAATTTGAAAGATGATTGTCTACTTTTTAAAGGTTGTTACCATATTTTTTTAGTATCATTGTATGTGTATATCAGTTATATGGCTTCTACTTTCCCATCCCTACTTTCTGTGCTTTCTCTGAAAAGTGCTTGTTTAAGTTCACATTACTTTCTACCTACTGCAGCATTGACAGTTGTCATATTACATCTTTGTAAAATAATAGTGCCACAAGAAAACAGAAAAAAATCTTCCCCATTTTGAAGTTACTGCATGTCTATTAAAAATAATAAAATAGGTCTGGAGAAATGGGTTAAGTAGTTTGCCTGCAAAGCCAAAGGACCCAGGTTTGATTCCCCAGGACCCACATAAGCCAGATGCACAAGGAGCACATGCATCTGGTGTTCATTTGCAGTGGCTGGAGGCCCTGGCATGCCCATTTTCTCTCTCTCTCTCTCTGCCTCTTTTTTTCTCTCTGATTGCAAATAAATAAATAAAATTTAAATAATAATAAAATATAACATCAGGGTACAGTGATTCTGTTATAATCCTACCTACTCAGGGGGCTCAGGAGGATCACTTGAGCCTGAGCTACACAGTGAGATTATGTCTCAGAAACAACAAGAACAAACACTGAAGACAAACCCTCAAAATTCCAATACAGAAAGGCAGAAGGGAGACCTATAATAAAAGCAACATTGTTGGCACTTTGTTAGATTTCATTTTAGTGGTGTACATAAGCTAAGTTATACTGAAACAAATGAAAAACTTAAAGGATGATAGTAGAAGAAGTAAGGAATATAGATATGTGAGCAAGTCAGTGAAAACAAATTAGTTAACTTGATAATTTTTAATTATAGAAAAACATTCTAAAACCATTTGGAATATAGTAATTCACTGGCAGCAATTATTTGAAGAAATGACAAAGTTATTGTCTATGTGAGCTTTTTGAAAATGTATGTATGTATGTTTGTTTGTTTGTTTGTTTGTTTGTTTATGGAGAAAGAGCGAGTAAGCCAGCCAGGGCCTCCTGCCACTGCAGATGAACTCCAAACACATGTGCCACTTTGTGCCTCTGACTTTACATGGATACTAGGGACTCGAACTTGGGCTGTGAGGCTTTGCAAGCAAGCATCTTTAACCATTGTGCCATCTCCCAAGCCCATGATAATATTTTTTTGTAATATATTTTAAAAAATTATATTTTGCTGTGCATGGTGTCACATGCCTGTAATCCCAGCACTTGGGAGGCAGAGGTAGGAGGATCACCATGAGTTCAAGGCTACCCTGAGAATACATAGTGAATTCCAGGTCAGCCTGGGCTAGAGAGGGGTCCCGGAGAACAGGTGTGCCAGGCCTCCAGCCACTGCAAATAAATTCCAGATGCATGCACCACTTATGTGGGTCCTGGAGAGTCAAACCAGTATCCTTTGGCTTTGCAGGCAGATGCCTTAACCGCTAAGTGATTTCTCCAGCCCCTTGATACGGTTTTTTTGTTTTGTTTTGTTTTGTCTTTTCAATATAGGGTCTCACTTTAGCCCAGGATGACCTGGAATTTCACCATGTAGTCTAAGGTTGACCTTGAACTCTTGGTGATTCTCCTACTTCTGCCTATCCTGAGTGCTGGGATTAAAGGTGTGTGCTACCATGCCTGGCAAGACAATTAAGTAACAAATAAAAACATATTTGGGAATTTTAAGAGTCTTTGCTTTGCCACAGACAAATTGTTTTCTTCTAAATAGACAGAGATTAATTAATTAAATTATTGTTGCTTTAAGCATTATAGTGAATGATAAAGGAAATTTTCTGATTTCAGGTTCTGCAGCTTTCCAGGGCTATCATGTTTTCTGATGTTTTTATCAGATATTTAAAAATTTGTTTAACTTTAAAAACACTACAGTTTAAACTTTATATATTTGTTGTAGTACATTTTACTTTTATATACTTAAACATCAGTTTTGATTTAATTAAATATATTTAGAAAACTCATTACAAATTTTCTCATACAAATTACACATACAAATTATGACTCACTTATGAGATATTGAACTAGTTTTAGGAATCTGTGGATACAAATGATTTTATCCATGTCTTCCTATAGAAAAATGGTTGTTGAATGACTTTTCATACTTATTTAGGTGAAAATGTGACCTGTATAAGTAGCTCATTTTTGGTTAGCAATAAGCTATTGGGGAAACAACCAAAGCAAATTTCTATGTAGAAATATAAAATGTTATAATGTCTTAAATATCTTTCTTATTTGTGCTACTCTTAGTATTAAAAGTTTGACTTTATTTCCTTAGTTTTTCTTTTAGGACATGTTTCCATAGTATTACTCTCAAATCACCTGGGACTTAAGAACATACATTTTGTTGGGCATTATTGTGCATGCCTGTATACTCAGCACTTAGTGAAGTGTTGTGAATTTGAGGTTGAGGCCAGCCTGGGCCACATAGTGAAAGCCTTTAAAAGCAGACAAAAGTAGAATATAAATTTATTATTTTTCTTTTCTCTTAGGTAGTTAGACAAGAGCTTATTTTGTAGCCTGGGCTGGTCTGGAACCTGTGATCTTCCTTCCCTAGCTTCCAGACTATTGGGATTACAGGCATGAGCAATTGCATCTGGCTTCTGAGAATTTATATATTTATTATTATTATTATTTATTTATTAAAATTTAATTAGTTATTTATTTTATTTTACTTTTGTATTAACAACTTATATGATTGTAAATAATTTTTCATGGTAATGCCCTCCCCCCCATTCCCTTTGAAACGCTACTCTCCGTCATATCCCCTCCCCTCTAAGTCAGTCTGTCTCTTATTTTGATGTCATCATCTTTTCCTCCTATTATGATGGTCTTGTGTAGGTAGTGTCGGGTATTATGGGGTCACAATGGATATCCAGGCCTTTTTTTGACTGGGGGAGCACACTTTGGCTCTTAACATTCATTCTGTCACCTCTTTTGCAATGGACCTTGAGCCTTGGAAGGTGTGGTAGAGATATTGCAGTGTTTAGCACTCCTATGTCACTTCTTCCCAGCACCATGGTGCCTTCCAAGTCATCCCAAGTTCACTGCCATCTGAAAAGAGAAAGTTCTCTACCAAAAGTGAGAGTAGCATTAATATAAGAGTATGAATATTAAGGGAAGTGCTTACTGGGCAGTTTGATGAGCATAGTACATACTTTTAGCCAGACATCTGTAGGTGTTACATCCCTAGGGTTCATGACTACCCCTGTTGTAGGTTTTCAGTATTAGGGATGTATTCCCTCCCATGGTGTGGACCTCCAGTCCAATTAGAAGGCAGTTGGTTTCCACCATGATAGGCGTTCCACTATTGCACCCATTGGCTCATTTGGACTGGCTGGCAAAATATATGGCTTGCAGTGTCCACTGTTGAGTATCTTCACTGGTGAGGAATTATTTCACAGAATTTAAACTTTTTTTGTTCATTTTTTATTTACTTATTTGAGAGCGACAGACAGAGAGAGAAAGAGCCAGAGAGAGAGAGAGAGAGAATGGGTGTGCCAAAACCTCCAGCCACTGCAAACGAACTCCAGATGCATGTGCCTCCTTGTGCATCTGGCTAACATGGGTCCTGAGGAATCAAGCCTTGAACTGGGGTCCTTAGGCATCACAGGCAAGCACCTAACCACTAAGCAATCTCTCCAGCCCAGAATTTGACTTGCTTGTTCTTAAGCATATCTGCCACATTTTTACTTGAAAACAAATCTATCATTCCAATTTTCACTTTACATATTAAATGCTTATATTTATGGTACCTACTCTTGACATTTTTATGTATTTGTAATTCTAAAAATGACCATTGAATTTGTTAATAATCTTTCTCCCACCGTTAGTGAAAATTTAGTTGATGTTCTTCTAATTTCCATTTACTCTAAAAATTAAAGCATCATATATGTTCATTTTATTCTAAGAAGTACATCAAGTATAAAGTAAATCCTAATTAATGTTTATTAGGCATTATGATTTATAATATTTAACTTAGATGCATGAATTTGGGACACATACACAAATTCTGCATTTAGGGAAAAAGAAAAGTCTAATAAAAATAATAAAAAGTCTAATAAAAAGGTTTCACACTCCTTTAATCCCAGCACTTGGGAAGCAGAGGCAGTAAGATTGCTATGAGTTCAAGGCTAGCCTGGGGCTACAGAGTGAGTTCCAGGTCAGCCTGAGCTAGACCGAGACTCTACCTCAGAACAAACACCCCCCAATATATCATTCATATGTGTGTGTGTGTGTGTGTGTGTGTGTGTGTGTGTGTGTGTATGTATGTATATACTAGTATGTATATATGTGTATATGTATGTATGCTTGCTTGAGCTTAGTGTCATATATCTTGTATTGATATGTATTTTTTTAGTCTGTTTTTTTATCACTATAATGAAATCCTAAGCCAGGGATAACTTAAAAAGGGTTTATTTAACTGCACAGTCCTGACATTAGCTGGCTATAGTTGAAGATCTCATTGAACATAGCATCACCTTGGGGGAGTATCTGCAAGAAGCAACAATTATGCTGCAAGATAGGAAACCAAAGAGGCTGTGGGATACCCAGGCTTGTTCCTTCATAACAGCCTTCTTGGAAAAGATTAGAGATCCCACAGTAACTTCCTTATTCCCGATAGTGATCTAAGGACCTGCCACGAGGCCTCAGCTCACCCAGCCACTTTTACATTGCTAATCTGAAGCCCAAGCTTCTAATTCATGAATCTTTGTGGGACAAAACACATCTGAACTGTACATCATGTATACTTTGCATATGTCATTAATTAAAGCCTTACAGTAATCCAATGAAAGTGTTATTGGCTCCTGATCATACGAGATAATTTACTGAAAATTTACTGAAGATCATGCAGCCAGGATGTTGGCAGAGACAGGATTTGAACCTGACTTTTATTTGCTTCCATTTGTATTGGCCCCTGATCTAGAAAAGTGGGTACTGGATTCTGATGTGGTCTTGTGCAGATTTAAGGTATCTTCTTTTAAAGAGTAAGTTGTATTTTATGTGCAGCTTCTGGTGAAAACCATTGTACTCCACTTTGTGGAGGAAACTCTGTGATGTGATGCGATCAGCTTAACTGAAATGTAATTTGCACACAATACTATTCATATATTTAAAATATACAGTTAAGTGATTTTTAATACATTCAGAACTGTTGTGGACATTGCAAATAATTTTAGTACATTTATGTCATCATGAATAGAAAATATGTGACCGTAACTGATCATTCTTATTTTTTCACAAGTCCTTAGCACTAGGCAATTTATTCTAAGTTTTTATTCTCATTATTGTTTGGCTGTAAAATGTCAACAAAAATTCATGTGTTGAAAGCTTACTTCCCAGCTGGTGGCTTTGTTGAGATGATTAAGTCATAAGGATGCTAAATTCAGCAATGGATTAATCCATTAGTGAATTCATAACAGAATGGGCTATTAGGAGGTAGGGCCTAGTCAGAAGAAGTATTCGAGAGGTAGAGCTTGTCCCCAACCTCTCTCTACCCTTTTCTCTCCCTCCCTCCCACCCCAGTCTTCTCCCTCTTCCTCCTCCTCTTTACCTCCTGGCTGCCATTTTGTGAGCAGCTTTGCTTTGCCATGACCTCTCCACAGGTCCAGAAACAGTGATGCCACCTGACCATGGACTAAATGTGATGATATCAATCCTAATCTCAACATATGCTCAAGCTTGTATGACAGTTATTTCCAGATTTGATAGTTACGCAGTTTTACATAGTGTATTTACATAGTTTTACAAGTGTATTTTTACACATGAATTAGTTTCATTATTAGTACCATTAAAAATACTGATTTCAGTGGGCAGGGAGAATGGGCATGCTAGGGCCTCTAGCCACTGCAAACAAGCTCTAGATGAATGTGCCAGTGTATGCATCTGGCTTTATTTGGGTAATGGGGAATTGAACCCGGGTCCCGGGCTTTGCAGGCAAGCACCTTAACTGCTGAGCCATCTCTCCAGCCTCCTAGTATTATTTTTATACATGTATTACTAAGGCTTGATGAGATTTTTAAAAAATATTTTCATTTACTTATTGGAGAGAAGATGTGTGTGTCAGGGCCTTCAGCCACTGCAAATGAACTCCAGACGCCTGACCACCTTGTGCATCTGGCTTACTGGGTCCTAGGGAATTGAACCAAAGTCATTTGGCTTTCCAGACAAACACCTTAACTACTAAGCCATTTCTCTAGCCTGAGATTATTTTTTTAAAATAGAGTTAAACTGAATAATAAAATATAAATAATAAATAAATAAATAATATAAAATAAAAATAGCTCACAAATGAGTTTTGGAAAACATAGTTTATATTTATTTATTTATTTGAGAGAGAGAGAGAAAGAAAGAGAATGGCATGGCAGGGCCTCCAGCAGCTCCAAATGAACTCTAGCTGTATGTGTCACCTTGTACATCTGGCTTATGTGGGTTCTAGGAATTGAACCTGGGTCCTTTGGCCTTGCAGGCAAGCTCCTTAACTGCTAAGTCTCTCTCCAACCCAAGAATGAGTTTTTTTTTTTAATGTATAAACATTTTCTGAATGACTCATATATGGTCTTGTGCCACATAACAGTATTTTAGCCAACACTGGACAGCTTGTATGATGGTAATCCTATGAAATTTCTATATGACATTCTTGTATAAATACACTCTGATGTTTATTCAAGGAAATTGCCTTGTGAAATTACATCTTAGAATATATCTCAGACATTGCTTCGTGCATGACCACAATAGATAGGAACTTTTACAACCTATGAAACCTAAATTATTCATTTACCAATCTTTGAATATCTACTCAGTACACATAAAAAGATATTGAGAACTCTATTATATGAACATACTGAAAATTGGTCATACTCCCATCAGGTTATACTCTTATGTTCCCTCTTCTCCACCTCCATTCTGGTGAGGCCCTCTTTGGTGGGGTTATGAGTATTCAGTGTGGGGTCTGAAAGCACCAGTCAACTTGGGGAAGGGCAATGTCCCAAAGTACATCTTCTTTCCCTGTAGATCTTACATTCTTTCTGCCCTATCTTCTGCAAAGTTTCTTGAGCATTGGAAGATGAATTATATGTCTCTTTTAGTGTTGAGCTCTCAGCAACCTAGTATTTTCTGCTTTGATAAGTTGTGAGTTTCCTCATTGCTACCGTCTCCCTGAAGGAGGTGCTTAGGCTAGCAGTGAAAGAAGCACTCATTTAATCTGCCACTGCCTCTGCCTCTGCCTCTGTAATGTTTCCTGGCCCTGGCGTATGTGATAGAGATGCCAGCTCATGCTAGACAGTTATCTTTGTTTTCTTTTTACACCTTGTCTTGGTTTACTTGGTAAAAAAGAAAGGAAGGAAGGAAGGGAGGAAGGGAGGAAGGAAGGAAGGAAGGAAGGAAGATTGTCTAGCCCAGAGTGAAAGAAGCATGAATCAAAGGTGATAAACAGAGTTATGTGGAAAACTTTTGGGCAGGTGTAACCACTCCTTTTAGTAAATATACAGTGGAAGCTCCCCTCTAGATTCTATAACCTTCCAAACACAGGTTTCTGACTTGGTTTTCAGTACCAGGATGAATTCCTTCCACTGAATGGGTCTTATTCCACCAGAGAACAGTTGATTTTCCCACATAGTCTATGTGCCACTGCTATACTGGTGTGTACATCTTGCTAGGCTTTTGTAGCTTGCAGGATCCACTGTTCGTTCGTGCTGTTGATGACCTTTATTCCCTAGTAGCTCACATGGTGCTTTCTAGTCTTATGAGAGCTATTCATCAGGAGAATGGCTTCCATCTCAGTTCCAGCATGATCTCTCAGTGAGTGCTGCTCACAACAGCAGCCGGTGGTGTCTTTAGAAATAGCGTATTACCATTGAATTCTGGTGGGTAATAAGTACTTTGGCAATGGCCTGCATTGTTTTGAGGGCCTCAAGCCTCCCTGATCAAAAGCTCACTGTGGGAGTAACCCATTTCTGGCACTGGGGTTTTCCAGCAACAGGCTATAGTTTTAGGGTCTAGCTTTCTCACTCCTGCAGGGTGCTTTTGCCCAAACCATCTCTTTTCTTTAGCCAACCCCCTTCTCTTTTTAAGAGAATTCTATCTTTTAATTAGCTAACTAAGAGGGAGCTAGGCCCAGCTTTAATGAGCTAACTGATTCATGCCATCATTAATATATCTCCCCCTCTCTTCCCTTCCTAAGAATCCCTAAGACTTGCTGGCTACATAGTTTAGCCTAATCAGTGACCTTTAGGTTTAGTACTCTGCCTCAGAAGAAGTTGCATGGTCTGGGAGAGGCTCAGTGGTTAAAGTGCTTGGTGCACAAACATGAAGATCTGAGTTAGGATCCCCAAATTCTGTGCGTGATGTTGCACAACTGTAATCTCAGTGCTAAGAGGCAGAGACAGGAAGCCCCTGGGTTTAATAGCTAGCTAGTCTTGCTGATCCTGTCTCAAAAAAGATAGGTTAGGGCTGGAGGGATGGCTTAGCTGTTGAGGCATTTGCCTGCAGAGCCAAAGGACCCAGGTTCAATTCCCCATGCATGACCCACCTTAGCCAGATGTACAAGGGGGCACACGTCCTGGACTTTGCTTGCAGTGGCTGGAGGCCCTGTCGCTCCCATTCTCTCTCTCTCCCTCTCGCTCTGTCAAATAAATAAATAAAATATTTTTTAAAAAAAGATAGGTGAGGGGATAGAGAGATTCAGGGCTTGTTTGCCTGCAAAGCCTAAGTACCCAGGTTCCATTTCCTCAGTACCCGTGTAAAGCCAGATGCACAAGGTGGTGCATGCATCTAAAGTTTGTTTGCCGTGGCTATAGGCCCTGGCATGCCCATTCTCTCTGTCTCTCTATCTGCTTCTTTCTCTCTCTCTCTCTTTTTTTTGGGGGGGGGATATGACCTTTATTGAGCTTATTCACCAGAGTGGAAAGAATGTCTGTACAAAACTGAATGTTTGTTACTGTAACTTCTGCATCACACTTAAAATCCAAACTGTTTTTTAGAAACAGTCAACTCAATCAAAACCCACTACTTCAGAATCAATAGCTTCTTTGAAGCCACAGTAACACTTAGATATGGTTAAGACTCGAATGCAGAAATTTGGCTGGCTGAAAAGCTAATTAAACTTCCAACTTGCTCAAATAGAATTAGAAAAAGGCAAAATTGTGTTTTTCACAGAGATACAGTCCACTGGAATCACCAACACTCTAGAGCTGTAAATAGTATCTAGAGTCCTTAGATAATGAAGAATCCAGGCATCCTTTAGACAGTCTTCTTTTGTCCTTTCTTCCCAAAGAGAGATTTGTGGATGTGTGGAATGACACCACCACCAGGAATTGTAGCCTTGATCAGAGAATCTAATTCTTCATCTCCACGAATAGCAAGTTGCAAGTGACGTGGGGTGATACCTTCAAGTCTTTTGAGGCATTTCCTGCCAATTCAAGTACTGCTATGGTGAGGTACCCCAGGATGGCAGCGCTGTAGTCACGCCCACACATCCATGGCTGGTTGTCCTAGATTTCAGGTGTTGATGGATACGGCCCACAGGGAACTGCTAGCCTGCTGGCTGCAAGCGGGAAACCACCTTTATCTTGGCCTTTCCAGAGTCCTTTCCAGCCTTGCCACCAGCCATCTCCAAGTGTGCTAAAGCTCACACAAGCAAGGGAGAGAAGAGGCTAAGTTAGTGAGATGGCGAGATTCACAACACCTACTTCCTCTTCGCAAGGTGATTCAAACTGCCCTCTTTCTCTCTTAAGTAAATAAAATAAAAAAGATAGGTGAAAGGGCTGAGGAGAAGGCTTGGTAAAGTGCTTGCTTCATAGACATGGGGACCTGAGTTGGGTGTACCTTCAGTCCCATTGCTTGGGAGGTGGATACAGGAAGTCCTTGGGCTCATCAGCCTGCTAGTTTAGTCAAATATGTGATCTGAGACCTTGCCCCAAAGAATAAGGTAGAGACTGATCCTGCCAGTCTCTGGCCTGCACACACATGCAAATAAGATTAAAAATGAGAAAAGTATCTTTTTATTTATTTACCATTTCATTCTTGAGCTAATTTTCTTTTTTTCCCTAAAAAACTTTCATGTATATATGTTTGTGTGTGAGTGTGTTTGTGTGTATGTATGTCTCTGTATAGTGAATTCTCTCATCTTTGTATGTCTGAAAGCATTTATTTTGCTTTCACTTTTGAAAATCCAGTGACTCTTTTTGTGTTCTTTTTTTGGCTTACCTAACTTTAAAGAAAATTGTGTGGTGTCTGTCTTTGTATCTCTCTCTCTCTCTCTTTCTCTCTCTCTGTGTGTGTGTGTGTGTGTGTGTGTGTGTGAGAGAGAGAGAGAGAGAGAGAGAGAGAGAGAGAGAGAGAGAGAGAAATAGAGAGGAGAGATACCTCACATGTGGAAGTCAGAGGACAGGCGTGGGGTGTTGATATTCGTATTCCTTCTTGTATGAGATAAGTACTCTTTGTTTTTTCCTCCGCAAGGGCCAGACTAGCTAGCCTGCGATCTTCAGGATTCTCCTGTCTCTGCCTCCTATTGCTATTAGCACATTGAGATTACAGACAAGTCTGGCTTTGCCTGGGTACTAGGTATCCAAACTTCAGCAGGTTCTTTTAACCATTGAGCCATCTTCCCATCTCTTTGCTTAGCTTTTGACAGAAACTTTGCTATTACTCTTTCTTTTCTTGGAGTAACTCAGACTGGCTTCAGACTCTTG
The DNA here is from genome assembly GCF_020740685.1 of Jaculus jaculus. Taxonomy (NCBI): domain Eukaryota; kingdom Metazoa; phylum Chordata; class Mammalia; order Rodentia; family Dipodidae; genus Jaculus; species Jaculus jaculus. Next base: position 23,417,347 of record NC_059102.1, on the reverse strand, counting down.
ATGTTCCTGTCTCCCCTTTTGGCTTTTTGAGTGCTAGTGGTACAGCTGGGCTGCTCTGGGCCTAGCTTTTGGTCGCTGTTACTGAGTTTCTGAGCTTCATGGTGCTCATGGTTTTTTTAAAATTTGGCCATTATTTCTGTAAATGTTTCCCCTTTCTTGTTCCCTTCATTTTCTTTGTATTGTCTCTGAGGTCACTACTATTTTGTGTGTATATTTGATTCTAAAGATTGCTATTTTTCTGTCTAAATCTGGTTATTTCAGTGCAATGAAAATCACTTTTCAAACATTTTTCCACTGTATATCCCATTTGAATGTCTTTTTTTTTCATATTTCCTTTTGCTTTCTTAAACATATGGAGCTCATTTTTAGTAGCTTTTTCAGTGTTCTTATAGATCTGCCATCTCTTGGTTTTGCTTCTTTTGCCATATTCTTTTTTTTCTCCTGGACAAGGATTAGTCACATCTTTCTCTTGTCTTCATGACTGGTAAATTTTAATTGGATGTTAGCACTATTATCTTCAGTTTGCACTTACTGAGTCTTAGGTTTTTTTGTGTTGTGTTCCTTTAAATAATGTTGGACTTTGTTCTGGCTTACAGTTCCATCACTTTGGAGTCAGTTTGATTCTTTTACTATTAAGCTTTGGTTATAAGGTGTTTCCAGTAGATTTAATTTAGCAGCATTATACACTGTATTTTATGAGGTCTTTCTCTCCACCCCCTGCCAGGTGGGATCCCACTCTAATCCAGACTGACCTGGAATTCACTCTAGTCCAGGTTAGCCTTGAACTGACAGCAGTCCTCATTACTTAACCTTTTAGTGCTAGGACTAATGGTGTGCCCCACCATGCCAAGCATGTTTCTCTTAGTGGCAAGATTTCAGAGTATTACCCATCTACTGTTACTGGGAATTATTAGTTAGGGTTGCCTTATTTTGTTTTTATTTTTATTGTTTGGTTCTTGCCTGATCTTTCATAATTTGCTTTCACATATATACTACTGATGAGAGTGTAAGCAAATGATGAATGGGACATTCCTTCCCAGGTCTTTCTGCCACTTTGCTGTCTCTCAAATCCTGTAAAAAAAATTTCCCTACTTTCCCTTAGTTGTCCTGTAACCGGGTGTTTGAGGTCAGGAAAGTCATCCTTGAACCCCAAACCCTAGGCTCATTTGTAATTTTTTTTTGAGGTAAGGTCTCACTCTAGCCCAGGCTGACCTGGAACTCATTATGGATTCTCAGGGTGGCCTTGAACTCACACGGCGATCTTCCTACCTCTGCCTCCCGAGTGCTGGGATTAAAGGCGTGAGCCACCCTGCTGGCTTTAGTTTTTTGTTTTTTTTTTTTTTTCATTTCTAATTTTAACCAAAGAATTAAATTAAAAAAAAGACCGAGAAGGATAATTATTAAATTATTATATTTATTGAGGGAAGTACAGAGTCAAGGCACCCACATGGCTAGAGATTACACGTGGAGGACCTGGAAAAACCAATGAAAGAAAAGAGAAAAGAAACCTCAAAGAGCTCTTGCCATGTGGAAAACTGGAGGGGATAAAGAACCCATGTGGAAAGTAAGGGCTAGTGTACCCTCCTAGCTGGGTCTTGGCTGAGGTCCAGCCAGGAGTGGTCAGAGATCCGGCCCTCCCCTTCTAAAGGTATTTATGATCTTTTGTTGGTGGGCTGTCTTTCAGCTCAGGTGAACCAGAGGGACAGCTGGTTGATTAGGATTAGGGACTGTCTCAGACCTTGGTGCCAGGGGCTGAACTTGACTAGCCACAATGTTTAAATCCTATGAAAGGCCTCCCTCCCAGGAGGGGTCCTGTTTGTAGAAAAACAGGTCTAGGGAACTAGGCAAAAGACAGAAGTTAGATCATCTTTGGTTTCTTACAAGTGATTTCCTGCCCTTTCTATTACTTCCAGGGGCCCGGTCACCCTAACTGTACCCTCCTCTCAGTCCTAAAGTTAGGTCTGTGCCAGAACTCAGTGAATTTGTTGCTATTTGCGCATTCTTTTCCTCCTGGTTTGTGAGTTGAACCTATGTCTTGGGGCTGTAACAGAAACCATAAGGCTCACATAGTTTTCCCATGGTATCAGGGAAAGTCATGTTTGGCTCTTACTTACTGCCTACAAAAACATTTGTATAGTATGTTCATTTTCTTCTTCGTTATGGCCAGATGTGGAAATCGATCTAGTAGTTTGTTGATTGGCTCTTATGAGTAGATGTTTTATAGTGGCTGGGAATATATTTGCTTGTCATACCCTGAAAAGTGTTAAGTTTATTTGGCTTCACACTAAATTATTATCTAGTCATTTTAATTTTGTAGAGACTTGGCTTTAGCCTTTAGAGTTTTTACTTGGTTATGTCCTTAAGTCTAGTAAAAATTTCTTAGTCTTGAAGCTCATTGTGTGAAAGTATTTGCTGTGAATGACCCCATGAGCTTGGATCCCTAGAATGTATATAGCCAGACACAGTGTGAATGCCTCTTCTAAAGACAGGACAAAAGGAAAAATATTTCAGAAATTCAAAATACAGTTAGTTTTTTTTTTTTAATTATTTACTTATTTGAGAGAGAGGCAGAGAGAGAGAGAGAGAGAGAGAGAGAGAGAGAGAGAGAGAGAGAGAATGAGCATGAGCATGAGCATGAGCATGAGCATGAGCATGCCAGGGCCTCTAGCCACTGCAAACGAACTCTGGACACATGCGTCCCCTTGTGCATCTGGCTTACATGGGTCCTGGAGAGTTGAACTGGGATCCTTTGGCTTTGCAGGTGAACGCCTTAAATGCTAAGCCATTTCTCCAGCACACAGTTAGCTTTTTTTTTGTATAGTGTAAAAAACATTTTCACTAAAATATGTTGAAGATTATATAGCAAATTTCATAAATGCTTTGGTTTTAAATGTTCAAAGCAAAGACTTGGGGTTGTAACTGTGTTTTAAGTTTTTGTTGAAGTTTATTTATAAGCAACTGTACCTGTCATCAATGTATAATACAATGAATGTTTTCAAGCCATATAATCAGAATTTAAGTTAAAATGTGAGCCATCAATCAAGACCACCCAGTAAGTTCCTCTTTCACTTTTGTTAAGTCACTGCTCTTCAAGGTTTAAGGGTCACCTGCATTCTGACTTCTACAAAGACATTCATTTTACTTCATGGTCTATAAATGAAGTTGAACTTTATGTGTGTTTTGTGTCTGATTTCTTCTACTTGGCACTTTTTCATCTGTATTTATATATAAAGCTATAGATTATGTATTAGCATTGCTATCTAATTTATAATTGTGAATATACCACGATTTACCCATTTTGTTCTTTGGTAATTTTAAAATTGAAGTTAATGTAAATAGTGCTATTGTATTATACTAAGTATAAGTCTTTTGGTAAATATATGGACTTGTTGAATTGCTGAGCCTATGCTTTTTTTCCACCCTGCCCCCTCCATCATAGTATTTCTTTTCTTGGAATTTCTATGTAGTTCTTGCTCATTTTTCATATAGTCTAGCTTGCCACAATCCATTCATCTAGAATCTTGCTTCTCTGTTTATCTGTAATTGTGTGTGTGTGCTTGTGTGTGTTTTCACTTGAATGTACAAGTTTACTTTGTCTCTAGCATTCTACTTTTATTTTTGTAGAAATTATTTTCCAAAATAGATTTTCAGTTTCAATAAGGAGAAACACTGTTACTGTTACAACCTAGTTTTTACATAAACTACCTTTTATCTTTTAAGCTGAACTTGAAAATATGACTACTACCACAGCATACAGCATGCCTATTAGAAATGCTAACATCCAAAACACTGGTAATGTCAAATGTGGATGAGGCTCTTATCCAGGGCAGAATGGTACTGTTACTTTAGGAGAAAATTGTCACCTTATTTTACAAAAATAAAGTTTTGACATAGGATCTGTCATGCATGCTTGTAGGTATACACCTTAATGAGTTAAAAATTAATCGTTATAAAAAATTATGTTCGCATAAAAATCCCACATGAATGTCTTTAGTACCTTTACTGTTGTCAAACATTGGAAGCAACTAGGACGTCCTTCAACAAGTGAATGGATAAACTGTCATACATCCATGCAGTCGAGTATTGTTTAGTGACTGAAATGAACTATTAAGCCACAGAAGAAATGAAAGAGCATTTGGATGTCAGGGAATGCTAGGCTGCCACTTCAGTGATTTATGATGTTTTGGGAAAAGTGAAACTATAAGATGAATAGTTGCAGGAACTCTGGAAGGGTTTGAAACTATTCTGTATGATGAGTTCGACACCTCTCATCTCTGGATTTTGACCTTGCATTATTTTTTTTCTAGATCTTAAATTTCTTGATGTTGATTACATATTACTTTTTTCCTTACTAAGATACAGTTCTATAAAGGCAGAAACTTTTTCTCCTTTTTCCCTCATTTGTATACCTAGCATTTAGAACATAGTTGTTGCTTAATAAGTATTTGTAGAATATATATGTCATTGAAGTCCTTGTTCTCTCATTATGCAAATCTATGTGGAAAGCCCGACCTAAAATTAAAATATTGTTTAGTAATGGACTAGAAAGATGGCTTAGTGGTTAAGGTGGTTGATTGCAAAGCCTCAGGATCCAGGTTCAATTCCCCAGAACCCATGTAAGCCAGATGCACATGGTAGCACTTGCATCTGGAGTTCATTTGCAGTGGCTATAGAGACCCTGGTGTGACCATTCTGTCTCTCTCATAAATACATAAAATAAAATATTTAAAAAATATATTGCTTACTAAGTGTGGAGTTAGTCATGAAAATGAATATTAATAACATATCAATATGCTATGTTACATAATAAATTTTCACTAAGCAGATACATGTACACAGATAGAAAACTTCTATTTGTGATTCAGAAAATAGCTTTCTGTGTGTATGATATTTGTTAGGTTGATAGTTTTGCATCTTGAATCTCCTTTAACTCCTCTTTGAATTTAAAAGTATTAAAACAGAAAAACCACAAACTATAAATGTATAGAGAAAAAATAATACTCTTAACTTTAATCAGAAACAAATCACTTTAAAGGCCTTATCTTTTCAAATCATCTGAAATAGATTTAATAGTTTTTTTGTTAATGTGTCTAATATGGTAAAGGAAATATTTAAAAGTAAGTGGACAGAGTAGAGAATAGTAAATGATACATTTCATTAACTGTTTCATATTTGATATTTTGTTATTTATAAATCATAGGATAACTTAGGCTCTTCTACTGCCTCAGTGTGTCTGGTATAAAATTTACATTATATTGAACTTTTCAGACTTTCCTGATTATTTGAATATGACCAAGAGCAGCATTGGTAGTTGTTATTAATGTTACTCAAAAGAAGATATTTGTTTGTAATATTTTAATTAAATTATGGACTTCACTATATGAACTAATTAATTGCATGCTGGTCATATTGCCATCAGGATATACTCTTTTTTTAAAAATTTATTTATTTATTTATTTGAGAGCGACAGACACAGAGAGAAAGACAGATAGAGGGAGAGAGAGAATGGGCGCGCCAGGGCTTCCAGCCTCTGTAAACGAACTCCAGATGCGTGTGCCCCTTGTGCATCTGGCTAACGTGGGACCTGGGGAACCGAGCCTTGAACCAGGGTCCTTAGGCTTCACAGGCAAGCGCTTAACTGCTAAGCCATCTCTCCAGCCCAGGATATACTCTTATATCCTTTCTCCCCCACCCCTAATCCACTGAGGACCCTCTTCATTGGGGTTATTGGTATTCACTCTGTGATCATAAATGCACCTGTCAGTCTGTGTATTGTGGACAGTGCCTTGGGATACACCTTCCTATCTTATGGCTCCTACAATCTTTCTAACTCCCATCTTCTGCAATATTCCCATTCCTGAGCCTTATAGTGGGTATGTTATAAGTCTCCTTTAGAGTTGAGCCCTCTGAAACCTCTGGATTTCTGCTTTGATGAGTTTTTGGTGTCCTCATTGTCTATTGCCATCTCCCCGAAGCTGGTTGTCAGGCTAGCAGTGAGAGCAACACTCATATTTAGATTGTTACTTTCTCTGTAATATTTCCTGGGCCCTAGTAGATATGGTAGAGGTGAGTAATCTTGTGCTAGGCAGTCAGCTATCTTTTCTTGTGGTGGATCTTGATTCTTCTTGGTTTTCACTGCCACCTGCTAATAAACACAGATTCTCCAAACAGGAGTGAGACCAGCATGGATTAAAGGAAATAAGAATAATTATTTAAGAAGCTTTCTGATGGGTATAGCCACATTTCTTAGCCAAAAACTTCGCTTTGGTGTTTGACAAGCAGACATGTTTTAAAATCCTGAAAATGCTGACTAAAAATATTTTGTGAAAGTTTTGAATTCATTTCAAAAGTATTTTCGATTTTTAGAGAAACTATAATAAACTTGTTTGAGTTATTAATCTTTTTATTGAGGACGACCTCTGGTCTTCTTCCTCAAGTCCTAGTAACTTTCTTTGAGACACAGTCTCTCATTGCCCTGGAATTTGTCAAGTAGGCTACATTGACTGATTAATGAGCCCTGGAAGTCTGCTTGCCTCAGCTTCCCTCCCCATCACTGGGATTATAAGTGTGTATTTCCATGCCTGGCTTTTTTACCTGCATTGTAGAGATCAAACTTCTGTCCTTACCTTTGAGAGACAAACACATTACCAACTGAGTTATCTTCTCAATCCTATAAATTAAAATTTTTCAGAAATAGGTTTTTTCTTATAAAATTTATATATAGATGTTGGAAAATTATAAACAAAATTTAAATTTGACAGTAGCTTATAATTTAGCTTTAAGCTACTTATATATCATAGATTTATAGACAATATTTAAGTCATGTTGTTAAAATTATGTCACATTTTGTGAATTTTAAGGATTTTTAAAACCTTTAAAAATTCTTTATTTGTGAATTTGAATATTGAAAAAGAAAGGCATTTTTAGGTGACATTCTTAATGTATCAGTGTCTTCTGACTTATTGGAGAGGATTATTACAGGAGGATAACATTGTTGAAAGAATATAGGCTTAAAATAATAAATGTATTGGGCTGGGGTGATAGCTGTCAGTGACATAGCACTTACCTAGTATGTATAGATTCAAGTTCCTTTATCAATCCTGAAAAAAAAAGGAGGGGCCTTTTTTGTATTTTTGAGGTAGGGTCTTGCTCTGGCCTAGGCTGACCTGGAATTTACTGTGTAGTCTCAAGCTGCCCTCAAACTCACTACAGTCCTCCTCCCTCTTCTTCCTGAGTGCTGGGACTAGAGGTGTGTACCATCATGGCCAGCTATACTGCTTTTTGAAAAGTGCTCTTTAGTGGTCATAGTGAATAGTCACAGGCAAGCTTCTCTCTAAAGATGTTGATAATTCTTTTCTGTTTGCAGAGGTAACAAAGTATGTACTGTTTACTCAAAAAGCTGACAGGTGTTGAGTAAAAGTCTCTCATTCTCTTTTAACCTATGAATTAGTTACTGGCATTTAAGAACCAGATTTTATATGGAAGTCTACATCTGTACCTTTTCATGAAAACTGAGACTTAGATGTAATTGAACTTTCATTCCAGCATAACATTGCTTTTTCAAGCGGGGACATACTGGGCAGTGTTTCAACAGAGGACATTTTGGTAATTTTTAGAGACAGTTTTGATGTCATGACTCATTGGAGATGACTATTCATATGTAATGGCTAAAAGCCAGGGATGCTGTCTATGTACAGGATGGCCTCCCACAATAGAGAGTAGAGAATAGTCTAAAATGTCAGTGGGGCTGAGATTTAGAAGTGCTGCAAAACAATAATTATCTTCCTGAATTGAATCATAGCTGCTTATGATTAAAAAGTTAGCCATATTGTCCATCCAGCTTGCCTTATATAATGGTCTGATCCTTGTATACATTTCAATTTATTATGTAGCTTCTAGTACATTAGTGGGAATTGAAATAACCTTAGGCATTATTTATTAGGAAAGATAATTACAAGTGGTGGTGCATGCTTATAATCCCAGTACTTGTGAGGCTGACCTAGTAAGGTGGCTTGTCTGGCCTATACACTGAGACCATCCAAAAAAATAACAAACAAAAAAGACAAAACTGATATGAGGACTATTAGGATCCCAAATTGATATTCCTCAGTTCTGCTTGTCATTCTTTTAATTAATACATGATATATACACGTGCTTGTACTCTGAGGGTTGTTAGTTCTTTAACAGTTGTCCCATTCATGTTACCTTTATGTTGTGCTTTCCTGTTTCCATGATAATTTCCTTTAGTTGAAGTTTACTTTATCTGAAATTATTAGAGCTCCTCCAACGTTGTTTTGATTAGTGTTAGATTGCATTTCTTTTTAATTTCACTTTTTAATGTTTATTATTATTATTAACAAAATGTTTCATATGGATATATCATGTGTTTGGTACCCACTTTTCCCTCATCTCTGCCCCCATTCCATTGGTATGTTTCTTAGTAGGGTTGCAGGTATTCCCCATGTGGTTGTGTGAGCAGTGAAATGAAGAAGTAAAAATAACTGACTTAACATTTCACTGTTAATTTGCTTGTGTTTATATGCTTATGTTTATAGTGGTGGGTCTTTCGGGACTACCCTGAAAGTATTACTTAGTATATTTAGAAGATTCACATTTAAATTTTACCTGATTTAGTTGGATTATTGGTTAATATTTAAAACTTCTTTTGGGCTGCAGAGATTGCTCAGTGGTTAAGGCACTTGCCTGCAAAGCTTACTGATCCTGGTTCTGTACCCTAGTACCCACGTAAAACCAGGTACACCATGTGGCACATGCACCTGGGGATTGTTTGCAGCAGCTAGAGGCCCAGACACGCCCATTCTCTGTCTCTCCATCCACCCATCTGTCCATCTTCTCTCTGTCTCCCTTTGATTGCCAATAAATCAATAAATATTTAAAAAACTATTCTTCCTTAGTTAAACCCACTGTTTGTGTCTTCGTATGTCTTCTCCATAGTTTGTTTGTTTGAAGCAGGATCTCAGGCTTTGAACTCTGGAATTCACCTGCCTATATACCCCAAGTGCTGGGATTATAGGTATGTGTCAACAGGTTCAGTTCTCTATAATGTTAATTCAGCATTTTACATTATTTCAATTCTCTCTACCTTATTAGTTATATCTCTCTCTCAGCACAGAGAGAGTGAGTATGTGTGTGTGCACGCATGTGCTGACAGTTTTGCATTCTCAGTTTTTGTTGTGTGAGAAGTCTTTATTTCTCCCTTACCTTTGGAGGATAATTTTGTTGGAATTCTCCCATCAGCAGTTTTTTCTTTTTTTTGTTGATGCAAGGTCTAACTCTAGGCCTCACTGACCTGGAATTCACTCTGTAGCACCAGCCTGGCCTTGAATTTACAGCATCCCTCCTACCCCAGCCTTCTGAGTGCTGGGATTAAAGGCATGTACTACCACACCCGGCCCCATCAACATTTTTAATATTTTACTCCACTGTCTTGTTTGTATGATTTCTGGAGAAAAGTCTGATGAAATTCCTATTTTTTTTTTCGCTTTTTTTTTAAATTCCTATTTTTGTTCTTCTAAATATAAGATATTTTTTCCTCTGTCTTAAGAAATTTCTCTTTGTCTTTGATTTTCTGTAGTTTTCTATGTCCATGTGAAATGGGAGACTGTTTTTCTTATGTCATTACTCTGAGGATCTGGGTTAGAGCTCTTGGAAGTAAAACTCATGAAAGCATAGATTGGGAAGGGTTTGTTCTTTTTAGGAGGGCCCTCATATTCAACCCTCCATTCTACTCCATTTTATCTCTCCTGTATTCCACACTCGGTTTATAGTAGCTATTCAGGTATCCTTCAGGTATTCATTCCTAGTGGGCTCCAGCTTCTACTCCTGGTATACTTCATTTCTGAATTGCTATTTTCCGCCTGGTTTGGGGCCATGAGTTTGTGTACACACGTGTGTGTGTGTGTGTGTGTGTAGGTGCACATGGGTCATGGTATGTGTGTAGAAGTCAGAGGACAACTTTGAGTCTAGGTCCCTGCCTTCTATCTTGTTTGAGGTAGTTTCTCATTTACCATTGTGTTCACCAGGCTAACTGGTCCTTAAGCTTCTGGGGGATTTTCCTGTCTCTTATCTCCCATACAGGCGCACAGTGGGATGACAGGCTCCTGCAACAGTGTCTGGCTTCATAAAGACTCTGTGGATCTAAACTCTGGAAGCAAACATGATTTATCTATTGAACCATCTCCCCAGCTCAAGTTTGTCCTTTGTCCTCAAGTCTCTGAAAGAGATAAGAAGAGTTGTTGATTCTCAGCTGTGTTTTTCTTTTTCTTTTTCTTTTTTTTTTTTTAAAGCTCAGGCTGACCTGGAATTTCAGGGTGGCCTCAAATTCTTGGTGATCCTCTCACCTCTGCCTTTCTGCTGGGATTAAAGGTGTGAGCCACTACACCCAGCTCTCACTCTTTTTATTATTGTGAATACAGGAGTGTTGACTGACAAATTCTTTACATAACATTCTGAAAATAAAAATGAACTGTATATACATGTATAATTTATATTCTTATTCTGTTCCTAATTAGAGTTTATTTGTTTGTTTTGGTTTTTTTTCAAGGTAGTGTCTCGCTCTAGCTCAGGTTGACCTGGAATTCACTAGAGTCTCAGGCTACCCTCGAACTCACAGCAATACTCCTACCTCTGCTTCCTCAGTGTTGGGATTAAAGGCATGTGCCACCATGTCAGGCAGAGCTAATGAGTGTTTTAGAAATTGTCTTCTCTATTTATTTGAGGGGCACAGAAAGAGGTAGAGATAGAGAAAATGGGCTTATCAGGGCTGTATCCACTGCAAACGAACTCCAGGCTCATGCACCACCTTGTGCATGTGGTTTACATGGATCCTGAGAAATTGAACCTGGATCCTTATGCTTCACAGGCAAGTGCCTTAACCACTAAGCAATCTCTGCAGCCCCTAATTACAGTTTTTTTTTTCTAATTAGAGTTTTTAACATCATGACATTTTTCATTTTGTCAAATACTGTTCCTTGTATCAATTGTCAGATGATTTTACTTTTTAAAAACTGATTGATTTTTAAAATACTGTACAAGGGTTTTGTATCTGGACATAATTCCATTTAAACAGGGTCTATGATTCTTTCATTGTGTCTGTAAATGTCTTCATATATATAGTGCATGTAAGGTTGTATATGTGGATGTGTGTGTGTGTGTGTGTGTGTGTGTGTATACCTGTATGTATGTATGTATGTACATGAGATACATTGATCTTTGGTCTGTAGCTTTCTTTTTTGTACTGCTTACTAGCATTAATTCTGGTCACAAACATTTATTTATTTATTTATGAGAGTGAGAGGGTATGCAAGGGCCTCTAGCCACTGCAAATGAACTCCAGACACATATACCACCTTGTGCATCCAGCTTTATGTGGGTACTGGGAAATCGAACCTGGGTCCTCTGGCTTTGCATGCAAGCACCTTAACCACTAAGCCATTTCTCTAGCCTGTAGCTTTAGTTTTTAAAGAATTTCTGTCCCACTGCCTTCAGAAGCCAGTAATTGTTTTTTCACTTTCTATCTATAAATATGGCTATTGTAGGTTATCTATTGTAAACAAAATTATATAATTCATTGTCCTTTTGTGTCTTGATGGTATTTCACTTGATTTCATTTCTTAAAGCTTAAACCATGTTCATAGCATATATCTGGATTTCATTCTTTTATAAATTTATAAAATGTTCCATTATCAGCACATACCATGTTTTGTTTATGCATTCATTGCTGGACATTGGAGTTATGCCTACCTTTTGGCTACTGTGAATATGCTGCTATGAACATTGTTTTCCAGATATCTGTATAAGTCTCTGATATCAATTTTTATGCAGTGGAACTCAAAACTTTCCAGAGGTAGAATTGATAGATTATATGCATATTGTATCTTTAGATTTTTGAGATGCTACTCTGCATATTCTAACCAGAATGGGCTGGAGAAATACACATTAACTTCTATCCTATCAAAGTTCTTCAAAAATGAGAAGCATTTTTTACTTATAAATCTCATTTTATCCATTAACATAACATCAAAACAAATTATGTTTAAAAGTATAAAAATGGAAAGTAGTATCTCTTGATCTGACGTTCTATGTAATATTTCATTGAATTTGGTGTCAAAAATTGATTTTTTTAAAGCTTTGCAAGATATTAACATTTGTGGTTGAACTGGCTATTTAAAATGAATATATAACACAGAAGCTTGGAGGTGTAGCTTAAATTGGTAGAGTGCATGCTTTAGCATGTTTGAGGCCCTGAGTTCAATAAGAATATAAAGCACATGTTGATAAAGTATGAGCAGTATTTTAATTTCATCAGATGTCACTTTGAAATAGTAGTTTTAGGTTTTGTGATTGACTGTTCAGAAAGAATATAATTATAATAGGGAAAGATAAATTTTTTCTTCTTAGAGTACAGGTGTCTTCATTAGATAATTTACCATTTTCTTTTTTTTTAAGATTTTTATTTATTTATTTGAGAGAGAAAGACAGAGAGAGAAAGAGGCAGATAAAGAGCAAAAGAGAAAATGGGCACGCCAGGGCCTCCAGCCACTGCAAACGAACTCCAGACGCGTGCACCCCTTTGTGCATCTGGGTAACGTGGGTCCTGGGGAATCGAGCCTCGAACCGGTGTCCTTAGGCTTCACAGGCAAGCACTCAACAGCTACGCCATCTCTCCAGCCCTAATTTACCATTTTCAAATAGAAGTTTTGCTTAGAAATTATAAAATTTACTTCCTTGCTTGCAAGTGTTACCTGCTATATCCTTTAATACTTATTAAATTTTTGTGTTTTTCAATTTATAGGTGAATTATGTAACCTCATTACGCTGGATGTAGCTCACAATCAACTTGAACACCTTCCAAAGGAGATTGGAAACTGTACACAGATAACCAACCTTGACTTGCAGCACAATGAACTCCTAGACCTCCCAGATACTATAGGTATGAGAGGGGAAAGAAGTCATTCATATTTATAGCTACCTTAATAGTACAATAACTTATATCCATTTTGGTAATACAGATTCAAAATTGTCAAAGAAGTTAGTAGGTAAAACTTCAAAGATGATATTTCATATACTTACCTATTTCTTAACAAAGAAAATAGATTTTAGGAAATGAACCGAGTTTGTTTACTCAGAAGACTTAAGTTATATGTATACTTACAGCTTATTGCAGAATGGATGGAGACTTGTTTATTTTAACATGTTACATACTGTTAACATGCCTTCTTTGTTAAAATAGGCCATACTGAAAACTAAACTATTGCTTAGTTTTTAAAACATACAATTTAAAGTTGTTATCTGGAACCTTCACTTAGTAAAAGATGTCTTCATGTTTAAAATGGTTTTGAAGATTTTGCCAAACTACAAATGGTTGATTTTAGCTAAATGTGATAATGTTCTACATTTATCTAGTTTTCAGTTTTATAAATATATACAAACCAAAAGGCAAGTTGTAAAATACCCTCATGGGTTTTTAGTTATCAGTGTGGTATGAGGATATTATTTATTTATTTAGGATAATTATATCTGTCTTTCTGTGTATAACTTTAATAATGAATATTTTAGGGGTGCTGTTACTGAATCATTGAGGTCTACAGTGATGCTGTCTTTCTCCAAAACAGTATTTGTTTGTTTCTCTGTCATGTTCGTAGGGGAACCATTTAATCAATTACTATAATGCTTGAGATTTTTTTTTTCTGGTCCTTTGTGTGATGCAAAGGTTTGTTGAAGTCTGACTGGAAGACTGCTTTACTTTTAGCTACTTGTATATTAGTAAGGACCAACCCTGAAAGGTTCTAGCTTTATCAGAAATACGACTTAGCACTTCTGCTGTATCTTATGGCTAGTGAAGCTCTCTAAGAAACAATTTTATCCAGTGTTTTGTTTGTTTCTGGACTCATTTAGTCTACCTGTTAGGTCTCTTGGCTTTTACTTTGGAAGATGTTTTTAGAGTCTTTTTGTTGTTGTTGTTTATGTTTTGTTTGCTCAATAGAAAGATATTTATTTATGAATGAGAGATAAAGGGATAAGTAGAGTGTAAGAATGGGGGCACCAGGGCCTCTATCCACTGCAGCAAACAAACTCCAGACACATGAACCATCTTGTCCATCTAGCTTACGTGGATACTGGGGAAATGAACCTGGGTTCTTAGACTTTGCAGGCAAGTGCCTTAACCAGTAAGCCATCTCTCCAGCCCATTTACTGTTTCTTCAAACAGAAGGATTAGGGAAATTTTTAGTAGGGCTGAGTAGGTTTCTCAGATTATATGAACAAACAGCTTACTTACATAGAAAAGTGGGCAAATTTGCACTTTTAGTCTTTTTGGTGCACCGCTCTTCCTATCACAATAATTAGTGTTTGTAATGCTGGCAAAATAAGTATTCTGTCTTAAATTCTATATGCAATTGAATATGTATTCCACTTCTGCTGCATGGAGTGTTCCATGAACTCTAAGCATAGTATAGATGAGTCAGTGATTTTATTCTACCCTCACCATACCTTGTACTATTGGAGGCGTGGGGGGTACTTTTCCTCCATTTTTCAAAAGTTATGTTGTCAGGATAGGTAACATTGTTTTGCTGATATGTAACCCTTATTTTGTTTTAGTTTTATGTTCATCAGCTTATTACTATTGCCTTAGTTACTTTCATCAGCTTTTTATGGACTGAAAGCAGTAGTGCTGTCCTTGGGAACATAGTTCATGAATGTTTGAACAGTTTGGCCAAGCATGAAATCACTGGATCTGTTTTCCTTTCTTTGAGGATGTTAGAACCAAGTGGTAGTTTATTGTCTTTGGAGTTAATTATACAAAATATGAGGCAAGTCTAGTTTTCCCCATTATAAATCACTTAAGCTTTTACCAGGCACATAACGTTTTATTTTTAAAACTTAAAAACTAGATTTACTCAGTGTTGATCTTTTGCAATGACATTCCTATAGTATACTTCTAGGCCAGCATAACATTTATGTTGACTTTATTTCAGTATTGTTTTAAAAGCACATTATGATGTGCTTAGTTCCTTTTGTATACTCTTACATTGAAATATATTTCTGTAGGTTTGCTTATTTTGAACAACTAATTGGGATAGTAATGGAAAAAAAAAAGTACATAATCGGAACACAATAACTTACCAATGGAATGTCACATTGAAAAATAACATGTGCTGGGCATGGTGGCACACGCCTTTAATCCCAGTACTCGGGAGGCAGAGGTAGGAGGATTGCCGTGAGTTCGAGGCCACCCTGAGACTCCATAGTGAATTCCAGGTCAGCCTGGGCTAGAGTGAGAACCTACCTTGAAAAACCAAAAAAAAAAGAGGGCTGGAGAGATGGCTTAGTTGTTAAGGTACTTGCCTGTGAAGCCTGAGGACCCAGGTTCTACTCTTCAGTACCCACACAAGCCAGATGCTCAAGGATCTGGAATTCATTTGCCCTGGCATACCTTCTTTCTCTTTCTGCCTCTTGGGATGGCTCAATAGATAAGCACTTGGCATGTAAGCATGAAGACTTGGATTCCTAGCACCCATATACATGCTGGGGTGGGGGTGTACAGGAGAATGTGGGGCAAGCTGGCCACTGAACTAGCTCAATCTGTGAACTCTGGGCTGAGGTGAGAAATACCATCTCAGTAAATAAGTGGAGAACACTAGAGGAAAACACTTAATGTCAAAGTCTACCCTATACATGCACACAAATGTATCCACAAACATGCACTCACACACACGAACATGCGTAAGCACACCTATGCAGAGCATTGAAATACACTTGTGCCAAAAATATTACTTTCAAAAATAACTCATGCAATCTAAAATCTTAATTTTAGAAAGAAAGAGTAGTGCTTTACTGTAAGATAGGAAAGCCAAAATTTTATAACATACTCAAGATGTTTGAAAGAAAGTTAAAGTTTTGATACTTTCATTGGTGTTTAGTCACTATGTATTTCTTAGGCTCCTATAGATGCTAAACACTATTGTTTGTTGAGTATTTTAGGCAACTGTGCCACCTAGAGTACTCACTCAGATAGGTTTGACTGCCTTTAAGATCCTCCCTCTCATTCACTGGAGAAGTAGCACTTGATCTGACTGGAGCAAGGTCATTTGATACTTTTCTTTTTTTTTAAAATCTTACCTCTTTCATAAAGTGTTACCAAAAATGGTTTTAAAAATTGTACATTTGGGCTGGAGAGAAGGCTTAGCGGTTAAGCGCTTGCCTGTTAAGCCTGAGGACCCCGGTTCAAGGCTCCTTTCCCCAGGACCCACGTTAGCCAGATGCACAAGGGGGCACACACGTCTGGAGTTCGTCTGCAGTTGCTGGAAGCCCTGGTGGGCCCGTTCCCTCTCTATCTATCTCTTTCTCTCCCTCTCTCTCTGTCACTTTCAAATAAATAAATAAAAATGAACAAAAAAAATTTTTTTAATTGTACTTTTGACATTATTTATCTTTAGACTTGCGTTCTTCCTACTAATTCTTTTGCTACTTTGTTCAAATAAGTTGAAGACCATTTTAATTAGTCTTACTAACAGTTAACACTGAATTAACCTAAAGAAGATGTCTTATAGCTGCTGAACTTAAAAAACATCTATTTTAATTCATAGCCATGTAATTTCTCCATATACTTTTTTAATCTGACAATATAAAGAAAGCAAGCTGTCAGAATGGAGCACAGAACAATTTGTAGTCAGAGTTAAGTACTTAGAAGCTAAATGCCAGTGATTGGCAATTGGCATTTCAGCCTCCGTTTACACAGAGAAGTTCAGCCACAGTGGTGTTAGTTACAATGTCTCAACATTAAAGCAAGCCACTTCTGGATTTCTGGGTTGTGGTTTACTTGTGGTTACAACCACTCATTGAAAGAGGTTAGAGTTGAAACCACTGCACAGGGCAGATCACAATAAATGCCAAGCATCTGCTGTTCCTTCTTTTTTCTGGCATAAAGAAGTTTTGCTATCTTATCCTTAATTTAAAAAATCTATTCTGTTAATCACAGTAGGATTTTGGTAAAAGTCAATAATTCTTTGAATATGCCACACTTTAAAACAAGTGATAAGGCACTTGAAAATGTGAAGTTCTCATGGGTTACATTTTCTTTCTTTTTAAATTCATCTGCCTTCTAAGCAAGATAGAGATTCCACATTGGCATTTCATTTTATAATTCTTAAATTCTAGAATCCTATTGTGACTTCAAGAGTGAAATTTAGGTTTTTAGAAGAGAAGTTGGATTGGATTCTTTTTACTGGGCTTTTGAGATGAGCATTTATAATTTGATTACTGTGTGTGTGTGTTTGTGTGTGTGTGTGTAATTTTACCACAGAATGTTTTTAGGTTTCAGTCACAATAAGAAACATTTTTTAAAAACGTTTTTATTTTGGGGCCAGAGAGATGGCTTAGCAGTTCAGCGCTTGCCTGTGAAGCCTAAGGGCCCTGGTTTGAGGCACGTTTCCCCAGGACCCACGTTAGCCAGATGTACAAGGGGGCACATGCGTCTGGAGTTCGTTTGCAGTGGATGGAGGCCCTGGCCCTCCCATTCTCTCTATTTCTCTCGATCTGCCTCTTTCTCTCTCTGTTGCTGTCAAATAAATAAATTTTTAAAATACAATATAAAAAACATTTTAATTTGTTTTTAAAGGAGAAGGAGGGTGGTAGGGAAGGTGAGAGAGAGAGAGAGAGAGAGAATGAATGAGTGAGCATGCCAGAGCCTCTTGCCATTGCAGACAAACTCCAGATATGGTACCACCTTGTGCGTCTGACTTTATGTGAGTACTAGGGAATTGAACCCAGGCTATTAGGATTTTGCAAGCAGGTGCCTTTAACTGCTGAACCATCTTGGTAGCCCAGGATAAGAAACATTTAACACATGGTCTACTGTTCACCTGTAAGTAGTGAGGAAATGGGACCTACAACTTGTTAGAGCAAAATGATGGAGGTTTTTCATTATTAATAGGCCCTTTGCTCTTGTGGCTGACTTCAGATATCCCCTGGTAAATGCTTCTGTAGAGAAAACTGTGGTGTAAAGAGGAAGAGGAGGCATTGACTACTTCTGCTTCTTCCTTTAGGTGGGCTGCCTTTTTGCATCTTTTGCTACCTACAGCAAGATAAAATTATATAAGAAGATATTACAGTTTTGTAGACTGACACAATTAGTACTTGAAGGACAAATATTCACCTTTAACAACCTTGTAGCAGTGACCGTAGCCAAAGGATAAAATGTACTGTCACTCTATTTTGTAAGGATATTGTCCCTTCTTGTTTTGTGAAAATAAGATTGGTGTTGCCTTGTGGTCATCAAATTCGTCAAGACTTAACATATCCCCTCTGACATAAGAAAATGATTTCATATATGCACAAATATAGCTTTAAGGGTATTCATTATGGAACTCTTTAAACATTAAAAATTGATAGCATTTGGATCATGATTAGCTTGATAGTGGTATACAAATACAGAAACTTTACAGTGGTTGAGTGGAATGAAATACATTTTTATACTCACATGAAACCATTTCTGTGGCCTTTCATATGGGAAGAAAGTGTATATGAAAGTAATCTTTGTATTTGTATTGTTTGGGTAAATACTTAGAAGAGGTCTCAGCAGTATACACTGAAGTGGAAGCCATGGTTATCTGGAGAATACAGTACAATGCATTGATGTAATTAAAAAGCATATTGGAATAGGAAGACTGTAGAAAGTTTTGGTAGCACTTTCTTGATGACTGAGAACTAAGCATGGTCTACACAAAAATTGAGTATCCCAAAACAATTCCTGAAAATTTTGTCAGACAGTTAATTCAGATGAATTAAGTAAATCAAATAAATACTTTTAACTCAGAATCAGTAAAGACTGTCTTTGAAGGCTGGAGAGGTGGCTTAGTGGTTAAGGCACTTTCCTGTGAAGCCTAAGAATGCACGTTTGAATCTCCAAGTCCTACGTAGCCAGATGCAGTGATTCAGGTATATAGTGTTGCACGGGGGTCCGTGCATCTGGAGTTTGTTCACAGCAGCTGAAAGGCCCTGGTGTGCCCATTCGCTGTCTCTTTCTCTCTCAAAAATAAAGAACGACTATCTTTTGATACTCATACTGTTTTAAATAATGGGTCAAAGACAGGGAGTTTTAGCAATTTTTACTTTAGAGTCTTGTTCCAATGGAAAGGACAAATACCCTTACCTAACAGTAATCAAGGAAAGGACAAATAAAGTTATTAGCTTTTGTAACTATTAAAATGTAAAAATCAGGGCTGGAGAGATGGTTCAGCAGTTAAAGGTGCTTACTTATAAAGCCTAGTGATGGTGCAAGTTCAGTTCCCCAGTATCTATGTAAAGCCAGATGCACATAGTGGTACATGAATCTGGAGTTTGTTTGCAATGACAAGAAACCCTGGCCTCCCCTTGCCTTATCTCCCCCTTCTCCTTCTCTCTCAAATGAATACCTACTTTATAAAAAGTATAAGTCAATGTTTTCTATGTGTTTAGCACTGAAGCAAATTCTGTAGCAAGAGAAATGAACAGCAACACCTCTTACATAAAGGGTTTTCATTCTAGTGAAGGAAAACCCATTTATGAAACAGTTAACAACTTAAGACCAGATATGTTTAAATGCCAATTTATGGTGAAAACATCATGTTGCCATGAGTTCACTTCCCTAGAGGATCATTAAGATGGAGATTGAATGGCTAGGGAAGCTGCAGGACCAAATGTTGTGGACTATGGAAGAAGATGCATTCAATGAGCATAGCAGTATGGACAGTCATGTGGCACAGAGCTAAGAAGGAGTAAAGCATGCTTCTGTGTCTGTGAGGAAGCAAGATAATGGACAAAGTTAATGAAGACTCTGAAAGAGGATTTCTTGGGAGCAGCCAGTTGAGCTTGGATCTCCTTCTGCCTCTGAGCTGGTGACTCTGATGTCACTTCATATGCCACATGCTAAACTTCAAACTGATTACCACAGATAAGTCTTGTTAGGGCTCATGGGCTCATTTTTTTGAACACTGGATCCCTAATTGGTGGCAGTGTTCTGGGACATTGTAAAACCTTTATGAGGTAAGGTGTAGCTGGAGTAGGTGGATCACTAGGGACTAACTTTGAGGGTTATAGCCCAGTCCTGCTTCCTCTTCTGCCCCAGGGCAGCCATTCAATTTGTCACTATGCCCTCACTCAAATTGTGAGCCAAAGTAAATCGTTCCTTCTCTAAGTTGCTTCCTGACAGGTATTTAGTTGCAACAAGAAAACTTTATTACAGCTGTAATTGCTGATTTTTTTTTTCCCTCTTTACTGGATGACTGCCTAAAACTTTAAGCCACCATGCTATTTTTTTTAGTTTAGTTCATATCTTCAGTTTATGTAGATGAGCTCACACAGTACAATATCTGAACATCTTACTCTACATTTCTTTGCTTTCATTCTTTATCTTTTCTTTATTCTCCTTTATCCAAGATATTCCTCCTTTGTAAGAGTAACTTAAACCTGCTGGAAACTGTCTTTCTCATGGCAGACATACAAAGCATTTCATTAACACTTCTCTTAGGCCACTCGTAATCAAAGTGTAATAAATACTTGTAACAGTAAGCTTCTAAAAGAATAGATCAGCTGTCTTAAATTGGACACTGTTTGTGTATCATTTACATGTTAAGTATCTGGATCAGCAGATAGGGTGCAATTATGGGAAG
The DNA here is from genome assembly GCF_020740685.1 of Jaculus jaculus. Classification (NCBI taxonomy): domain Eukaryota; kingdom Metazoa; phylum Chordata; class Mammalia; order Rodentia; family Dipodidae; genus Jaculus; species Jaculus jaculus. Next base: position 23,396,678 of record NC_059102.1, on the reverse strand, counting down.
CCTTAGAAAGTAGCAGACTGCTTACATTTGGTATATTGGTGACGGGGGGGGGGGGGGGTGGTTGTATAATTTTTTCCCCCTACATCAGTAACAAGATTAAAAAGTAGAATTATGGGCTGGAGAGATGGCTTAGCGGCTAAGCACTTGCCTGTGAAATGTAAGGGCCCAGGTTCGAGGCTCAATTCCATGTTAGCCAGATGCACAAGAGGATGCACACATCTGGAGTTTGTTTGCAGTGGTTGGAGGCCCTGGTACGCCCATGCTCTCTCTCTCTCTCTGCCTCTTTCTCTATCTGTTGCTCTCCAACAAATAAATGAAAATTTTAAAAAATTAAAATTAAAAAAAGAATTATCCCCACCATTTTGTGGTATAGGAGTAAGTACTAAAAGGTACTTTTAAAGCCAGCTATCATAATTTCAAGATGACAAGAGAGGGGCTGGAGTAGGGACAGAGGAGAAAAGTGTTCTGAGGACATAGAATTTGATGACAGGTTTGGAGTGACTAAAATTGGTGTTAGGAAATCCCTTTCCGTTGAGTTGGGAGAGAGCTCTTAAGAAACAACAACTCTTAAGTCTTGGGTTCTCTTCTTTAATATTTTATTTATTTATGTATATGTGTACATATGTGTGCGTGTGTGTGGGAAAGAATATATGGATAGATGGGCATACCAGGTCCTCTAGCCACTGCAAACAAAGTCCAGATGCATGTGCTACCATGTGCCTCTGGCATATGTGGTACTGGGGAATTGAACCTGGATCCTTGGGCTTGCCAGGCAAGTGTTTCTACAGCTAAGCCATCTTTCCATCCCAGGTCTTGGGTTCTTATCCACATTAACAAGACATTGAAAACACAGAGTTAAGAAAGGTTAACTAGGAGATTTAATTTCGGGAGAGTTGAGAGAGAAAGCAAAGCTCCCATGCCAGAAGGAGGAGGGAAGATGGAGACTATCTCCTTCATACAGAGAAGGGTTTCTCTCTGAGAAAGAACCCTTTAGAGAAGAAGCTAAGTGGCTTGCACAGGTATGTTTATATGAAGTAGACATCCATTTAGAATGAGCCTCATCACCATGTTCAGATGTGTGGAAAGAAACTTGATTGGGTGACAGCCTTGGAAAGAGGCTGACTCAGGCAGAACCAGCCCACAGGTGCTAAATCCAGAAAAAGTTGAGAAAGGAACAGGAAGTTGATGCTGAGGAATAGTTGCTTACAGCCATCTTGGATTAACCTGGATCAGATGTAGGTTCAGTCCTCTCAGGGCAAGCAAGGTGGCATCTGTGTTTCTGTGGGCCAGGCCCTAGCTAACTACCTATAGGAAAAAAGCTACCTTGTTCCCATTCTGTATCACTATAACATAAAACGCTTTAGGATACAGTCTAGCACTTCAGTGCTTGTGAGATTCCTGTAATACTCAAATGGGTATATTATTTGACTGGCTCTGTACCAGCATTCTGACACTAGAGAACTCACTAGGGTCTGTAAAGAGACATAGAAATGGAAATTACCATGTGTAACTGGTATGACATCTTTGATTCTTGAACTATTGTCCTGGTGTTATGGTACATCCATGCAGCCTGCCCCTGAGGTTGGTGGAGTTGGGTTGTGTCATCGAGTGTAAAGTTAAGGGAGTTAGCTATGAAGAAACTATCTTAGATAATTTTAGGATAGGACTGTGCATAATGGCACACACCTTTAATCCTAGCTAGCACTCATGAGGCAGAGGTAGAAGGATTGCCATGAGTTCAAGGCCACCCTGAGACTACATAGAGAATTCCAGGTCAGCCTGTGCTAGAGTGAGACCCTACCTCCAAAAACCAAAATAAATAAATAAATATAAATTTTTAAAAAAGAAAATTTTAGGATAAAATTTATGGATAATTGTCTGCTTTCTTCAAGATGCAAATGGCATATACTCTGTAGACATTCCTTACCTTTGATCTGCATTGCTAGGCTATCTCATGTCCTTCCAGCTGAAAAATATTTATTTATATGGCTGAATTTAGTGAAATAGCCATATCAATTTCATTTGAAATGTTTTCTCTTGAATATTGTATTCTTGTAAACAAATTAAAACACAAGATATATGTGTACAGAATTAACTTCAGTTATGACTCTAGTAATTGGGTAGGGTCATTCTATAAAGAAGTATAATTTGGGGCTAGAGGAATGGCTTAGTAGTTAAGGTGCTTGCCTTCAAAGCCAAAGGACCATGGTTCAGTTTCCCAGGACCCACATAAGCCAGATGCACAAAAGTGGCACATATGCATCTGGAGTTTGTTTGCAATGACTGAAGGCCCTGGTGCTCTCATTCTCTGATTCTCTCTGTCTTTGTTTCTCTCTCTCTCAAATAAAATAAAAATAAAAAATAAGTATAATTTGATGTATTAATACCTACCTTGTAAAAGTTTTGAAATTGACCTGTTCTAGGATTAAAGGCTATACTCTAAAAGACTTTATGGGAGGGCTGGAGAGATGGCTCAGCTGTTAAGGTGTTTGCCTGCAAAGCCTAAGGACTTGAGTTTGATTCCCAGGTACCTACATCAAGCCAAATGCCCTAAGTGATGCATGTATTGGGAGTTTGTTATCAGTGGCAGGAAGCCCTGGTGTGCTCATACACACTCTCTCTGTCCTGGGTTTTTGTTTTTTCTCTCTCTCAAACAATTAGTAAAATTTAAAACATTTTAAAACACAATAGAAAATTAAGGAAAGGGTAGACAAACTTAAAAGGGAAAACATTATAATCTTCCACCCACAGTTCTGCCATTGCAGAGATAACTCAGTTTTGATGCATTTTCTTCTTTTTGCCTGTATGTTTTTTACATTGTTGAGATTATAAAAATACAGCTTTATTTTATTTTATTCAATTAATATGTAAACCCACATCATGTTATGTATGTACATTTAAATTTTTTTTAAACTTATTTTATTTGAGAGCGACAGACACAGAGAGAAAGACAGATAGAGGGAGAGAGAGAGAATGGGCGCGCCAGGGCTTCTAGCCTCTGCAAACGAACTCCAGACGCGTGTGCCCCCTTGTGCATCTGGCTAACGTGAGACCTGGGGAACCGAGCCTCGAACCGGGGTCCTTAGGCTTCACAGGCAAGCGCTTAACCACTAAGCCATCTCTCCAGCCCTAAATTTTTTTACTTGTTTTTATTTAGTTTTTTTTGGTTGTTGTTCCAGCGTTTCACTATGTTGCCCATGCTGGTCTTGAACTTAGGATCTGCTTTGGATCTGCTTGCTTCAGCCTCCAGTATTCTGGGGATTACATGCTGAGATATAATTTTGTAGCTGAACCACAGAACAAAAGTTTTTATTGACCATGTACTGTCTTGGTGCCTAAGTATCTTAGCCACATTAGACCTAACTTAGAAGAACAGTCTTTGTATTATAAAGAATTATCTACACTTGATGAATGAAGAACAGACTGGGAGAGTTAAGTCACTATCCAATTAAATGGTATAAAATATTTTCATTTCCTATTATACTATGTTACCTCCACTTTTATTTATTTATTTATTTTTTGGTTTTTCGAGGTAGGGTCTCACTCTAGCCCAGGCTGACCTGGAATTCACTATGTAGTCTCAGGGTGGCCTCGAACTCACGGTGATCCTCCTACCTCTGTCTCCTGAGTGCTGGGATTAAAGGCATGCGCCACCACGCCCAGCTACCTCCAGTTTAATTAGTCTTCTGTCATTGAATGCTTAAATTGTTCCTATTTCTTGGCCAGTATGTAAACAGCCTTAACATATGTAGTTAAAACATAAAACTATTACCTAGGTCATTCAGTGTCAAGATATAACAGTGTCAAGTAACAATAGCAAGTACTATCTTTTACCCTTATCTTTAATCTGTACATTCTCTGGTGTTTTGGAAAGTTGCCTTAGTGCTGGTTTTTTGTTGTTGTTGTTGTTTGTTTGTTTGTTTTGTTTTGTCTCTTGAACATGGATACATTTTCCATGTGTTAATCATAAAGAAGCTAGTGAAATCTTGTTTGGAAAGCTCAATTGTCTTTGCTAAATGGTAGTTTTTATTGCTTCTATATTTTAAGTTATTCCTTTGGTATCTTTTACGCCCATTTTCCCACACCACTGTCAGAAAATGATGTAAATGAGCCTCATGCACCTATGGAACAGTTCTAGTGGAAATGCTTGCCAAAATTTTCTCCTTATAGTTGGCTAGACTTACAGTATAGACTCATTAGAATTTTATTGCAATGGCTGATTCTTACCTTGATAGTGTAGAGGTTTAAAAATAGCTCTAGTTACTAATTTTCTTAAAGAACTTGCCACTAATTTCTTCAGAAGAACAGCAGATGAATAATAGGTAGGTAAGAATTTGGTCATAAACTACTGCCCTCTTATGCTATTAACTAATATTATTTCTTTTTAAGTATTATATAGTAGTGTTTCATTTAAGAAAGAAAGTTGATCATATAACGGCTGTTTGAAGAATGAACAGGGCAAAAAGAAAGCAACAAGATGTCAAGAGGTTGATGAAAATGCCTCAAAATACTTGTCTCAAAAAATGTGCATATGGCTTTAGACATCCATTTCTGTAATTTCTGACTTTGGGGAAATCCATTTAATTTAGAAGTAAAGGCAACATTTGACTCTTAATCTGACCCACCCAAGCTTGTCATAACAGCAGTTACAATTTGCAGTTAGAAATTAATTGGTTATAACCAAGAAGTACATTAAACTAAATTCTTATTACTGTTACCTTTTAAAATATCACTACAGGAGTCAGACACATGGCTCAGCAGTTTAGGTACTGCCTACAAAGCCCAAGGACCTGAGTTTGAGCCCCGCATAAAGCCAGTAATGTATACATCTGGAGTTTGTTTGCAATGCCTAGAGGCCCTGGCATGCCCATTCTCTATCTCCCCTTTTCTCTCTCTTCTCTCTCTCACTCTCTCAAAGGAATAAATAAAATGTTAAAGTAGAATATTACAACAAAGTTACACATATTTCTTGGGAAATTAAATGTGATTTGAATCTTTCATGACAGTAGATAACCTTATTCCTTAAGATAGCTATTTTCATTTATTCAGCAGTGATTATATATGTTCACCTTAGGTATGCTTAGAGAGCCTTAATATTGTAGGTATATTTCTGTATGATGTTCAGAATGTGTCTGGTTTTGCAACATTTCAGGTTTTTTCAGATTAGAGATGTTTGACCTGTAAAAACATTTGTTACAAATTGACTCTAAAGATGAGTTTGTTAAATAGTGCCAGTGTTTTCTATTTAAAAATCAATTTATAGCTGTATACTCCATTGTTTTTCTAACACTAGTCCCTGGGTCTGGAAGTTAAACACCTAGCTGAAGTAGTGCTTCAAAATAATCCATAAATCTCCAGTGGATAGCCTCTCTAAGATGTTTATCATATTTTGTGTAAGATTCCTTTTTCTTTTACTTACAGGAAACCTATCCAGTTTAAATCGTCTTGGCCTGAGATACAATAGATTGTCAGCAATACCCAGATCATTAGCAAAATGCAGTGCACTTGAAGAATTAAATTTAGAGAACAATAACATTTCTACTTTACCTGAGGTAAGAAGTGTTTTAGAGAAAACAAGGTAACTGAAGAGAAAACTCATCAGTCTTACAGCTGAGCCAATAATTTAGTGCCTGAAAGTGTTTAAATAATATGCTTGGGCATATAGCCACCACTGAAATAAAAATTCTAAAGAGGGAAGAATGGATACAGCAGCTTATTATTATTATTTATTAATTATTATTGTATATGGAGCAGGGAAAAAACTCAGTGTGCTGCAATGCCCTGTAGGCCTAAAAGCGACAATAAAAACTGCTAAGGCCAGGTGTGGTGGCACACACCTCCTCGGTAGGTGGAGGTAGGAAGTTTGCCCTGAGTTCAAGATTAGAATTGACTGCAACTGTCTTGTGACCTGAATATTGTTTTACTGTATGATGTTCAGAATGTGTCTGGTTTTGGAACATTTCAGGTTTTTTCAGATTAGAGATGTTTGACCTGTAAAAACATTTGTTACAAATTGACTCTAAAGATGAGTTTGTTAAATGGTGCCAGTGTTTTCTAAGTATTTAAGCCATTTGCTTAAATACAAAGGTCTATATAAAATTTTAAAATGTAAAAATACATAATTTTATATATAGTTTATTATTACCAAATCTGATGTTTTAATTTGGATTATATTACTTCTATTAGGAAAATACTTACTTAGGAATTGTGTCAGATAAAATACTCAAATAATCTTTCTGCATAATTAAAGGCAATTTTACTTATACTCCCTCCTTTTCTTTGATCTCTCTTCTCTTGCTTCCTTCTAGCACTAGTGGAGAAGATAGCTCCTGTTTATTGAGTTCTGGAGCCACGCTCTGTTTCTTTCTCTAATTACTGTACAAAATAGTGGACTTCATTGTGATTTACAATTTCATTCTTGCCTTTGTTGAAACAGTATGATCCTATTTTTGCATACTCAGCAGTTTTCTTATGTCTATTCATGTATATTATAGTATCCTGACAAGTGAAGACTGGAGTCACAGATTGAGCTTTGCAGAGTCTTTTCCTAAGTGGTCTTTTTACAGTTTGGCTATTGATAGGTTTGGGGGGTGTATATGTAAGTGTGTGTGTGTGTTGTGTGTGTGTGTGTATACACTTTCATGTACTTCAGGTTGGAGCCAGATACATGAAGAACCATTTGAGTAGATATAACTATGTAGATTTGTATCGATTAATGTATAATATGAGTAATCTCATTTGACTTGTTTCCTGGATGGACAAAAAATAAAAAGCAGCATCTGTTAAGTTGGCTAGTATTAGTTTGTCTCTGTCTTCAGGAAATAGTTTGGTTACACTATAAAGATGTTTCCCACAGTTGCAGTTTCTAGGATAGGCCACTTTAATAACACTACCATGACAGTACCTTACTGTAACAAATGCAGTACTGTTGGTAGAAATTAACTGGAATAAGAAATAAGTTTCACAGATGTCAGGAACTGCCCCAAGAACTAGACTCTGGAGTTTTGTCCCGTGAGAGTGTTAATTCACAGTATTGAAAGGGAGTGAGGTTGTACTGTTTAGTCTTACGCTCTTCTAATGGTGAGTCATTGATCATAGGGTACTTAGCGCATTAAATTAATTAGTTCTTTTGTTGTTGTTTTCATTTTGTTTTTGCTTTGTAGCCTTGCTGATGTAATACTCACTATATAGCTCAGACTAACAAAACTTTCAGCAGTTTTCCTACCTTAGCTTTTCCCTCAGTGCTGGTATTACAGGTGTGTGCTGCTGTGCTCAGCTAAGTTCCAAGGAGATGTTCTCTTTGGGTGTAGTTTGTGAACTCAAGTTCAACTGCTTATTTGCTTACATATAAAGACTGGGTCTTTGCAAAGTTTAAAAATGAGAAATATATGAATTTATGAACAGTTTAGTGTCAACGGAGGAAAATAATAATTATTGGGCTATTAGGATTAAACTTTGTGAGAAGTGATTACTTTCTTACACAGCATATACCTGAAATAAGTAACAATTTCTTTTTTAAAGGTAAGTTGTAGGCTTAGCAAAATTGAGACATGATAGTAAAGATTTTCTTTATATCCATCCCCTGACTTGTTACAACATAGCTGATGAAGCTATGTGGACACATGATGATCACATGAAGCACATAGTTTATATTAGGGTGTACTTTTGCTGTTGTACATTATATTTATTTAGACTAGCTTATAATAGCATATCTCCACAGTTACAATATTGCACGAAAGAAATTTATTACCTTAAAGTCGTCTGTGTTTCACCTGTTCATCCTCCTTCCTTGCAATTTATGCCAACAGATTACGTGCTGTAGGCATGGGAGTAGTAAACCCTAATTTTACTTTTCACAAAAAATTATTTGCAAGGAGAGAGAGGAGGGGCATGCCAGGGTCTCCATTGCCCACAAAACTCCACATGCATGGGCCAGTGTGTGCATCCAACTGGGGAATCAAATTTGAACCTTTAGGCTTTGTAAGCAAGTTTCAACCACTGAGACGTCTCTCCAGCCCCATTTTCTTTTGTTTAGCTGAAAGATTTCATACATGAACATACTGTAATTTCATTGTGTTCCTGTCCTGTCACATTCTTTTGTCCCCTGTCCCACACACCCTCATTCACTGAGGAACCTCCTGTTTCAATGTTGTCCTTCCCTTGTTTTGTTGCTTCATTCCTTTTGTCCTCCTCCAACCTCCATTTCAAAATGTTGATGGGATCAGAACAGTGAAAGTTTCTTGGTAACTACTATGAAGTCATGAAGGTACCAGTTCATGATGGGAACATAGTGCCCCAAAGTATGGCTCCACTTCTTGTGACTCATATTGTTTTGTCCCCTCTTCAACAATGTTTCCTGAGTTTTGGAAGATGTTATACACATCTGTTTTAGGGTTGTCATTTTGCTTTCATGTATTTATTTGAGAGAGGAAGAGAAAGACAAAGATAGAGAGAGAATGGGCATGCCAAGGCCTCTAGCCGCTGCAAGCAAACCCCAGACTCTCTCACCACTGTGTGCAACAGGGTACTGGGGAATCAAATCTGAGTCCTTAGGCATGGAAGGCAAAGGCCTTAACCACTAACCCATCACTCCAGCCTGTTTTGCTCTTAAAATTTTATTTTATTTTTTTATTTGAGAGAGAGAGAGAGAGAAGTCATTTTAATTTTGATAAGATTATAAAAGGACAGTTCTCTTCCATCTGAACAAGGAAGATCGTATGATTATGTATACAGGTGTATATTTGAATAGATTTATTTTCAAATAGAGATGCTATAGGGGAGAATTTTGACTGGCCTGGTCCAAATATGAAAATTACTAAATCTTATTTAAAAGTTGTCTATGCTGTTGAAGTAGCATATTCCGTGTGTGTGTGTTTCTAGGCCAGAATTCAATAGCAAATGTCACTCTCCACCTTATTCTTTGAGATAGAATCTTAGTCTCTTGCTGAGCCTAGTGCTCACAGGTTCAGTGACACTAGCCAGTGAGCTCTACAGATTCCTTATTTTCTCTTCTGCAGGGCTAGAATATACAGGTACCCACTGGCACATCTGGCTCTTTTTGTTTTAGTTTAGTTTTTATTATTTATTGATTTTTTTAAGTAAAAAGGTTATATTCTTAGGCCTCACTTCCTTCTTTATCTCTTTCCCAGTTCTGCTGAGGGTCTTCTTTGGTGGGGTTATTGGTATTTATTGTGGGGACCAAGAGGCCTCAGTCAGTTTCTGGGGGTGGGGGATACACTACCTCAGGCTATTCTCACCCACCCTTTGGCTCTTTCAGTCTTTGTATCCCCTCTTCTTTTTTTTTTTTTTTTTTTTTTTCCCCTGGTTTTTCGAGGTAGGGTGGCCCAGGCTGACCTGGAATTAACTATGTAGTCTCAAGGTATCCTCAAACTGATGGTGATCCTCCTACCTCTGCCTCCCGAGTGTTGGGATTAAAGGTGTGTGCTACCACACCTGGCTGTATCCCCTGTTCTGCAATGTTCTCTGAGCCTTGGCTGGCAAGGTAGGTATCTAACTTAGGGTTGCTTCTCTATAGCCTCTAGATCTCTGTTTTGATAAGGTTTGAATGGCCACAGTGTCTGTTTCCATCTCTGGAACTGGTTTTCAGGCTAGCCTTGAGAACAATATTCATGTCACTGCTTCCTCTAGTGACTTCTGGGCCTGGGCAAATGAGATGGCAGTGACTCATTTCATGATAGGCAATCAGTTGATGTATTGATCTATCCTGGTTCTCCCTAGTATTCTCTACTATCTGTAAGATTGAACATATTCTCCAACCAAAGGTGAGAGTAGTTTGAATTAAAGGGGATAAGTCTAGTTCTTCTAGAGACTTATTGATGTGTGTGTCCATTCTTCCAACGAGCAGTGGAGATTCTTTCTGAAGTCTATTGTTTCCTTTTTTAGGGAATCTGGTTTGGTTTCCTGAATCAGATATGAGTTCTCCCCCACTAAGTATGTCTCATGTCCTATCCATGAGCAGTTAGTTACCTGCATCTGCTGTGTGCCACTATTACACAAGTGTATACTTCTTGCTAGGCTGGTTGATTTTGTATCTGGCAGGATTTCCTGCTTATTCAGTCTGTTGGCAACCATTATTCTCCAGCTGCTTTCATAGCACTTTCCATCACTATGAGGGCTAGCTGGGAGGTGACTGGATTCCCTCTCTGTTCCAGCATGTTCACTTAATGTCCTGTGGCCAAAGGCTGTGGTGTCTTCAGCACTAAGGATTTATCTCATAGCTCTTACAGGTAACCTAATGCTTTGGCAATGACCTGTATTATTTTGGGGACCTTGTTGAATCTCCCTGAACAACAACTCACTGTGGGAGGAACCCAATTCTGTCCCTGGGAATTATAAGCCAGAGCCCATGGTTTTAGAGTTATGCTTTCTCCACCTTTTAAGGGGCTGTTCTGTTCAGGTTGCCCCTTCCCCTTGTTGAGGTTAATGAATTATAGAACAGTATCCCAGAAGATTTCTATGGGATTGATTCATGTTGCCCTTAATTTTGTGTATTTTCCCCATCTCCCCTTCCTCTACTCCCAAGGCCTTTTTGTCCCCTTCCTTCTTTCCCCCTCCTAGTCTCTACTATTAATATTTATAATGACTTATAATTAACTGATGCTGGTCCATGTTAGTAATAATATATGAGAAGACATTTATTTATTTATTTATTTAGGTTTTTTGAGGTAGGGTCTCATTCTGGTCCAGGCTGACTTGGAATTAACTATGTAGTCTTAGGGTGGCCTTGAACTCACAGCGATCCTCCTACCTCTGTTTCCCAAATGCTGGGATTAAAGGCATGTGCCACAAGAAGCAGCCAAGACATTTGTTTTTTACACATAGCACCTTGAGTTCTGAACTCGGGTCCTTATCTTTGCACAATAAGCACTTTACCCATTGAGCCATTTCCCTAGCTCCAGAAGCGGCATATTCTTTTCTTTTTTTCAAGGTAGGGTCTCACTCTGGCTCAGGCTGACCTGGAATTCATTATGTAGTCTCAGGGTGGCCTCGAACTCTTGGTGATCCTCTGCCTCCCGAGTGCTGGGATTAAAGGTGTGTGCCACCATGCCCAGCTTGTGAAGTAGCATATTCTTAATGCAAATGTGTAATTGTGTTTGTAAAATAAGCTCAGCAAGGAGAACAATAAAATCAATTTGCACTTATGAGACATTCAAGCTAAGTTAGGTAAGGAAATTATGTTTCAGTGTCAGCTTGTTATATTTTTGAAATTAAAGCTGGTAAAAGAACTAAGTTTTTCCTTGAAGACCTCAGAAAATGGACCAGCTTTAATTTAGACATATAAAGAAAAAAACTTTAAGCACATATGTTCAAGGCATGAGGCTAAGAGCTATACAGGTATTATTTAATCTTCAGTACAGTCCTACTATTTTGGGAGGTGTTCTTGTTGGATAAGGAATAAGAAAAGTTAAAGTTTTGTGCCAAATTTATGATTATTTATATTTCTGAAAGTACAAGATATAGATTGAGTATATAATTAACTCAGCAAAACTGCTAGCAGAAGATAGATTGGGAACCACTCCCTCCCATATTTACAATGTGACATAAGAAATGAAGGACTAAAGAGTTTTCTTGTTGTGCTTTCATAGTATCGCAGACAGTGACATTTTGCCACAGAGAATGTAATTCAATACAGAAAGTCAATTTAAGCATGACTTTTTGCCATGAGATTCAGTAAAGCTTTATTTTCAATTAAATAGACTAAAAACATTTTTCTTGAATTGACTTTGATACAGGGGTTTCTTAAGCACAATTCTAATGTAAGATGACTGGTAAAAGTACTTTCTTAATATTCAGTATAGAGCACAAGTTTCAATTTAGTCTGTATCTATTCCTTCAGTTGTGTAGTTATTTCATACCTGACCTTGCCAACTGTACTGACTGACATACTGTCTGCAGTTTGTCATGGTAGACAACTTGAAGCTTGAACCAAAACATACCCCACAGCTGTTCATTTCTTTTTGCTTAAGTTTTTGCTTCATTCCAGATTTCTTTTTTACTCTGAAGTCTTAAGGGTTTTTTTCCCCCTTTAAGATCTCATCCCAACCTTTCTGTATATCTAGTTATTCTATTATTCTTTTCTTTTGCATGTAAATTGAAAAGAGATTTATAACTTCACTACAGTCTATATGGCATCATTATTTCAACAAATTAACAAACTAAGGTTCAGAAAAGTATCTGGCTCAAAGTCTCTTTCTATATTAAAAGGTAGTTTTATTAGCATATACAGAGTTTCTTGTGTTAATGAACATAGGAATCACTAGTGAGTCTTGTTGCAATAAATGTTATGATTCTTTGGGTATGTGCCCACAGCCTAAAATTTCTGGCAGGCCACATGGGATGCTGATTTTTACCTTCCTTGACGCAGACTTTGAAGAGGAAGAGCCTATTCTATGTAATTTATTACTGAAGATGAGCAATTTATACTATTTTCATATCAGTTTACTTGATTTAAGTAAGGTTCAATTTTATGCCAGAATTTCTTTTATATATTTAGTACTTTGCTTGCATAGTAGAAAGCTAAGTTAGGGGAGATGGAGTTACATACTCAATGAACACTTTTGATAGATACTTTTCTTTTCTTTTTTTTTTAAATCTTACCTCTTTCATAAAGTGTAATTAAAAATGGTTTTAAAAATTGTACTTTTGGGCTGGAGAGAAGGCTTAGCGGTTAAGCGCTTGCCTGTTAAGCCTGAGGACCCCGGTTTTTTGTTTTTTGGTTTTTTTTTGATAGTTAACATTTTTAGATTTAATAGCATAGAAAAGTGACATACAATATTAATAAATTTAATCTATGGAATGTAATTTTCCTAAAGGATCATTAAACTGTTGAACAATACCTTATTCAGTGCCAAAAATTGTTAATCTTAGTAATTTAGAAATGGGTATACAACTAAGACCTAGATAGGATTGATCACATAGTACATGGCAGAGCTGGCTTCAGGCCATGTGTGTCTGGCCACTGTAGAACATTTCACACTACAGTCATGTTTTCTTTACTATATAGAGTGTTTTAAATAAAATAAGACCAAAGAATAAGAGTCAGGATAATTTCCTATTTCTTGTGCATTCTGGAAATTTGATTACAGTGACGCCCCTCCTCCCCGTCTTACAAGCCATGGCAACAGCTTTGAAGATGAGGGGATCATAGAACCCATCTAACTGGTCTACCATTTTGTTTCCTGCAAAGCTATTTTAAGAGTTTGTGGTTCGAACTGCTGTTGTATTCAAAATAAGTCTCCTTCCAGTTCTAAATTTTATGCTTTTTTTTTTCTTTACAGAGTCTTTTATCCAGTCTTGTAAAATTGAATAGTTTGACCCTAGCTAGAAATTGCTTCCAGTTATATCCTGTGGGTGGTCCATCCCAGTTTTCTACCATCTATTCCCTCAACATGGAACACAATCGAATCAACAAAATACCATTTGGAATTTTCTCCAGAGCAAAAGTATTAAGTAAGCTCAATATGAAGGTAAGCATCTGTTTGTTTTGGGGGATAGTTTACCATTTCATGGCCTTTGGAGATGAAGTTTTAGGTAAATGTTACCAGGAGCCCCCCCTCCCCTTTTTTTGTTTCCTACTTTACTGCTCAGCATCTCTGTAATTCCTAAACTCTTGGTTTTCCTTTTGTGCTACTGTCTTCTTCCATTTGAACATTCATATTTTACTCAATGTTTTCTGAACATTATTGTAAAATAGACAAAACATTATCTCTAGGATCTTTGAAATTTCAGGTTGTTTCTCTGCATATTTTTCAATTTCATTATAAACATCCACTTAAAGCCAGGTGTGGTAGCACACGCCTTTAAATCCCAGCACTCTGGAGGCAGAGGTAGAAGCATTACCATGAGTTTGAGGTCAGCATGAAACTACATGGTGAATTCTAAATCAGCCTGGGCTAGATAGAGTGAGACCCTACCTCAAAAAACCAAATGAATAAATAAATAAATAAATACCCACTTAAAAAGAAAGCTTTCTGTTTGATCCCAAAATAAAAGTCTAATTTCTTGACTTAAAACTTTGGGGGCTGGAGACATGGCCTAGTGGTTAAAGCACTTGCCTACTTAACTTTGGGAGCTCAGGGTTTTTAATTGATTTTCCTTTCTTTCCATAGTTAGATGATTTAAGGGGAATAAAATTTTCTAAGATTTTTTTTTTCCAAATGGGAACTTTGTTTCTATGGTTCTACCTGGGATGCTTCTTTTTGCCGTTGCCAGGACAATCAGTTAACATCACTTCCTTTGGATTTTGGAACTTGGACCAGTATGGTAGAATTGAATTTAGCCACTAATCAGCTCACAAAGATCCCAGAGGATGTATCTGGTCTCGTTTCTCTTGAGGTGAGTGAACATAGATGAACAATTATCATACAAAGCTTCAAGTTAACACAGCAGTTTTTATTTGGGTGAATGGAGTAATTAGAAATGATCATAATTAGAGCTGTGAGGTGTTTATATTAGTTAATAGAGGTTTAATTCTAAAATTTCTGAATTATGCTTACCCATTAATAGCTCATAGGTTTAAATGTTACTGTAAAGAATCATTGAAATCTCTAAACCTTAGTGTATTTAAAACTTTTTCCTTAACTCTTTTAAAGAAATGTAACATGATTTGCAAAAATAATTACTTATTCCTTATATTGGCATTCAGAAACTTTATGGTATGATTTCAGCCTGATTTTTATCCTAACCACCCACCTATTTGTTGGGAATGTGGTATCCATATTTCTATTCTGTGTGTTTAGCCCTATTCTTGGTATCTAGAATATTTTTTTCTCAGCCTCTTAATTTTTTCTTTTAAAAATCTTTCCCATAATTAAAGATCTATCTTGCTCTTACATTTTTAGTCAAGAATGATTACCTGTGTTTCTGAGTTTCAAGAGTTTTCCTATTTTTGATCGAGTTTTCTAGAACAGTACATACATGTACTATTCCTAAGGTATTGTGTATTCATGTTCTTTAGATAAATGTCAGTATATTATAGAATCCTTGAAATATAAGACTATCACAAATAATGACTATAGTGTGTTGATGACACAGGAGTTAGTTGTAAGTCTGTTTCTTACCATTTTTAAGTGAGTGCATTTAAAATTGTTTTAAATAGGGCTGCAGAGATGGCTTAGCGGTTAAGCACTTGCCTGTGAAGCCTAAGGACCCCGGTTCAAGGTTCAGTTCCCCAGAACCCACGTTAGCCAGATACACAAGGGGACGCACGCGTCTGGAGTTCATTTGCAGTGGCTGGAAGCCCTGGCGTGCCCATTCTCTCTCTCTCTCTCTCTCTCGACCTGCCTCTTTCTCTCTCTGTCACTCTCAAATAAATAAATAAAAATGAACAAAAAAAATTTTAAAAAGAGTTTTAAATAAAAAAATCTCGTATTACACATTCATAATTGTTCTCTGTCATAATGCATTAACTCTATCAATTAGTACAAATAGTTTTTGCTTCTTGTAATTCAGTTCAGATTACTTCCTTTCATTAGTTTTTACATCACTAAATAAAAAATCTCTTTCCAGCAACTATAGTGGGTCTAAATTTTCTTTAGAATAATAAGTAAAATATTTAATGTGGTTTATAATTAAATGTTTCCCTTAATATTCACTTTTTAAGGAAATTAACATTGTTTGATAAATTTTAAGCCACACAACAATATAATGTCATCTTGTGAGTTGCTAATTGTTATCAATCATTTCTCTGTAGGTTCTAATATTATCAAACAATCTTCTAAAGAAGCTTCCCCATGGTCTTGGAAACCTTAGGAAATTACGAGAGTTGGATCTAGAAGAGAACAAATTGGAATCCTTGCCAAATGAAATTGCTTATCTTAAGGATTTACAGGTAAACCATTATCTTGATGGCTTTCTCATTGTATGATGAAAGGTTTTGGAACTCATTCCACATTTTCTTAAGATTTTGGTTTAATTCTTAGACTATAAAAATGTTTATGTTAAAGTTAGGTTAAGCAAAGGTAAAACTTGTCTGCTTTTGTTCTAACAAATATCTTTTGAGAGAAAAGATTGTATTTTACCAAGTTAGTCTTATGCAACACAGAAAAAAGTTCTAGTCTTCATAAGTTATCTTAAGTTTATACCAGTTTCAGGAAAAATATATGTAACTGTTTTATTTTGATAATCTTTTAGAAATTAGTCTTGACAAACAACCAGCTGACCACTCTTCCCAGAGGCATTGGTCACCTTACCAATCTCACACATCTCGGACTTGGAGAAAACCTACTTACTCATCTTCCCGAGGAAATTGGTATGACCCCTTGGACGGTTAAACTCTATTAGTAATTTGTTCTTGTGCTTTGAAACAATTTCAGAGATGTTTGACAAATTTGCTTTTTGGTAAACTCAAGTTATATTAGGCTTAAGACCATCTCAAAAAATAAGGTGGAGAGCAACTGAGGAAGTCTACCTCTGGTCTCCTTATGTAAGCACACACAGGTGTGTTCCCTCAATACACAAACACACAAATACAAAGTAAAAAAAGTAGAGAATATGGGCTAGAGTGATTAGTCAGCTGGTAAAAGTGCTTGTCATTCGAGCGTGAGGACCTGAGACTAGATCACCAGCACACATGTAAAACCCAGGTGTGATGGCACACGCCTATAATCCCCAACACTGGGGAAGCTGAGTCAGAAGGATCTCAAGGTTTTGTTGGCCACCCATTGTAGCTGAATCACTGAGTTCCCAGTTCAACAGAGACCATGTCTCAAGAAATAAAGTGGGGAGCGGTTGCAGAAGATGCTACTTTCCTTCACATGTATATATGTGCATGCATATGTGCTCACACTCATGAGCATACAAACATGCATATATGCCACATACATACACATGCAAAATACATTGAGAACACATAAGACAACTTTCTACTTAAAGTTCTAGCATCATTTTCCAGCTGGGCTCATGTAATTACTTGAGAAATTTGCTCACAAAGCATGACTATCCTATGATAGTCTTAAAAAATTTTTTTTAAAGGCTTCAAAAAATTGATTTTTGATTTACTTACTAATGTGATTTATAACAAGTAACAACTGTCTGCAGGAGAAATGTATTAGTAATGAAAAATCATTATACTGTCAGTAACAGAAAAGTGACTATAGGCCCTCAATATATAATAAATTCTTTTCTAGAAGATTAAAAATCCATATGTGAACAACAAGATGCCCAAACAGGATCTCTAAAGATGGCATGTTTTCAAAAAGCTGCTCAAGCTTAAAAGCAATCATAAAGGAAGAGTTACTGATTTTGGTGCTATGGAGTATGACCTGGGTTTTTGTTTTTTTAATCATAAGCTCAGTTGATTTGGATATGAAACAAAGTTTGAGATCCACACGAAAGTATTTTAAAACTAAAAGAAGGTAGTGAGCAGAGATTAGTTATTATAAAACTTTGTATACGCACATATAGAATGTGTGTTATGTGTAATTTATTTATTTGCCAAATTTCTGTTAATGTTTATGGGTCTTGAACTTTCAAGATTGGAAGTTGTTATTTGCATGTAATACTCAGGATATGTCCAGTCAAACTTTTAAAATAGTAACTTACTAAAAACAAGAATAATTGAATTTTTTTTTTTTAATTTCCCAAACAGGTACACTGGAGAACCTAGAAGAACTGTATTTGAATGACAACCCCAACCTGCACAGCCTTCCCTTTGAGCTGGCTCTCTGCAGCAAGCTTTCAATCATGAGTATTGAGAACTGTCCACTCAGTCATCTTCCACCTCAAATTGTTGCTGGAGGGCCTTCCTTCATCATTCAGTTCTTAAAGATGCAGGGTCCGTATCGTGCCATGGTCTGATACAAATCTGCTGGTCCCACACACTGTTCAAAAATAGACTGCCATTAATATTTCCTATCTATATCTGTATCTCTGTGTAGATATTGATATATGGCAGATTTATAAGGACTGCATTATGTGTTTCTGCTAATAGAGGAATCATAGCCATTTAGATTTTTTTTAATTCTGTAAAAAAAGGCTTATATAAGTTTTCTTTGCTAAATTTGATGGATATTTTTCTTTTTATAATCTGATAATGCCAGTTTGCTTAAAAAAATGCCAACAAATGATGCAGTTATTAAATTTAAGGGACAGAGGTAGTATAGTAAGATATATGCTTTTCTTTTTATAAGGAAAAATATGGGCCAAAAATTTCGTCGCAACTTTTCATATACATTTTTCCCTTACCAGTTGTCAGATCTTTATAGTATTGTAGGCCCTGAAGGTAGAATTTTTCTTTTAACTTATTTTGAAATTTGAAATTTAAATTTTATATATTGTTTACAGTCAGAGTAAATCACTGGATTTTTATTTGTTTTGATTTGCTCTGTTTTAATCAGTTAAATATACAGTTCATATCCTCTGTTAAAGAATTTCATCAGCTAGTTTAAATATTAAAGAAACAACTGGCAAAAGAAAATGTGCACTCAGAAACCTGTAATTCTATTAATTTTGCTTCTGTGATGAACTGTGAGACAAAGTTATCTAAAGTCAGTCTGGGTTGGGGGTTGTTGAGACCTGTCCTAATATAAATGTTTTCTTAATTTGGGGGGAACAGAAACTTGTGATAAAATGGTTTTGTTGTTGGAGTTATTTTTTCCATTCCTAAATGTTGCAGATCCACAAAAATTAACAGAAAAATTTGGCAAATAAATAAATTACACATAACACACATTCTATATATGTATATACAATGCTATATAGATATGTATTTATTATATCATAAACTACAATAGGTAACTTTAAAGATTTCTCCCTATCCTTGTACAATGAAATGAATGTCTTTGAAGACTGCAATATCTGCGTTTCAAGGTTATTTAACAGTGTTCTATGGTTTCATATCTTGACTTGCCTCATACATCTTTCTGTTCTGGAATATCTGTGTCTAAGCACAATATCTTCACACTGGGCTGTATCGCTGCTGAACTAAATGCACTTTCCCCACATATGGGGCACTGGCTTCAAACAATTCAGTTCAGTACCATTACTTTTAATCTCATCTTTCCTTTCTTGGTAGCTGGTAATACAGTTATTGAAAAGAGACACATTGTGTAGAAGCCATTGGTAGTTCCGTGGAAGTTATGTAAGATGTGCATGTACTATTTGATGCTATTTTCTTTTGCTTTACTGCCTTTAAGACTAGCAGAATTGTAAATGTGTGCCCCTTATGTAGTGCTCTTACTTTGGTAGTATTGGTCTAAGTCAGTTTAATTATTGAGGAGACTCACAGAGCAAGTGCATTCTAGATACCATTCTAAAATCATGTCTTGAACAACTAGTATATATAATTACAGATTGCTGCTTTGGGTTTTCTTCTATGTTGCTGGGCTTTGTGTCCTAAACAACTATTTTTTAAATTAAAATTATAATATTAAGATAAAATTTGGACTTTGGCTTTTCCTGGCATTCAAATTCAGGACAAGGTTTGAAATCAAATCTGTATTCCTAATTGGCAAATTTCTAAGAAGAAGCAACTAAGAAATGGGAGGCAGGTAAAGATTTAAAACTCTAGAATGCTTAAATGTGCTGTAAAACTATTGTAGATGTCACTGGATTTTACCAAGTAATATCCTTTCTTCCTTTTCCATCTACTGTGGCTTTTCAGTTAAAATGTTTATAAAAGGAATTTGTTTATTACAGCTCTACCTAGAGTGTGTCTGTGTGTCATTTGTTTCTTTAACCCTCATATCTAGGTGTATTTAGATATTAAGATGATGAAACTTAAAACTTTAAGAGTAGTAATCTAAGCATCTAATAGTTGTAATTTTAAAAACATTTTCCCCTACATTAATTTATGTTATAGTTAAAGTGTAAAATGATTGCAGTCTTAAATGTAGAAGTAATGTTACATGTAAACATTGCATCTGACTTTCCACAGACTTTAATATGCTTTCAGTATATATATCCTCTGTATGGCTGCCGCCTTTGAAGAGCCCATTGATATTGTTAACTGTTTGTATCCACAAAGTACAATGGACTTTAGTTAGGAGGCTGTAAAATCAAAGTATTTCTTACTTAAATAAGGGTTGTTACAAAGTGACCATTTATGAGCTATTATTTTTCCATAAACATCAGTAGGACTAATTTATCATATCTCAGAATTTTCCTTTGTTAAATAAGAAATTAGGTATAGTCTGTCTGTGAGGTTCAGTTAAGAATGCCATAAAATGTTATATTACAAAAGCACGAACCTAGCATTCATCTGTAGTAGGGAAATGGCAGTATTAAACTCTTTCTTTTTCCAAATGCTTATTTCATACAGAAAAACAGATGCTAAATAATTGATGGCTGGATACTTAAAACAACAGTAAAAGACTCCTGAAGGGAATTTTTTTTTCAAATTTTCCAATTTATTTTATATAGCCTAGGCCATTTAAAGTGAATACATTTAGACCTAGGGATATTGCTCAGTAGTGGAGCATTTCAGTTCCCACTATCATATATTAAAAAAATAAATAAAATGGACAAACAGCCAAACATGGTAGTATGAACTTGATAGGTTGAGGCAGGAGGATCATAAGTTCAAGGTCGGTCTGGGTGACATACTGAGACCCTGTCAATAACAACAAAAGAAATTAGATGGATAAAGTTTTACAGTCACAGTTTATCTAGGTTTTCTATAAACATTTTTAATAGAAATTTTTGTTTTTCATTTGAGTTATTTCTCAGCAGGCATATTAAGTCCCAGGTTTCAGCTCACAGAATCTGCAGTTGTTTTATCATTAAGAATGACGAGCATCAACTCATGCTTGCTACTGCTGCCTGTTGTCTCTGCTGTGGATGTGTGATGAAGTAAGCCAGCTGCTTCCACCATGAAGAAGCTCCCTCTAGGACCTGTAAACCTAAAATAAACCCTTTCCTGTCATTTGAAAAATAGCGTGGGGGGCTACAAGGAGATGTATAAAATGGGACACTCGTGAAGGGAAGGGGCACTATCCATTGGAGATGTTTGGCTGACAGCCATATGTCAGAACTATCTTGGAGATATGGGGTTGTTTCATCACTTTTGCATGATAAAAATTACATAGCAAGTAACAAAATCCAAAACAAGAATAAGTTCCTAAAACTCATTAAATTCAATGAAGATAAATAACTCATGAGTTAAAAGGTTCTGCCTGTACCAGAGGATAAGCTAGCCTACCAAATAGCTAATGCTTTTCACTTATTTTATCCTTTGATTGCTATGGTAAATGACTTGGGCAATTGGAAAAGATAATCTTCAGATGATTATCTGCCCTGAAAGTTTAAATAGGTGGGTTGTGATATTGACTTGGTCTTTAAGGAGGTATCTTGATATTGCTAAGAATATAAGAGATTTTTTATGAATTAAAAATACTTCTGTTTTGATCTTTAAGAGAGAAAAAGAGAATGGGTGTGTCAGGGCCTGTAGCCATTGCAAATGAACTCCAGACACATGTGCCACCTTGTGCATATGGGTGCTTATATGGGTACTGGGGAATCAATCCTAGGTCCTTAGTTTTCTCAGGCAAGCACCTTAACTGCTTAACCATCTCGCCAGCCTGAATTTTCTGTTTTAAACTTTTAAAAACTTGAGTTGATTATCGTTTCCTATAATACTTTCTTCTATTTACTTGTGTGGCATTATACGTTCTCCATGTAAACTGCTTGAACTATAAATCCCTGTTTGTGGTTAAGGCTTCAACTAGGTAGTAGTTCATAGTACTTGATATTGGGAACTTGCTCTGATTTAGCAGGAGAAGGTCTAGTAAAGTTGAGAGGCATCAGGGCATGGCTGTCAGGTAACATTTTGTGCAGTGTGTGGCAGAAATATGTATTGGGAAAATGTTCATTTTCATCTTAGTTTTATTCCATATTTATTGCAGTTCTAATGATCAAATATAGGGCCTTGCATATGTTAGGCCAGTGATCTATCATTGAGCTGTAACCCCTGCCAGATTTGTGTGTATGTGTGTTTTGTGATTCAAGATAATATATCACTCTAGCTGAGACTGACCTAGAACTCACTCTATAGTCCCAGGCTGGCCTAAAAGTCACAACGACCCTCCTACCTCTGCCTCCCTAGTGCTGAGATTAATGCTATGTGCCACCACGCCTGGCTTTTATAGATCTATATATTTATTATGACAAATTTTCAGTGTATGGCATTAAAGTTCCTTGTTTTAAAAAGGCTATGTTATTTCAAATTTCTGACAGATGTAGTCTTGAGAAAGCTCCTTATTACTCTCGCTAGACCAGAGTGGAGTCCGTCTTTATAACATTTATTAGAGCTATTTTCTAAACTAGTAGTAATGACGGGATAATATTTAGATGACAATGTCCGCATTTTCCATAAAAGAGGTATTCCTAAAAGAACCATCTTACTTGGAAAATCTGATTTGTGCCTAAGGATTTATCAGTGATCATCAGTAGATTTCCTGCATTACTTAATTTGCCTTTTTATATATATGGAGGATTTAATCTTTTTAGTTTAATTAAACTTGATATACAAGTGGCAGTGATACCAGCCATCTAACATTTTCTTTTCATGAACTTGAAGAAATTATGATAAGTCCATCTAGCAAGCACTTAGAACCTGGTATCCACTACAAAAGAATGTTTATATGAAATCCATTGATGAAGTAGCTAGCACTTAAAACCTTGTACCCACTACTAAACAGTGTTACATGAAACCCATTCATCTAGCTAGTACTTAAAACTGGTACCCACTACTAAACAGTGTTACCTGAAATCCATTCATGTACCTAGTACTTAAAACCTGGTACCCAGTACTAAAAGTGTGATATGTTTGGCTCAGATCATTTACTTGTTTTGATGTTGGTTTATAATGAGAAAGTATGCTGATGTAATTTTTCTTCAGGCATTTTTTTTTTAATTCTCCCACACCAGAACTCATTTTAACATAGTTCAAAAATTGCCTTCTTGCTAAATGAGATTATAACAAAATGTGTATATATTTCTCCTGGAAAGATCAGGCTTCCACCATTGTTACAGTATTAGTACTGCCTCATATGCTTAGCAGTTCTGGATATGAGGCAAGCAAACAATTTTTAATGCTGACAGTGGAGACACTTTGCAGTATCTTGAAACCACAAAGAACTGAATGGAACTGAAGATGGATGCTATGGACTCACTTCTGCATTCAGGAGTCTGAGATAGGAGATGTGTCTGAGGCCAGCCTGGGTTACATAGCAAGATGGGGAAAAAATTTTTTTTTCATTACATGTAATCTTTTGGGAAACTTTAAAACCAGAAATGGTATAACTTGAAAAACCTCCACAAGGCTAGTGCATGTCAGCCTGCAGCAATGTCACATGCACAGTCCTTCTGCTTACTCTATAAAGCCCTATACCACAGGGCTTTTAGGTATATGCTTTGCTGCTACAGTCTGAAATGATGCCTGTCCTGTGATAGAAATATTTTTATAAGTAATTCCACTGTTCTCTGAGACTAGACCCTGTTTTCTAGCATGTTCTTCAAGTGCTAAAAAGAAATATTTGTGTTTAACCTTTCATAAGAAAGTCTACTCTGGGGGCTGGGAAGGTGGCTCAGTGGTTGAAGGCACTGCTTACAAAGTCTGCTGGCCTTGGTTCAATTCCCAATTTTCATGTAAAGCTAGATAGATACACAGTGGCACATGCTTCTGGAATTCTTTTGCAGTGACAAGAGATCCTAGTGCCTCCATTCATTCTCTCTTTCGCTCTCCTTCCCCCTCACAAATAAATAGAACATTTTTAAGTGTACTCTTAATACCTGGATTCACCTTTCTTATGGTATGTCAATTAATGGTAGAAATAAAGTACAGAATCCCTTCAGGGGAAAGTTAATGTTGACGAGAAAAGGAAATTACAGTATTCTCCCCCCCCCCCCGCCCTGTGTGTGTGTGTGTGTGTGCACAAACACACACACACAGACTCATGTGCCCCATGCAGACATGTGGCCAGAGGGTAGTATCAGGCTATCCTCTGTCAATCACTCATCTATGTTATTTTTTGACTAAGGTTTTCAACTTGGAGCTGCTTTTTTCCATTCATGAGCTCCAGTGATTCTTGGGTCATCTCCCCCACCCCCACACACATTGGGGTTACCTACATGCATGGCCATTCCCAGCCTTAAAAAAAAAAAAAAAACGTTTTGACAACTTCCATAAATATAGGCCATATATCATGATCATAGTCTTCTCCCACCACCCTCTCATTTTTTCCCCTGCAGTCCTTTCTTTCCAACTACTGTCCTATTTTGATACCATTTTCTCCCTTCTGTTATACAGCTCTTAATGTAGGTAGCATCAGCCATTGTGAGGTCATGAATATTAATCCCCCGTTTCTGGAAGACAGTATTGTAAGCACTTCTCCCCTTTTGGTTCTTAGATTAATTTGGCCACCTCTTCCACAAGGGACCCTGTGCCTTGGAGGGTGTGATAAGAGATCTCAGTGCTGAACACTGTCAGCACTGTCTTCTCAGCTTGTTGCTGAGTTTTGAGTCACCCCAGTGGTCAACATAATCTGAAAAGTTTCTCTAACCAAAAATGAGAGCATTAGTATATGGGGCATAAGTATTTAAAGGGCAGATTGGGCCAGGTGTGCTGAAACCCACCTTTAATCCCAGCACTTGGGAGGCAGAGATAGTAGGATTGCCATGAGTTTGAGGCCACCCTGAGATTACATAGTAAATTCCAGGTCAGCCTAAGCTCTAAAATGTTGACGAGAAAAGGAAATTACAGTATTCTCCCCCTCACCCCTGTGTGTGTGTGCACACGCGCACACACACACACAGACTCGTGCCCCATGCAGACATGTGGCCAGAGGGTAGTATCAGGCTATCCTCTGTCAATTATTCATCTGTGTATTTTTTGACTTAAGGTTTTCAAAAACCCTACCTCAAAAAAAGGAGGGGGGGCGGTCAGATTGGTGGACATAGTATATCCATCTAGCTAGACATCAGTAGTACTTAGCTGCTATTTTTATTTGTATATCTTTAATTTTTGAAGAGGGAATACTAATTTTTAACTTTTTTGGATAGTGACTTTAGAGTTAGGGGTTTGTGTCAGATAAATGACTCCTTTAGAGGTAAACAGTATCATGTGCCTGAAACTTATCGTTTCAGTGATGCAAACAAATGATAAGTATACTAAGTAAAGCTTTTACTTTAATTAGAGGCTGGTAAATTAGGTTTTAAAAGGGCTGGAGAGATGGCTTAGCGGTTAAGCGCTTGCCTGTGAAGCCTAAGGACCCCGGTTCAAGGCTGGGTTCCCCAGGTCCCATGTTAGCCAGATGCACAAGGGGGCGCATGCATCTGGAGTTCGTTTGCAGAGGCTGGAAGCCCTGGCGCGCCCATTTTCTCTCTCTCCCTCTATCTTTCTCTCTGTGTCTGTCGCTCTCAAATAAATAAATAAATGAAAATTTAAAAAAAAAACACTTTAAAAGGCTTTTGGGTTTTGGTCTGGCATTTAAGGTGCTTAGAAATTGTCATTCTTTCCTAACAAGTAGATCAACAAGCTGAAAATAAAGCTGTGGCTTCATCACAGAGTAGAAGTGAGGGATAGGTTGCAGCCCTAGACCCCATGTTGGAGACAGACAAGCCAATCTAGAGACTCACAGCCAGGCAGAAACTCAGCAGTGCCTGGGTGTAGAACCAGACTTCAAATGAAAATGGCTAGAGGAGCAGTGTGGTCAAGTGAGAGTCGGGATGTGTTGAAGGGTATGTTAACTTGATGGTGGAAATCACCGTGTAATGCACATGTTCATTATATACCTCTAATGTATATAATGTCCAAATACTTTAAAATTGAACTTCAGGAGAAGTACATCTCCTCTTACTTGATTTCCAGGTGTTGTCTTAGGATCTTGTAATGAAGAGTAGAAATGATGTATTTCCATCAAGAAGAGGGAAAAGGGAAACTTTTTGAAATGCCCCATGATCTCTGTTCTTGATAAGACCTGTCTTCCAAAGAACTACTTTACCGGAGCCAAATTCATATTGGGAAATGTGTGACTCCAGGCACCTCTAGTTTTCCTGCCCCATGCTGGAAACTGGAAGCTTTTGTGATCACAGACCAGAAGAAGCAATGCCCCACTCAAATGCTGAAACCTACTTACAGGACTAAGGATGCCACCCTTCCCCATGCTTTAGCACAGACTCAGTGAGTCATCTCTTCAGCCCTCATGCTTTCTAATTGATCTTTTTGTTCAAAATAGTAACAGCTGCTCACTACTCACTGAATGTGCTTTGTTTGGTGAGTCTAGTTTATGGGTAAGTTAATGAACACAGCATGTTCTTGAGGGCTGGTGTGTATAGGAATTGTAGAACAGATAGTAAAGAGATGGAGAAACACATGCCATATTAAAACTAATCAAGCCTGGATAGATACATTAATTACAGACAAAGCTGGCTTTAGAGAGGAAAATTGTTAGAGATGAGAGGGTCAATAGTTAAATGATGAAAGGTAGTTCTTGAAGGTAATCTTTAATGTGTCTAAAAATGGGCCATCAAACTACTTTACTATAAGAAGCTGGTCAATTCCTTATGACACTTGGGGGCTTCCTTCATATAAGCAATAAAAATTAGATATTAAAACCTAAATAACTTTGACCTATGTGTTTTTTGATTTCTTCAAAAACATTTTGGGCCAAATAACAATGAAAAATACAAGTTGTCAGAATTTGTAGAGTGTAGTGAAAGCAAGGCCCAGAGGGACATTTATAGTATTGTGTTGTGTGTCTATTCTAAAGAATAAGAAAGATCCATTGTAGAACATTTATAAGAACAAATTTAGTCCAAAATAAACAGAAGAAAAAATTAGAGTGGACAAATAAGATTGGAAATAGTCAATTGGGAGAATCAATGAAACAAAAACAATGTCTGAAAAGATTAATAAATTGGTAAGCCTCTAGCTAGGCTAAGAAATGCACCCCCCCCCCAATTCCTTATTGGAGTTGAAAGCACAGACATCACTACAACTCCCCAGGATAGTACAATGGTGAGAAATGGTATGAAAAAAACATGCCTCTGACTTTGATAACCTAGATGAAATAGGCACATTCCTTGAAAGATGCAATGTGCCAAAACTCACCAAAAAAAGTAAATAGGCCCATACCTATGAAAGCAATTGAGTCAAGACTTAACTACGTAGAATTCACTGGTGAAGTGTGTAAGGCATTTAAAGAAAGGAATTCCTGAAATAGTTAATACAGTCAGCTCTACACTCTCTTCCAGAGGATAGAATGAGGGAGTATTTCCTTATTCAACAGAACTTGGATTACCTTAACACCAAAGCCAAAGGCTTTACAACAGATGGGCACCGACAATTGCCTTATATTGATGTAAAGGTCTCCAACAAAACATTCTTAAATTGAATCCAATAATGTAAAAGGAAATATACAACATGTCTGAGCAGTATTTATGCCAGATAAGAAGGCCATTTCAACATTAGAAAATGAGCACCAAGAGTGGACCATAATGTAAGCTATGGAATTTGGTTCATGCCTGCAATCCCAGCATTTGGGAGGAGGAAGCAGGAGGGTCAGGAGTTCAGGGTCATCCTATGCTACATAACAAGTTCAAGGCCAGCTCTCTATTATTGTATCAATAGATGGGAAAAAGCACTTGACAAAAACCCAACACTCTTTCATAATGAAAAAGCATATATTTTATTCAGTTGCTTTTTATGTAACATCAAAGAATAGTTAAAATTATAAAAGCTAGCCATTTTCTTAAGTCTAACAAAATACAAGATCTACATATGGAAAAATAAGTATCTTATGATAGAAAAGCTAAAAAAAAATGGAGAGAGATGCATGTTTGTGGAAAGGAAGACCATATTTTAATGTTCACAACATGATTACAGATTCAAGAGACTCCAAATACCTGAAGGTTATTTTGCAGATGCTGGTAAGCTGTTAGAATCTGCATGGAGAAGCACAAGCCCTAGACCATGCAGCATAATGCTGAGGGAGAAGGCTGATGCTACCCAGCTTAGCCACTATGATGCCAGGCCTGTCATCCCATCTTGACTACTTGGGAGGCTACAGGATGAGAATCACAAGTTTAAAGCCCGCCTGGGCTACAAAATGAATTCAAAGCTAGCATGGGCAACTTACACTCTGTTTCAAAATTTTTAAAAGAAGATGCAAGAAAGAAGGCAGGGGCTCAGTATCAGTACTAATGTGCCTGTTTAGCATGTACAAGACCCTGGGTTCAATCCCTAGTTTTGCCCTAAAAAGACACGACAGAGATGCCTGTTGTACTGTTGAGAGAATAAATAGATCAATTTCACATTACAATGAGCCCCAAAGGAAACCAACACAAGTACAACTGTTCTTCCCAAAGGCTGAAAGAGGATTGAATGGAGGAAGATAGCCTTTCCAAACAGCATGCACACACCTGGCATCTATCTGCATACACACAAACTGCATCTAAAACTTTTGACAAAAATTAACTAAAATATTAGCTCCATAAACAAATAGTTCAATATTGTGTTGAAGGAGAAGGAACAGTTAAAGGGCTGAGACTGTTTCCCCCCCCACCCCCACCCACACACACACAAGGCACACTTTCCACAAGGCCTGGAGAGACTAGATGCCTGCGTCTGGCCCTGGAGTTATAGACATAACAGCAAAGGTGCATCCACCAAAGGAAGAATCCCTGAGTTGAATGTTTCTGCCCTGCAAAAGGTACTATTAAGGAGTTGGGGAAATGACCCACAGAATGGCAGGAAACACTTGAAAATGTATAGAGTTCTCTTATTTAAAGACATTTCATTTATTGCAGAGAAATAGAGAATGGATGTGCCAGGGCCTTCACCTGCTGCAAACACTCCAGATGCATGTGCTACCTTGGACATCTGGCTTATGTGGGTTCTGGGGAATCGTACTTGGGTCCTTTGGCTTTATAGGCAAGTGCCATAACAGCTAAGCCATTTCTCTAGCATAGATTCTTTTCTAAAATATGCAAAAATATCAAAACTTAAAATAAGGGGGGATAATCATTAAAAGTGGGCAAAAGATTTAAACATTACCTCAAGTTATAAAAATAATCTGAAAAAAGTGGTCAATATTATCTACCATTAGGGAGCTACAAGATGAGATGCCATTTCATACCTATTAATATATCAAAAGGGGGGCTGAAGAGATGGCTTAGCGGTTAAGTGCTTGCCTGTGAAGCCTAAGGACCCCGGTTCGAGGCTCGGTTTCCTTGGTCCCACGTTAGCCAGATGCACAAGGGGGCACACGTGTCTGGAGTTCGTTTGCAGAACCTGGAAGCCCTGGCGCGCCCATTCTCTCTCTCCCTCTATCTGTCTCTCTCTCTGTGTCTGTCATTCTCAAATAAATAAATAAATAAAATTGAAAAAATATATTTTAATATATAAAGAAGGGCTGGGGAGATGGCTCAGAGGTTAAATGCGCTTGTTTGTAAAGCCTGCTGGCCTGAGTTCAGTTCCCCAGTACCCATGTAAAGCCAGATGCACAAAGTGCCATATGTTTCTGGAGTTCATTTGCAATGTTAATAGGTCTAGTGTGCCAATTCTTTCTCTCCCTCCCCCTCTTTCTTTGTCTCCCCCTCTCTTAAAAAATAAATATAAAAACATTAAAAAAAAATAACGTGATACATATCATTATCCATTTGTCAAAATCCAGAGAATGAACAGCACCAAGAGTGGACTATAATGTAAGCTATGGAATGTGGATCTTACTGCCCCACTGATTTTTCTCCTATAGTCAATGGGCTACTCTGGAGGAGGAGAATGGTCAGTCAGGCCATGGGTATGTGTGAGGAGCACCACATGGGAAATCTCTGCACTCTCTAATCACTGTGCTGTGAATCTAAAACTATTCTAAACAGTAAAGTATGTTAAGGCAAAACAGGTGACTCAAAACAGGGTGATCAGTCCAACTCTGTCTAAGAGGACACCATTGAGTCAGACATTATAGATTTTATTCAACTGCCTCTAGGACTAAAGGGGCATTTCTGGTAGAACTCTGCTACTGGAGGGAAAATGAGGTGCATGTGGCTAGAGCTGGGAAAGCAAGTTGGCTAGAAGCCTGTGCTGGACTGAGATCCAAGAAGGGGAAAGTTATTGAGACCTTGGGAATCATGGTAAGGACTTTAGTTTTTACCCTGAAATGTGACTCTGCACTGCTAGCCATAACACTTTAGGCCAAGTATGTCTCCCGGCTTCAGATGTACTCCTGTCTAAGCCAGGGTGGGTATCTAATCACTATTTTGTCAGTGTCCTGGGGATTAAATGAGTACACATGAAGTGTACAGAACCTAACAACTATCTTCCTCATCGTTTTAAGAAGAGGGATATGTTATTACTTGGTTATGTAATTAAAATAGTGTTTGCTGTTTTGAGAATGTGATGGCCAATGACTAGGAGAAGAAGTAAGTAGCAAAAGATGTGCAGTCGACCAATAAACACATGAAAGAAATGTCCACTTATAAGAGAAATGCAAATTAATGCTTCATATATATATTATATATATATAAACATATACATATATATGTGTGTATATATATCTACATTATCTATATCTATATCTATATCTATATCTATATATATATATATATATATATATATATATATACACACACATACATACACACAGGGGCTTGGCAGAATTAATGTTTGACCATAGGTTCAATTTGCAAGACTTCAGGGGGATAAAATCACTAATAAATCATGGGTAGGAAAGCAAAATGGTTCGACTTCTATGAAGGGAAATTGGCCAGTATATCGCACAACCAGATATGTATTTTCTCTTAAACGCAGTAGTCACACTGCTAGTAAATTTACCCTGGAGATACACCTCCAGCAATATGGATGTACATGTGCATAAAGCTATGCATCACAGCATTATTTATTGTGGCAAAGTGTTGGAAGCTGGATCCAAGCTCAGGAAATTTGTTGACGAAATCATGATAGGCACAATGGAATACTATACAACTATAGAAAAGTATTTGAGGAGATCATTACAAACTGGCACAGAGTTATTTTCAGAAGCATACAAGAAATTCCCTTAGGTTGAGTTTTCAGAAGAAGTGTAATCCAGCTCACACCTTAATTTCAGACCTCTTGCTTCCAAGACTGTGAGAGGAAAAAGAAAATATTATCATAAGCCACCTAGTTTATGATAACAGCCATAGGGACTTCATATAATTCTTTCAGTGAGGTTTTTTTCTTTTTAATTTTAAAATTTGCCACAAGGACCTCTTTATAATTTCCATTTATGGGAAAACTACTTTTACTTCGTGATTATTTACCTACTCTTGGGACCTAACTATAACAGCAATTTAATCTCTGCCAAATAATGACATCTTCATCTTTTCATTTTTCCCCCTGATACTTACCCAAGGTTTGAGGCCCCCTTCTCCACTCTGTGGGTTCCCCAAGGCTCTTCACCTCCTGGGACCCAATCTCCCATTCATTTGGCCAGAAGTTTGGAATTTGGTCACCCATGATGTTGCTGCTCTGTTCTGCTTGGCACAGCCCATCCTCCGCCCCAGCCGTGAGAGAATAACAGAAAGGGAACTGAGTTCAGCGCCCAGCCCTGCTTGCTCATCTCTACACAGGGAACCTCTTCCATCCAGAAAAGATTTTCGTTTTTCTTTTCTCAAAGTTCTGGCTGCCCTTGCTGCCAGCAGACTCTTCCCCACCTGCAAACACTCTGGGGCAGAGCCAAGAGAGTGAGAAGAGAGGAAAGAAAATTATTTTCCTAGTCTTTCCACATTTTCCAGCTTCCAGCGAACCTTTTTCCCTAGCTCCCTAGGAATGCTGTCTCTAGCTAGATGGGTGGGGTTTCTTCACTTGCTCTCACACCTGTTATTGAGCTCCACCTGAAACTTTCTGTGGGTCAAGTTGGAAGGTAAAAGATAAAAACAATAAACAGGATATGCTCTTATGTGGGTTTCCTCTTCAATTTTTGTTTGTTCTTCTTAGTTGGCCTGCTATTGTTTATTTTTGAAGCAGTTGCTTTTGTATTTTTCAGATGTTTTTAGTCTTAGCGTTCACTTTGGTTTTCTGCTGGGATGTATGGTAGCAGAGGCCCTGAGAGGTTTGCTTCCTGTGGGGGCATCTTTTACATCTTATCTCTTTAATCTTCTTTCTTTTTTTTTTAATTTTTATTTATTTATTTGAGAGCGACAGACACAGGGAGAAAGACAGATAGAGGGAGAGAGAGAGAATGGGCGCGCCAGGGCTTCCAGCCTCTGCAAACGAACTCCAGACGCGTGCGCCCCCTTGTGCATCTGGCTAACGTGGGACCTGGGGAACCGAGCCTCGAACCGGGGTCCTTAGGCTTCACAGGCAAGCGCTTAACCGCTAAGCCATCTCTCCAGCCCTAATCTTATTTCTTATCTCTTTAATCTTATTTCTGCATACTTAGACAAAGGGGTGTTTTCAAATGTCAGCGTACCATCATGGCTGGAAATACTTTTGCTTTGTGTAAAAAAAAATTGTTCATTTATGTATTTTTTGAGAGAGGGAGAAAGAGGGGAAGGGGGAGAATGGGTGTGCCAGGGCCTCTAGACACAGCAAATGAACTCCAGACACATGCACCATCTTGTGCATCTAGCTTACCTGGGTACTGGGGAATTGAACCAACTTTTGCTTTTTAATTTTTTTTTGTTTTATTTTAAATGATTTATTTGAAAGCGATGGACAGAGAGAGAGAAAGATGCAGATAGAGAGAGAGAGAGAATGGGCACACCAGGGCCTCCGGTCACTGCAAACGAACTCCAGATGCATATGCCCCCTTGTGCATCTGGCTAACGTGGGTCCTGGAGAATCGAGCCTTGAACCGGGGTTCTTAGGCTTCATAGGCAAGCGCTTAACCTCTAAGCCATCTCTCCAGCCCTACTTCTGCCTTTTAATAAGCTCAGTTACATAGATATTTTGCATCTCTATAAGGCCATACGGAAGACTCTTCTCAGTGTTCTCAGTGCAGACTTGGAACCATGTCTGGGGCTGGCTGTGTCATCATGGGACTGGCTCCCTGATGATGCTTCATGACAGGCTTGTGTCCATTTATAGTCAACTGTTCTAGTCCCACAGAACAGAATGCAACTCGAGGAGGTAAAGAGGTAGCTGTGTGGGCTCTGGAGTTGCATGGGAACTCATGGAAGAGAAACAAGAGGTCCATGCCACTTCAGTGGCACAGGAAAGCAAACCTGAATACCCAGAAGAGTCATCTTCTTGGCCAGGGTTTGTTGGAGAGAAGACTGTATGGTTCCGTGTGTCCTTTACACCATGTTTTTGCCTAATTCTCTTTCTTTTCTCCCTGCAAGAGGAGAGGTGAGAGAGTACTCTCACCTTTTTAAAAAATTTGTTAAAATTAAAATTTATTTATTTGAGTGTTCTCTGTCTATCTCCATCCTTGTGCTGATACCCATTTCACCAAGAAAGCAGCACTTTTGCTTATATCCCCAATTCCTTTATGGTTTCAGTTGGGACCCTGGTGAGGTGTGATGGGCTGATTCCTCAGGTTATGCAACCAAACCACATATCCAAAGACACAGAGGCTCCCAAGACCTTGTCACTGAAATAGACCTAAAACGAACCCAACATGGCTCATGGAAATTCATGGGGGAGAGGGCAGAAAGATTGTTAGAGCCAAAAGTTGGGTCATTATGCACAGAGACATTGGCTGTTCCCCATAACTGATGGCTACCGGCACAATGCATGACCCACATTCCCCAACAAGGAGGGTCCCTGCATAAGGGGGAGGACAGGTAGGAGGCTAAGGATGGTACCAACATGGCTGTTTGCACACTGAGTATGTACATAATTAATAAAGAAAAAATAATAAAAAGAACCTCCCCAAATATTTATTTGAGAGAGAGGGAGAGAGAATGGATGTGTTGGGTCGCTAGCCACTGCAAATGAACTCCAGATGCATGTGCTACCTTGTGCATCTGGCTTACATGGGTCTTGGGAAATTGAACCTGGTCCTTTGGCTTTGCAGGCAATATCTTAACCATTAAGCCATCTCTCTGGCCTCAGATCCCCTCCTGAGTGACAGCACTGAGTCACTGTACCAACCTTTCCCAAAGCCACTTCCTGGATTGAACCAAATTCCATTTACCTGAATCCATCCATTTTTCTGTTCTGTTGTAGCTAGAGTTGGCTCCAGCTGTGAAAGAAAGCTCCCTGAAATGCATCAGTCTGTTTATCCTCTTAAGGTTCCTCAGCCTTCTGAGCTGGACACCTTTCACTATGTCTGGCCCTGACCTAGTCCACATCTCCACATCTGGCTCCAGATCAGTACACATGTGACTCCTGCTTGTGGGTTTCCTCCAAGAGGCAAGTCCCAGTTTTCTTCTGCTACAGATTTTAGCACTGTGGAGAGCCTTTGTTTGATAAGCCCATATTTGCTGCTTCTCTGAACACCATTGGTGTTTCTGTCCTCTGGTGGCTAGGGATATAAGCAGTTCCTTTCTTATCACAAATAGTTCAAAACATCAACTTCCAATTCTTCCTTTGCCTGACCCACAAATGTAACAAATATGTTAAGGCCATGTTTCCCACTTTCATTTTGTTCAGTTTGTTTTACTTTTTTATTCCTCATGCTAGCATGTTATTCCATCTCTGAGATGGGTAGCTCTTAGTGTCTATTTGCATGTGTCCCAGGAAAACTCGGATTAACAAAGGAGAAATGTTGTTAGATAAACAAAATACCTCATATGTGTTCAGCACCTATTAAACCCAAGTAGGTGTTATGCATTTTCTGTATATTCACACACATAACCTCCATTTAAGAGTACGTATGAGGCATTTAAAACTATTTTCCATATGAAAAAATTGAGTTCAGAGAAATTAAGTAATATAGTTATTAAATGGCACAAGTTGGTCCAGAGCTCCAAAGCCCAAAATTATTAAGACCTTACTTGAATTGCCTTCCAGGATCTGTCAGACAGCAGTTCTTTTAGGAAGGAAGGGTTTGTGTGTTGTCATTGAATGGGGAGATTAGAAAAGAGATCATTTCTAGGGAGCAGTAACTGCTTCTCTCTCTCTCTTCCCCTCTCTCCCTCCTTCTTTCTCTCTCTTCTCCCTCTGTGTTTTAGGCACAGTGTTTTCTTTGAGCAAACATGAAGGGTGATTCACCTTACCTAATTAGATTAATGGAATGTTAGCTTAAGAGTTATTAACATTGGTGACAAACGTCTCCTTTATACCCACGGGCTGGTTCCTCTCATGTGTTGTATATGAGAACAAGTAGCCATTGCTCACTGGACAAAGTGGGCAATATAACAACTGTATGAGGGGAAAGACACGTATTTGCAAGGACTGAGAAGCATTATGGTAAGTTTTCTGTGAGCACTCACCTCCTCCAGTCACGTTTTAATGCAAACACAGTATGTCCAACAGAGTGAGGTTATGGCACAGAGCCAGCTGGGAGCTCAAATATTG